>NC_052066.1:115445745-116703245 GCF_015852505.1 Tachyglossus aculeatus | reverse complement strand
CACATAGTAAGCACTTAAGAAATACCATAATTATTATTATTATCACCATCTAATAGTCCTTATTTAAATGCCCGTGAGGACATTCATTGTTTTCTCACTTCAAATTTAGGCAGAAAGGGCTTCGTAGAGAATTGCAGTTTGGGTTGAAAGGTGGAAGAAGCCAGACTGAGTGACTGCTGAAATACAGGACAGGGTGAAACATATAAAGAAGAGAGCATGAAGGTCAGCTTGCCTTGATCAGTAGAAACAAATAGTGGGGAAGTCATCTCAAACCTGAAAAAAATAATCAATAATCTAGACTACATTTTATGTCTATGCCAATATCTATCAGTGCATAAGAGTTATTGAGGGTAGTTAAATGGAGCGTACAATGTTTTGAAGCAGAACTGAAATGAATAGATTTATAATGAAAGCAGAACAGACAGCATGAGTGACATTTTGTTGTTTTCCATTTGATCCTTTGCTTAGTCTCAATATGACTGTGAGAACTGTGGTTAATTATTAGTTGTTAATCTATCCACCACTTTAACATCACCCAATCTGCAATCTCCCAAAATCTTGGTCAGGACAGAGTTCTTGTTGCCCTCCAAAGAGATCAGGATCAATCAATCATATTTATTGAGTGCTTACTGTGTGCAGAGTACTGTACTAAGCGCTTGGGAAGTACAAGTTGGCAACATATAGAGACAGTCCCTACCCAACAGTGGGCTCACAGTCTAAAAAGGATGCAAGGAGAATTGAGATTAGCAGGAGCAGGAAGGAAGTAAAGAAATAAATGTTATACTTTGATTTTCCATTCCCTACTTCTTCTCCTTCTTTCCTGTTTCACCCAGTCTCTGCCACCTCTTTAAGTCATTAATGGAGAACCATTGAGAAATGTGTGAGGATAAGAAAGAAATAAGTTATGGCAGCACATTGTCTTTCAGAGTAGGCATGGGCTTGCAGAACATAACCTTTTAAATCAATCAATCAATAAATAATCAATATTTATTGAGCACTTGTGTAGAGCACTGAAGTAAGTGCTTGGGAGAGAACAATATAACAGACATGTTCCCTGTCCACAGCAAGATTGTCTAGAGGGGGATACAGACATTAATAGACATAAATGAATGTACATCAGTGCTGTGAGGCTGAAGGAGGAATGAATAAAGGGTGCAAATCCAAGTGCAAGGGTGACACAGAAGGAAATAGGAGAAGAGGAAATAAGGGCTTACTCAGGGAAGACCTCTTGGAGGAGATGTGCTATTAATAAGGTTTTAAAGGGGGGAAGCGGGATCATCTGTTGAGTATAAAGAGGGAGGCATTCCAGGCCAGAAGCAGGACATGGGCTGGAGTCAGCCATGAGATAGTAGAGATTAAGGTGTAATGAATAGGTTGACATTAAAAGAATGGGGAAGCAGCGTGGCTCAGTGGAAAGAGCATGAGCTTGGGAGTCAGAGGTCATGGGTTCGAATTCCGCTCCGCTACTTGTCAGCTGTGTGACCTTGAGCAAGCCACTTAACTTCTCTGTGCCTCAGCTACCTCATCTGTAGAATGGGGATTTAGATTGTGAGTCCCATGTAGGACAACCTGATCACCTTGTATCCCCTCCCCAGTGCTTAGAACAGTGCTTTGCACACAGTAAGCGCTAACCAAATACCACCATTATTATTATTATTATTATGAAATGTGTGAGCTGGTTGTAATAGGAAAGGAGGGGGCAAGCTGATTGAGTGCTTTAAAGCCGATGGTAAAGAGTTTCTGTTTGATGTGGAGGTGGATGGGACATGACTGGAGGTTCTTGAAGAGTGGCGATACATGAAACTGAACATTTTTGCAAAAAACATATCGGGAAACCAAAGTTAAGTATGGAATGGAAGGGAAGAAAAGAAGGCAGGGAGGTCAGCAAGAAGGCTGTTACAGTAATCATGGTGGGAAAGGATAAGTGCTTTGATTAACATGGTAGCAGTACGGATGGAGAGAAGAAGGATGATGTTAGTGATATGAATATTGGGTGGGAAGATATGGAGTTCTGTTTTGGACCTGTTATTCATTCAGTTGTATTTATTGAGTGCTTACTGTGTGTAGAGCACTGTACTAAGTGCTTAGAGAGTACAATTTGGCAACAAATAGAGACAATCGCATCCCAACAATGGGCTCACAGTCTAGAGTTATGTTTGAGTTGTTGGAGGGACATCTAAGTAGAGATGTCTTGAAGGCAAGAAGAAATGTGACATTGCAGAGGAGGAGAGAGATTAGGACTGAGATGTAGATTTAGGAACCATCCTCATAGTTAAAGCCATGGGAGCAAATGAGTTCTCCAAGGTAGTGCATGTAGATGGAAAATAGAAGGGAACCTAGAACTGAACCTTAAGGGACTCCTATATTTAGGGAGTGGGAGGCAGAAGAGAAGCCCATGAAAGAGACTGAAAATGAGTAGCCAGAGAGGTAGGAGGAGAACCAGAAGAGGGCTGTATCAGTGAAACCAAGATTATATAATGTTTCCAGGAGAAGATGGGATGATAACTGGAGGAAGCTATGGGGTCAATGGAGTCTAGACTGCAAGCCTATTTTGGCAGGATATGTGTCTACCAACTCTGTTACATTGTTCTCTCCCAAGTGTTTAGTACACTGCTGGGCACACATTAAGTGCTCAATAAAAATGATTGATTGATAACCTCATCAATCAATCAGTTGTATTTACTGATCACTTGCTCTGAACAGATGCTAGACTAATTGCTTGGGAATATACAATAGACTTGACTGGAATAATCCCTGTCCTCAAGGAACTTAAAATCGAGTGTGGAGAGACAGAGAGTAACATAAATTACAGATAGGGGAAGCAACAGAATATAAGGACGTGTCCATAGGGGCTGTGGGGATCTTGGAGGAGTTTGAAAGTTCTTGGGGTTGTGGATATAAGTGCATAAGTGACCACAAAAGAAGTAAGAACAGTCAGAAAATACTTCCTAGGGGAGTCAGAAGTCATGGGTTCTAATCCTGGCTCAACCGCTTGTCAGCTGTATGACTTTGGGCAAGTCACTTAACTTCTCTGTGCCTTGGTTACCTCATCTTTAAAATGGAGATTAAGACTGTGAGCCCCATGTGGGACAACCGGATCATCTTGTATCCTCCCAGCACTTATAAGAGTGCTTTGCACATAGTAAGTGCTTGACAAATGCCATTATTATTATTATTATTATTATTATTATCTATAAATGCCAAATTCCACGGGATTCCCCATTCTCAACAAACCTCCCAAAAAACCTCTTGGTCTTCCATAACTTTTCTGGTCCTAATTTGCGATGATCCAATGGTAAAATTCCATTTGAACCTATGTCTTCTTATTCCAAGGCCCATGCTCTTTCTGCTAGGCACATTACTCCTCCAGGGCTTAACAAATACCACAGTTATTGTTATCATTATCAATACTATTATTTTAAAGACTTTTCTGTTCTCTCTTCCAAATGATTCCTTAATGATCCCTTCAAGGCCCTACTGAGAGCTCACCTCCTCCAGGAGGCCTTCCCAGACTGAGCCCCTTCCTTCCTCTCCCCCTCGCCTCCCTCTCCATCCCCCCCATTTAACCTCCTTCCCTTCCCCACAGCACCTGTATATATGTATATATGTTTGTTCTTATTTATTACTCTATTTATTTATTTATTTATTTATTTATTTATTTATTTTACTTGTACATATCTATTCTATTTATTTTATTTTGTTAGTATGTTTGGTTTTGTTCTCTGTCTCCCTTTTTTCAGACTGTGAGCTCACTGTTGGGTAGGGACTGTCTCTATATGTTGCCAACTTGTACTTCCCAAGCACTTAGTACAGTGCTCCGCACACCGTAAGCGCTCAATAAATACGATTGATTGATTGATTGATTGATTAACTGGACAGTAGAAGGTCATACATGTCTTGCCATGAAATTTTATGCCAGTGATGTTTTATACCCAAATGAAGTTCCATTTTCAGGGTTCAAATATCTTGCATATGCCAAAGGGGTTAAATAATTAAGACGTATGTTGTCACCAATATAAAAAATGTAACATAGGATTGTGTTTACCAACTGCACTGTACTCTCCAAAGTGTTTAGTGTAGTGCTCTGCAGCCAATAAACACAAGAGTCAGTGAGATAGAAGGAAGAATTCAACATTTGAATGAAATATTCTCTCTACCCTCGGAGGTGATTGCATTGCAGGAATTATCTCCATTTCGTAGATGTTGAAATTGTTGAAATTGGAAAGTAAATGGTTTTGCCTGAAGTTACCGGAATGTTAGTGACAGAGCTGAGAAGAGAAAGAGATATGGGAATTAGAGTGGCTCAGTGGAAAGAGCACAGGCTTTGGAGTCAGAGTTCACGGGTTCAAATCCTGGCTCCGCCAATTGTCAGCTGTGTGACTTTGGGCAAGTCACTTAACTTCTCTGTGCCTCAGTTACCTCATCTGTAAAATGGGGATTAAGATTGTGAGCCCCCCGTAGAACAACCTGATCACCTCTCCAGAGTTTAGAACAGTGCTTTGCACATAGTAAGCGCTTAATAAATGCCATCATTATTATTATTATATGAAATGGGTTACTGGAAAAATATATTAATAATATAAAATGAATTAAAAGCCCCTGAACATTACTAATTCTGATTTTAATTGATATTTAATTATGTGTCTTTATAAGTACTTGGCCTATTTAGGTATCTGGAGTTTGACAAGAAAGTCACAATCCTGAAACCATAGAAAAGGCATTTTCATTTTCCAAAACAGCAGTATTTAGCTCCATGCCAGTAGTCATTAAGACAACTTAATCTCTGGAGTCACTTTATGGACAAATAAAGTAGCTTTCCTAGTTAATTGTTTCAAAGCTGTTAGACAAGACAAACTATTCAGGTTATTTCAATGAATAGTCTATTCAACTGGTTGCTGAGACAACTGAAAAATCCAGCTACAGTAGAAAGAGATTCAGGCATCCTCAATTTATGAATCTAAATAATGTAGGAAATAATAATAACAATAGTAATAATAATGGTAATTATAGCATTTAAGCACTTACTATGTGTATCTATGTAGATATATAAGAATCAGATGGTACATACTCTAGACTGTGAGCCCACTGTTGTGTAGGGACCGTCTCTATATGTTGCCAACTTGTACTTCCCAAGCGCTTAGTACAGTGCTCTGCACACAGCAAGTGCTCAATAAATATGATTGATTGATTTATTGATTGGACATAGTGCCTGTCTCACGAGGGTTTCACAGTTTGAGTGGGATGGAGAAATGGTATTGAATTCCCATTTTACGGAGGAGAAAACTGAAGATGAGAGAATTGAAGTGCCTTGCCGAAGGTCCCATAGCAGACAAGTGACACAGTTGGGATTAGAACCCAGATCTTCTTGACTCCTAGGCCTGGGTTCTTTCTGCTTGGCCATCCTGCTTTCCTAGGTAAGCATTAAACCCCCTTAAATGAATGAATGAATGAATGACTCTGTAAAAGGTTTGGATAGTTGCATAATTTCCTGAAAGAATATTTTTTCAGAATGTTTATGCTCTACAGATTTGTCACAATTCTAAAGGAAGATGCATGTTCTTATTATTGAGGGTTGAAGTATATTGAAACAACTTCAGGAATCACATCAGGCAAGTATCTAGAGATGAAGAAATTGTTATCATTATAAAAGATCCAACGAGAGCACAAGACAAAGACCTTTGTTTCTTCTTGAATTATTTTTATCACCACTTTAAACAATACTCCTTGATTTTCTGATTATTTTAGATCCCTTATGTGTGCCTTTCCACAATGTGTGCAAGTAAACAGAATGTGTAACAATGCCTCATTATCAACCTCCTTTGATGGCTAAATGTCTAAATATTCAGGGAAGAAGACACCATCTAGTCACCAGGTGCTCACCATTGTTCAAACATGCCACAAAGCCTACAATGGCATCATGCAATGGGAGCTCATATGACTACCAATCAGTAGTATTTATTGAGCACCTACTGTTTGTAGTGATTTTACTGAGTGCTTGGAAGTGTATAATGGCTGTAAAAGGCCCAGTATCTGCCCACAGAGAGCTTATAACCTAATATATGAAATAGGAAGATATAAAGTTACTCGCAGCCAGGGAAAAGAGATAAACCTGATATTAACAAGATTAGGAAAACAAGGATCATGAATACATAAGGGCTTAAACAACAGAAGTAAAGGAAGCCCTCAAATTTGAGATTCAGTTGGTACAAGAAAACTGCACCAATCGGCTTATGCTGATTCACTGTAGAGTAGAATTTAACTTCTCATAAAAGCAACGTAATAAATGGGAGACAAGTTCTAGAACCAAGATTAGATATCCACTTTTTACCCCAAATTATTTAGAATTGTGTACTCAATCAATTAAGAAGTAAGAGAAGTAAATTAATTTATATTGAGTTAAGAGGCTCTACCACTAGTAAGCTAACTTTTAATTCAACAGAAGTGAAATAATAACTATGACATTTGTTAGGTGCTTACCATGTGTCAAATACTACACTAAGATAAAAGATGATCAGATCAGACACAGTCCTACAAGGGGCTCACAGTTTAAATAGAAAATAGGTTTTGAAAATGAAATGAATGTGAAGTAGATGTACCAATCCTGAATCTCACCAGCTATGGGATAATCACCCTCACTGAGTCCTCCACCCTCTTACCTTTCTCCTCTATCCTTCTCACCACTACATGGCTTTTAATATTGTTTTCCCATTTCTCCACAGCTCCTGTACACTCCCTACCACTTTGATTTCCACCCCTGGAACTAGTGCCATAAAGGAGGCTGATGTTGTAAAGTTGAAATAGATGCATTGTAAAAATGAAACACTGTGTATATTTAGAAACACTGTAAGTGTTTAGTGCCATGTGTCAGTGCAAACTATCTTAAATCGAGGACTTGGTGAATGCAAACTGATAGGTGCATAAATGATACGGCCAGCTTAGAGCAGATAAGTGATGAAATGATATTAGTCCAGATATGACACAGGGAGAAGGTAATTAATCAGGGAATGTCTCCAGGAAGAGGTGGGTTTTAGGAGGCATTGAATTTAGGGAGATTTCTAGCCTGGTGGACTTGAAGGGAGGTGAGAGTTCCAGGTAAGGGGAGGCAACAAGCAATGTGTCAGAGGTGGGAGTGGCAACGGCGAAATACAGAGAGGTTTACTTATGTGAAGTATAGAATGCAAGCTGGGAAATAGCAAGTGAAGAAAGTTGACCAGACATGAAAAATTGGTCAGGAGCTGTTGCTTGATATTTAGGGAAATAGAGAGCCACTGGGGGGTTTTAAGGAGGGTAGGGATATATGCTGATCCAAGAGTGTTTTAGGAATTGACTGCCTGCCCTACAGCTGTGACTCTGAAGACACAGTTGCAATCAATCATATTTACTGAGCTCTTACTTTTTCGCAGAGCACTGTATTAAGGGCTTGTGAGAATACAATATAACAGAGTTGGTAGACACATTCCCTCACTTTTCATGTCCCCATGTGTCAGGAATGATTTCAAATGATTCTTCCCCCCCTTCCCCCAAATAATATTTTTAAACACTTTAATCCCCAAAGTTTTCTCCCATTATTCACAGGTAGATACACAGAAAGGCAGACGTTCTTATACCCCTTTGGCAGATGAGGAAATGGAGGAGCTGTGACCAGTCACACCCTGGCTATGCCAACAAGCTTAGCAAACTAGCACTGAAGGGACTGGCAGGGAGCGATAGGAAGCATTAAAACTTCCCATACTTCCAGGTGCTACCGACCCCGGAGGCCTGGGTGAGCAATAAGCATGAACCAAAAGACCCAGAATGAGAAAATTGTGTGATTCTTTTTTATCCCAAATATGGCCAAAGGAAGGCAAGATGATCAGAGCATAGCAAGATATATCTGGGAAGGGGTCTCCATGAATGCTTTGTAGTAGGTTGGAACTCTGTTACAACTATGTGGCGAGTTGTTTTCAGAGCCAGGGATGCTGGTAAGGTATCTCTATCCCAGTTTCACCAGCTGCTGGAAGTGTGGTATTAAGCTGACCAGTGTACCTATTGCATATTAGACTAGAAATAGCTTTGCTCCTGAGGGCTACCTATCATGGGTTCTTTGTGCTATCATTTTAATAAATCTACTTCCATCACCCATAACCCTCGAGGCTGTAAATCCATTTCCAACCCTCTGATCCATAAACTCATGAATTACCCAGTGGCTGATTCCTCCCAGTGACAGGTGCAAAGTGGTTAAATGAGTTTCCTATGGTCACAGGCATGCTCATGTCAGAGCTGAGAATTGAAACCAGGTCCCCTCAGGCTATTCTATTACACCACCCTTCCTTCCTGATCTAACAGTGCTGATGAAGATAATGATTCTAGAACCACGGCTCATTTATTACCCCACACCCTACCCTGGGAATTATGACATCTTTGCATCTGTCAATCTGTTACAATGGCAGACCCCAGAGACCAAGTAGATTTTTTGTTGGGAAAAGGGCTAACCAATTTGCACTAGGTGAGTGTCCAATAAATGCTGCTACTGCGCCTACAGGTCAGAGTTGAGGGTACCCTGTCTAACCCATTCCCCAACCCTAAAGGGTCAGAAATACTTCCTAGCCATGGGCCTGTTCAATTTATCCCACATGCCGTGCTGGGGATTTATTCATTCATTCAATCATATTTATTGGGTGTTTATTGTGTGCAGAGCACTGTACTAGGTGCTTAGGAAGCATACAATAGGGACCAGGATGCAGTTTTTTTTTTTTACTCAGATATACTTGGGCATTATACAAAGTTGGGTCTCAGAGCATCTTAGAAACACACAACCAAGGAGACATACAAAATGAATGTAAAAGGCTTTGCCAAATATGACAAGCTATATTGGCTGACAATGAGTATAAAGAAAACCAAGATAGTGTATCAGGTGCACCAGAAACAATATGTGATTAATACTATACACAACTGAAAATACATAATGGTAATACAGAGGTAAACAACTATCACAGAATTCTAGGACCTCTGCAGCCCAATGCCCAAGATAGAGTGAAAATCAAGGAAATGGAAAATCAAGTCAAAAAGCCCAGCATGACATTGAAAGCCTGTTTAAACTGACTATGGTGCATCATGGCATCAGGCTCCATACCAAACTGAATGTCCACAAAGATGTTAGTACTGTTCACCCTTCCCTACTAGGGCTGTAAAATCTCAGTCCTCCACAGATGCCAAATCGGAGTTCTATAACAGTACCATCAACAACGGGAAGCAGTGTGGCTCAGTGGAAAGAGCACAGGCTTGGGAGTCAGAGGTCATGGGTTCTAATCCCAGCTCGGCCACGTGTCAGCTGTGACTTTGAGTAAGTCACTTAATTTCTCTGTGCCTCAGTTACCTCATCTGTAAAATGAGGATTAAAACTGTGAGCCCCACGTGGGATAACCTGAGGGGGGCCTCAGCGCTTAGAACAGTGCTTGGCACGTAGTAAGCGCTTAACAAATACCATTAAAAAAATAACTTATGTACCAAACTCAACATCACATGCAAGACAGGATCGCAAATGAAAAGGTCCTAGAATAAAGTCAGTCTCCTAGCACTGAAACAATGCTGACCACAACATAAGGTTACTGGATCAGATATGTGAAAAAACAATCAATCACATTTATTGAGTGTTTGCTGTGTGCAAGAACACTATACTAACTGCTTGGAAGAGTACAATATAACAGACACATTCCCTGCCCAAAATCAGGATACTTAAGTGGTTCCTGTATTGTTAGTTGAAAATGGGAAATCAAAAGCAGGGGGGCAGAAGAAACATTTTCAGGATACATTAAAACAAAACCCGAGAGAATGCTGCTTTTTATCTTAAAACTACAATCACATGCTACAGATATACCAGGATGGCACACCCCAAAAAAGAGAAGTGAAGATTTTTTTGAGCAGAAGTTTCACAGGGCAGGGCAAGGAGACAAAAGTGAAAAAGTCACCAGCAGGTCAGCATAAAATATCAGCACAACAAGACATGGCCTTTGTATGTGCACATTTCAGTCAGGACTCTGGAGCTGACATTGGCCTTTTCAGGCACACATTACCTACTTAGATGAACTTCACTTTCAGTGGCATCTTCTTCAAATACGTAGGGAGTAATGTATTTTTTCGTGGACACATTTTCTGCTTTCTTCACTGTCACAAAGGCTCTCTGATATCTAGCCGTAAGTAACAAAGGCAGAAATAGTAGGAAGCTCCAGATTGGATTGGAAAAAAACAAATCACTCCATTTATATTCAGTGACGATTGCTTACTATTCACCAGCACATTCCTTGTTGTCTCTTCCTGTGGTACAAAAGAATGAGACAGAAAAAGAAGGTAAGGAAGAAAAAACGATGGGAAGTAAAAAATAGGAAGAAGAGAGAGGAAAATAAAAAAGAGAGGATAAAGTATGACACGCATATCTTTTTTCCTTTTTTCCTTTCTTCTCTCCTGTTCCTCCCAAAGCTCTTATAAATGAAGCCAAGTTCTACTAACCATAATCTCTCTAGCTCCTTACAGTCATAATATTCCCCACTTTGCCTGGACTATTTGGGCCTATATTTTCCCCTGCCTCTGCTTCAACTACAACCCTAACGTGATGCTGAGGGTTTTGGTCCCTTCTCTCTCACTTAGGCTATATTTAACATGTTTACTTCATAGAGCAAACTTCTATCAGAACATTTAAGTGAAATATGTGATCCCAGTTTGCCTTTACCTCTGGCATAATTAGACCTGCTTTACAGATATAGATAGAGGGATATTAATTTTCATAATAAGCTTCCACAGTCAAAATGGAAGTAGAACTTTGATTTACCTCTTGCACATCTGGTGGCAGGTTAACACTCATCCCCTAAGAGTCATTGCTATGAAGCATGAAAATGTCAACGTTCAGGATGGTTCTGCTATACTGACTAGATAGGGTGTAAAGAGCAATATATGCCTTTCCTTACTGACACTTTGTGATGGCCAGTTCAATTAGCCCCCCACATTTAGGAGAGGGAGGAGGAAGCCAGGAGAGTCACTCTGTGGTGACCCTCCCTGAAGACTTAGCTGAACCAGTAAGAGAGAGGGATTTCAGACAAAGTGGAGGGATCAGATGGTAAGAGAGGAAACTGGCCATCTTGAGGAAAGGACAGGCAAATTATGTGCCTGGGAAAGCAGGACATGGGGAGAGCTTGTGGAGAGACATAAGGGGATCCAGGGGAATCCTGGAGGCCCAGAGCCTAGCAGCTAGGACTCTGGAGGGACAAAAGTCCTGCCCCTGAAGGGGAGAAGAACATGAACCCTAGGGAAGTGCAGCGTGCCCTACAGAGGGAAGTAGTAGACCCAGAGAAAGGCAGTTTGAACTAGATACGTTTTTTGTGAAGGCATCAGGGTAAAAGCCCCAGGTGTTAGGGAGATATACTGTCCTTTGGAGCTGTGGGTGCAGGGAGGACCATTTTGTGATAATTTCTTCTGCAGCCAGCCCCTAGAATCGTGTGGAAAGGTAGTCAATGATGACAGAGGTGATTCCTGGGCTTCATGCTAAGCTTCATCAGTAGAGTGGTGGAAAAAATAGGGGTGCAGGAAGTTAGGGAGCAGTAAGTAGGATGCCCCCAACACATGATAATGATAATAATAATAGTAATTATGATAATGGTATTTGTTAAGCATTTACTATGTGCCAAGCACTGTTTTAATGAGAAGAACGGAAGATCTGGAAGACTTTAGTCAGTCAATCAATCATGTTTATTGAGAGCTTACTGTATGCAAAGCACTTTCTAAGCACTGGAGAGAGTACAAGGCAACGATAAACAGACACATTCCCAACCCACAGTGTAGGATTTACAGGAGGCTGACTGGGATCTGGGTGCTCCTATAGTGACTCCAGGGATTCTTTTAGACAGGACTTAGAGCTGAAAACCCTCAATAATATCACGTGTGGTGTCCAGCAGTAGGATCAAATCAGTGGATTTAGGCATTCAGAAAAGTTTCCGAACCCTACAATGGGGAACCTCTAGCCTTTAAGCTCATTGTGGACAGGGAATATGCCTGTTATATTGCTGTGTTGCACTCTCCCAAACAGTTAGTGTTCAATGAATATGATTGATCGACTGACTGAACTGGATATTAGAATCACAGATTAATTTTGGGAAGACAAACAGTGGCAATGTCACAAATGGGCACTGGAGGCAACAGTAGTTCCCCCAAAGTCACAAATTTTAACATTTGCAAAAGAAGTTAATTCTCCATTACTGCATTGAAAGTATTTCAATTGTAGAATTATTTTACTGATTTGGTAACACACCTTTTTTGAAGTTTGATTTTAGACATGGTATGGGATACACAGATAGGTCAGCCAGGATATCTGATCCCAGTTTATTTTAGAATCCCAAGGTGCAATTCTATGACATGACCCCACATAACTGATGCTTATTTGAGCAAAGACATCTCTATTGAAGGGACAGACACTGATCAACTGAAGCAGTTTCAGACATTGTGAGGACCATGTAAGCTGGTTGTGGGCTGGTAATGTGTCTGCTTATGTTCTATTGTACTCTCCCAAGCATTTAGCACAGTGCTCTGTACACTGTAGGCACTCAAAAAAATGATTGAAGTATCATTTTCTATAAGATTTTCAAAAACGTTGATTGCCAAGCAGCTGTCTGGAGTGTAAGAAATGAAACCTTTTTGTTAAATTATCTAGTTTTTTACATTGCTCCCAGTTAGTGGTTTTGCTTCCTGTGACCTCTGTGATGCCCAGTGAGACTGGAAAAATATATTAGTCTGCAGGGATTTTTAGAAACAAAATGAATATATTTGAAAAATTCTTTGAAATTTTCTACATGATTCCTGTTCCAGCCTTCAAATTAAGTTGCTAAGGAAGACCCAATATGCAAAGTGAATGTTGTTGTTAATAATGCAAATGCATAACCGCTTATCTCCAATGAGAGTCAAGAGAAAATTCCTAATTGATCTTATCAGGAAATAGTTAAGAGCCTAGAAGAGTCTAACTCACTGGCCTTTTTCACAGACAAAAATAATATCTCTTTAGAAACACTGAAAACCACATTTTTTTCTTAATAGATTAGTCTGTTAATAAAACCTGCTCTTAGAATTTTGTAGCAATTTAGCAGAGATGAACTTAAAAGTATTATTGAGGTCAGGCAGGCTGGGATCTGTTACTATGATATCAAAAAAGACCCACACTGACCATATGGTAATTTTGGATGCTATGATGAAGTCAATAGAGTCAGAGTTAGGAGTGGTAGAATTTCAGCAGATGGAGGTATGTTTCATAAGAATCAGAATGTTAATGAATTTCAGGGTTAAGTTGTTCCTCCTTGATACAGTTTTTATTGTATGCAAAGCATATTCCAAAATTTCAACATACAATACAGCATGCAACATACAAGAGCGTGTTAACCCTTTGCTTTTAGAGCTGAGGTCATCTTTTCTCAGATTGATATCAACTATTCCTCCCACCCCTATCTCCAGTTCCTAATATCAAAGACTTGGGCTTTCCCTAGTCATTCAAAGAGTTCATTTCCCTCTCCAGTTGTTTGTTATGATTTAGCATAGTGGGAAGTAAGTCTGGCCAAATCTATATTCCGTGAAGCCTTATGAATTAAGGGTACCATAAAAATTATTGCTTTTTGATTTTCCTTATTACAACAAGAGTATACTACTAATGATGACAACAATGCTAATACCAAAAACTAGATGGCAGAATTAGGAAACAGCCTTCTAATAACTTATTTACTTCTGGATAATGTGACACGTGGCAAAAGAAATTGTAAGTGCGTCATGTTGGACCCAGGATAATTGAATTATCTTAATGCCAGCTATTTAAAGAAAACAGCCTCTGCCTTTGTTGTAGGAAAATAGGGAATAGGGAAAGGAATGCAGCAGCACTACTGTCAGAGCTAAATGATGCAAGACAAATGATTAATTGAACTTACTTCATTTTAAAAAATGTGTTTAGTCTGATTTAAGAAAATACAAATACATGATATCCAGAATAATTTGTCTTATAAACTGGTTCTGATTTACAACACACTACAGTTGATTGAGTGTTTTCTAAACAGGAGTACCATAAGAGTAGGGAATTGAATTGAGCTGATGTGTAATGATGCTTGGTTGAGAGTCACTTGGTATACATTCTAAAAATTATTACTAAGATGCTAATGATAATCCAACTGTATCAATGGTGGGGTTTAAGCTGGAGATGTGATTGTTCTTATTTGTTGACTCCTATCCTTTACTTGGATTCATCAAGGAATGATGAACCCCAGTTTAAGCATTATTAAATTCTATGTAGGATCCAACATAATATTATGAAACTCTTCTGAATGTTGTTAATGAAAATCAAAAGAAATATAGTGCTTTTCAATCTAGTCAAGATCAGTAGATAGTCATCATGTGTTTGAAAAGCAAAATATTGGTTTTGCCCATTAATAGAATGATAGTACATTCACATTAAAATTTACAATCAGCTGATAATAGGAATGATATGCAGTAGCTAAAATTGAATTTAATATGATTTCAAATTTTTTCTCTCGAGGGGATTTTCTCATTTATTTTTTGTTTATAGCTACAAATTACTTCAAATTGAAACGTGAACTTTTATGGACTTTTCATTTGTCCAACACAGTTAATTTTTTTTACTCAATTTATGATGTGTATGAGCTCTCTATAAATGGCCTGAGAACTTAGTGGGCTTTGATATCCATAGAAAACATTTTTAAAAGGAAGGAGTAATACTCTTGGGCAACGTTAGAGAAAAAATCATCACCTACATTGAAAATAACAACTTTACAGTGCAAATGACGTTCACCAGATTGATTAACCAAGACATCAATATGTGGTATTTATTCAACCAATACTTACTGTGTGCTAAGCATTGTACTAGGGTTTGGTAGGGCACAATACAGTAGAGTTGGTAGACACATTCCCTGCCCACAAGGAGCTTGCAGTATAGACTGGCAGGAAGGGTATATGTCTAAAGAAGCAGCATGGCTTAGTGGAAAGATCATGGGCTTGGAAGACAGAGGTCATGGGCTCTAACCCCAGCTTTACCACAAAATTACATGTCTGCTATGTGACCTTGTTATATGAGATGTTACCTTATATGTAAAATGAGGATTAAGACTGTGAGACCCACGTGGGGCAACCTGATTACCTTGTGTCTACCCCAGCATTTAGAACAGTCCTTGGCACATAGTAAGCACTTAACAAATACTATAATTATTATTATTATGTCTACCAACTCTATTCTATTTAATTCCCCCAATCACTTAGTATAGTGTTCTGTTCACAGTAAGTGCTCAAGATATATCACTGACTATAAGAAAACTAGATCCACAGTTCAGTATCAAAAATCATTTAACAAGGAAACAAATATCTTTTTATATTGTAGGTTGGGTGTTGAGAGGTCCCTGCTATTCCTCTGTTCTTGGGTAATACCAAGTGAGTTTTATAATTTTATGTTCCTTCAACTATGTTTCATCACTCAATATTAACCTATCAATCGATGACATTGACTGAGCTCTTACTGAATGCAGAGATAGAGTACCAAGAGCTTGAGGTGCTATACCACCGAGTTGGTAAACACTAACCCTGCCCTCTGGGAGCTTGCAATCTAGAGGCTATGGATAATGCTTTACTCTGCACACAGTAAGAGCTCAGTAAATACAACTGAATGAATGAATAAAATAAACTACAAATAGCGGGCAGATATACCCTGTCCTAATCCTCCTCTATCTCTCAAGTGCCTCAATTTGTACTTCCCAAGTGCTTAGTACAGTGCTCTGCACACAGTTAAGCGCTCAGTAAATATGATTGAATGAATGAATCTTATTCAGTTATTGCTAAAATCCTCAAGACAAAAAATAGTCAGTCTTAAAAGTCAGAGAACCTTAATCTTAAAACAATAGGGATCACCAAAGAAATGCAATGAGGTATTTAGGAAAGTGTTATCAGGAACAGTCTAAGTGATTATAAGTGTAGATTCAGCTGGGCAGAGACTAAATGAACAAAGAGCTAGGGCCAAAACCTACTGAAAGTACATGGGAAGTATGAGGAAAAGATAAATTGGGGAAAGAAAGGGACTATCATCAAAGGAATATCCAATGCAAAACCAAAACCACATCTTATGTATATTGGCCACTTTCATTACTCACTGTCTTTCCTTAAAGGGGAAATTAGTGAATAATTCCCTACTTCACACTGTAGGGTACCACTAACTGTTGTTTTGCATCAAGCCTCCAACTGTAGGAACTCAATTTGCATCTCACCTAAAAGATTTGGATGAGGAAAATACAGCATTAGAAAAAAAAAAAAACACAGGCATTTAAAAAGTTTCAGCATTTGTGTTTTCCTTAAATGGAAGACTTTAATTTGGTTTCAATTAAAAAGGTACTTCATGAAATCATGTCTATTAATTCTATTGAACTCTCCCAAGGGCTTAGTATAGTGCTCAGCACACAGTAGGCATTCATTAAATCCCAGAATTGATTGATGGACTGAGCCCTGAATTCAATCTCATTTTCATTTCTTGATGATCCATTTTGTTCCTTAATACTAATTTATGCTATCAAATCCAAACAGTATTCAGGACATTCGATGCTGTTAAATTTTAACAAAAATGAAATGGAGCCTGATTTCTACTTTGGTAATTATAGTTGAATCAAGGGCATCGATTCTATTAACCTTCATCAAAAACATATGAGTACCATGGGAGAGATTTAAGGTATAATGATAATAAGCAGAAGATAGGATGTTCTGGAGAAAATATACCTATAGAGTTTCTATAACTTGAAACAACTCGACAGCATTTATAAGAATAAATCACATTGTGAAAATGAAAGGTCACTACTGCAATTCAAGTTTCAAAGTCCTTATTACAGGCACATGTATTTCATGATGAGAGGAACATCTAATGTTTTTCACAACCACAAATGGAAATATTTGAAATGTTTTTAACAGTTTTCCGTTTTCCAGGGGACATTTTTCACCTCCTTCATTACTTGAAATGGTACTAAAACTATGGGCCAGTTTCTTCCTCTAAAAAAGAAGTCTTGATTACAATTATTTTGACTACTTTCGTTCCTATTGCTAAATCTGATTTTTAGTATTTTAATCTTGTCGTACAAGTTGAAAATACATTTTAAAAATATTATTTTTCCTCCATATCACTGGCAATCCTCTTTCACCTCCATCATACTATCTAGCTATCACCTCCATTTCCCTCCTCAGTTTTGTCTAATTCCTCGAACAGGTAATTTAAACCCCTTACCTCAACCTCGTCTCTTTCCAACTTCTCCCTTGATCTCTTACACTCCTGCTTCTGTCCCCTTCTCTCTAATGAGACTGTTGTCTCCAAGGTTACCAGTGACCTTTCTCCTTGCCAGGTTTAATGAACTCTACTCCTTAAAATCCTTCTTTACATCTTGGCATCCCCTGATAATGTGCACCACCCCATTTCTCCTGTAAATGCCCAATTTCTCCTGTAAATGCTATCCAACCTTAGTTTCTCTGATGCAGTCCTCCCCTGACTTTCCTCCTACTTCTCTGGCCTCTCTTTTTTTTATGTGTCTCTTTTGTCAGCTCTTCCTCTGATTGACTGATTGATGTCTTTTTTTTGCCAGCAATTCTTCTGCTTCCAAATCCCTAAATGTGGGTGTCCTTGAAGACTAATTTATGGATCCCCCATATCTCAATCTTCGTCCACTCCCTTGGCAGGCTTATCTGCTCTCATGGCTTCAACTACCACTTCTAGGCATAGGAAAAGCAGTGAGAGAAGCAGGATGATGCAGTGGATAGAGCATGGGTTTCGGAGTCAGACCTGGGTTCAAATTCCGGCTCCACCACTTGTCTGTTGTGTAAGTCACTTAACTTGTACCTTGTGCAAGTCATTTAACTTCTCTGAGCCTCAGTTACCATATCTATAAATTTAGGATTAAGACTATGAGCCTCATGTGGGACAGGGCCTATGTCCAACCTGATTAGCTTATATATACCCCAGTGCTCCATACAGTGCCTGGCACATATTAAGCACTTTGTAAATACCATTAACCAAAAAAGAGTGATGCATCTAAATCTAACTCACCAGCCACATTTATCCTTCCTCTTTGTTTTACATCTCTTCCCACCTCTAGGACATTTCTACATAATAATAATAATAAGGATGGCATTTATTAAGCACTTATGTGCAAAGCACTGTACTAAGCAATGGGGAGGTTACAAGGTGATCAGGTTGTCCCACAGGGGGCTCACAGTCTTAATCCCCATTTTACAGATGAGGGAACTGAGGCACAGAGACGTGAAGTGACTTGCCCAAAGCCACACAGCTGACTATTGGCAGTGCTGGGATATGAACCCATGACCTCTGACTCCAGAGCCCGTGCTCTTTCCATCAAGCCACACTGCTTCTCATGGATATACTGGATATATTGCTGGTCCCACAAGATCAACATGTTCAAAACTGAAATCCTCAACTATCCCCCCAGATCTTCTTCTCCACTTAGTTTTGCTATTACAGTTGGCAATCCTATCATCTTCTCCATAATGCCATTCCTCTGAAGAGGTTTTTCTTTCTGAACTCTCAGGACCAAGGCTCATCTCTTAACAGGATACTCCATCACCATCAAGTGCTTCGTTTAATAGCAACAGATGAACAGCACATACAGTAGGTAAGTTCTAAGGCATCGATAATGGAAAAGTAATAGTTTTATTCCCAGAGGCTCCTTAGTCCATCTAATGCATCTTGAAATATTTCTTTGTATTGTTAGCCATCACTTTATCGAAATACAGGAAGAGCATATTTATGGGAATACTAGTAGTAGTAATAGTAGGAGAAGCAATTTTTCATGCAACCACTTGATGCTGTGCACTGTACTAGGTACTTGGGAAGTACAGAATAAAGAAGTGACACCTTTCTTTCTTTCAAGGAGCTTATGCACTAATGGTCAAGGTGAACATAGACATAGAGAAGCAGTGTGGTTCAGTGGAAAGAGCACAGGCTTGAGAGTCAGAGGTCATGGGTTTGAGTTCCAGCTCCGCTACATCAATCAATCAATCAATCGTATTTATTGAGCGCTTACTGTGTGCAGAGCACTGTACTAAGCACTTGGGAAGTACAAGTTGGCAACATATAGAGGCGGTCCCTACCCAACAGTGGGCTGTGGGCTCACATGTCTGCTGTGTGACCTTGGGCAAGTCACTTAACTTCTCTGAGCCTCAGTTCCCTCATCTGTAAAATGGGGATTGACTGTGAGCCCCACGTGGGACAACCTGATCACCTTGTATCCCCCCAGCACTTAGAACAGTGCTTTGCTGTTAAGTAAGCACTTAACAAATGCCATTATTATTATTATTATTATTATTATTATTATTATTATTATTATTATTATTATTATATTGCAAGTGGAATGGTCAGAATAAATAATTCAGTATACTGTGGGTGCATAAATATATATGGTATATATATATAGTATATAGTACTATAGTACACTGTAGTACATATATATGTACAGTGAATATATTATATAGAGAGAATTAATATAGAATATATGTGTGTGCATGTATGTGTGTGTATATCTGCCCATCCATCTATCTATAGAGATATACACAATAATAATAATAATAATAATAATAATGGTATTTGTTAAGTGCTAACTATGTGCAGGACACTGTACTAATTGCTGGGATGGAAACAAGCAAATTGGGTTGGACACAGTCCACATCCCACATGGGGCTCACAGTCTCAATCCCCCTTTTACGGATGAGGTAACTGAGGCACAAAGAAGTGAAGTGACTTGCCCAAGGTCGCACAGCAGATAAGTGGCAGAGCTGGGATTGGAACCCATGACCTTCTGACTCTTAGGCCTGTGCTTTATCCACTACGTCATGCTGCTTCTACATATATATACCGAGGAGGGAATAAATAAGTTCATAAGTGCTACAGTTGATTGAAGGAAAGATATGGCTGAGAATGTTGGGAGATGTTCTCACTGAACTAATCTAATTCTTCAGACAGAAACAGTTTACTAAATACGATTGAATGAATGAATGAATACTAAGAAATTATTCCCTTTCTCAAGTTAACTAAGGGTTGATTTTGACAGTGCTAGAGAAGAGGGCTAGGGCTCGGGGGTGAGTGGCAGAGCGGGATTCCCTCTGCTTCAGAGCAGCTCCTCAGATACCATTCATTTATCCCCAGTTTTTGTGGGAACAGTGTCTACCCATTTATCCATAATTTTGGTGGGAATAGGGACCACCCATTTACCCCCAAATTTTCCTGGAACTGGAAGGCTGGGTTCTGATTGCCCACCTTACCCTGTTTCCCCCTCATACACTGCTACCAGCAAGGAAGAGAGCTGCACATTTTTTTTACATAGGTTTTCTGGGAAGCAGGAGAAAAGCTGCCAGCTTCAATCTTTGGGTAGGGACTGCAGGGTATTTTGCTTTCCTTTCTCCACTTTCTTGCAGTTAATTATTGGACTTTAAAAGGTACTGAATGAACTCTGCCAAGCTTTTAAGGAGAGAAAAAATATCCTTCTTCCTTCGACCCCAAAATCCAGCTATCACATTTAGAGTGTTCTTCCCATTCCACTCCTGCACCCTGCCTTCTGCAATTTATGTTATCCCTTTTTCCAGAGTTTTAGTATTTGCTAAACAAAAATCCTGGGACTGGAAGTGGCCTGGTCTAGTGGATGGAGCATGAGTCTAGGAGTCTGAAGGACCTCGGTTCATTCATTCAATCGTATTTGTTGAGCACTTACTGTGAGCAGAGCATTGTACTAAGCACTTAGAAGGTACAATTCAGTAACAGAGAGAAGCAATCTCTGCCCACAGTGGGCTAGGTTCTAATACCAACTCTGACATGCCTCTGCTGCGTGACCTTGGGCAAGTCACTTAACTGTTCTGTGCCATCAGTTCCCTTATCTGCAAAATGTAGATTCAGTGTCTGTTCTCCCTCCTTAAACTTTGAGCCATATGTGGGACTTAATTATCTTGTACTTACCCCAGAGCTTAGTACAGTGCTTGGAACGGATTAAGCACTTAGCAAATATAACAAGTATACCACAATTATTATAAAGATTTCCCAGAAGACTTTCATTTGTCATGAAAGCCTCAAACTTATCACGTACCTTAGGAGATTAATCGTGGAAGAAGAAGGCTTAAATTCTAAATCCAGTTCTGAAAGTAATATATACACTGGGAATATACCATTAATCGTCAAGATTTCTGACATAAGAATGACCTACGGTGTTTTGGAAGTTGGGCAGACCCAAGAAAGCCTGAAAAATGAACTGGTTGTCATGGGCAACAAGGCCACAGTGACTAAAGGGCATCCATCTTTCGGGTTGCAAAGCCTTCACTTAGCATCAGCTATACTCACATTGTCCATAAATGGGTCCCTCACATAGAAAGCATTCAGTGGCACCCAGCAATGGCTCCTTTCCCAGCCTACCTACTCACTCATTATATTTTATGCCCCAGGAGAAGCATAAAAGTAAGAAATGAAGGAGCATGAGTGTCACTGCACTCCTCAATGATATTACAATCAAAATCAATTCCTTCATGCAGGTTCTCAGTCCTGAAATCTCAGAATCAAGGCCCATTGATCATTTTGAACATGAGACTCCATATGTAAGAAAATATACATATTAGTCACTCAAGCTGAAATAACTAAGTTTAGGAAAGAATAAATAAAAATCTGGTCATGTGTGCATCAGGTTTTGAGCAATATGTTCCCCTTTCCTCCTCTACTATCAGCACCATCACTCCATTGAATACTTACAACTACAAACTTTGGGGAGAAAGAGGAGGCTTTACTTTCATTGAGACTCTTTGGTCCTTTTAAAAATAAGTCCAGAACTACTTATTTTAACACTTCTATGTTAGAATATTAGCTCCTTATGAGCAGAGAATGTGTATTATTCTGTATTTCCAAAGTGCAAGTTAGTTCACACTATTATTACAATCACTATTACTACTACTACTACACTAATAATAATAATAATAATTGTGTAATTTGTTAAGCACTTACTGTGTGTCAAGCTCTGTACTACACAGTGGGATAGATAAAATATAATCATATCCCAGTGATACTACTCCTACCACTACTACTACTAGTGAAAATAATTCAATCGCTACTGCAGTACTATTATTAAACTACAAATAGGAGCAAATATAGATATGGTAATCTTCTCCTTTCTACTATGTTGAAGGATCTTTTATTTTATAGACCTCCAGTGGTTGTCCAGCCATCTCCACATTAAACAAATCCATGGGTTTTACTTTATAAATAAACGTAGTGTCTTGAGAAGCTCAGTGAGGGCAAGAATGTGTTTGTTCATTGTTGTACTGTACTCTTCCAAGCACTTAATACAGTGCTCTGCGCACAGTAAGTCCTCAACAGATTCTATTGAACGAATCAGTGAATCATGATGTACCTCCAAAATTAGCAGAGATTTGCTTGGATTAATTACTTCAATTAGATTTTATGTTAATGTATAGTCAAGAATGTAAAGTCCAAAAATGGGTGGTTGGGGGGAATGTTTAAGGTTGTTAATAAGTCACGATTGATGTTAAGATACTGTTTTCAGAAGACTTTTTGATTTTTCAATTGAAGGGCAAGTAGTTAAGTGCTTAACAAATACCACCATTATTATTATTATAATGCAATTTCTATGTAAATGTCTTTTGAAACAATTTTATAAGAACCATGTTGAGGCAGTATAAAGGTTGATATTTAAATGGACAAAGTCATAAAATCAAAAATTTTCCAGAGAAGTATCAATTTGAACATTATCAAAATGCAGTTACTTTATGCTAGTGTCTTTAAGTTTCAGTGTATGTCCATAATGATGACATATTTATCTGATCAATAAGAATTTGGTCTCAGGATTATTTCACTCATATATTGAAGCACACAACCAGTGGTTTGAAACTTGTATCATTTGTCAGTTGAATGCATGCTCATTCATCCCTGAGCAGTATTTATCCAAAGTTTGGTGTTAATTTCTTATTGAATCCCTGAACCCCTTATGAAAATATCTTTAAATCCCTTTATTTTAGTATCTCCCTATAGATTGTAAGCCCCCTGTGGGAAGGGATGATCAATCAATCACTCAATCCAATGGTTTACTGAACTCTTACTGTGTTCAGATCATTTTACTAAGTACTTGGTATAATACAATATAACAGGGTTGGTAGATATATTCCCAACCCACAAGAACTTTACAGTCTATAGGGGAAGAGCGCTTAGTACAGTGCTCTGCACATAGTAAGCGCTCAATAAATACGATTGATGATGATTAATAACAATAACCGCTTAGTAAACTGCTTTGCACACAGTAAGCACTCAATAAATATGATTGAATGAATGAATATCAATACATGAATTACAGATAAGCACATAAATGCTGTGGGGCTGAGAGTAGAGTAAAATGTAAATAGTTAAAGGGTACAGATCCAAGTGCATAGGTGATTCAAAAGGGAGAGGGAGTAGGGAAAAGGGGCACGATCAGAGAAGTCTTCTTTGAAGAGTTTGTGATTTTGTGACAACCTATCCCAGCTTCACTAATGTATCAGTCTCCTTGCTGACTTCCCTGTCTACTTCTTCTTCCCACTCCAGTCCATACTTCATTCTGCTGCCCTGATCATTTTTCTACAGAAACATTCAAGACATGTTTTCCTTCCTTCCTCCCCCCCTCCCTTCCTTCCTCTCCCCCTCCCTTTCTTCCTCTCCCCCTCGTCCCCCTCTCCATCCCCCCATCTTACCTCCTTCCCTTCCCCACAGCACCTGTATATATGTATATACGTTTGTACATATTTAATACTCTATTTATTTATTTGTTTATTTTACTTGTACATATCTATTCTATTTATTTTATTTTGTTAGTATGTTTGGTTTTGTTCTCTGACTCCTAGACTGTGAGCCCACTGTTGGGTAGGGACTGTCTCTATATGTTGCCAACTTGTACTTCCCAAGCGCTTAGTACAGTGCTCTGCACACAGTAAGCGCTCAATAAATACGATTGATGATGATGATGTTTTCCCGCTCCTCAAGAACCTCCAGTGGTTGTCCATCTACCTCCGCATTAAATGAAAACTCCTTACCATTGGTTTTAAAGCAGTCGGTTCCTTTGCCTCCTCCTGCCATACCTCACCTCTCTGCTTTCATACTGCAACCCAGCCCACATACTTCACTTCTCTAATGAAACCTTCTCACTGTACTCCAATCTCATCTATCTCACCATTTACCACTCATTCACATCCTGCCTCTGTCCTAGAACACCCTTCCTGTTCATATCTGACAATTACTCTCCCCACCAATAGATAATTATTCTCCCCCGATTCAAAGCCTCATTGGAGACACATCTCCTCTAAGAGGCTTTCCCCAACTAAGACCTCATTTTCTGTTTTAATGATAATAATAATAATAATAATAATGGTATTTGTTAAGTGCTTACTATGTGCCACGCACTGTTCTAAGCACTGGGGTAGGTACAAGGTAATCAGGTTGTCCCGTGTGTGGCTCATGGTCTTAATCGCCATTTTCCAGATGAGGTACCTGAGGCACAGAGAAGTTAATTGGCTTGCCCAAGGTCACACAGCAAGCAAGTGGAGGATTGGGATTTGAACCCAGGTCTTCTGACTCCCAAGCCCGTGATCTTTCCACTAAGCCATGCTGTTTCTCAACCCCACTCTTTTTCCCCTCCCTTCTACACTGTCCTGATTTTCTCTTTCTATTCACCCCTCCCTCAGCCCTACAGCTCTTATGCACACATCTTAATTTATTTATTCAGACTGTCTCCTCCATTAGACTGTGAGCTCATTGAAGGCAGGGAATGTGTCTACCGACTTTGCTGCACGGTACTCTCTGAAGTGCTTAGTACAGTGCTCTGCATGCAGTAAGTGCTCAATAAATACAACTGATTGATTGATAAGGGACTTTAAAGCCTATGGTAAGGAGTTCCTATTTGATGAGGAGGGAGATGAGCAATCACTGGAAGTTCTTGAAGAGTGGGGAGACATGGGCTGAACGTTTCTTTAGCAAAAAATGATCCAGGCAGCAAAATGAAGTAAGGTCTGGAGTGGAGAGAGACAGGAAGCAGGGAGGTGAGCAAGGTGGCTGAAGTAGTAGTCAAGGCAGGATATCCATCAGTTATATTCTTTGAGAGCTTACTGTGTAAAGAGCACTGAACCACACACCTGGGAGAGTACAGTACAAAAAGTTGGTAGACGTGCTCCCTGCCTACAATGAGCTTACAGCCTAGAAGACAGTCTTGTGGCATTTGTTAACCACCTACTATGTGCCAAGAACTTCTCTAAGTACTGTGGTATATACACACAGAGAAGATAAATGACTTGCCCAAAGTCACACAATAGACAAGTGATGGAGCTGATATTAGAATCCAGGTCTTCTGAATCCCAAGCTTGTGCTCTTTCCGCTAATAATAATAACTGCGGTATTTGTTGAGCAGTTACTCCATGCCAAGCACTGTTCTAAGCACTGGGTTTAATACAAGCTAATTACATTGAATACAGTCCCTGTCCCACAGAGGGCTCACAGTTTTAACCCCCATTTTACAGATGAAGGCACTGAGGGCCAGAGAAATGAAGTGATTTTCCCAAAGTCACACAGTCCCAGAGCACACGTCCTCTAACTCCCAGGCTGGAATTTTTTCCACTAGGTGATGATGCTTCCCTAGAAGGTGAGAGAACTTCCATGAAGTGCTTAGTGCTTAGTCCAACACACAGTAAACACTCAATAAATACCACGGATGATGAAATACTATTAATGATACAGGAACCTTGACCCTTTGGGTCTTCTGAGGCTACTGCCTTTCCTCTGACTCTGCTTTCTTCTTCATCATTATCATCATCGTTGTCATCATCATCATCAGGATTTATTTAGTGCTTACTGTACGGAGCACTGAACTGGGTACTTGGAGAGTACTAAAGAAGTAGAAGAATCACTCCCTGCCCTTTAGGAGTCCACAATCTAATGGAGTGTATTGGTTAGACTGGCTGGGAGGACATTCTTAAATTAACCAGGAATTTTGCTTTGCAAATCACGTGCGCTCTATGGATTCAGCTTTTTCCAAGCCTGCATTTCTTCCTCTAGCTTTGAGGTAGAACATTTTGAAAAAGGCAAGAAAAGTAAGGCATCTTTGAACAAATCATTGGCCACCTTAGTGTGGACTAAAGAAACTTCAACAATTCAAAAAGACAAAATTGTACCTTAAAGGAAAAAGCCAATGTATGAAAAGTTTATAATGTTTTCTCAGGTTTTTTTTCTTCCTGTTCAAGGGTAAAGTGATATGAAAGGAGTTGTCATTCTGAGCTTTATTCTTTCAAAGATTTATATTCACCACTTAAAGAGAGAGTATGCCATAGTCAGGCCCATCATAAAATCTGGACCATTTTGAACAGCAGGTAGACAAGCCTCTCAAAAAAGAAAATATATGGTATTGCAGCGTGGATCCAATAAATTGAAGTTTGAGGAAAAATACAGCTATAAAGAGATTCAAAAACTCCTTCAAGGTTTTCTCTATCACTGTCCTTTTGAGACCTAAACTGAAGTTCTGTGTCTCAAATATTTAGAAATGCAAAGAAACATTATTTGTGATTATCTTATAATGTGAAAGATACTTAGAGAAGCAGAATGCTCCTTCATTTAAATCCAGTATCCCCACACAAATAATCTCGTTTGAAGTCTGCAGGTCAGTGGCCAACTCTCACAATGGAGGGGGAGCATTTTTTGGACCCTAATGTTCATTGATCATTTAATAATGTATATATTTTTCAATCTGGAAGAAAAATTCAGCAATTAATGTCTGTCCTCTGCTAGACTGTAAACTCCTTGATTATAGATAGCATTCATTCATTCATGCAATCATATTTATTGAGCACTTACTGTGTACTAAGCTCCCAGATATTGTAATTCAGCAACAAAGAGAGACAATCCCTGCCCACAATGGGCTCACAGTCTAGAGGAGGGGAGGCAGACATCAAAACAAGTAAACAGGCATCAATAGCATCAATATGAATATAATTATGATATATATGCATATCAAAACAAGTAAACAGGCATTAATATAAGTAAATACAATGATAGGTATATATCACTGTACATATATACACAGGTGCTGTGGGGCAGGGAGGGAGATAGAGCAAAGGTAGCAAATTGGGGCAATGGGTGTGGAGGGAAATCTGAGGAAAAGTGGGGCTTAGTCTGGGAAGGCCTCCTGAAGGAGGTGAACCTTCAGTAGGGCTTTGCAGGAGAGAAGTGTGATTGTTTGGCAGATTTGAGGAGGTAGGGCATCCAGGCCAGGGGTAGGATGTGGGCCAAGGGTTGACAGTGGGACGGGCGAGAATGAGGTACAGTGAGAATTTTAGCACCACAGGAGCAGAGTGCATGGGCTAGGATGTAGAAAGTGAGAAGTGAGGTGAGGTAGGAGGGGGCAAGGTGATGGAGAGCTTTGAAGTCAATTCATTCATTCATTCAATTGTATTTATTGAGCGCTTACTATGTGCAGAGCACTGTACTAAGCACTTGGGATGTACAAGTTGGCAATATATAGAGACGGTCCCTACCCAACAATGGGCTCACAGTCTACAAGGGGGAGACAGACAACAAAACAAAACATGTGAACAAGTGTCAAGTCATCAGGATAAATAGAAGTAAAGCTAGATGCACATCATTAACAAAATAAAATAAATAGAATAGTAAATCTGTACAAGTAAAATAAATAGAGTAATAAATCTGAACAAACATATATACAGGTGCTGTGGGGAGGGGAAGGAGGTAGGGTGGGGGGGAGGGGACTCAGTCTGGGAAAGTCTCCTGGAGGAGGTGAGTTCTCAGTAGGGCTTTGAAGGGACGAAGAGGCTTGGCAGATGTGCGGAGGGAGGGCATTCCAGGCCAGGGGGAGGATGTGGACCGGGGGTCGACGGCGGGACAGGCAAGAATGAGGCACAGTGAGGAGGTTAGCAGCAGAGGAGTGGAGGGTGCGGGCTGGGCTGTAGAAGGAAAGAAGGGAGGTGAGGTAGGAGGGGGCAAAGTGATGGAGAGCCTTGAAGCCGAGAGTGAGGTGTTTTTGCCTGATGCGTAGGTTGACTGGTAGCCACCAGATATTTTTGAGGAGGGGAGTAACATGCCCAGAGCGTTTCTGCACAAAGGTGATCCAGGCAGCAGCATGAAATATAGACTGAAGTGGGGAGAGACAGGAGGATGGGAGATCAGAAAGGAGGCTGATGCAGTAATCCAAACAGGATATGATGAGAGATTGAACCAGCAGGGTAGTGGTTTGGATGGAGAGGAAAGGGCAGATCTTGGCGATGTTGCGGAGGTGAGACCGGCAGGTTTTGGTGACGGATTGGATGTGAGGGGTGAACGAGGGAGCAGAGTCGAGGATGACACCAAGGTTGTGGGCTTGTGAGACAGGAAGGATGGTAGTGCTATCTACAGTGATGGGAAAGTCAGGGAGAGGGCAGGGTTTGGGAGGGAAGATAGGGAGCTCAGTCTTGGACATATTGAGTTTTAGATGGTGGGCAGACATCCAGATGGAGATGTCCTGAAGGGAGGAGGAGACACGAGCCTGAAGCGAGGGAGAGAGAGCAGGGGCAGAGATTTAGATTTGGGTGTCATCAGCATAGAGATAATAGTTGAAGCCATGGGAGTGAATGAGTTCACCAAGGGAGTGAGCGTAGATAGAGAAGTCAACAGTGAGGAGTTCTTGGTTGACACGGAGGTTGATAGGTAACCACTGGATATTTTTGAGGAGGGGGGCGGTGACATGCCCAGAGCATTTCTGTAGAAAGATAATTTGGGCAGCAGAGTGAAGTATACACTGAGGTGGGGAGAGACAGTAGGTTGGGAGATCAGAGTTTGCTCTCCCAAGAGTTTAATATAAGGTTTTACTAAATCCTGTACTTAGCAAATCAGTAGTATGCTGATTGATTTAATAGTATCTTAAATGCTACTATAAGGTGTGCTTTTCAGTACATACTCAGTAAAAAGCTTTTAAGGATTGAAGGAACAATCATCCATTAAGAACATCACTGGCTACAATTCATTCATTCAATCATATTTATTGAGCACTTACTGTGTGCAGAGAACTGTACTAAGTTCTTGGAAAGTACAATTAGGCAACAGGTAGAGATGATCCCTAACCAACAACAGGCTCACAGTCTAAAAGGGGGTGAAAGACAACAAAACAAAACAGTTAGACAGGCATCAATACCATCAAAATAAATAGAATTTTAGATACATACATACACATCATTAATAAAATAGAGTAAAATATGTACAAATATGCACAAGTGCTTATCACAATGTTAGGAGAAATAGATGTGTAATGTGTGTAGCATCTAAACTGCAGGAGGTCTTTTACAAAAATGTAACACCCATATTATAGGAAAACTAAGTATACAGTTGTCTTTATGGAAGGTTTATGTGACTATAAGCTCACTGTGGGCAGGGAGTGTGCCTGTTGCATCATTATGCTGTACTCGCCCAAGCACTTAGAACAGCACTCTGCACACAGTACACATTCAATAAATATGATTGACTGAATGACTATGATGTGCAGCCCTAATTTATCCTAAGATTCCTTCCAGTGCTCTGAACCTGTGACTCATACGTGTTCCTAGTCCTACTTATGACAACTAGGGCTGTTTCAGGTTGGGGTTATGTGACATCCTTCACATCTTTATAATGCCAGCAACTAATATTGTGCATCCGAAACATTTGTGTACAGATGTATATCTGACTGAATAATCAATATTATTTTTCTGATCCAATTGCTTGGGAATATTTCCATGTTTTTCTCCCAAAATAGAGTGGATGGAAGAGACGATTTGTGCTTCTGCTGTTCTTGCCATTATTTTAGTGCATTATCATCATTTTAATTAGTAGTATTAGTAATATTTAAATTATTATAATAATTATATACTGTATCATTATTATTATGATAGTGATAAGTGCTGAGTATGTGCCAAGCACTGTACTAAGCATTGGGTAGATGTAGAATAATCAGGAAAGATAGAGTCCCTGTCTTCCACCTGGGGGTTACCTCCATTTAGTAGCAACTTAATATCATTAATACTTTCATTTCTCATTCAGCAAAATTTTGTCTGTTTTAAACATCAGAGTGTATTTGTAGTCCTTTGCATGTAATGAAATACATGGTTTTAATCAATCTACTGCATTTCTTGAGCACCATCTGTGTGCAGAGCCGTGTTACAAGCACCTGGAAGAGTATAATAAAATTAGGAAGCATGATCCTCAAGAAGTTTATAATTTAGCTGGGAAAGCAAACACTTAAGTAAATTATAATTATCTATTTAAGTATACCTAGTCAACGATTTGTACTTAAATAGTACGGGAACTCTTTGGGGGGATTGTGAGTATGTAAGTTCTTACGTGGTGAGAACATGCTGCCATGGAAGTTTGAGGATACAAAATGGGGAGCTGAGAATTTAAATTGGGAAGACTTTCTATATATTGCCAACTTGTACTTCCCAAGCGCTTAGTACAGTGCTCTGCACACAGTAAGCGCTCAATAAATATGATTGATTGATTGATTCCTATAGAAGATGTGATTTCAGAAGGAATTTGAAGATGGAAAGAATTGTGTTCTCTCAAAAATGAAAGGGGAGGGAGCTCCAGGCAGGGGATCAGGGTATGAGCAGAGGTTGATGGTAGAGGAATTAAAGAAAGGTGCATAAATGCATAAATAATGCATAAATACGCTTGAGAAGAATGAAGACAGCGAACTGCGTGTAGGAGAAGAAGAATGGGAATAAGTAGTAGGGAAAGAGCTGGTTGAGTGCTAATTGACAGGAGATTCTGTTTGTTGCAGAAAAGAACAGACAAACATTGGAAATGTTTAAGAAGCAGCGTGGCCTAGTAGATACAGAATAATAATAATAATAATAATAATTGTAGTATTTGTTAAGCACTTACTATGTACCAAGCACTGTTCTAAGCGCTGGGATAGATACAAGGTATTCAGGTAGTCCCACGTGGGGCTCAGTCTTAATCTCCATTTTACAGTAGAGGTAACTGAGGCCCAGAAAAGTTAAGTTGCTGGCCTAAGGTCACAGAGCAGATTAGTGGTGGAGCTAGGATTAGAACCCATGTCCTCTGATTCCCAAGGCTGTGCTCTTTCCACTAAGCCACACTGCTTCTCTATTGGGCCCGGGAGTCAGAAGGACCTGGGTTCAAATTCCAGCTCCACCATTCATTTGCTGCGTGACCTTAGACAAAGTCATTTAATTTCTCTAGGGCTCAGTTACCTCATCTGCATCTGTAAAAAAAAAATGGGGATTAATACGGTGAACACTATATGGGATGTGGACTGTGTCTAACCTGATTTAGATTTATATCTATTCAATGCTCAGTGCAGTCCCTAGTGCTTAACAAAAGCCATTTAAAAAAAAAAAAAGAAAGAAGAGAGGGACTCTGTGTAGGACAGCACTTCAGAAAAAGTAATTCAGACAGCAGAGTGAAGTGTGAATTTTTAGACTGTGAGCCCACTTTTAGACTGTGAGCCCACTGTTGGGTAGGGACTGTCTCTATATGTTGCCAATTTGTACTTCCCAAGCGCTTAGTACAGTGCTCTGCACACAGTAAGCGCTCAATAAATACGATTGATGATGATGATGATCCCTCTACTACTACTAATAATAATGATGGCATTTATTAAGCTCCTACTATATGCAAAGCACTGTTCTGAGTGCTGGGGAGGTTACAAGGCAATCAGGTTGTCCCATGGTGGGACTCACAGTCTTAATCCCCTTTTTACAGATGAGGTAACTGAGGCCCAAAGAAGTTAAGTGACTTGCCCAAAGTCACACAGCTGACAGTTGGCAGAGCCGGGATTTGAACCCATGACCTCTGACTCCAAAGCCCGGGCTCTTTCCACTGAGCCACGCTGCTGCTCTATTATACTGTCCAAAGCGCTTAGGACAGTGTTTTGTACCCAGTAAGTGCCCAGTGATCCCGAATGGCCAAATGCCTGGGACCAGGCAGCTTGCGGGGGCCCAGGGGCGCTGAGCTTAGGGAATGTGTTGCCCTGCACCTGCCTCACCCCTCCCGGCCTCTTTCTTCTTTAATGGTATTACTTGAGCGCTTCCTCTATGCTAAGCACTGTGCTGAGCGCTGGGATGGGATCCAAGAGGAGTGGACGCAGTCCCTGGCCCGCATCGGGTTCCCAATCGACATAGGACGGACAACGGGTACTGAACCCTCGTTTTACAGCTGAGGAAGCCATTTTACAGATGAACGGTAATAATGATGAGGATACTTGTTAAGCGCTTACCCTGTGCCAAGCGCTGTTCTTAGTGCTCCTGAGGCGACCCAGTAGTGGAATGGAGGAGCTGGTTCCTTCCCGATTGCCAGGCCCGGGCTCCCTCCACGAGGCCACACACCACTTCCTGAAAATAATAACAATTATTTGTGTTAATAATAATTATTAATGCGGTGTTCATTCAGCGCTTAGTCTGTGCCAGGCACAGTCCTAAACGCTGGTTTCTAGACTGTGAACCTGCTGTTGGGTAGGGACCGTCTCTATACGTTGCCAACTTGTACTTCCCAAGCGCTTAGTACAGTGCTCTGCACACAGTAAGCGCTCAATAAATACGATTGAATGAATGAATGGGGCGGATCCAAGCAAATCGGGTTGCACACAGCGCACCTGCCCCACGGGGGGCTCCCAGTCTCCCATTTTACAGATGAGGGAACTGAGGCCCAGAGAAATGACTTGCCCAAGGTCACACAGCAGACAAGGGATGGAGGCCAGGATTAGAACCCATGACCTTGTGACTCCCAAGCCCGGGCTCTAGCCACTACGCCGGCCGCTTCTCCTAACGCGGGTCAGCCAATTGCTCCTATTTAATAATAATAATAATGATGGCATTTGTTAAGCACTTACTATGTGCACAGCACTGTTCTAAGCGCTGGGGAGGCTACAAGGTGATCAGGTTGTCCCACGGGGGGCTCACAGTCTACATCCCCATTTTACAGGTGAGGGAACTGAGGCCCAGAGAAGTTAAGTGACTTGCCCAAAGTCACACAGCTGACAAGTAGGGGAGCCAGGATTTGAACCCATGACCACTGACTCCAAAGCCCGGGCTCTTTCCACTGAGACACGCTGCTTCTCTGTGAGCAAGCAAGCACTTACTGTGTGCAGAGCGCTGTGCTAGACATGGAAGGCCCTGCCACGAGCGGTTCTACGGCGGGGATGGGGCATGTCTGCAGGCCTGCAGACTGAGTTGGGGACCCTCCCTCCTCTCCCCGGCTACCAAACCCCGGAGACCCCTGTTGTTCTGTTGTTCTGAGAGAAGCCCCTTCCAGGAGCCTTCCCGCTCTGCCCATTTGCAAAGAAGCCTAGTGACCCAGTGGAAAGAGCCCAGGACTGTTGCCAACTTGTACTTCCCAAGCGCTTAGTACAGTGCTCTGCACACAGTAAGCGCTCAATAAATACGATTGATTGATTGATTGATTGACTGGGTGTCAGAGGATCTGGGTCCAGTCTGGGCTCTGCCACTTGACTGCTGTGGGACCTTGGACAAATCATCATAATAATAATGATAATGGTATTTGTTAAGAGCTTACTATGTTCCAAGCCTTGTTGCTTTTTTGGTTTTGCTTTGTGTGTTCCTTTGTTGTTGAACTGTACTTTCCAAGCACTTAGTACAGTCCTCTGCACGCAGTAACCACAGTCATGGGTTCAAATCCTGGCTCTGCCAATTGTAACTGTGTGACTTTGGGCAAGTCTCTTAACTTATCTGTGCCTCAGTTACCTCATCTGTAAAATGGGGATTAAGACTGTGAGCCCCCCATGGGGACAACCCGATCACCTTGTAACCTCCCCAGTGCTTGGAACAGTGCTTTGCACATAGTAAGTGCTTAATAAATGCCATCATTATTAGTATTAATAAATACAATTGAATGAATGAATGAATGATTAGGGAGACATTGGAGACAGGGAGATCAGAGAGAGGTGAGAGGAAGGGTGAGATCCCAGAAATGCGGGAGGAAAAAATGAGTGGATTTGATAACATATCAAATATCATTCATTCAATCATATTTATTGAGCGCGTACTGTGTGCAGAGCACTGTACTAAGCGCTTGGGAAGTACAAGTCGGCAACATATAGAGACAGTCCCTATCCAACAACGGGCTCACAGTGTTGAGGGAGAAAGAGGAGTCCAAGTTAATGTCAAGCTTTCAGATTTGAGAGACAGGGAGGATGGCAAATGTTGTCAACTCTGATCTATCAATGTTATTTATTACTGTGTGCAAAGTACTGGATTAAGTACTTTCATTCAATCATTCATTCAATCATAATCACTGAGCACTTAATGTGCACAGAGAACTGCACTAAACGCTTCAGACATTACAATATGACAATAAACAGGCAGATTCCCTGCCTACAATGAGCTTGGGAGAGAATAATACAATAGATTTGGTAGACATGATCCTTGCCCACTGAAAGCTTACATAGGTGGAAAAGAAGATTTGTGAGGGAAGATGAGGAATTCAGTTTTGGACATATTGACCTTGAGATGTTGGTGGAGCATCCACATGGAGATATCCTGGAGGCAGAGAAAATGTGAGATTGTGCAGAGAAGAAAGAGAGCAGGGCTAACAAGATATATTTTCTGTGTAATTTGATGAGGCAGGGCTATCATTCTTATATTACCTTAGAATAAAATGAGGCAGCTGGAGACGTTGGACAATAGAGAATACCATGAAGCCAATCCATTTTATTGGACAGCAATCCTTATATTTGGTGAATTCTTTAAATATTAATCATTTTACATATAAATTTATAAAGCAACTATATCCTTCCTCAAGTGAACTAAGGCTCAATTTTGGCAATACTAAGGAAGAGGAGTGGGGCAGTAGGGAGAATGTAGGGTGGATCAAGGCACTGCCTTTTTTTTTCACTGTGATTCTCATGGAAGTAGGATAAAGAATAATTTCTGCTATCCCTCCCAGTTGTTGGCAGTTTATTACCTTATCAACTCCTTCATTCTGAGCCCTCAAGGAAATAAAAAGCATGTTTGGTGTTTGGTGGGCTGATTCACAAGAAAATAATATTTTCTGCTTTCCTTCCAACCTGTTTGCAATTTATTATTGGGCATCAAAAGGTATTAATCAATCAATAAATCCATGGTATTTATTGAGTGCTGAGTGCAGAGTGCTTAGTGTTTTTTTTAGTTGACCGTTAAAAAAAACTGTTTGCATTTCCACCAAAAGGAAAGTAGAAAAAAAAAACTGTATTTCCACCAAAAGGAAAGTATTCCCCAAGCAGTAACCTCAGTTTTGACTCCTGTCCTCTTAATTAGTACTGATGAAAAAAGAAATGAAAATTTTCAAATAGTGTTTTGCAAGGCTTTGGAAGTGAACTGCAGTTCAGCAGTACAAGTCTTCGAACTTTGGAAAATACAATAAAGTTGTAGATATGATCCCTGCCCACAAGCCTCTTATTGACACTATGCCAAGCTCGTAAAGGGAGAAAAATACTTTTTTCCCTTCTATCCCGAATTCAAGCAGTGGCATCCAGCTAGTCAGGAGACCTTGGAAACAGAAAATCACAGAATGTCCAGTGCAGTCGGTAGACCATGGGCCTGAGAATCAGAAGGTCATGGGTTCACTCTGAGCTCCACCACTTGTCTGCTGTGTCAACTTGGGGAAGTCACTTCACTTCTCTGGGCTTCAGGTACCTCATCTGTAAAATGGGGTTTGAAGATATGAGCCCCATGTGAAACTGGGACTGTGTCCAACTCAATTTGCTTGTATCCACCCCTGTGCTTAGTACAATGCCCTAAGCACTTAATATCATTCTTTATTATCGTTATTATCATTATTATTATTATTGTTGTTCACCCTCCTGGGTTCAGATACTGTGGATGCTGAATGTGTTCAGTACCAGAGTGGACTGTATCACGGGCACGAGGGACCCAACAGGTAAATTTTCCCATTAGTTAGTTAACAATAAATATTAAAAAAGCAGAATGGACCTTCAGATCCTGCCTAGGAAAACTAGTCAGAACAGGGGGTGGGAGGGGCAGGATCAGAGAGATGCTTGAACTAAAGTCACCTGAAAAACCAGTGTTTCCTTGAAGCCTTCCAAATTTAAATAGGAAACCACCCCTAGGATGTACCTGAATAGTGTAGCTGAGAGGAGAAGGGTGAGAAGGAGATAATTCAGACGACAAATGGGGGACAGAATCGAAAAGAGTCATTCTCAAGATCTATAAGTGGCAGATAAACCAAAGGGAAGGAGAGGAGAGTTGCCACAGGGGCAGCAAGAACTCAATAAGGTCTCCAAAGTCCTTACCAACATTCCTTGATACCTAAACTCAATTAATTCAGATGAAGCAGCATGGAGAAGCAGCATGGATCAGTGGAAAGAGCCCGGGCTTGGGTTCAAATCCCACCTCTGCAGCTTGTTAGTTGTGTGACTTTGGTCAAGTCACTTGACTTCTCTGTGCCTCAGTTACCTCATTTGGAAAATGGGGATTAAGACTCTGAGCCCCACGTAGGACAACCTGATCACCTTATATCCTCCCCAGTGCTTGAACAGTGCTTTGCACATAGTAAGAGTTCAACAAATGCCGTTATTATTATTAAGGGGCTATACTGGTACTTATCTCTGGAAGGTGTAGGCCAGAGTAACATAACACAGAGTGGTTATTCAACAGTTTTTGTGCACTAGCTATCACGGTGAGAAAATCCTAAAACAATTCCCTTGTACTTTGTGATATTCAGGAATTTCAACTACTGTGCTCTGCTTCTGCAATTCAAAATTCTTTCACCATCCCCTTTGGTAATATTCCTTTCCCTCCCTTCTTATTCTTCTCTGACTTTAATCATTGGAATTCCTACTCCCTTTCCCCACCGCGGTTCAATGGCTTAGAGCTTATGAAAAATAGAATTTTAAAAGATGGCTTTCCTTAGAATACAGAGGTGAATATTCGATGCATTTGGTGCAGAACTGCAGTTCATTTCCCTGGCCTTGCAAAACACATTTTAGAATTTTGTTTCTTTTTTCATTTATATTAATTAAGAGGACTGGGTACAAAACTGAGGCTACTGTTTCAGAAGTATTTTCCTTTTGGTGGAAATACAAATGGCTTTTTTTATATTAAACTAAAAATAAAACAAAATATGGGAGCTTGGTTTTCTCAAATGATTTTAATTTTTTTAATTTTCCTGAAAGCTTTTCAGGGTTTAAATGGAGCTTCTGAATTTTATTTTGCATTAGAGAATATATTTGCCATTACAAGTTCATTTTTTAAAAGTTTAAAGATTATTCATCAAAATAATGCTCTAGGCAGTGTATGTTCTACGAGCATTTGACATACAATTCATTAAAAATAATACATTGAATCTATCAATCTATTCATATCCTGCACACCTCAGGGTAGAGTAGCTGAGGCTATGATATAAAGAATTTTAATACAGGTAAGAGATTCTCTAACTGTCCATGGAACCATAAATAGAATCTCAGTAAAACTAAATTTAAACACCCAAGTTCCACTATGGATAATACAGTCACAAAATGCATCAGTAGCATGATACTCTAACCGGCAATTCATCACACTAATTATTTTAGGATTTCAGAAAGGCTGCATGTCTTTTTTCCCATTGCTCCCTTGCTCCAACATTAATCTCATCCATAAAAGCAGCAGAGCAGTGGGAAAGGAGATAAGGGAGTCTTTACAGAAACAGAGCTGCAGATTACATCCAAAAGAACATAGGTTAAAAATGATTTATTTAAACCAGACAAAGGGCACACCACAATGTGTTATTTTGAAGGGATGCAGGGTACTTTGGTGGGGATATCTCTGAGACATAAGAACCATAATTTTCTCAAACAGAAGGATTTAGACCTGTCAGTGGGATACTATTCATATACAACCTTGAAAATAATGGTTATAACCTTGGAGATTAGAGTATGATATTACCAAATAGAGAAATAATGTTGAATTAAACGGCTGATGCTCAGCTTATAAATGAGCAATAATTGTTGAATAATTGTTGAATAATAATTGTTGAAGACACCTCTCCGTACTGGGGACATACAAAAGTCAAGCTTCCACATGTAAAATGAGCTCCACTTCCAGACAGGCAACAGTGAGTTATCCTGTGTGAAAGAACGACAGAATGGAATGCAATTTCCAAAGATCAGAGCCCCTTCTTCCAGTGAAACAGTATTGTTTTCCTACCGGTGGCTGGAGCCCATTTTTCTAAGCAGCAAGAAGATTAAATTAAAACCAAGGAAACAGAGTTGCCATAGATGAGTGACATCCTAAATTTCTGGCAATTCTATATAACACATTAGCTAAGAACCACTGAAAGAATAGCATATTAACAGAGTGATAGAGGAAAGTAGAGGACAAAAAATGATAAATTCTGAAGCAAAAATGGAAAAAAGTAGAGGGCACTATGGACAATAGAGAATGAAAGCATGCAATAGCGTTCAATAAACCATAACCAGAGAGTTTAGAGCATAGACATCATGTCAGGTTGTAAAAGGGGCTTCAGAAAAGTATATTAGGATAGAAAAGTCTGCAGGAGACCTTGGTAGTGGTGAGTATCCCCTCCTGTCACATGGGAGACCAGGGTTTGATTCCCCGACAGGGAGGTGAAAACATTTTAGAGAAGCAGCTTGGCTTAGTGGAAAAAGAACCGTCTTGGGAGTCAGAGGTCGTGTATTCTAATCCCGACTATGCCACTTATCAATTCTTTGACTTCGGGCAAGTCACTTAACTTCTCTGTGCCTCAGTTACCTCATCTGTAAAATGGGATTAAGACTGTGAGCCCCACATGGATCAACCTGATTACACTGTGTCTACCCTAGCACTTAGGCCAATGCTCGGCACATAGTAGGTGCTTAACAAATACCATTATTTTACAGAAGCAGCGTGGCTTAGTGGAAAGAGCACAGGCTTGGGAGTCAGAGGTCATGGGTTCTAATCCCAGCTCCACCACTTGTCAACTGTGTGACTTTGGGCAAGTCACTTAACTTCTTTGTGCCTCAGTTACCTCAACTGGAAAATGGGGATTAAAACTATGAGTCCCACCTAGGACAACCTGAACACTTTGTATCTCCCCCAGCGCTTAGAACAGTGCTTAGCACATAGTAAGTGCTTAAAATACCATAATCATCATCATCATCATCCGTGCTAGTAAAATGAGGAAAAGGACCCTACTCTTATTCTGCAGGCTCTCTTTGCCCTAGAATGGAAGCAAAAACTTAGGGGAACATAGAAAAATTATAGCTATAATTCTATTTGTATAGCTATAATTCATTCATTCATTTATTCATTCAATCGTATTTATTGAGCATTTACTGTGTGCAGAGCACTGTACTAAGTGCTTGGAAAGTACAAGTTGGCAACATATAGAGACGGTCCCTACCCAACAACGGGCTCACAGTCTAGAAGGGGGAGACAGACAACAAAACAAAATATGTAGACAGGTGTAAAAACCATCAGAACAAATAGAATTAAGGCTATATGCACATCATTAACAAAATAAATAGAACAGTAAATATGTACAAGTAAAATAGAGTAATAAATCTGTACAAACATATATACAAGTGCTGTGAGGAGGGGAAGGAGGTAGGGTGGCGGGGAAGGGGAGGAGGAGAGGGCAAAGGGGGCTCAGTCTGGGAAGGCCTCTTGGAGGAGGTGAGCTCTCAGTAGGGCTTTGAAGGGAGAAAGAGAGTTAGCTTGGCAGATGTATGGGGGGAGGGCATTGCAGGCCAGGGGGAGGATGTGGGCTGGGGGTCGACGGTGGGACAGGAGAGAACGAGGTACAGTGAGGAGGTTAGCAGCAGAGGAGCGGAGGGTGTGGGCTGGGCTGCAGAAGGAGAGAAGGGAGGTGCAGTAGGAGGGGGCAAGGTGATGGACAGCCTTGAAGCCAAGAGTGAGGAGTTTTTTATTGATTTGTAGGTTGACAGGCAGCCACTGGAGATTTTTGAGGAGGGGAGTAACATGCCCAGAGTCTTTCTGCACAAAAAAATGATCCAGGCAGCAGAGTTAAGTATAGACTGAAGTGGGGAGAGACAGGAGGCTGGGAGATCAGAGAGGAGGCTGATGCAGTAATCTAGTCTGGATAGGATGAGAGACTGAACCAGCAAGGTAGCAGTTTGAATGGAGAGGAAAGGGAGGATCTTGGCAATGTTGTGGAGATGAGACTGGCAGGTTTTGGTGATGGATTGGATGTGTGGGGTGAACGAGAAAGCGGAGTTGAGGATGACACCAAGGTTGCGGGCTTGTGAGACGGGAAGGATGGTAGTGCCATCTGTAGTAACAGGAAAGTAAGGGATTTGCTTTGACGATTTTTACACCTGTCTATATGTTTTGTTTTGTTGTCTGTCTCCCCTTTCTAGACTCTGAGCCTGTTGTTGGGTAGGGACCATCTCTATATGTTGCTGACTTGTACTTCCCAAGCACTTAGTACAGTGCTCTGCACACAGTAAGTGCTCAATAAATATGATTGAATGAATGAATGAAAAGATGCTTAAAAACAAAACAGAAAGCAGGTTAGCTGAACTCGTAGATAACATGCAAAATACTGGGGACTCCTGATGCTCCAGACTTAGGCCTTGTAGAGCAAGATTTTTTTTTTTTTTTATGGTACTTGTTAATCACTTACTATGTGTCAAACACTGTTCTAGGTGCTGGAGTAGGTACAAGATAGCCCAGGACAAATACAATCTCTGTCCCACAGTCTTAATAGGAGGGAGAACGGGTATTGATCATCTCCAATTGACTGGTGACATCATTACAAGACAAAAACTAAAATGGAATGGGAACTGCTGATTCATTAAATTCTCCCTGAAATCCTTGTTTGTTTTGTTTTGCGGTATTCGTTAAGAGCTTACCATGTGGCAAGGAATGTTCTAAATACTAGAGGAGATACAGGTTAATGGGGTCCAACACAGTCCCTATCCCATATGGGGCTCACAGACCAAATAGGAGGGAAAACAGATTCTCCATTTTACAGTTGAAGAAATTTAGGCACAGAGAAGGTAAGTGACCTGCACAGGGTCACACAGCAGGCAAGTGGTGGAGCCAGGATTCAAAGCCAGGTCCTCTGACTCCTATGCCTGTGCTATTTTCACTCGGCCGCACTGCTTCCCATATCCTGAATAAACAAACCTAATTCACTACTCTCCAGTACACTTTAATGACAATCTGTAGGATTTCTAGCATGTCCCTGGGCAATCATGAGGCTCGAAGTTCTTCAGTGCCTGTTGTGCCTGTTCCCTTGTGGTGAGGGGAACCTTGGCATGCTTAAAATAACAGCTGGAAGGATTCTTTCTATGCATGGGCCAGCAATTTACAGAGAATTTGTCATCCCTTTGGGTGACATTAAGAACCCATAGTTTCCATAATAGTCACTCCCCAAATCCCTCCAGACCTCTAAACATTATCCCAGCTTAAAATGCTTTTATAAGACTATATTTTCCCCATTTTCACTCTGCCAAATTTATGTCAGAGCAAATTGGCAAACAATCCTTTCTTATGTTTTCCCTTTAAGGGTAATACTCTTGAATTTAAACATTTTGCTACCTTTGAAAGTAGAAAAAATTGTTACTCTTCATTGAAGAAGATAATAGATGCTGGTAAGTTATATAGAAACTAAATATTGTTTAAGGCATTCAGTTGGCTCCTGTTTAAACCATTTACAAATGCGAGTAACAAGTAAAGTGTTATTAATGGTCTAAAACCATGGCAGAAAGATAAGAGCTAATACAAGAAAATCTGTCTGAATTCAAAGTCAAATGAAAGGTCTAAAATATTTGACAGTATATTTAGCCTTCTGAAAACCGATCTGAATACCGAATATGGAAATCTGAGTGCACATGTACTCTGCTTTGAAATAAAATAAGGCTATGGAAAAAGCAGTATTGAGACAAGATGCCACAGACAGAGCAATAACTATGTGCAAATGTAATTGTTAAACAAGAGAAAAGTTCAAAATAAAGCATGGAACTCAAAGAGATGCTTGTCTAGTAACAATCTAGTCAATTTTCCAAATCCAGCTCTCTGCACTAAATTTAATGAAGTCAATTACCAATATCAAGGTATAAGAATCTGCTTCCTTTCAAGTCAGTAAATGAATTATGAAAATAAGACAGTTCACTAATGAAGGTATTAAAATGACCATCATGTCTCAACAAAGGTGATTATGATTAGAAATAATGTTGACATCTAGTGCAGAAAAATCAGGATAAATATTTGATTTGAAGCAGTAAGCAAAAGATCTGAGTTAATTAGGGTTTTACAAAAATCTTAGCCAAGATTGGAAATATTTTGATTTTTTTCATATAATCTAAGAAGATATATATTATACTCCCCATATAACAGCACTATGACAAACTCAGATTTCAAGAATATTCACTTATGTTCAGAACAAATGATAATGAACCCTGGTCCTTATGGACAGTTCGGGAAAGGAGTAAGAAGGGTCAGAACCTATGTACAGTGGAAGGTGGGCTATCCACGTTCTGTTCAACTCTGGCAAAGTTGAGGTCAGAGAGCAGGGCAGAGGACAAGGGAAAGGCAAAAAACGATGTTACTGCTTTAATAATAATTATGGTATTTGTTAAGTGCTTACTACTTGCCAAGCACTGTTCTAAGCACTTTAGGCATATATAAGCAACTTTGTCCAATATTCAAAGTTGTATGAGTAAACTTTGAACAGTGCAGTTAGGTGAACAGCCATTGTCACTAAATCTTGTCATTAAGGCAGACGTGGCCTGTGTTATGAGCAGGATCAGAGTGAACAAGTATTTATGGACTTCTGGATGTAATCACTGTAGTAAACCCTTAGGAAGCACAACAGAATAACGCAACATGCTCCTACACCACAAAAAAACTGACACTTTAAAGGAGGAGATAGGTGTAGACATAGGAATAGTTACAAATATAATACTGGAGGAAGAATAGATAAAATTCAATATTCAAATAAATGTGCATATAGACACAAAGGATGAGATTGGACATAAATGTACTAATCAATCAATCATATTTATTGAGCACTTACTGTGTGCAGAGCACTGTACTAAGTGCTTGGGAAGTACACATTACTCAAATCCATAGATCATTTTTCTGGAAATTCATTCAATGTATATCTCCCCATTCCTCAAAGACCGCCAATGATTACCCATCCAACAGAAATGCATTACCATTTTTAGACTGTGAGCTCACTGTTGGGTAGGGACCGTCTCTATATGTTGCCAACTTGTACTTCCCAAGCGCTTAGTACAGTGTTCTGCACACAGTAAGCGCTCAATAAATACAACTGAATGAATGAATCCGCTTTAAGGGACTCATTCAGCTCTCTCCCTCCTACCTAATCTCACTAATCTCCTACTACAACCCAAGCCACACAATCTGCTCCTCTAATACCAACCTAATTCTCTGCCTGCCACTCTCCTCACCATCAAAATCCTCCTAAAAATCAGATCTCTTTCAACAGGACTTCCCAGACTAAGGCCTTCATTTTCTTATCTGCTGTCCCCTCTGCACCTACTTGATACTTGACTGTGTACTCCTTAAACACTTTGATACTCACATCAGCTCCACAGCACTAATGTAAATTTTCCTACACGCTACTATTTTCCCTATCCCTAATCTATTTTAATGTCTTCCTACCCCTGTAGACAGTAACCTCGTTGTGGACAGGGATCACGCTTACCAACTCTGTAGTGTTGCATTTCCCAAGCACTTAATACAGTGCTCTGCACATAATAAGAGCTCAATAAAAACCATGGTTGATTTATTGCTTGATAAGTTTCATGGTATTAATAAGTAGTAAGAAAAGGTTTGTTGGAAGAGTAAAGAGTTTAGAAAGTTTTCAAAGGTGGGGAGGGACACCAAAAACTGCCGGTCTCACCTCCGCAAAATTGCCAAGATCTGCCCTTTCCTCTCCATCCAAACTGCTACCCTGCTGGTTCAATCTCTCATTCTATCCCAACTGGATTACTGCATCAGCCTCCTCTCTGATCTCCCAGCCTCCTGTCTCTCCCCACTTCAGTCTATACTTCACGCTGCTGCCCGGATCATCTCTGTGCAGAAACACTCTGGGCATGTTACTCCCCTCCTCAAAAATATCCAGTGGCTACCAGTCAACCTATGCATTAAGCAAAAACTCCTCACTCTCAGCTTCAAGGCTGTCCATCACCTCACCGCCTCCTACCTCACCTCCCTCCTTTCCTTCTACAGCCCAGCCCGCACCCTCTGCTCCTCTGCCACTAACCTCCTCACTGTTGCTCATTCTCACCTGTCCCGCCATCGATCCCCAGCCCACAGGCCCACATCGTTCCCCTGGCCTGGAATGCCCTCCCTCCGTACATCCGCCAAGCTAGCTCTCTTCCTCTCTTCAAAGCACTACTGAGAGCTCACCTCCTCCAGGAGACCTTCCCAGACTGAGCCCCCTCCTTCCTCTCCCCCTCCCCATCCTCTCACCCTACCTTCTTCCCCTCCCCACAGCACCTGTATATATGTTTGTACAGATTTATTACTCTATTCATTTTACTTGTACAAATATGTACTTGTAGTAAATATGTATTTACTATTCTATTTATTTTAGTTAATATGTTTTGTTTTGTTGTCTGTCTTCTCCTTCTAGACTGTCAGCCATTGTTGGGTAGGGACCATTTCTATATGTTGCCAAATTGTACTTCCCAAGTGCTTAGTACAGTGCTCTGCACACAGTAAGCACTCAATAAATACGATTGAATGAATGAATGAATGAGGGTTAAAACCTGAAAAATTTTGTGGGGAAGGGAATTCTAGGTACCAGGGCTTAGATCTGCAGGCAGTTAGAGGTAAGAATTGAGCTTGGAGGAGCAATGAGGAGCAGAGGAAACCAGATAAGTGAGGTGGAGAGCACTTACCCTATCCCATCTTGATCACTGTATCAGTGTCCTTGCTGACCTCCCTGCCTCCTGTCTCTCCCCACTCCAGTCCATACTTCACTCTGATTTTCCAATCATTTTTCTGTAAAAATCCATTCAGTCCATTATTTTCCACTTCTCAAGAACCTCAAGTGGTTGCCTATCCATCTCCACATCAAACAGAAACTCCTTACTATCATCTTTAAGGTTCAACTCTTCAATAAGAGTCCTGAATATCTGCGGCTTGACCATTTCAACCAAAAACAATATTTTCTTCGAATAACTGAGACTTTACATTTTAAATCCAATTCTCTCAATGCCTAAAATTAATCTTTCATCATGTTAGCCTCTTTGGAAAGGTCCTTCACTCTACTGGCCCACTAGTGACTATTCATTTTGTTAATGATGTGCATTATAGCTATACTTCTATTTGTTCCGATGATTTTGATTTCACCTGTCTACATGTTTTGTATTGTTGTCTGTTTCCCCCTTCTAGACTGTGAGCCCGTTGTTGGGTAGGGACCATCTCTATATGTTGCCGACTTGTACTTCCCAAGGGCTTAGTACAGTGCTCTGCACGCAGTAAGAGCTTAATAAATACGATTGAATGAATGAATGAATGAATGAAGGCACTCAATTACTTTGCCCCCTCCTACCTCACCTTTAAGCAGCATGGCTCAGTGGAAAGAGCCCGGGCTTGGGAGTCAGAGGCCATGGGTTTGAATCCCAGCTCCACCAACTGTCAGCTGGGTCACTTTGGGCAAGTCACTTCACTTCTCTGTGCCTCAGTTACCTCATCTGTAAAATGGGGATTAAGACTGTGAGCCCCCCGTGGGACAACCTGATCACCTTGTAACCCCCCCATCGCTTAGAACAGTGCTTTGCACATAGTAAGTGCTTAATAAATGCCATCATCATCATACTCTGCAACTACAACCCAGCCCACACAATTCAGTCTTCCAATGCCAACTTACTAACTATACCTCAGTCTCATCTATCTTGCTGCTGACCTCTCATCCTCATCCTGCCTCTGGCCTGGAAACTTCCCTTTTCATATATGACAGATAATTACTCTCCCCACCTTCAAAACCTTATTGAAGGCACATCCCCTCCAAGAGGCCTCCCCTGACTAAGCCATCATTTCGTCTTCTCCCACTCCCTTCCGCACTGCCCTTTTACTTGGATTTGCTTCCTTTATTCACCTCTCCTTCATCCCCAGAGCACTTATCTACATATCCATAATTTATTTATTTATTGATAGTAATGTCTGTCACTCCCTCTCTACTATAAACTCAATGTAGACAGGAAACCTGTCTACCAACTCTGTTACATCGTTATAACATACTCTTCCAAGCACTTACTTGTGCTCTGCACAAAGTAAGCATTTAATAAATATGATTAACAGAGTTGGTGGAGAGGTTTGAAGCCATTGGTAAGAATTGTTTGGTTGATGGACCACCACTGTTGGTCTGGAAAGAAAGGAAGTGGGGGAGACTGAATCTGAAATGAACTTCTGTGCCACAGAGTCAACTGTGTCTTTCTTAAGTTTCTAGGTTTTCCATGCTCAGGCAAGCAAGTCATCAATTTCCCAATCTCAGCTTGGTTTGGGGATTCTAGGATGAGATAAAAAATTAATATTTAATATATTTTAATGTCATTGTTAAAGGCTTACTATGTGCCAGGCACTATTCTAAGCACTAGGGTAGATACAATTTAATCAGGTTGGACACAGTCCATGTCACATATGGGATTCACAAAATTGAACATGTTGACATTTTCCACACATCGTTAGACAAATAAAAGAGCTGATGATAGCCCGTCATATCATTTTATTTTCTCCAGAGATGAAACTGCAAGGGAAATTTAGGATTGACAAAGATGCTTTTATCCCTCACTGCTCACTTCTTTCTTCCACCCTGAATTGAAAATTTCCATTCTAAATTTAAAGTATTCCACCATTTGGCCCTATTTAACATGTCTCTTCTTGTCTCACCTTAAATCTTGGCTTGATGCCATAATTAAGCTTAACTTCCCCAAATTGCTTCCTCCATCTCATCTCCAAGCTATCATAGATGCTTTAAAGATTTTCTGACTTCATTTCCATCATGCAATCTCTCTGTACTTAATACCATTTTAGGACCCCTTCTTCACAGTCTCCTTTGAGCTACTATGAGATCATCCAATGAAGAGGTAATATACAGGGTTAATCAATGAATGTACATAATCTTGGCATTGTCCTTGACTCTGATCTCCTCATTCAACCCACATATTCAATTTGTCACCAAATTCTGTGAGTCCCATCTTTGCAACATCACTAAAATCCACCCTTTCCTCTCCATCCAAATTGCTACTATAATATGATCACTCATCTTATCCTGCATAAATTGCTGCATCCACCTCCTTGTTAACTTCCCAACCTACTGTCTCTCCCCACTCCAGTCCATACTTCACTCTGCTGCCTGGATCATCTTTCTACAAAAAACATTCAGGACAAGTCACACCCCTCTCAAAAATCTTCAGTGGTTGTCCATCATCCACCTCCATATAAAAAAACCAAACAAACAAAACTCCTCACCCTTGGCTTCAAGGCTCTCCATCACCTCACCCCCTCCTACCTCACCTCACTTCTCTCCTTCTACAACCCAACCCGCATACTTCGCTCCTCTAAGGCTAACCTTCTCACTGTGCCTCTATCCCGCCTGGCCTGGAACTTCCTCACTCCTCAAATCCAACAGACAATTACTGTCCCACATTCAAAGTCTTCCTGAAGGCTCATCTCCTTCAAGAGGTCTTACTGGACTAAGCCCCTTTTACATCTCCCACTCCCTTCTACATTGCTCTGATTTGTTCCCTTTGCTCTCCTCCTCCTGGCCCCCAGCCCCACGGCAGATCTTATGAATAGATCTGTAATTTCATTTATTTGCATCGATGTCTGTTTCTCTAGACTGTGAGCTCACTGTGGGAAGGGAATGTCACTGTTTATTGTTGTATTGTACTTTCCCAAGTGCTTAGTAAGTGCTCTGTGCATAGTAAGTGCTTAATATATACATTTGAATGAATGAGTGAATAACGATCTACCCTTCCTAAAAAATTAAATATTTTGGGTGCCTTCACAGTAAATTTCTTTTGGGTTTAATTTAGTGTGCAGAGTGACTATAAGACCCTATTTTCTGAACAAAATCTTGGGAATGTTGAATGCTTTGAGTGGTTTCTATTATTACATTACGAAAAATTGTTTTTTCTATCATTTTATCCACCTGAAGTTCTCCATGAATAAAATTATGAAAAGACTAGCTGCTAAAGAAATACTTAAACATATGTCATCAATCAATCATATTTATTGAGAGTCTGAGTTATGCAGAGCACTGTAGACATATAACTTGAGCAGAAGGACCCTACAGTCTAGCTCTTGGTGCATATATATATAAATATAATCTATACATTCAGCACTTATTTTGAGCTATCAATGTTAAAAACCCTTAATGCATTCTTAGTACAGTGCCAAGCACTTAGTACAGTGCTCTGCATACAGTAAGCACTCAATAAATGCGATTGAATGAATTTATGATATAACTCAAAATTGCTTCTTTAAAGTATCCATTTGAGTATTGAGAATGACTAAACAGAATTAACCCAGACACAGCAATCTGTTTACTTATATTCAGTTTTCTTACAAGACAGGAGTGAAAAGAAAATGTCAGTCCAACAAAATGTGACTTTTAGTGCTCATTTGCATCCAATCTGCTATCTGAAAATTTGCCACAGTTCTGACAACAATGTTGATAACCTCATTAATCAGATATCGTCACAGAATAATTTTCTTAGCAAAAATACAGGACTAGAAATGAAACATGCACTTGCAATATTTTCACTTCTTTGAAAAGTATGGACATTATTTACTTTCACAGCCCATTTTCCCCCTTCTGCTCTTTTCCCTCTGGAATGACAATCTTAATGAATTAATTTACCCTACTCTTTTTTGTGTTGTCAGGTTCTTATCCTTTTGCTCCTCCTTCTTTCCCAGTGCACATCACTATCATTGTTTACAAAAAATAATATTTTATTGCCACCTCAAAAATTGGCGTAGGACAATTATGCTGTGGAAGCAATTATGTGACTAAATCTGGGATTTTAGAAGTAACAGTCTGGAGAAGCTTGGCATGTTAACCAAGACCTTGTAATATAAAGTGTCTCTTTCTGACATTGTTTCAGAAAGTTGCTTCTGGTGAGGAATTCAGAAGTTCAAACTCCTAAAGCATGTTTTAATCACAATAGAGCATTATTTCAATGCTATTTTTTCTTTAGCATTCTGCTTTTGTACCGCTTGATTTTACTGACCGAACAGAAAACCATAACACGATACAATCATACTACAGGGGCTTAAACTCAACCCCTAAATTCAGATTATTTTTTACTGTATTCTGATCCCGAATCTGTAGAAACTGAAATAGATAACATAGAAGTGACTGGATATAGCCCAGAGGCATAAGATGAAGTAGTAACAAATCCAGGATAAACTGAGCATTGACTCAAATCACTAAACCTCATCTCAATCCTGCTCTTGAAATTTCAAGAAGCCCATTCTTATCAAGCGTGCTTCAGATTTATAGTGATGGAGTGTTTGGAGACTTGCTGAAATCATGTCCCAACTCTTCCCTGCACACTTTCCTGTGTCAGAATCTGACAAATGTTGAAGTTCATCACAATATATCACGTCACATTACACTGAGCTGTGTTGTTCTGGGACTCACATGTAATGAGACTGTCACATTGTCAGCCGAGATTACCCCTCTTAAAGGAGAAGATGGAAGTCTCCTTGAAAGGAAATAGATTTTAAAATTTAGAAAGTGCCACTGTTATGCATCCCATTGCCAAGCAGAATTGCTTACAATGTGCAGATTGTAAAAACAGCCTATTATTTAGCAATATACTATTTAGTTCTTTACAGTAGTGCAGCATGGCTTTTCATTTTCTGTCTTACAGATCCTGAATGCAAATTCTGGAGGACACTCCTCCAAGTTTGAGTTTCCCTTCTATCCTTGTGTTAGGAAAGAGACAATTCATTCATTCATTCATTCAATCGTATTTATTGAGCGCTTACTGTGTGCAGAGCACTGTACTAAGCCCTTGGGAAGTACAAGTTGGCAACATATAGAGGCGGTCCCTACCCGACAGTGGGCTCACAGTCTAGAAGGGGGAGACAGACAAAATAAAACATATTAACAAAATAAAATAAATAGAATAAATATGTGCAAGTAAAATATTTTTTAAAAATCTTAGTAGTATTTACTATGGGCCAGGCACTGCTCTAAGTGCTTGGATAGATAAAAGATAATCGGGTTGGAGGCAGTGCCTGGCACATAGTAAATGCTTAACAAATGCCATTCAAAAACAACCCTGTTCCGTTCCCCGCTTTACACTGTGAGCCCCATGTCTGACCTGATTAACTTGCCTCTACCTCAGTACTTAGAACAGTACTGGACACATAGCTGGTAATAAATACCATAATCATTATTAATTATTATCATTGATTAGGGTTCTCTTCTCCTTCCCCTTTAGGCTGTGAATCCCACGTGGGACAGGGACTGTGTCCAGTCTGATTCCGTTAGATCTACCTAAATGCTTGACGTTTAGGAAAAACCAATTGGACAGTTTATAATACTCAGGGAGGTATCTAGTGTCTAGGCTGGAGTAGGGGGCTCAGATTTAATGTAGATCATTATTATCAGTGACAATTGTAGCTCAAGTACTTTGCATATGATTGAACATTTTGAAGAGAAACAATTCTTCTACCAGAGCAGGGTACTTTAGATTCTACAGACCTGAGCACAATATAGCAATTGGAGAGAACAGCAGTGCCTTTCTAGTCTTCCAATCTGTTTTCCCATTCTTAGGCCCAGGTTGTTTTCTGGCAACCATCCTGAACCCTACTTTTCCACTGAGAGGTGATTCCAAAGAAGCAGCATGGGATAGAAGAAAGAGCATGCTGGGATTCAGAGGACCTGGGTTCTAAGTCCAGCTGTGTCACATATTTTTTTTATGATGTATGTTAAGCATTTACTAAGTGCCAGGCAGACTTCTAAGTGCTGAGATAGTTACAAGGCAATCAGGTTGGAAACAGTCCATGTCCCACATGGGACTCGCATCTATTTTACAGATGGGGGTACAGAGAAGTGAAGTGACTTGCTCAAAGTCACAAAACAGACAAGTGATGGAGCCAGGATGGGAAGCTAGGTCCTTTTGACTTTCCAAGCCAGTGCTCCACAATGGGAGACACAGCTCCTCACGCTGTGAGGACATTTTATATTACGCAGCTCCTCACGCTGTGAGGACATTTTATATTAAAAGGTCTTGGTTAACATGTGTGACCTTAGACAAGTCACTTAACTTTACTGTGCCTCAGTTCCTTCATCTGCAAAATGGAGATTCAATACCTTATTTCCCTCCTACTTAGACTGTGAGCCCTGTGAGGGATCTGATTATCTTTTATCCATGCTTAGTATAGCTCTTGGTTTATAGTAAGTACTTAACAAATACTGTATAATTGAGAGGGCTAATAGAGTTAGAGCTTGGCATATTTTCCCAATTTTTTTGGCTATACATTCATTAATGCTGAACTACTTCATAAGAAAGTTCAAACTATAGTGCTTTTATAAGCCTGTGTTTCATTTATTAAAATTGTGAATATATGGTGTAAAATTAGTAGGATGTAAGCAATGAGAATGTGTATCTATTGGGAACAAGAGGCCTTTTATTTGTTCTGTTAAGCAAGCATTTCTACAACAGCATGATTCTGTTGGAAGCTTTTCATTGACTTTTGTATTATATTTCTCCCTTTAATGTACTGTGCCCTTCCGATAAATGACTTCTCACTAAGCAGCACAGGAAGATAAGATTGAGCCCCAGTGCCCTCTCCACAGGCTTTGAGTGAAAAGGGTGAAATGTTGAAAATCAAATCACATGTTTGCTGATCCTTTTTCTAGAGTAGATTTCTATGGCTGCTCTATGGGAGGAGTATAATCCATTGAGAACATTAATATGAGAATGTTATGGGCAAAGCCAAGAGATCAACTCATAGAAAGACACACACACACACACTCCCATTAGCTAAATAAGCACAGTGTAATCTAATGGAAAGAAAACATGGGCTATAGGACCTGGGCTATAATCCAGGTTATTCAATTTGCCTGCTGTGTGACCTGGGCAGGTCCCTTAATTTTCCTCTGCCTCAGTTTCCTCATTTGTAAAATGGGACTCAATAGTGGGGCTCACAATCTAAGTAGGAGGGAAAACAGGTGATAAATCCAAATTTTACAGATGGGGAAGCTGTTCCTTTTCCTCAGACATACGGGACGGGGATTGTGTAGAACATGATTATTCTGTATCTACCACAGTGCCTAGTACAGTGCTTAGCGAATAGTAAACACTTAACAAATGCTATTATCATCATTATTATTAGTTGTAATAATAGTAATAATAATAAGTTCTGTGCTTTTCCAAGAGTTGAGCCCAAAATTGAGGTAGGAAACTACTCACCTATTATCCCAATACAGGCTATTCAATACCTTCCATTTTATATCTTCATTGCACACAGTGCCTAGTACAGCACTTAGCACATAGTAAACACTTAACAAATGCTATTATCATCATTATTATTAGTTGTAATAGTAGTAATAATAATAATAGGTACTGTGCTTTTCCAAGAGTTGAGCCCTATTATCCCACTACTGGCTATTCAATACCTTCCATTTTATATCTTCATTGCACACATTTCAATATCTGGGAGATTGTAAATGTAGAAAGAAATGTATTTTTATTAATGCAAATATAAACTGTCCCAAAGTGTATTTGTCTTCTATAAATAGCAGAACTCCCATTGATGTCAATAGGAAGAAACAGGGGATTGGAAATTTTCCTGAGGAACTCAAGGAATGCCTATATTTATGTGCTGGAAATTGTTTTTATTTGTGTCACAGGAAGTAGTGAATGTGAAAAAGCTGAAATTTTATGCCCTGCATTTTAATTATATGTCAGCATTGAATTTATTCTTTCCTTTGTCTATTTAGTGTCCACTTATGCAACTTAAATATGGTGATTTCCCTGTCAGTTGTACTTTCCCTAAAAGTAAAAGCAAACCAAATTTTTGATAATTCTATTTTTTAAAGAAACACTTTGGCCTTCAAAATATTCAGTCCTTTTAATCTGCTCAATGAAAATTTATTCATGCAGCATAATCAACATTTAATGTCACCCACTGATGTCTTCAGTGAATGTTGGTCTACATACGGCCTCAGATTTTATTATTTAGACTGTCTTATGACTTTCAGAGTGGCTATTTTTAACTATTCTTCTTACATTTCAAAAAATTATTTCCTTAGGAATGTTCCTGGTGCTCTTTCTCTTCTCAGTTATCATGTGTATATAAGAACTGACAGTAAAAGTCACCAACCAACTGTGGATCCCAAGATTTTGTAGGCATATGCTTTCAAAATATTTAAGATGGAACTTAAGGCCCAAAATACAATAAAATTTATGCTGTTTGACTCAAAAAAAATAATTGTGCATAACAAAGCTTTAATGATGTGATCTGAAATGTATGAGAGTTGATTCTAAATGTTCACGCTGCCAATCACTCATATTTATTGAGTACTTAACTTTGTGCAGAGGACTGTACTAAGTACTTGGGAGAGTACAGTAAAACAATATAGCCATGTTTGTAGATACATTCCCTGTTCACAACAAGCTTACAGTCTGGAGGAAGAGACAGAGATTAATCTTAAATAAATTATGGACATGTACTTAAGTGCTGTGGGGCTAAGGGATGGTTGAATAAAGGAAGCAAAGCCAATGCAGAAGGGAGTGAGAGAAGAAGAAATGAGGGACTTAAGGAAGTCCTCTTGGAGGATATGTGCCTTCAGTAAGCCTTTGAAGGTAGGGAGAGTAATTATCTGATAAGAGGAAGCGTGTTCCAAGATAGAAACTAGTTGTGGACTAGGGGTTGGTGGAGATAGACAAGATTGAGGTACATTGAGTAGGTTGGCGTTAGAGGATTAAAATGCATGGGCTGGGTAGAGCAGGAGAGTAGTGAGATGAGGTAGGAGGAGGCAAGGTGATTGAGTGCTTTAAAGCTGCTGGGAAGAAGTTTCTGTTCAGTGAGGAGGTGAATGGACAACCACTGGAGGTTCTTGAGGAGTAGATAGATGTGGACATTTTTCTACGTATTTGTAGAAAAATGATTGAGGCAGCATAGAAGTGTGGAGTGGAATGGGGAGAGAAAGGAGTCAGAGAGGTCAGCAAGGAGATGGGTAAGAAAATTGCTTGGGTTAACATGATAGCAGTTTGGATGGAGGGGAAAGGGTGGATTTTAGCAATGTTTTGAAGGTTGAACCAACAAGATTCAGGGATGGTTGAATATATGCATTGAATGAGGGTGATGAGGCAAGGATAACACCAAGGTTCTGGGATTGTGAGACAAGAAGGATGTTGCTGCCTGTCTACAGTCATGGGAAAATCAGAGGGAGGGAAGGGTTTGGGTGAGAAAATAAGGAGTTCTGTTTTGGACATGTTATGTTTGAGGTGTCAACAAAACATTTGTCTTGAAGACAGGAGGAAAATGAAAACTGCAGAGAGGGATGGAAATCCATGCTGGGGATGTAGATTTGGTAATTATGTGCCTAGAGGTGGTAGTTGAAGCCATGGGAGCAAATGATTGCTCAAGGGAGTGGGTGTAGATGGCAAATAAAAGGGGTCCCAAAACGGAACCTTGAGAAATTCCCAGAGTTATGGGGTGGGAGGCAGAGAAGGAGCCCGCAAACGAGACTGCAAATGAGCAATCAGAGAGACAGGAGTGGAACCAAAAAAGGACAGTTCTTATGAAGCTGAGATTGGATAATGTTTGCAGGAGAAGGGGGTGGTTCACAGTATCAAAGAAGTATCAGAGAAGCAGTGTGGCTCAGTGGGAAGAGCATGGGCTTTGGAGTCAGAAGTCATGGGTTCAAATCCCCTCTCTGCCAACTGTCAGCTGTGTGACTTTGGGCAAGTCACTTAACTTCTCTGAGCCTCAGTTACCTCATCTGTAAAATGGGGATTAAGACTGTGAACCCCCCATGGGACAATCTGGTCACCTTGTAACCTCCCCATTGCTTAGAACAGTGGTTTGCACACAGTGAGTGCTTCCTAAATTCATTCATTCATTCAATTGTATTTATTGAGCGCTTACTGTTTGCAGAGCACTGTACTAAGCACCTGGGAAGTACAAGTTGGCAACCTATAGAGACGGTCCCTACCCAACAGTGGGCTTACAGTCAAGAAGGGGGAGACAGAGAACAAAGCAAAACGTATTAACAAACTAAAATAAATAGAATAAATATGTACAAATAAAATAGAGTAATAAATACATACAAACATATGTACATATATACAGGTGCTGTGGGGAGGGGAAGGAGGTAAGGCGGGGGGATAGAAAGGGGGAGGAAGGGGAGAGGAAGGAGGGGGCTCAGTCTGGGAAGGCCTCCTGGAAGAGGTGAGCTCTCAGTAGGGCCTTGAAGGGGGGAAGAGAGCCATCATTACTATCAAAGGCAGCTGAGAGGTCAAGTAAGATTAGAATGGAGTAAAGGCAATGGACTTGGCAAGGAGGAGATCATTTGTGACCTTTGACGGGGGATGGAAGCCAGATTGGAGGGTGTCAAGGAGAGAATTGGAGGAGAATGGGATGGAGTCAACTCACTTTGGAGAGGGATGTTAGGAGGGAGATAGGGTGATAATTGTAGGAAGTTATGGAGGATATGGAGGAAGGATAGGAGACATGAGCATGTTTGAAAGCAGTTTGGAAGAAGCTATTTAATAATGATAGTAATGGCATTTATTAAGCGCTTACTATGTGCAAAGCACTGTTCTAAGCACTGGGGAGGTTACAAGGTGATCAGATTGTACCATGGGGGGCTCACAGTCTTAATCCCCATTTTACAGATGAGGTAACTGAGGCCCAGAGAAGTTAAGTGACTTGCCCAAAGTCACACAGCTAACAATTGGAGGAGCTGGGATTTGAACCCATGACCTCTGACTTCAAAACCCATGCTCTTTCCACTGAGCCATGCTGCTTCTCTAAGAGCGAACAGTTGAAGATGGTAGTCAGGGAGGGAAGAAAGGAGGGGGCAAGTGTTTTGATGAGGTGCAAAGTGATGGGGTCCAATGCATAGATGGAGGGGGTGGATTTTGAGAGTTGAAGAAGGGGTAGGATTTGGGAGGGACTGGAGAGTAGGGGGGGAGATTTTAGGGAAATCATGCCTGATAGTTTAAATTTCCTTGATAAATCAATCAATCAATCATCTTTATTGAGCGCTTACTGTGTGCAGAGCACTGTACTAAGCGCTTGGGAAGTACAAGTTGGCAACATATAGAGACGGTCCCTACCCAACAGTGGGCTCACAGTCTAGAAGATAAAGTATGTAACCGGATCATTAGGGGGTAGAGCAGGGGGAAAGCAGGGGAACAAGGGGTTTGAGGAGGGAGTTTAGTGGTCTGGAACAATTGACGAGGGCAATGGGCATGTGTGTCAATAATCATAGAGAAATAATTTTGCCAGTCCTTGGAAAGAGCAGAGTTATCTAATAATGGTAATGAAGATATTTTTTCAGTGCTCACTTTGTGCCAAGCATTGGACTAACCATTGTGGTAGATACAAGATAATTAAATTGGGTATAGTCCCTGTCTCATATTCAGCTCGCAGTCTAAGATGCAGGAGAACAGGTATTTAATTCAAATTTTACAGATTAGGACACTGAGGTACAGGAGAAGTCAAGCAACATGCCCAAGATCAACAGCAGTAAGTGGCAGAGCCAGGATTTGAACCCAGGTCCTCTACTTCCAGGCCTGTGTTCTTTCTACTAGACCCCATTGATTCTCTGGGTCCATGAATAATAGACAGTAAATTGAAGTGTTGATGCCAATAGGCAGAAAATAAAATGAAATTGAAACAGGCATTTTATCTGATGGAGAAACGGAATATCAGTTAGTCCATGAAAAAGTAAAAGATCACTCTGACTCCAGAAATTCCCAAGCAAATATAAATTTAGGCTTGACTTCAATAAAAGTAAAATAGGCAAAATTGTGTGAACTGTTTAGAAAATGTAGAAGTTAGTGGCAGACCATTTATTTCTTATAACTGAGATATGTCATTTCTGAAGTGAAATTGCTTTAGGGAAGAAATAATAAAGCTTGAAATATAGTTCAGTTTTCCATGTTCCATGATCTACCAAAACGTTTTCTATAAAAACATTCAGGCCATGTTTCCATACTCCTAAAGAAAGTCCAGTGGTTGCTCATCCAACTCTACATCAAAAAGAAACTCTTCACCATTGGCTTTAAAGCAATCACCTTGCCCCCCTTACCTTACCTCTACTCTAATACTACAACCCAGCCCACATACTTTGCTCCTCTAATGTTAACCTTCTCAATGTACATTGCCTCATCACTTACTTCTCGCCTACATCCTACCTCTGTCCTGGCGTGCCCTCTCTCCTCATATCTGACAGGCAATTACTCTTCCCACCATTAAAGCCTTATTGAAGACACATCTTCTCCAAGAGGTTTTCCCTGACTAACCCCACCTTTTTTCTTCTCCCACTCCCTTCTGCATTGCTCTGACTTGTTTCCTTTACTTATCCCTCACTCCCAGCCCCACAGCACTTAGGTACTATCGATAATTTATTCATTTATATTAGTGTCTGTCTCTCCCTCTAGACTGTAAGCTTGCTGTGGGCAGGGAATGTGTCTGCTTATGGTTATTTGTACTCTCCCAAGCGCTTAGTGCAGTGGTCTTTACACAGTAAGCACTTGACAAATATGATTGACTGACTACCACAAAAAAGCACTACCTAGAAGTCATTCTTATATAACCCTAATTCAGATGGTAGCCAAATTCCAAATTTTATAATTACACAAAAGCACTTTTGATTCTACACTTTTAAAATCAAGACCTAATTCTAGGTGCATGGCTAATCTGCCCTTATACCTCTACTCCTATTTTTTTCCATTGCCCTTTGGTAGGCAATAGAGAACATATTATTAAAGATTAAATAGACACCCAATACTGATGCTTAAGTGGGCTGTATTACACAGAATTAGAACAGAGAAAGGAAAATTCTGATAGCTTCCACATGTATACTAAAGTTTAACCCCACATGACGCATAGTAGCTCTAATTTCATTTCTCCTCTTAGTGTCACCATCTTTTTGAGGTACCCTGATTAAAGATAAGTCACCCTTTTCCACATTCTCCTGTTTGGTGTTGGAGACTGGAAAAGACAAAGGATCATTTTAACCTGGAAATATGAAATTAAAAATGCTTGAACAAAAAACTCTGGGCTTACAAATTCTGAAGCTGAGCCATGCGACCTTCAAAGGGAAGATTTAGTAAAGGATTTCTTAATAATGTAGCTCAGAATCAAAAAGCTTCATTTAATGATTATTTTAAGACTACACATAAACCTTACCTGATTAAAAAATCTGACAAATTAGAATGCTGGAGCTACATATGAAATTATGAATTTTGCCCCTGTAGACTGTAGAATTGTTGTGCTCAGGGAACATGTCTACATACTCTGTTATACTGTTAAATTACATGCTTCCAAAACTCTTAGTACATTGTTTTGCCGGAAGTACTCAGTAAATATGATTGATTGAAGTTGAAAAGGACAAATGAAGATGAAGACAGTTTAGGGACAACTGCAAAACAAATATGCCAGCAATTTGCTAATAATGTTTTATGAGCAGTAGAATAACAAGTTACACTTGCCAAACGAACCTCGATGTTGAGCCCTGATCTCAGCTCACAGATTAGAAGTGGGGGAGGCTAACAAGGGGGGTGATGTGTTCTTTAGAGCTGTTTAAGGGTTCTCAGACCCCTCTCCCACCCACAGAAAATTTTGCTATGTGGTGTACTAAGGCCTCAAAGACAGAATCATCTGGCTGCTCTCTGGAGGACATATGCCAAGCACCAAGCTTTTCTTAGTCTGATCAGAGTCACAAATCCCTATGGTGGTCCTGGAACCCAGAGCCACTAAGTGGTGAAGCTGTTTTGAGCAACCAATGTTCCAGAAGTTCAGAAAAATCAGAGAGGCCATTCCCTTGTTTGGAGTATTCCCTAATGACCTGCCCTAATTCCCTTCTTCCTTAGCTCCCCATGAGAGCACACAAATTGGGTGGCAGACCCACCTGATTGTAAGTGTGAGGGTAGCACTCACACAACAACATTTACCATAATGGGACAGATGAAGATAAAATTTTATTATGGGTAATAACAATGGAAATAATAATGATACTAATTATTATAAAGCACTATTACTGAGCTCTGGAGTAGCTATAATACAGATATAGCCCCAGTCCCACCATGGAACTCAGAGTCTGAGTAATCCCCTTTTTACTGATTAGGAAAGTGAGGCAGAGGGAAGTTAAATGACTTGCCCAGAGTCATACAGCAGAGAATCATTCAATCAAGCAATCTAATAATAATAATAATGATGGCATTTATTAAGGGCTTACTATGTGCAAAGCACTGTTCTAAGCACTGGGGAGGTTACAAGGTGATCAGGTTGTCCCACGGGGGGCTCACAGTCTTCATCCCCATTTTCCAGATGAGGGAACTGAGGCCCAGAGAAGTGAAGTGACTTACCTAAGGTCACACAGCTGACAATTGGTGGAGCCGGGATTTGAACCCATGACCTCTGGACTCCAAAGCCCGGGCTCTTTCCACTCAGCCATTATCCTTCTAATCTAATTTATTGAGCACTTACTGTGCATAGAGCACTGTACTAAGCACATGGGAGAGCACAGTGTAATAATATACAGAGTTGGTTGACACATTCCCCATTCACTATGAGTGTATGGCCTACAGAGAAGTGGCAGAGCCGGAATTAGAATCCAGGTCTTCTGATTCCCAGGCCCATGCTCTTTCCACTAAGCTAGTCTTTTACATATTCTAGTTTCTTCTAGATTTGTTTTCGTCCTGATCTCATTTTATTTTATTCATTTTTTCATGACCGCCCTTTATCTACGTACCTCATTTGATGAGAATGAATTAGCCCTCTTTATGAAATTAAAATATTTCTGTGATAATTTTTAAAGCATTATCAACAGCAGCAATTGCTGAACAGCACCCTTAACCCCACAACACTTATTTACTTATCTTTAAGTTATTTATTTATATTAATGTTTGTTTCCCCATATAGTCTGTATGCTCTTTATGGGCAGGGAATGTGTCTACCAACTGTTACACTGTGCTCTCCCAGGTACTTAGTACACTGTTCAGCCCCAAGTAAGCTCTCAATCAATCAATCAATCATATTTATTGAGCACTTACTGTGTGCAGAGCACTGTACTAAGCGCTTGGGAAGTACAAGTCGGCAACACATAGACACAGTCCCTACCCAACAGCGGGCTCACAGTCTCAATAAATATGATTGACTGATTGATTTATTGTTTGTATACCTACAATATGCAGAATATACAAGAGTTGTAAAAGCCTCTGAACTCATGGAGTTCCCATTGTGGCCTAGTGGAAAAAGAATGGGCCTGGGGTGGTCAGAGGACCTGAGTTCTAATAATGGCAGGGATGTATATACTAAATCTGTTATATGTACTGTCCCAAGTGCTTAGTTCAATGCTCCGCACACAGAAAGCACTCAATAAATAAGATACCATTTAGTAACAAATAATAGTATTTGTAAAGTGCTTACTATGTGTCAAATGTTGTTCTAAGTGCTGGGATAGAAAGAAGATAATCAGGTTGGACACAGCTCCTGTCCCACATGGGGCTCAGTCTAAATTGGAGGGACAAGGACTTAATCTCCATTTTACAGATGGTGTAACTGAGGCACAGAGAAGTTAAATGACTTGCCCAAGCTCATACAGTGGGAAAGTGTCAGGGAAGGGAAGTGGCAGAGCTGGGATTAGACTCCAGGTCCTCTGACTCCCAGCTTGTTTCCTTAAGCCATTTTGCATCCCACATCTCCTTCACTTGTCTGCTGGCTCTTAACTTCTCTATGCCTCAGTTTCCTCAATAATATTTTCTAATAATAACAATAATAGCATTTATTAAGTGCTTACTATGTGCAAAGCACTGTTCTAAGCACTTAGGAGGTTACCAGGTGATCAGGTTGTCCCACGGGGGGCTCACAGTCTTCATCCCCATTTTACAGGTGAGGTAACTGAGGCCCAGAGAAGTGAAGTGACTTGTCCAAAGTCACACAGCTGACAAGTGGTGGAGCTGGGATTTGAACCCATGACCTCTGACTCCAAAGCCCGTACTCTTCCCACTGAGCCATGCTGCTTTTCTCTTCTCTTTAGTCTGTGAACCTTATGTGAGACAGAGACTGTGCCCCGGTGGGTGGTCTTGAATCTACAGGAGTGCATGGACAGTGTTTAGAATATAGTAATCACTTAACATACAGCAACAGAACCACATACAAATCAATCTGTAGTATTTATTGACCCTGTACTATGTGCAAAGTGCCGGAGTGTGGACTTGGGAAAGTAAAATACATGTAGCAGAGATGACTGAATTGTTTGAGGTATATTATAAGGATTAGAATTCAATTTGATTAACTTTGGATAAGGTTAGACAAAATTAGATTTAGTTTGCACTGCAATTTGAAAAGAAGAAAGCTACTGGCTTGTCTCTCTACAGTTACCAAATATAAGAAAAATCAAATCAAATCTCTCTTTATATTTAGATAATGAGTACTGGAATTTTATTTATAGTCTCCATTGTTATACGGACATCTAGAAAAAGTAGAAAATATGCATATAAAACCTTGAAGTTTTTTGGACCCCTACACAATATATAGTGCCTCATAATGATTCTGTCAATTTCTTGTGTTAATTTCATAAGGCAATGAAAGTGACTGTCAAATAGAGATCGGATGATTATCTATTAGCTATTAGTTATTCCTTATAACCAACTCACACAATTTCATTATTATTCAAACACAAATATATTCACTGGGTTGTTTCTGATAAGTGGTTTAATTTTTTTTAAATTAGAACAAGTGATAGTTCCACAGAGAGGGGGCATCAAAGATGTTGCAACTAAGCTAAGCTTTTCATAGTTGTGTCAATCTTCCTGATGTTGACAGTGATGCACTATTTTTCTGATGTTTTTCCCTGTATAAGCTGACTCTAAATAAAACTCATCCACTCTACATAAATATGGCAGCAATGATTTTAGGGCCACAGTGAGCTATAGATGGAATATTAAATCTGCATTACAATGGTCTTACGTAAAAAGTAAGCATCTCACTGGGATGAATTAACTGAAGCAAAGCCTGTAGAAATGATGAAGTAATTCCACTGTACAAAACTCTAATCAGACCCTTATTCAAAGATTATGTCTTGGGTCTCCACCTCTTGAGAGATGCAGAGAACACAGTAAATATTCAGAGGAGAGGAACAAAACGTTGCTAATAAGAAATCTGGCTTAGATTGAACAAGGGCTGGAAGGAGACTTTACTGGTAATAAATGAGTGTTGCAGTAATTTACGAGACGATCATCATTTTACTGATACATCACGGGTAGAGATGTAATAAGGATGACTCAAAGAACAAAGTGTTTTTCTCTGCAAAACAAACATTGCATTATAAACATCTTATAGGTTTTCCAGATTCTGACCAAATAAAAGCCTAATAAATTCCTCATTATGAAATTGTGACAACAGATTGAGTTAAGGTACAGGGACGCCCAGAAGTCAGATACTATGATTGAGGTTCTCTCTGGTGATTCAAAACACCACCAACCAAAAGCCACATCTTTATTCTGAAGTGCTTATACTAAGGATGTCCAAATTATGGTTGATGGTGTTTCACTTGATTTAATCAAGACCCCTAAACAATGGCTATCAGCCCCTCCAGGTAGGCAACAGAGCCATTTGATGTAGGATTAAACTGATCTCTTAACTCTAATGAAATCACATTACCTTCAGGAAGCCTTCCCTGGTTCATGACTGATCTTCCCACCTCACATCCTCCAAATGCCACCAGTACTTCCACACACCCTAAAAACATGGGTACACATAAATACCCAACCCCAGCTAAGCATGTAAGTACACAGTTTTATTATCTATTAATTCATCATCCTACAATTCATTTTAGTGTCTGTCTCCCTCTCTAGTTTGTAAGCTTCTTGTGGGCAGGGGTATTGTCTACTAATCTACTGTTCTCTCCCAAGCCCTCAGTGCAGATAACATAGTAAGTACCTGCTCAGTGAATACTATTAATTAGTAAGCTAGATTTCTTGATTCAGTTTCTATCTTTGCCTTTTACATATCATTGGCTAGTGCACTGCATAAGTAACAGAATTCAGACAGTGTTAAAATTAGTATTGCTGAAGGAATTTCAAGGTTGCGTTTAGGGTTATAATCACACGTGAGCTTCTGAATGACCTCTTCAGATTCTCCATCAGCCCACAGGACTTTGCTTGCTCTGAGAAGATGTCCATAATTATTTATACATCCTTGTGTTTGCTTTCCTATGGCACATTCATTCATATTAAGGAGCTTGTGTTTGATTCAAGGATTTGGGATGTTATTCTTAGTCTATCAAGATGGAAAAAAATTTCAGAAATTGAAATTGTATTCTCACCTGTAACACTGCAGAATTTAGGTGGCCAAAGTCTCACAGCAGACATCAGTCATGATCATCCTGGCAGAACTAATCTCAGAGATGAGAGGATGCTTCAGCAGTATTTCCAGATATGCAGTCCCCACAAATATGTACCTGAAGCTCCATAGGTGAACAAACTCAGTCCAGAGCTGCAAGTAGTAGTGGGATGGGGAAAGATAGGAGATAGATCCAGTTTAGAGTGGTTCTGAATAGTTCTTGAACTTGGGGAGAGACTTCTGAATAAGGTTTCTGGACTCTAGCTGTCAGGTAACTTCTGATTACCAGTCTCGGAACAATGAAGAATGGTATTTGTTAAGCACTTACTATGTGTCTGGCATTGTTCTAAATGCTGGGGTAGATACAAGGTAATCAGGTTGTCACACGTGGGACTCACAGTCTTAATTCCCATTTTACAGATGAGGAAACTAAGCACAGAGAAGTTCAGTGACTTGCCCAAAGTCACATAGCTGACAAGTGGTGGAGCCGGGATTAGAACCCATGGCCTCTGACTCCCAAGCCCGTGCTCTTTCCACTAAACCAGGAAGAGGTGGATTTTGGAAATATTGAGGAGGAAAAACCAACTGGCAACAGATTGAATATGGGTTTTGAAAGAGAGGGTGTAATCAAGTATGCCAAGTAAAATTTCTGAGCGGAAAGAAGAGAGGGCAGAGTCCTAGCCCGCAAAGCTGAATTTGAAGTGGCTAAAGTTGGTTCTGGGGCCTGGATTCCTCCCAGGAGTGCTCTCCATGGTGAGGCCTAGTGGGAATGTAAGCTTCCTGAGGGCAGAGATCATGTCTACAAATTCTATGTCTTTAAATAGGTATCTGTTAAGTGCTTACTATTTGCCAGGCATTGTATTAAATGCTGAGGTAGATACAAGTTCCTCAGGTTGGACACAGTCCCTACCCTATGTGGAATGCACAGTCTTAATTCTATTGTACTGTGCTCTCCAAGAAGCTTTCCTTGACTAAGCCCTTATTTCCTCTTTTCCCACTCCCTTCTGTGTCACCTTGCACGTGGATTTGCACATGTTATTTACTCTTCCCTCAGGCCCACAGCGCTTACATACATCTTCTTAATGTATATATTTATATTAATGTTGCTCTTCCCCTCTAGATTGTAAACTCATTGTGGGCAGGGGCCACATACACCACTTCTATTATATTGTACTCTCCCAAGTGCTTAGTACAATGCTCTGCACACAGGAAGCATTCAATAAATACCATTGTTTGATTGATTTGATCCAGAGCTCCTATTTTGACCTGGAGCATGGCTGCACAGAATAGGTTGAATATAGAATATAGTCCTGTAGAGGAAAGGATCACACCAGGTACTCTCCATTTCTAATGTTGTCTGCTACTCCATTGTGAAGTAATAGTAACCACTCACCCTACAGGGTTTCAGAACTTAATCATCTTCAGCTTGTCAGCTCTATATCCCTCAGTTATAACAAAAATAGAAGTAGAGCCAAGCATATTTTAAATCACCTTCTTTCCTTACAGAATTCCTCCACATTCAACTATGCATTAGAAGTTATAAATGTTCTTGTGTACACCAAATTAAATGATTATGTTATTACAGCATATGCTGTTCTCCTATCAGGTATTTTCACTTTTTTACATTTTTATATTTCTTGTGCAATTTGTGAAATTAACTAAAATCACATCTGTGTTATTATTTTGGTATTAATTCATTTTTATGAAATGAAAAGCTGCTAAGACACTGTTTTTACTGCTGCACTGATTCCTTCTAGGCAGGGACCATGTATACCAACTCTACCATATTGTACTCTCACAGGCATTTAGTACAGTGCTTTGCACACAGTAAGTGGTCAATAAATATGATTGATTGAAAATAACTATCTTAGCATTTTTCCTTTTTTAATCCTCAAGTTTTAGTTTTCTGACACTTCCCATTAAAAAAGCAGCATGTGATAGATGTACCAAAAAAGCAGTTTTCAAATTAATTTATGTAGCTGTGCTGGCAGGAAATATCTTTTAGAATTCATCCAATATAGGGAAGGCCTGGCGGAAAAGACTCTCCTGGTTAAACTTTAGATAGACCCTATCAATACAAGATAACCTCAGAGTTAATTAGAACTGCTTCTTGAAAATCTGCAATCCATATTATTTTGATGTATTAGGTAAACAAGTAGATATCCTACAACATCCTAGTACATTTTGGTTCTTGTTAGTCAGAAGTACCACAACCATAACTTTTTCTTACTTACTATTTTCTCATTTTGCCTGGTAGAGAAGCCTATGAAGAAGACATCCTTTTAAGATAATTTAAGAGAAGGATCAGGGTATGCCCGATGTTTGGCAACATCATTTTTTCCTAAACACCTGGACATTGCTTAGGGTTTTATGGATTATATTTATAAGAGTCAGCTCTTAGGTCTAGAAAAAAATAGCAGGAAATGTTAGCATTAAGGTAGAAAGTAAGGAAGCCAATCTACATAGCCAGGTTGTCATGAATATAAATACACCCAAATAAAATAGAAAGATGTAATGCTTCAGGTATTTTAATGATGACACAGCAGGTACTTTCCCTTTTGGAATTTTTAAATAGGTTGAAGGACTTGATTGAGGGTCATCCTGGGGGAAATACCAACTTTCAGCTGTCTGCATTCTTCATGCTCTAAGACTTTAGAGGTCAGATCAAAAGAATGTAGCACTCGGGTGAAATCTTCACTGTTGAACTGGCATCTGGAAGGATGTAAGAAAGTGCAATGACATTTACAAATCCTTTGATTGCCTGGGATGATTAGGCGGTTAGATAAGACAGAAAAGTGGTTATTGTGCCTTTTTTGGCAGTTGTGACAGAATCAGTCATCATATTCTAAAGACTATGCGAAAAAAGGCACAAAAATAGATATTGTTAGTCCATAAATATAAGCTGATGATATTCCATGAACATATTAAAAGGAAATTCATTCATTTAACTTCTCCTAATCCCTTTTATGTGATACTGCAGGAAGGCTTCTTGGAGGAGATGTGCCTTCAATAAGGCTTTGAAGGTGGGGAAAGTATTTGTCAGCTAAGAAAGGGGAGGGCATTCCTGGCCAGAAGCAGGACATGGGTGAGGGGTCAGTGGCAAGCTAGAAAAGACTGAGGTACAGTGAGTAGGGTGGCATTGGAGGAGCAATAATAATGATAATTGTGCATAATTCTTAACTACAGTGGATGTCTTGTTGTCTTGGATGATCAAAACAAATTTATTAATTGAAAATAAGAAGAAAATCCAGGAATGAGTGTGTTGCAAAGAGTGATGAAGACAAAAAGGACTTAGTTTGAGGCAGTCATCAGTTATGTTAGGCAATAAACTCTCCCACTGCCTTAGAAATAAAGAAACAGGATGGTCTGGTGGATAAACCATGGGCCCTGGAGTCAGAGTACTTGGGTTCTAATCCTGGCTTCGCTACTTGTCTATTGTGTGACCTTGGCAAGTCACTTCAATTCTCTGGGTCTCACTTACCTCATCTGTAAAATGGGGATTAAGACTGTGAGACCCCTGTGGGACATGGCTTTTGTCCAACTTGATTAGTTTGTATCTGCCCACGTACTTAGTACAGTGCCTGGCACAGACTAAGTGCTTAATGAATATCATAAAAAAGAGTTAAAAAGGGAAAGCTAAAGTCTAATGATTTCCCCCCACAAAAAAAAAAACCAGCTTTATTATATGATGCTGCTACTTTGTCTTTCTGTGAAGAGTTGTCAAGGGAAGCAGTATGGCATAGTGGAAAGAGCATGGGTTTGGGAGTTAGAAGGTCATGGATTCTAATCCCAAATACAACACTTGCCTTCTCTGTGTCAAGTCACTTCACTTCTCTGTGTCTCAGTTGCTTCATCTGTAAAATGGGGATTGAGACTGTGAGCCCCAAGTGGGATAGGGACTGTGGCCAATCCAATTTGCTTGTATCCACACCAGTGCTTAGTACAGTGCCTGGCACATAGTGAGAACTTAAAAAATATCATTATTATTAAGTCTCGCATTATTGAAGCCAAGCTACATAGAGGAAAAGAATTTTAAAGGGTATCTAAACATTTCAAGTAGATCCACTGAAATGAGGAGGGCTTAATGGGCTTGCATTTCAGGAACCATAGGAATTTATTTATTGCAGAGCCACTAGCTATAATTTTGAGAAGTCCCTGAGGATCGGGAAAACGCCACTGCTGTCCCATTTTGCACAAAGTATAAAAAGGAAAATATCCCTCCTATGACAAATCAGTCTCTAGGTAATATAAGTAGCTGGGAAAATAATCTAACAGCTCATCAAAATAATCAATTTTCTATCACCTGAAAAAGTGTGACACCAGTAAGCAAGCAACACAGCTGTGCAAAGAGCAAATCATGCAAGACCAATTTCATTTCCTTCTACAACAGTATCAGGTGACAATAACAAGTAAAAGCAACACATACTCTATCTAGATGTCCATATGACTTTGGACTCTGATCTTGATGAAATCCTCATCAACAAGCTAGGAAAATATGATTTTGGTCGTATTATTAAGAATGTGCCAAATGCTGGAGGCCTGCCCCCAAACTAACTCAGTGACTCAGTGTCAAGATGAAGGGGGACATCTTCTTGACAAGTGTCCGACAGAGATTAATTGTAGGATTACTTTTTCATGGCCTAATGGAAAGAGCACAGGCCTGGGAATAAGGGGACCTTGGTTCTAATCCCAGCTCCACCACTTGACTGCTGGGTGACCTTGGGCAAGTCCCTTCTCTGTGCCTCAGTTCCCCCATCTGAAAAATGAGGATTCTAAACCTATTTACTCTCCTACTTGACTGAGCCCCATGAAGGACTTGATTATTTTAAATCTACTCCTCCACTTAACAATTTCTACAATTATGATTAGTGATAGTAGTAATGTCTAGACTAAGAAATTGAAACTGTGCTCATGAATAATAATTGTAATAATGGCATTTGTTAAGCACTTACGCTGTGCCAAGCACTGTTCTAAACACTGGGGTAGATACAAGGTAATCAGGTTGTCCCAAGGGGGGCTCACATTCTTAATCCCCATTTTAAAGATTAGGTAACTGAGGCACAGAGAATTTAAGTGACTTGCCCAAAGTCACAGAGCTGATATGTAGCAGAGCCAGGATTAGAACTCATGACCTCTGACTCCCAAGCCCATGCTCTTTCCACTAAGGCACACTTTGCAGATCAGGATTCCAGCACTCTGGAAGTTCGAATAAAATTCAAGGTGCTTTGATAAGTAATCATATTACAAAAGCAGAATGCAATTCAACAGGGTTAAGTGCAGAGTACTAAATTTAGGTTAGGAAAACATATATCCAAAAAATACAATGAACATACAAACACCTGAAAGAGAAGTTCTTAGAAATCACGCAAATGTCACTATAAAGATTATCATAATTGACTGTACAAAGGGGATCATAGTTGATCATAAACTGAATAGGAGTCAGGTGTGATTAAAAAAATACTAACAGATCATTAGAGTGTCTTAACAGGAGGAGTCATTTATTCATTCAGTCATATTTATTGAGCGCTTACTGTGTACAGATCACTGTACTAAGCGCTTGGGAAGTACAAGTTGGCAACCTATAGAGACAGTCCCTAACCAACAGTGGGTTCACAGTCTAGAATGATATACAAGTGTTGGGAAATAATTCACCTACACCTAATCTGATTTTCTTTCATCTTTCCCAGTGCTTGACACAAAGTATGTGTTTCATACAACCATAACTAACTCACTGTATATTTGCTAGAACCCTGTTAGACTACCATGCCTAATTTTTTCCAATAATCTAAAATGCTGGACAGAGTGAAAATTGATATGCTATCAATCAATCAATCATAGTTATTGCATTCTTACTGTGTGCAGAGCACCATACTAAGCAGTTGGGAGAGTACAATATAACAGAATTGGTAGGCATGTTCCCTGCCTGCAACATGCTTACACAAGTTCTGAGCTACACAAACAGTAATCCCCAATAAATAATAATAATAATAACAATAATGGCATTTATTAAGTGCTTACTATGTGCAAAGCACTGTTCTAAGTGCTGGGGAGGTTACAAGGTGATCAGGTTGTCCGACGTGGGCTCACACTCTTAATCTCCATTTTAAAGATGAGGTAACAGAGGTTCAGAGAAGTGAAGTGACTTGCCCAAAGTCACACAGCTAAGTGGCAGAGTTGGGATTTGAACCCATACCGCTGATTGATACCACTGATTGATGGTCTGATAGACTGACAAAACCATCTCTTTCTATAGGGCATGGAGTAGTGGATTGAGCATGGGTCTGAATTAGGTCATGGTTTCTAGTCCCAAATCCTCCACTTGTCTACTGTGTGACCTTGGACAAGTCACTTTACTTCTCTGTGCCTCAATTACCTCATCTGTAAAATTGGGATTGAGACTGTGAGCCCCACATGAGACAGGGGCTCAATTCAATTTGCTTGTATCCACCACATCACTTAGTATAGTGCCTAGCATAGAGTAAGCACTTAACAAATACCATGATTATCATTATCTATTGAGCATTTACTGTGTGCAGAACACAATACTAAGCACTTGAGAGAGTATAATATAACGATGAACAGACACATTGCTTGGGTTCACGCTGGGGAGAGAGTGCATTCACACCCCTCCTCCCTGCCCATGCCATTTGTTGTGACTTGGTATACTGCAGCTGCAGGCTCAACTTTCTCATTTTATTCAGTTCCAGGGCCCTGTGCTCTTCTGGGATGATCCACGCCCTTGTTCTGTGATGACTAACCCTCCTCCTCCCACACTTCACCTCATCACTGCTCTTGCCATCCACTCTAACTCCCTGCAATACCTAGCGGGGGTAGCATAGTTAGAATTTTTATTTTCCTTTCAACCCCCACAAAATAATAGATAAAACAGGTTTGTGAGGTTAAAGGAATCTCAGTGGTTGAATCAATCAATCAAATGGTATTTATCGAGTGCATACGATGTGCAGACCACAGTAATAAGCTGTTGGAGAGAAGACTATGTTGCACAAGGAGTTTGAACTCATTTTGGTTCAAACTCCCGGAGATCAAACAAGTGAAAACGAATTTATATGAAGTCAGTGGGGATTTGGTTTGGGCATAAGAAAGAAGTTATGGATTTTCAGGTTGATAAAACTTCCTTCTGCAATGTCCTGACTTGCTCTCTTTATTCATACCCATCCCAGACTGGAGTCTAGCACTATTTCCTCCTAATTGATAAAGGCTATTTGAAGCTTTTCAATTCCCAATTCTTCCACAGCACCCTTTGCCTGGACAAGCCATTGTCATGCAAATTGAGATTACAAGCAGAAAGATCAATGACTATTCCCAATCAGAGATGGTTTCCTATTGGAGACCATCTCTCTTCTCCAAAATGATACAATTTTTAATTGGTTGGAGATTGTTTTTCCAGGGAGAGATTGGAGTTAATTGGAAGTATATTCCCTGTATCATATTAGGTTCCATACATGGAAGAGACAAATTCAACCTAGCCTTTCTCTTCTTCTTCAAGCTTATTCAGTCAATCAATCAATGGTATTCATTGAGCACTTACTATATACAGAGCACTTTACTAAGCACTTGGAAGAGTACAATACAACCGAATTGGCAGACACATTCCCTGACTATGAGAGGCTTACAGTCTAGAGGAAGAAGGATGTTGAAGGATAAAGGAAGTCATGCAAGATGATCAGCATTTTAAGGCATGAGCTTTCAAACAGGCAGATTATTGATCCAATAAGGAAGCAACATTAAGACAAAAATCTCAAAACCTAAGTTGATGTTCATTTAACACTTCTGTTCATTTTTAGTCTCTGATTTACTGGAGATTTAGTGCTAAAATGGTTAAGTTTACTCTAAACTCTTCTTGTCAATTGATATGGCCAAGTCGGAAAAGCTATGAGCTATTAACAGCTAACACATAAAAGACCTTGTCATATAAGGTTCAAATTGTACATCTTAAGTTTGTATTCAGGCAGTAAAAGCACCAGCTGCTCACTGCTGGAGGCAATATAGAGTTTATTTCTCTTTCAATCATGGTTCCCAGCACTTCTTAGGAAGGCAGCCTGAGGAATGATGGCCATTAATATAAATTTGAAGTCAGAGGCAAGATTAACACAGAAAATTTCCATGCTTGTGCCAGCAAACACTGACAAACCTCTGTGATTTAAAGTACTTCCCTGACAGATTTGATTATAATTAAATCACAGACATATGGAAGGCGAATAACTGAATGTCATTTGAGCTGTCTGGAGAGAGCAGAGAAGTTTTGAAAGGTAAAAAGAAAGGTAGTTGTTTTCAAAAGTCTGTCATTTTACTTGTTTGCTACTTGCTCCCTATTGTAATAACTGATTGGATATGGCATTTTGTTGTTCACTGCAATACAGAGAAAAAGTTTTCATGGAAGGTGCCTTTCTGTATGACTTTTTGTGAGGATTAAGACAAATTCACTGTCTTTTCTGATTTCAATATCCTTTAATAATAATAGTGATAATAATAATTATGGTATTTGTTAAGTGTTTACTATGTGCAAGCACTGCTCTAAGTGCTGTGCTAGATCCAAGGTAATCAGGTTGTCCCCTGTGGGGCTCACATATTTAGTCCCCATTTTACAGATGAGGTAACTGAGGCCCAGAGAAGTTAAGTAACTTGCCCAAAGTCTCAAAGCAGACAAGTGGTGGAGTCGGGATTAGAACCCATATCCTCTGACTCCCAAACCCGTGCTCTTTCCACTAAGCCATGCTGTTTCTCTAAAAATAGAAGTCAAAAAAGAGGTCAAAAAAAAAAGAGATTAAAAAATACTTCCTTCCAACACTTCTTTTGTTTAAAATGAATAGAATTTATTTTGTAGCCAACATTTTTCAAAGAATATTGCTGAAGACTAAACTGTCCTATAGATTGTAAGCTCCTCCTCTAGACTGTAAAACTATTGTGGGGAGGGAACATGTGCACGAACTTTTTTATATTGTACATCCCCAACTTATTAGTACAGTGTTCTGCACACTGTCAGCACTTGAAATGTATGATTGACTGAAAGATTGATTGATTGGGAAATGGAACCTGAAGTTAGGGGGACATTATCATCTGTGGGACATGGACTGTGGCTAACCTGATTATCTTGTATCTGCCCTAGAGCTTAGTACAGTGCCTGGCACATAATAAGTGCTTAACACAGCATAATCTAATAATAATAATAATAATAATAATGGCATTTGTTAAGCGCTTACTACGTGCAGAGCACTGTTCTAAGCGCTGGGGGGATACAATGTGATCAAGTTGTCCCACGTGGGGCTCACAGTCTTAATCCCCATTTTTACAGATGAGGTAACTGAGGCTCAGAGAAGTTAAGTGACTTGCCCAAGGTCACACAGCAGACTTGTGGTGGAGCCGGGATTCGAACCCACGACCTCTGACTCCAAAGCCCGGGCTTTTTCCACTGAGCCACGCTGCTTCTCTAATGTAGACATTAAATATCAGGTGAGAAGCTGTGTTTCATAGGCCTAAGGTTTTCAAATCGTTCAATGGTCAACTGTTCCTTGAAAGAGATATACCTAAATATCTCTACAGAATTGTGAGACATTTATATATTTTTGAATGAAAAGATAATTGTTTAAAGAATGATTCTGTGCCTAATTAAATCCTTCTCCTCAAAGACAAGGGATTATGTCTTGATGTCTTTTTATTTCTATTTTGGGTTCCAAAAGCCTAGAAAGCTGGCACTCAGTAATTTAATAATGGTGGCATTTATTAAGCGCTTACTATGTGCAATGCACTGTTCTAAGCGCTGGGGACATTACAAGATGATCAGGTTGTCCCACGGGAGGCTCCCCATTTTACAGATGAGGTAACTGAGGCAAAGAGAAGTTAAGTGACTTGCCCAAAGTTAAGTGCCTTGGTGGAGCTGGGATTTGAACCCATGACCTCTGTCTCCAAAGCCCGTGCTCTTTCCACTAAGCCACGCTGCTTCTCAAATTTCAAATGATAATGACGAAAACAAATTAGGGAAAAATAAATCAAATGAAATCTATATGTGCAACTATCTTGAATGTGAAATCACACTTGCCAATGTGGTCTAAGAAAGTCATGGTTAAAGCTAAACTATTATACAGTTGTGCATAACTGGAAACTCCAGGTAGGCAGGGAATGCATAAACCAATTCTGTTCTAGTGTATTCTCCCAAGGTACAGTGCTCTACACCCAGTATGCACTCACTAAATATCATTGATCACAAGTACCGATCACAGTTTTTGGGGGTTGTAAAGATGTGAAATTTGTGATAAGTGGTTAATTTTAATACACAACCTTTTTGTATGCTTCAAATTTTGTATCTTCCCCTGATTTACATTCTAAATTTCTGCATTTAACTATATAACTTCTTAGAATCTGATTGGGCCAGTATTTCTGTGTAAAATCAATAGTTCATGGTAGTAACTGATTTAAAATTTTAGAAGCCCAAAGGACTAAATACAAACCAATTCACTTCTTAAATCTTATAGAATATTAATGTTATTAGAAATAAAGGACTCTATTTGGCTTCCATGCACACAGACCTTCTCCTCCTTTTTATACTTTTACGTTCCCCAAATACAGGGAAGAGGCTGGAATGGTGGTAAGTCGCTTTACCATCTTAAACCTCTCCTTATTCAACTGTATGGATTGTTTTTCTCTTGAGTACTGCCATTAAACCTATTCCATTTGGTTATGCAAAACTCTTACTGAAAGAATGACTTTGCCTTTTGTGGGGGCAGCTGCCAGCAACATACAAAGTGAATGATAGAATGCTGGTTTTCCATTTCTCTCAAGCTCTGGGGAATATCCCCCGTAGCCAGATTGTCTGGTTGGTATTCAGTCATTGATGGAAAGTCATGCTCAGGGACCCTGCCCTCTGACACACTGTTTTCCTCACTGGTTTTGGGTAATGGCACTCCCGTTTTATTGAATATTAGTTTTCCATTTTTTAAGAAACAGGTAGTACAGCATATCTATGTTAGCAAGAGCCATTGATATTTGTTCGGGAGGGACCTTATTTCAAATTTGTTCTTGCTTCTATTTAGGCACTTTGAAGTCAGCATATTTTAAGACAGTATTTCAAGTATTCAGTCTTCATGTTAACAACTGAAATAAACTGCTGTAATAATAATAATAATAATAATAACGGTATTTGTTAAGTACTTACTCTGTGCAAAGCACTCTTCAAAGCATTGGGGGGATACAAGGTGATCAGGTTGTCCCACGTGGGGCTCCCAGTCTTAATCCTCATTTTACAGATGAGATAACTGAGGCATAGAGAAGTTAAGTGACTTGCCCAAAGTCACACAGATGACAATTGGCTGAGCTGGGATTAGAACCCATGACCTCTGACTCCAAAGCCCGTACTTTTTCCACTGAGCCACGCTGCGTAAATCCCATCAGCCACAGATTGGGAAAAGCCATAAAGCATGACTGATTAAGCAATTTAATAGGGCATTGAGAGAGGTAAAGAAAAGTTAGCTTTATTGGAGCAGAAAACAAGGTAGGAGCTGTATATCAGGTTATGAGAGCCGCCAGTAATGTAGAGTTTGAATGGAAAAAGCCGAAGTAGAAATATCCATGTGTAATAGTTCTATCTACCCTCTACTTTCCATTTTCCTTTATCACACCAGCAGCTTGTGCTGGAACTTGATAGATTAGGTGATTCCCACCTTCTGCAGTCCAATCCATTTGCACAAGTAGAGCCTGATATCCCATCTCATTTCCCTCAAAACATCTACATGGTTTTTAAGTGGTATTTGGTGTTGCCACATACTCTGTGCCAGGCACTGTGCTATTTTGAGATAGATACACTGAGATAGATACAAGCTAATCAGGTTGAACACAGTCCAGGTCCCACATGGAACTCACAGTATTACTTCCTATTTTGCATATGAGGAAAAGAGGCACAGAGAAGCGACTTGCCCAAGCTCACACAACCGACAAGTGATGGAGCCGGAATTAGAACCCAGATCCTTCTGATTCCCAGACGCTTGCTCTATCCACTAGCCTGTGCTGCTTCTTTCTTGTATCAACCTCAGCACTCAGTACTTTGCTTAACACATAGTAAGCACTGAACAAATACAACAATTTTTTATAATTATTATTTTCTTCAATTCATTATGAAAATAATCAGTTTGCCTTATCTCCATTACAATACTACATAAAGATAGCTATTTAAGTAATCAAATATCTTCATCTGTACCTTGTAATTATGCAACATTTATAAACCCATAGTCTTAGCTTCTCATTTGTGAATTTCTGATCCCACACGCAGCAAACAAAACTGCTTCTTAGTGTGCAATCAGAATAGAAAAGTCCCCCTTAGAAAATGGGTCAATTGATTGATTTGGAATACAATTATATTGTATTCTTCATGTATTTGTGTGTGTTTCAAAATTTAAAGATGCTTTCAATGATTTGACTATGTTAGTTGAATCCTACAGTGGTTGTTTCCAAATCCTGGCTTTAGAAGAAGCATTAACTCTTTCAGGTTAGGAGGGTAATAATTAGTAAATTACTACTTAAGAATTTTCAGTAGTGTTCCAGCAGACTAGAGAAAATGCTGCTTCCCTAGAAACCTAAACTACAACCAGTAATTGTTTAGGGAACTGGGAGAAACCAGTTCAATGTTTAACCTTATCTTGTTATTCTGTGCCCTTTTTTAAAAAAAAAATGGTCAGGCTCCCTTGACAGGTCTTTCTCCTTAATAATAACTTGAAAATAAGTGTCAACAATTGCTTGACACCAAAGGCAATTTGTCTAAAATGGGGCTCCATGTCTGTCTCACACTACTAAGAGGAATCCACTAAGGATGAGGCACCCATAACCTCTTCCATCATTAGGAAACATTTCGATAGTATTTATTGAACATTAACTAGAATCTGCTTGTGATGAAAAATTCTTTGCTCTGGAGCTACATTCCTTAATCCCAATTGACTACTTGACTGGAAATGTCTGCATTGCCAGAGGGCAGGGTGCAGCATAAAGGGACATGCCTCCTTTTAGTCTTTGGAAAACAGATGGGAATTGACAATCAAATGAAACTATATACTGAAATTCCATGGTTAAAATAACCACAGGTGATTTGTCCAAGGGAGTTGTAAATGGCCTTTGTATTGTCTTTATTCTTCCTCCTCCAAGATACATTTTGCTATTGTCCCTCTATTTATGAGCATTGTCTATTTGCTTTAGTACAGAAGTCTAATGCATATGTGAAGAGGTTTTGTTAACCAGGGAGTCATAAAATTATTCAGATAAGGCTTTTCATAACTGTTTTCTTACATCTCTTCCTCAGAGATATTATCTAGCTGCCATAGAAGCATTGTCATTACCTTGTTGCATTTAATTTTGTACATGAAATATTTTAGAACATCAAAGTTACCTGAGACAAGTATTGAATATGGATATACCTAAGTGGAAATTAATGGACTATGAGAACCTCCGGCCCTAGAGATGAGGAATCTTAACTGTCACAGGACACTATTTAATATTTATTTTGAAACAAATAAATTGAAATATATTATGGAGGGTTGGGGCTAGAGGCAGTGGCCATTTAAGCCTTATAATTAATCTAAGCCCAGGCATAGTATGACAAAGTACTCACAAAACATCTTTAGGAAAAAGAAAATTCTTTGAGAGCAACTAATGACTTTATTTTCTTTCAACTCATTCACTCCGCATGTTCCAACTATAATAATAATAATGGCATTTATTAAGCACTTACTATGTGCAAAGCACTGTTCTAAGTGCTGGGGAGGTTACAAGGTGATCGGGTTGTCCCACGTGGGGCTCACAGTCATAATCCCCATTTTACAGATGAGGTAACTGAGGCACAGAGAAGTTAAGTGACTTGCCCAAAGTCACACAGCTGACAATTGGCAGAGCCAGGATTTGAACCCATGACCTATGACTCCAAAGCCCGTGCTCTTTCCGCTGAGCCAAGCTGCTTCTCTATAGCCACGTTACTTCTCTATAACTACCATCTCTATGTGGATGATTCCCAAATATACATCTTCAGCCCTGATCTCTTTACTTTTACTTTTCTTCAGTTTCTGATTTTCTCCTGTCTTCAGGACTTCTGTACTTGATGTCCCAACGACACCTCAAACTTAACATGTCCAAAATAGAACTCCTCATCTTCCCATCCAAATCCTGTCCTCCCTCTGACTTTTCCATCACTGTAGACAACACCGCCATCCTCACCGTCTCACAAGTCTCTAATCTTGGCGTTATATTTCACTCATCTTTGTCATTCAACTCACATATTTAATCTGTCACCAAATCCTGTGAGTTGAACCTTCACAAACTAGCACACTTCCCTGCTTCAAAGCCCTACTGAAAGCTCACCTCCTCCAGGAGGCCTTCCCTGACTGAGCCCCCCTTTTTCTCTGCTCCTACTCCCCTCCCCATTGCCCCTACTCCCTCCCTCTGCTCTACCCCTCTCCCCGCCCCATAGCACTTGTGTATATATGTACATATTTGTTATTTCATTATTCTATTTATTTTATTAATGATGTGCATATATCTATAATTCTGATTATTTATATCGATGCTATTGATGCCTGTCTACTTGTTTTGTTCTGTTTTGTTGTGTGCCTTCCCCATTCTAGAGTGTGAGCCCATTGTTGGGTAGGGATTGTCTCTGTTGCCAAACTGTACTTTCCAACCTCTTAGTACAGTGCTGTGCACACAGTAAGTGCTCAATAAATATGATTGAATGAATAAAATCCATCCTTTCCTCTCCATTCGAATTGCTATAATGTTAATCCAAGTGTTTATCCTATCCCACCTTGATTACTGCATCTGCCTCCTTGTTGACCTCCCTGATTCCTGCCTCACTCCACTTCAGTCCATACTAGAGAAGCAGTGTGGCTCAGTGGAAATGAGCATGGGCTTTGGAGTCAGAGATCACGGGTTCAAACCCCAGCTCTGCCAATTGTCAGCTGTGTGACTTTGGGCAAGTCACTTTACTTCTCTGTGCCTCAGTTACCTCAAATGGGGATTAAAGACTGTGAGCCCCACTTGGGACAACCTGACCACCTTGTAACCTCCCCAGTGCTTAGAACAGTGCTTTGCACATAGTAAGCACTTAATAAATACAATTATTGTTATTATTAGTATTACTATAATTATTTTATTACTTCTGCCCAGATCATTTTTCAGGCCAGGTTGCTCCACTTCTCAGAAACTTCCAGTGATTGACCATTCACCTATGCATCAGACAGAAACTCCTTATCATAAGCGCTTAGTACAGTGCTCTGCACACAGTAAGTGCTCAATAAATACGATTGATGATGACAGTCTTTTAAACACAAAATCACTTTGCCCCCTTCTACCTTTTCTCTCTGAGGAGACTGTCCTCTCTCCTTCCTCTTACCTCCTTCTCCTCCTCCTTTTGTGAGCAGCCACAGCTAGCCCCACTGCTGCAGCTATTGAGGCTGGCAAGGCCATTTCCTGGAGGCTTCCAGTGCATCATTTGTGATTTTTAAAATGGTATTAGGACCATCTCTATATGTTGCTGACTTATTTTATTTTATTTTGTTAGTATGTTTGGTTTTGTTCTCTGTCTCCCCCTTTTAGACTGTGAGCCCACTGTTGGGTAGGGACTGTCTCTATATGATGCCATCTTGTACTTCCCAAGTGCTTAGTACAGTGATCTGCACACAGTAAGCGCTCAATAAATACGATTGATTGATTGATTGATAGTACAGTGCTCTGCACACAGTAAACGCTCAATACGATTGATTGATTGATAGTACAGTGCTCTGCACACAGTAAACGCTCAATAAATACGATTGGATTGAATTGAATGAATATTAGTTAGGTGATTACCATGTGCCAGGCACTATACTAAAAGATATAAAGTAATCAGGTTGGATACAGTCCACGTCCCTTATGGGGCTCGCAATCTTAATTCCCATTTTACACATGAGGTAACAGTCACAGAGAAGTTTAGTGACTTTCCCAAGGTCACACAATAGACAAGTGGTGGAGTCGGGATTAGAACCCAGGCCCCGACCCCCAGGCCAGTGCTCTAACCACTAGGCCATGCTGCTTCCTGTAATGTGCTTCTGGCCATGAAGGAAGTCTCCAGGACACCTCCCCTCTCTGCTGCCACTGCCCACAACATTATAGTGGAGGATCTTGCTCAGCTATTGCACTGATGTGGGTGTTTTGCAACTTCCTGCCTGGCTCTGAGGGTGGGTAAGCAATCTACCCTCCATCTCTGTGCCCAACTCGGCCTCTATCTCAGATCTAATCAATCAATCAATCAGTGGTATTTATTGAGCACTTACTGCATGCAGAGCACTGTCCTTACTGCTTGGAAGAATACAGTACAACAGAATTGGTAGACTGGTTCCCTGCCCACCACTAGTTTATAGTCTAGATGGGGGAACATAAATTATTATAAGATATGGGTATGTAGATAAAAACTTTGGGAATGAGGGTGAGGAGAATACCAAATAATAATAATGATGGTATTTGTTAAGCACTTACAATGTGCAATGAACTGTTCTAAGCTCTAGAGGGATACAAGACGATCAGGTTGTCCCACGTGAGGCTTATGATCTTAATCTCCATTTTACAGATGAGGTAACTGAGGCACAGAGAAGTTAAGTGACTTGCCCAAAGTCACACAGCTGACACTTGGCGGAGCCGGGATTTGAACCCATGACCTCTGACTCCAAAGCCCGGGCTCTTTCCACTGAGCCATGCTGCCTCACCAAATGAACAAAGGGTGCAGATTCAAGTGCATAGATGATATGGAAGGGAAAGGGAGTCACTAAAAAGAGGGTTTGAGCAGGGAACGCTTCTTGGAGATATGATCTTAATAAGACTTTGAATGTCTGGCATTTATGGAGGAGGATTCGGGAAAGGAGTCCGGGGTGAGAGAGATGAGATTGGGGCACAGTGAGTTTCCACGAGCCCCCTGTTTATACCAAACAGGATCTTCCTGGACCAGGAAAGCCTCAGTGAGAGGTAGTAAAGGAGAAGAGAAGAGACGATGGATGATGGGTGAGCTGTATGCCAAGGTAACCCTGGGCATTGGCCATCCCGAGGTCAAAGTACCACCTCTGATGCAACTTCCCTGGCTGGAGGGGAGCGGGGTGAAAATAATAATAATAATAATTATGATGGCATTTGTTAAGCGCTTACTATGTGCAAAGCACTGTTCTAAGCGCTGGGGAGGTTACAAGGTGATCAGGTTGTCCCACAGGGGGCTCACAGTTTTAATCGCCATTTTCCAGATGAGGTAACTGAGGCCCAGAGAAGTTAAGTGACTTGCCCAGAATCACACAGCTGACAGGTGGCAGAACCGGGATTTGAACCCATGACCTCTGACTCCAAAGCCCACACTCTTTCCACTGAGCCATGCTGCTTCTCCTAAAGATAGGAGTCCCTTATCTCCATGCTGACAAAATATGGTATGGGGGATGAAAGGGGCGGAGATTGAGCAAGCGGAGGAAGGAGCGGGGATGGCCCAAGCCACAGATGATATATGACCCTGGGCATCGGCCATCCCATGGTCAAATGCTACCTTTGATGCAATTTCTCTGGCCGGAGGGGAGGGGGGCGGAAAGATAAGTGTCCCTCACCTCCGTGCCGACCAAATAAGGTATGGAGGATGAAAGGAGCTGAGATTCAGCGAGCAGAGGATGGAAAAGGGAGTGGCCCAAAACACAGGTGGTATAAATACCTGTGGCGTCTGACTGTCTGGGCAGAACATCGACACGGGCAGCAGCAGCAGAAGCAACCGCAGCAGCAGCCCATCTCTCTTCTCTCTTTCTTCTCTCTCTCTCCTTCCTTTTCTCTCCTTCCTTTCTTTTCTCTCCTTCCTTTCTTTTCTCTCCTTCCTTCCTTTTCTCTCCCTCCTTTTCTCTCCTTCCTTCCTTTTCCCTCCTTCCTTCCTTCCTTTTCTCTCCTTCCTTTCCCTCTTTCGTTCTTTCCATTCTTTTCTCCCCTTCCCTTTCCCTCCTTCCTTCCTTACTTTTCTCTCCTTCCCTTTCCCTCCTTCCTTCCTTATTTTCTCTCCTTCCCGTTCCCTCCTTCCTTCCTTTCTTTTCTCCTTCCTTTTCCCTCTTTCCTTCCATCCTTTCTTTTCTCTCCTTCCCTTTCCATCCTTCCTTTCTTTTCTCTCCTTCCCTTTCCATCCTTCCTTTCTTTTCTCTCCTTCCCTTTCCCTCCTTCCTTCCTTTCTTTTCTCTCCTTCCATTTCTCTCCTTCCTTCCTTTCTTTTCTCTCCTTCATTTTCCCTCCTTCCTTCCTTCCTTCCTTTTCTCTCCTTCCTTTTCCCTCCTTCCTTCCTTCCTTTCTTTTCCCTCCTTCTTTCCTTACTTTCTTTTCCCTTCTTCCTTCCTTCCTTTCTTTTCTCTCCTTCCTTTTCCCTCCTTCCTTCCTTTCTTTTCTCTCCTTCCTTTTTCCTACTTCCTTTCTTTTCTCTCCTTCCTTTTCCCTACTTCCTTTCTTTTCTCTCCTTCCTTTTCCCTCCTTCCTTCCTTCCTTCCTTTTCTCTCCTTCCTTCCTTTCTTTTCTCTCCTTCCTTTTCCCTCCTTCCTTCCTTTCTTTTCTCTCCTTCCTTTTCCCTCCTTCCTTTCTTTTCTCTCCTTCCTTTTCCCTACTTCCTTTCTTTTCTCTCCTTCCTTTTCCCTCCTTTCTCTCTCCCCCTCCACCCCCCCACCCCCCACCAGACGGTCGCCTTGCAACCAGAACCAACACACTGCGGGCAGGGCCGCGGGACGGGTGAGTGTCTTGCTGAACGTCCATGGGTGGCAGCCAGGTGCCCTGCTGCGGACGGGGAACAGAAGTGGGTTCCTCCCACAGAGAAGCAGCGTGGCTCAGTGGAAAGAGCCCGGGCTTTGGAGTCAGAGGTCATGGGTTCAAATCCCGGCTCCGCCTCTTGTCAGCTGTGTGACTTTGGGCAAGTCACTTCACTTCTCTGGGCCTCAGTTACCTCATCTGGAAAATGGGGATTAGGACTGTGAGCCCCCTGTGGCACAACCTGATCACCGTGTAACCTCCTCAGCGCTTAGAACAGTACTTTGCACATAATAAGCGCTTAATAAACACCATCATTATTATTATTAAGTCACTTCACTTCTCTGTGCCTGTTACCTCATCTGTAAAATGGGGATTAAGACTGTGAGCACCCCGTGGCACAACCTGATCACCGTGTAACCTCCCCAGCACTTAGAACAGTGCTTTGCACATAGTAAGCACTTAATAAACATCATCACTATTATTATTATCATTATTATTATTATTGTTGTCACAACTTCTCTGCGCCTCAGTTACCTCATCTGTAAAATGGGGATTAAGACTGTGAGCCCCCTGTGGCACAACCTGATCACCGTGTAACCTCCCCAGCGCTTAGAACAGTGCTTTGCACATAGTAAGCTCTTGATAAACTCCATCATTATTATTATTATCAAGTCATTTCACTTCGCTGCGCCTGTTACCTCATCTGTAAAATGGGGATTAAGACTGTGAGCCCCCTGTGGCACAACCTGATCACCGTGTAACCTCCCCAGCGCTTAGAACAGTGCTTTGCACATAGTAAGTGCTTAATAAATACCATCATTATTATTGTCACAACTTCTCTGCGCCTCAGTGACCTCGTCTGTAAAATGGGGATTAAGACTGTGAGCCCTCCGTGGCACACCCTGATCACCGTGTAACCTCCCCAGCGTTTAGAACAGTGCTTTGCACATAGTAAGCACTTAATAAACACCATCATTATTATTAGGTCACTTAACGTCTCTGTGCCTCAGTTACCTCATCTGTAAAATGGGGATGAAAACTGTGAGGCCCCTGTGGGACAACCTGATCACCGTGTAACCTCCCCAGCGCTTAGAACAGCGCTTTGCACACAGGAAGCACTTAATAAATGCTATCATTATTATTATATAGGGAGAGCACGTGGTGAGAGCTAGCCACCTCACCACACGCAAGGGCAAAGTGTATGAGTGAATTCTGCCCGGGTGGGAAAACACGTGTGTGGGTAACTCAAGCGGACTCCTCCCGTGTAGTAGTAATAATAATAATGATGGCATTTATTAAGCACTTATTATGTGCAAAGCACTGTTCTAAGTGTTGGGGAGCTAACAAGGTGATCAGGTTATCCCTCGGGGGGCTCACAGTCTTCATCCCCATTTTACAGATGAGGTCACTGAGGCACAAAAAAGTTAAGTGACTTGCCCAAAGTCACACAGCTGACAATTAGCAGAGCTGGGATTTGAACCCATGACCTCTGACTCCAATGCCCGGGCTCTTTCCACTGAGTCACGCTGAGAGCCAGCCGCCTCACCCACGTGCGACTAACATAGGAGTGTGTTCCTCCCGTTAGGGAAGCTCTAATATTGCTAATTGATTACATTCATCCCGAAAGGGAAGTTCAATCCATTGTGCCTAAACAATTACATAATTCAGTTTGCCTCGCGGAATAAATTTAATATAAAACTCAGGCTTTCCGTCCCCAGTCCGGGGGTGGGTGTGTGTGTGTGTGCTGGGGGTGTGTGTCCCTTTCTCCCTCTCCCCTCCACAGAACTAGGGCAGGGCCTTGACTTAACTGTTAAGGTTGGAACAAACTTTTTCCCTGCCTTCATACCCTTTGATCATTTAGTAGAGTCAGGAGAAGCTTGCTCAGGCTCTGCTATGGACTCAGAACTGTTGATACTGGCAACGGCAATGAAAGAGAAGGCTGAGTGACACAGGGGTGTGCGTATGTGTGTATGTGTGAAATATGTACAGCTAAAAGTCTTGCCCCACTTCAAGTTCACCAAATTACGGCCATTCCAGACCAATCACTTAAGCACTTTCTGAAGTGATTAGTTACTGAATAATGAAACAGGAACTAAGTGCAGAGGATGTTCCTATATAATCTTTTTGAAAGGAAGCCCAATAAAAATAAAAAATAATGGCATTTATTAAGCGCTTCCTATGTGCAAAGCACTGTTCTAAGCGTTGGGGAGGTTACAAAGTGATCAGGTTGTTCCACGGGGGGCTCACAGCCTTCACCCCCAATTTACAGATGAAGTAACTGAGGCCCAGAGAAGTTAAGTGACTTGCCCAAAATCACACAGCTGACAAGTGGCGGAGCCGGGATTTGAACCCATGACCTCTGACTCCGGAGCCCGCGATCTTTCCACTTAGCCATGCTGCTCCATCTCAATGATTTAGAGAGATCTATACATCACACACTGGAAGACCAGCAATTGGATGGGCCGGCTCTCCAACTCTGTCCCTCCAACGTGCACCTCTTTACTGTTCCGACATCCATCTGAAGGAATTGTTTTCCTGCAGAAAGACTGATATGTAAGAAGAAACATCATTCAACCAATGGCATTTGTTGAGCACCTACTAAATGAGATGGATTACCTAAAAGTAATGCTTGCTACAACAGTTGCAAGACATCTGGTCCTGCTCTCAGAGAGCATACAGTCCACTGAGGGAGACCAGCAGAAAGTGTTTAGAGCTAGTGGAAGCTGGAATAAAAATTATGAATAGGATACAAACAATCTATCGATTGTATTTATTGAGCACCGACCACGTGTAGAGCACTCACTAAGTGCTTGGGAGAGTACAGTATAACAGTAAAAACATCTCTGGACAAAAGAACTGAAAAATAATTGGATGATTGACAAATATATAAATAATGCGAAAATGAAGTATACCTATGCACATGAGTGCTGGAGATGGTTAAAGTACACAAGGTTAGGTTAGATATATGTTTGATGTAATTGGAGTGTTGTGAATGTAAATCTTTTCTATATTTTGGGTGATTTATTTTTTAATTAGCAGTTGCAAAGATGTTAGGTCACTTTCAGAGAAGAAGGACAATCCTGCACCAGTGTTTATATAATCTGTGGCATGTGCAATATTTGCTGCTTCCTCAGTAGAGCATGTTGAAAGAGACCAGCCCTATTATACAAACATGCCTTTTCTTAGGGTAATGGAGACTAAACCAGAAAAGGCTGCCCCAGATAATAATAATAATAATAATAATAATAATAATAATAATGGCATTTATTAAGCACTTACTATGTGCAAAGCACTGTTCTAAGCGCTGGGGAGGTTACAAGCTATCAGGTTGTCCCACGGGGGGCTCACAGTCTTAATCCCCATTTTCCAGATGAGGTAACTGAGGCACAGAGAAGTTAAGTGACTTGTCCAAAGTCACACCACTGACATGTGGCGGAGCTGGGATTTGAACCCATGACCTCTGACTCCAAAGCCGGTGCTCTTTCCACTGAGCCATGCTGCTTCTCTGACAGTTCTGACAAAGACCAGTCCTGTTGTTGAGGACCAATCTTAGAAGCTGGATGAACTCAAGAAGCAATATCCAGGGCTGTGAGCCTGCTGTTGTGTAGGGACCTTCTCTATATATTGCCAACTTGTACTTCCCAAGCGCTTAGTACAGTGCTCTGCACACAGTAAGCGCTCAATAAATATGATTGAATGAATGAATGAATGAATGAAGCAGCTTGGCCTAGTAGAGAAACAGCACTGTCTAGTGGATAGAGCATGGGCCTGGAAGTGAGTAGGTCATGGGTTCTAATCCTGCCTCAAGCCCTTGTCTGCTGTGTGACCTTGGGAAAGTCACTTCACTTCTCTGTGCCTCAGTTACCCCATCTGTAAATGGGGATTGAAACTGAGCCCCACATGATACAGGGACTGTGTCCAACCCAATTTGCTTGTATCCACCCCCAATGCTTAGTACAGTGCCTGGCAAGCTTTTAACAAATACCATAATTATTATTATTATTTTAGTCCCTGAGCACAGTTGAGATGCTTCACCACGGCACTGGGCAGATAATTGTTCCTATGGTTTGTTATAGGGTCAACATCAAATTACTCATCACTTTTTTTTTCTTTTATCTGTTCCCTTGCTCATCACCAGTGTACTGAGATCTTTCCCCAGTCAAAGATAGTTAAACTGCAATAGTGTTCTAACCAACTGTCAAAAGAAGTCTGAAATTTATGTTGTGATATTATACCTACAACCTCCTCTCTCTATATTGGCAGTGTCTTGTGTTTGCTACTTTGGCATATGCTGCCTTTTCAGCTTCTATATTCAAATTTTGCCAGGGATCCACTAACACCTGGGTCCTATGTAATCATGTATGATGGCTGAGGTTATTATACCAAAATTCTGGCACCCAGCAAGTCCTGTTGGAAGCTAACTTTTTCATTTGGAGGTAGCAATACTATGCTTAGGGATTTACACTATTTTTGGAAGGAGAGGGATCAAGATATCAAATGAATCTTCCTTACATCTGGGAAAAAGCATAAGTGAATATTTGAATTTAGGTTTATTTGCTTCTCCACAAACACAATTGTTTCAGATTATTTCATGTCCAATTGTAATCATTGTATTTATTGTCTACTACTACTAATAATAATGATGGCATTTATTAAGCGCTTACTATGTGCAAGGCACTGTTCTAAGTGCTGGGGAGGTTACAAGGTGATCGAGTTGTCCCACAGGGGGCTCACAGTCTTAATCCCCATTTTACAGATGAGGGAACTGAGGCACAGAGAAGTTAAGTGACTTGTCCGAAGTCACACAGCTGACAATTTGTAGAGCCAGGATTTGAACCCATGACCTCTGACTCCAAAGCCCGTGCTCTTTCCACTAAGCCATGCTGCTCCTCTGTCTACTGTGGGCAGAACACTGTACTAAGCTCTCAGGAACAGACTAAAAGTGGGAAAACATGGTCCTTGCTCTCAAGGAGTATACAATCTAAACATTAGGAAAATGTTTCAGTATTTCATCGCTCAGATAGTTTTGGATCTGGATTCTGTGTCCCCTTCTCTCATAATAATAATAATAATGATGAAATTTATTAAGCGCTTACTATGTGCAAAGCACTGTTCTAAGCGCTGGGGAGGTTACAAGGTGATCAGGTTGTCCCACGGGGGGCCCACAGTCTTAATCCCCATTTTACAGACTAGGTCACTGAGGCCCAGAGAAGTTAAGTGACTTGCCCAAAGTCACACAGCTGACAATTGGCAGATCCGGGGTTTGAACTCATGACCTCTGACTCCAAAGCCCTTGCTCCTTCCACTGAGCCACGCTGCTTCTCGTCATTTGAATTTAAACCACTCAATCATCTCTCTCTTCCCAAGAGAAGCAGCATGGTCTAGTGAATAGAGTATGGGCCTGGGGGTCAGAAGGACCTGGGTTCTAATCCCGGCTCTGCCACCTGTCAGCTGTATGACCTTGGGCAAGTCACTTAATTTCTCTGTACCTCAGTTACCTCATCTGAAAAATGGAGATAAAGACTTTCGGGCCCATTAGAGAAGCAGCGTGGCTCAGTGGAAAGAGCACGGGCTTGGGAGTCAGAGGTCATGGGTTCAAATTCCAGCTCCGCCAACTGTCAGCTGTGTGACTTCGGACAAGTCACTTAACTTCTGTATGCCTCAGTTACCTCATCTGTAAAATGGGGATGAAGACTGTGAGCCCCACATGGGATGACCTGATCATCTTGTATCCTCCCCAGCGCTTAGAACAGTGCTTGGCACATAATACTAATACTACTAATAATAATGATGCCATTTATTAAGCGCTTACTATGTGCAAAGCACTGTTCTGAGCACTGGAGCACTGTTCTAACCACTGGGCACTGTTCAAAGTGCTGGAATAGTAAGTGCTTAAGAAATACCAACATTATTGTTATTATTATGTGAGGCATGGACTCTGTCCAACCTGATTACCTTGTATCTACCTCAGTGCTTAGTACAGTGCCTGACACGTAGTAAGTGCTCAAGACATACTATATGAAAAAAATTACTGTGGCATTTGCTAAGGGCTTACTATGTGCCAAGCACTGTAATGAATGCTGGGATAGGTCCAACTTGAACAGGTCCCACATGGAGATTACAGTCTAAGTAGGAGGGAGAACAGGCATTCTCCCCATTTAGCAGATGAAGGAACTGAGGCCCAGAAAAGTAAATAATAATAATATTTATGGTATGTGTTAAGTACTTACAGTGTGCCAGGCACTGTACCAAGTGCTGGGGTGAATACAAACAATGGGATTGGACACACAGCCCGTCCCACATAGGGCTCAGTTTCGATCCCCATTTTACAGAAGAGGTAACTGAGGCCCAGAGAAATGAAGTGTCTTGCCCAAGATCACACAGCAGATAAGTGGCAGGGCAGGAATTAGAACCCATAACCTTCCGACTCCCAAGCCCATTCTGTATCCATTACACCATGCTGCTTCTGCAAGGTGACTTGCCAAGATCACACAGCACATATGTGGCAGAGGCAGGATTAGAACCCAGGTCCTCTGACTTTTGGTTTTGTGTTCCTTCCACTAAGCCTTGCTGTCTCCATGTATCGTTGTTTCTTTTTCACTACAGCCCAGCCTGAACAATTTACCCCTTGAATACTATCCAACGCCACCCACCCCGTGCTCCCTCCCTCCCATTTGTCTGGAACTCTCTTCCACTTCATATCCAACAGACTAGCACTCTCCCTATAACTTCAAAGCACTACACACCTCACGTTTCTTCCAGAAAACCTTCCCTGACTAATCTTCCATCTCCTCACCCTCTTTTTCCTTCTTAATGTCTCATCTAGCAGTGGGAAAGCATAAGCCTAGTAGGAGTCAAGGATGCAGATGCTAATCCGGGTCTGGGCACTTGCAAAATTTCACCTTGGGTAAGTCACTTAACTCCCCTGGGCCTCAGTTTCCTCATCTGTCTAAAGGGGATTAAATATCCATTCTCCCTCCTATTTAGACTATGAGCACCATGTATGACAGAGTCCATGTCCAACCTGATTATCTTGTATCAATCCCAGTGTTTACAGTGGTTGTTAAAAAAATAAGTAGTTAAATACCTTAATTTTCATTGTCTATATGCTTAGTATTATCTTCTAAGCACTTAAGAACTCACACAACCCCTACAGCAATAATCTGTAATTTATTTTTATGATGGATTCTCCTGCTAGACTGAAAGCTCCTTGAGAGCAGTGATTGTATCTACTTACTCTTCCCAAGTACTTTGCGCAAGAGTTCTACGAGGAATAAGTGCTCATTAAAATGCCATTGATTGATAATATATGCATGCTGTAGTGATCCATATTTGAAGTGAAAATCTTTGCTGAATATTCCTAGCTAGGAATACAGCATTTATCATGTGGATGTGGTTAACAGGAATCTTACTGGTGCTGGAAACTGACAATGCATGCACTAAATGAATATAATAAACTGTCTGGATGTAAATTAAATTTGCTTGACTGCAACAAGTAAGATAAATGCTGAAACTGAAAACTAATAATCACAAGACGAATTCATCACTGTAACTCATTTCCATGGTGAGTGTTAAGATTAAAAACAAATACTGGAAGAAACTATAGGTATGAATCCCAAAGGTTTTGCAAATGGATCATAATTTTAAAAGCAGAACTGTAATAACATTTTATTGATGCATTGCTCAAACAGGTTATAATTGTTGCAATAAATTATACTTTGAGAAAATCATAACCAAGTGACAAAAAAACTAATAAAATGGACTCCTTTTATAATTCATTTTTAAGGGTGGTAATTTGGTGTTTTCTCACGTTGGCCAAGACATGCAGTAATTCATTAAAAATGGGGCATATACATGTGTAAATTTCAAATAAGAGTAAATTCCAAATAGAATAGGAATCCCATCAAATGAATGGGGGGATTTCTGGTATTTAGAAGCTTTGATCAGATGGGATACCTGACCTGGGCAGAGGAAAGCTAACAGTTGTGCAAAGTAAGTATCATGTGTTACCTGCAGAGCTGTAAACACATGAGAGAAGAGGTCCAAATCACGGAGTTTGAATGAAGAGGTGGGGGACTGAGGGGTGGTGATAAGGGTGTTAAAATCATAAGAGTGCTATCAGTGGTGGCTATGGGAACAATGGAAGGCCACGTCTCTAATTTTTAAGTATTACTTTACCTTCACATATCATATGTGAGCCTGTCTTCTAGACTGTGAGCCCGTTGTTGGGTAGGGATTGTCTCTGTCTTTTGTGAATTGTACTTTCCAAGTGCTCTGCACACATTAAGTACTCAATAAATACAACTGAATTAATAAATGATTCTTATCGGGGCAGATTCCATGACAAGCCAACAAAATAGACTAACTTGCCTACAGAAGCAAGAGAATTCAGGAAAAGACTTGGCATCAGAAGAGTAGGGGGAGCCAAGTAGGAAGCCGGGAGTCAAACTGTTGATAGAGATGGGGAGAGAAGGCAGTGGGGAAGAACTACCAGAAAAAATCTTCGTTTAGAAAATGTTGAAAAGCATGGAAAGCAGCGGTTCCTTCCCCTCCACAAGCTTGTTATCTCCCAAGGTACCTGAATGTATTTCACAATACCAGGATGACAGTTTGTCATGGAAAGTACGGAATACCCAGTACAGTGCACATAAATGTATTCATTCATTCAATCATATTTGAGTGCTTACTATGTTCAGGGCACTGTAATAAGAGCTTGGGAGAGTACAATACAAGAATAAATGGACATTCCCTACCCACAATGAGTTTACAGTCTAGAGGGGAGAGATATTAATTTAAAAGAAATTATGGATATGTACATAAGTGCCATGGGGCTGGGAGGGGGGAAGAACAAAGGAAGCAAGTCAGAGCAGTGCAGAAATTAGTGGGAGAAGAGGAAGGGAGATTTAGTCAGGGAAGGTTTCTTGGAGGAAATGTGACTTCACTAAGGCTTTAAGGGGAGGAGAGTAATTTGTCAGATAATTCGTTTATTCATTCATTCATTCAATCGTATTTATTGAGCGCTTACTGTGTGCAGAGCACTGTACTAAGCACTTGGGAAGTACAATATGTGTTAACTTTGAAGTTTTTTGGTCAACTGGTAAATCAAGAGGCAAAGCACCACTGTTTCACAGATATTAATTTTTGCCTGTATTTTCACTTGCTTAAAGGAGAAAAGTGGGAGCACGGAGAGGTCCAAGTTCCTCCCTCTCTGGATTTACACTGGGAGGGGACTAAAATCCCTCATAATCCACTCCTGGCTCTGTGGACACAATGCTTCCACTCAGTCCTATCATCTTCCAGTACCAATCCACCAGCAATTCTGCTCCCTGTGCAGAGCTGTTGAGATACTCTTTTGCCCACTGCAAAAAATCCATCCTTTTAAGGTCTCTTGCTTTAAGTGGAGGATCCAGAGTTGCTATGTCTCATGAAAGGCTTGGATTGATTCTTGAACCCCAGATTTTATATGCTGTTGGGACAGGGTAAGGAAATCGGGGTCCAGGGAACTGGGCACCTTCCTTTAACACATTACATATCTGCTACCTCAGTATGTCCTCTGCAAAGGTGTCAAGCACAGCCTTTGTATAAAGCAAAGTTTCCCTTTTCCTTTTTACCCATTAGGTACTGTCTGCTGTTGGGGAAAGGGGATAGGCACTCTGGGCAGTGACAGTGCTAGACACCAACACTTAGGCAAAGAGAGGTTACGATTTCCTCACTCCAGACACAAACCTGTTGAGGGTACCCACCTGACCATATTCATTCATTCATTCAATCGTATTTATTGAGCACTTACTGTGTGCAGAGCACTGTACTAAGCGCTTGGGAAGTACAAGTTGGCAACATATACAGACGGTCCCTACCCAACAGAGGGTTCACAGTCTATAAGGGGGAGATAGACAACAAAACATATTAACAAAATAAAATAAATAGAACAGTAAATATGTACAAGTAAAATAGAGTAATAAATATGTACAAATATATATACAGGTGCTGTGGGGAGGGGAAGGAGGTAGGGCTGGGGGATGGGGAGGGGGAGAGGAAGGAGGGGGCTCAGTCTGGGAAGGCCTCCTGGAGGAGGTGAGCTCTCAGTAGGGCTTTGAAGGGAGGAAGAGAGCTAGCTTGGCGGACCGTATTCATTCATTCAATCATTTATTGAGCACAGAGCACTGTACTAAGCACTTGGTAGAGTACAATGGAATGGCAGATACATTCCCTGCCCATAACAAGCTTACAGTCTAGAAGAGGGGAGACAGAAATTAATATAAAAAATGAACTACAGACGTATGGAAGTGCTGTGGGGCTGGGAGGGCGGGAAGAAAAAAGGAAGTAAGTCAGAGTGATGCAGAAGGGAGTGGGAGAAGAGGAAAGGGGGTCTTAGTCAGAGAAGGCCTCTTGGAGGAGGTAAGCCTTCATTCAATAAGGCTTTGAAGGCGGAGGGAGTAATTGTCAGATTTGAGGAGGGGTGGCATTTCAGGGCAGAGGCAGGATGTGGGCTAGAGGTTGGTGGTGATATACATAAAATCGAGGCACAGTGAGAAGTTTAGAATTAGAGAAACGAAGTGTGCAGACTGGGTTATAGTAGGAAAGTAGCAAAGTGAAGTAGGAGGGGGCAATGTGATAGAGTGCTTTAAATTCATTAATTCATTAACTCAATCTTATTTATTCAGCACTTACCATGTGCAGAACACTGTACTAAGTGCTTAAAAAAGTACAGTTTGGCAACAGAGACAATCTCTACCCAACAACAGGCTCACAGTCTAGAAGGGAATGGTGAGGAGTTTTTGTTTGATGCGGAAGTAGATGGTCAATGACTGGAATTTTTTGAGGAGTAGGGAGATATGTCTTGAACATTTTTGTAGAAAAATGATGTGGGTAGCAGAGTGAAATGTGAACTGGAGTGAGGAGAGACAGGAGGCTGTGATATCAGCAAGGAGGCTGATGCAGTTATCCAGGAGGTAAAGGATGAGTGATTATATTAACGTGGTAGCAGTTTGGATCCCCTCTTAGGGTTGCAGCTGGAGAGTTTCCAGTACTCTACCAGTCTCAACTATGGGAGGGAAAGTCAAGTAAAGGCCTGTCCATTCCATACCTAGGTTGGGCAGTGGCTAGCAAGTGGAAGGCAATCTGCTACAAGTGAAAACCCACCTGTGCTGGGCAGCAGCAGCATGGGAGAGAGGCGAGGGTGGAGACTCAGGTTTACTGTACAGAAGTAGGCAATGATAAACCACTTCCATAGTTTTACAAAGAAACCTATGGATACACTACCAGAATGACTGCAGATGTAGGTGGGGCATTCTGGGACAGATGTGCCCATGGCATCACTATGGGTCGGAGATGACTCTACAGTATGAGAGAAGACAAGCAGTTTGGTTGGAGAGGAAAGAGCAGATTTTAGCGATGTAGTGATGCTGTGACCAACAGGATTTAGTGATGGACTGAATGTGTGAATTGAAGGAGAGAGAAGAGTCTAGGATAATAATATTAGTAATAATAATGATAATTATGTTATTTAAGTGTTTACTATGTGCCAGGCACTGTACTAAGTGCAGGGGTGGAAACAAGCAAATCAAGTTGGAAAAAGCCCCTGTCTCAGATGGGGCTCAAAGTCTCTGTCCCCATTTTACAGATGAAGTAACAGATACAGAGAAGTTAATGACTTTCCAAAGGTCATACAGCAGACAAGTAGCATAGCTGGGATTAGAAACTATGGCCCTTTGATTCACAGGCTGGTGCTCTATCAACTGTGCCACGCTGTTTCTCATTTTGGTATTTCTTAAGTGCTTACTGTGTGCCAGGCACTTTACTAAGCGGGGTGGATATAAGCAAATCAGGTTAGATACAGTCCCGGTCCCCATGGGGCTCCCATGCCAAGGTTATGTGCTTGTGAAATAGGAAGGATCATGGGGTCATGAACAGTGAGGGGAAAGTCAGAGAGAGGACAGGTTTTGGGTAGGAAGATAAGGAGTTCTGTTTTGGACACATTAAGCCTGATGTGATAGGAGGACATCCAAGTAGATATGTCTTGAAAGCAAGAGGAAATGAAAGACTGCAGAGAAGGGGAGAAATCAGACCTGCAGATTTTAATATTATCCACATAGAGGTAGTAGTTGAAACCATAGGAGGGAATGAGTTTTCCAAGGGAGTGGGTGTTGATGGAGAATAGCAGGGGACCCAGAAATGAACCTTGAGGGACCCCCACAGATAAGGGGGTGAGAGGCAGAGGAGGAGCCCACAAAGGAGACAGAGAATGAACACCCAGAGAGATATAAGGAAACCATCAGAGGACAATGTCAGTGAAGTCAAGGTTGGATGATGTTTCCAGGAAGGAGCATGGGGTAGTCAACAATGCCAAAGGAAGCTAAGTAGAGGAGGATTAGGATGGAGTAGAGGCTGTTGGATTTGGCAAGAAGGAGATCATTGGTAACTTTTGATAGGGCAGTTCCTGTGGCACGAAAGGGACGGAAACCAGATTGGAAGGGCTCAAGGAGAGAGTAGGAGAAGAATTTGAGACAGCTGGTGTAGTAGACAACTCGGTCAAGAAGTTTGGAGAGGAATGGTAGGAGGGAAATGGGGCAATAAGTGGAGTGAGCCTACTGGAGGGAGCCTTGGGGTGAAGGGAGGGATTTTTTAGGATGGGGGGACATGGGCAAGTTGGAAATCAGTGGGTAAGAAGCCATTGGAGAAGCTTCTCCAATGTGAAGGAGTAATAGAGCAGCAATAGAGAAGCAGTGTGGCTCAGTGGAAAGAACATGGGCTTTGGAGTCAGAGGTCACGGGTTCAAATACCGGCTCCACCACTTGTCAGCTGTGTAACTTTGGGCAAGTCGCTTCACTTCTCTGGGCCTCAGTTCCCTCATCTGTAAAATGGGATTAAAACTGTGAGCCCCCCCATGGGACAACCTGATCACCTTGTAACCTCCCCAGCGCTTAGAACAGTGCTTTGCACATAGTAAGCGCTTAATAAATGCCAACATTATTATTATCATAATTATTATTGGAGAGTGCACAGATGAAGGTGGCTGTTAAGGAGGTAAGCAGGATGGCCTAATGGATAGAGCAGGGGCCTGGGATTCCAGAGGTCATGGGTTTAAACCCGGCTCTGCCACATGTCTGCTGTGTGATCTTGGGCAAGTCACTTCTCTGGGCCTCAGTTACCTCATCTGCAAAGTGGGGATTGAAACTGTGAGCCCCACGTGGGACAGGGACTGTGTCTAACCCAATTTGACTTTATCCACCCCAGCTCTCAGTACTGTGCCTTGCACATAGTAAGTGCTTAGCAAATACCATAATAATAATAACCACAATCATGATAAGGGAGGGGGCAAGAATTTTTATAAGGGGCAGAGGAATGGGGTCAGAGGTGGTTTTTCAAACGAGGTAGGAGATCTCCTCTAGAGATATTGCTGGGAATGATGAGAGAGTTGAAGAGGGGGCCGGGACAGGGAGAGACTGAAGTAGGGCAGGGGTGAATTTAGGGAGCTCACATCTGATAGTGTCAATTTTCTTAATAAAGTAGGAGGCCAGGTCATTGGGGACAAGAGATAGGGGAGGTGTTGGGGACAGGGGGCCTGAGAAGGGAGTTAATTGTCTGTAAGAACTGGCAAGGGCAAGGGTCAAGGGTGTCAATAAGGGTGAAGAGATAATTTTGCTGAGTAGAGGAGAGGGAAGAGTTAAAGCATGCAAGGAAAAACTTAAAGTGGACGAAGTCGGCCTGATATTTAGAGTATGAGTGCATCCATTCTTTTAGTCCCCCCGAGGAGGCAGAGAAGAGTATTCAATCAAATCTTTAAGTGAACTAGTGGTTCTAAATATTTCCTAATAGTTCACCATGGGAAAGGACTACAAAAAAATTGCAGGAAGGAATGGAACCCTCCAAGTCATCTAAGTTCAAATTTCAGAACTAGCTAAAATCGATAAATGGGGTTTTCTAAATTGAATTCAATGAGAAAATGCCTTTTCTGTAAAGGGATGTTTCTCTGGCAACTGCTCTCTCTGTTGCTCTGGAGCAAAGCAGAGAGGACTTGCAGAGGGACCACCTAAAGAGATTAATATGGGGAAAAAGCCACATTAAGGGCCAAGGGTTAGGAGACAGGAAAGGAAATTCTTTTGGGTTACAGATAAGTTCACATCGAGTTCAGCAGTTTCCAAAGCAATTTTAACCTTTAAAGTTGCCGTGTTAATATTGGATAGTTATGGCATCTTAGAAAATACGTCAAAATTATGAATAATTGGGGCTTTGTTAAAGGGTGATTTTATCTTTTTATTTCTATTGATTCTGGGTACTCTGGGTGGGAGAAAAAGATGAAATGGGAATCGTATGCTTAGATAATCTTTCTGTTGTGTGCCTAAGCAATTGAATTTATTGTTCCTGAATCTTTAGATACCTCAATTATATATAATAAAATAATTGATTATGCCTTTTTCATTTTAATATCTCTCCCTCCACTAACATGGGGTTTCCCAGTCCAAAAAATTACAAGTTTGCTGTAATGCAAGTATATATGCATATATGATAGTTATAGATGAAACCTTAATGTAGGAAAAATTTATTCAATTTGTAACAATTATAGAAAATATAACAAATCAGAATCTATTACTCCTAGTAAAATCAATCAATCATATTTATTGAGCGCTTATTGTGTGCAGAGCACTGTACTAAGTGCTTGGGAAGTACAAGTTGGCAACATATAGAGACAGTCCCCACCCAACAGTGTGTTCACAGTCTAGTAAAAGAGTGTTGAATAATGAAAAATGTACTTAGTATTTTTGCAGGATTAAAAAAAGAATGAAAATGTTAATATATTAATATATTGAAACCCATTGATAAAGAATAAATGATTGATGCATTATAGTCTAGTGGAAAGAGCGCAGGCCTGGGAATAAGAGGATTTGGGTTCTAATCCTAGCTTCACCACGGGTGTGCTGGATTTTGTGTCACCTTCCCTTCTCCTTTCTCACCATTGGATTCTAAAGCACTCAATCATCTCTCCACTCTCCAAAGAAGCACTGTTACCTAGTGGAGAGAGCATGGCCCTGGGAGCCAGAAGGACCTGGGTTGTAATCCTGGCTCCACCACTAGTCTGTTGTGTGACCTTGGGAAAGTACCTAACTTCTCTGTACCTCAGTTAGCGTATCTGTAAAATGGAGATTAAGACTGTGAGCCTCACAGGACGCATGGACTATGTCCAAACCGACTTGGTGTTATCTACTCCAGCATAGCACATAGTAAACCCTTAAACCATTAAAACATCTTAACATGAACAAATAGCGAAGTGACTATAAACCAATAAAAAAATATTTCAATTGGACCGTTTCCCTACATCAACACATGTAAATGACTAATTTTCAAAAGTGTTATCTTTGGCACTGGAGTCATTCATTCATTCATTCATTCAATTGTATTTATTGAGTGCTTACTGTGTGCAGAGCACTGTACTAAGCGCTTGGGAAGTACAAGTTGGCAACATATAGAAACGGTCCCTACCCAACAGTGGGCTCACAGTCTAGAAGGGGGAGGCAGAGAACAAAACATATTAACAAAATAAAATAGAACATGTACAAGTAAAATAAATAGAGTAATAAATACGTACAAACATATATACATATATACAGGTGCTGTGGGGAAGGGAAGGAGGTAAGACGCGGGGGATGGAGAGGGGGAGGAGGGGGAGAGGAAGGAGGGGGCTCAGTCTGGGAAGGCCTCCTGGGGGAGGTGAGCTCTCAGTATGGCCTTGAAGGGAGGAAGAGAGCTAGCTTGGCAGATATGGGGAGGGAGGGCATTCCAGGCCCGGGGGATGACGTTGGCCGGGGTCGACGGCAGGACAGGTGAGAAAGAGGAACGGTGAGGAGATTAGCAGCAGAGGAATGGAGGATGCGGGCTGGGCTGGAGAAGGAGAGAAGGGAGGTGAGGTAGGAGGGGGCGAGGTGATGGACAGCCTTGAAGCCCGGGGTGAGGAGTTTCTGCCTGATGCGTAGGTTGATTGGCAGCCAGTGGAGATTTTTGAAGAGGGGAGTAACATGCCCAGAGCATTTCTGGACAAAGACAATCTGGGCAGCGGTGTGAAGTATGGACTGAAGTGGGGAGAGACCGAGGATGGGAGATCGGAGAGGAGGCTGATACAGTAGTCCAGACGGGATAGGATGAGAGCTTGAACGAGCAGAGTAGCGGTTTGGATGGAGAGAAAAGGACGGATCTTGGCAATGTTACGGAGGTGAGACATCAAGAAACCAATTGATATTAGCAGACTAGAGTTTTTTATGGTATTGCTTAAGTGCTCAATAAGTGTAAAACACTGTTCTAAGTGCTGGGGGAGATAAAAGCTAATTAGGTTGGACACAGACCCTGTCCCACATGGGGCTAATAGCCTAAGTAGGAAGGAAAGCAGGAGAACTGAGGCTAGCCCGTCGTTGGGTAGGGATTGTCTCTATCTGTTGCCGAATTGTACTTTCCAAGTGCTTAGCTCTGCACACAGTAAGCACTCAATAAATATGATTGAATGAAAGAATGAATGAGGCACAGAGAATTTAAGTGACTTGCCCCAGGTCACACAGCAAGCAATTGTCAGAGCTGAGATTAGAACCCAGGTCCTCTGACTCCCGGGCCCATGTTATTTCCAGTAGGCCATGCTGTTTGTCATCATATATGCTATAGAGGTCTATATAGATATTACATGTAGAGATTTGTCATTATATGTGCTAAAGAGGTCTGTGGTTATCTGAAGCTTCAATGGGCTTCAACCCTATTTCAAAGGTATCCAAAGTGATTCAAGCATTGAGGAGCAAAGGAAGGAAAGTATATGCAAAATAATTAGAAAGTGTGGGAGTGCTGTAAGAAATTTATGTGTAAAATGTAATTATGCTATTGTGAAAAAGCACCAGAAGTAGTAATATAATATTTTATAGCAGGAGATCATCATGGTATTTATTTAGCACTTACTATGTTCACAGCATTGTACTAAGGGCTTGGGAGGGTACAATACAATAGAGTTCTTAGACATGTTCCCTGTCCACAAGGAGCTTATAGTCTAGAGGAGATGGCTTTACTTAGCTTTTACAAGAAGAGTGTATGAGATTCCTATATAAGTGGCAATGTGTACACAAAGGCTCAAGTGATACAGAAGTGTTGAAGTAGCAGTTGGGAGAAACCAAGTGTGGAGATTAGAAATAATCAAGACAAACTTCCTAGAGTCATGTGATTTGAAAAGGGATTTGAAGACAGAAAGATCTGCCATCTGAAGAGGGACAGAGATGGGGGCAGAGGAAAGTAATTAGAGAAAACAATGTAAGAGTGTTTCCAGGAGAAAGAAATGCTCTGTAGTGTCAAAAGTTGCCAATAGTTTAATGAGGACTATGGCAGAATAGAGTGCATTTAGATTTGGTCTCTTATCTGCTCGTAACCTTCGGCAAGTCACTTCACTTTTTTGTGCCTCAGTTACTTCATTTGTAAAATGGGAATTAAGATTGTGAGCCCCATGTGGGACAGGGAACCTATTACCTTGTATCTACCCCAGCATTTAGAACAGTACCTGACACATAGTAGGTGCTTTACAAATATCATAAAAAAGGAGGTCACTGGCAACCTTGGAGTAGTTATAGTGAAATGAATCTATGAGAAACCAGCCTGTAGAAGGTCAGGAAGAGAGTTAGAAGAGAGGAAGTGGAGGTATCATCTGTACAAACATGAGTTTAGGAAGAAAAGAGAGTAAGGAACAAATCAGTCAAAGGTATTTACTGACAATTTACTGTGCACAGAACACTATACTAAGCAACTGGATGAGCACAATGCAATAGAGTTAATAATAATGATGTATTTGTTAAGCAGTTACTATGTGCCAAGCACTGTTCTAAGCGCTGGGGGGATGCAAGGTAATCCGGTTGTCCCACATGAGGCTCACAGTCTTCATCCCCATTTTCCAGATGAGGTAACTGCTGCACAGAGAAGTGAAGTGACTTGCCCAAGGTCACAGCAGACAAGTGGCGGAGCTGGGATTAGAACCCATGACCTCTGACTCCCAAGCCCAGCCTCTTTCTACTGAGCCACACTAATAGACTCCAGAGAGTTGGAATAGAGTTAGTAGTTGGTAAGCCCTTATTTCCTCTTCTCCTACTCCCTTCTGCAACGCTCATGCATTTGGATAAGTACCCTTTATTCACCCCTCCCTCAGCCCCACAACACTTACTCCATCGTATTTGTTGAGCGCTTACTATGTGCAGAGCACTGTACTAAGCGCTTGGAAAGTACAATTTGGTAACAGGTAGACAGTCCCTACCCAACAGTGGGCTCACAGTCTAGAAGGGGAAGAGACAGACAACAAAACAAACAAGACAGGCACATTTATGTATATATCTGTAATTTATTCATTTATATTAATGTCTACCTTCCCTTCTGGGCAGTAAGCTTATTCATTCATTCAGTCGTATTTATTGAGCACATACTGTCTGCAGAGTACTGTACTAAGCACTTGGAAAGTACAATTCAGCAATAGAGACAATCCCTGTGCACACCAAGCATACAGCCTAGAAGGGGAGATGGTATTTGTTAAGTGCTTACTATGTGATGAGCACTGTTCTAAGCTCCGGAAAAGATACAAGGTAATCAGGTTGTCCCACATAAGGCTCACAGTCTTAATCCCCACTTTACAGATGAGGTCATTGAGGCACAGAGAAGTTAAGCAACTTGCCCAAAGTCACACAGCTGCCAAGGGGCAGAGACAGGATTAGAACCCATGACCTCTGACTCCTAAGCCTGTGCTCTTTCCGCTTTGCATACCTACTAACTCTGTACTCTTGTACTCTCTCAAGTGCTTTGTACAGTAACGTCCATATAGTAAGCACTCAAATACAATTGATTGATCGATTGACTAATAGACATGATGCCTGCCCTCAAAGCACTGACAATGCTGATGGGGAGCTGCACATTAAGATTCATTATAGATGGGGAACAGCAGAATATAAAGATATAAATATAAATGCCGTGGAGCTGGGGTGGGTTGAGTATCAAGGTGCGTAAGGGATGCAAATCCAAGTGTATTAGTGATATGGAAAGGAAGGAAAATATTTGGAGAAATGAATTAGTCAGGGAAGACCTCTTGGAGGAGGTGTGACTGAAGATGGGGAGAGTGGTGGACTGTCAAATATAAAGAAGAGGTAGTTTCAAGCTAGAAGGAGGACACGAGCAGGGCTTGTGGGTGAGGCAGATGAGATTGAGGTGCAATGAATAAATTAGCACTGGAAAAACAAAGTGCCAGAAATGGGTTGTGGTGAGAGATTAGTGAGGTTAAGTAGGAGGGGAAGAACTGGTTGAATAATTAAAGCCACAGATAAGGAGTTCATGTTTAATGCTGAGAAGGGTGAGTCACCATTGGAGGATTTTGAGGAGTGGGGAAATGAGGCAATAGGTGGAGGAGCCAAAGGAAGCAATTTTTGGAAAGGGGAGACATATGAGTCCAAAAAGATAGGAATTAGAAAACGAGTTGTTGAAGGTGGAGGACAGGGACGGAAGAGTGGTTAAAAGTGGTTAAAGGTTAAAAGGTGAGAAGGAAAGAAGTCAGAAGCACAAATAGATGGAGTAGATTTTAATATCAGGCAGATCTCCTCTTAAATGGTGGTTTAGAAGATGGAGAACATGCAAGGATATGAAGGACTTGGAACGTTAGCTAATGCCTAATGGTATTAATTTTGTCAACAAAGTAGTTGGAAAGGTCATCAGGGCAAGAAAGCAGGGATATTGAGAAGCAGCGTGGCTTAGCGGAAAGAGCATAGGCTTGGGAGTCAGAGGACCTGTGTTCAAATCCTGGCTCTGCTACTTGTCTGCTGTGTGACGTTGGGCAAGCCACTTAACGTCTCTGTGCCGCAGTTACCTTATCTGGAAAACGGGGATTAAGACTGTGAGCCCCACGTGGGACCACCTGTTTACCTTGTATCTATCCCAGCAATTAGAACAATGCTTGGCACATAGTAAGCGCTTAACAAATACCACAACTATTATTGAAGCACTGGGAAATTCTGGAGGAAATTAAAGATTGGGAATAGTTAGTTTGAGAGCTAGACCTAGGAATCGATGAAAGAGAAGAAGCAATGTCACCCAACAGAAGAGAGGACACAGTTATAAAGCAAGTAAGAAGAATTGAAAGTGGCTAAAATTGGCCTGGTGCTTGGGTTTCTGGAAGCATTGCTCCACAGAACAAGGGCAAAACAAGGAGGAAATGTTCTGGGGCGATGACCCAAGGATGGGACTGAACTGCAAACGTGACAGGCCAGTCACACTCAATATTTTCTCTGTGTGAAGCACTGGAAAATAACCTTGACATATTACAATAGACTAGAACTTAGTCTAGAAGGGGAGGTAATCACTATCTGTCAATCAATTCCATTTATTCAGCATTTACTGCGTACTGGGCATTGTATTCAGCGCTTGAGAGAGTATATAATTCAATAGAATTGGTAGACATGATTCCAGCATTCAAGAAACTTACAATCTTATCAAAGAACTAAAAATACAAGTTGGAGAAAGTGTTGAAGTAAGCAAGACATCCTTAACCCTTGCCCAGGTCCTCTCTCTGGCATGGAATACCTTCATCTTTCATAACCGTGGTTTAGTGGCTGGAGCATGGACCCGGCAGTCAGAAGGACCTGGATTCTAATCCTGGCTCTGCCACCTATCTGTTGTGTGACCTTGGGCAAATCACTTTACTTCTCTGTGCCTGTTATCTCATCTGTAAAATGGGATTAAGAATGTGAGCCCCATGTATGCAACTTGATTCATTTGTATCCACCCCAGCAATTAGAACAGTGTGTGGTACATAGTAAGTGCTTAACAAGGACCATAATTATAAGTGTTATTATTATTATTATTGAATCTAAGAGACTACTCTTTCCCCGTCTTCAAAACCCTCATAAAATAATATCTTCTCCCGGAGGCCTTTCCTGATTAATTTCTCCTATTTGTTCTCCTTCCTACATCTTGTGGGAAGGGATTATTTCTATTATCTCTATTATATCATACTCTCGAAAGTGCTTAGTACTGTGCTCTGTACATAATTAGTGCTAAATAAATATCACTGATTGATTGATAGGTGCTATTAGGAAGTGTGGGTACCCAAATGTTTACATAGGTCATCATTTGGAAAAAGTACTCAAATGTCTGACAAGGGAGATATAGGGAGGGAAAATGGAGATTAATAAAGGTAGGGTGGTGGAGATGTGAGACCGGTAAGGGAGTTGATCTTGGTAGATATGGCAAGGTTGAAAATGTGAATTTGTGCATCACGAATGTGGTTGTTAAGTCGAGAATACAGTGGAGGAAAATGGTCTGGAATATATGGAAGGGATCTAGAGATCGGAGGTCTTTTTGGGCAAAAGAACAATTTTGTTGAGAAGGGAGGGTGTGGGTGAGAAGGAATTATCTTTGTCCAGAAACGCTCTGGGCATATTACTCCCCTCCTCAAAAACCTCCAATGGCTACCAATCAATCTGCGCATCAGGCAGAAACTCCTCACCCTGGGCTTCAAGGCTTTCCATCACCTCGCCCCCTCCTACCTCACCTCCCTTCTCTCCTTCTACTGCCCAGCCCGCACCCTCCGCTCCTCCACCGCTAATCTCCTCACTGTACCTCGTTCTCGCCTGTCCCACCATCGACCCCCGGCCCACGTCATCCCCCGGGCCTGGAATGCCCTCCCTCTGCCCATCCGCCAAGCTAGCTCTCTTCCTCCCTTCAAGGCCCTGCTGAGAGCTCACCTCCTCCAGGAGGCCTTCCCAGACTGAGCCCCTTCATTCCTCTCCCCCTCGTCCCCCTCTCCATCCCCCCATCTTACCTCCTTCCCTTCCCCACAGCACCTGTATATATGTATATATGGTTGTACATATTTATTACTCTATTTATTTATTTATTTATTTATTTATTTTACTTGTACATTTCTATCCTACTTATTTTATTTTGTTGGTATGTTTGGTTCTGTTCTCTGTCTCCCCCTTTTAGACTGTGAGCCCACTGTTGGGTAGGGACTGTCCCTATGTGTTGCCAATTTGTACTTCCCAAGCGCTTAGTACAGTGCTCTGCACATGGTAAGCGCTCAATAAATACGATTGATTGATTGATTGATTGAAGGAGAGTGAGATTTGGGAGTTATCAAGGTTAGCAATTGTTTCAATGACTGGTGACGGTAAGATCCAGCATACATCCATGTTGGTGAGAGGGTGAGGTAGATGAAGCAGGCTGTTGAGTAGTGAGATGAAGTGAAAGGCAGGGCTGTCATCAGGAGCATCCTTGGATCAGTGGATCATTGCAGGAGATGAAGAAAAAAGGATAGAGAGAAAGGCCTGAAAATCACTCAGAACAGCAGAGATGGGGCAAAGGGAGCAATTATAGAAGTTGGTAGGTAGCATGGGATCCACAGAAAGTGAGAGATAAGGGAGTGGGTGGTCTGAAAATGATATCGGTGAGAGGAAATCTAGGAGCAGGCCAACTACACTCCCTCTCCTTATATTTTTTGTTTGGTTAAGTGCTTACTACGTGGAAGGCACTGTTCCGAGTGCTGGGGTATATAATAAGGTAATCAGTTTGATACAGTCCATGTCCCACGTGGATGGAGCGCACAGTCTTTATCCCCATTTTACAGATGAGGTGATTGGGGCCCAGAGAAGTGAAGTGACTTGTCTAAGGGCACACAGCAGACAAGTGTTGGAGCCAGGATTAGAACCTAGGTCATTCTGACTCTCCGGCCTGTTCTTTATCCAGTAGCCATATGGGGGAAAGTAGAAAGAGAAGACCCCCATTAGGACAGAAGGGCAAGGAAGACAGTTTCATCTGGAGTAAACCAGATCTCCATGATGGTAAAAAAAGAGCAGTAAGGTTTAGGAAGATAACAAGGATGAAGAGGAATTGGCTCATGATGGAATGGGGGTTCCACAGGCCTCAGCTGAACATGCAATTGTGGGGAAAGTAGATTGTGGATAGGCAGGTAGCGCGAAGCACGAGTATGAAAAAGAAATTTGAAGTGACTGTCCACATAGAGAAGGAAGAAAAGGCTGAATCAAGGAAAATTAAATTACCTTTTAGGAGATTGACGATGCATGCAGCATCAAGTTTCAGGCCAAACTGAAGGTTTACAGATCAGTGACACTATCCAACTCTTTGTGTCTTTAGACTTGGATTTACTACAAATCTCATCCCTGCCTTCTAGAGTAGTACCATCAACAAACATCCTCTTCGAGCCATGCTCAACACGAAATTGCAGAACCGCAGTCCAAGATCACAAACAAGAAGCGGAATCACTCTACTCTCACCAAAGCTCTGATTATTGCATTTTGCTTCACTGGGTAGAATTACCACCAACAGAATGCACAAATAGCTGCTGTATGGCAAAATGTTGCTCTAAATAAGACACTTCAATACCTTACATTCTTTATAAGTTCAGACATTCAATGGAAGTGAATTGTGTTTGCAATAATAAGGATTACTTTACTTCACTGTATTTCCTTATCAACACTTTGGGACTTCAAGATGATAAAAAATTAAATTCAAATTTTTTTGAATGGTCTAAATCATGAAGGTGTTTTTTTTTTAACCATGAAAGAATAGGAGTATCATGTAATTTGTAGTCAAATGTTGTTCTTTCTCTCTGTCACTTATATACCATTAGGATTCTGCTCAAGAAGAGACAGATATTCAAAAGGCAATTCACATAAATTGTGAAGTGATGCAGACTAGTGAGAAGTTTTGATGAGACCAAATAGCCATTCATTGAATTACAGCCTTGGCAGTAGCTGAATTTATATTTCCTAAACTCGCTTTTCCATGGATTGTGTAAGGATATTGTTGTTGTTGTTGCCTTATGCGGTCAAGTCGTATCTGACCCATAGTGATGCCATGGGCACACCTCTGCCAGAATGCCCCACCTCCATCTGCAATCGTTTGTATTGTATCCATAGAGCTTCCTTGGTAAAAATATGGAAGTGGTTTACCATTGCCTCCTTTCATGCAATAAACTTGAGTTTTGCCCTTGATTCTCTCCCTTGCTGCTGCTGCCCTGCACAGGTGAGTTTTGAACTGTAGCAGATTCCCTTCCACTCGCTAGCCAATGCCCAAGCTAGGAATAGAATGGGTATGCCTCTGCTTGACTCTCCCTCTGTAGTCAGGACTGGTAGAGTACTGGAAACTCTCCAGGTGTGACCCTGAGAGGGAATAAATATATTACTCTCTAAAAAATAGTTCTTTAAAAAATGGAGAAGTTGAATTTACCATATCATGAAAAGCATATTTATAAATCATTACCTGCGCAAAGAATTTGGAATGAATGTTTAATTCTAATACAGGAACAAATGTTAATCATTAAAACTCAGATTATAGTCTTGTGTAAACATATATGGCATCTCACAATCCATGTCATAATAAAAATCAAATGAATATTGAAACATTAGGTGGGAAAGACTATTGAATCACAGTGGCAATACATATCATTTGGTTATCATAGCAATTTATTTCGGTAAAGGCTAATATAGAAATAGGTGAGATTTCCAGGGCCTAGTACTGTGCCTGGCACATAGAAAGCACTTAAATACCATTATTATTATTATTATTATGGCTGTATGAAGGCACATTTCCTGATTAATGGAAGCATTTGAAAGAAAGTGCTGAAAAAAGGCAGCAATATCATTCAAAATTAAAAGGATCTATTTGCGTATTCAGCATACAATGAATTTACTATTCTGTTTCTCAGCCTATGTACTTTCATCCATGAGTAACAGGCTGATAATCTTGTTATGGGCAAGGAACATGCCCTTCAATTCTGTTTACATCATACCTTCCCAAGCACTTAGTACAGTGCTTTGCACATAGGAAGCTCTCAAATTCCATTGATCGATTGATGTTAACCCTGAACCAGAAAATATAATGCCTTTCAGTAGAAAATGTCACAGAAGTGAACATAAACTCCGCAAGTACCAGGTTGTAAAGAAGCAGTGTGTCCTAGTGGATAGAACACAGGTCTGAGAATCAAAGGCCTTGGGTTCTAATCCTAGCTCTGTCATTTAGCTGCTGTGTGTCCTTAGGGAAGTCACTTAACTTCTCTAGGTCTCAGTTCCCTCATCTGTAAAATGGAGATTAAGACTGTGAGCCACATGTGGGACATGGCTCATGTCCAACCACATTATCTTGTATCTACCCCAGCATTTAGTACAGTATCTGGCACATAGCATTTAACACAAACCATAAAAAAGAAAGAAATGAGACTTCGAAGACCCATTTTGGGTTCCCCCATCAGAGCCATCAGAGCTCTGTCACATAGGGAAGGGATAGAATCAAGCCATCAAACCAATGCTGAGTTTTCCACTGTTTAGAAATGTGGTCAAGGGAAATCAGGGAAAGGAAAAATAAGCTGACCTACAGAATCTTGTTTTATGCTGTCAAGTCATTTCTGACCCATAGTGACTCCATGAATACATCTCACCCAGAATGCCCCACCACCATCTGCAATTGTTCTTGTAATCTAACCACAGAGTTTTCTTGGTAAAAATATGGAAGTGGTTTACCACTGCCTTCTTCCACCCAGTAAACCTGCGTCTCCATCCTCCCCTCTGTCCAATGCCGCTGCTCCCCAGCAGAGATGAGTTTCACCTTGTAGCAGATTGCCTTCCACTTCCTAGCCACTGCCCAAGCTAGGAATGGAATGGATAGGCCTCTGCTTGACTCTCCCTCCCATAGCCTAGACTGGTGGAGTACTGGAAACTCTTCAGATATGATCCTGAGAGTGTAAACAGACTCTACTGGTTGAAAATAAAAAAATTCTGGACCTGCCTCCATCTGCAGGGAAGTTTACCTATTTGAAAATCTTCATGGAAGGAACAAAATACATTTGTTTTTTTCCATGACTAATGCCCCCAGGTGGAAAATCACATGAAGAAATTAGACCTAAATAGACTCTAAGCCCCCTAATATAATTATCACTCTAATCGAACCACATGAATTAAAGGTTAATGTAGAGAATGTTTTATTATTGGCAGTATTTCTTTCTAATTTACAGGTCATTGGTGCGTTTTTATATTTATATTTTGCCCTGAATAGCACACTCTAGGTTTGAGGTCTATTATTGTGTCTGAGGAAATTGAAATGAGGATATTTGAGGCTTAGATTTAGTGAGCTATGAGACCCTTAGGAACACTCTATAATGCATTCTTAAAAAGCTAATCCCATCCAACATTAAATTACTCCAGTGCCCTTGAGGACTTGTATATTTTGTATTTCAAGTAATTTAATTCATGACTGTTGTTTAAATGCAAAGATTTGCTCCATTATGTGACTTAATATATCTGTCTTATTATTGAAATGTAGAACTACTCTTCTCACTTAGTATTAAGGACATCAATACCTATATTATAATGGTTTCTTATGCTGCAATCATCTTATATAACCTAGCTCATAAACCTTTTTTATTACAAAATAAATTATTTTTTAAATATATGTGCACTAGATAGTATGGTTTTCCCTTTGGGAGTGTCTATCTCACAGACTTAAATTCCTCTTTTGAAAAATTGCTTGTGCTATGCAATGTTCAATTGTCAGGTAAACTGAAAATCAGAGGGGATGTTAAACTAGAATATCATCACTGAAGAATTGCACTCAAAAACTTGTATCTTACCCATACAAACCTTCGTATTTTGAAATTTATACTTTCTACAGGTATATGGAAATTATTAAGGATATAAATTAGATGGGTTAGGGACAAGAGAAGGCTATCCATTACCACAAACCCTTCCTTATCAACATATCTTCCTCTTATCTTCCTTATCAACATATATACCTCCTTCTTGCCAAATCCAATGGCTCCTACTCTATCCTAATAATCCTCAACCCCTCAGCTGCCTTTGACACTGTCAACCATCTTCTTCTCCTCAACATGTTAGCTAGCCTTGGCTTCACAGACTCCGTTCTCTCCTGGTTCTCGTCTTATCTCTCTGTCCATTCATTCTCAGTCTCCTCCGCAGGCTCCTCCTCCCAACCCCTAACTGTAGGGGTTCCTCAAGGGTCAGTTCTTCTGTTCTCCATCTATACTCACTCCCTTGGTGAACATTCGCTCCCACAACTATCATCTCTATGCAGATGACACCCAAATCTACATCTCCTCCCCTGTTCTCTCTCCCTCCCTCCAGGCTCATATCTCCTCCTGCCTTCAGGATGTCCACCTGCCATTTAAAACTCAGCATGTCTAAGACTGAGCTCCTTATCTTCCCTCTCAAACCCTGTCCTCTCCCTGACTTTCCCATCACTATGGATGGCACTACCATCCTTCCCATCTCACAAGCCTGCAACTCTGGTGTTATCCTTGACTCCGCTGTTTCATTCACCCCACACATCCAATCCATCATGCACAACATTGCCAAGATTTGCCCTTTCCTCTCCACTCAAACTGCTACCTTGTTGGTACAATCTCACATAATATCCCAGCTGGATTACTGCATCAGCCTCCTTTCTGATCTCCCATCCTATCTCTTCACACTTCAGTCTATACTTCACTCTGATGCCCACATTATCTTTCTACAGAAACGCTGTGGACATGTCACTCCCCCTCCTCAAAAATCTCCAGTGGTTGCCTATCAACCTTCACATGAAGCAAAAACTCCTCACCCTGGGCTTCAAAGCTCCCCATCACCTTGATCCCTCCTACCTCATCTCCTTTCTCTCCTTCTACAGCCCAGCCCACACACTCCTCTCCTCTGCTACTAACCTCCTCACTGTGCCTCATTCTCACCTGTGCTGCTGTCCAGCCCACGCCCGTGTCCTACCTCTGGCCTGGAATGCCCTCCCTCCACACAACTGCCAAACTAGCTCTCTTTGTCCCTTCAAAGCCCGACTGAGAGCTCACCTCCTCCAGGAGGCCTTTCCTCTGCTCCTCCTCCCCTCCCCATTACCCCTACTCCCTCCCTCTGGTCTACCCCCTTCCCTGCCCCACAGCACTTGTGTATATTTGTATATATTTATTATTCTATTTATTGCATTAATGATATGTATATATCTATAATTCTATTTATTTTGATGCTATTGATTCCTGTCTACTTGTATTGTTGTCTGTCTCCCCCTTCTAGACTGAATCCATTGTTGGGTAGGGATCATCTCCATCTGTTGCTGAATTGAACTTTCCAAGTGCTTAATACAGTGCTCTGCACACAGTAAGCACTCAAGTACGATTAAATGAATAAATATCTTAATATCAAGATATTAAGTGATATCTTAATATCACTGTTGCACATTTTTCATCCACTTCAATTTCACCCATAAATCGGATGACTTTTGACCCTCATTCACATTCTGTCAATCAATCAATTGTATTTATTGAGCACTTACTGTGTGCAGAGCACTGTACTAAGCGCTTGGGAAGTACAAGTTGGCAACATATAGAGAGAGTCCCTACCCAACAGTGGGCTCACAGTCAAGAAGACTTCTATCCTTCTATCCTTTTAGGTGATAAAATGCATTCACCTATTGTATTCAGCTTCATATACTTCTCTGTGTGCTTTGCAAATTCTCATCATATGCAGCTCCATTGAGAAACTCATGAACTGACTTGATTCAGAAGTAAACTGACTCAACTAATAAAATTGCAGATTAGTCGCAAATTCCATTTACAGCCTTCCTCTGGGGAATCAGAGACATTTTTCATAACATTCATGCCATATTAGAAAGGTACTTCATCATTTCTATAGGTTCTCTCACCATACTATTAATCATTTAGGTGGAATTATGCAATTTGTTTATCTATGTATGTGGACTTTCATGCTGTTTCATTCTGGTAAAATTATGTAAATTTATCTATATTAGTCTTTCTCCCCCTCCAGATTGTAAACTCTTTGTGGGAAGAGAATGCATCTACCAACTCTGTTATATTGTACGCTCCCAAGCACTCAATACAGTGCTCTGCACACAGTGAGTGTTCAATAACTATAACTGATTGATAAAAGTTGGTTTGGGGAATTAGATTTTTCAGAAATTCAGTATTTCCTGAATTGGGGGGCTCAAGATTTCTAGCATGGCCTAGTTGAAAGAGAATGGGCCTGGGAGTCAGAAGACCTGAGTTCTAATCCTGCTCTACCCTGTTGGCTGTGTGACCTTGGGTAAATCACTTAACTACTCTTTGCCCCAGGTGTCTCATCTGTAAAATGGGAATGAGAAACAGGAGAAAAATGGGAATCAATGCCTTTTTCTCCCCCATCCTCTCCCCTTAGACCGTGATCCACATATGGGACAAAAAAATGTGCCCAACTTGATTACCTGGCATCTACAACTGCTTGGTACATAGTAAGAGCTCAACAAATGCCACAGTTATTATTCTATCATGTATCGCTGGGCTGAATTTTTGCCTAGGACCTTTTATTGAAGATAAATATATTGGCAGTATGATTTTCCAGGGATGGGAGAGCCTATCCCTAGCGTGGCTCAGTGGAAGGAGCACGGGCTTTGGAGTCAGAGGTCACGGGTTCAAATCCCAGCTCTGCCAACTAGTCAGCTGTGTGACTTTGGGTAAGTCACTTAACTTCTCTGTGCCTCAGTTACCTCATCTGTAAAATGGGGATTAAGACTGTGAGCCCCCTGCGGGACAATCTGATCACCTTGTAACCTCCCCAGCGCTTAGAACAATGCTTTGCACATAGTAAGCACTTAATGAATGCCATTATTATTATTAAATCATATTCTCTGACCAAATTCCCAAGAGTCAACAACAAGTACTGTGAGCAGCTTCTCTTTTCCTTTCCCTGTAACTGGAGGCCTTTCCCTTTTTTCCATCGTTTGGATTTGTCTTCTTTCTTCTTTACTATTATCTACTAATTTGACTCTTCATTTGCTACCTCTGTTCCTTTATTGCCATCTTCTTTCTTCCATCTCCTTAAGCCTAGGAAGCCGCTGTGGCTTTTACTGAGGTTCTGCTACTTAATGTAGAACTAAGGGAAGACTGCTCCTTTGGGTCAGTTTCACTACTGATAATGGAACCCAGCAATTTTTAATTAACTCAAGGAAGAATACAAATTCCAGAGCTTGGGGAAGAAACAGGAGATGTTCAATATTGGAGCAAAAGCAGGAAAGGGAAAACAGTAGAAAAGAGTAGGGGGGTGTCGTGGACCACTCTTCTAGATATTCTTCCCTCCCAACACACCACAGAGATCAAACCATGCTGCTACAAGAGGCATTTTCAAATCTTTCAACCCTGACACCTCAACTAGTAAGGCCAGTTCAGATCAAAGTCTTTACTAAACCCCACTGCAGCCAGATTCTGTTACCTAGAATCAAATGAGTGAATAGCTTGAAGAAGGCTTAAATAGGAACATTTGGTCATGAGGGGTTTCATTCGAGTTTGGCTCAAGTCAGAGAAAAGTATTTGGGCCAAAGTTTTCCCGCTGATATTGACTATCAATCAATCATATTTATGAGTGCTTGGGAGAGTACAATATAACAAGAGGCGGTAGGCACATTCCCTTCCCAGATGAACTTACAGTTTAGAGGGGAAGGCAGGCATTAGCATAAATACATAAACTGTGTATTGGTACATGAGTGCTGAGGGGCTGAAGCAGAGGTGAAGAGCAAATGGGGAGCTTAATTAGGGAAGGCCTCTTGGAGGAGATATGCTTTTAATATGGCTTTGAAGGTGGGGAGAGTGATAATCTCTCAGATATGAATAGGGAGAGTGATCCAGGCCAGAAAGACAAGACCAAGTTACAGTAGGAAATCAGGGAAGTAGGAGAGGAGAAGTAAAGGTGATTGAGTGCTTTAAAGTCAATGGTAAGGAGTTTGTTTGATGTGGATGTGCAGCAACTGGAAGTTCTTGAGTAGTGGAGAAACATGGACTGAAGGCTTTTATAGAAAAATGATCCAGACAATGAAGTGAAGTATGGACTGAATGGTTTTGCCGAAAAATGAAACAGACTGCAAAGTATGGCCTGAAGTGGGGAGAGACAAGAGACAGAAAAGTCAGAAAGGAGGCTGATGGAGAAATCAAGGCAGGGTGGGAAAAGTGCTTGGATTCATATGATAGCAGTTTGGATGGATAAGGAAAGGGTGAATTTTAGCGATGTTGTGAAGACTGAACTGACAAGATATGATGGCATATTGAATGCATGAGTTAAAGGGAGATGAGATGAGGATAATAAGATTCCAGGTTTCTGAGACAGGCATGATCAATCAATCAATCATATTTATTGAATGCTTACTGTGTGCCGAGCACTGTACTAAGCGCTTGGGAAGTACAAGTTGGCAACATATAGAGACGGTCCCTACCCAACAATGGGCTCACGGTCTAGAAGGGGGAGACAGAGAACAAAACAAAACATATTAACAAAATAAAATAAATAGAATAGATATGTACAAGTAAAATAGAGTAATAAATATGTACAAATATATATACATATATACAAGTGCTGGGGGGAAGGGAAAGAGGTAAGGCGGGGGTATGGAGGGGGGAAGAGAGGGAAAGGAAGGTGGGGGGCTCAGTCTGGGAAGGCCTCCTGGAGGAGGTGAGCTCTCAGTAGGGGTTTGAAGGGAGGAAGTGAGCTAGCTTGGTGGGTGTGCAAAGGGAGGGCATTCCAGGCCAGGGGGAGGACGTGGGCCGGGGGTCAATGGTGGGACAGGAGAGAATGAGGCACAGTGAGGAGGTTAGCGGCAGAAGAGCAGAGGGTGCAGGCTGGGCTGTAGAAGAAGGGAGGTGAGGTAGGAGGGGACGAGGTGAGGGGACCTTTAAGCCAAGAGAGAGAAGTTTTTGCCTGATGATCTAGGTGAAGCCATAGAAGCAAATGGGTTATCCAAGGGAGGGGTTGGATAGAAAATAGAAGGGGACCCAGAACTGAGCACTCTTGAGGGACTCTTACTGTTAGGTGGTGGGAGGCTGAGGATTATGACTGACCAGACCAACTCTATATTAGTGACAGGTCTTTAGCTCTGAATAAAAACACCAAATACCTCTTGGCGCCAACCTGAGTGGTATAGGGTCCTTAATTCTGAAAACCCACAATATCACTAACCCCAGAGGGCTGGTGATGGACGATAAGGAGCTGTGGGTCCTTTATGGTTGCTCACCCCGGAGAAGGGGCTGACAGTGAGAAAATTCTGATGTGACTCATCACAACACCCCCACCCCAATATGACCACAGAAGGGAAAGGTTAAGGAAGTAGCAGGCTATATCTGGGGAGGGATTTCCATGAACTCTTCATAGTAGGTTGTAATCTGTCACACCAATGTGGTGAGTTGCCTCTACCCAGAATTGGGGTTGCCCACTCTGTCAGGCTCTGCACGGTGCTGAATGACCAACTGAATCGCCTTGCTGGATGAAGAAGTGACTGTCCCCTTGGGGAGGGACCTCAATTGCCTGGTGACTTGAAAGATATCCCTGGAGACTTGATTGCTGGGTAATTTGAAAGGTGGCCCATGCCTGCCTGGGTGATTTGAAAGGTAGTTCCTTGGATACAAGCATGTCTTTGTCTTGGTTTCACTGGCTATTAAAAGTTGGGGACCATGTTGGCTGCATAATTGTATACTTCCCGAGTGGAAAGCATTCACAGGGTGCGAGCTAGGTTCTTCACAACATGCAAGCAACTAAGCATATTCCTCCAGAAAGGAAAGTAGTAAAATTTGCCTCACAGAATAAATCTTGCATGGCTCAGCCTTTCTGAAGCTGGTCACTCACTCTCACCATGCAGCCTTTCTGAAACTGGTCACTCACTCTTACCATGCCAGTTCTTGAACCTGTCCCCACTTGGTGGGTTACAAGGAAGGCCTGTGAAAGAGACTAAGAAGGTGCATGCAGTAAAATATGAGGAGAACCAGGCAAGGATAGTATCAGTGAAGCCAAATTTGGATAATGTTTCCGGAAAAAGAGGAAGGTTGACTGTGGCGAAGGAAGCTGAGAGGTCAAGGAAGATTAGTTTGGAGTAGAGGTCATTGGATTTGGCAAGAAAGAGACCATTAGTGACCTTGGAGAGGGCAGTTTCAGTGGATTGATAGGATTGGAAGCCAGATTGGAAGGGTTTAAGGAGAGAATTGGAGGAGAGGGATTGAAGGCAGTGGGTGTAGGAGACTTGCTCAAGAAGTTTGGAGAGGAATAGTAGGAAGGTGATGAAGCTATAGCTGGAGGGAACTGTGGAAACAAAGGTTTTTTTTTTTTTCAATAGGGAAGATATGATCTTGTTCAAAAGCAATAGGGAAGAAGCCATTGAAGAGTGAACAGTTGAAGATGGTGGTCAAAGAGGGGAGAGGGGAAGGTGCAAGCATTTTGATCAGAGATGCATGAGGAGGGGGTGGATTTTTAGAGGAGGTGGATGATCCCCTCTTGAAATACTGCTGGTTCAGATGGGAGAGTTGAAGAAGGGGCAGGAGGAAGGAGGGATTGGAGAGGAGCAGGTGAGATTTTAGGGATATCACATCTGTTGGTTTCAATTTTCTCAGCAAAGTACATGACCAAGTCATTAGGGGCAAGAGATAGGGAGACATGGGGTCAGGGTGTTTGAAGAGGGAGTTAAATTTATGAAACAAGTGCAAGGGAAGTGAGCATGGGAGAGGCAGCATGGTTTAACAGATAGAGCTCAGGCCTGGAAAGCGGAAGGACCTGGGTTCTAATCACAGCTCTACCACTTATCTACTGTGTTATCCTGAGCAAGTAACTTCTCAGCTTCAGTTAACTCATCTATAAAATGGGAATTGAGACTGTGAGCCTAATGGGGGTCATGGACTGTGTCCAACTTGATTAATTTGCATAATAATTATGGTACTTAAGAGCTTACCATACGTCAAGCACAGTTCTAAGCACTGGAGTCTTGTCTTATGCCATTGAGTCATTTCCAACTCGAAACACCACAGATACATCTCTCCCAGATTGCCCCACTCTCCATCTGCAGTCATTCTGGTAGTTTATCCATAGAGTTTTCTTGGTAAAAGTACAGAAGTGGTTTACAGTTGCCTCCTTCTGCACAGTAAATTTGAGTCTCCACCCTTGAATCTCTCTCTTGCCGCTGCTGCCCAGCATGGATGAGTTTTGACTTCAAACAGATTGCCTTCGACTCGCTAGCCACTGGCCAAGCTAGGACTGGAATGGGCATGCCTCTTCTTGACTCTCCCTCCAGTAGCTGAGACTGGTAGAGTACTGGAAACTTTCCAGGTGAGACCTTGAGAGGTTACCACTGGGGTAGATACAGGTTAATCTGGTTAGACACAGTCCCTGTTCCACAGAGGGCTGACAGTCTTAATCCCCATTTTACAGATGAGTTATCTGAGGCACAGAGAAGTGAAGTGACTTGCCCAAGATCACACTGTAGACATGTGGTTGAGCCGGAATTAGAATCCAGGTCCTTCTGACTCTCAGGCCTGTGCTCTACCACTCAGTCACAGTGCTTTACCGCAGCACCTTAGTACATTACCTGGCCCAAAGTAAGTGTTTAAGAAATAACACTTGAAAAATTCAAGAAGGATGGAGAAATTATGTTCTTTGTATCTTTACCTAAAACCGGGCCTTGGTGTCATGTATGACTTAACAGAGATTCCTGCTTTCCCTGGCATTGGTTAAGTAAATTCTGAGTATTCAGTCACTGGGGTAAAATGATATATTTAAATTTACAGACATTTTAAATTTAAAATACAACAGGAAGAATGGCTTTATATTTTTCAGTTTTAACAAAATTTAGGTTTAACTATAAACATTTCAAATGTATTTTCCTTAAATTTTTATGATTCACCTACTACAGTACCTATATGGCAAGTATTTCTTCAGTAACATTAATCTTTTCTGGCATTAGCAATATATATGGCTAAGCATCATTGACCATCACAACGGCCATGATAGTGTCGAGGAAACCATGCTAAATTTAGGGAATTTGAGTTCAACACTGATCAAAATTGAGCAATAGAGCAGTAGAACTGCTGATGTGTGAGTGTGCCATTTTATAGTGTGAATTAGGATGTGTCTTGATCGGATCTGGCAGCTCATTTGGGTTTGCTCTGGGAAAAGTCATGACTGTGTTTGCTTCCTTCAACTTGAATGGATTTCTAAGACATTATCCACATTGAACTGTGCATGTAAAAGAACAGGACTATTCTCAAAATAATCAGGGTACCCAAGAAACAGCATGCAGCGTGGCTCCGTGGTAAGAGCAGGGACTTTGGAGTCAGAGGTCACGGGTTCAAATCCCAGTTCTGCCAGTTGTCAGCTGTGTGACTTTGGGCAAGTCACTTAACTTCTCTGTGCCTCAGTTACCTCATCTATAAAAAATGGGGATTAAGACTGTGAGCCCCCCGTGGGACAACCTGATCACCTTGTATCTACCCCAGCGCTTAGAACTGGGCTTTGCACATAGTAAGTGCTTAATAAATGCCATCATTACTATTATTATTAGAAACTGAAAAAAAAGATTAGAAGAGAAATGTGACAGAAACTGTCTTTACTTTGAAATTATCAGAACCTTAATAAACCTCAGAATTGTCCAGCTGAGAAGCAGCATGGCCAATAGGCAGGGAATCAGGGGAACCTGTGTTCTAATCATGATCTGCCACTTGCCTACAGTATGACTTTGGACAAGTCACTTTTCTTCTTTGTGCTTCCATTTCCTCATTTTAAAATAAGTCTCTTGTCTTGTCTTTTGCTGTAGAGTCGTCTCCAACCCATAATGATACTGTGGTAGGAAACACCTATTCTGCTTCTCCCTGAGAGTATGAACAGGGTCTGAGCCTGACCTAAATATCTTGTATCTACCTTAGTGCTTAGTAGAGTGTTTGACACATAGTGATCACTTAATATTTATCACTATTATTAATAATATACTTGGTGGTCCCACTGGGCCCATTGGACTACAGGATTTACTCTGCAGTCCTATCAGTTGTAATTTCTTTCAGGTAGGGACCGTGTCTTTTACATCCAATTTTTTCCCAAATGATTAATTCAATGCTTGGTCCACAGTAGGGGCCATTAAATACTATTCGTATTGATTTTTATGGTGATGGCAGTATGAAGAGAGGAAAAAAAAGACCTACCCATCATTACTATCTATTGGGTATTGCTGACAGTGCAATTATCCCAACCTTAAAGTAAAAGGAAAGATCCTGGGCAATCAGTGGTTCAGGATACTGATCACAGAGAGCAGAAAGCAGTAGTGCCATTCCACGACACAATGGATGCCTAAGCATTTACCCTGTTCACCCTGAATTGGGTCTCTGCATCTGGATCCGTACCGTTTGGGCATCTGATATTCACCCCACCCTCAACCCCACAGCATTTATGTATTCATCCATAATTTTTTCATGTATATTAATGTCTGTTCTCTTCCCCTAGATTGCAAGCCCGATGTGGGTTGGGATTGTGTTTACCATCTGTTTTGTACTCTGCCATGCATGGAGTACAATGGTCTGCACACAGTAACTGCTCAATAAATACCATAGATTGATTGATTGAATGACATGAGAGTGAAATAGTACAGGTGGATATTTCCCTAAACAAACTATGAGGGTTGCTTCATATCAGGCCGCAAGACAGAATTGTGAAAAAACAAAGTCACCTATTATTGAAGCTATGCCCGTCTCAACCAGAAGGAACACATGTGAGGAACAGATGATGACAGTGTGCTACCCAGAGACGGGATTCATGACAACTAAAACGAAGGGTAGTTGAAACATTTAAAAAGTGCAGACAGAATGCAAGCTCTATCTGGTGATTGTTGTAATTTCCCAAGCACTTTGTACAATGCATTGCAATCAATCACTTAATCAGTGGTATTTATTGGACACTTACTCTATGCAGGACACTATACGAAGCACTTAAGAGAGTATGATAAAGTTGGCAGATACATTCCATGACTGCAACGAGCTTATTGTCTAGAAGGGGAGACAGATATTAAAGGAAATCAAGATTCTGTGCATTAGTGCTTTGGGACAGAGTGGAGTGAATATCAAGTGTTTTAAGGGTTCAGGTGCAAGTGAATAGGTGACACAAAGGGATAGTGGAGGAAATGAGGGCTTAATCAGGGAAGGCCTCTTGGAATAGATGTGATTTTAACAGAACTGAAGGTAGGGAGAGCAGTGGTCTGTTATATATGAATGGTTGGAAGTTTTAGGACAGAGGGAGGACATGGGCAGGGGGCCAGTGATGAGAGATGAGATCAAGGTAAGGATTCAGTAAATAACATTACTATTAATTTTTTTAACAGTCTCAGATAATAGTACATCTCTTCCCCCACCCGACTTTCACTCACAAAATCTAGATTAAACACATTTATATTGATTATAGTATTTTCATTTCATTTCTGAAATGATTACCTTTCATTGTTTTAATATACTGCTTGTCTCTGCCCATCACAATTTATGAATTATCTATTTCACTTCAAGTAATTTGGAGGATCCTATACTATTTTCTTGCAAGGTACTAGTTTTCAATGGATTTCCTTTTCAGCATTTAAATGAATTTGGAATGATTCCCTTTTACTTTCATGCTTGATATAGGAGGACAGCCATTTGGCAGTTTGGAAATTTACTCCTGAAATTTTTTTACTGTAGGAGATGAGGCGTTCAATTCTCATTAGCGTTAATGAACAATACTGGGAAAATTTATTAGCTCAAATGACCTTTACTGTACATTTGCAAATTAAGTACCTCGAGGTTTCAATATTTGAGTAATTTGAAAACATACAACATTAACATGACTAAAATTTTCTAATTGAGCATTTGTAAACCAAAGCAGCTAGGGCACCATCATACATACAAAAAAATCAACTGGAAATGCTTTTTTATAAATGTTCCTATTAATTTTTATGAATGACACCTCTTTAGCTACAAATTTACATATTTAGCTACAGAATCTGTTGTGTGGATTGCTGGGTTCGATTTGCTCCTCACCTAATTGCATTTAATTCTACAGTCATAAAATTCAACAGTGGTCAATCAACTTCATCCTGGAAGTCATTTGTCTTGACTTTAGTAAGATTTTTAGTTGTCTGGGAAGGAGGAAATGATAGAGACAAAACTGTTATTCACAGATTAATGAAAACCAGTAAAAATCAAAGTGGCAGCTTTAAGGATTAATGATTAATATAAAGAGGAATTTCATGGAAGGGTTAATTGCAGAATATTGTGTTGGGTTAGAAGACTTTCTCATGTACTTGTACATATTTACTAACCTATTTATTTTGTTAATGATGTGCATCTAGCATTAATTCTATTTGTTCTGACGACTTGACACCTGTCCACATTTGTTTTGTTGTCTGTCTCCCCCTTCTAGACTGTGAGCCCGTTGTTGGGTAGGGACCGTCTCTACATGTTGCCAACTTGTACTTCCCAAGGGTTTAGTACAGTGCTCTGCACACAGTAAGCACTCAATAAATACGACTGAATGAATGAATGTAGGCACTAAAAGCTGCATACAGCAATCTTTCTACATAATACTCTTTTTAAAGCCTTTTTCCAAGATGGCACTATTGAATTTTAATACCATATTCATGTAGTACTTTTGTATTATTTCAGTCTCAGCATAATAAGGCAATCAAGAGGTGTACATGTTGTGGTTGGGATTATTACTTCTAAATTTTCAACCACACTTTCACCCAAAGAAAAACCTCACTGTTAATTGAGACAACTTCAAATATGCTGGAAATATACCTACATAAATATCTTTCATACATTCATACATCCCCATACCCAACTGCAGGGTATAAGCATAGAAATGGGAAAGAAACAAATTTAGGTGAACAATAATGAAATTTAGTCTAGGAATTAGGATAATAAATATTTGGGCAAATATTAAAGGGATTTATACCTATTTGGACACTACCTAAGATATCTATTAGGTGTAGAAGTGAAGCATGATCCACTGAGTTTTTAAAATTATAATGGACAAAGAAATGACACTGTTAGAAGTGTGAACTTGATATGACCAGATCAATTAAATTAATTACCCAGATTAAAGGTTGAGGCATCTTACATCCTAATATTTTTAATAAATAGGATTTAGTAGGGGAAAATCAAGACTGAGAAGTTAAATGTCTTGTTTTTGAACATTGCCTAAACGCAGAGAGGAAGAATTATAACTGTGGTGGTATTAGAACCACACCACCAAGAAACATTAATGGTACAAAACCGTACATGTTTACCCAATTATAGTATTTGTTAAACACTTACTAGATTCCAAGCATCATACTAACATTGGGGTAGATACCAAAAAAAAAGGAGATTCCTCATGGAACTCCTAGTCTGAGAGGAAGGGAGACCTGGTAGGTAAAATTTATTTCACAGATTAAAAAAATGAGCATTGAACAGTTATGTGACTTGCTCAAAGTCACAAAGTAGGCAAATGGTAGAGCCAGGGATTAGAATCCAGGTCTTCAGATTGGCAAATCTGTGCTCTTTCCAGTAATGCTGCTCCCTACTTCCAAACTGGATTTTTAACAGGTGAAATTCTGCCAAAACGTCTATTTTTTTGCACAGGCGAGAAGCATATGCAGTTTGGAATAGTCTACTTAGCACACTATGTGAACTCACACTAATTTGTGCATTCATCTTTAAGCATATATTGTTGGGGACAAAGAGAACATCAGTTGAAAATAAACATAAGGAGGAAACCATTATTCCCTTTCAGAGGACTCTGTAAACAAGAAGATAATACCTTGCTTGAATTTGTAGAGTTTTGTTCCAAAACATTTTTACCCTGCTTATCTCAGTTTTTGCTCACAACATTTCAGTGAAGCAGAGAGAGGCAGATATGTCATTCCATTTTACAGATGAGAATAGAGAGGCACAAAAATGGTCAGGGAATGTGTCTGCTAAGTCTTTTGTACTGTACTCTCTCAAGTGCTTAGTACGTTCTCTGCACGTAGGAAATGCTCAATAAATAAAAATATGACTAACATAAAATGAAATATAACTAATATAAAATAAAATGTGACTAATATAAAATAAAATATGACTAATTAAAGGGACAGACACCACAGGTTAGTGGCAGAGCAAAGGTTCCATGAAGGATTTCTTCATTTTGTCCATTTCTCTGGACAAGTTCTACAAAAAAATTGGATAAGCTGCCTCGGTTTCAAATAGCCTCATTCATTTTCTATGTGGTTTAATCTATGAAATTTGCTGGTCTAGAGACAAAGACGCATAGGAGATACATTTGTTGAGTTCAGTTTATATCCCTCCCATGCCCCACATTTGCCTCCTCTGCCCCCCAAAGTGGGGGGTTGCAAGGAGGAGGGGACATAGACATATACTGTGGCCCCAGATCTCACCTCTCCTGCAGTAAAGGCAGTGGGGCTAGGGAGGGGGAGGACACTGATTATTTTATTTTTCAGAAATGAAAATGGTGGGGGAAGATTTAAAAAAAACTTCAGCACCTCCTTCCATTATCTGCTTCACATTGCACCAGTGAGCCCGTTGTTGGGTAGGGACTATCTCTATATGTTGCCAACTTGTACTTCCTAAGCATTTAGTACAGTGCTCTGTACACAGTAAGTGCTCAATAAATACGAATGAATGAATGAATGATTGGCAGATCTACCAAAAGTAGAAGCAGTGCTGCCTAATGGAAAGAGCACGGGCCTGGGAATCAGAGGACTTAGATTCTAATTCTGGCTCTGTCAAATGTTTGCTGTGTGACCTTGGGATAGTCATTTGCTTCTCCATGCCCTGGTTATCCCAGTCTAACTCCTTCTTAGACTGTGAGGATCTTGCCACACAGGGACTGTGTCCAACCTATCACTTGTACTACCCCAGAGCTTAGAACTGTGTGTACTGTGTTTGACACACAGTAAGCACTTAAAAAATACCGTTTTTTAAAAAATAACTCCTGTCTACAGAAGCCAATCAGAAAACACAGCTAATAACCTTGTCATAAATTAACCCTTTCACGTGGGTTATGGAAGAACAGTTAGGGGCTCTCAGGATCGGCCATAATCCAATCAGACGTAGTATAGTTTGCTACCCATGTCATTGAAACCAACTAAAATCCAGGTGTCCTGGATGCAGCCCCATGTTCTTTCCCTGAATGGTACTGCTTAATATTATCTAAGGTTTACTGTGGGCTCCCATTGTGTGAGTTTCAAATATACGTAGACAATAAAGGATAAAACTGAATTAAGCTGGAATCACTTGGTGTGAGCTCAATTTGGGAGTCAAAAAACAATTATTAGTTGGAAATAGGTCAATATTTTTGATACAGATTTCCTTAACAGAAGAGCTATAAGTATAATAAAACATTTGATCCATACTTGACAGCTCATATAAGAAATATTTTGATTGATGCAACAATGACAAGGCAAAACACAATATTTTCTTCATTGCTGGATAATCGTCTGTAAAATATTTACTGATGGAAACTATATTTTCATTACAAAAAGCTCTATTCACCCCAATGCCTAAGGCACTCCTTAGTAACAAGTTAGACATTTGAAATTGGCACATTCACTCTTTATGACAACTTCCTCCTTTGCAGTGCATTTCATCAATTACCCTTTATCTGCCTTATAATAATGATTAGATAAAAACTAAATGGTGATTCCCCCCCGCAACCCCGAGTAAGATTTACAATGACGTTATTTTCTCCTCTTCCTTCATTATCATTATCTGAACCTCTTCTTCTTGGTGATCATAATAATAATAATAATAATAATAATAATAATAATAATGGCATTTATTAAGTGCTTACTATGTGCAAAGCACTATTCTAAGAACTGGGGAGGTTACAAGGTGATCAGGTTGTCTCACGGGGGGCTCACAGTCTTAATCCCCATTTTTACAGATGAGGTAGCTAAGGCCTAGAGAAGTTATGTGACTTGCCCAAAGTCACACAGCTGACAATTGGTGGAGCCGGGATTAGAACCCATGACCTCTGACTCTAAAGCCCGTGCTCTTTCCACTGAGCCACACTGCAGTCATGTGGTGCTTGACTTCTGTTTTATAGGTGGGCTGCCACTGTCACAGGTTTTGTTTGCCATATTAAAGGAGGTTGAAGGCAATATATTTTACTTGATGGCTTTAAGCTATAATTAGTTGTACTCATTTAGTGGTATTATTGAGGGCTCACTCTGTGCAGAGCACTGTACTAAGTGCTAGGGAGAGTACAATAAAATTAGTAGACAGTGTTCACTAATAGGGAAATAGGTGTGGGACTAAAAGTTGATCAGAGAGGATCTCTTGGAGGAGATGTGATTTTAGAAGGACTTTGAAAATGGAGAGAAGAGTGATTTTCAGATTGTCAAGGAGGAGAGGGTTCCAGTCTGCAGGGGCTGTAGAAATTTCAATCAATCAGTGGTATTCCTTGAATCTTTACTGTATATGTAGCACTGCGTTTGAGAAAGTACAATACAGCAGAGTGGGTGGACACATTCTCTGCCCACAAGAAGCTTACAGTCTAGAGGGGAGACAGACATTAAAATAAATTACAGATATGCACCTAAATACTGTGGGGCTAAGGGTGGGGTGAAAAGAGTGAGATAGTTAGAATTAGGAGGTTAGTGTTAAAGGAAGCAATGTCTAGATTCTTGGAAGAACAGTAATGATTAAAACATAAATATGCAATTTTTATTAAAACAGAAGCTGTTTGGCAGTGTTCAGTAAACACACATCCAAGGAGGAATTCAGCTAATTCTGAACTGTTAGCAAAACTCTATGGACTGACACTTGTATAAAGGAAACCAAGTCTATGTACCAGCCCAAACTTGAGAAACGCTATTCACTACCAAAGAGCTCTCTCTGACGCAGAAGCCCAAGACATATTCCCTCCCCACAGTCAGTTAGTGGTATTCTTTTAGCACTTACTGTATGAGGAGCATTGTAAATCCTTTATTTATATTCATATTTATGTCTGTCTCCCTCTCTAGATTGTCAGATCATTGTGACTACCTACTCTATTATACACTTGTCCATTCATTTAATCATATTTACTGAGCACTTACTATTTCAGAGCACTATGCTAAGCGCTTGAGAGAGTACAATACAATAATAAACACACACATTGCCTGCCCACAGTAAGCTTACATTCTTGGGGGAAGGAGGAGACAGACATTAGTATAAATAAATTACAGATATGTACATAAGTACTATGGGGCTGGGAGGGAGGAAGAAGAAAGGGAGCAAGTCAGGGTGACATAGAAGGACGTGAGAGAAGAGGAAAGGAGGGCTTAGTCAGGGAAGGCCTCTTGGAGAAGATCAATCAATCAATCGTATTTATTGAGCGCTTACTATGTGCAGAGCACTGTACTAAGCGCTTGGGAAGTACAAATTGGCATCACATAGAGACAGTCCCTGCCCAACAGTGGGCTCACAGTCTAAAAGAAGATGTGCCTTCAATACGGCTTTGAAGGGGGGAAGAATAATTGTCTGTTGAATTTGAGGAGGCAGTGAGTTCCAGGCCAGCGGCAGGATGTGGGCGAGGGGTTAGTGGCCAGATAGACAAATCCAAGGCAGAGTGAGAAGATTAGCATTAGATGAGCAAAGTGTGCAGGCTGGGTTGTAGTAGGAGTAGCCGGGTGAGGTAGGAGGGGTTAAGGTGATGGAGTGCTTTGAAGACAATGGTGAGAAGTTTTTGTTTGATGCAGAGGTGGATGGTCAACCACTGGTGTTTTTTGAAGAGTGAGGAAACATGTCCTGAATGTTTTTGTAGAAAAAAAATGATCTGGGCAGCAGAGTGAAGTATGGACTGGAGTAGGGAGAGACAGGAGGCTGGAACATCAGGAAGGAGTCTGATGCAGTAATCCAGGTGGGATAGGATGAGTGATTGCATTAACACAGTATATTGTATCAGGTGGAGAGGAAAGGGTAGGTTTGAGTGATGATGTAAAGGTGGGACTGACAGGATTTAGTGATGGATTGAATATGTGCCCTCCCAAGCATTTAATATGGTGTTCTGTACACAGTAGGTGCTCAATAAATGTGACTGATTGATTGAAAGAGTACAGGGGGCATAAGCACATCAGCTGCACTTAATCTTGGATGGAGGGGATGGAACTACTCAGATCGTGCCCAGCAAGGAGTCTTTGTTTTCTAATAATAATGATGGTATTTGTTAGGTACTTACTATGTGCAAAGCACTGTTCTAAGTGTCTACATGAACAACTACCTGGGAAAACCTACCACCACCCACCTTTCCCAACTCCAGGGTGCCTGGGCACTAGATGTGGTGGGGAGTACAGCTCTCACCCCTCCAGCCCCCAAAAGAACCCTCTTCCAGCCTGCCACTGTGTGGGTGCTTTGTGGGCACACTCACCTGAACATTTGCCTTGGATCCCGGCCCCACCCCCAACCTCACACTGGAAAACATGGTGAGGATACAAACTTATCAGTGAGGAGCCAGAAAAGGCAATCCTTTTCATAAGCAACATTGCAGCACCTCCCTGAGCCAAACCTTGCCTATCTGTCTGCCCAGGAATGGAATTTGTCTCTTCTCTGGATCAGCTGTGGCATTGAATAGGTTTTTTTCCTGGCCTATCATCAGTCCCCAGCTCCCATTTCCAATCCCTACCCTTTGCCCACTCCACCAAACTCTCTAAGGAACTGCTAAGAAACAGCTACCATGTAAATCAAATCACGTACCCTACTCCGCCTTGATTACTGTATCAGCCTCCTTGCTGACCTCCCTGCCTCCTGTCTCTCCCCACTCCAGTCTGTACTTCATCATCATCATCATCATCAATCATATTTATTGAGCGCTTACTGTGTGCAGAGCACTGTACTAAGCGCTTGGGAAGTACAAATTGGCAACATATAGAGACAGTCCCTACCCAACAGTGGGCTCACAGTCTGAAAGGGGGAGACAGAGAACAAAACCAAACAGACTAACAGAATAAAATAAATAGAATGGATATGTATAAGTAAAATAAGAGTACTTCACTCTAATGACTGGTTCATTTTCCTACAGAAACGTTCAGACCATTTTTACCTACTCCTCAAGAACCTCCAATGGTTGCTCCATCCACCACAAACAGAAATTCCTCACCACTGACTTTAAGCCCTCAATCACCTTGCCCCCTCCTACTTCACCTCGCTACTCTCCTCCCACAACCCAACCCGCAAATTTCACTAATGCTAAACTTCCCATTCTACCCTGATCTTATCTATCTCGCTGGTGACCTCTCGTCCATGTCCTGCTCTGGCCTGGAATGTCCTCCCTCCTCATATGAATGTTTTCCCTCCTCATATCCAAATGAAAATTACATTCCCCCACTTCAAAGTGCTTTTGTAGGCACATCTCCCCCAAGGGGCCTATACTAAGCCCTCTCTTCCGTGTCTTTAACATGCATCTGCATTTCCCTGACACGGTCCCTTTAGTAACCCTCCCCCCCCCCCCCCCCCCCCCCCGCCACATCAGCTCCACAGAATTTATGCACATATCTGCAATATATTTATATTAATGCCCTCTCCCCTTCTAAACTCTAAGCTTGTTGTAGGGAGGGCATGTGTCCATTATATTGTACTCTCCTAAAATCTTAGTACATTGTTCTGCACATAGCACTCTCAGTGAATACAATTGACTGACTGAGGAACAAGCGGGTAGGGACTGTATCTACATGTTGCCAGCTTGTACTTCCCAAGTGTTTAGTACAGTGCTCTGCACACAGTAAGCGCTCAATAAATACGATTGATAATGATGATGACTAATAGCCATAGATAGATTAGGTGAATCTAGTTAGCCTTACACACTGCCCGGCACCCCCTGTAGACTGTGAGCTCACTGTGGGCATGGAATGTGTCTATTAACTCTCTTATAGAGTCTTACAGAGTCTCTTCTAGACTGTGAGCCTGTCTTCTAGACTGTGAGACCATTGTTGAGTAGGGACCGTCTCTATATGTTGCCAACTTGTACTTCCCAAGTGTTTAGTACAGTGCTCTGCACACAGTAATCGCTCAATAAAAATGATTGAATGAATGAATGAATTATAGTGTACTGTCTGAAGTGCTTAGTACAGTGTTCTGCACATAGTTATCTCTCAATAAATGCAACTGATTGATACAATAGAGTTGGTAGATATGATCCCTGCCCTCAAGGAGGTTACAGTCTAGTTGTGGATACAGACATTAAAATAATTTACAGATAGGGGAAATGGCAGAGTATAAGATTTATGTTCATGTGTGCTGTGGAGATGGAGGGGTGGGGTGAGTATCAATGTGATTGAGAAGTATATGCTCAAATACATAAGAAACAGTAGATAGTGAATAAGGTGGACAAATAAGGTCTTGGGGAAGTGATATGATTTAAGTAGGGCTGTGATGATGATGGGTGGTCTGTCAGACATGAAGGGGGAGGAGGCAGGAGGGAGGATGTGAGCAAGCATTCCACAATGCGAGAGTGAAAATCAAAGTACAGTAAGTAGGTTAGCATTTGAGGAATGAAGTCTGTTGTAGTGGGAGATTCATTCATTCAATCGTATTTATTGAGCGCTTACTGTGTGTGCTTAGGACACTGTACTAAGCACTTGGGAAGTTACAAGTTGGCAACATATAGAGACGGTCCCTACCCAACAGCAGGCTCACGGTCTAGAAGGGGGAGACAGACAATGAAACAAAACATATTAACAAAATAAAACAAATAGAATAGTATTTCTATTTATGATGAGCTTACACTCTAAGGGGTGAGATGCAAAGAGGGAATATCAGCTTAAATCAAGCTTTTCTAACCACAGCTTTGATGGGCAGATCATATGAAAAAAGAGACAAAAGCAGGGAATCCAAGTAGTTATTCTCAGGAGAATTGAAATGGGGTCACCATGAGCAGGGTGAACATAGGAAATACTTTAATTATACTATGAAACAAAAACCTCAAATGATGGGGAAAACACTGAGCAGTTGGAAGACAGCAGCAGTAACAGATAGTCTATCCTACTGCATTAGATATGAGATGACTTTCAGAACAGAAGCTTTGGGAATATTTCAACAATAAAGGAAAAAATACTCTGTAGGTAGCAAATGTAACAATTTCTCAGGGGGCAGTCTTTATCCGTATATGATGTGGAAATAAATTGTCAGGTCCACATTGATCTTACCAGCCACACATACACTTGCTAATAAAAATCTCACTTTCCAATATTGTATGCTTTGAACCAAAAGGACAAATTTAATTGTGCAAATCAAACAAGGTTAAAAAGTACTGCTCTAAAATACATCTTGAATGGAACAGAAGAAAAATCAAGCTAAGTGGAAGCCAATTTGCTAAACAAAGAAAATTATTCCAGTTAAAGTATCACATTCATTTTTTGTCTTGCTCCAGGTTTCTATAGCACCTATTCTAAAGAACATCAACTCAATAAATCAGTGGTGTTTACTGAGTGTTCATTATTGCAGAGCACTGAACAAAACACTTAGGAAACTCCAATGCCACATAATTGGTAGGCACAATCCCTGCCCACAAGGAGTTTATAATCGAGTTTGACAACCGAGTTTTGATTCTGCCGGAGACCATGGTGTTTGGAGAGTCTCTGGTCTGGCATTGAGGCCAAAATATCGTCCCACTCACTCCTTTCCAGGGTGCCAACCTCCTTCCCCTCGATCACATCACTCCCTCCGCCACCAGCCTGGCCTTCCCTGCCTAGGTAAGTGCAAGGGGAAAATAAATTTTAATTCATTAATTCATGTGGTAGTAAGAAGAGTATGGTAATAGAGAAACAGCGTGGCTCAGTAGCAAGAGCCCGGGCTTTGGAGTCAGAGGTCATGGCTTCAAATCCCAGCTCTGCCAATTGTCAGCTGTGTGACTTTGGACAAGTCACTTAACTTCTCTGGGCCTCAGTTACCTCATCTGTAAAATGGGGATGAAGATTGTGAGCCCCCCGTGGGACAATCTGATCACCTTGTTACCTCCCCAGCGCTTAGAACAGCGTCTTGCACATAGTAAGCACTTAATGAATGCCACTATCATTATTATTATGGCTTCAAATCCCGGCTCCGCCAATTGTCAGCTGCGTGACTTTGGGCAAGTCTCTTAACTTTTCTGTGTCTCAGTTACCTCATCTGTAAAATGGGGATTAAGATTGTGAGCCCCCCGTGGGACAACCTTTTCACCTTGTTACCTCCCCAGCACTTAGAACAGTGCCTTGCACATAGTAAACACTTAATAAATGCCACTATTATTATGGCTTCAAATCCCGGCTCCACCAGTTGTCAGCTGTGTGACTTTGGGCAAGTCACTTCACTTCTCTGTGCCTCAATTACCTCATCTGTTAAATGGGGATTAAGACTGTGAGCCCCCCATGGGACAACCTGATCACCTTGTAACCTCCCCAGTGCTTAGAACAGTGCTTTGCACATAGTAGGCGCTTAATAAATGCCATCATTATAATTATTAGTAGTAGAAATAACAAAGCAGAAATAAGGTGATATCTTAAAAGAACCCAACTGTAAGCAAGTGCAAATCAAATGCAAATCAAAAATGCACCTAACACATTTTATCAGATTAATAATGCCCACTACTACCAAAAAATGTAGTTAGTGAGAAAAATATACTGCAAATAATTTTAATCAACTTCCAACTTTTGAATTTTTTTCTTCAAAAAAATTAACACTTGAAATTAACTAGCAGACCACACCAATGGAGGAAGAAACACAGGCATTTTATTCCTTTCCACTCTAGGAAGGAAACATGCAAGCAAATTAATCCTTTCCATTAGTAAAATGTAATCAAAAAACCAAACAGTGATCTTCAATGTCCTTTTGTAGTTTATTTTCAGGAAAAAGGGGCAGTGATATCAAAACGACTTTGTCAAGGAAAGTTTTCCATGAATGCAGTTTCTTCCAGTAGACTGTAAGCTTGTGGGCAGGGAAAATGTCTACCAATAGCATTTAGTAGAGTGTTCTCCTCTCAGTGCTAAGCAATTGTGATTGATTTAAAGTGGCCTCAACTTGCCATTTTTGAATTAAGAAATAATTTTTGAATCTCTGCAAAATAACACACTCCCTCAAGCCAAGGCCTGTGACCTTCATTCCTTATCTCCAACATCAGGTGTGACACTAATAATCCAGGACCAAATATAATTGTACCTTTTGCTAAAATCAAATGCCAGAAGAGGCTAACTTGACAAAAACATCTCAGATAAACATTTGTGTGAACCAGCAGAATTCAGGGGCCAAATATGCCTGGTTTTTTGTCTCTACTGCTTTCCTGTTTTAAGAATTAATCTCTATTTATAATGACTAGTCGCAATCTTTTAACAACTGAGTTAAAAACCAAAATACTTTCCTACCAAAAATCATTTTGAATATGGGTCTCCTATGATGTACAATATTAAGTACAGTTGATCTTTTATTGGACCCTGGTGTGGTTTTGAATGTGTCAGTTTAAGTAAAGTGTGATTATTGATTAAAATAAAAAAAATTCCTAAATTCAATGATATTTAAATACTTTATAAAATGAAATTCAAAACACATATTCATTTTTTAATGAATAAACTATTTCTGGGAATTGACTCGGTAATTTTCCCAGGGCAAGAAACTTTTCTTCTATTTTTTTTCCCCAAATGCCACAATATTCTTGGCCAGAGAAGACTTACACAATATGTACTAAAGACAATGGAGGTGATGGTAAATATAGTAGAAATCTAATGTTTACAACCATCATATTTTAAAATACTCTCTGATCAAATTTAGTTTTTCAGACTTAAAAGTCCAAGGTTGCTGTTAATTTCATGAGTTACAGTTGGAAAGCATGATTAGAAATCCCTGTTGTAAACATATCAAATGAGATGATTGCATCTTCAATTAACATGCTTTGGGATTAGAACACTGGGACATTTAGTTTCCCTCTTTTAACTAATCACCTTGGAGATATGGATAACACAGTTGGTCCAGATATTGAAATGGGTTAATCTAAGGACAGAATGGAAAGAAGCTTAAAAAGAAAAGAGGTATGAAGAGAGGGAAAAAAAGCATCTGAATAGGAAAAGGCCAAAGTTTGACCTAAAAGTCTGCTGTGAATATTATTAGATTCTTTGATTCGACCTAAGACCTACTCAATTGTCTAAGAGACCACAAAGAACTAGTTAGCTATGTCTATAATGGCTGTGTTCTTGTGATGTTCAGGTCAAAAAATGTCACATGGAAAAAAAATAACGGTAGGAGAAATGTTGTCACATACAATCTCTACCCTGATTAACTTTGAAATCCCTAGCTGACCACAACTTCTTCACAGTCCTTCTCTAGCACACACCTCCTGCCTGCAATTCTGATCTTTTGAGCCCATCCAATTTTCTCATCATCATACCTCATTTAGTCTCCATACACAAACTACCTTCCCTTGATGACCAAAGGGATGATCACACCACCCTTTCTACTGAATGCAACTCTCTCACTCCCCTCTCCCTTGTTGAAAATAATACTACTACCAATAATAATAATTATGGTATTTGCTAAGTGCTTACTGTGTGCCAGGCACTGTATTAAGTGCTGGGGTGGATACAAGTTAATCATGTTGGACACAGTTCCTGTCCCCACGTATTCTTGATCCCCATTTTACAGATGAGCAAACAGGCGCAGAATAGTTGAGTGACTTATCCAAGGCCACAAATCAGATAGGTGGCAGGGGTAGGATTAGAACCCATGACCTATCTGGCCCTTGCTCTAACAACTATACCATGCTTTGTACCGACTAACACACAGCCATGGATCAGCTTCATGGCCTGTTTCCTTTGCATGCTTTAACTCTGCTCTCTCCTCAACCAAGAAAAATATTTCTCCAACCTTATTCATAGCCATACCCATTGCCCTCACCAGTTATTCCAGACATGTAACTCTCTCCTCAAAGTCCCTATCCCTTTGCCTGCTCCATCAGACCTGGCCTCCCCCTAATGACCTGGCCATTTACTTTACTGAGAAAATTGAAGCTATCAGGTGTGATCTCACAAAAATCTCACCTGTTCCTTTCCAGTCCCATTGTCTTTTTGCCCCTTTTTAAATTGTCCTATTTTTTCCAACAATATCTCAAGAGGATACTGCCTTCTCTCAAAGTCCACTCCCTCCACTTTTGCATCCAACTCCTTTCCTTCATACCTTATCAAATCACTTACCCCCTCCCTTCTTTACTTCCTGCCATCTTCAACTGCTGTCCAGTGGCTTCTTCCACACTGCTTTCAAATATACCCATGTCTCCCCTATCCTAAAAACAACCTCCCTTGATCCCCCACAACTCCTTCCAGTTATCTCCCCATCTCCCTCCTACCATTGCTCTCCACCACTCCATGATCCAGTTATCCACACTCACTATCTCAAGTTTCTCTCTTCCAATTGTCTCCTTGACCCCCTATAATCTGGCTTCTGTCCCCTTCACTTCACAGAAACTGCCCACTCAAAGGTCATAAATGGTCTCCTTCTTGCCAAATCCAATGACCTTTGCTGCATCCTAATCCTCCTCAATCACTCAGCTGCCTTCAACACTGTTGACCACTCCATTCTCCTGGAAATATTATTCAACCACAGCTTCAGAGACACTGCCTTCTCCAGGTTCTCCTATTTTTCTGGCCTCTCATTCTGTCTCTTTGGTGGGCTTCTTCTCTGCCTCCCATCTTATTACTGTCAGAGCCTCTCAGAGCTCACTTTTAGCTCCATTCCTATTCTTCCTCTAATCCCACTCCCCTGGAGAACTCAATCACCCCCCATGGCTTCAACCACCTCTATAAGGATGATTCCCAAATCTACATAACCAAACCTGATTTCTCTCCCTCTCTTCAGGTCACATTTCCTCCTTCCTTCAAGACATCTCTACTAGGATGTTCTCCTGTCAACTCAAAATGAACATATTTAAAGCAGAACACCTGTTTTTTTTAATCCTTGACTCATTTCTCTTATTCAATCCATGTAGTCAATCTATCACTAAATCTCAATAATTCAACCTTTACATCATCACTAAAATCTATCTTTTCCTCTCCATTTAAAGTGCTACAACATTAACCCAAGCGCTTATCCTATCCTGCCTTTATCAGACTCCTTTCTGACTTCCCTGTCTTCTGTCTCTCTCCAATCCAGTCCATATTTCATTCTGCTACCCAGATAATTTATTTACAAAAACATTTAGTCCATGTTTTCCCACTTCTCAAGAACCTCCAATGGTTGCCCATTCACCTCTGCATAAAATAGAAACCCCTTACCATCGGCTTTAAGGCACCTTGCTCCCTCCTTCCTTACCTTCTCTCCTGCTACATTTAGGTCACTACACTTCATTTGAATAATGCCAATGTACACACTATACCTCAATCTCGTCCATCTCACAGCTGACCTTCACACTCAATTACCCGCCTCTGGCCTGGAACATCTTCATATTTGCAGACAATTACTCTCTCCAACTTCAAAGCCTTATTGAAAGTTTATCACCTCCAAGAGGCCTTCCTTGATTAAGCCCTCATTTCCTCATTTTCTACTCTTTTCATTCATTCATTCAATCGTATTTATTGAGTGTTTACTGTGTGCAGAGCACTGAACTAAGCTCTTTGGAAGTACAAGTTGGCAACATATAGAGTCGGTCCCTACCCAACAGTGGGCTCACGGTCTAGAAGGGGGAGACAGACAACAAAACAAACATGTGGACAGGTGTCAAGTCGTCAGAACAAATAGAATTAAAGCTAAATGCACATTATTAACAAAATAAATAGAATAGTAAATATGTACAAGTAAAATAGAGTAATAAATCTGTACAAACATATATAAAGCTGCTGTGGGGAGGGCAAGGAGGTAGGGTGGGGGGGATGGGGAGAAGGAGAGGAAAAGGGGGGCTCAGTCTGAGAAGGCCTCCTGGAGGAGGTGAACTCTCAGTAGAGCTTTGAAGGGAAGAAGAGCTAGCTTGGTGGTTGTGTGGAGGGAGGGCATTCCAGGCCAGGGGGAGGGTGTGGGCTGGGGGTCGACAGTGGGACAGGCAAGAACAAGGCACAGTGAGGAGGTTAGCAGTGGAGGGTGCGGGCTGAGCTGTAGAAGGAGAGAAGGGAGGTGAGATAGGAGGGGGCGAGGTGATGGAGAGCCTTGAAGCCAAGATTGAGGAGTTTTTGTTAGATGCATAGGTTGACTGGTAGCCACTGAAGATTTTTGAGGAGGTTATAACATGCCCAGAGGGAGTCGCTATGAATCAGAAATGACTCGGCGGCACTTAGTAATAATAAGGAGTACAGTGCTCCACCCACAGTTAAGTGCTTGGGAGAGTACAACAAAACAATAAACAGACATTTCTTCTATGGATTGCAGGAACCTGAATAGCGATGGTCCAGAATGGATTCTACTTCAGAAATCCCTGTAGAGAGTTGGGATGTTTCAGGAAGATCTGAGCCAGTCCTAGCCCAGATCCTACTGGGATCCCTTAGTTCAGAATAGGCCTTTAACATAGCTGCCCCTGAGAATCCCACTGGGTAGCCAATGATGCTATCCAAAAAAACTGGACCCCAAACACAGATATCTTCACATTCTACACTGGCATGTAACATGATGTGATGATAGTATGTTGCTACAATTTGGGGGAACTCTTATGATTTGTCTTGAACTGGCCCAACCCTGTAGGTCTCTTAGCTGGCTGTGGGCAGGGAATGTGTTTGTTTGCACTGTTTGGTTGTCCTCTCCCAAGCACACAGTAAGTAATCAATAAATATGATTAGTTGATTTTCAATGTCCCCCAACAATTGTTTCCAGAGTTTTTGTGTTCCTCTGCCAGGTCTTAATGTCTCAAACCACAGAGGGAAGGAATCCAGGGGGAGGAAGTCTTGGCACCAAAAATAAAGACACAATAATGACCCATACCATATCTAAAGCAGACAGGGGACATGTCAGCTGAACATCAGACTGCCTGGTATAATACTAGTTGCTCTATGTGAAATCTGGGAAGTCTGTGACAATTCATCCCTGTGAGTTAGCTACATTTTTCAGATTGCCCCGGAATACACCTGGTCTGTATCCAACTCTCTCCTTCAAAAAGTGTTGTACTGTGTACTCTTGGAAATGCTTCTTGGAAATAAGGAGGAAAGCAAGGTTGGTGAGCCAGAAGAGTTTTCTGAGACACCTAGGAAAAATCATGTTCAATAATATGGAAGAACCTGTCTCCCAGACATGGTATTTATGCAGTTTACAAAACACATGTTGTTTATGCAAAAACTTACTCTTAGCTATAAAAATGAAGCTCAATGTGTATGGACAAAATTAAGATGTGTGAAAAAATGAAAGATTTTACTATAGAAATTATTGAGTGTGATGTACAATTCAGGTCTTGCACCTCTTTCCTCACTGCTCAATCTGTTCATGACAAAAATGATTTGTGGACTCTAATCTGATAAGACCCAAATGTGTCATTTATATCCGCAGGCCTGGGGTAGCTTCAGAGTCATTTATAATAACTCCCCTTAGAGGCATCAAACAGCTGTGGACTTCAGGAGCCCCAAAATGATTCTCGATAAAGATTTTAAAATATTTAATCAGATTTGTTAAACCAAAGCCCCTCTTCAAGTCGCCATTGTTGGTGAATGAAAAAGAAAAACTGAAAATATAGACAGATGTTCCATTATATTTCACAGAAGCCATAAGTTATTGTTTCTAAAGAGTTTTTAAAAACAGCATTCACCCCCACAATTAGAATTCTAAAACAGAAACCAAGCACTTAAATGTGTTATTCATAAACCATAGGTCTATTACGCATTATTAATGAAGAGTTTTGTGTTAATATCACCTTGATATACAGTACGATGATAACCAAATCCTCACATTACCTATAAGTAATTTAAAATACTTGAAACAAATGGCTTCAAGAATTGTCAAAATCTGTTTATGAAATTTGTATTCTCTCACAGGATATACAATTACATAGTACAAAACATTATGAACATGAGCATGTCAATCAGATGCTATGTGTTTTATATTACCTTGGAATTTCTTTTAATGATTGAGCAAAATACCCACTAGATATTTTCCATTTCTGAAGTCAGTCACTCAGAGAAATCCTCTCCAGGCTTGCCATAGACCAAAAGACAATGCAAATACATAGCAAGTGACTAGTTTGCCTGTGGGGCTTAGCATAAGTGTATCTAACTGAAGTAGATTCCACTCATATGTCCCTTTTCCTGAAGCTGTTTTGAAAAGAAACATGTACAACACTTTTCAGTAGATTCCCAGGTGAGGCTGCTCTTTCTGTGCTTATCTTTTAACGATCATTGCACCTGCATCATGACATGGTGGTTGCCAAGGAGAATACCTCTGTGATGACAGCTCAGGAGTTTAGCTGTATAGCAAAAGTAAATCTCTCATGGAAAAGAAAACTTAAGGGTGAAAGGAGTCATAATGCTCCTATTGATATCCCAGGAGGTGTCTACTGAAGAGACTCCCATTAAGGTATCTTTTAGAACAGGTGGAGCCCAGAGAACTACTAGGAGTAAATGATTCTTGCTAAACATGGAAGGGACCTCATGTGGAGAAAAAGCATGGTTTACCCTTAGCCTTTGGCTTTTCCAGGAAAGATTCCCTTCCCTAATAATCCCAATACAACAGAATCTACTTCCAGGTCACTACAAACACCCCGATTTTAACCTTGCTTACCCTACAAAAAGTGAACTTATCTTGAAAAAATCCTCAACTTATATTAGCTCTAATTGCATATTTTAACAAAACAGAGGTTCTTTAAATGTCAAGGAGCATTTGTGAGTCATTGCATAGTTGTTAATGTAGAAATTCATGTACATACATCAGGAATTTCTGAGCAGTCAACAACCAGCAAGTGAAGAAGCGCGGAGAGGGCCATCACCAGATATTCAGGGAGGGACAGCATGGCTGGCAGTGAAAAACTTCGGAGTCAGAGGGAGAAGTTTCACCAGCCTCCCAAAGCCTGGTCTCTTCCCAACCATCTCCTCTCCCAGCTGTGTGAAGCCTTTACAGTCACTTGCTCCACTGCAGCTGCTGCAGTCACCCTTCTTTCCCCTCCACCATCCGCTGACAAGGTGCTTAGATTAACTCATCCTAGTCTTTCTTTAGTAAAACTTGTGGAAGTGAAAAAGGAATCTTCAGCAATTGCTTTAACAGGTGAAGGTTTTCATGTGCAAATTGATAAGATAATTGAGGAATGAAATGGTATGCTCCAATGGAATGAGGTTTTTGTAAATGTTGTATGAGTTTCAGCATCTGGCAGTATAAAAAAAGGTTCTTATGTAATAACATCCTATAAAAGTGTCCTTAAGAACCCTTTATCTCTACGATATATTTTTCTCCAAGATTTACTCCTTTCTTTCTGATCCAATTGTTCACCACTGCAGTTAAAGCTCTTTTCATCTCCTGATTAGATTACTGCATCAGCCTCCTCATTGTCTCCCTTACTGCCCTCTTCAGTCTAGTCAGTCTAGGAGGCCTTCCCAGACTGAGCCCCCTCCTTCCTCTCCCCTTCTCCATCCCCCCATCTTACCTCCTTCCCTTCCCCACAGCACCTGTATATATGTATATATGTTTGTACATATTTATTACTCTATATTTATTTTACTTGTACATATCTATTCTATTTTATTTTGTTAATATGTTTGGTTTTGTTCTCTGTCTCCCTCTTCTAGACTGTGAGCCCACTGTTGGGTAGGGACTGTCTCTATATGTTGCCAACTTGTACTTCCCAAGCGCTTAGTACAGTGCTCTGCACACAGTAAGCGCTCAATAAATATGATTATTTGATTGATTGATTTGCACACAGTAAGTGCTCAATAAATGACTGAATGGATAGAGTTGGAAGAGTGAGGTATAGCTAGAATATTGTCTTGGGAGGAAGGAAACCAGAATATTAGGGAGTAGCAGGTGAAGACAAAAGTAACATGACCTAGTGAATAGAGCGCGGGCCTGGCAGTCAGAGGTTATAATCCCAGTTTCTCCACTGGTATGTTGTGTGACCTTGGGCAAGTCACTTAACTTCTCTGTGCCTCACTTACCTCATCTGTAAAATGGGGATTAAGACTGTGAGCCCCCCATGGGACAACCTGATCACCATGTAACCTCCCCAGTGCTTGGAACAGTGCTTTGCACATAGTAAGCGCTTAATAAATGCCATTATTATTATTATTCTCTGTGCCTCAGTTACCTCATCTGTAAAATGGAAATTAAGACTGTGAGCCCCATCTGGAACAGGGACTATGTCCAACCTGATTAGCTTTTATCTATCCCAATGCTTAGTACAGTTTCCTGGAACATAGTAAGCACTCAACAAATGCCTAAAAGGAGAGCAAATAGATAAAGTGGGACCAGAAGATGGAAAGCCTTGAAGGCAAGTGTGAGGAATTTTTGTGTGATGCAGAGAAACACAGCATGTCAGTGGGTGTTTTTGAGGTGAGGAAAATGTGGATTGAACAACGCTTCCAGAAGAATAGAAGATTGTTTGCTGACATTAAGTTCTTTGTGAGCAAAGACCATGTCTACCAGCTCTGTTTTACTGTAGCAGTGATAGTGTTTATTATCTCCTAGACTGTGAGCCCACTGTTGGGTAGGGACCGTCTCTATGTGTTGCCAACTTGTACTTCCCAAGCGCTTAGTACAGTGCTCTGCCCACAGTAAGCGCTCAATAAATATGATTGAATGAATGAAGCGCTTACTGTGGGCAGAGCACTGTACTAAGCACTGGGGAGAAAAAGTACAGGTGGGAATTAGACACAAACCCTGCCCCTTGAGAGACTCAAAACCTATGAGGCAGGAAGAGCAGGTACCTTCACCCCACTTTACATATGAGGAAGCAGGCTCACAGAAGGGAAATTACTTTTCCTGGCCCTTCTGCCTCCCAGTTCACGGTCTTTCCAGTAGCTCTACTGGAAAGCTCTAGGGAGTGGTAGCTCTGTTTCTAATGGAAAGGGAAGAGAGTACATCAATTTATTCTCTTACTTTTATGTGCCCTCTGCTCACCATCATGCCATCCTTAGAGAGCTGCCCAGGTACATTATTTAAAACCCATACATCCCCATCCCTCACCTACCCCTGCCTAATTTGTCACATTGTTAATTCCAGGCATAGGGCCCCGTGGGTTGGGCCCACACCGGGATCAGCAGAAGGGACATGGATGGCTTGATTGAATGAACTGGGGAGAGGCTGGAGGCTTGGAGACCAGCTAGGAGACTAATGCAGTAGTCTAGCTGTGGAAAGACCAGAGCTTATCCTAGGGTGGTAGCAGTTAGGTGGAGTGGAACGGGTGGATCTGGGAGATGCTATGCATGGAAAAACTGGGAGGATTTGGCAGTAGACTAGGAGAGCTGAATGATAAGGAAGAGACAAGGATGAAACATAGGTTCTGCGATCTTGGGACATGGAGGTGGTTCAGTTAGGAGTTTACTATGTGCCAGGCACTGTACTAAGCGTTAGAGAAGATACAAGATACAAATATGACTGGAGACTTCATGAAGAACACAAAACCAAAGGTTTGTCTCAGAAACAAAACAATAATAATAATGGCATTTATTAAGCGCTTACTATGTGGAAAGCACCATTCAAAGTGCTGGGGAGGTTACAAGGTGATCAGGTTGTCCCACGGGGGGCTCACAGTCTTAATCCCCATTTTATAGATGAGGGAACTGAGGCACAAAGAAGTTAAGTGACTTGCCCAAAGTCACACAGCTGACAATTTGCAGAGCCAGGATTTGAACCCATGACCTCTGACCTCAAAGCCTCTTTCCACTGAGCCACACTGCTTCTCTAACAATGTGTTAGGGTTTCAAGGGTCTAGTTTTAAAAACACACAAGACAGAATAGTAGTTGGTCTACTCAGTCCTTTCATCCACACTAATGCGCTTGGACAAGATTTTGCCTTTGGAAACATTATCTTCAAAATTGAAGGATAGGGTTATATACATTGAAATAGAACACTACCTTGTCCTTCCTACTCCTTAGGAATGAGGCAAGGATAAAGTAGGATAGCACATTTTATAAGGACTCGGAAGAAAGTAATTGTATGAATGAAAGGCAACAGTAGAGTATAGCTAAATACAAGTATGAGTAACCCTCCAATTTCCCATGTAATTCTCTGAAGAAATCAACAAAAATGGCCATATTCTACCTATGAAAACTGTTCCTGTTTAAAAGCAAATTTTAATAAATGTACCATAAAAAACAAATTAAGGAGGACTTTTTTCCCTAGAGATGCTTTACTGTCTGCTGTTAACAGATGCCTATACAGGAATGTAGCAGAATTCCAACTCTGAAAGCCATGTTCGATTGCTTTTTTTTTTTTAAAGAGGGAAAAGTGAATGATATAAACAGGGAGGTGATCACCTGTAGATGATTGATCATTCATTTGCCACATGGAAACTATTTAAGGCTGTTTAGGTTTGAAGATTAAAATGTGGATGCATTTATTGATTAGGCCATGATGTGCCTACACAGTTTGATAGCTTACTAGTGAGAAGTTATGAATATTCATTGCCAATGTACATTTTTCTCTTGTCAGCCTGAGGCCACCTGTCAAGGTCACAGGGTGAACTTTTAAAATTCAACCAAATTCTAAAATAGAAATTGCCCAAGGCTGTGTCCTAGTAGAAGCTGCTTATCTTGAATTTACCCCAGCAGCTACTACAGTTTTTGGCACTATGTAAATGCTTAATAACTACTATCATTATTATTACTATCACTATCATCATTATTATAATTTCCGCCTCTAGAGGGTAAGTTCTTTGTGATCAGAGAACATGTTTGCCAACTATGTTTCGTTGTACTCTCCCAAGTGCTTAGAATCATTCTCAAGGACTATGATTGATTGACTGATTGATTATTAATAGAGGGAAAAGACTGCTGCCTTTTCCCTTATTCTAGAGGCCATTAGAAATAATCATTGACTCAATGGGAAGTACAGTCTGGATTTTGGGCCTGCCCCTGTAAATTTTTTAAACATACATTAAAAGCAAAAGGAGACACAAAGTCCACGTCTCACTTTGCCTCAATCTACTGTATAACATAGGTGACCAAACAGAGGCTTGCAGACCACATGTCACTCTTTTTGGTAAAGAACCTGCCTGCTAATTTTGTTGCATTGTAGTCTCCCAAGCACTTAGAACAGTGTTCTGCACATAGTGCTCAATAAATGCCACTGACCGATTAAAAATCATAGAAATAGCATTTATGGAGCGCCCACTGTGTGTATCTGGGAAGCGCAAAACAAAGATTTGATGTGGTCTTTGCCCACAATATAATCAGTCAGTGGTATTCACTTTGCATTTACTGTGTACAGATTATTGTACTTAGTGCTCGAAAGTACACAATACAACAGAGTTGGTAGACATGTTCCTTGTCTTTAAGGAGCTTGCAGCCTAGAAGGAGATATGTATAAGTGCAGTGGAGCTGAGAGTGAATATCAACTGCTAAGGGGATACAGATCAGAGTCCAAAGTTGACCCAGAATGGAGAGCGAGTAGGGGAAATGAGAACACCAAGAGGAAAGACCTCTTGAAGATGTGATTTTAATAAGGCTTTGAAGGTGGGGAGAGTGGTAGACTGCTAGGTTTGAAGGGAGTGGGAATTACAGGTCAAAGAGATGATGTGGGCAAGGGTTAGGCATGAGATATAGACACAAGGGCACAAGATTGAGATATAGACAGCAGTTTGGCACTAGAGTAGAGAAGTGTGATGGTTAGGTTGTAGTAGAAGAGATCAGTGAGGTAAAGTAGAAGAGAGAGAGCTAATTGAGTGGCTTATCCATGATAAGGAGTTTTTGTATGATGTGTGGTTGTATGGACAGTCACTGGAGGTTTTTTGTGGAATGGGAAGCTATGGACTGAACAGAGTTTTGCAAAAATGACCCAGGTGCAAGGACCTTATGAGCTTACAACTTAATAGAAGAAATAGACATGATAATATTTACAAACAAAATAATCCAAATAAGTAATTGAATCACAATTGGAAAAACATACGTACATCAATGCTGAGGATAGGTATCATAGTAAATCTAACAGTATTTATTAAGCACTTACTGTGATTCTTACAGCTCTGGGTGTCTGTCTCCCCCCCTAGATTTTAAACTTGTTTTGGCCAGGGAACATGTCTGCTAATTCTATTTCATTGTACTCCCCCAAGTGCTCTGCACATAGTAAAACACTCAAATGCCACTGATATACTGAGGAATAGACATTAATCAGAGAAGGCTGGTTGGAGGAGGTGGGATTTCTTGAGGGCTTTGAATATAGGAAGGGTTGACATCTGTAGGATTTGGATTCAGACAGGGTCCCTAGCCAGAGGAACAGCTTCTGAGAGAAATGGAGTGATAGAGGCAAGAACAAAGTAATTATAAGGTTAGTTTGGCAGGAATGAAGACAGTGCATGGGTGGAGAAATATGTAGCTGATTCTGATGAATTTTAAATTAGTGCAGAGAAACGAAGAGAGCCGGTGGTAATTTTTAGACATTTGTACTTCAAGAATATAATATCTGCAGTAGCATGAAATATAAATTGGAGGGAGCAGAGACTAGAGAGGCAGCTAGATGCGTTAAGAGGCCGATGCAGTAGTCTAGCTGTGTTATGCACCAAGATGGGCTCAGAGGACTGAAGGGGCAGCACATATGCAGATTTCTTTCTTTTTCTTTCCCTTTTTCTCTCTCTGTCTCTGAATGGAGGGGCTCTGCTTACCCTGTTAAAGGTTGGATGATCAATGATCAAAACAAAACCATTAAGATTAAAACACCTCCAAAACATAAAAATATCCAATCTTCCGGGTTTGCTGGAAAAAAAAATAGAAAAAATGGAAAAGTAAAAATTTCTACTTAATCCACAATATCTTCTCTAGTGACTTTTCAAATATGATTTTTCATTTAATTGGGACTGATTTTGCCATGGGTAGGTAGTTAATGGTATCATATTTTAGATGATTTGTTTTAATTGTTCTACCCTGGAAATTTGTTGTGAGAACAGAAATTTGATTTTAAACAAAATCTAATTGATTTCCAACATCCATTTCTTGGATATGATAGGTCATACAATGAACTCACTAAAAATCTATACCAAAGTTTCTTTTGTTTCATGTCAGAAGAAAATTAGGCCGCATGCACTACTGATCTGACCCACAGAGGCCTTCTGCTCTCATGTTCTTATATTCTAATGCACTTATAGTAATAACAATTGTGGTATTAAGTGCTTACTGTGTGCCAGGTACTATACTAAGAGCCTAGGTAGATACAAGCTAATTGGATTAGACACAGTCCCTATCTCACATGGAGCTCAGAGTCTTAATCCATATTTCACAGATGACGTTAAGTGAGGCATGGAGAACTTAAGTGACTTGACCAAGGTCACTTGGGAGACATGTGGCATAGCCAGGACTAGAAACCAGGTCCTTCTGATTTCCAGGCCTGTGTTCTGTCCACTAGACCACAATGCTTCTTTTGCAATTTTTCCTATGCACTGTTGTATAGACAACAGACAGAATCTTTTTCCTAGTTGTCCTGTTATTTGTATGATTGCCTAGAAATAAGGAAATGCCAATTTATGAATATGCAATAAGACTTTAGTTTAATCCTTGCAAATGAAAAAAATGGAGTACTATATTAATTTACCGTTTTAAACTTTGCATTTTTACGTCTATTCTTCATGTCAGATCTCCAGCTGTAAATGGAAATAACTAATATCTGCTTGTAAACAGTGGTGGTATCCTAGAAAACATCTTCATTCCCAGAAATTTACTTATGGAACCAAGTTTGGGTGAAGTTTCTCAATAATGTTGGTCTTGGATTTTGGAGTGTGGTCTCTGAAATTCCGCTGTGTGAGAGGAGAGATGGGCAGAGGAAAGGAGCAAAAATACCCCTTTAAAACATCTGGCATTATTAATTTTTTCCTAACCAACTGTTTGTTCTTGGGTTTGTTGAATGATTTATTTGCACATAAGTGTTTTTCACTTCTTCCATTATCTGAGGGTACACTCTCTGCTGCTTCCCTACAGAAGCAATTCCTGGCATAAGAAAAACGCCTCAAATAACAAAAAGCAAGATCAAAGGATGCCTAACAGAATTCAGTATTATCAGAAGGGTGGCTTTGTCAGAAAAATAATTGTGCACTAATCAGGCTTCCTTATTCAATATTGCTATCTCATGCCTATTATTTTATTAGAAGGCTTATTTACTGACAAGACCCATTTCTGCTACTTTTAAGAATAAACCCTCAATCCTGCTAAGACACTGGACTTTATTCTATCAATTCTGTTTAGTTCTGATTATAGAGTCATTGTGACTGACTATGATAGAAAAAACAGAAAGAACACTTCCTGATTTTCTTTTAGAATTACTTGTGCAGCATTGGTAGTTTGAAAAATTATGTTTCGACTAGTATCATGAGGAAATTTGATCTGAAAGCAACTTAAAAGGAATACTGCCAAATTTGACTGAGTCTGTTTTTCAATTAACTGAGCTTTGAAAGTACCCTGTAAAGCTTTCTTCAGCTATTTATTCAGAAGCAGTTGAAAAATGGAAATTTTTTATCCTCCCCAGTCAGCAAACAACTTATCTTGAATCACTGATAGTTTGACGCATTTGTGTGGGTTCTACAAATGCTGCCGTGATCACATTTTGTGATGTTTTAAAATGGGAAAGTTGTAAAGCCTTGGTTCTCATTACTTTTTTTTTTATTAATAGCATTCCAATGAAAAGTATGTGGAATATCCAGGCAGAGACAACAATTATGAAGTACCAGTTACCACTCAAATGGTGAGGTAGTGGTGGCACTAGATAAAGAATCGTAGTGGTGGATGTGACAGAGAAGGCCTTAAGAAACAGGATCCTGGGAAACCTGGAGAGGAGAAATTGTCGAGGAGGTTGATATCCTGACGGGTGCTCAAGTCTGGACAGTTCCTCCCTAGATCTCCTACTGATCCTGGAGAGATGTGTCCTTGGGAATCTGTGAGAGCCCATTTCTACCTTCTCTAGCCTGCACTAGCCTCTTCAGACCTCCCCCTGACTCCTCATGACTGAGCTTTCCCTAGGTTTCTGCTTCTCCTCCCTTTACTTCCTCCTATCCTGCCTCCCATCCTCCAGGGCTGCATCACAGGAGATCCTGATTGGTTAGAAATGTCTATCTACATGTACAGGACTTTTGATAAAGCATCATCTTTATGGACATAGCTTATAATGGATTTCTCTATGGAGTCAGCTTCACTGGCTTTCAACTTCCTTTTGTTCCACACTTTTTATCTCTTGTGATGCAGTTATCCGATTAATGAGTATACCAATCTAATCTTTGGGGGATTAATTCATGTCAGTGGCTAAACATTTTGAGACTTGACATTGATGAGCATTTCTCCACTCCTGAAATGCTTTGTTAAATGTCTAATGGTGTTTATCACAGTTGCCAAATCCCATCACTAGGAGCCTAAAGAACAGAGGGCATTTTCTGCAGGAAAGAGTCAAATAATAATTCTTCGTTCCAAATGCAAGTTTATCAAGGCTGCTAATTTTATCATGTGGAATGACTCTGTCCTTTGGCAAATCACAATGCCTATTAAACCTAAAATGGGTGTGAGATACTCCTATTTTATTGTGACCTAATACAGTTTTATTAAACAGTTTTGTATTCAAGATAAAAATTTAGATGTGCTACTTCCTATTGGCCTGCCTGTGTCTTTTAAAGTCACTGGAATTATCAAAGCTATTCAAAGTTGATCTCAAAGGATAGCTGAGATCACTTTCTTATTCTCTCCCACTCTCATGCTCAAAATATTTGCTGCTCTTTCTCACGAGACCACAACTGAAATTATCCTCAATTTATCTTTGCACTCTTCTCTCATTCATTCATTTGTATTTATTGAGCATTTACTGTACTCAGAGCACTGTACTAAAGGCTTGTGAGAGTACAATATAGCAATAAATGGACACATTTCCTGCCCAAAATGAGCTTACAGTCCACGGGGGGGAGACAAAGATATTCATATAAATAAATTATTGATCTATGCATAAGTGTTGAGGGGCTGGGAGGGGAGATGAACAAAGGGAGGAAGTCAAGGTGACAAAGAAGGAAGTGGGAGACTCAACATGTCCAAGACTGAGCTACTTATCCTCCCTCCCAAACCCTGTCTTCTCCCTGACTTTCCCATCACTGTGGATGGCACTACCATCCTTCCCATCTCACAAGCCCTCAACCTTGGTGTCATCCTTGACTCTGCTCTCTCATTCGCCCCACACGTCCAATCTGTCAACAAAGCCTGCCGGTCTCACCTTCACAACATCACCAAGATCCACCCTTTCCTCTCCATACAGAGCACTACCTTGTTGGTTGAATCTCTTATCCTATCTTGACTGGATTACTGTATCAGCCTCCTTTCTGATCTCCCATCCTCCTGTCTCTCCCTGCTTCAGTCTATTCTTCACTCTGCTGCTCAGATTATCTTTCTTCAGTAATTTTCTGGGCATGTCACTCCCATCCTCAAAAATCTCCAGTGGCTACCTGTCAACCTTCACATGAAGCAAAAACTCCTCACTATTGGCTTCAAAGCCCCACCACCTTGCCCCCTCCTACCTTACCTCCCTTCTCTCCTTCTATAGCCCAGCTCTCACACTCCACTTTTCTGCCACTAACCTCCTTACTGTGCCTTGTTCTCACCTGTCCTGCTGTCAACCCCTGGCTCGTGTCCTACCTCTGGCCTGCCCTCCCTCCACACATCTGCCAAACTAGCTGTCTTCCTCCAAAGCCCTACTGAGAGCTCACCTCCTCCAGAAGGCCTTCCCAGATTAAGCCCCCCTTTTCCTCTGCTTTCCCCTCTCCCATCACCCCCATTCCCTCCCTCTGTCCTACCCCTTCCCTTCCCCACAGCACTTGTGTATATTTGTACATATTTATTACTCTATTCATTTTATTAATGTGTATATATCCATAATTCTATTTATCTATTTTGATGGCATTGACTCTTGTCTACTTGTTTTGTTCTCTGTCTCCCCCTTCTAGGCTGTGAGCCCGTTGTTGAGTAGGGACTGTCTCTGTTACCAAAATGAACTTTCCAAGCACTTAGTACAGTGCTCTGCACACAGTAAGTGCTCAATAAATATGATTAATGAGAATGAGATGAGGATAGGAGGGCTTGGTCAGGGAAGGCCTCTTGGAGGAAATGTGTCATCAATAAGGCTTTGAAGTGGGGGAGAGTAATTGCCTGTTGTTTTTGAGAATGGAGGATGTTTAAGGCCAGAGGAAGGACATGGGCAAGAGGTCAGTGGTGAGATAAATGAGATTGAGGTACAGTGAGAAGATTAGTATAAAAGGAGAGATGTGTGTGGGCTCGGTTGTAGTAGGAGAGTAATGAGGTTAGGTAAGAGGGGGAAAGGTGCTTGAGTGCTTTAAAACCAATGGTGGTGAGTTTTGTTTGATGCTGAAGTGGATGGGCAACCACTAGAGCTTAGAGGAGCAGCGTAGCTCAGTGGAAAGAGCATGGGCTTGTGAGTCAGAAGTCACGGGTTCAAATCCCAGCTCCACCGCTTGTCAGCTGTGTGACTTTGGGCAAGTCATAACTTCTCTGTGCCTCAGTTACCTCATCTGTAAAATGGGGATTAAGATTGTGAGACCCACATGGGACAACCTGATCATCTTATATCCTCCCCAGTGCTTACAACAGTGCTTTGCACATAGTAAGCACTTAAATTCCAAAATTATTATGATGATGATGTCTTGAATGTTTCCATAGAAAAATGATCTGGGCAGCAGACTGAAATTTGGATTGGAGTGGGGAGAGACAGGAGGCTGGAAGGTTAGCCAGGAGGCTGATATTGTAATCAAGGTGGGATAGGATGAGTGATTGTATTAATGTAATAGCACACTGGATGAAGAATAAAGGGTGGATTTTAGCGATGTTGGGAAGGTGGGATCGATAGGGATTTAGAGATGGATTGAATATGTGGGTTGAATGAGAGAGAAGACTGTACCTTAATTCCATCTATGTTGATGCTAATCCCTTTCTCATGTTCTTTCTTTGGCTTGGAACTTTAAATACTATTGAGTGATTGATTATAGGGTTAGTGGTACTCAACTTTTTAAAACATGTTGGAAATATGTGCACTGACAAATGAAAATTGTAAATGCTTTTTCTGTGAATTCAAACCCAATATTCATCCATACCAATCCATTTCATATTTTGCCAGTAAGGATCCATTATTTATCTATTTTGATGATAATTTAGTAAACCCTTAAAACCATACATTTGTTTGCATATATTTAAAACTGATAGTTATTAAAAATAATTTAGTATTGGATTTAAAATGTCCAAACAGAATTCAAAGTTGAGAAAAACTTAATTTTTCCTCTGTCAGTGGAACGTATTTTGGGACTCATTCTTAATACCAAAAATATATTTAAAATATATGATGGGATTCGAAACTAGGGACAATCTCTATTAGAATTCTTATCACTTTCTAGGAAGTTAGTACTGTGTTTTTCTTAATTAGGTCTATATCTCCATTTGCTTTATATTCAAAGTCAAAGGTGCACCAAGATTATAATTTCCATACAGCTAATATTGAGACAGCTGTCAGAGAGCTGTTGTACTTGAGAGGCAAAAAAATCTGGGTCAGGTATTAGTGAATAATCCATCACATAGTAATGAGCCTAGATAATGAATTATAAGTCATTCTAACTCTGTTATGTTTTTAGTACAGACTCTGTGGAAAGAACTGCCTAAAAACTAACTGTGGATAGATAAAACTTCATCTTCAAATATGATGTGGTTACTGGGCCATCTTTGGAATGTCTATATTTTTGCATATCTACATATAGCAAAGGAGACAAAATGGATGCTGAATATAACTCGGGAAGTCTCCAGGAAAAGAAAGGAATTAAAAATTAGAAGGCAAAAAAACATGGTTAAGAACTGAAGCAAGAATTCCAGCACACTGCCAGGATGGACAAACAGGAATACTATAACAGCATATAAATTCATTCAGTCATATTTATTGAGCACTTACTGTGTACAGAGCACTGTACTCTAGCACAGTCTAGAATGACACCTGACCACATGTTTTGTTTTGTTGTCTGTCTCCCCCTCCTAGACTGTGAGCCTGTTGTAGGTAGGGACCGTCTCTGTATGTTGCCAACTTGGACTTCCCAAGCGCTTAGTACAGTGCTCTGCACACAGTAAGTGCTCAATAAATGATAGAATAAATGAATGAGGCAGACAACAAAACAAAACATGTGGACAGGTGTCAAGTCATCAGAATAAATAGAAGTAAAGCTAGATGAACATCATTAACAAAATAAATAGAATAGTAAATATGTACAAGTAAAAAAATAGAGTAATAAATCTGTACAAACATATACAGGTGCTATGGGGAGGGGAAGGAGGTAGGGCAGGGGTGATGGGGAGGAGGAGAGGAAAAAGGGGGCTCAGTCTGGGAAGGCCTCCTGGAGGAGGTGAGCTTTCAGTAGGACTTTGAAGGGAGGAAGAGAGCTAGCTTGGTGGCTGTGCAGTAAGCACTCAATAAATACAGTTGAATGAATGTGCAGAGGGAGGGCATTCCAGGCCAGGGGGAGGACATTGGCCGGGGGCCGATGGCGGGACAGGCAAGAACGAGGCACGGTGAGGAGGTTAGCGGCAGAGGAGCGGAGGGTGCGGGGTGGGCTGGAGAAGGAGAGAAGGGAGGTGAGGTAGGAGGGGGCGAGGTGATGGACAGCCTTGAAGCCAAGATTGAGGAGTTTTTGCTTGATGCGTAGGTTGACTGGTAGCCACTGGAGATTTTGGAGGAGAGGAGTAACGTGCCCAGAGTGTTTCTGCACAGAGATGATCCGGGCAGCAGCGTGAAGTATAGATTGAAGTGGGGAGAGACAGGAGGATGGGAGATCAGAGAGGAGGCTGATGCAGTAATCCAGTCGGGATAGGATGAGAGATTGAACCAGCAAGGTAGCGGTTTGAATGGAGAGGAAAGGGTGGATCTTGGCGATGTTGCGGAGGTGAGACCGGCAGGTTTTGGTGTCTGATTGGATTTGAGGGGTGAACGAGAGGGCAGTGTTGAGGATGACACCAAGGTTGTGGGCTTGTGAGACGGGAAGGATGGTAGTGTCATCTACAGTGATGGGAAAGTCAGGGAGAAGTCAGGGTTTGGGAGGGAAGATAAGGAGTTCAGTCTTGGACATGTTGAGTTTTAGATGGCAGGCAGACATCCAGATGGAGATGTCCTGAAGGCAGGAGGAGACCCAAGCCTGAAGGGAGGGAGAGAAAGCAGGGGCAGAGATGTAGATTTGGGCGTCATCAGCGTAGAAATGATAGTTGAAGCCGTGGGAGCAAATGAGTTCACCAAGGGAGTGAGTGTAGATAGAGAACAGAAGGGAACCAAGAACTGACCCTTGAGGAACCCCTAAAGTAAGGGGATGGGACGGGGAGGAGGAGTCCGCAAAGGAGCCTGAGAATGAACGGCTAGAGAGATAAGAGGAGAACCACTGGAGGACGGAGTCTGTGAAGCCAAGGTTGGATAGCATGTTGAGGAGCAGGGGGTGGTCCACAGTGTCGAAGGCAGCTGAGAGGTCAAGGAGGATTAGGATGGAGTAGGAGCCATTGGAGTTGGCAAGAAGGTGGTCATTGGTGACCTTTGAGAGGGCAGTTTCAATGGAGTGTGGGGCATGGAAGCCAGATTGGAGGAGGTCAAGGAGAGGGAATAGTCAATAAGAAATGTGGGTGGACAAGATTATTATTTCAGAAGATTATGGAAACCAAGGGAACATTTCATCCTTGGATTGGCTTTGTTAAAAGCAAAGATGGACTGGTAATAAATGATGCCAATGGAATCAGAGATGGAACTATACCAGAAGGGCAGCAATATACAAGAAGTATTTGAAGAAGTTGTTTATGAATTAGAGTCACTCATCAAGGAAAGCGAAGTTAGATCAGCTTCACACTGTCTTGCCAAAAATAAGGCATTTGGTTTTGATAGGTTTCCTACTGAGGTGTTTCAAGCTAGAGAAGAATCTGTTAAAGTCCTTACCAAATTATGCCAACAGGTATGGCTAACCACTGAATGGCCATCTGATTAGAAGAGATCGGTTTATGTTCCAATATCAAAGAAAGGATATACAAATAAATGTGACAGTTACCGAACAATTTCCTTGATCTCACATGCCAGCGAGCTATTGCTAAAAATCTGTCAGTATCAATGGAGACCTCAATGGAATGTGAATAGCCCAATCTTCAAGCAGGATTCCAGAAAGGAAGAGGGATGTGAGATATTATTGCCAATCTCCATTGTAATTTAAAGGACAAGAGAATATCGAAAGAAGTTAACGTGCTTTATTGATCATAGCAAGGCCTTTGACTGACTGGATCATTGGAAGCTCTGGAGCACATTAAAGAAAATAGGTATGCCGGATCATTCAATTGCATTAGTATGGAGCCTGTATGTCGGACAGAAGGCTACAGTAAGAACAAAATATAGAGAAACTGATTGATTTCCCATTAGCAATAGTGTAATAGAAGGATGTCTTCTATCACCTTATCTGTTCACCCATTACACCACATACATAATGAGAAAAGCTGGATTGGATGAAGATGAGCAGGGAGTAAAGATTGGAGAAAGGAATATAAACAACCTTGAAGATGATTTGAAGGGCTTATTATTAAAAGTCAAGGAGTAGAGGAAAAGGCCCGCTTTTCCGTACCGAGCAAATAGAGATCATGACAAGTGGAAGTTTTAACACATTTGTAGTGGATGGAGAAAAGATTGAAATAGCTAACAATTTTTTGCTCCTGGGATCAATAATCAATAACAAAGGAACTAGTAGTCAAGAAATATGCTGAAGATTAATGCTAGGAAGATTTGCTATGAAAATCCTGGAAAAAATCATGAATCATGCTGATGTAACAATTGCCACAAAATACAAATTGTCAATTCTATGGTGTTTCCAGAGACACTATATGGATCCAAAAACTGGACAGTGAAAAAACAGATAAAAAGCAGAACACCTTATCTTCCCACCCAAACCATGTCCTCCCCATGACTTTCCTATCGCTGGAGATGAAACCACTATCCTTCCTGCCTCACAAACTTGTAATCTTTGTTATCCTTGACTCCTCTCTCTCATTCAACCCACATATTCGATCCATCATTAAATCCCTATCTGTCCTACTTTCACAATGTCGTTAAAATCCACCCTTTCATCTCCATCCAAATTGCTACCAAATTAATATAATCACTTACTAATATTAATACCATAGTAATAATCACTTATTCTATCCCGCCTGGTTAACTGTATTAGTCTTCTTGCTAAACTCACAAGCTCCTGTCTCTCCCCACTCCAGTCCACACTTTACTCTGTTGCCCAGATCATTTTTCTACAAAAATGTTCAGGACATATTTCACCCCTCCTCAAGAAACTCCAGTGGTTGCCCATATACCTTGGTATCAAACAAAAACTCTTCACCATTGGCTTTAAAGCACTCAATGACCTTGTCCCTTTCTACCTCACCACACTACTTTTCAACTGCAACCCAGCCTGCACATTTCATTCCTTTAATGCTAAACCTTCTCACTGTACCTCCATCTTGTCTACCTCGCCTTTGACCCCTTTCCTCTTCTCCCCCACCCTTCTGCATCACCCTTACTTGTTCCCTTTGTTCTTGCCCTCTTCCGGCCGTACAAAACTTTTTTTTTTTAAACACATCTAGATTGTAAGTCTGGTGTGGGCAGGGAATGTCTCTCTTTATTGCTGAATTGTATTTTCCAAGAGCTTAATAGAGTGTTGGACACAGTATGCTCAAAAGATACGAATGAATGAAGCTGTAATTTTTTTATTTATATGAAAGGCTGTGTTGCCCTGTCTAGACTGTAAGTTTGTTGTGGGCAGGGAATGTATCTGCTGGTCTCACCTTCACATCACCACCAAAATTCCCCTCTTTCCTCTCCATCTAAACTGCTACCACATTAGTACAATCACTCATCCTATCCTAACTGGATTGCTGCATCAGCCTCCTTTCTCACCTCCCAACCTCCTGCCTTTCCCCACTTCAGTCCATATTTCACTCGTCTACCTGGATTATCTTACTATAGAAACATTCAAGGCACGTCAACCCCTCCTCAAAATTCTCTATTGGTTGCCTATCAACCTCTGTATCGAACAAAAATTCCTCACTGTTGACTTTAAAGCTCTCCAATCACCTTGTCCCCTCCTACCTCACCTCCCTTCTCTCCTTCTACATCGCAGCCCTCACACTCCAATCCTCTGGTGCTAACCTTCTCACTATGCTTTTATCTCTCCTGTCTCACCTCCGGTCCCTGGGCCATGTCCTACCTCTGGCCTGGAATGCCCTCCCTTCTCAAATCTACCAAACAATCACTCTTCCCCCTTCAAAGCCCTACTCAAGGTGCACCTCCTCCAAGGGGCCTTCCCAGACTAAGTCCCCTTTTCCTCAGCTCCCCCTCCCTTATACGTCACCTCGACTCGCTTCCTCCCCCTCCCCGGGAATGTGTGTGCCAACTCTGTTGTACTGAACTCTCTAAGTGCCTAGAATGCTGCTCTGCACATAGTAAGTGCTCAGTAAATACCCTTGATGATGATGATGATGGCATGTCTCAGTGGAAAGAGTACGGGCTTGGGAGTCAGAGGTCATGGGTTCTAATCCCAGCTCTGCCACTTGTCAGCTGTGTGACTTTAGGCAAGTCACTTCATTAATCTGTGTCTCAGTTCTCTCATCTGAAAAATGGGGATTAAGACTGTGAGACCCACGTGGGACAGCCTGATTACCTTGCATTTCCCCCAGCACTTACAACAGTGCTTGGCACACAGTAAGCGCTTAATACCAAAGTTATATTATGAGATGAAGATGATTGTGAGATGATTGTGAGTCAGAGGACATGGATTCTACTGCTGGCTCCACCATGTGTCTGCTGTGTGACCTTGGGCAAGCCACTTAACTTATCTGTGCCTCAGTTACCTCATCTGGAAAATGGGGATTAAGAGTGTCAGCTGCACATGAGACAACCTGCTTACCCCAGTGCTTAGAACAGTGCCTCACACATAGTAAGTGTTTAACAAATGCCATTATCATTATTATGATAACTAGCATTATTAAGTATCTGTCGTGTATGGAGAACTGTACAAAGTACTTGTACACACTACAGTATAATTAAGGAGGGAATCCTATAATAGAGGTGGCAAAAATATATCAGTGTTCTTAGCACATATTTTACTATTGAAGATGAGGTTCGTCAAAACATATGAAACCTTCTAGACTATGTAAAGCACATATTCCAATATTGAGGTAGTCCCTGCAGCAGTCAGAACTATGCAAAATGGAAAAGTCATATACCCGATGCTATGCCTGCTGAAATCTAAAAGCTCAAAGGGGATACACTACTTAAGCACTTATACAAGCTCTCCTTCAACATACGAACCACTGAGAAAATGTCCCAGGATCTCAAAGGTGCCACCATCATCATCATTTTCAAGAAGAAAAGTGAGCAATCAGGTTATTGCCTAATGGCAAGAGCATGAATCTAAGGACTGGGAGAATTTGTTCTAACCTCAGCCCTTCCACTGTCCTGGAGTGGGGTGCCAAACAAGTTACTTAATCTTGGCTTCACTGACACTGTCCTCTCCTGGTTCTCCTCCTATGTCTCTGGACACGCATTCTCAGCCTCTTTCCAGAGGTCCTCGTCTTCCTCCTAGTCTCTAACTATGGACCCCCTTCTGTTGTCTATCTACACTCACTCTCTAGGAGAACTCATTCACTCACATGGCTTTATACATGCACAACTAATACCACTGTTTGATTTATCATTATCATTATTGTTATTATTACTGGTACTAGTAGTAAAGAATGCCACCGTCTGAATGCTCCTGGATTCATAATGTGTCCTCAGAGCTCAGTGTCACAGCAGACATGATCTCTGCTGCTCAGTAGCTACAAAAAAAAGTGCCAGGAACAACAAACTCCTAGACCTTTACACAGTTTTCATAGACCTTATGAGAGCATTTGATATCATCAGTAGATCTTGGTTCTGGAAATTGCTCGGTAAATTCAGCCACCCTGCAATGTTCATCAGGGTTCTCAGACTACATGATGGTGGCAAGACTGGCTAGGTCAGAGGTCCCTGGTCCTACTCGTTCCCCATTGTCAGTGGAGTAAAGCAGGGTTGTGTAATGAGTCCAATCACGTTCAACTGATTCTATGCAGCCATGCTGGAAAGATGCAACATGAAACCTAGAAGTAGTTGTTAAGAGAGTTTGCCCACCTCCAAACAACTATTCTGCTACAGTGGACATCAAGAATCATTCAAAGTCATAGAGACGGTCATTGAAGAATTGTTGTGTGCAGGTGACTGTGCCCTGGAGGGAATTAATCAATCAATGATACTTAATGAGTGCTTATAGGACACTATACTAAATGCTAGGGAGAGTATGATACAACAGAGTTGGTAGATATGTCCCCTGCCCACAATAAAGGCAGTCTAGAGGGGTATATAGGCATTAGTATAAATAAATGATTACAGATATGTACAAAAGTGCGTGGGGCTGAGAGTGAGGTGAATACTAAGTGCCCAGAGTACGGATCCAAGTGCATAGATGATGCAGAAGGGAAAGGAATTTGGGGAAAAGAGGTTTTAATTGACGAAGGCCTCTTGGTGGAAATGGGACCTTCATCAGGCTTTGAAGATGGGGCGAGTGGCGGTCTGGCAAAAATGGAGAAGAAGGGAGTTTCAGTCCTGAGGGATTACGTGGGAAAGGAGTTGGCGGCAAGACAAGGGATAGGGAAAAGGGAACAGTGAGCAAGGCAGATTTAGAGGAGCAAACCATGCAGGCTAGGCTGTAGCAGGAGATCAGTGAGGTGATAAGATATAATAGTAATAATAATAATGGCATTTATTAAGTGCTTACTATGTGCAAAACACTGTTCTAAGTGTTGGGGAGGTTACAAGGAGATCAGGTTGTCCCACGGGGGGCTTACAGTCTTAATCCCCATTTTACAGATGAGGTAACTGAAGCCCAGAGAAGTGACTTGCCCAAAGTCACACAGCTGACAATTGGCAGAGTTGGGATTTGAATCCATGACCCCTGACTCCAGAGCCTGGGCTCTTTCCACTGAGCCATGCTGCTTCTCACAATATGAGAGGGATAGATGATTGAGTGCTTTAAAGCCAATGGTAAGTAGTTTCTGTTTGATGTGAAGGTGAATGGGCAACCAGTGAAGGCACTTGAGGAGAGAGGAAACATAGACTGAACTTTCTTTTTAAGAAAAATGATCCGGCAGCAGAATGAAGTATGGTCCGGAGTCAGGAGGCAGGGAGGTCAGTGAGGAGGCAGATACAGTAGTCAGAGCAGTTTAGGGCAAGTTCTTGGGTCAGTGGAGTATTGGTTTGGATGGACAGGAAAGGGTGAGTTTTTGTGATGTGAAAGTTGCACTGACAAGATTTCGTGATAGACTATGTGGGTTTTTTGAGAGAGATGAGCAAAGGACAACACCAATGTTGTGGGCTTGTGAGGTAGGGAGGATAGCGGCATTGTCTCTAGTGATTGGAAACACAGGGGAGGGCAGGGTTTGTATGGGAAGTTAAGGTGCTTTGGACATTTTGAGGTTTCAGTGGCTCATCCAAGTAGAGATGTCCTGAAGGCAAGAAGAAATATAAGATTGCAGAGGAGAAGAAAGGCACACACTTAAGAAGGCTTGCAAATGATCATAAACTACTTCACGTTTAATCAAGGAGTAACAGGCATACAAGTCAAAAGAAAACTCATATTAGACTACACCAGGGAAATTATATACACAGGGATGTCACAGAATTCTGTTACCTACGTACACACTGATCAATGATGCAATGATAAATAAGGAGGTGGAAAAGTACATCAAAAAGGCCAGAACATGGCAACTAGACATATTGTGGTAAGAGTATGGTATCATGGTCCAGATCTAATTAAAGGTCAACAGAGCTATAGTGTTAGCTGTATAGGTCAAAGATTCCTAGGGCTATGAGATCTGGACCCATTAATAATAATGATAATAATAATAATAATGGCATTTGTAAAGCACTTATTGGGGAGGATATAAGGTGATAAGTTTGTCCCACGTGGGGCTCACAGTCGTAATCCTGAGAAGCAGCGTGGCTCAGTGGAAAGAGCCCGGGCTTTGGAGTCAGAGGTCATGGGTTCAAACCCCGGCTCCACCAATTGTCAGCTGTGTGACTTTGGGCAAGTCACTTAACTTCTCTGGGACTCAGTGACCTCATCTGTAAAATGGGGATGAAGACTGTGAGCCCCCCGTGGGACAACCTGATCACCTTGTAACCACCCCAGCACTTAGAACAGTGCTTTGCACATAGTAAGCACTTAATAAATGCCATCATTATTATTATTAGTCCCATTTTACAGATGAGGTAACTGAGGCACAGAGAAGTTAAGTGACTTGCCCAAAGTCACACAGCTGACAATTGGCAGGGCCGGAATTCGAACCCATGACCTCTGACTCCCAAGCCCGTGCTCTTTGCACTGAGCCACACTGCTTCTCAACATTAGTAGAAACTGTATTTATTAAACACTGGCTCTTTACAGAGCACTGTGTAAAGCACCGAGAAAGAATATAGAGGTAGGAATCAGACATGGCTCCTATCTCTCGGAGAGCCACCGGGGCGTGGGTGTTCTCAATCTGCACAAACAACACGCTTGACTCCTTCAGCTTTTCCACCATAGTCATTTACTATCTATTTTATTTTCAACATCAAACGGTAAATCAAAATCACATACAATGATGTTCAGGAACAAAGTCAATTGTCTAGCAAGTAGGGAAGAGGAAACCTTTTAAGAATACAGTAAAAAAAAGCCTCAGACTATGTTGCATCCTAGCTGAGAACTGGGAGTCTGTTACCGAGGCCCTTTTTGAATAAGAGCTTCAAAAGCAACAAGAGACAAGGAACCAACATTTCTAGTACTGCAAATAAGGGACAACCATACTTTGCATAAAATGTGACCAGCACTGTGGGGTTTGCATTGGTCCTATTAATCACTCAAAAATTCAGGTAAATTTCACCGTCTGACAGGGAGAGTGGGAGAAAGTGAGGCCCGTAGAGAGATAACAGCAGGGGAAACACAGTCATCAGGAGTGACACAGTGATGGTGAAGAGGAGTGAGCAGGCCAGGAACAGACAACAGTGAATGTTGACTACAGACTACCTGGAAGTATCTGCCTGTGATTTGGTAAATCCTCACAACATGTAAATGAATTTCTCTTGTCACTGTGCCCAGAATTATTAATATGAAAATATCAAGGCTGTAATCAAAGTTTCTTTATTGTCTCATCGAAGTCAGAAAAAAAAAAATCTCTCTAAATAGCCCCACATCCTGGTGTTAGCCATACTAATAATACTGCAGGATATAGTAATTGATCTAAACCCATAAATCCAGATAGTCATTAAAAAATGGAAAGCCAATAATCAGGCACGTAGCCTCCTATTTAGTTGAATGAATCAAATCAAATGCTATTAGAAACAATATAATCTCTTCAATTGTCTTACGTGTTCATGGGTAGTGGTTCACTTTAAAATAAGCAAAAAAGTTTACACAATTGAAGCTACTTATTGTTTTTAGCATAGTAACTTAAAATAAAAAAACCTCAAAGACGTCATATTCATGAACATTGTATATTCACGAATATGAAGTCTTTGAGGGTTTTTTTATTTTTATTGTATATTTTTAGAATATACAATGTTCTTTCGTATTTGTATTTCTAACCTCTCCAGAGGTCTAATCCTCCCAATTTTTTTTAATACAGTAATCAAGCAGGTTCATATACACAAGCATCTACACCAGCCCAGAAATAATAATGATGATGGTATTTGCTAAGCGCTATGTGCCAAGCACTGTTCCAAGCACTGAAATAGTGGTGCTTGACAAAATTTGCCACATTGGAGTCTTGTGGCCTGGAAATGGGCACCTGCATTCAAGGGCCACAGGTGAGTACAATGGCTCTGGAGCAATTTGCCCACTCCACTGGGTTGATAGGAGCAATTGCCCAAACAGTTGATGATACTTGCCTTCCAGCCCAGGTATAGACTGTGGCAGTCTTCCATAGGATATCATTCTATTATATAACACATTGCTTCTGTACTCATCCCTAGATGGGTGGAAAACATTTATCTACCTCAGGATGACCAAATATCTGAAGCCAGGCATATGTGCATAAGTTGGACATTGCCAGCTATCAGATGATTTTTAGTTATCATACTGCAGACTTTCCCAAATTGAAATCTACACTCAAAAGGTACAGTTTCAACATTCCTGGAGTCACTGAGGTATGACAGGTCCAAATTGTCCATTTCGCTATCTGGGATATATCCTCTGTTTTGCGGTAAATAAGTTCAAACTGGGCAATGAAGGGAAGTAGATATGTAGTGTTAGGGAATGCTCAGGACTTTAAGAAGTTAAGAAGTGGTGATTTGGTCAGAGGGGTGAGTTGGCTCACGACCAAATATTAGACTCGTTAGATTCTACGTGTCTTGAGGATGAAACCATACCTCACTTTTAATGTATGCTCTCTAAGTGAATATTGACATGAGCAATTCCCTCACCTAATACATTTTGATCTAATTTTGAACTTACATATTAAACTCTATGAGATGCAGGCTTTTCTGTTTCTAGTTAATCCTCTCAAGCACATAGTACAGTGCTCTGCCATGATAGATGCTCAACAAACACAGATAATAATGAAAATAGTATCTCCTCAAAGTTCCAATCTGACCCTATAATATGATGACATAAGCCCCATGTGGGCAGGAGTTGTCTCTCTCTTCATTGCTGAATTGTACTTTCCAAATGCTTAGTACAGTGCGCTGCACACAGTAAGGGCTCAAAAATACAATTGAATGAATGAATGATGCATTTTGATAACCTTAATATTTGCTGCACAGTTTTAAATATAGTTAAATGGGGAATAGATAACATGTAGCAGTCTTTGAATACTTTATGCTGATAATTTTATGGTTGAAAGACTGTGGATATATTAAATATTGACTAGAATAGACATTAAGGCTTAATATCATCACAACCAAAATTACTGCTTCATGTTTACTCATAAAAGCAAAGTATCCTCTAGAAAGGAGTTCTTAATAACAAACAAAAACACAGAGGAAAATTAATGTAAATGAAAAGACACATAAAACTTTACTTTGCAAAAAACATATTTGCATTCTGCCCCAAAATTGACATGTTCATTCCAGCAACCAGTCAATAACATACATTCATTGAGCACCATATTAAGCCCTTAGTACAGTGCTCTGCACACAGTAAGTGCTCAATAAAAATGATTAAATGAATATTAACCTCTTGGGAGACTGCAACAGAATAAAAAGACCCCCAGCACTTAGAACAGTTCTTGGCACATAGTAAGCACTTAATAAATACCATCATCATCATCATCACCCATTTCCTGATCTTGAGGAACTTGAAATCTAATCAGTGATGTATACTGAATTGTGAAGTGAATGTGCTTTATTCAGTGTATTGTATGGCTTTCTTCTTAATCAACCAATGGTATTTATTGAGTGCTTACTGTATTCAGAGCACTGTACTAAGTGCTTGGAAGAGTACAATATGGCAAATATAGGAGATACATTCTGCCCATAGCACAGTCAACTCAATGGAATTTATTGAGCACTTGCTCTGTGCAGAGCACTATAATATTGAGTTAAAGTGGTAGAAGTGACTTTTGAAGGGCAAGGAATATGTCAGGTTAGGAGATGGATTAGATGACATACAGCAAACCTTAGAAAGTTTTCTAACAAAGTCTGATTTTCTATTAAAGTCAACTCAGTATCTTTAATATGCTCAACTGATATGCTCTGCACACAGGAAGTGCTCAATAAATACGATTGAATGAATGAATGAATACACTATTTCCAATGTCTTTATGAAATTGTAGTGGAGATTGTGCCTGGTTTACACTATATAAAGCTAACAGTTTTCTCCACCCTATCTTTTAAGTTCAAGACTTTTACATTAATTGCAGCTGAGTGAATAGAAAATTGACTCCACTTTTATAATCCAGAGTATAAACAGTTCCACATTGAGCTTTGATATTTTTTCTCCTGAGGTCAAACAATCTCATTTGGGTTCTCACTCTTCAGAAAGCAATCTCTAAGCAGTGTCCTTATCTCCCTGGAGCAGAAAAGTCAGGATGCCGTCTGTTACCTTACTTTACTTACTGATACAACAGAGATTTTAGTCAGAGTATTACAAATTCATTCAGTCGTACTTATTGAGCTCTTACTGCGTGCAGAGCACTGTACTAAGCGCTTGGAAAGTACAATTTGGCAACAGATAGAGACAGTCCCTACCCAACAGTGGGCTCACAGTCTAGAAGGGGGAGATAGGCAACAACTTTCCCTCCTCTTCCCTTCTTCCAGTCGTTGAAGACCACCATAGCCCATTCCAAGTTCCATCCTCTCCTCCCCATAGCCCATTCCAAACTTCACCCACTCCCCGCCAATAACCAGTTCCCAAGTTCCTCCCTTCTCCCCGTAACTCATCCCAAACTCTGGTCACCCCACCCACTCTGATAACCCAGCAGCCTGGCTTAGTGGATAGAACATGAACCTGGAAGTCAGAAGGTTATGGGTTCTAATTGTGACCCCGCCACTTGTCTGCTGTGGGACTTTGGGCAAGTCACTTCGCATCTCTAGGCCTCAGTTTCCTCATCTGTAAAATGGGGATAGAGACTGTGAGCCCCACATGGGACAGCGACTGTGTCCAACTCGATATGCTGTGTCCAACCCAGGCGCTTAGTACAGTGCCTGGCACATAGTAAATGTTTAACAAATAACATAATTGTTATTATTATAACCTATCCCAAGCCTTGCCCACTCCCCCGACAACCCCTTCCAAGTCCCACCCACTCACCCCCAAATAACCAGCCCCAAGCCACAACCATTCCCCCAAAGCAGCTTGTCTAAGTGTTAAGAGCCCGGGCTTGGGAATCAGAGGTCATGGGTTCTAAACCCGACACTGCCACTTGTCAGCTGTGTGACTTCGGACAAGTCACTTCACTTCTCTGTGCCTCAGTTACCTCATCTGGAAAAGGGGGATTAAGACTGTGAGCCCCACGTGGACAACCTGATTACTTTTTATTCCCCCCACCCCACCCCCAGTGTTTAGAACAGTTCTTGGCCCGTAGTAAGCACTTAAATACCATTATTATTATCCAAGCTCTGCCCACTCCCCCAGAGAACCCATAGCCCAGGCTTTCTACCTAGCGCTTAGAACAGTTCTTGGCACATAGTAAGCGCTTAACAAATACCATTATCATTATTATTTTCCAAGCTCCACCCACTCTCCTGGATAACCCATAGCCAAAGTTCTCCACCTAGTGCTTAGAACAGTTCTTGGCACATGGTAAGCATTTAAATACCATTATTATTATTATTATTATTATTGTTTTCCAGGCTCCACCCACTTCCCCGGATAACCATAACCAAAGCTCTCCACTTAGTGCTAAGAACAGTTCTTGGCACATAGTAAGCGCTTAACAAATACCATTATCATTATTGTTTTCCAGGCTCTGTCTACTCCCCCGGATAACCCATAGACAAAGCTCTCCACCTAGAGCTTAGAACAGTTCTCGGCACATAGTAAGCACTTAAATGCCATTATTATTATTATCATCATTTTCCAGGCCCCACCCAATTATACGGATAACCCATAGCCAAAGCTGTCCTCTTAGTGCTTAGGACAGTGCTTGGCACATAGTAAGTGCTTAACAAATACCATTGTCATTCTCCTAGACTGTGAGCCCATTGTTGGGTAGGGACCGTCTCTCTATGTTGCCAACTTGTACTTCCCAAGCGCAAGTACAGTGCTCTGCACACAGTAAGCACTCAAATACGATTGAATGAATGTTTTCCAAGCTCTGCCCACTCCCCCGGATAACCCATAGCCAAAGCTCTCCACCTACACCTAGTGCTTAGGACAGTGCTTGGTACATAGTAAGTGTTTAACAAATACCATTATTATTATTATTATCATCATTATTATCATTATTACTATTATTATTATTATTATCATTATTATTATTTTCCAAGCTCTACCCACTTCCTCGGATAACCCATAGCCAAAGCTCTCCATCTAATGCTTAGGACAGTGCTTGGCACATAGTAAGCACTTAACAAATACCATTATTATTATTATTATTATTATTATTATTATTATTATTTTCTAAGCTCCACCCACTTCCCCAGATAACCCATAGCCAAAGCTCTCCATTTAGCGCTTAGAAAAGTGCTTGGAATGTAGTAAGTGCTTAACAAATACCATTATTATTATTATTATTATTATTATTATCATATTCTAAGCTCGGCCCACTCCCCCGCATAACCCACAGCCAAAGCTCGACACCTTGCACTTAGGACAGTTCTTGGCACGTAGTAAGTGCTTAAATACCGTTATTATTATTAACATAGTATGTAGTAAGTGCTTAACAAATGCCATTATCATTTTTATTTTCCAAGCTCCACCCGCTCCCATTGATAACCCATAGCCAAAGCTCTCCACCTAGCGCTTAGAACAGTTCTTGGCACATAGTAAGCGCTTAAATACCATTATTATTATTACTGTTATTATTTTCCAGGCTCTTCCCACTTTCCCGGATAACGCATAGCCAAAGCTCTCCACCTACTGCTTAGAACAGCGCTTGGCACATAGTAAGACTTTAACAAATACCATCATTATTATTCATTCAATCGTATTTATTGAACACTTACTGTGTGCAGAGCACTGTATTAAGTGCTTATTATTGCATGATAAGCTCCCCTCTCCTGCTGGGGCCACCTGGTCCTGGCCCAACCCCTGCCCCCTAACTGAAGATGTCCAGCATTCAATGCTTTCCAAACATGCCCTGGCTGAGCTCCTTGGGGCCTGTGAAACAGGTGGTCATAATAGCTTTCCTTATGAAGGGATTCCTTTGGTCTGACCTGATTACCAATAAACATTGGTTTCAAAGCCAGAGATTTGGGCTGCATTAAGGCAAATAGTAATATTTTGTTCCCTTTGGAAATTAACTCCCCACCATTACTAGGGGAAGATAGAAAGGACTGTGGGAAGGTGCAAGAGGTAAGAAGTAAAGGGGATGGAGGAGACTATGATTATGACTAAGAAACTTCTGTGCACAAAGAATTCCTGGAATTTAGTCATACTGCTAGCTATCCGCCCTATTTAAATTGTGAGCCCCATGCTGGACAGGGACTGTGTCCAATCTAATAATGAATTTGTGTCTACCCCAGCACTTAGAATGTTTGACACCTAGTAGGTGCTTAACAAATACCATAAAAAACAAGGGATGGGCTCCAAAATGTTTACTCTGGTTGCTACAGCATGGCTCAGTGGAAAGAGCCCTGTCTTGGGAGTCAGAGGTCCTGGGTTTTAATCCCATCTCCACCACTTGTCAGCTGTGTGACTTCGGGCAAGTCACTTAAGTTCTCTGTGCCTCGGTTCCCTCATCTGGAAAATGGGGATTAAGACTGTGAGCCCCGTGTGGGACAACCTTGATTACCTTGTACCCCCGCCCAGCGCTTAGAACAGTGCTTGGCACATAGTAAGCACTTAACAAATACCAACATTATTATTATGGTGAAGACCTAGAACTCCTGAAAATAGGCGAAGCGTGAACTGGTTAACAGACTTGTTAAACATTTACTATGTACTAGGCACTATTTTAAGCACTGGGGTAGATACAAGGTGATCAGGTTGTCCCACATGGGGCTCACAGTCTTAATCCCCATTTTACCGATGAGGGAATTGAGGCCCAGAGAAGGTAAGTGACTTGCCCAAAGTCACACAGCTGATAAGTGGCAGAGCCGGGATTAGAACCCACTACCTCTGACTCCCAAGCCCACGCTCTTTCCATTAAGCCACGCATAGACTTATAATATTTCAATCTAAGAACAATAGACTTTTCAACAGGAGGATTGTTCCTCTTCTACACATCCTAGGAGGCTGTCTCAACGGCTTCAGTTACTTAATTTATCCACATTTTCCAAATATTGTTAACGGAGCAGGTAGAGTAAAAATACCTGGGAGATAGAGGATTTGGGTTCGGTTCTCAACAATTCCACTGGCTTCCAATGTGCCTTTGTGTCATTTCACCTCTCTGGGCCTGTTAAGTCATCTGTAAAGTGGGGATAATATATGTCTTTCCATACTTCACAGGGATGTTGTGAGGAGAACATGTAGCAATGAAAGTGTTATATAATCAATCTGCGCATCAGGCAGAAACTCCTCACCCTGGGCTTCAAGGCTGTCCATCACCTCGCCCCCTCCTACCTCACCTCCCTTCTCTCCTTCTATAACCCACCCCGCACCCTCCGCTCCTCTGCCGCTAATCTCCCTCACCGTACCTCCTTCTCGCCTGTCCCGCCATCGACCCCCGGCCCATGTCATCCCCCGGGCCTGGAATGCCCTCCCTCTGCCCATCCGCCAAGCTAGCTCTCTTCCTCCCTTCAAGGCCCTACTGAGAGCTCACCTCCTCCAAGAGGCCTCCCCAGACTGAGCCCCTTCCTTCCTCTCCCCCTCGTCCCCCTCTCCATCCCCCCATCTTACCTCCCTCCCTTCCCCACAGCACCTGTATATATGTATATGTTTGTACATATTTATTACTCTATTTATTTATTTATTTTACTTGTACATATCTATTCTATTTATTTTATTTTGTTAGTATGTTTGGTTTTGTCTCCCCCTTTTAGACTGTGAGCCCACTGTTGGGTAGGGACTGTCTCTATATGTTACCAATTTGTACTTACCAAGCACTTAATACAGTGCTCTGCACACAGTAAGCGCTCAATACGATTGATGATGATGATGAGATAAAATTATGAAAAGCAGTGTGACCTAGTGAATAAAGCATGGGCCTGGGAGACATTAGGACCTGAGTTCTAGTCCCAGCTCTGCCACTTCTCTGCTTTGTGACCATGGGCATGTCACTTGAATTTTCTGTATCTCTTTGACCTCGTCTGTAAAATGGGGATTAAGACTGTGAGCTCAGTGTGGTATACTATGTCCAAGCTGATTAGCTTGTATCTACCCCAGCGCTGAGTACAGTAACTGGTACATAGTAAGCACTTAGCAAATACCATTCAAAAAGAAAAAAAAAAGAAGCACCCCCAGTTTTCCTACAATGCAGGGTTTGGGATTTTGTGGAAGCAATCACTATTTCTTGCACTATTCACATGCTCACAATAGTTTCTTCCAACGTCTCTACCTATCCAGATATGCATGACTGAAAGACTATTACCCCATTCTGAGTCTGAATCTTGCACAATCCTGAAGTGCAAACAAGCACTGTAGCTGAACTGAGTGCATCATTACCTAAGAGCAAAAAAGGAGGCAACACCATTATAGAAATAAGAAGAACTGAAGTGTTGGTTAAATGCTAAGCACTGGTGTAGAAACAGTACAATAAGATCTGACAGTTCCTTTTCCACAGGGGGTTCACAGTCTAGTGAGGAGGGAGAACAGTGTTTTAATCCTCATTTTATAGATGAAGAAATTGGGCATAAAGGAGTTCAGTGACTTGCCAAGGTCACAGCAGACAAGTGGAGGAGCCAGGATTAGAACACAGGTATTCTGATTCACAGTCCCATATTCTTACTACTAAGGCCACACTTACTCTCTAAAAATACTCTGCCACATGTCTGCTGTGTGACCTTGGGCAAGTCACTTAACTTCTCTGAGTCTCAGTTACCTCATCTGTAAAATGGGGATTAAGACTGTGAGCCCCACGTGGGACAATCTGATTACCTTGTATCTCCCCCAGTGCTTAGAACAGTGCTTTGCACACAGTAGGCGCTTAAATGACATCATTATTATTATAATTGTTTTGCATCCATAAACTACATTTCCAGCATTGTCAATCCATGTTTCTATTTGAAACATGCACACAGTAAGTGCTCAATGAATACTATTGAATGAATGATTGAATTTAGCACTCACTTCAGCTGTTCTATAGATTGTGAGACTCACATCTTGCTAAAACAAGTGGATATGGCATATATTGTATGGCATATGTGGTCGGCCTGGGAATCAGAGGAACTGCACACTAATTCTGGCTCTGCCATGGACCTGCTGTGTGTCTTTAGGCAACTTGCTTAACATCTCTGTACTTCAGTTCTCTCATTTGTAAAATGGGGATTCATCATCTGTTTTCCCTCCTCTTAGACTATAAATGATAATATGGGACTGGGCCTGTATCTGACTTGATTATCATCATCATCATAAAAAACTACCATTGCTCTTAAAACCATTGTCTGAAGGAAGAGGTAATCACCAAACTCTTAAAAGATATGTGCTGGGCTCCGACATGTGACTATTATGATACTAGGCAAAATGGAAATGAGGTGGTTGGGTGAGGTTGTCCGGTTATATAGTTAGAAGCAAGATGCTTCTCTTTGACTCGTTTGACAGTAAATATATGAGACATAGCTACATATTAAATGGTTCTGATGTAAAATGTTGTTATTTAATCAAGTGAAAGTTTTCTTCCACATAAGTAATTATCAACATACAGTAGGAAGCATTCCCACTCCAATAAGGACTTGAGGCCAGGAGGCCTTCCCAGAATGAGCCCCCTCCTTTCTCTCCCCCTCCTCCGCCTCTCCATCCCCCCCGCCTTACCTCCTTCCCTTCCCCACAGCACCTGTATATATGTATATATGTTTGTAGGTATTTATTACTCTATTTATTTTACTTGTACATATTTTATTCTGTTAATATGTTTTGTTCTCTGTCTCCCCCTTCTAGACTGTGAGCCCACTGTTGGGTAGGGACCATCTCTATATGTTGCCAACTTGTACTTCCCAAGCGCTTAGTACAGTGCTCTGCACACAGTAAGCGCTCAATAAATACGATTGAATGAATGAATGAATGATGAAGTGGAAGATCTATAGGAACATATAAGCACATTTCCCAGAGTTGCCCCATCACTTGGGCTTTTGAGTTCGCACAGTGACACTCGAAGCCTGGAGTCTCCCCCCTCTCTTCCCACCACCACCTCTAGAGAGATGTCCCAGCCGTCCACTGTATTAGTGGAGGACAGACTGATGCTCCTTCCCGACTTCTGGATCATTGGGAAGATTGTGGCGACTCGGGAGTTCTTTATCCACAACTGTTTCCTGGAGTGACAAGGTATTCAAAGGCTGTTTGAGGAAGTATACTTAGTAGTTGTAGTAACGATGCTACATAATGAATCCCCACGGTGTCTAGGACTGCAGTATGTGCTTGGAAAGTACAAATGTAAACCGATACGTTCCCTGTCCACAAGGAGATTGCACTCGTAAGAGCTTGCTCTTTGAATCATTATTTCCTTATTCTGACATTTTAAATTGTACCCTTACCCTATGTAAGCTCCCTCCTGATTGCCAGTTTCGTCTAGACTGTAAGCTCCTTTTGGGAAGGAAACATGTCTACAACTCTGTTATACTATACTCTCCCAAGAACTTAAAAGATTGCTCTATACACAGTAAGTGCTTAAAAAAAAAAAAAACAGTTGATTGACTGCATTTGTCCTCTTCCCTCCTGCTGTCTCCCTTTCACTGAAAACCTCTTGAATGCAAAAGAACATGTAGAAATATTTAATGACTATGTATTTCTCTCAATTGATTAGTACAATGACCTGCACATTGTAAACACTTACTGAAATTTATTTACTATTGACATGACCTGCTTTTTCTTTTGCTAACATTCAGAAATTAGAAACATTTATGCCAGTCTCTTCATCCAATTTCCAACCTATGAGTTACTCCTTCCTTTTATCACCATCAAAATATTGGCTGATATATTGTACAGAGGTAATACCCAAGGATTGGGGACTGAGGAAATTCCATCTCTACCATAGCAAGCTATAGAGGAGCAGCGTTATATAATGTGGACAAAGGGGCTATTCCAAGAAATATGAACTTGAGCACAAACATACTATTCATTAATTCCCTCCTATTTGATTTATTTTAAAGGAAATGCTCTAAGATTTAATGCAGCCACCACAGGCGAAGTCGTCTGATTAGGTTTCTGAAGTATTTATGCCAACTTTGATTATTCCACCACATGAAGAAATACTAATATTTCTATTTGTGGTTTTTTAAATAACTACTGAGTACTGTGCTTAAAAGAAAACATATGGGAAAAATGAGTCAGGCTTCTAGCTTTAATGTGGTAGAGCAATCAATTAGTAGGCTGTAAGGAAAATGGAACTCTTTGCATCCATAAAAGTCATATTTAATGGATTCAAATATAACTTTCATACTTCTCCTACCAGCTTGTGATGCTGCTTTCAGAGATTTAATAAATTTTGCCATGCATTATTGAAAGGAAATGCCTTGTTTTATAGAAATACACACATAAGCTTATTTGTTACAAATCCAAATTTTGGGAAAATGTACAAAGTAGAACATATGAATGGTTGAAGAAAAAATATCAAGGTGTAATAGTTCAAAGGATTTAGGGGAATTAAAAAATGAGGAGAGACATGACAAATTCTAAGTTGCTTAAAAGTTTTAAACCTATTTCATCTTTGTTTCTTGGGATCATCTTTTATTTAATACTCCTTTTATTTTTTATATCTAGATATCACACTGATTCCTGTAGACATATAAAATAGCAGTGGCAACTATATGAACTCTGCTAAATGCATTGTTCATGCTTATGGCTTTTCCCCAAAGAAATAATTCATAGACATGTGATTAATAAAACAGCATTGCCATCACTGTTCCTAAACTTTATAGTCTGCAGCTACATTTGTTAGGAATAAATGGATTTCTGAAGCACTTAATAAAATAAAAGTTAAAAAAAAAAATCAATCGTCAAACTCTGCAGACCAACAGTAGTATTTTCAGGAAGGTTTTTAATTTTCTTGGAAATGAAAAGTGATTTCATTTGGGATATGACCAAATGCTATACTGCTGAAAATGTCTAAAAAATACTCAATATATGATTAATTTATTTTTGACCAGACTGCTTTTTCAGATATTTATCAAGTCCCTACATTGTTAACAGCAAAACAACTAAAGGCTTACAGTTACGCAATCACTCAAAGATTAGTTCACTAACACAAACATTACATAAATAACCCTTGACTTGTCACTCTGACCCCAATCTTCATTCCAAATATCTGAATGCCCCATGCAGGCCTGGCCATTTTCAGATATATTATCACAGCTCTGATTGGCAAAGGGAAGTGCTAGCTGAGGTTCAATGGACAAGGTAGAAGAAAATAGAGCCAAATGGGGAAAGCCTTGAAAACTCTCATAAGATAATTTTAATGATATTATATCTCTGTAGGAGAAGTTGCATGATTATAGAAGCAGTGTGGCTCAGCGGAAAGAGCACGGGCTTTGGAGTCAGACTTCATGGGTTCAAATCCCGGCTCCACCAACTGTCAGCTGTGTGACTTTGGACAAGTCACCTAACTTCTCTGTGCCTCAGTTACCTCATCTGTAAAATGGGGATTGAAACTGTGAGCCCCCCCAAGGGACAACCTGATCACCCTGTAACCTCCCCAGTGCTTAGAACAGTGCTTTGCACATAGTAAGCGCTTAACAAATACCATCATTATGATTATTATTATTATAGCAACCTTTAGTTTTTTACTGAGGATACACTGAAGAAAAGAGAGTCTAGGGGGAATTATCTTACTCTAGATGCAAGGTGAACTGTTGTCTTAAGACTCTGACTATAGAATGGCGAGAAGGACTCCCAGGCATTCTACCCTATTCATGAGGCAATGCAGCCTCAGGATTTGTCCCTTTGAGTTTCCCACCCCACCATGAATTGTAATGCTTTCACTATAGGAATGGAGAAGACGACTCCCAGGCCTGTGAGTTGTTGCTAAGGGTCTCACACATCTCTGAGTCTCACAGTGCTGTTTCCTGGTTCTTGAAGGAGGTTGGAAGGTGTATGTGTGTTGGGGAGGTGACAGGTATTTTTTCTGAGTCTCAAAACATTGTTCTGACACCAGGTGAAGGCTCACCAGTCCTAAAAAATTCCAGTGGTTGCCCATTCAGCTCTGCATCAAACAAAAACTCCTCACCATTGGCAGGAGGACAGGAGGCAGGGAGGTCAGCAAGGAAGCTGATAATAATAATAATAATAATGATGGTATTTATAAATCTCTTACTATGTGCAAAGCACTGTTCTAAGCACTGGGGGGATACAAGGTAATCAGGTTGTCCCACAGGGGGCTCACAGTCTTAATCCCCATTTTACAGATGAGGTAACTGGGGCACAGAGAAGTTAAGTGACTTGCCCAAAGTCACACAGCTGACAATTGGCGGAGCCGGGGTTTGAACCCCTGACCTCTGACTCCAAAGCCTGTGCTCTCTCCACTGAGCCACACTGCTTCCCAGTAACAGTAATAGAAATGGGGTAGGAAATGTAATTGGATTAATGTAGTAGCAGTTTAGACGGAGAAGAAAGGGAGGGCTTTAGTGATGATTTGAAGGTTGAATTGATAGGAACTGGTGACAGACCGAATATGCAGGATGAATGAGAGAGCTGAGTCAAGGATAACACAAAGGGTATGGCTTTGTGAGATGGAGGATGGTAGTTCTGTTGTCTAGAGTGTTGGGAAAGTCAAGAGGAGGACAGGATTTGTGTGAAGGTGAATAGCTCCATTTTAGACATGTTACATTTGAGGTGTCAGTGGGACATCCAAGTAGATATGTCCTGGAAACAGGAAGAAATGTGGGACATGCTGAGGAGAGAGATCAGGGTTGGATATGTAGATCTCGGAATCACCCAGATATAGATGTTAGTTGAAGTTATGGGAGTGAATCAGTTCCCCAAGGAATTGAGTGTAGTTGGAGAATAGCAGGAGACCTAGAACGTATCCTTAAGGGACTCCCACAGTTAGGGGGTAGAAGGCAGAGGAGGAGCCAGCAAATGAGATTGAAAATGAGCAGCCAGAGAGATAGGAGAACCAGGAGAGGACAGTGTCAGTGAGAGTCTATCTCCTTCAAGATACCTTCCCCAGCTAAGACCTCATCTCCCTTACTCCCTCTGCCTTTTGTATCACTTATGCACTTGGACATGTAGTAGTAATAATAATAATAATGATGATGGCATTTGTTAAGCACTTACTACATACAAAGCACTGTTCTAAGTTCTAGGGAGGATACAAGGTGATCAGGTTGTCCCACGTGGGGTTTACAGTCTTAATCCTCATTTTACAGATGCACACAGAGAAGGCACAGAGAAGTTAAGTGGCTTGCCCAAAGTTACACAGCTGACAAGTGGCGGAGTCAGGATTTGAATCCATGACCTCTGACTCCCAAGCCCGTGCTCTTTCCACTGAGCACGCTGCTTCTATGTACACTTTGAGCACTTGATATTCACCCCACCCTCAGCCCTACAGCCCTTAGGTTTAAGATTATTATTATAAATATAGTATTTCAACAGTACAGTATTTCATCCATAATTCATTTTAATGTCTGTCTTCCCTTCTAGACTATAAGATTCTTGGGAGCAGAGAGCATGTCTACCAACTAGTATTGTACTCTCCCAGGAGCTTAGTTCAGAGCTCTGCACATACTATATGTTCAATAAATACCGTTGATTGATTGATTATCTCAGTTTAGTCTCACTACATTTTGTTTCAAATGCTGTTGAAATACTATATTTATAATAATAATCTTAAACCATTGAAGGCAGTTTTAATAGTTAAAATTTGATGGGTAAATTTCATCTACTTTATATGGATAATTTCAAAATATTAAACAAAATAATTTTTTCAATGCACTGCTGTTCTAATACTTTACTGACATTAAAAGGCCAATCAAATATACGTGGAACTATAAAAGTAAGCCAACAAGTAGTCTTTATGGTGGCAGATGTTTTGATTTCCATGATTTGTAATATATTATTGATGCTTTAAACAAAAATGTATTTCCCCACTAATTTTCTAGTCCATTTGTCAAGCATTCAACATTTTTCTCTCAGTGCTATTTTGGCTTAAAAGGAACAGTTGTTTCCTTCTTATCATTCTATTGGTCTACCTTTAAAAGTAGGAAAATAATTCTCCTCACCTCACCCCCATGCCCACCCCCCCACCACAGGGATGCACAAGAACTCACATATACACCGTTTGAAAAACAAATATCTTTGTACATTAGAAATAAATTTAAACAACCTCATGGTGTTCCTCAGTTTGAACACATATATCATGTTTCTGTAGTAGTAAGAAAACTGCCCCTCCAGACATGAATTGGTTTCATAGCATTATTTGGTTTGGACAATTAAGTAGCAGTGACCTGGTCTGACCCTGCAGTTAACCGCCATATTATTTTGAGTTTATATTACAGTTCAGAGTAACAATGTGGTTGCTAGTGACACTGTTATCAGTGTTCATCAAGAATCCTCCCAGTACTGCATTAAGTATAAGACCTGCCTTCCATATTATTTATATTAATTTCTGTCTCTGTCTTTAGACTATAAGATCACTGTGGGTGGAGAACTTGTGTGCCAGCCCTGTTGTATTGTTCTCTCCCAAGTGCTTGATGAAGTGCTCTGCACATAGAAGGCTAATAATAATAATAATGGTATTCGTTAGGTGCCTACTATGTGCCAAGCATTGTTCTAAGCACTGGGGTAGACACAAGATAATCAAGTTGTCCCAGGTGGGCTCACATTCTTAATCTCCATTATAGAGATGAGAGAACTGAGACACAGAGACATTAAGTGGTTTGCCCAGGGTCACACAGCAGACAAGTGGCGGAGCCGGGATTAGGACCCATGTCCTCTGACTCCCAAGATCGTGCTCTTTCCACTAAGCCATGTTGCTTCTAAAAAATAAATACCACTGATTGATTGACTTTGGGAAAGTCATTTCATTTCTCTGTGCCTTGGTTTCCTCATCTGCAAAGTGGGGATTCAATACCTGTTCTCCGTCTACTTAGACTTTGAATCCCATGTGGGACATGATAACCTAGTATCTCCCACAGCACTTAGTACAGTGCTTGACATATAGTAAATGCTTAACAAATGATGCAAATTGTTATTATTATTATTGTTACCATCATCATTATTATAATTTGGAGAAGAGCTTTTTTGGTTCCAATCAGCTGTTTTGCAATTTATATGAATGACTATTAGGATACCAACTGGAACTGTAGACTGTGAGCCCACTGTTGGGTAGGGACTGTCTCTATACATTGCCAACTTGTACTTCCCAAGCGCTTAGTACAGTGCTCTGCACACAGTAAGTGCTCAATAAATACGACTGATTGATTGAACTGTATGATGATCAAATACTAACACAACTACTGGAAAACCAAGTGAGGTTTATAAACTGACTCTGAAAGTCACCATTAGCAGCATCTTGGGTGCCTGTAAAGTGGCACCTGAACCCAGAACCTGGGATCTAATCCCGGCTTGTCACTTGTCTTGCTGTGTGACCTTGGGCAAATTACTTAACTTCCCTGTGCCTCAGTTAGCTTAACTGTAAAATAGGGAGTAAGACCAAGCTCGCTGTGGACAGAGAATGTGTCTGCTATATTGTATACTTCCAAGCATTTATTACAGTGCTCTGCACACAGTAAGAGCTCAATATGATTAACTGATTGACTGAAGACTGTGAGCATCATGTGGGACATGGACTGTGCCCAACCTGATTAGCTTGTATCTATCCCAGTGCTTAGTACAGGGCCTGGAACTTCTTCTAGACTGTGAGCCCACTGTTGGGTAGGGACTGTCTCTATATGTTGCCAACTTGTACTTCCCAAGCACTTAGTACAGTGCTCGGCACACCGTAAGCGCTCAATACGACTGATTGATTGGAACATAGTAAGTGCTTAAATACCATATTTAAAAAGTGCTATATAGGTCTTCACTTGGGGAAAGACTAGAAAAGGTGGTTTAAATTTTGTCTTCTTGATGCAAAATAGATTCTTGAGTTACCCCATATTTTGTGGTTAAATTTACTATTGCAAAAAAAATTAAAAAAAAATAGCTACTCAGTATTGCTGTGGCACCAGCATGATAACAGGAGACACCTAATGATTTTGTAAGCTCCTTGAGGTCAGAGATCATGTCTGCTCATTCTACTGTACTCTTCCAGCATTTTCATATAATAATAATGACGGTATCTGTTCATTCATTCAATCATATTTATTGAGTGCTTACTGTGTGCAGAACACTGTACTAAGCTTGTTAAGTGCTCACTATGTGCCAAACACTGTTCTAAGCACTGGGGTAGATACAGGGTAATCAGGTTGCCCCACATGGGGCTCACACTTTTAGCCCCCATTTTACAGATGAGGGAACTGAGGCACAGAGAAGTGACTTACCCAAGGTCACACAGCAGACAAGTGGCAAAACCGGGATTAGAACCCATGACCTCTAACTCCCAAGCCCATGGTCTTTCCACTGAGCCATGCTTCTCTAATAGGTGCTCAATAAATACAAGCCAGTGGAGGAGGATTATGATTGGGGAGAGCAATAGTCTGTTGGATTTGGGGAGGTTGCAAGTTGCAAAATGGAAGAACAGTGTGTTAGTGGACAGCAATGAGAGAATCAGGAACTAAATATAGTTAGATTATCTTTCCTGCCAAGAATGTGTTGTCACTATTAAGTGTCACTGATGGAACAGATAATCCATTTATAGTTATGAAGCACTTACTATGTCCAGAACATTGTACTTCGTACAGAGCATGAGAGAGCAAGGCTGCAACAGAAGAGATGCTGTAATAATAATAATAATAGCAACAATAACAATGATAGTAATAAGAATAACCCCGGTATTTAAGTGCTTACTGTATGTGAGGCACTGTATTAATCAGTGAGGTGAGTACAAGCAATCAAATTGGGTACAGTTCCCTGTCCCATGTAGGGCTTGCAGTCTCAATCTCCATTTTACAGATGAGGTAACAGGCACAGAAAAGTGAAATGATTTGCCCAAGATAACACAGAAGACAAGTGAAGGAAATGAGCATGGACTACAAACCCAATGGTGCAAAGGAGACTTGGTTTTGCGTAAACCTACCAGAAGCTCCTAAAAAATTCTGGGAGTAGACTGACAATATTGGAAAAAACTTATCAGCTAACCCAGGAGTGGGATTAAATTAGAGAAACAGAATAGGACAGGGGATAGACCATGGGCCTTGGAGTCAGAGGTCATGGGTTCTAATCCCGGCTCTGCCACTTGTCAGCTGTGTGACTTTGGGCAAGTCACAACTTCTCTGTGCCTCAGTTACCTCATCTGTAAAATGGGGATTAAGACTGTGAGCCCCACAAGGGACAACCCAATCACCTTGTATCCTCCCCAGCGCTTAGGACAGTGCTTTGCACATAGTAAGCACTTAATAAATGCCATTATTATTATTAAGCAAATATGGGAGAGGAGGCTTGGAGCTCATTGTGATTTGTTGTGTCTGCTCCCCTGGGACCCATTCATATGGTAAAGTGTTTCTCTCCACTTAATAAAAGTAGAAATAATAATTATTATGATGATGGTATTTTTGAGCACTTAGTATGTGCCAGACACTGTACCAACTGCATGGGCAGATACAGGCAAATCAGGTTACACAGCCCCTGGTCCACATGAGGCTCATGGACTTAATCCCCATTTCCCCAAGGAGGGAACTAAGTCATAGAGAAGTGAAATAACTTGCCCAAGGTCACACAGCAGACAGATGGCAGAGCTGGGATTAGGACACAGGTCCTTCTGACTCAGGCCTGTGCTCTTTCCACTGGGTCAGCTATACTGAGGATACAAGGGGAGCTAGGGTAAATTAGCTTCTAAGATTATTTTAGTCTAAACCCTTTCTTCAGCTCTCTCTCCAAGCAAAACCTTCGGGGAACTGCATGGTTAAATCATTTTTCAAATGTTTCAGAAGCTGCATAGCCTAGCAAAAAGAGCACAGACTTGGGAGTCAGAGGACCTGGGTTCTAATCCTATTTCCTTTGCTTCTCTGTTGCTTGACCTTGCACGTCACAACTTCTCTGTGACTCTCTTACCTCATCTGCAAAATGGGGATTCAGACTGTAAGTTTATTGTGGGAGGGGAATGTGTTTCCTTCCTCTCCCCCTCGTCCCCCTCTCCATCCCCTCATCTTACCTCCTTCCCTTCCCCACAGCACCTGTATATATGTATATATGCTTGTACATATTTATTACTCTATTTATTTATTTATTTTACTTGTACATATCTATTCTATTTATTTTATTTTGTTAGTATGTTTGGTTTTGTTCTCTGTTTTCCCCTTTTCGACTGTGAGCCCACTGTTGGGTAGGGACTATCTCTATATGTTGCCAACTTGTACTTCCCAAGCCCTTAGTATAGTGCTCTGCACACAGTAAGCACTCAATATGATTGATTGATTCTTATATTGTACTCTCCCAAGTGCTTAGTAGTGTTTTGTGCACAGGAACACTCAATAAGTATGACGTTGATTGATTGACTGAAGACTGTAAACCCCATGTGGCACATGGACTGTGTACAGCTAAATTATCCCCAGTAATAATAATAATAATAATAGCAGTGTTTGTTAAGCTCTTACTATGCGCCAAGCACTGTTCTAAGCTCTGAGGTAGATACAAGGTTGTCCCACGTGGGGCTCACAGTCATAATCCCCATTTTACAGATGAGGTAACAGGCCCAGGATGTTAAGTGATTTGCCCAATTCACAGGGTGGATAAATGGCAGAGCCAGGATTAGAATCCAAGACCTCTGTCTCCCAAGCCCGTGCTCTTTCCACTAAGCCATGCAGTGCATAATACAGTGTCTGGTACATTGTAAGTGCTCAGCAAATACCACACACACAAAAAAAGTGTCTGATTTCTGTTAGATCAACTAGCTTGACCCTAGAAGTTTTCTAGTCTCAGTGGCTTTTGACATTACTTCATTAACCTTAACTTTGGCATTGTCCTTTGTCAAGCTTTTCAATTTGTAATGCCAATTCAATTTCACCTTTGGACATCAGCTTGTTTAGAACTCTGATTAAGCCATGGTTTCTGGGGCCTTCACAGAACTCTAATTTGATTCCTGGATTGCCTTTTTAATCCCTTACTTACTTGGGTTACCCTAAATACTGAATATCTAATTCAGATATTAGCTTGGAGTTATACAGCTAAATGGCCCAAATTTGAAACTCCTGAGAAAAAAGCCTTTCAATCTAAGATTTGAAACTTCAAATTCTAGAAGTTATGGACTTTGCCTTCAAGGATTCTCTAATCTTATGGGGTAAACAACAACAACAAAAAAACCTGAACTGCAACTGGTCAAAACAAAAGTAAACAAAAATAATAAATACATTGATAAATTGAATAAAGTCATGTATATTTAAGTACAAGGTGGCTAGTACAAAAACTATGTAATCATGTGTCCAGGGGACATTAGTTTTAGATGAAATCTACTACTATGTAATATGATAGTAGATTACTATTTCAGTACAACATTTCTGCAGAATGATCTCCCAGGAAGGCATGGCAATGGCCAATATTATGAAAATGGAGCGCAAGGAAAAGGAGAAAGAGAACCCATAATCAAATCACTGGCATTTCTTGAATGCACTATGTGCAAAGTGCTGTGCTAAGCACTTGGGAGAGTACAGTAGAATTGGTAGGCATGATCCCTACCCTCAAGAAGTTTACATAAGGATCAACAACATTAAAATAAGGTCTATTTCTCCTGATAGTCCTAAAAAGAATGGAAAATTCTTTGCTTGATCGAAGTGTATTCATCTCAGATTATTAGCCTTGAACAAAAGTAATACAAAGTTTTTCTCTACAATTTTCCATCCCTTTAGACAGGACAAGATGTTTTTCAGGCTACAATTCAGCAGGAACAGGAACAGTGCTATTTAGTATCCATGACATTTACAGTTTGAATTCTTGTAGTTCCAGCTATATCTCTTGTTTTCTAAACAATTCATTGAACAGAAGAAGTACAATGTCCCAATATCTGTTTATTTTGTATTCCTAAGATTGGGATCCAAGTTACTTTGACTTTATCTGCCTCACAATTCATACTTATTACATATTCTGACGGAAGCTGCAGCCTCGGCCAGAGTAGAACAATAGCTTCTCTTTGCTTAATGTTACAAAGCTGCTGGGTCTATAGATGGGAAGAAAAATAAAAGAAAACACCATTTGCCATATTCGAGTGCAATTCTACAAATTGCTGAAAGTGCGATGTCTTCATGTTGATTAGTTGCCCAACACAGAAAAGTGGGGATATGAAAATTTAATGAGTTGGAGGGCAAACTGTTGCAAATCTGAAGCATTTAATAATGTGATCACTCTTCAGGGTTGAGGGACTGCATACAACCATTGGATGCACTGTATGTATTAAAATATTTATGAGATGCAAGTAGGGAAATGTTTTACTACATTACAGAAGCAGCATAGCATAGTGGAAAGAGAATGGGCACAGGAATTAGAGGACCTGCGTTCTAATCCTGGCTCTGCCAATTGCTTGTTGTGTGACCTTGTGGATGGTATTCAACTTCTTTGTGCCTCAGTTTCCTCATTTGCAGAAATGGGGATGCAACACCTGTTTAGACTATGAGCCCTAAGTGGGATGGAGACCGTTTCTAGTCTGATAAACTTGTATTTACTCCAGGGCTTAGAATAGTGCTTGACAAATATTAAGCAGTTAAAAACCAAATACCATAATTTACTTTCACCTTTATCACCAGTCTTGAACCCCATTTTTCCTTACCCCTAATTGGGAGGATAAGCACCCTGAGCAGCCTGGTTGGTGTTAAGCAGAAACATAGGAATCTAGAGCAGAGTTATTATTATAATAATAATAGTATTTCTTAAATGCTTACTATGTGCCAAGCACTGTTCTAAATGCTAGGATTTATACAAAGTTAGCAGGCTGTCCCACATGGGGCTCACACTCTTAATCCCCATTTTACAGATGAGGTAACAGACACAGAGAAGTAGTGACTTGTCCAAAGTCATACAGCAGAAAAGTGGCAGAGCCGGGATTAGAACCCATGACCTCTGACTCCCAATCCCACGCCATTCCCACTAAGCCACACTCTAAAACTACTGTAGAAACCCAGTGTTTGCTTAGATTTCTTGAAATAGGCTGCCTCAGGTTACCACAGCAGCAAAAAAAACAAACAAAACAACACAAGAAGAAGAAAAAAAATGTCAATATGAGTCAGCATTCATCCTGACATTATTCACCTTGATGTATTGCAACTAGCCCATAATTTATCATTCTATAAGAGTCACTGAATAACCCTAGTCTTGATTTATAAGTAGAAAAACATACAGAAAACAAGTTCCATGTATTAAGGTATCAAAATGCTTAAAGGTGAAGAGGGAGAAATAATAGTTTAGTCTAGGCATATATAACTTTGCTATATCATTAAAGCTTGAGTAATAGTCTAAGTTACTGAGCCATTCTATTGTCAACCTGAAATAATTCTTTTTAGTCATTAAAGACATGCTGCAAGCTGTGACCTTGTTTTTCTACTATTTTACCTGCTGGAGTACTTTTTTCCTAGATGAATCAAATAAAAAGCTACAGAATACAATTCAATAAAGCCAGGTTTCAGTGATACCACTAAGCACCATCACAATTATACACTATATAAAACAAAAGCATTGTATACCACATAGGATGAATTTAGGGAGAGAGTTTTCAACAAATTCTTTCATCCAATCAACTATTTTCAACTTACTCTCTAAAGAAACTCCCCGTTTCACAACTTCCTTACCATAAAAACCATTTTAGAGCTTTCTCATTGATTGCTAAATGCATTTGATCAATGAACAGGGACAATGGTTAAATTTAAAAAGAAAATAAAACAAATTCTGGGAATTGGTTCTAGCAAGGTAGCTAAAAAGTCAGCACTAATGCAAATTGCAGGAAATGGGAAAAAAACAAAGGGGTAAAAATGTGGCTTAATTTTTTCTATAAGGAAGAGGAAAGAGGAGAATGACAATGATCTTAGAGATTGTATTAGAAAGACTCTTAGTAGTACGAGAAATGATACATACTGAGCACCCACTTGGTGCAATGAACTATACTAAGTGCTTTGGAAAGTTCCAACGGATCAATTGATCAGTCACTCAAGAAGCATTCATTGAGTACCTGCTGTTGCAGAAAATTGTACTAAGCTTTTGGAGGAGTACAGTAGAATTAGAGAACAGAGAAGCAGCGTGGCTCAGTGGAAAGAGCCCGGGCGTTGGAGTCAGAGGTCACAGGTTCAAATCCCAACTCTGCCAATTGTCAGCTGTATGACTGGGTAAATCACTTAACTTCTCTGTGCCTCAGTTCCCTCATCTGTAAAATGGGGATGAAGACTGTAAGCCCCTCACGGGACAACCTGATCACCTTGTAACCTCCCCAGTGCTTAGAACAGTGCTTTGCACATAGTAAGCACTTAATAAATGTTATTATTATTATTATTAATTAGTAGTGAGGATTCCTACTGAAACAAGCTGCCCCTTCTGTCTTCTAGTGGGAAGACAGAAAGTAAAATAAATGATCAAGAGGAAATAACTGAGTTTGAAGGATACGTATAAAGTGTTGTAGGAGGTTGTGAGTGCGTACCTGCTTAGATTGTGTATAGAGTGCTTGGGTGACAGTTGGAGAGACATGAATTTGGGATATTATAAATAAATTGCGGAAGACATTCTGGCATCTCCAGCCTAGGCCTCTCTCCTTTTCTGTCTCCAGGACACATCTCCCTTTATGTTTCACCTTCACCTCAAGCTGAAGATGACTAAAACTGCACTTCTCACATAATCTACCAAACTTCCTCTTCTTCTGACTTTCCATCCCTGTTGACCAAACCATTATCCTGCTTCTTCATCATCAATCATATTTATTGAGCGCTTACTGTGTGCAGAGCACTGTACTAAGCGCTTGGGAAGTACAAGTTGGCAACATATAGAGACAGTCCCTACCCAACAGTGGGCTCACAAGCTTTGCTCTGCACATAATATGTACTTAATAAGTACTGTCAATGGTGACTGATGATGATCTGCAGAGAGGTGAAAGCTGAAGGCAGGGGCAGATGAGCTTTCCAAGAGAGTCAATGGAAAGTGAAGAGAATTGGACCACGAATAATAATGATAATAATGGCATTTATTTAGTGCTTACTCTGTGCAAAGCACTGTTCTAAGCACTGGGGAGCTTACAAGGTGATCAGGTTGTCCCACATGGGGCTCACAGTCCTAATCCCCATTTTCCAGATGAGGTAACTGAGGCACAGAGAAGTTAAGGCTTGCCCAAAGTTACACAGCTGACAACTGGTGGGGATGGGATTTGAACCCATGACCTCTGACTCCAAAGCCCAAGCTCTTTCCACTGCGCCATGCTGCTTCTCAGAATAGAATAAAGCCTCAAGGGAACCTTCCCAATGACGGTGTGGGAAACAGGGGAAGAGACTGAGAAGGAGGGACAAGATCTATTCCCTCCCCACAGGAGCTTTCATTCTAATAAGGAAGACAGACATAGAAATGTTTGTAAATGAAGTTATCAGAAAAAATGTCAAACTGTTCAGTTGTTTAAGTTTCTTTACAAAATTGCTGCTCAAGAATATAGTGCATAATGGTGATTGGTTGATGTGACTCAGTATGTTGGGAATTAGGGAAGGCACATCGAAGAATTTGAGATTTTAGCAGGATTTCGACTTTCCTTTCCACCATTATCTACCTCTAGAAAATGCAGTCAGCTGGCACAGAATAATAGAAGGAATGGAAAGCTCTTTCCAACTGTGCGGTTTTTATAACACTTGCTCAATTTTAGTACAAAAACTCAAAAAGTAAAAGCTCAATAATCTGTGAAGAAAATGGCAAAGTTATGAAAGTTTTCAACCATTTATATATAAAATAATAGAACAAGTATTTATAGCTTAGGGAAATGAAGAAAAATAGCTAAAAATCATCTGAACCCTACAAGCAATTTACATTTATTTGCCCATGTTTTCTTCTGATATTTTAAGGGTTTTTGCTAAACCTTACTACATGCCAGGTACTGTAGCATGGTGTAATGGATAGAGCACAGGCCTGGGATTCAGAAGCTCATGGGTTCTAATCCTGACTCCACCACATGTCTGCTGTGTGACCTTGGGCAAATCAGTTCACTTCTCTGTGCCTCAGTTACATCGTCTGTCAAATGGGGATTGAGACTGAGCCCCACATGGGACAAGGACAGTGTACAACCTGATTTGCCTGCATCCACCCCAGTGCTTATTACAATGCTTGGCACATAGTAAGTGCTTAACAAATGCCATTATTATTGCTATTATTACTTACCACTGGGGTAGAGACAAGTTTATCAGGTTGGACGTATTCCATATCCCACATGGAGCTCACGGCCTTAATCCCCATTTTACAGATGAGCTAATGAGGCACAGAGAACTTAAGTGACTTGCCCAAGGCCACATAGCAGGCAAGTGTCAAAGGTGGGATCAGAACCTAGATTCTTCTGATACACAGACCAGTGCTCTACCCATTAGGTGACACTGCCTCTCTGAGAATGAAAATGAGAAGATGAGAATGGCTTTACATTCTTTCTTATAAGAATAAACCACCTATATTAGAAATGACAAAAATAGTTTTAAAATGATGCTTTATGTCAATACATAATGCAAAACAGCTTTGAATACCAATGAAAGATGTGCTTTAAGTGAATTAATATGCTTCCGCTTCCTATCTTCTTAAAAACTCTTATGTTCTGTTAGCTTTTCTTTCCATTGCTGCCTGATATGTCTAGATTATCCCAGTCTGCCTTTGTTCAAGAGTTTTATCATGTACTGAGCCAAATAATTTATTGTCCCTAATGAATAATTTTTGTGTTTTTCACCCTCTTGCTTTGGATTACAATGTTGTGAAATCCAGAGTGGCCCCATGTATGCCCAACACTTACAATATCCCATGCTGTTCAAAGTGCATGTGCATTCATTCATGTCATATTTATTGAGCACTTACTGTGTGCAGAGCACTGTACTAAGCACTTGGGAAGTACAAGTATCACAACTGGCAAGCTATCTTGTGCTATCTCAAGGTGAGAAAGCACTGAAAAGAAGAACATTCAGTAGCGCTACTTGGAAAAGCTTTAAACAAGCATCATTAAAACAGGTGATGACCGTACTTTTCTCTACCTCACCAGTAACATGGAGATAATCAATCAGTGGTATTTCTTGAGTACTTACTGTGTTCAGAGTACTGTTCTAAGTGCCACATGACAGAGTTGGTAGGCACAATCCCTTTCCACAAGGAGCTTACAATCTACAGGTAGAACAGCGTGGTCTAATGGAAAGGGCTGGGTCTTGAGAGTCAGAGGATCTGATATTCAGTCTTGTGCTGTGTGACCTCAGGTGAGTGTTTTACCCCTCTGGATTTCACTTTATTTGTAAAATTGGGATGAATACCTACCTCTCCTGACCTCACAGGGTGAAATATGTATTTAAATTCAAATAGTAATTGAAATTCAAGATGTCTGAGAGAGTTGTTAGGTTAAATAGAACCAAGAGTGTGAGGATTGAGCACAAAATGGAGAGGAGAGAAAACAACTCGACATCAGTCCAACTGAACTGAACTCCAATAGCCCAGTTTCTACCTAACTGCCTGCTTAGTGAATTATACCACAGAAGAGAAGGTGGCTAGATAAAGCAGGATCTTTGATTTAGGGTTTCTGCCCTTTGTTTTTCTAGGGCACAGCCGGGGAGAGGCCTACTAAAAAGAGCCCAAGTCTGGGAGTCAAAAGATCTTGGCGCTAATCCTAGATCTGCCACAACCTATTGGGTGATTTAGGGCAAGTTGCTTGACTTCTCTATACCACAGTTTTATTTTATTTGTACATATTTATTCTATTTATTCTCCCCCTTCTAGACTGTGAGCCCACTGTTGGGTAGGGACCGTCTCTGTATGTTGCCAACTTGTCCTTCCCAAGCATTTAGTACAGTGCTCTGCACACAGTAAGCACTCACTACGATTGAATGAATGAATGAATAACATGCCTGTTCTTGGATCTGCTTAAATCGTAACAAGTCCAGCATTTAATAAATGCTTCGCACAGAGTAAATGATTTAAAAAACCCAAAGTTATTGTTATTCACTCATTCATTTCATTCAATCGTATTTATTGAGCGCTTACTGTGTGCAGAGCACTGTACTAAGTGCTTAGGAAGTACAAATCGGCAACACATGGAGACGGTCCCTATCCAGCAACGGGCTCATGGATAGTATTCTTTTGTCAGTGCCCTTATGCTGGGATTGCAGATATTTCACTAGTAGCCAGGCTTAATTATGGCTAAAATAAAGTGACTTTTGATAGTTTGAAGAAATCCTAATGTCCTAGGGTGTCTATTTGATAAATAGTTTTTAGCTTTCATTCACCTCCCACTGCAGTCATTCAATCTTTGAATAATAATTTGCCTCACTATGAGCTTATGTATTGTTGGGATCTAATCCTGGCACTGTCTCATTCATTCATTCAATCGTGTTTATTGAGCACTTACTGTGTGCAGAGCACTGTACTAAGTGCTTGCAAAGTACAAGTTGGCAACATTTAGAGATGGTCCCTACCCAACAGTGGGGTCACAGTCTAGAAGGGGGAGACAGACAACAAAACATATTAACAAAATAAAATAAATAGAATAAATATGTACAAATAAAATAGAGTAATAAATACATATAAACATATATACATATACACAGGTGCTGTGGGGATGGGGAGGGGGAGGATGGGGAGAGGAAGGAGGGGGCTCAGTCTGGGAAGGCCTCCTGGAGGAGGTGAGCTCTCAGTAGGGCTTTGAAGGGAGAAAGAGAGCTAGCTTGGCGGATGTGCAGAGGGAGGGCATTCCAGGCCAGGGGGATGATATGCCTGCTGTATGACCTTAGGCAATTCACTTAACTTCTCTGGGCCTCAGTTTCCCCCTCTATTCAATACTTGTCCCACCTACTATTTTTTTCAATGGTATTTGATAAAGCCCTTATTATTTGTCACACACTAAACACTGGGGTACATAGAAAATAATCAGGTGGGGCACAGTCCATGTCCCACATGAGACTCAGTTTTATTTTCCATTTTACAGATGAGGTAACTAAGACAGAGAAGTTAAGTGACTTGCCCAAGGTCACTTGCCCAAGCAGACAAGTGGCTTGTTCAAGCAAACAAATGGCAGAGCCAGGTTTAGAACCCAGGTCCTCTGACTCCCAAATCTGGGCTTTTTCCCCTAAGCCATGTTGCTTCTTACTTCCCTATGACTCCCAAATCTGTGCTTTTTCCCCTAAGCCATGTTGCTTCTTACTTCCTACTTAGAATCTGAGCTCCATGTGGGACAGAAATTGAGCCTGACCAGGTGATTTTGTACTTACCCCAACACTTGGTAAAAAAAAAAAAAAAAAAATGGCATTTATTGAGCACTTACTACGTGCCAAGCACTGTTCTAAGTGCTAAAGAGGCTACAAGGTGATCAGGTTGTCCCACGGGGGGCTCACAGTCTTAATCCCCATTTTACAGATGAGGTAACGGAGGCCAAGAGAAGTGAAGTGACTTGCCTAAAGTCACATAGCTGACAATTGGCAGAGCCGGAATTCGAACCTGACCTCTGACTCCAAAGCCCGGGCTCTTTCCACTGAGCCATGCTGCTCCTCGTGGTACAGTGCTGCACATAGGGTAAAAGCTTAAAAAAAAACTGTAACAATAATTATTATTGTTATTTTCTTATTTGTTTATTCCTCTGTCCACTGACCTTTTTTAAATGCATTGTCTTCGCACTGGTTTGCCCGAAAACAATCTTCTAAATGTTTCTACAGCACTCATCAATACTGGGAAGGTGTCCTTTATAAAATACTCAGGGGATCTCCCCGTTTTGTGTCCATATGGTAAAGTTCTGCAAATTTAATCTCTCATTCCCGCTTTGACAATAAATGTGTCTGCAATATAAACATTAATCGCCACTACTACATTCTCATTTCAAAACTACTGTTATACCTTTCAAGGATTTCACTTTTACGCTTACTCTTCATTTCTTGCTACTCATTGCCATAACCCCAGCCTGAAAGAGATGTTTTTTAAATGCAGCTTTACAATTGAGGCTATTGTTTTGAAAGTAAACAGCAATTTGCAGACTACTAAACACAGCCCTTAAGCACAGGTGTGGTGTCCCGCAAGTGCAAGGGGAATACATAGCTATATTTAAAGGTGGGGGCAGGGCCAGGATGCAGTTGGTTTGCAGTCAGCACTGCCCATTAAGTCTTTGTCCTTCAAATCTCAGTACTTCTCTCTCAGGTGCATAAGGACCCAGAGTCATCATCATCATCATCATCATCATCAATCGTATTTATTGAGCGCTTACTACGTGCAGAGCACTGTACTAAGCGCTTGGGAAGTACAAATTGGCAACATATAGAGACAGTCCCTACCCAACAGTGGGCTCACAGTCTAAAAGGGGGAGACAGAGAACAAAACCAAACATACTAACAAAATAAAATAGAATAGATATGTACAAATCAAATAAATAGAGTAAAAAAAATATGTACAAACATATATAGATATATACAGAGTCCTCTCAACCCCTTCAGACTAAAGAGTCTGAAAGCAGTATTGCAGGAGAAGGGCATTCTCATTGACCAGTGATCTTGTCACTAAAGTGGACCAGATGTTCCTTTGTTATAGAGACAGGATTAGGGAGGGAATCAAGCAAGCTTGGATGTCACACCTTCTCAGAATTACAGATCTGCAACCCTGCAGAGAATAAAGATCAAAAGTTGCTTTCCCCATGTTCTTTCACTGGGGAGGGCTAGCTAATAGCAAGTGGGTGGAGTTCTATAATAATAATGGCATTTATCAAGTGCTTACTATGTGCAAAGCACTGTTCTAAGCACTGGGGAGGTTACAAGGTGATCAGGTTGTCCCACTGGAGGCTCACAGTCTTCATCCCCATTTTACAGATGAGGGAACTGAGGCCCAGAGAAGTGACTTGCCCAAAGTCACACAGCTGACAGTTGGCAGAGCTGGGATTTGAACCCATGACCTCTGACTCCAAAGCCTGTGCTCTTTCCACTAAGCCACGCTGCACAACACATCCTTCCCCTCCTCCCGGCCCAAGGAAGCAATGTGGCCCAGTGGAAAGAGCATGGACTTGGGAGTCCAAAAACCTGGATCTAATCCTGTTTCTTCCACTCTCTGTGTGACCTTGGGCTATTCGTTTAATTCTCTGTGCCCCAGTTTCCTCATCTGTAAAAGGAAGATTCAACTTCTAGACTGTGAGCCCGTCATTGGGTAGGGACCATCTCTATATGTTGCCAACTTGTCCTTCCCAAGCGCTTAGTACAGTGCTCTGCACACAGTAAGTACTCAATACAATTGAATGAATATATGATGTATAGATATCTCCTTCCAATAAATTACTACTGACATTCAGATACTATCTGTGAAAATAGGTGATCTAATCCTGGCTCTGCTACTGGGTGATCTTGGGCAAGTCACAACTTCTTTGTGCCTCACTTCCCTCATCTGCAAAATAGGAATATAATACATATGCTCCTTCCTACTTAGATTGTAAACCTTATATGGGGCTTATTTTGTATCTACCCCAGCACCTAGTACAATGCCTGGCACAAAGTAAGTGCTTAACAAATACCACAATAATGAATTAATTTCTATTGTTAAGAAAATTATATAAAACTAGCAGTATGGTCTTTGAGCATGACAGATAGAGAAAAGGGGGGAGGCAAAACTAGGACCTCCACAATAATCAGTCCATCAGCAGTATTTGTTAAGCACTTATGGGCTGCAGAAACTGTATTAATTTCATGGGATACAATAAAGTTGAATGAAGTGATTCCTGCCCCAAAATACAGTACTTTGCACACAGTAAGTACTCAAATACAATTGAAGTAAAAATCTACAATGTAGAGGTGGGACAGATGTTAAAATAAATAACAGAGGGAAAACAATGAAATATGAGGATATGAACACAACCACTGTGCAGATTGGGCTGAGTTGCATATCGGAGTGCTTCTGGTGTACAGATCCCAGTACAAAGGGAGAATTTGGTGGTGAGGAGATTGGTCAGTATAGGCTTCCTAAGAAATATTATTTTCATAGGGTTTTGAAGATGGGGAGAGTGCTGGTCTGTCAGCTGTGGATGGGGAGGGACTTCCAGGAGGGAGGATATGGGCAAGGGGTTAATAAAATAAAGAGAGACAAGATTGAGGTACAGTTAAGTTGGTGTAGCAGAATGAAGTGCTTGCATTAGGTTGTAGTGGGAGAGGAGCAAGTTTAGGTAGGGAGTTTAGGTAGGGAAGAAGAGATGTTTGGGTGCTGTAAAGCAGGCAATATGGTAAGAAATTTCTACTTGTGGTGAAGATGGATGGGTAAGCATTGAAGGATTTTTAAAAGTGGGGAAGGCATTAGCAGAACATTTTCAGAAAAGTGATCTGGGCAACAGGGAGCTCAGTGGGTACAGTGATGAAGTATTCGAAGTGTTTGGAATAGTATGGCAGGGATTTGGATGGAAAAGAAGGGAAGGATTCTAAAGACCTTAAGAGAATTATTAGGTAATGTCAGCAAAACCAGAGCACAATGGTAGAAGAGTTAGTAGAGTTGGGAAAATTCCCTTATTTAAGGGCAACAAAAATAGTAATGGGGATAGAGGAGGAAAGGAAAGAATGGCAGGTTAAAAAACTTTTAGGGATACAAAAAAAGGAAAGGTGAACTGAGAGGCAGAGGAGAAATCTGAACAGAGAAGCAGAAGCACCACCAAAACTAGAAAGGTGGGAGATGAGGATAATCAGAGCTTGAAGGAATCAGAAAAATAGTTTCCACCCAATGGAAATGGTCCTGCTGCCCTAGGTCAGGAATAATTTGGAGGGAGAAAAATAAAATCAAAATGAGCATAGAGGAAGGCATTTGGGGGAGTTGTAACAGTATTATGCTTGAACTAAGCCAAGTCAGACTATAATCTATTACACATACCATTACGAGAGAGCAGTTTAGAGGGTTTTGAGGCTATTGCCCAAGGGACAGAAGGCTAAAGTGTGATTATATTTTGTGAGTGATAGGAAGTTTTCCTTATAGAAAAGTAGCCCATTCTAGATAGTCAATGCAAAGAAAAAGAAGCTGATAATGAGGAAATGAGTCAAGATGATAGGACAAAATGGTATGGGAAGAAACAGAAAGTGCTTATCTTCAGAGAATAGAAAATTTTGAAAATGTCCATTGAAAACTAAGGATGATAAATAAAGGTGTTCAGGGGGGAACATCTATTACCTCAAAGGTATGAGAAAAAATACCATACTTCAAAGAAAGGTCAGTCAGTCAATTATATTTATTGATTGTGTTCAGAGCTCTGTAGCACTTGGGAGACTACAATATATCAATAAACAGGCACATTCCCAACCCAAAATGGGGTTACAATCTAGAGGATGAGCTCACATTCTAGAGTACAACATAACAATATAACAGAAATATTCCCTGCCCACAACAAGCTTACAGCATAGAAAGAAAAGAAAAGATAACTTATGATGATAATAATTGTAGTATCTTTTAGAAAGCCATCTTCAAAGCACTGTACTAAGTGCTAGAATAGTACAAGTAAATATGGTCAGATATGGTCCCTTTCCCATTTGATAAAAGTATAAGTGAGAGGGAGAATAGGTATTTAATTTTTATTTTGCAGATGAGGAAACAGACACAGAGAAGTTAAGTGATTTGCACGAGGTCACACAGCAAACAAGCAGCAGAGCTGGGATTGAAGCCTATATCTTTTTACTTCCAGGCCCATGCTCCTGTCCACTTAGGCCATGTTGCTTTTCATCTTTTTTTTTCTGTCTTTAATATATATTTAAAAGAAGCTAAATACTTTTATTCTGTCAGTGGGCCTATTTCTGCTAGATTTATAATGCTGAATTGCTCAGCTAAAGTTGCTCAGCTAAAATCAATGATTATTTTATTGATCTGGTCCCAGATTTTGTATCATTTAACCAATATTCAACAATCCAGAGGAGGTTTATGAAAGTTACTTCTCAAAGCAGAATCAACTATCTGGAAAACAGATATAAAATCATAATTCCATTAACAGTTATACACTTAAACAAAGATGTTTTCTCTCATAAGAAGGTTGGTAGGTTTTAGCAGTAGCAGTCCTGCTTGCTGTCTGTGGAAGGAGAACTACTCTGCAAATAAGGAAACTTGACTTTTAGTCCTGGTTCTCATGCTGGGGCCATGTCATCAGTGATGAAGTTTTCTGGGCAGTGAACTCAACAAGGTGGACGAGCTCAGCAGGAATCCCCCAAAATAATGTGGATAGCAAAAACCATAGTGGCTACCATGGTCAGATCATGGTTACATAGCACCGCATCCACACTGTGGTCACTTAAGCCATAAATGAATGCTGTGATTAAAACCTAATGCACATGGCAATGAGTGGCACCTCTGCACACCTACTCACATTTTACACTTCATATTCCAGTGGGAACCTGGTTGGTATTGAAGAGAGAACACTAAATAATAATAATGGCATTTATTAAGCACTTACTATGGGCAAAGCACTGTTCTAAGCACTGGGGAGGTTACAAGGTAATCAGGTTGTCCCACTGGGGGCTCACAGTCTTCATCCCCATTTTACAGATGAGGGAACTGAGGCACAGGGAAGTTAAGTGACTTGCCCAAAGTCACACAGCTGACAATTGGCGGAGCTGGAATTTGAACCCACGACCACTGACTCCAAAGCCAGGCTCTTTGCCACTGAGCCACGGTGCTTCTAGCAGTAAAATGAATTCCTCTGTTCAGGTGACATCTCAGGATCCAGGCTAATCAGACCCTCTCAATGGACGAATCCATTGAATCATAAAGCAGTGGAAAAATTTTTCTGAAGGATAATACATTTCTCTGCCATTTGAAAAAAGCACTTCTCATTCAATATATTTACCTAAAGTACTTAACCAAACTCTTGTCTGTGACCTTTATGGTAAACTGATACCACTTGATTGACTTAAGTTGAACTGTTAGGAATCTGTGTGTATTACTGCCTTCCGCAGCAACACAGGCTGCTATCTTTACTATCTTGTAGGTGCTTCATAAATAATAATATTTCTCAACGGCTTTTCTCAGCAATCTGTTTTTATCAGTATTCTAATACTGCTGACTTTCTCTCCCCTCATACTTCATACTTCAGAAACTGATCTTCCTCACTCACTGAAACCTAGCTTTCTCAAAATTCATTCATTCAATCGTATTTATTGAGCGCTTACTCTGTGCAGAGCACTGTACTAAGCGCTTGGGAAGTACAAGTTGGCAACATATGGAGACGGTCCCTACCCACCAGCGGGTTCACAGTGTAGAAGGGGGAGACAGACAAAACAAAACATATTAACAAAATAAAATAAATAGAATAAATATGTATAAGTAAAATAGAGTAATAAATATGTACAAACATATATACAGGTGCTGTGGGGAGGGGAAGGAGGTAAGGCGGGGGGCGATGGGAACGGGGAGGAGGGGGAGAGGAAGGAGGGGGCTCAGTCTGGGCAGGCCTCCTGGAGGAAGTGAGCTCTCAGTAATAATAATAATGATGGCATTTATAAAGCGCTTACTTTGTGCAGAGCACTGTTCTAAGCACTGGGGTGGTTACAAGGTGATCAGGTAGGGCTTTGGAGGGAGGAAGAGAGCTGTTTATTGAGTATTGATTGAGCGCTTACTCTGTGCAGTAAAGTGATACGTCCAATCGACTGGATGTGCCTTGTCTAAGGGAAAAGAAAATGCCTCCCTTCCCTGCTTCATGCTGGAAAGTTCCAGGTCAGTGCCTGGTTGAGCCATTAAGTTTGCCACACCCCCCCCCAACACACACACACACACACACACACACACACACACCCATCCCCCCCGATGGCCCCGTGGACACGTGGCTGTCCCTCCCTGGCTCCTCTCACCTTAGTGGGCATGGGCAAGGCAGGCGGGCCCCATGGAGCGACGGCCCGGACCAACGGACAGACACCTCGATCCCCCCCGACAACCAATCAATTGTATTTATTGAGTGCTTACTGTGTGCAGAGCACTGTACTAAGCGCTTGGGAAGTTGGAAACATATAGAGACAGTCCCTACCCAACATTGTATTGGGCTCACAGTCTAAAAGTCTGACCCCACCGGAGTTGCCACCTGCCCGGGCTGCGGGTGCGAGCCGGTGGCAGCGGCCATGGTCTCCCCTGCTGCTTTCTCCAGAAGGTGTTTAACTTTCATCCACTCCCCCAGATTCATTGGAAAAGGGGGAGAAGTTGGCTTTCTTCTTGCTCGCCAATGCCACTTTCACGCCAATCCACTACCCTCATTCTTCTCCTTCCCTTTCTCTGAAGCCTGTGTCATCAGCCTCTACCACCCACTCCAAATACTAGTTATGGTCACCTACCTCACCCCAGTATCCATCTTCAAATTTTGGAACCATTTTGAACCCTGTCTCACATTCCTTCGGAGCAGCGTGGCTCAGTGGAAAGAGCCTGGGCTTGGGAATCAGAGGTCATGGGTTCTGATCCCAACTCCGCCATTTGTCATGTGTGACTTTGGGCCAGTCACTTCACTTCTCTGTGCCTCAGTTCTCTCATCTGCAAAATGGGGATTAAGACTGTGAGCCCCACGTGGAACAACCTTGATTACCTTGTATCTCCCCCAGTGCTTAGAACAGTGCTTGGCACATAGTAAGCACTTAAATACCAACATTAGTATTATTCCTTCTTTCTCCATCCCGACATTGGTGCTTTGGGACTTCAATATCCACATAGATGTTCCCGACGACCCTTCCATTGTGCTCTATAATGTCTCAATTCCATTGACCTCCTGCTCCGCACTACCTTGACCTCTACCTGGGGAATCCCTCAAGGCTCAGTTCTGGGTCCCCTTCTATACTCCATCAACACCCACTTCCTTGGAGAGCTCATTCATTCTCATGGCTTCAACTACTATCTCTATGCAAATAAGCAGCAGCATGGCTCAGAAGAAAGAGCTCAGGCTTTGGAGTCAGAGGTCCTGGGTTCAAATCCCAGCTTTGCCAATTGTCAGCTGTGTGACTTTGGGCCAGTCACTTAACTTCTCTGTGCCTCAGTTACCTCATTGACTGTGAAATGGAGATTGAGACTGTGAGCCCCTCGTGGGACAACCTGATCCCCTTGTAACCTCCGCAGCACTTAGAACAGTGCTTTGCACATAGTAAGCGCTTAATAAATGCCATCACTATTATTATTAATAAATGATTCCCAAACCTCCTCTCAATCCAAACTGCTACCACATTAATCTAAGCACTTAGCCTGTTTTGCATTGATTACTGTAGCAGCTGATCTCCCTGCCTCTTTCCACAGCAGTCTATACTTCACTCTGCTGCCCAGATCATTTTTTCTACAAAAATGTTCAGGCCATGTTTTCCCACTCCTCAAGAACCTCTACAGGTTGCCGATTCACATCTGCAACAAATAGAAACTTCTAAACATTGGCATTAAAGCACTCAATCACCTTGCCCCCTCCTACCTCACTCTCTACTCTCCTACTTCAACCCAGCCTATACGCTTCACTCCTCTAATAGTAACCTTCTCACTGTATTTCAATCTTGTCTATCCTGCCACTGACCTCTCGCCCAGGTCCTGGGTCTGGCCTGGATTGCCCACTCTCTTCATATCTTCTGGACAATTACTCTCTCCACCTTCAAAGCTTTACTGAAGGCACATTTCTTCCAAAGGCCTTCCCTGACTAAACCCTCTTTTCCTTTTCTTGCACTCCCTTATGCAACACCCTGGATTGCTCCTTTCATTCATTCATTTAGTCATTTGAGTGCTTACTGTGTGCAGAGCACTGTACTAAGCCCTTGGAAAGTACAATTCAGCAACAGAGATAAACCCTGCCCACAATGGGCATCCACAGCACTTACGTATATATTTGTAATTTTATTCATTTATGCCTCTCTCCTCCTCTAGACTGTAAGCTCTTTGTGGTCAGGGAATGATGAAGATGATGATGGCATTTATTAAGTGCTTACTATGTGCAAAGCACTGTTCTAAGTTCTGGGGAGGTTACAAGGTGATCAGGTTGTCCCATGGGGGGCTCACAGTCTTAATCCCCATTTTACAGATGAGGGAACTGAGGCACAGAGAAGTGAAGTGAGTTGCCCAAAGTCACACAGCTGACAATTGGCGGAGCTGGGATTTGAACCCATGACCTCTGACTCCAAAGCCTATGCTCTTCCCACTGAGCCACGCTGCTTCCCCTGCAATAATTTTGATATTTGTTAAGTACTTACTATGCACCACAGACTGTACTAAACACTGGGGTGGATACACACAAATAGGGTTGGACATAGTCCCTGCCTCATATGGGGCTCACAGTCTTAATTCCCATTTTACAGATGAGGTAACTGAGGCAAAGAGAAGTGAAGTGACTTACCCGAGGCCACATATCAGATAAGTGGCAGAGCTGGGATTAGAATCAATCATATTTATTGAGCACTTACTGTGTGCAGAGCACTGTACTAAGCACTTGGGAAGTACAAGTTGGCAACATATAGAGATGGTCCCTACCCAACAGTGGGCTCACAGTCTAGAAGGGGGAGACAGAGAACAAAACAAAACATATTAACAAAATAAAATAAATAGAATAGATATGTACAAGTAAAATAAATAGAGTAATAAATATGTACAAACGTATATACATGACCTTCTGATTTTCAGGCCTATGCTCTATCCATTACACCATACTGCTTCTCAAGGGAATGTGTCTGTCATTGTACTCTCCTAAGTACTTAGTACAGTGCTCTGCACACAGTAAGCACTCAATAAATACAATTGACTGATGGACTCTATTTCCAGCTGTGATCTCTTTCCTTTCTGCAGCATTATACTTCTTCCCTTCAAGACATCTCTACTTGAATGTCAACTCGACACCTCAAACTTGTCTGAAACAGAACTCCTTATCTTTCGCCCAATCCATCTTTCCCCTGACTTTCTCATCACTGTAGATGACACCACCATCTTTTCTGTCTCAAGCCTATAACCTTGGCATTATCATCTCTCTCATTGAACCCACATATTCAAATCCAACACTAAATCCTGTTAGTTCAACTTTCACAACATTGCTACAATCCACCGTTTCCTCTCCATCCAAACTACTACCACACTGATCCAAGCACTTATCCTATCCTGCTTCGATTACTACATCAGCTTCCTTGTTGACTTCCCTGACTCTTCTCTCCCCCCACTATAGTCCATACTTTACTCTGCTGCTCAGACCCTTTTTGGAGAAAAATGTTCAGTCCACATTTCCCCACTTCAAGATACTCCAGTGATTGCTTATCCACCACCAAATCAGTCATAAACTCCTTAACAATGGCTTTCAAGCACTCAATCTCCTTGCCCCATGCTATCTTGCCTCACTGCTTTCCTATTACCGCTCAGTCTGCAGACATTGCTCTTCTAATGCTAACCTATTCGCTGTACCTCAATTTCCTCTATCTTGCCACTGATCTCCCACCCATATTCCGAAACTGGCCTGGAACAATGCTCCCTTCTCATATCGGACAGATAATTACTCTCCCTCACTTCAAAAGCCTTACTGAAGGCACATCTCCTCCAAGAGGCTTTCCCCGACTAGGCCCTCATTTAGTCTTCTCCCACTCCCTTCTGCATTACTCTTGCACTGGCACCCTTTATTCACCCTACCCTCAGCCCCGCAACAGTTATTTAAATGTCCATAATTCATTTATATTAATGACTGTCTCCCCACTTAAACTGTAAACTCACTGTGGGCAGCTGTGTCTACCAGATCTGTTATTTTGTACTCTCCCAAGCACTTAGTACAGTGCATTGCACTAAGTACTCAGTGAATATGATTCATCCATTCAATCAATCGTATTTATTGAGCGCTTACTATGTGCAGAGCACTGTACTAAGCGCTTGGGAAGTACAAATTGGCATCACATAGAGACAGTCCCTACACAACAGTGGGCTCACAGTCTAAAAGGGGGAGACAGAGAACAGAACCAAACATACCAACAAAATAAAATAAGTAGGATAGAAATGTACAAGTAAAATAAATAAATAAATAAATAAATAGAGTAATAAATATGTACAACCATATATACATATATACAGGTGCTGTGGGAAAGAGAAGGAGGTAAGACGGGGGGATGGAGAGGGGGGCGAGGGGGAGAGGAAAGAAGGGGCTCAGTCTGGGAAGGCCTCCTGGAGGAGGTGAGCTCTCAGCAGGGCCTTGAAGGGAGGAAGAGAGCTAGCTTGGCGGATGGGCAGAGGGAGGGCATTCCAGGCCTGGGGGACGACGTGGGCCGGGGGTCGATGGCGGGACAGGCGAGAGCGAGGTACGGTGAGGAGATTAGTGGTGGAGGAGCGGAGGGTGCGGGCTGGGCAGTAGAAGGAGAGAAGGGAGGTGAGGTAGGAGGGGGCGAAGTGATGGAGAGCCTTGAAGCCCAGGGTGAGGAGTTTCTGCCTGATGCGCAGATTGATCAGTAGCCATTGGAGGTTTTTGAGGAGGGGATTAATATGTCCAGAGCGTTTCTGGACAAAGATAATCCGGGCAGCAGCATGAAGTATGGATTGAAGTGGAGAGAGACACGAGGATGGGAGATCAGAGAGAAGGCTAGTGCAGTAGTCCAGATGGGATAGGATGAGAGCTTGAATGAGCAGGGTAGCGGTTTGGATGGAGAGGAAAGGGCGGATCTTGGTAATGTTGCGGAGCTGAGACCGGCAGGTTTTGGTGACGGCTTGGATGTGAGGGGTGAATGAGAGAGCAGAGTCGAGGATGACACCAAGGTTGCGGGCTTGTGAAACGGGAAGGATGGTAGTGCCGTCAACAGAGATGGGAAAGTCAGGGAGAGGACAAGGTTTGGGAGGGAAGACAAGGAGCTCAGTCTTCGACATGTTGAGCTTTAGGTGGCGGGCGGACATCCAGATGGAGATGTCCTGAAGGCAGGAGGAGATGCGAGCCTGGAGGGAGGGGGAGAGAGCAGGGGCAGAGATGTAGATCTGGGTGTCATCAGCGTAGAGATGATAGTTGAAGCCGTGGGAGCGAATGAGGTCACCAAGGGAGTGAGTGTAGATTGAGAACAGAAGGGGACCAAGCACTGAACCTTGGGGAACCCCCACAGTAAGAGGATGGGAGGGGGAGGAGGAGCCTGCAAAAGAGACTGAGAAAGAACGACCGGAGAGATAAGAGGAGAACCAGGAGAGGACGGAGTCTGTGAAGCCAAGGTCAGATAATGTGTTGAGGAGAAGGGGGTGGTCCACAGTGTCGAAGGCAGCTGAGAGGTCGAGGAGGATTAGGACAGAGTATGAGCCGTTGGATTTGGCAAGCAGGAGGTCATTGGTGACCTTTGAGAGCGCAGTTTCCGTGGAATGAAGGGGATGGAAGCCAGACTGGAGGGGGTCGAGGAGAGAGTTCCTTAAGCTCTTCCACATCTTTTTCTCTTAGTTCAGTCCTGCCACTTTAGTCTGAATGGGAAACACAATGGAGGAATCAAAATGATTAACAATAATAATAAAGATGATAGTATTATCCCTTATTTATTAAGCATTTACTATGTGTTGAGTACTTTGCAAAGGGATGGGGCAGATACAAGTTAATCAGATTGGGCACATTCCCCATTCTACATGGAGCTCACAATTTAAGAGGGAAGGAGAACAGGTGTTTTATCCCTGTTATACAAATGAGTATTAAGAAGGTTAAAGACTTGCATAAGGTTTCACAGTAGGCAGGTGGCAGAGCTGGGATTCAAACCAAGGCCACCTGACTCCCGGTCTTGTGCTATTTTCAGTAGGTTCAATGGCCTCACAAATTAGTGAAACAGTCTTCTATACCCTACCAGGTAGGACTTTCTGCAACTCATCCAGTATCAGTGATCATGAATTGGTCATATTCCACCTCTCTTGGAAGAACATTCTATAACTATTTGTGGGCATGAAGCACTGCTTGTTATTCAGCTCAAACTTTCATTAGAATCATGTCATTATCACCTCTTTACCTGCTCCTAAATTTGGCTACTTCCCCACTGATTATGTTAGACTACAATGGCCTACCTACATTAGGCTTTTCAGAATTGCTGGGAAGGGAGAAAAATATTACCCCATCCCATATCACAAGTGCTAGGGACATCCTGGGAAATGAATGGCTCCCATCGATCAATTTTTAATTTCTTAATTATAATTTAGCACTCAGTAAATACCATTGATTGAATGGAGAAAAAATTGAGTTGGTCTTAAGTGCTTACTATGTGCTTACTTGTACAGAGCCTTGTACTAAGCTCTTGGAATACAACAATACAATACAACAGAGTTTGTAGGCATGTTCCCTGTGCAGTGAGCTTTTTTATGGTATTAGTTAAGCACTTATTATGCGCAGGCATTGTTCTAAGAGCTGGGGCAGATACCAAGTAATAAGGTCAGACAAAGTCCACGCACCACAGTGGGCTCAATATTAACCTCCATTTTACACATGAGGCAACAGGCACAGAGAAGCTAAGTGACTCACCCAAGGTCACATAGCAGACAAGTGGCAAAGCCAGTATTAGAACTCTCTGGCCCTTGTTATATTCATGAAGACATGCTGCTTCTCATGAACTTACATAATAATAATAATAATGGCATTTATTAAGTGCTTACAATATGCAAAGCACTGTTCTAAGCGCTGGAGAGGTTACAAGGTGATTAGGTTGTCCCATGGGGGGGACTCAATGTCTTAATTCCCATTTTACAGATGAGGTAACAGGCACAGAGAAGTTAAGTGACTTGCCCAAAGTCACACAGCTGACAATTGGCGGAGCCAGGATTTGAACCCGTAACCTCTGACTCCAAAGCCCGGGATCTTTCCACTGAGCCACACTGTTTCACAACAATCAAAGGTATTTATTGAATCCTTGCTTTTTGCAGAGTACTGTTCAGTATAATACAACAGAATTTGTCACCATGTTCCCTGCCCTTAATAAGGTTACAGTTTAGAGGACAGTAGCCTCCCCACCCACCAGCAGGCAGTGGCATCAAGTTGTCCTCAGGTCCCTCTAAACAGCTGATCAATAAATCAGAGCTGTACTAAGTGCTTGAGAGAATACAGTATAACGGAGTAAGGTAGACATTCCCTTCCCACAAGAACCTTGCAGCCTAGAAGGCTATATAGATATTAATAGACTTTAGATTCTAGACTGCAAGCTCCTCTAGACTGTAAGCTCGTTGTAAGCAGGGAATGAGAAGCAGCATGGCTTAGTAGAAAGATCAGGGGGGCTTGGGAGTCAGAGGACATGGGTTCTAATCCAGATCCTGCCACTTGTCTGCTGTGTGACCTTGGCTAGCCACTTCACTTCTCTGTGCCTCAGTTACCTCATCTGTAAAATGGGGATTAAGACTGTGAGCCCCAAGTGGGACAACCTGATGACCTTGTATCTCCTCTAGCACTTAGAACAGTGCTTGGCACATAGTAAGTGCTTAAATACTGTCATTATTATTATTATGGGCCTCCAAGCACTTCATACAGTGCTCTGCACACAAATGCTCAATAAATACAATTGGATGAATGAATCATCATCAATCGTATTTATTGAGTGCTTACTATGTGCAGAGCACTGTACTAAGCGCTTGGGAAGTACAAATTGGCAACATCTAGAGACAGTCCCTACCCAACAGTGGGCTCACAGTCTAAAAGGGGGAGACAGAGAACAAAACCAAACATACTAACAAAATAAAATAAATAGAATAGATATGTACAAATAAAATAAATAAATAAATAAATAGAATAAAAAATATGTACAAACATATATACATATATACAGGTGCTGTGGGGAAGGGAAGGAGGTAAGATGGGGGGGATGGAGAGGGGGACGAGGGGGAGAGGAAGGAAGGGGCTCAGTCTGGGAAGGCCTCCTGGAGGAATGCACACAGTACTCCTGCACACAGTAGATGTTCAATAAGTCTGATTGATTAATATGAATAAATTATGGATATATTCCTTGAGGGCAGGGAACATGTCTAGCAACTCTATTACACTGTTCTCTTCCCAGAGCTTAGTACAATGCTCTGCACACAGTAAATACCACTGATTGAATGTAGAAAAAAAAATTGAGTTAGTCTGTAGTTTTATTCTTAGCTTGGTGCCATACAGCTCAGGGCTTCATTCTTGATCACATAAAGCAAAAGCTTAGAGTCTAATAATTTATACCTTTTAAATATTTGATTTATGTTTATGCATTATTCTTCCCTTATTGAGATGCACATTTTCCTAAAGGGACCTGTTCTATACCATGTTTTTAATTTCTTAATTATAATTTAGAAGCCTAATATAATTCCTATGAAAGGATGAGGTTTTAGAAGGCAGAGAACACACTGGGAAATCTAATTTAAAATGCTATTTTGGCACCGTTCTCTCTCATTTGCATAGTGAATATGCCCTAATGTCCCCACACCAAATTTTTCACTCCCTGTATGCAATTATAAACTCCAGCTATTGACTTTAGTTGAGCTTTTGAATGACTAGAAGAGAGCAAAAGTCATTTTGTTTAACTAAACTGTAATCATCATTCTGCCTTATGTATGCTTAAGAGCTGGGAAAGGTAAGAACATTCTGATGAAAGAAGTCAAAGCTTTACTTCCAAATGTTGAAAGGACACTGTATGAGGCAGGATTGGAACAGCAGAGTAATTGCTCATTCTTTATTCAAAGAAGCTCTGGCTGTTACTATTGAAATGTACTGAAGGCACCATTGTGTTAGTCCAGCTGCAGGCTTTTTACAAGGCAAAAATGAACTGTTAATGTTCAGAAGAACAATGACTGTTGCACTCTCCAGGCACACAAGGCAGAACTGAAAATTATGATGGAATTATTTTTGTTTTCCAAAGAAAAAGAAAGACCAGTATAGATTCCTGCTAATAGGAAAATTTGTGAGTTAACACAGAATTGCAGAGAGTAGAAAATTTGATTTAGATAACAAATACCATAATAATAATAATGAACACTATTTCTTAGATGTGGTGTCCTAAATTCAAGCATCTATCACCAGTTTACTTGAAAGGGCACACTTTTCTTATTACTCTATCAAGAACATCTTTTAAAAATGTATATTAGAGAAGAAGGTTTAGATTACAATTGCTCTTTGTTTAGAGGTTTTTGCTTATAGAAACCATTCTTCAAACTTTAGTACTCATAATATTCTTCAGTCTGTAACCTTCTCTGTTCCCTGTCACTGTGAACACCAGCTTTGACTTTCCTATGCTTCTCACTCTCCCCAGTCCTCCCAATTTCTTATATCCTAAAGAGAGCCAGAGAAAGTGACCTTTCTTGATCTGTGGCAAAGCAACAAGTGAGGTTGAGGGGACTACTGTAGCTTGGGAATACCTTTGTCCCTAGAACAGCACAATGTCTGGCTCCATTCCTCCAGATATCTCTGGTTCTCTCAGGACACCTGGAGAATGTAGCATTTCCCTGAGAATGGAGAGACTCCCTTAGACTCTACTGGGTTGGAACAGGATTTCCACCTCAGCAGGAATCCCCAGTCTGAGACAGAGGACTTTCTGGAAACTGAAATACTCATGCTTTCAACCCTTCATACACTGAGCAGCTGAACTAAAGCTCAGTCTCAGCCTCCATAAGCAAGGCTCAGTGGGATGGGATGTGGTCTCAGAAAACCAGAGCTTGATTAAAGCTCTACTGAAATTCCACTTCCCCTGGTCTCCCCCACTGTACAATAGCCCATTGTTCTTGTGCATACCCTCAACATATTAACTTGCACTTGTTTGTCTATTCATCCTAATATATTCTGTTATGTGCATCTGAGGCAAGATTTCTTTCATCCCCTCCAACTTTAATGAATGGCTTTTGTAAAGTCCTTCAGGACCAGAATCATTTCTCTTAATTGTATGTTCTATAAATACATATGTATGTGCTATAAATGATGCTCTATTCCACAATACAATTAGTTGCTCTGTACACATTAGGAACCCAATACTATGGATTTATCATTCAGCCAGGACTCTTCTCCCATATTCAGTCTCAGACTATAGATGCAATGATGAACTGAATGAACATGGCAATTCCCTAGTCTTATACCAAGTAGTTTTCAGTCCCAGACCCAATGGGAGTCACCATTACAGCTCCAAGTCAAGCGGAAAATACTCACAACTGGTAGGGCATATTTCTGAAAGGCCAGCTACTTTTCTAGGCTACAAGGAGGGGTCAGAGCATCAAATCCAGTCCCCAAGCCCAGGGTAAAATGGCTCCAAACTATGTACTTATTCAAGACAACAAAGACCCTCTGTGCTATATTACTCATCACACTGACTCTCAGCTTAGTGCACAGAAGTTTTAATCATGTTCAGAATTTCCTTCATAGTAGTACCCTGGGCTAAGTTATTGCCTAATTCTTCTCATTTCTTTCCTATTCTCTCTATAACTGGGTCCTTAGACACTTCCTACTGGAAGCTAAGAGTCAGGGTAGAGCTAGATTAAAGAATCATCACTGTGGAATCATCAGCCTCTCCCCAGATAAGACTGCCCATAACCATTCTGAACTGAAGTACATTTTGCCTATTCTTTAGAAGAGTTCCATGGAAAGAGAATTTACCACACTCATAGTAATCTCTGCTGGTGTGTCACTATTTCTACTTTCAGGCAATTACATGTCTCATTTTAGTCCATTTCCTCTTGTATGACCTCAATGAAGGTCACCAACACATGTATAATAGACTTTGTGTATAATACCTTTTTGATTGTCTAATCCTTCAATACATTTCAGAGCTATTATTCAATTCTGAAATCTTGAACGTGTGCTAAAAATGATGCTGTGATCCACAATACAATTGAGAAACGACATGTAAAAGGAAGCATGTGTGTTTAGGATTAACAATGCCCGCTCTCTCATTCACCCCTCACATCCAAGCCGTCACCAAAACCTGTTGGTCTCAGCTCCGCAACATTGCCAAGATCCGCCCTTTCCTCTCCATCCCAACTGCTACCCTGCTCATTCAAGCTCTCATCCTATCCCGTCTGGACTACTGCATCAGCCTTCTCTCTGATCTCCCATACTCGTGTCTCTCTCCACTTCAATCCATACTTCATGCTGCTGCCCGGATTATCTTTGTCCAGAAACACTCTGGGCATATCACTCCCCTCCTCAAAAATCTCCAGTGGCTACCAATCAATCTGCGCATCAGGCAGAAACTCCTCACCCTCGGCTTCAAGGCTGTCCATCACCTCGCGCCCTCCTACCTCACCTCCCTTCTCTCCTTCTACAGCCCAGTCCACACCCTCCGCTCCTCCACCACTGATCTCCTCACCATACCTCGCTCTCGCCTGTCCCGCCATCGACCCCCGGCCCACGTCATCCCCCGGGCCTGGAATGCCTGCCCTCTGCCCATCCGCCAAGCTAGCTCTCTTCCTCCCTTCAAGGCCCTACTGAGAGGTCACCTCCTCCAGGAGGCCTTCCCAGACTGAGCCCCTTCCTTCCTCTCCCCCTCGTCCCCCTCTCCATCCCCCCCATCTTACCTCCTTCCCTTCCCCACAGCACCTGTATACATGTATATATGTTTGTACATATTTTTTACTCTATTTATTTATTGATTTTATTTGTACATATCTATTCTATTTATTTTATTTTGTTAGTATGTTTGGTTTTGTTCTCTGTCTCCCCCTTTTAGACTGTGAGCCCACTGTTGGGTAGGGACTGTCTCTATATGTTGCCAATTTGTACTTCCCAAGCGCTTAGTACAGTGCTCTGCACATAGTAAGCGCTCAATAAATACGATTGATGATGATGATGATGATATTATTTTGGTAATCAGATTTACAGCAATGACATTAACAATATGAATGAATGTAGAATGTCATATTAGACTGGGCTACACACTAAAATTCTAAATTTTCTAGCATCTACCTGCTTTAACGCAGAGTCAAAATACAAGTTAGGGTGAAAGAGACACTCTGAAGGTGATATAATCTACAGCTATAAACTCTGAGGCCTACAACAGGCCAAGCAAAGTCAAAATAGGGAGATAATTTCCTTTTCTTCTCTTCTACATAATAGTCTGGCATTCTCTTTAAAAATCTTGATTAAAGGCAATGCAAATCAAAATTGACTATCATTACTGACTGCAGTATTCCATATTCCCTGTTTTCAGTCCCCTTTCATGTGCAGTTTCAAAGATGGAAAATAACAGAAAACAGTTCAAATTTTTATTCTTAAAATGTGTACTCTGGGTTGACTGGGTGTCTTCTGAAAGAAATCTACAATACAGTGATATTCTGGATAACTGTGTTTTGGGCAGACCACCTGCTGTAATTAATTGCCATTGAGCTACTAGAAAAAGTACTTAGGCCTCTCATTATGATATAATCATATATTCAGATTGTAATAGCTGCCAGAAAATGCTGTTTTCTAAATTGGGAGCCATGGTCAAATCTCCAAATGCTGAAAGCTATAGAGTAAGTTTGCTTTGTTTGTTCTTGAAGGACCTTATGCTACGGGAAAATAATAATAATAATAATGATGGCATTTATTAAGCACTTACTATGTGCAAAGCACTGTTCTAAGCGCTGAGGAGGTTATAAGGTGGTCAGGTTGTCCCACGGGGGGGCTCACAGTCTTAATCCCCCATTTTCCAGATGAGGTAACTGTGGCACAGAGAAGTTAAGTGACTTGTCCAAAGTCACACAGCTGACAATTGGCAGAGCAGGGGTTTGAACCCATGACCTCTGACTCCAAAGCCCGTGCTCTTTTTCACTGAGCCACGCTGCATTATAGTAACCATTCTATTGTATGTATTGAGTGCTTACTGTGGGCAGAGCACTGTACTAAGTGCTTAGTACAGTACAGATTCAGAAGAATCTGTGGGTTAGGGAAGATCCACGATTTCAGAATTAGCTGATAGCTTTGAATTGTAGTGAGAAATTAGGTGATCAAAATAATTCCACTATGGCTAACGTTTCTCAGTACAAATTCCTATATTACTGTTCTCTTTGCCATTAGCAGAGTGATTCTTGCTATTTTATTGTACTAAAGATTTTAAAAAGTTACAAAAACCCATAAAGAAAATCAAGTACTGCCTGGAAACTAAAGCAAGGCTTAGGCAAGGCTGGGAAGCCCAGTAGCAACACACTGTCTGATGCCTCATGCATGAGCACAATCATATTATCGCTCTGCCACCAGTTTTGCCCCTCTCCAAGTGAATACTTAACTACTGCCTAAGTCAGTTTTCTGAAACATTGCTTTGCGTGTCTCTCCACTCCTAAATGTCCTAAGTCACTGGTTTTAATAAACTTAAATTAACTCCCCTCTACTTACCCATTCTCTTTTTTTCCAATCACTCAGCTGGTACTCACTCTAAGCTTCTTTCCATTTAAGTTATTCACCGTAACTCATTCTTAAGTCTCCCGCAACTGACCTCTGGCTCACAGATTTCCTTCACACCTGGTAGAGCTTCAAGGCCTTTTGGAACCACATCCCCACCAGGAGGCTTTTAACAATTCATCTCTCATCTCCCTACCCTAATTGCCACTTCAACACTTTCACACCACCTAAGCACTTTAGTACTCATCCATCACCAACCTTTTTAAAGGTATTTTTTAAGTGATTACTATGTGCCAGGCACTTTTCTAAATGCTGGAGTAGATAAAAACTAATCAGGTTGATCACAATCAGTGTCCTACATGGGGCTCAAAGTTTTTATTCCTATTTTACAGATGAGGTAACTGAGGCACAGGTAAATTGAGTGACTTGTCCAAGGTCACAGAGCAGACAGGTGGCAGGACAGGGATTAAATAAATAAATAAAAATAATGGCATTTATTAAGCACTTACAATGTGCAAAGCACTGTTCTAAGCACTGGGGGGGATACAAGGTGATCAGGTTGTCCCACGTGGGACTCACAGTCTTCATCCCCATTTTACAGATGAGGGAACAGAGGCTCAGAGAAATTAAGTGACTTGCCCAAGGTCACACAGCAGACATGTGGTGGGGCCGGGATTTCAACACATGACCTCTGACTCCAAAGCCCATGCTCTTTCCACTGAGCCACGCTGCTTCTCTAGGTCTCTAGAATTAGAGTCTAGGTCCTTCTGATTAATGTCTACACTCCCCATGTTACCCCCAGTAACAATAATAATAATGATAATATTAATGGTATTTGTTAAGCACTTACTATGTGCAAAGCACTGTTCTAAGCGCTGGGGTAGATACAAGGTGATCAGGTTGTCCTATGTGGGGCTCACAGTCTTAATCCCCATTTTACAGATGACAGAACTGAGGCACAGAGAAGTTAAGTGACTTGCCCAAAGTCACACGGCTGACAAGTGACAGAGCTGGGATTAGAATCTATGACCTTTGATTCCCAAGCCCTGGCTCTTTCCACTGAGCAACACCGCTTCTCATGATGATTCTTAAGCACTTCACCATCTGGGCACCATCTGGGTAAATTTCCCACCTCCCAGAGTAGTTACATATACTATTACCAACTGATGCAAAGGTCCCATTTTCCTTCTTCTTCCAACCTTTAGATTATTTTAGTGAGTTCCCAACTCGAGTATAAGACCCACAAGGACCATAGCTATTATCTGTACTACACAATCCCAAGCACATACTACAGTATTTTGCACACAGTACTGTTCAATAAATGCTAGTGGTGGATTATTTTCTTTCTCCCTGCACTCTACTACACATAGAGAGGACATCTTTGGTTTGAAGATGATTCAATTACTTTTAGTAGCTATTCCATCCTGATGTGTCTGCGTTCATTTCTTCTTGTTCTTCTCCGAGGTTTCTCTATCTGTAAATTATGTTTGGCTCCCCCATTGAATTATAGGCTCTTTGAGGGCAGGTTTTTTCCTCTCCTGGCTATGCAGGTTGAGCACTATCATTTTATTATGTTTTACTGAAGCAGCGTGGCTTGGAAAGAGCACAGGTTTGGGAGGCAGAGGTTGTGGGTTCTAATCCCAGCTCCGCCCCTTATCAGCTGTGTGACTTTGGGCAAGTCACTGAACTTCTCTGTGCCTCAGTTACCTCATCTGGAAGATGCAGATTAAGACTGTGAGCCCCACCTGGGACAACCTGATAACCTTGTATCTTTCCCAGCGATTAGAACAGTGCCTGGCACATAGTAGGCACTTAATAAATACCATTATTATTAGTAGTAGTATTTAAAGAGTTTATAATATCAAGCACTTTACTGAGCACTGGGATAGATACAAGATAATCATATTAAATAAAAACTTTGTCCAAATGGGACGCATAATCTACGAAGTGTGAAGAGCAGATAATGTTTCCATTATGCAGTTTCAGAAATTTAGATACAAAAAGTTTCAGTAAATTGTCCATCACATAGGAGGTGAGTGGCAGAGATGAAATTAGGTCACGGTTCTCCTAACAGTCCCAGGGCCCTTTCCTCTAGGTGCTTCCTAGTCTAGTGGAGGTTATGGTAATGGCTCTGTAAAATGGAAATTAAGACTGTAAGCCCCCCGTGGGACAACCTGATCACCTTGTAACCTCCCCAGCGCTTAGAACAGTGCTTTGCACATAGTAAACGGTTAATAAATGCCATTATTATTATTATTATTATTACTACTCTACATGAAGAGAGTGATCAACAAATGACACTCATTCATAGGAAAGGATCTTGAGAGACCACTTGCTCCAGGCAGAGCCAGATCAAAATTGTCCCAGATGGATGTGAATTTATTGTAGTTTAAGCTTTTAGTTCCATATTTCTCTTAGTATCAAGTTGCAGTGAAACATTACTCTATTTCCCAGGAAGTTATTCATTAGATCTAACCTAGATCCCTTGAGATGGGGCTAAATTCCATTTCCTTTGGATCAGTCCTCAGTGGAGATGAAGAAAATTGGGTTACCAATATCTGTATCATCATCCTTCACATATTTGAAAAATATTATTAGGTGGTGGATTAGTTTTTGGTTATTGCTAACCTGATTTACTCCATCCCCACTGAGGACAGCAGGAAAGGAAATCAAATATAATCTCATCTCAAGGGATCTAAGTTAGAAACATGTAATTAGTTTGATAATATTTTTACTAAAAACTGGGATGTCATAGCTTTCGCTTCCCTTCTGGTGACTGCCAGCCCTGGGTAGTGGACAAAAGGTTAAGACAGAGAAGTACAGGGTTAAAATTATCCAGACTTTTACTGCCTGCATACTGTCTCAGGATGCTTATAATTTATTCAAAATTATGGTTCATTTGTGTGTTCACTACAGATCACAAAATTCCAGGCTCTCCCAGCTAAATAATAATGCATGGTCAGGCCATTAAAAATGAACAACTTAAGCTTGTTCTACTCCAGACTCAATACTTTACATATTTTTAAAGCTTTGCCCACCCCTATGTTTCCTTTCCCACATGTTGGTATTTTTTTAAAAAATGACTTCCTTCCTGGGTTGAGTTATGCAGTCAACAAAAGCCCCAAGCTGGACACACTATCCTAGGATAGAACCAAAACTCGGTAGATTGGGAAAGATGAGAAAGTTATGTTGCAATTCACTGAACCTATTCCTGTTTAAGCAGTAAATAGTTGCATTTTTACATGAACACTCCACTTCTTGTGCATTACAATAAGAACATGAAAATCCCATTAAGGGCTCATTCATCTCAGTGACTGACAGTGGCCACAGAATGGGTGGAGGCACAGTGTGATGAAAGAATTATGGATAAAAATGTTTACCTTTGCATCCCTAATTTTCCCATTAAGTAGCCCATTGTTGACCTCTTATCAAAACATTTTTAACCTTCTGATAGTGTCACCCTGCATACTGTTGATCTCAGGAGTCTAATATTTCTCATATTCTTTACTGAAAACAATAGTACTGTAAACTCATTGTGGATAGGGAATGTGTCTATCAACTTAGTTGTAATGTACTCTTTCAAGCACTTAGTTCAGTGTTTGCCGCACTCAAATACCACTGAGTGATTAGGACACTTCATTCTGAAAAGATGAAAGATGTAAATGGAATACTGATACTATTTATACAATCACAAAGGGTGGGGAAACTATAGGGTTGTAGGTCAATAAATCCCACAACTACAGGCCAAGGAATCACTCAGTAAAAGATTTAAAGTAGAACACATCTCTCTATATCACATAATGGTATTTATTGAAAGCTTATTATATGCAGAACACTGTATTAAGCTCTTGGGAGAGTACATCACAATAGAGTTGGTGGACATGATCCCTGCATACAAGGAGCTATTTGGATAATATATGGATCACTTACCTAGCAAGAGGAAACAAGTAAGAAATACACAGAGGCGTTGTAAAAGATGAATGAATGTAAATTATTTTTGGTTATTATAAGGGGTCGGGGTTGCAGGGGAGAAGGCTTCTGCAGAATTGAAAACAAGCTGTTTTACCTGGTGAAATCTGTCCTGTTCCTCCACAGAGAACTCTTACCTTTTGATCCCATCCAATTTTCTCAAGTCATGGTTCAATCTCTCATCCTATCCTGACTGGATTACTGCATCAGCCTCCTTTCTGATCTCCCATCCTCCTGTCTCTCCCCACTTCAGTCTATGGTTCACTCTGTTGCCTGGATCATCTTTGTGCAGAAACGCTCTGGGCATGTTACTCCCCTCCTCAAAAATCTCCAGTGCTGCCTGTCAACCTACGAATCAAGCAAAAACTTCTCACTCTCGGCTTCAAGGCTGTCCATCACCTCACCCACTCCTACCTCACCTCCCTTCACTCCTTCTACAGCCCAGCCTGCACCCTCCGCTTCTCTGCCACTAACCTCCTCACTGTACCTCGTTCTCATCTGTCCTGCCGTTTACCCCCGGGCTACATCCTTCCCCTGGCCTGAAATGCCCTCCCTCCACACATCTGCCAAGCTAGCTCACTTCCTCCCTTCAAAACCCTACTGAGAGCTCACCTCCTCCAAGAGGCCTTCCCAGACTGAGACCCCTTTTTCCTCTCCTTCTCCCCATCCCCCTGCCCTACCTCCTTCCCTCCCCACAGCACTTGTATATATATTTGTACAGATTTATTATTCTATTCATTTTACTTGTACATATTTACTATTCTATTTTTGTTAATGATGTGCATATAGCTTTAATTATTTGTTCTGATGACTTTGACACCTGTCTACATGTTTTGTTTTGTTGTCTGTTTCCACCTTCTAGACTGTGAGCCCGTTGTTGGGTAGGGGCCATCTCTATATGTTGCCGACTTGTACTTCCCAAGCTCTCACACATTAAGCTCTCAGTAAATATGATTGAATGAATCATCATCATCATCATCAATCGTATTTATTGAGCACTTACTATGTGCAGAGCACTGTACTAAGCTCTTGGGAAGTGCAAATTGGCAACATATAGAGACAGTCCCTACCCAACAGTGGGCTCACAGTCGAAAAGGGGGAGACAGAGACCAAACATACTAACAAAATAAAATAAATAGAATAGATATGTACAAATAAATAAATAGAGTAAAAAATATGTACAAACATATATACATATATACAGGTGCTGTGGGGAAGGGAGGGAGGTAAGATGGGAGGATGGAGAGGGGGACGAGGGGGAGAGGAAGGAAGGGGCTCAGTCTGGGAAGGCCTCCTGTAGGAGGTGAGCTCTCAGCAGGGCCTTGAAGGGAGGAAAAGAGCTAGCTTGGTGGATGGGCAGAGGGAGGGCATTCCAGGCCTGGGGATGACGTGGGCCGGGGGTCGATGGTGGGACAGGCGAGAGCGAGGTACGGTGAGGAGATCAGCGGTGGAGGAGCGGAGGGTGCGGACTGGGCTGGAGAAGGAGAGAAGGGAGGTGAGGTAAGAGGGGGCGAGGTGATGGACAGCCTTGAAGCCCAGGGTGAGGAGTTTCTGCATGATGCGCAGATTGATTGGTAGCCACTGGAGATTTTTGAGGAGGGGAGTGATATGCCCAGAGCGTTTCTGGACAAAGATAATCCGGGCAGCAGCATGAAGTATGGATTGAAGTGGAGAGAGACACGAGGATGGGAGATCAGAGAGAAGGCTGATGCAGTAGTCCAGACGGGATAGGATGAGAGCTTGAATGAGCAGGGTAGCGGTTGGGATGGAGAGGAAAGGGCGGATCTTGGCAATGTTGTGGAGCTGAGACCGGCAGGTTTTGGTGACGGCTTGGATGTGAGGGGTGAATGAGAGAGCGGAGTCGAGGATGACACCAAGGTTGCGGGCTTGTGAGATGGGAAGGATGGTAGTGCTGTCAACAGAGATGGGAAAGTCAGGGAGAGGGCAAGGTTTGGGAGGGAAGACAAGGAGTTCAGTCTTTGACATGTTGAGCTTTAGGTGGCGGGCAGACATCCAAATGGAGATGTCCTGAAGGCAGGAGGAGATGCGAGCCTGGAGAGAGGGGGAGAGAGCAGGGGCAGAGATGTAGATCTGGGTGTCATCAGCGTAGAGATGATAGTTGAAGCCGTGGGAGCGAATGAGGTCACCAAGGGAGTGAGTGTAGATCGAGAACAGAAGGGGACCAAGCACTGAACCTTGGGGAACCCCCACAGTGAGAGAATGGGAAGGGGAGGAGGAGCCTGCAAAAGACACTGAGAAAAAACGACCGGAGAGGTAAGAGGAGAACCAGGAGAGGACGGAGTCTGTGAAGCCAAGGTCAGATAGCGTGTTGAGGAGAAGGGGGTGGTCCACAGTGTCAAAGGCAGCTGAGAGGTCGAGGAGGATTAGGACAGAGTAGGAGCCGTTGGATTTGGCAAGCAGGAGGTCATTGGTGACCTTTGAGAGGGCAGTTTCCGTGGAATGTAGGGGATGGAAGCCAGACTGGAGGGGGTCGAGGAGAGAGTTGTTATTGAGGAATTCTAGGCAGCGAGTGTAGACAACTCGTTCAAGGAGTTTGGAAAGGAATGGTAGAAGGGATATGGGATGATAACTAGAAGGTGAGGTGGGGTCAAGAGAGGGTTTTTTTAGGATGGGAGAGACATGGGCATGTTTGAAGGCAGAGGGGAAGGAACCAGTGGAGAGTGAGCGATTGAAGATGGAAGTTAAGGAGGGGAGAAGGGATGGAGCGAGAGATTTAATGAGATGAGAGGGAATGGGGTCAGAAGCACAGGTGGCCGGAGTAGCACTTGAGAGGAGGGAGGAGAGCTTCTCTGAGGACACTGCTGGGAAGGATGGGAGAGTAGCAGAGAGTGTTGAGAGCCGGGGGGATGGAGAAAGGGGGGAAGAGACTTTGGGGAGGTCGGAACTGATGGATTTAATTTTGTTAATGAAGTAGGAGGCCAGATCGTTGGGGGTGAGGGAAGGAGGAGGGGGAGGAACTGGGGGCCTGAGAAGGGAGTTGAGTGTACGGAAGAGCTGGCGGGGGTGATGGGCATGGGTGTCAATAAGGGAGGAGAAATAGTTTTGTCTGGCAGAAGAGAGGGCTGAGTTAAGGCAGGAAAGGATAAACTTGAAGTGAACGAGGTTGGCATGGTGTTTAGACTTCCACCAGCCCTATTTAGTCCCCATACTTAAACTACCTTCCCTTGAGGACCAAAATGACGCCCTCAACACCACCCTCTCTACTGAACTCAACTCACTCACTCCCCTATCCCTTCACTGATCATATACCACTAACTTACAGCCCTGGATCACCACCACAGTCCACTTCCTTCTCTCCTGTGCACAAGCCAGACACCACTGCTGGCAGAAATCATGATATTAGGCTGACCTCGTCCACCTCAATGTCATTCTTGCCTGCTTTAACTTGGCCCTCTCCTCCCCACAGCAGCATTATTGGCCCACCCTTATTGACTCCAGTGCCCACTACCTTACCAATTGCTTCAAATATTTAACTCCCTTCTCAAACTCCCTGTCCCCCATCTTTTATCCCTAATGACCTATCTCCATACTTCATTGAGAAAATTCATTCATTCATTCATTCAATTGCATTTATTGAGCACGTACTGTGTGCAGAGCACTGTACTAAGTGCTTGGAAAGTACAATACAGCAATAAAGAGAGACAATCCCTACCCACACCGGGCTTACAGTCTAGAATGGGGAAGAAAGACATCAAAACAAGAACCTCTCAGCTGTGATTTCCCTAAAATCTCCCCCGCTCCTTTCCAGTTCCTCCCTCCTCCTGCCCCTTCTTCAACTCTTCCATCTTTCCCAGAAGTATCTCAAGAGCAGAACTCCTGATTCCTCTCAAAATCCACCCCTTCCACCAGAAGCTCTGAACCCCATCCTTTTGCACCTTATCAAAGTGCTTTCTCCACCCCTTCTTCCCTGATAAGCTTGTAGCTCAGTGCTTAGTACACTGCTTGGCGCATAGTAAGCATCATGGCCTAGTGGACAGAACTTGGGCCTGGGAGTCATAAGGACCTGGGTTCTAATTCCACTTCCACTACTTGAAAGCTGTATGACTTTGGGAGAATCAGTTAAATTCTCTGTGCCTCAGTTACCTCACCTGTAAAATGGGGATTGTGGCTGTGATCCCCATGTGGGGCGGGGAATATGTCCAATCTGATTAGCTTGTATCTACCCTAGTGCTTAGTATAGTGCCTGGCATATCTTCAATCGTATTTATTGAGTGCTTACTGTGTTCAGAGCACTGTACTAAGCACTTAGTAAGCACTTAAATACAATAAAATATATATATCTATATGCACTTCTGAGCTTGTGACTGCTACATTCACTGCAGGACCTATAGTTCCAATCACATTATGCATTCAAGAGGTCATGTCTCTGTATCCTCATCAATCTTGTAGCTCCTGATTCTGTCTGCACCTTTGTCTTCTTGTCTCTCATTCCTTAATTTTTTTTTTTTTTAATTGTATTTGTTAAGCACTTACTCTATGCCGGGCCACGCTTTAAGTGGTTGGGTAGATACGAGCTAGTCACATTGGACCCAATCCATATCCCACCTGGGCTTAACAGTTTTAATCCACATTTTATGGATGAGGTAACAGAAACACAGAGAAGTTAAGTGATTTGCCCAGGGTCATACAGCAGAGAAGTGGCAGAGCTGGGATTAGAAACCATGTCATCTGGCTCCCAGGCCCGTTCTCTTTCCATTAGGCCAAATGGTTCCCTATTTTAACTAGACACTGTGAGGTCCCTGTGAAGAGATATTACATTTACCAACTCTACTGTAGTGTACTTTCCCAAGTGCTCAGCACACAGTAAGATTGAATGAATACCTTTGATTGAGACGGTCAAAAAAATATATTTACAAGTAGAGTGATTCATTCAATCGTATTTATTGAACGCTTACTGTGTGCAGAGCTCTGTACTAAGTGCATTAGTATACTAGAGTGATATCCTCTCTCTCTCTCTCTATATATATATATATAGATATATGCTCTATAGCATATTCCTTCCATGAGCCTGAGGCCCTTTCTTATACGAAAACCAATTTGGCTACAGTATGATTTGGTTTGGTAGGTATGTGCACAGGGGAATTCTTGAAAAGACAGACATGAAAAGCAAATCATATAGTTCTTCATATATCCCTAAATTATTCTTCCCTTTTGAGGGTCTCTCCCTCTGCACTGCCTATCTTTGTTTGAAGCTTCTCAGAGTAGCCTTCTTTAGACCAATGCCTCAGGAGGTTCAAATGAGGTCAGACTCAAAGTCTGAAAGATGAAAGTTCCAGCTGCCTTTCTCATTCATTCAGTCGTATTTATTGAGCATTTACTGTGTGTTCTATTTTTTGTACAACATGCCATCCTTTCTTCTAAGGGCTAGCTTGTGTCCCTTTTCTCTGATTGTTTATTCCTTTCCGTTATCCACGGACAATGGAAATTCATCTCCCTCCTACTAATTCTTAGCCTGGGAACAACTGTCTCTTTGGTAATAAGATTATTGAGAGAAGAAATCAAGGCAATTGAAAGCTTGCTGTTCACACAGAACTGGATAGGTGAACTTTCACACCTCACTGCTAAATCACTCTTTATCATTGTCTTCCTTTCCCAATAACTCCTATATCATGTTCACAAGGAGTTCAAAAGCAATCTGCTCCCATAATTCTACCTTTCTTACTACTTACAGGCTCAAGTCAAACAGAGTGAAAACAATCTTGGGGTGTCCTGTCACAGTACCTAGATCCCACAAGGCCCTGAGTTGGAAGTCATCCCTTTTAGGGTGGAACAGTTTCCAATTTCAAGGACTTTTGGGGAATCTGGGAAAGTTCCTTGGATTCATCCCTGCCCAGTCACAGACATTGCTGGATCCTCAGATTTTTCCCCAGGGACAGACCAGCCACCCAAACCACCCAGGCTCCTTATCACTGAAGGAATTCAAACTTAACCATGACATGGAGACATCAGAAGCAGCATGGCCTGGTGACAAAAGCAGGTCCTTGGGAATCAGAAGATGTGAGTTCTAGTCCCAGCTCCTTCATTTGTCTGCTGTGTGACCTTGGGCAAGTCACTTCACTTCTCTGTGCCTCAGTTACCTCATCTGCAAAATGGGGATTAAGACTGAGCCCCATATGGGACAGGGATTATGTCCAACAATTCCCTTGTATCTATCCCAGCCCTTAGAGCAGTGTTAAGCACATAGTAAGCACTTAAATACCATTATTATTATCATCAGTCAGGTCAGTCAGATGCTCAGTTCACAATAATAATAATAATAATAATAATAATAATAAAATAGTGATGGTATTTGTTAAGTGCTTACTATGTGTGAAGCCCTGTTCTAAGTGCTGGGGGAGATACAAGGTGATAAGGTCGTCCCTCGTGGGGCTCACAGTCTTCATCCCCATTTTACAGATGAGGTAACTGAGGCACAGAGAAGTTAAGTGACTCGTCCAAAGTCACACAACTCATAAGTGGCAGAGCAGGGATTAGAACCCATGACCTCTGACTCCCAAGCCCGGGCTCTTTCCACTAAGCCATGCTGCTTCTCTATCAGAGTGATACTACTAGTGCCCTTCAAAAATCATATCTCATCCAGGGAGCAAAATGGCACAGTGGATAGAGCATGGGCCTAGGAGTAAGAAGATCATGGGTTCTCATCCCAGCTCTGCCACTCATCTGCTGTGTGACCTTGGGTAAAACACTTCTCTGTGCCACTGTTAACTCATCTGTAAAATGGGGATTGAGACTGTGAGGCGCCCATGGGACAGGCACTGTGTCCAACTTGATGTGCTCATAGCCTTTCCAGCACTTAGTACCATGCCTGGCACACAGTAAGCCCTTAAATACCATCGTCATCAAGACTTTCCTGACTAATCTTTCATCACTGCACCCTTTTTTCCCCTCTGTACTTCATCATGTACATAAATAAGTCCATGCCCCTTAAACATTTAGGTACTAAACTCCACCCTCATTCCCACAGTCTTAGGAACATATGCTTATAAGTAATCGCCTCCTCTACCTGTAATTTATTTTAATGTCCGTCTCTCCAGAAAGATTGTATCTCCTTGAGGTTTGATACCAAGTGTAATAATTCTTTTCAATCAATAAATGCTACAATTAAGGCATTTGTTAAGTGCTTACTATGTGCTAAGAACTGTTCTAAGCGCTGGGATAGATACAAGGTAATCAGGCTGTCCCTTTTGAGGCTCACAGTCTTACTGCCCATTTTCCAGATGAGGTAACAGGCACAGAGAAGTTAAGTGACTTGCCCCAGGTCACACAGCAGACAAGTGGTTGAGTCAGGATTAGAACCCATGACCTTCTGACTCCTAAGTACTTCCTGGGCATTAAGTGTAATACAGTAGAATTGACAGACTTAATCCTAAGCATTTAGTTCAGTGCTTTGTACGTAGTGAGTAGTCATCAAATACTGATGATTGATTGATGAGCCAACCCAAGATCTTGCCATGGAAACAGCTTGGAACCTAATGGAAACATGCTCCAAAAGACTCCTTAGAGAACTTAGCTTGACCGCCAAAAAACATTTGGACGATCACTGTATATAAATTCTTTTGTTTTGGTTTTTGTTTTCATGGTATTTATTTTGCACTTACTTTGTGCCAGGCACAGTACTGAGCACTGGAGTAGATACAAGCTAATCAGATTGGACACAGTCCCTTTCCCACATGAGACTCACAGTTCTACTCCCCATTTTACAGATATAGAACTGAGGACAGAGAAGTTAAGTGATTTGCCCAAGGTCATACAACGCACAATTGGCAGTGCTGGGATTAGAACCCAGGTCCTTCTGACCCCTAGGCCTGTGCTCTATCCACTAGCCAGTGTTGCTTCTCAAAAATTCATATAATAACCATAATATGCAAAGTGTTGATTTTTCTCACCTAATTTTAAAAGTGTTCAATTATGAGACAAAGGCAAAATGAAAACCCGCACAAATCACTATCCTAGTCTAATTTATCAAACTGTTCCTTTTCATGTCACTAAGGACTGAAACTTCAAGCACCTTCAAAATCCACCTAATGAAAGTACAAAACATATATACCAAAATATTCCCTTCTGTTTATAGTCTGAAGCAACAATAAAATATTTTCAAAGCTTGATCTGGTTGTGAAATCCTGTATTATTTGTTAGGAGTGGTGGAGACAAAACCAGTCCTGTTTTATGAGGAAAGCTTCTGTTTCCAGTGGTTTGTGTGCCCATAAAATATAAAGGAATCCAATTATCGATGATGGGAGCACTCATGAGGCAACAAAAAGGTTAATGAGAGAATTCACAATATCTGCCAGTGAAGATCTAGCACTTGAATATAAACTTTCAGTTTCTAGAAACCCTGGCATAAGTGGGTTTTCCAAAAACAGTAAAGCACTTGCTGATTCTGCAAACATACAGGTTTAGCTCACATTGAGGTGTCAGTCAAGATGAAATGAACAATAGTCTTTCCAAGTAGATGAAAGAAAAGAATGCCAGGCATACTTGAATCACCCTTTTAAAAAAATATAGTATTTGTTAAAGGCTTACTATGTGCTAGGCACTAGACTAAGCACTGTAGTAGGTACCAGCTAATGAGATTGGGCACGGTCCGTGTCCCACATGGGGCTCACACTCTTAATCCCCATTTTACAGATGAGGGAACTGACTAGTCCAAGGTCATAGAGCAGACAAGTGGAAAAGACAGGATTAGAATCCAGGTCCTTCTGACCTCCAAACCTGTGTTCTGTCCACTAGGCCAAGCTGCTTCAGGGCCACTGATACCCTTGAAGTGGGCTAAAACATTAATCTAACTATTTCTGTATAAATGAACAAATATCAGTTAAAACATTTCTTTTAAGAAAAACTTGGAAAATGCCAAATGCCAGGGTTTTTTTGTTGTTGTTTCATGGATTTTTTTTTATTACGGTATTTGTTAAGAACTTACTCTGTGCCAGGCACTGTACTAAGTGCTGGGTAGCTACAAGATAATCAGGATGGACATATTCCCTCTCAATCAATCGTATTCATTGAGCTTTTACTGTATACAGAGCACTGTACTAAGCTCTCCCCATCTGCAGATAAGGTAACTGAGGCACAAAGTTAAGTAGCTTGCCCAAGGTCATATGGCAGACAAGTGCTCGAGTCGGGATTAGAAACTAGGTCCTTTGACTCTCTGGTCTGTACTCTTTCCACCAGGCCATGCTGCTTCTAATTGATGGCTAAATATTTAATTAATCAGCCATTTAATTAGTTAATTGGTAATCACCATGTTAATAACAGTAACATTGAACCTTAACCTCTTCAGCATCTCACGGAAAAGAATAAGGCAACTTAAAAGCTTGGGAGACTTCACCAGTGGATTTAATTTGGAAGGAGGAAGAGGACAGGGAAAATCCCATACTGAACCTGTCCCCTGTGCAGCAGCACCATGAACAGGGCTATGTGAGGGCTGCTCTGCAGTTCCCCACAAAGTGCTCTGACCTAAGTCCATTTCCAATGAGGGGCAGGGCCAACGCATGTTACGTTTAAGCAACCTGCACAGTTACTTGTTTCTGATGTTTAGGTGCCAGAGTGATTACAAAATTACATCAGGCCCAATCCTCATCTCAGACTGGATTCACCATCTGAGAGGGAGAGCAGAAGGTGAGGCCATAGATTGTAAGCTTCTTGTGGGCAGAGAGTGTGTCTACAACCTGACTGTACTGTGCTTTCCCAAGCAATTAGTACAGTGCCCTGCACACAGTAAGCACTCAATAATACCATTTACTGATTGATTAATAATGAGCATAATTACTTCCTGTTGGTGAAGATTACTAACTTGGCATCAGTCAATAGTATTTACTGAGAGCATTTGGGAGAATACATTGTAACAATAAACAGACATGTTCCCTGTCCACACGAGGTTACAGTCTAGGACGGGGACAGACATTAATCAGGCAAACTATATCCTTTTTTGATTTAGAGGAAGTGTGGTGGGAGAAGCTCTCCCCTGTCCCTTTGGAGTTTGCTGCCAGACCTCTTCTGGGTAGTAGTAGTAATAATAATAATAATTAGAAACAGCATTTGTTAAGCTCTTATTAAGTGCAAAGCACTGCTCTAAGCACTGGGGAGGATACAAGGTGATCCCACATGGGGCTTACAGTCTTAATCCCCATTTTACAGATGAGGTAACTGAGGCACAGAGAAGTTAAGTGATTGCCCAAAGCCACACAGCTAAGTGGAAGAGTGGGCATTTGAACCCATGACCTCTGACTCCCAAGCCCGGGCTCTTTCCACTGAGCCATGCTGCGTCAAAGCCAAGATCAGGATAATTGTTATGGGTGACCAGAGGTCCTGCCACCAGCCAATAAAGCTATCAAAATGTGTATTTCCAGACTTTTGTGGCAGCACTTAGCTCCCCCTGTTGTCATGAGAACTGGGAATTATGGTGTTGTAGGTATTAAAATAAGGCTCCCTTCCCTTCCGTCTGTTAAACAGGCCTGCACATGCCCTAAGCAGATGCGTCACATTGATTAGGCAATCAGTTTTTTGTTTTTTTTTCCTATCTGCTTGTTCCTCTCCAGTGTGACCCATTACCACACACTGAGGAGATGTTGCATGGGGTGAGATGAGAATAAGAGCAGCAGTTAAAAATGGACACAAGTGCCCAGCCGGAGTTGTAATTTCACAGGGATTAGGGAGGAGACCCCAATGGCTCTGGGGCAAAGGTGGTGGGTCAAGGTTATCCTGGAGAAAAACTCTGGGTTCAGGGCTCCTGCACTCAGTTGTCATATCCTGTAATTGTACAGAATTGGAAGTCAGCAGCACATTTCCCCTGCATCAGGGCAGCCAAATGTCTGATCCTGGCTCTGGGGAGGGGAGAAACTATGTTACCTTGCTGCTCAGATATGCTTCTAAATAACTGCATTATTATTATTTGTAGTAGTAGTATCATCATTTTTATATTTATTAAGCACATACACTGTCAAGCACTGGTTAATCAGATCGGACACAATCACTGACCACGTAGGGCTCAGTCAAAGTAGGAGGGAGACCACGAATTGAACCTGCATTTTATAGTTGAGATAACTGAGGCATGGAAAGGTTAAGTGATTTGCCCAAGGTAACAGCTTCCAAGTGGCAGAGGTGGAATTAGAGCCCAGATCTCCTGATTCCAAGTCCTGGGCTCTTTCCACTAGGCCACACTGCTTATCATGATGTATACTTGGCTTGACTTCCCCAACTCTCAGTTTTCCGTATTCTCCCCAACATTACCTCCTATCTGTTCCATGACCTTGACTTTTGGCTTGACTCTCCCATATACAAATAGAGTGATTAGAATAAAAGATAATTGATGACAGTCTATTGTACACACATGCATGTTCACATGCACATAGAACAGAATGCACCATCAATTATTTTTTATTCCAATTAATCTATTTGTATAGGTCTTAAGGCATGTCTCCCAGGTTAAAGGGAGAACTTATTATGGTTAAGGTTCTCTGCTTTCCCAACATTTAGTACAGTATATTGCACTCAGCAGGCCCTCAAACACCTTTCTTCCTCCTCCTCCCCTTCTTTGCTTTCCTCATTTTCCTCTCTTCCCTCCTCTTCCTTTGTCCCCTCTTCCTCCTCCCCCTCCACTCTTTTCCCCTCTTCCCCTTTTCTTCCTTCCCTTCCTCCCTCTCATCTTCATACTCCTCCTCCTCCCCATGAGTTCTACCTTCACAACATTGCAAAAAACCACCCTTTCCTCTCCATCCAATCTGCTACCATTCTGATCCAGGCACTTATCCTATCCTGCTTTGATGACCACATCTGCCTCCTGGGTGAACTCCCTGCCTCCTTTCTCTCTCCACTCCAGTTGATACTTCACTCTGCTGCCAGGATCATTTTTCTCAAAAAAGGTTCTGTCCATGCTTCCCTTAAGAACTTTCAGTGGCTGCCCATCCACCTCTGCATCAAACAGAAACTCCTTACCATCGGCTTTAAAACACTTAATCAGCTTGTACTCTCCTACTTCATTTATCTCCAACTATAGACAAGCATACATAGTCACTCCTCTATTTGCTCACTGAGCCCTGATCTCATCTATTTAGCCACCAATCCCTTTCCCATGTCATCCTTCTAGCTTGGAATTCCCTGTCCCTCCATATTCACCAGACCATCACTAGGCTCTTCAAAGCCTTATTAAAGGTCCCATTTCCTCCAAGAGGTCTGCCCTAATTGAGCTCTCTCTTCCTCAGCTCCCTCTCATGTGTCATGTATACATTTGGATGTTCACCTTCTAGACTCCTACTCAAGCCCACACCACATATGCACACATCTATAAATTATTTATTTATATTAATATCTGTCACCTCCTCTAGCCTGTAAGCTCATTGAGGACATAGAACATATCTTCCAACTCTGCTATATTGTGCTTTCCCAAGCACTTTGTACAGTAATTTGCACACAATAAACACTCAATAAATGCCACTGATTGATTACTACTTCTACTACTACTGTAATAATAATAATAATAATAATGGCATTTATTAAGTGCTTACTACGTACAAAAGCACTGTTCTAAGTGCTGGGGAGGTTACGTGGTGATTAGGTTGTCCCACGAGGGCTCACAATCTTAATCCCCATTCTACAGATGAGATAACTGAGGCACAGAGAAGTTAAGTGACTTGCCCAAAGTCACACAGCTGACAATTGGCGGAGACTGGATTTGAACCCATGACCTCTGACTTCAAAGCGCCTTCTCTTTCCACTGAGCCACACTGCTCTCTACTCTCTAGTATTAGTTATCACTAATATTAAACCCAAGCACATGACATAATGTATCACATTGGATATAAACAAGATGCATTCTCTTCCTCTTAAGCAAATAGTAGTAGAACAAGTATTCATTGAGCAATCACTGGTCACCAGAGACAAATTCCCTGCCCACAAGAGCTCACATTCTTACCCAATACAGATTAAGGGAACGGTTATTGGACTCAATAACTAGTAAGCTATTTAAACTATGCAGCTTTTTACCAAACTCTTTACCATCAGCTCTAAGACACTAAATCAGCTTGCCCACTCCTACCTTACTTTTCTGATCTCCTACTATACAGCCCAACACACTTTGCTCCTCTCCACAGCACGTATGTATAGAACTGTAATTGCACTGATTTGTACTGATGTCTGTTTACTTGTATTGATATCTGTCTCCTCCCCCTCTACAGTGTGAGCTTGTTGTGGGCAGAGATTGTTTCTATTGCTGTATTATAAGTGCTTAGTACCTGCACCTGCCCTGCATGCATTAAGTGCTCAATAAATACGACTGAATGAATGAATGATGCCAACCCTATTCACTGTACCTTGATCTCATCTATGTTTGTGCCGAGCCCTAGCCCATGTCCTGCTTCTGCCCTAAGACTCCCTCACCATCCATATCTGATAGACCATCACTCTCGCCATATTCAAAATCCTGCTAAAATAACATCTCCAAGAGGACTTCCCAGGCTAAGCTTCTATTTCCCTAACTCCCTTTCCCTACAGTGACACCCATGCACTACAGTGCTCTGCACACATTAAGTGCTCAATAAATACGATTGAATGAATGTGCCTATTACACACTTGATAGCCACCTGAGCTTCTGCCCCACAACACTAATGTACATACCCTTACACTCTGTAATTCATTTTAATGCCTGTCACCCTGTTAGCTGTAAATTCCTTGGGATAGGGATTAGGTATACAAATTCTATTGTTTTGTTCTGCACACACTAAATATTCAATAAATATCACTGATTATGTCCATTATGTTCAGGCAATCAAGCTTTCTAAACAGGACCAGTGTATGGTGTTCTAGACTGTGAGCCCACTGTTGGGTAGGGACTGTCTCTATATGTTGCCAACTTGTACTTCCCAAGCACTTAGTACAGTGCTCTGCACACAGTAAACGCTCAATAAACATGATTGATTGATTGATTGTTTAACTGCAATGGTATGCAGGCTCCATCATCATCATCAGTGGTATTTATTGAACACTTAGTTTTCAGAGCAGTCTATTAAGTACAGCAATACAACAGCAGCATGAGAAGGACCATGGCCTAATAACTAGAGCAACATCCTGGGAGTCAGAAGTACTAGGTTCTAATCCACCTTCTCATCTGCCCCTTCCCCGTTGGGTGAACTTGGGCAAATCACTTCGCATCTCTGTGCCTCAGTTACCTCATCTGTAAAATGGTGATTAAGACTGTGATTACCATGCAGGACAGGGACTGTGTCTGACCTGATTAACTTTTATCTGCCCCAGCCCTTAGTACAGTGCATGGCACATAAGAACTTAATGAATACTATTAAAAAAAAAAAAACCCAAAACACCCAGAATTGGTAAACAAGTTCCCTGCCCATGAGTTTACTGTCTAGAGGGGAAGACAGATTTAATATGAATAAATGGTAATCACTCACTAAGAAAAAGAAGGAAAATAATTTATTTGGGTATATGTAAATAAAAAGGATACTTTTTCTTGTTTCTGTTAAGAGGAACATAGAAAATATTTATCAAGAGAATCTGAATTTACTGTTTTGCCGGTTGCATTCTTTTCTATATGTGGAATTAAATGCAGTTCAGAGTCACACCTTAAATTGCAGCATTTGAATTAAAAGGTATTTCTGGAAAATATTAGTAGTAATACCTAATGTAAAGGATAAAAATCATACATTTGCAAATTATGAATGGGATTTTCCAATCCCAAAATTCCACATAACCCCATATAGAAACCCAAGTATTTGGTATTTGAGAAACATTTTTAAGCCTGTTTTCTCAGGTCCCTGTCGTGTTCTGGTCTGCAATTTGCAAATATGAAAAATCATAAAATTAAGAGTATTCTTGTTTTCATCAAAATAGGCATAGTGTGAGTCTGCCTGGCTCTTTGTTATTCTGTGGAAGTTGTGCAGGGAACATTCTCTGAATCTTAATCCTTCAGTTGGTCATTTGAATCTGTTTTTGTTTTGAAATATTGTAGGACGCTAAAAGAAAAAAAATCCAATCAGATTTCTGGGGGATGAAACAACAGAACAATGAGTAGAAAATGAATCACAGAGATCTCAGCAGGAACTTCTGAATTTTCTTTTATTACAAGAAACAACACAATGCTTACTTATTCCACCCTGAATAAAACCTTCTGAAGCAGTTTCATTTCATTGCCTTCTATACTTTTTCTTCATTTGTCAAAATTCCATTCTTACACTATTTCTCAGGTGCCTCGACTACCAATTCACCTAGTACAATTTTAATTTCTACTTAAACCAAAATGCTTACCTCTGTCCCCTAAAAATAGTTATGAATCAGCAAATGTTGCCTGGATTAAGGAGGTTATTTCCCACTCTGTTCTGTTATTCCGTTCTGTTTCAATAACTGCATGGAATAAGGGTTTTTTCTTTTTACCATGGGGAGGGATGTGTGAAATTAATTCTCTTCTGTTGTTCTATTTCTATGGGAAATGTCTTCTTTTGCCTTGAATAAACATGAGGGAAAGCCTCAGCAGGAAAGAAATGAAGAATAGCAACAGTAGAGTGCAGAGGAGAGGAAAAGGTCTGAAAGGAAGGCAGAGGGCTTGAAATGCAGTCGGTCTGTCCAATGTGGATTGATGTTTGGTACTCTGACCAGGTTCTGAAGCAGGCCTAATATATATGAGGTTACTCTCTTGGAAGCTGCCCAGCTGCCATAATATTAATAATTTCCTGACTATTTCAGAGCTTTGGCAACCATCCCTCTGTCTATCCCTCCTCCTACCCCAGTCTCCCCCTCCAATTCCCTAACCATAGGGATCCCTCAAGGTTCAGTTCTTAGTCCCCTTCTATTCTCCATCTACACTCACTCCCTTGGATAACTCGTTGGCTCCCATGGCTTCAACTACCATCTCTATGCAGATGACACTCAAATCTACATCGCTTCCCCTGTTGTGTCTCCCTCCCTCCAGGCTTGCATCTCCTCCTGCCTTTAGGCCATCTCTACTTGGATGGCCTCCCACCACCTCAAACTCATCATGTCCAAGACAGAGCTCCTTATCTTCCCTCCCAAAGCCTGACCTCTCCCAAACTTTCTCATCACTGTAGGTTCATTCAATCGTATTTATTGAGTGCTTACTGTGTGCAGAGCACTGTACTAAGTGCTTGGGAAGTACAAGTTGGCAACATATAGAGACAGTCCCTACCCAACAGTGGGCTCCCAGTCTAGAAGGACTGTAGATGGCACAACCATCCTGCCCATCTCATAAGCCCATAACCTCGGTGTCATATTTACTCTTGTACATATTTACTATTCTACTTATTTTATTTTGTTAATATGTTTTGTTGTCTGCCTCCCCCTTCTAGACTGTGAGCCTGTTGTTGGGTAGGGACCATCTCCATGTTGCCAACTTGTACTTCTCAAGCGCTTAGTACAGTGCTCTGCACACACTAAGTGCTCAATAAATACAATTGAATGAATTAATTCTTGACTCCACTCTCATTCAACCCACATATCAATCAATCGTATTTGAGCGCTTACTGTGGGCAGAGCACTGTACCAAGCGCTTGGGAAGTACAAGTTGGCAACATATAGAGACAGTCCCTACCCAGTGGGCTCACAGTCTAAAAGGACATACCTAATCAGTCACCAAATCCTGTTGATCTCACCTTCACAACATCGCCAAGAATCGCCCTTTCCTCTCCATCCAAACCACTACGATGTTAGTACAATCACTCATCCTATTCAAACTGAATTACTGCATTAGCCTCCTTTCTGACCTCCCAACCACCTGTCTCTCCCCATTTCAGTCCATAGTTCACCCCGCTCCCTGGATTATCTTCCTACAGAAAATGATCAGGGCATGTCAACCCTGCTCCTCAAAAAATCTCCAGTGGTTGTCTAACCACCTCCATATCAAACAAAAACTCCTCACTATTGGTTTTAAAGCTCTTATTCACCTTGCCCCCTCCTACTTCACCTCCCTTCTCTCCTTTTACCTCCCAGTCAGCACCCTCCACTCCTCTGGTGCCAACCATTTCTCTGTGCCTTAATCTCAGGTGTCTCACTGCCAACTTCTGGCCCACATCCTATCTCGGCCTGGAATGCCCTCCCTCCTCAAATCCACCAGACAATCACTCTTCTCCCCTTCAAAGCTCTACTGAAGGTATACCTCCTCCAACTGGCCTTCCTAGACTAAGCTCCACTTTTCCTCAGCTTCCCCTCCCTTCTGCATCATGACAGCTTGTTCCCTTTGCTCCTCCCCCTTCTCCCCATCCCACAGCACTTATGCATATATGCATATATCTATATTTCTATTTATATTGGTGCCTGTTTACTTGTATTGATGTCTGTCTCCTCCTATCTAGACTGTGATCTCGTTGCAGTCAGGGATTGTCTCTTTATTGCTGTATTACACTTTCCAAGCACTTAGTATAGTGCTCTGCACACGTAAAGTGCTCAAAAAATTGAATGAATGAACCAATATCCCTTTACCCTGTTGTTGAGTTGGGAAGTTCTGAGAAAGCAAACTGGCAACTCCACTATCACCCCGCTCCTCAGAAGACTGCAAGCTTGGCCTCATTCTCAATTCTACACTATTATTCAAATCTCACACTGCCAGATCCTGTCAGTTCTTTGTGTACATCTACACTGTGAGCTAGGCCTCTCTGTGACCTTGTTGTGGACAGAAATGTGTCGGTTTGTTGTTACGTGGTACTCTCCCAAGTGCTTAGTTCAGTTCCTTACACACAGTAAATGCTCAATAAATACAAGTGTATGAACTAATGAATGCCTTCTGAATACACCCCTTCTTCCTCACCCAAACTGCCACCTGTTTGGTATAATTTCCTTTCTTGCTATGACTTGGCTATCACCTTATTCTTCTCACTGGAATTCCAGTTACTAGCCTCTGCCCTTTCCAATCTATATTATATTCTGCTCTATGGATCATCTCCCCTAAACAGGTGTTCAATCTACACTATCACCACTATAGCAAAAAGTTGGGATCTGGAAAACTGTTTGGTTTGTAATCTTAGGAGTGCCCACCTTCTGTTGATTCGGTATGGCCCCAGGTGAAGGGCCATGAAGAGGATGAAAAATGTATTTCCAATCCTGGTCTCAATTTTCTTACTCTAATTTGTTTCTTGAGACCTTGCATAATGCAACAGAGCGCGGCTGGATCTTGCGCCAGGTAATGACTGATGTAGCCTTTTCTGATTTTAAAGCTTTCCCTCAGCCTTATAGTATGTTCTAGAAAATTTCTAACTGAAGAGTGATGTGAGTACAGATTCTAAAAACCTCATTAACAACTTTTCAGGCAAGTCCAATTTAATGTTATTTGTTGAGAGTCTATAGAGTGCTAAGTACTGTGCTTAAGCACTAACAATAATAATAATAATAATGGTATTTATTTTGTGCTTACTATGTGTCAAGCATCATTCTAAGCACTGGGATAAATACATGTTAATCAGGTTGGACTCAGTCCTTGCCCCACATGGGGATCATAGTCAATATCCATTTTACAGATGAGAGAACTGAGGCACAGAGAGGTGAAGTGACTTGCTCATGGTTGCAAAGCAGACAAATGGTGGACCCAGGACCAGAACCCAGGTCCTTTTGACTCCCAGAACTGTATTAGGTCCACTGAACCAAGCTGCTTTGCTATATCACAACCCCCATATTCATAGTATAAACGTTTTGCGAGAAGCCCCTGGATGTAATTGTCTTGGGCCTGGATATATCAGAAGTCATGTCTCTGCTTCCTCCCACTGCTGGCATTTGCCCTGACAGTTCATCCTGAAAACTAACAGTTGCCTTTCCCCACCTTCCCCTCTTCCCTGTCTCCTCTGCCACCACACCCACATACAAGAGAAGGAAGAAACACATTCACTGCCTTCCAGTAGATTACAAAGTGATGGGAGATAGAGTCATTTGCAAAGGGAGCAGGGAAAATAATAAGACTATAGCAATAAAAAGTAGGAATATATCATATTAATAAAGTCACTAATCCTATCTGCCTGGATTACTGCAGCAGCCTCCTTGCTGACCTCCCAGCCTACTGTCTCTCCCCACTCCAGTCCACACTTCACTCTGTTGCCTGGATCATTTTTCTATAAAAACGTTCAGAACATATTTTCCCACCTCTGAATCAAATACCTCTGCCCATCCACCTCTGAATCAAACAAAAACTCCTTACCACTGGCTTTCAAGCACTCAATCACCTTGAACCCTCCTTTTTCACCTTACTCCTCTCCGACAACAACCCGGCCCACATGCCTCACTCCTCTAATGCTAAACTTTTCACTGTGCCTTGCTTTCGTATAACTCATCACCCATCCTTTTTGAAATACAATACTACAAAAAAAATGACTCTCCCCACCTTAAAAGTCTTGTTAATAATAAAGCCTTACTGAAGACACATCTCCTCCAAGAGGCCTTCTCTAAGCCATTCTTTTCTCCAGTGCTTAGAACAGTGCTTGGCACATAGTAAGTGCTTAATACCAACATTATTATTATTCTCTTCTCCCACTCCCTTCTGCATCACCTGACTTGTCCCTTTATTCATCTTTTCACCCAGTCCCGCAGCACTTATGTAAAAAGCTGTAATTTATTCATTTATAATAATAGTCTCCCCCTCTAGACTGCAACTCATTTGGACAGGAAATGTGACTGTTTATTGTTGTATCCTCCCAAGTACTTAGTACAGTTCTCTGCACACAACCACTGAAATATAGTTGAATGAGTAAACAATTGAATGAATATATCAGTATGAAATAGCTTAGCAATTGTATAGTAAAATGTATAAATGAATATAAAAGAAATTCATATACAGATTCAGTATAGAAATAAAATGTATACATAAGTGATAAAAATGGTAGGTTGAGATGATGAGGGTGTTGTGAAATAATCATGGAAGCCTTTTTAGAGGAAGTGTTATTTTAGGAGGGCTTCAAAGCTGACTCCATTCCATTCTTTCTAATTCCATTCCTCCAACTATTCTGGTCTCATCTTTGAAAGAGTAAGGTGAAAATACAAAAAAAAAAAAACTCCAAAAATCCACATGTGGATGCCCATATTCAACTTCGTACAATAAAATGGGTCCCAGTGGCAATAGAATATTAGTGGGAATACCAAAACACATTTTTGTTTAATGATATCTGTTTAGCCATTCCCTATGTGCCATTCATTCAATCATATTTATTGAGCACTTACTATGTGCAGAGCACTGTAATAATAATAATAATAATAATAATAATTGTTAAGCACTTACTATGTGCCAAGCATTGTTCCAAACACTCGGGTAGATGCAAGGTAATCAGATTGTCCAACATGGGCTTACAGTCTTAATCCCCTTTTTCAGATGTGGGAACTGAGGCACAGAGAAGTGACTTGCCCAAAGTCACACAGCTGACAAATGGCGGAGCTGGAATTAGAACCCATGACCTCTGACACCCAAGCCCGGACTCTTTCCATTAAGCCATGCTGTTTCACTTTAATAATGATGGCAGTTAAGCATTGTTCTAAGAGGAGACAAGGTGATCAGATTGTCCCACATGGGGCTCACAGTCTTCATCCCCATTTTACAGATGAGGGAACTGAGGTACAGGTATGTTAAGTGACTTGCCCAAAGTCTCACAGCTGACAATTGGTGAGCTAGAATTTGAACCCATGACCTCTGACTCTCAAGCCTGTGCTCTTTCTATTGAGCCACGCTGCTCTCTAAGCACTTGGGAAGTACAAGTCAGCAACATTCACTGCATAAAGAACTGGGGTTGACACAAGCTCATTAGTTTGGACACAGTCCATTTCCCATATTGGCTCAGTCTTAATCCCCATTTAACAGATAAGGTAACTGAGGCCTAGCTAAATCATCTCATTTGCCCAAGGTCCTACAGCAGACAAGAGTCAGAGCCAGGAATATAAACCAAGTCCCTTCCTTCCTCTCCCCCTCGTCCCCCTCTCCATCCCCCCCATCTTACCTCCTTCCCTTCCCCACAGCACCTGCATATATGTATATATGTTTGTACATATTTATTACTCTATTTATTTATCTTACTTGTACATATCTATTCTTTTTATTTTAGTTTGTTAGTATGTTTGGTTTTGTTCTATCTCCCCCTTCTAGACTGAGCCCACTGTTGGGTAGGGACTGTCTCTATATGTTGCCAACTTATAATCCCCAAGCACTTAGTACAGTGCTTTGCACACAGTAAGTACTCAATAAATATGATTGATTGATTGATTGAAGTCCTCTGACTCCTAAACCCTTACTCTACCCACTAGGACAGGCTGCTTCTCATTAGTACAGTGCTAAGTGCTTAGTACAGTACTCTGCACAAAGTAAGTGCTCAATAAATAAGGTTGAATGAATGAATTTATGGTTTACACACTAACGTTTTTTGATATTAACTAGTTATTCATATCTTGTCATCTATTTTTTGTAGGTGCAAAACATATGGCACTGAAACAATAAGAAATTAGATAAGCTCCAAAAATAACAGTAACAACAAAACTACTGCTACTACTATTACTATTACTGCTACTACCATTGTTATTTGCTCAATGTTGCAGGACTGGTGATCCTGAAGAATTACCAAGAATTGTGCTATAATACACTTGGACTACTTCTGTAGTCAAAGCTACCTTGGGAGCCAGAGGTCATGGGTTCTAATTCAGCTCCACCACATGTCTGCTGTGTGACCTGGGCAAGTCACTTAACTTCTCTGAGCCTCAGTTATCTTATCTGTAAAATGGTGATTAAGACTGTGAGCCCTATGTGAGACAACCTAATCACCTTGTATCCCCTCCCTCAGCACTTAGAACAGTGCTTTGCACACAGTAAGTGCTTAACAAATGCCATCATTATTATTATTATTATTATTATTCTGTGTACATGGTCAAAACTATCTTTTCAGACACTGCATTCATTCAATCATATTTATTAAGTGCCTATTGTGTGTAGAGCACCATACTAAGCTCTTGGGAAAGAACAATAATAATAATAATGGCATTTATTAAGCGCTTACTATGTGCAAAGCACTGGTTCTAAGCACTGACAATACAACAATATACAGTGACATTCCCTGTCCACAATTGACTCACAGTCTGGGAGTGGAGGGGAAAGGGAGACAGACATCAGTACAAATAAATAAAAGTACAGATATATTCATAACTGCTGTGGAGTGGGGCAGGTGGAGAGCAAAGAGAGCAAGTTAGGGTAACGCAGAAGGAAGTGGGAGATGAGAAAAAAGTGGGGCTTAATCTGGAAAGGCCTCTTGGAGGAGAAGTGCCTTCAATAAGGTTTTGAAGGGGGCTAGAGTAATTGTCTGTCGGATTTGAGGAGGGAGGGTGTTCCAGGCCAGAGGCAGGACATGGGTGTGACACATGGCGAGAAAGGCGTTACTGAGGCAGAGTGAGAAGGTTAGCATCAGAGGAGTGAAGTATGAGGGCTGGGTTGGAGAGAAGTGAGGTGAGGTAGGAGGGGGCAAGGTAACAGTGCTGTAACAGGCAGAAGTACATTGTGGAAGGAACAGTATTCTACCTCGAACACATCAATCTATCAACAGTGCTTGTTAGTGCATCCATCAGTCTGATGCATTTATTGAACACTTACTGTGTGCAGAGCACTATATTAAGTGTTTGGGAAAGTATAACAATAAACAGACACATGATCTGCCCACAATGACCTTACAGTCTAGATGAGGAGACAAACATTAAATTTTTCAATTGTATTTAGTGAACGTTTACTGTGTGCAAAGCAGTATACTAAGCACTTGGGATGGTAAAATACAACTATAAACAGACACATTCTGGCCCACAACAATCTCACAATCTAGATCTCGGGGCAAAACCATCCCTCCCACCTCAAAAGCCCTTAACCTTGGTGTCTTCCTTGACTCAACTTTTTCCAATCAACCCATATATCCTATCCATCACCAAATCCTGTTGGTCTCAACTATCACTAAGATCCGCCTTTTCCTCTCCATTAAACCACTACCACATTAGTGCATTCACTCATCCTATGCTGCCTAGATTACTGCATCATTCTCTTTTCTGACCTCCCAACCTCCTGCCTCTCCCCACTCCAGTCCAGACTTCACTTCACTTCCCAGATTACCTTTCTACAGAAACATTCAGAACATGCCACCCCCTCCTCAAAAATCTCTGATGGTTGCCTATCAACTTCCTTATCAAACAAAAACTCCTCACTGTTGGCTTTAACGTTCTCCATCACCTTGCCTCCTCCTATCTAACCTCCCTTCTATATCCTAGCCTGCACACTTCACTCCTCTGGTGATAACTTTCTCACTGTTGTTTGATCTCCCCCAACTTTCTCACTGTTGTTTGATCTTCCCCGTCTCTCAGCTGACCCCTGGCCCACATCCTACCTCTGGCTTGGAGCACCCTTTCTCCCCAAGTCAGGTAATCACTCTCCCTCACTTCAAAGGCCTGTTGAAGGCTCATCTCCCAGAGGCCTTCCTAAGCCCTAAGTCCCAGTTTTATTCATCTCCTGCTCCCTTCCACATCACCCTGACTCACTCCCTTTGCTCTTTTCCCCTCTCTCCACCCCACCACACTTATGAATATATCTGTTATTTTATATATTTATATTGATCCTGTTTACTTGTATTGGTGCCTGTCTACCCCACTCCAGGCTGTGAGCTCGTTGTGGGAAGGGATTGTCTCTGTTTATTGCTGTATTGTACCTTCCCAAGTGCTTAGTAAAGTGCTCTGAACATGGCAAACTCTCAATATGATTGAATGAATGGAGAGGGAGACAGACAATATAAATGCATAAATGAATTAGAGATATGTACAGATATGTATATAAGTGCTGTGGGGCTGGGAGGGGGGAATGAATAAAGGGAAGAAGTCATGGTGACACAAAAGGGAGGGGAGAATAGGAAAGGACGGCTTAGTCAGGGAATGCCTCTTGGAGGTGATGTGCCTTCGGTAAGGCTTTGAAGTGTGGTAGAGTAAATTGACTGTTGAATTTGAGGAAGGAGGGCATTACAGGCCAGTGTCAGGATGTGGATGAGGGGTGGTGAGATAAATGAGATCGAGATACAGTGAGAAGGCTAGCACTAGAGAAGTGATACATACAAACATACATTACAAACACATTCACCCTAATCCACCTAGGGTCCACTACCAGTCTGAAGTCAAAGGAATCTGTTCTGCCAAGACTTCTTTCTGCTTCCAAGTGCTGCTGCTTTCAAGTGCTGCTGTCCTGCATGCCTCTATTCCTTCTGTATGCCTCCCCAATTCAAAATGACGACCTTTAATCTGCCTTAGGCACCACAGCTGGGGCTCTAGTTGACAGTCATTGACTGGTCCAGGCCCATTATTGGGTAAAACAGGGAGAGAAGGCCTTGCCTCCCTCCATGCTCCACCCCCACAGGCCAGCAATCACCTGTCTCAGGTAAAGCTAATCAGTGGCTTCGCAAAGTCTCTTCCTTGTTGTTGTTCATGGGATCATAAATAATCATTAATAAGGCAGCTTGTTGTTGGCTCACCACAGTAAGCGGGTGGATGGGCAACCAGTGGGTGGTTTTGAAGAACAAGAGGATGTGGCCAGAACAATTCATTATAAAAATGTTCGGGGCAGCAGGGTGAAAAAAGACTGCAGTGAGTAGAGAGAGGAGGCAGGTAGGTTAATGAGGTTAACAAGGATAATGAGGAGGTAGGTTAACAAGGAGTCAAGGTGTGATTTGGTAAGTGATTGAATAAGCTTGGTAGCAGTTTGGATGGAGAGGAAAGGATGGATTTTACCAAATTTTGTGAACATAAAACTGACCTAATAAAAACACACTGGAAATAAGTTCAGATTGGACCTTGAGCTTGTTCAGTGCTTTTATTTTGCCAAGGTACTATATTTACCTTGCTTATTACCTTTTGTCTCCTAAATAAGTCTGAGGAGTCAAGGGAATTGATGGGGAAAGAGGTAGTTAACTTGCCCTTAGATTATCTAGTAGGTCAGTAATAAAGGAGAGACTAAAATTCTGTCCTCCGACTTCTGGACATGTGCTCTTCCCATATTCTTAAACCAATGAACCTATTAACACTGGGGTTAGATGGAAAAGGGAGCCCCAAGAGTTGCATTCCTTCAATGAGTACTACTCACCACCATCACCATAACCACCATCTTTATCTTTAGTGAAGCAGTGTGGCTCAGCGGAAAGAGCCCGGGATTTGGAGTCAAAGGTCATGGGTTCAAATTCTAGTTCCACCACTTGTCAGCTGTGTGGCTTTGGGCAAGTCACTTAACTTCTGTGGGCCTCAGTTCCCTCATATGTAAAATGGGGATGAAGACTGTGAGCCCCCCATGGGACAACCTGATCATCTTGTAACCTCTCCAGCGCTTAGAACAGTGCTTTGCACATAGTAAGTGCTTAATAAATGCCATCATTATTGTTATTATTATTTATCACCACTCCCACCACCATCACTGCCACCATCATCACTATCACCTCCACCACATTTACCACCTCCACTTCCATCATCTCCATCATCCGTCATCACCACTATCACCACCACTACCACCAACAAAACCACCACCTCTTCCTCCATCACATCTCCATAATAACAAACTCCATCACCGCTACCATCATTATCACCACCATCCCCATAGCCATCACCTCCATCTCCAACACCAAGTGACACAGACCCCCCCCCACCTAAGGAATGTCATAGATGAATAGTCTTAGGTAGAGTTTCTAGTTCTCTACCTGTCTCGACTATGGGAGGGAGAGTCAAGCAGATGTATTTCCTTTCCTAGCTTGGGCAGTGGCTAGAGAGCAGGAGGCAATCTGCTACAAGTCAAAACTCACCGGTGCTGGGCAGCAGTAGCATGGGAGAGAATTGAGGGCAGAGACTAAAATTTACTGTGTGGAAGGAGGCAGTGGTAAACCACTTCTGTATTTTTACCAAAAAAACTCTATGGATACACTACCATAAGGATGGCAGATGGAGGTGGGTCGTTCTGGGAGAGATGTGTCCATGGCATCACTATGGGTCAGAGATGACTCGACGGCATAAGGTAAGACAAAGGAGGAGATCCTATTAGATTTTAAAATAATGGAGTCAAACTTCTGTTTTCCATTTATTGGATCATGTAAGCAGCGTGGCTCAGTGGAAAGAGCACGGGCTTTGGAGTCAGAGTTCATGGGATCGAATCCTGGCTCTGCCGATTGTCAGCTGTGTGACTTTGGGCAAGTCACTTCACTTCTCTGGGCCTCAGTTACCTCATCTGTAAAATGGGGATTAATCAATCAATCAATCAATCATATTTATTGAGCACTTACTGTGTGCAGAGCACTGTACTAAGTGCTTGGGAAGTACAAGTTGGCGACATATAGAGACAGTCCCTACCCAACAGCGGGCTCACAGTCTAGAAGGGGGAGACAGAGAACAAAACCAAACATATTAACAAAATAAAATAAATAGAATAGATACGTACAAGTAAAATAAATAAATAGAGTAATAAATATGTATAAACATATATACATATATACAGGTGCTGTGGGGAAGGGAAGGAGGTAAGATGGGGGTATGGAGAGGGGGACGAGGGGGAGAGGAAGGAGGGGGCTCAGTCTGGGAAGGCCTCCTGGAGGAGGTGAGCTCTCAGTAGGGCCTTGAAGGGATTAAGACTGTGAGCCCCCCGTGGGACAATCTGATCACCTTGTATCATCCCCAGTGCTTAGAACAGTGCTTTGCACATAGTAAGCACTTAATAAATGCCATCATTATTATTATTATGTAAGTGAGGAATGAAGGAAAGCAGCAAGAGTTCACTGTATTACTTTGAGGGACCTAGCAAGGCAGCATTTGTGTAATTATTGAAATATTATCTCTGCAGTTAACTATTAATTGTTTCTATATTAGCCTGTCCATCCTAAATTGTGAACTACCTGAAGGCAGAGGCTGCCTCTAATTAATTTTTTTCCTTGCATTCCCCAGGTCCCTAGTACAGCTCTATGCAAATGTAGGTGGTCCATCAATAATCTGAATAATTTGATAATAACATCGACGACACTTTGGGTTGTTAATCTGTAGCTTCTGGGAAAGTGTGGAGGAACAATTTATTTACCCATTTTTGAGTAATACATTTGTAGACAGGATTCATTTTGACTCCTTAATGTAGTTTACAAAACTCCATTTGATAACTTGAAAATTAAATAGTTGAACATTAAAATAAGTTGCATGTGGTTTAGCACAGAATAATTACATCTCCAAGAGAAGTCAATACTGTTTGTATAGCTAAGTGATGAAAAATTTGTAGTTAACCTATGGATATCACAATTTTTAAGAAATTTTTTATGGTATTTGATGTGTTTATTATGTGCCAGGCAGTGAACTGAGTGCTGGGGTAGTTACAAGTTAATCAAGTTGGACTCAGTCCATGTCCCATGTAAGAGTCATAATAATAAAAATAATAATAATTTTGGTATTTGTTATGTGCTTACTATGTGCAAAGCACTGTTCGAAGGGCTGGGGAGGATACAAGGTGATCCAGTTGTCCCTTGTGAGGCTTACCATCTTAATCCCCATTTTACAGATGAGGGAACTGAGGCACAGCAAAGTGAAGCAACTTGCCCAAAGTCTCACAGCTGACAAGTGGCGGAGCGGGATTTGAACGCATGACCTCTGACTCCAAAGCCCGGGCTCTTTCCACTGAGCCACGCTGCTTCCCCATGGCCTTAGTCTTCATTTTCCAGATGAGGTAACTGAGGCACAGAGAAGTGAAGTGACTTGCTCAAGGTCACTCACACAGCAGACAGGTGGGAGAGCTGGGATTAGAACCCAGGTCCTTCAGACCCCCAGGCCCACCCTCTATCCACCGGGCCACTCTGCTTCTCTAAAATATTTGTGCTGTCATCTCTAGCTGAGTTGCCTAGGTTTCCAACTGTAAACTGACACTTTCTGAATGTTGGGATGGTTTAGAATCCTGATGGTGAGTCCGTACTAATGAAATTTTATGAAAATAAAGAGCAAAATAAATCTAACAAAATTTCAAAAGAAAAGCAGAACATTTGAATCAATAGCAAAAAAAAAATCTCTGTTTCAACTCCATAAAATGCATAATTTTTAATGCATCTTCAAAAATCCTCTGCGGCAGTCCTGATGTTTCCTGTTCCACTGGCAAATGACTTTAGAATATCAAAGAGCTGTAAGGAAATCAAGATGCTCTACATCTAGAAATTTGGCATCAAAATCAGATTGAAAATATTCTTACATCAGGTTCTTTGAGACTCAGGTTTTTAGGTTATATCTATGGATTGTTTTCTGAGTTTTAAACATTGTACTGAGTACTTGGCAAAATGAAACAGAAGTGAGATATAAGCTTTTGGGGTAGAAGGAAGTGTATCTATTCCATTCCATCATCCAAATCTAGAGTAACATTATGTGCAGGGTTTTCTCTGTGAATAAAAACATACAGATGAATAGGATGGAATAAGAAGGGAGAGGCAGCAGGCAAGGAGACCAGTAAGGGTATCCAGCCAGGAGATGGTCAGGGTCTATTCCAAGATAGTGGCTACAAGGTGGAAGGAAGTTTGGGGATAATCAAAGACTTTAAATGAGGAAGGTAAGGTAGAACAGAGAGATAGGATGACTCTGAGGACAAAAGAAATAATATTCAAAAATGACATCATGTTTGTGAGGTTGTCAGAAAAGGAGGGTGGTGATGTTTTAGTCAAAGAGAAAGTTAGGGAGATAAGAGTATTAAAGAAGAAGAAGATAAGAGCAGTTCAGTTTTAGACATACTAATTTGAAGGTCACCAAGGGGCATTGTCCCAAAAGCAAGAGGATATATGAGAGGAAGTAAAGTTCCCTTTCATGCTCCACCTATACCCACTACCTTGGAGAAATCATTTGCTCCCATGGCTTTAACGACGATTGTTAAAAAGATAATTCCCAAATCTACCTCTCCAGCCCCGACCTCTCTCTTTCTCTGCAGTCTCGCATTTCCTCCTGCCTTCAGAACATCTCTATTTGGATGTCCCACCGACACCCCAAACTTAATATGTCCAAAACAGAACTCCTCATCTTCCTACCGAAATCCTGTCTTTCCCATGTCTTTTCCATCACTGTAAACAACACCACCTTCCTCCTCGTCTCCCAGGCCTGGAACTCAGTGCTATCCTTGACTCATCTCTCATTTAACCCACGAATTCAATCTATCACCAAATCCCATTGAGTCTACCTTCACAACATCTCTAGAATCCACCCTTTTCCTCTCCAACCAAACTGTTACAATGCTGATTCAATGCTGACTCAAATTTTGCATCTACCTCTTTGCTGGCCTCCCTGCCTCCTGTTTCTCCCAACTCTAGTTCATACTTCACTCTGATTCTTGGATCATTTTTCAAAAACACTGTTCTGTGCACATCCCCCCAACTCTTCAAGAACCTCCCAAAGTTTTCCATCCATCTCTGCATCAAACAAAAACTCCTTACCATCAGCTTTAAGGAAGTAAATCAGCTTTGCTCTTCATATACTACCTTGCTAATCTCCTACTATAAGGAAGACCACTGCTAACACTAACCTGCTCACTGCACTGTTCTCACCTCTGTTGCAGCCTGCCCTTTGCCCATGTCTTCCCTCTGGCATGGAATTCCCTTCCCCTTCAAATCCAACAAAACACCACTTTCCCTATTTCCAAAGCCCTACTAACACCATATCACTTCCAAGAAGACTTCCCTGACTAACCCTAATTTCCCATCCCTATTTGCCCTCCCTGTTGCATTAACTATGCTGTTGGGTCTGTACTCCTTTAAACACTTTAATAATCCCCCAACTCATAGCCCCCAAACACTTCTTTACATATCCTTATACTCTGCCATTTTTCTTGTCTGTAATTTTTTTTAATCTGTGTTTCCCTAACTATACTGTAAATTCCTTAAGGGCAAGGGATCATGTCTACCAACCCTATTGAATTATATTGTATTGCAGCCTCCCCAGTGTTTAGCACAGTACTCTGAAAGCAGTAAATGCTCAATAAATACCATTAATTGTTCTATTGATCATAAGGGCTACACATGCGTATTTCGGAAACACCTGTATAGAAATGAATACTGAAACCATGAAATCTGATGAGTTTCTTAAGATAGTTTAATAACAAAGCATTGTTTTTATTATTACTATTATTTTTTTTAATAAACTCAAAAGCAGAACGAAACCCTGATGATTGCCCTAAATTAACAGGGGAGAAAAGGAAGAGAACCAAAAAAAGAAGAAATCAAAGGGAGCTGGAGAGGTAGATTGAAAGGAGGGGAGTTCTCTATCTTTAGAATCAAGGTTGGAAAGAGTGGTTAGGAGATGATGGCAAATCAGGTTCAAAGCAGCAAAGAAGTGAGGCAGTAATAGAATAGAAAAGAGACTATTAGATTTATTCAGAGGGAGGTCACTGGACACCACTGGGAGTATGGACTCAGTGGAATGAAAAGGGAAAAAGCCAGACTGAGAGGATCCAACTGGGATTTCGAATAGAGGATATAAGAGCTAGTAGTGTATGCATCCTTTATAAAGGGTTTCAATAGAAAGGGAGAGGTGGATTGAGGTTGTAGTTGGAGAGAATGGTGAGATCAAGCAATTTTATTTTATTTATTAAACTTTATAGGAAATGTGCCACACTCATAGGAAGGCCAAGGAGAAAAAAGAGAGAGAGGAGAAAGAGAGGAGGGCAGAAGGGAACAAGGATATTCAAGAGAGGATGTGATCCAAGAAACAGAAGGGTTAGCTTTCAACTATAGTTAGGAGACCTCCCCTGGAATCAGTGGGAAGTATCCGTGTGTGGATATAATTGGAAAAGGGAGGAAAAGGACTTTGTTCAATGAAATCATTTGCACGGGTGAGCAAGGCAGCATTAAGAGCAAGTTGAAATTCAGAAAAGCCATCAGATATAGAATCAGAAAGCCACCAAAATACATACTATGACTTGCTCATGCTGCAGGATTGGTGTGAGTACAGCTCTTCACAAATCCATTATGTTTATTAGTCCCTGCCCTTCACTTTTCTGTGAGTCTATAATTTCATCATCATCAACGGAGCACCCATTGTGTGCAGAGCAATGTTTTGGGAACCAGAGAACGTAAAATAAATAGTAATAGGAGAAAGGGCCTTTGCCTTCCAGGATTTTATATCAAATAGAGGTAATAAGATGATACAAATTGACAAATACATAGTAGTAGTAGTTGTTGTTGTAGTAGTGATAGTAGTAGTAGTCTTAATAGTAGTAGTAAAAGCCATAGTTGTATATAATTGTATATAGTGGGCAATCACTTCTACTAAATTTTTGGGAATAGGGAAGTAGCATTTTGCCTGCCCACCAGACATTTATTTCCTAATACAGGAGACAGACATGAAAAATTCAGAACTACAGAAGACAAAAATTATTGAATATATAATTGAATAAACACACACAAGAGTATTAAAGATAAACACTATAAATAGGTTAGTTGGGAAATGCTGGAATTTGCTGACGGGTTCATTCAATTTAGGTTCCGGGAAAGTAATTGGTGAAGGAATGAATATGTAACAGCTAAAAACAATGAAGGTAATAATTGATTCAATAGCAAATAAGCACTTAGTACAGTGGTCTGCACACAGTAAGTGTTCAATAAATATGATAAAAACAACAAATGTAAAGGCATGATTAGGTAGCAGGTGGGGAAGGATGGCCAGGAAAAGGGAGAATTAGTCAATATCGCCTCTTGGAAAAAGTGATAGTTTAGAAGGGTTTTAGTTTTCACTGATTGGATCCAGATTGAAAGGTGAACATGCTGGCCTTTAATTTCTAGGATCATACGTTGTGAATTGAAGCAGCATGGCCTAGTGGATAGAGCATGGTCCTGGGAGTCAGAAGGACTTGGGTTCTAATTCTGACTCTGTCGTCTGCTGTGTGACCTTGGGCAAGTCGCTTTACTTCTCTGTGCTTCAGTTCTCTCATCTGTAAAACGAGTGCGAAGACTGTGAGCCCCGTGTGGCACATGGACTGTGTCCAACCTGATTAGCTTTCCTGGCACATAGTAAGAGTTTAACAAAAACCTTTAAAACAAGATTGCGACTACTCCTTTTCTGACCTTTTGCTATTTTATTCAGTAATGTTTATTAAGAGCCCAACATTTGCTTGGGAGAGTGAAAATAAAGTACCTGGGCAGTTATTTTTTCTGTTATGTTGTTATAGTTTGCTGGCCCAAGAGCTTAGTACCGTGCTTTTCACACAGTAAATGCTGAATAAATATGATTGACTGATTGAAAAACTCACTAATTCATACAAAAGAGACTCAAAAAAAAAGTATTCCAAAGTACTAGGTAATGACTCTGCTATATCCTCCATGGTCTAAGGTTGCTATTGATCTCAGATGTTTAGTTTGAATACAGTCAGCTGATTTGTAAAATAAATGCTGAGATCTGTCATACCTCATTCCTGACTCCCAAGGAGTACCTGGCTCTGTTATAGGATCCAAGATAAACTTTTCAGTTTGAGCTGAAGTTTAAAAGTAATAAAGCCTCATCCTCTTTAGGGATATATAATAAAGAAGTAGAAAATTTAGAATTTCCAACTTCAGGTTTATAGTGTTCAACATTGTTCTGCGGCCGGTAGATGAGATATTTGCCTCCAGGAATGGAACTTTGAGTTCTTTTCTTTTTCTAAATTTTATGGCTCAACAGAAAATTGAACTCTAATAGAGTCTCAATGACTTCAGCCTCTGAGACAGAAATCAAAAGAATCTGACAGAAAACAGCCTGCCTTCATTCTGTTTGGAACAGGAAGTTTGAAATGGCTTATTTTATTCTAGTGTAAGTAATCCTTTCAATGGACATTGATGGTTCAACTCCCTGATTCATCAGACATAATGGATGCTAAAAATCACTTGTTCAGTTATTGAGCATCAGAGCAGCACTTCTACTTAAATGCTGTTGATTCCATTTACTAAATTAAAAGGATGTGTAGATGTTTGACTACTGACATTTCACTGAATAAGGGGTGCACAAACATCAGGTATCTCAATTATTATTTGGGCTATGTATTATTCCTGCCCTAAAGGTCTTATTTAATTAGTTCTAATTTACTGACAAAGTACACAATTACTATAGCTCATTAGAATGAGTCATAAGATTCTACAGAGTAATGGGAATTTTACAAATTAGATTTCCAAAATGACAAGAACATGTAAAAAATAGAAGTGTGAAAATCAGTATTTTGCTGTACATATTAGTCCAACAGGCACAAAGAGTCCCCTAGCAAATTCAGGTCATCAGTTAAGCAATCAGTGGTATTTATTGAGATCTTAATGTAAGCAGAGCAGCGTTCAAAGCACTTGGGAGAGTGCAGTACAGCAGTTAGTAAACATGTTCCCTTGCCACAGGTAGCATAAAGTCTACAGTTTAGATCATGTCAAAAACTGTTCCAAGTTTTCAAGCCATAAGGCTCTTCTAATTCTAAAAAATCTATTTTACAGAACCTTCTATTTCTCTTATATGACCAAGCTCCTTCCTTTATCCAATATGGCTGTTACCATATTTTCATATACACTTTCATAATTATTTTCTAGAATTACATAGTTGACTGTATGTGCCTGTCCTTCTCCTGTTTTTATCATCACTTAGACAATCAGTGGTATTTATTAAGCGCTTAAAATATGCAGAGCACTGTACTAAGTTCTGGGAAAAGTACATTACAACAGAGTTGGTTTACATGTTCCTGTCTACAACAATCTTACAATCTAAACAACATCACTATACTCCCTTACAAACCCATTATCTGAGTCTTATCTTTCTCATTCATTCATTATTTCGGTCATATTTATTGAACACTTACTGTGTGCAGGGTACTATGCTAAGTGCTTGGAAAGTACAATACAGCAATGAAGAGAGACAATACCTGCCCACAGTGGGCTTATGGTCTAGTGTGGGGGTTGAGACAGACATCAATATGAGTAAACAGACATTAATATAAATGAAAAGACTTGTAGATATACACATATATACATAAGTGCTGTGCGTTGGGGGGAAGAGCAAAGAGAATGAGTGAAGGTTATGAGGAAGGGAGGGGGAGCTGATGAAAAGGGGGCTTAGTCTGGGAAGACCTCTTGGAAGAGGTGTGCCTTCAGTAGGGCTTTGAAGGTAGGGGGGAAGATTTGGCGATTTGATGAGGGAGGGTGTTCCAGGGCAGAGGTAGGATATGGGCCAGGGGTTGGCGGTGAGACAGGTGGGATTGATGAGCACAGTCAATCAATCAATCAATCAATCGTATTTATTGAGCACTTACTATGTGCAGAGCACTGTACTAAGCGCTCGGGAAGTACAAATTGGCAACATATAGAGACAGTCCCTACCCAACAGTGGGCTCACAGTCTAAAAGGGGGAGACAGAGAACAAAACCAAACATACTAACAAAATAAAATAAATAGAATAGATATGTACAAGTAAAATAAATAAATAAATAAATAAATAGAGTAATAAATATGTACAAACATATATACATATTAGCGTCACATAAGGAGAGTGTGTGGGCTGGGATGTAGAAGGAAAGAAGGGAGGTGAGATAGGAAGGGACAAAGTGATGGAGAACTTTAAAGCCAATACTGAGGAGTCTTTTTTGATACGGAGGTGGATAGGCAACCACTGGAGATTTCTGAGGAGGGTGGTGACATGCTCTGATTGTTTCCGTAGGAAGATAAACCTGGCAATGAAGTGAAATCTGGACTGGAGTGGGGAGAGGCAGGAGGTTGGGAGGTCAGAAAGGAGGCAGGTGTGGTAATCCATTCGGGATAGAATGAGTGATTTTACTAAAGTGGTACCAGTTTGGATGGAGAGGAAAGGGCAAATATCGGAGATGTTGTGAAGTTGAGACTGACAGGATTTGGTGACGGATTGGATATGTGATTTTAATGAGAGAGCAGAGTCAAGGATGACACCAGGTTACGGGCTTGTGAGATGGAAAGGATGGGTGTGCCACCTACAGTGATGGCAAAGTTTGGGAGAGGATAATAATAATAATAATAAAAATAATAATAATAGTAATAATAATAATAATAATAATAGTAATAATAATAATAATAATAATGGCATTTGTTAAGTGCTTATAATGAACAAAGCACTGTTCTAAGCACTGGAGGATACATGGTGATCAAGTTGTCCCATGTGGGGCTCACAGTCTTAATCCCCATTTTATAGATGAGGTAACTGAGGCTCAGAGAAGTAAAGTGACTTGCTCAAGGTCACACAGCAGACACGTGGCAGAGCCAGGATTCGAGCCCATGATCTCCGACTCCAAAGCCCATGCTCTTTCCACTGAGCCACACTGATTTTGGAGGGAAGACATCCAAGTGAAGATGTTCTGAAGGCCGGAGGAGATGCAAGCCTGCAAAGAGGGAGGGAGAACAGGGGAAGCGATATAGATTTGGTGTCATCCACACAGAGATGATAGTTGAAGCCATGGGAGCCAATGAGTTATCCAAGGGAGTGAGAAGGGGACCAAGAACTGAACCCTGAGGGATCCCCCTACAGTAATGGGATGAGAAGGGGAAGAGGAACTCGTGAAGGAGACTGAGAATGAATGGCCAGAGAGATAAGAGAAGAACCAGGAGACGATGGAGTCAGTGAAGCCAAGGTAGGATAATCTATTGAGGAGAAGGGGATGGTCCACAGTGTCAAAGGCAGCTGAGAGGTTGAGGAGGATTAGGATGGAGTAGGAGCCGTTGGATTTGGCAAGAAAGAGATCTTTGGTCGCCTTTGAGAGGGTGGTTTCAGTGGAGTGCTCTGCACACAGTAAGTGCTCAATAAATATGATTGAATGAATGAATGAATGAGTGTAGGGGGTGGAAGCCAGATTGGAAGGGGTCCAGGATAGAGTTGGGGGAGAGGAATTTGAGGCAGTGAATGTAGATGACTCGCTCAAGGAGGTTAGAGAGGAAACCCACACATTCCATCTGACCCCAACTGCTATCAGTGCTATCAGTTCTACCTTCCCAGCCTCGTGGCTTAGTGAAAGTGAAAAGAGCCCAGGTTTGGGAGTCAGAGATTGAGAGTTCTAATCCAGCTTCTACTACTTGTCAGCTGTGTGACTTTGGGCAAGTCATTTAACTTCTCTGGGCCTCAATTCCCACATCTGTAAAATGGGGATGAAGTCTGTGAGCCCCATGTGAGCCCCCTGATTACCTTGTACCTACCCCAGGGCTTAGAACAATGCTTTGCACATAGTAAGTGCTTAACAAATCCCATCATTAATATTATTATTATTACTAAATCCACGATTTCCTCCCCATCCAAATGGCTACTATGCTGATCCATGCACTTATCATATCCTGCCTTGAGTATTGCATCAGCCTCTTACCTGACCTCCCTGCCTCTTGTCTCTCCCCACTACAATCTGTACTTCACTCTGCTACCCAGATCTTTTCATAAAAAAATTATTCAGTCCATATCTCCCCACACCTACAGAACCTCCATTGGCCACCACCGTCCGTCCGCCTCCACATTCATTCATTCATTCAATCATATTTATTGAGCGCTTACTGTGTGCAGAGCACTGTACTAAGCACTTGGAAAGTACAATGAGGCAACAGATAGAGACAATACCTACCCAACAACAGGCTGATAGTCTAGAAGAGAAGCAGTGTGGCTCAATGGAAAGAGCACGGTCTTTGGGTTCAAATCCTGGCTCCGCCAATCTGGGCAAGTTACTTAACTTCTCTGTGCCTCAGTTACCTCATCTGTAAAATGGGGATTAAGACTCTGAGCCCCCGTGGGACAACCTGATCACCTTGTTACCTCCCCAGGGCTTTGCACATAGTAAGCACTTAATAAATGCCATCATCATCATCATTATTATTATTATTAGAGGAGGAGACAGACAACAAAACAAACAGGGACTCCTTTCCATTGGCTTTAAACAACTCCATCAGCTCTCCCCCTCTTACCTTCTGTCACATTTCTTATTCATTCATTCAATCATATTTATTGAGCACTTACTGTGTGCAGAGCACTGTACTAAGTGCTTGGGAAGTACAAATTGCAACATATAGAGATGGTCCCTACCCAACAGCAGGCTCAGAGTCTAGACAGACAACAAAACAAACAGGAACTCCTTTCCATTGGCTTTAAACAACTCCCCCTCTTACCTTCTATCATATTTCTTATTCATTCATTCAATCATATTTATGAGCACCCACTGTGTGCAGAGTACTGTACTAAGTGCTTGGGAAGTACAAATTGGCAACATATAGAGATGGTCCCTACCCAACAGCAGCCTCACAGTCTAGAAGGGGGAGACAGACAACAAAACAAAACAAGTAGACAGGTGTCAATACTATCAGAATACATAGAATTATAGCTATGTAAACATCATTAATAAAATGAATAGAGTAATAAATGTGTACAAATATACACAAGTGCTGTGGCGAGAGGAAGGGGGTAGGCAGAGGGAGGGAGGGGGGTGATGGGGAGGGGAGGGAAGGCAATGGAGAGGGGAGGAGGAGGAGAGGAAATGGGGGGTCTCAGTCTGGGAAGGCTTCCTGGAGGAAGTGAGCTCTCAGTAGGGCTCTGAAGGGAGGAAGAGAGCTAGTTTGGCAAATGTTTGGGGGAGAGCACTACAGGCCAGAGGTAGGACATGGACAAGGGATCAACGGCGGGACAGGCGAGAACGAGGGACAGTGAGGAGGTTAGCGGCAGAGGAGCGGAGGGTGCGGGCTGGGCTGGAGAAGGAGAGAAGGGAGGTGAGGTAGGAGGGGGCGAGGGGATGGACAGCCTTGGAGCGGAGAGTGAGGAGTGTCTGCTTCATTCGAATGTTGATAGGCAACCACTGGAGATTTTTAAAGAGGGGAGTGACATGCCCAGAGTTATTACAACCCAGTCCACACACTTAAACCCACTAATGTCAACTTGATCACTGTAACTCAATCTCTCGTCTCTCACTACTAACTCATCATCATCATCAATCGTATTTATTGAGTGCTTACTATGTGCAGAGCACTGTACTAAGCGCTTGGGAAGTACAAATTGGCAACATATAGAGACAGTCCCTACCCAACAGTGGGCTCACAGCCTTCCCCAGGTCCTCCCTCTGGCCTGGGAACTCCCTATTCCTGAGTCCCACATGGGAAAACCTGATAACCTTGTATCTACCCCAGCGCTTAGAACAGTGCTTTGCACGTAGTAAGTGCTTAACAAATGGTATCATTATTATATACCAGACCCCTACTATCCCCACCTTTAAAGCCTTATTTAAAATCACATCTCACCAATTAAGCCCTTATTTCACCACTCTCTCACCCTATGCATTTTGATCTGTATTCCTTCAGGACTTGATAGTCATCCTACCCTCAGCCCCCCAGCAGTTATGTATATATCAGGAATTTATTTTAATGTATGCCTTCCCCTTTGTACAATAAGCTCTTTGTGAGCAGGTAACATGTTTACCAGCTCCATTTTTGTCCTCTTCCAAGAGCTTAGTGTGGTGGTGTGCACACAGTACACACTCAATAAATACCACTGATTGATCAATTGTTTAATAGGGCTGTAAATAAGCATTTAATACAGTTTATTTACAAATAAAGTCTTATCCGAAATAATTCTAGTAAATAAAGATACTATCTAATCATGAGCAGAGCATGGCTTTTGTTAGAACGCTTTATCTTGGAAAGAATTTTACATGGATAGTAGCCAAAACTGGAATTTGAATACCCCTCCTAACAAGTGAAGAACCATGGCCTAATGGATATAGCACTGGGAGTCAGAAGGTCATGTTTTCCAATTTTGGCTCCACCACTTGTCTGCTCTGTGAACTTGGGCAAGTCACTTCACTTCTCTGAGCCTCAGTTCCCTCAACTGTAAAATGACTAAGACTAAGACTAGACTTAAGACTAAGACTAGACTTAAGACTATGAGCCCTATGTGGGACAGGGACTGTGTCCAACCTGACTGTCTTATATCTACTCCAGCACTTAGAAAAGTGCCTTGGCAGATAGTAAGTGCTTAACAAATACCATAATTATTCATTATTATTATTATTATTATTATTATTATTATTATTATTATTATTATTATTATTCAGTGTTGCCAGTAGGCCATGGTTAATGTAGGATCGCCAACAACAAAGTCCTGGAATTTAGTCAGGCTAACAGGATGACAGGGAATTTGTTGTGAAACAGATCTCTGGGAATGGACATGTTCAGAGAATGAATTATAGTGCAACATTCTAACAGTATCTCTGAAGAGTGCTAAACTGAGGTAACTAAGCAGTAAAGATATACAATACTGTTTTTAAGCACCAAAGGGCATAACCACAATGATATATGCATATGGAATGCCTCTTATTATTAAAGTCAATCACAGACACACACACACACACATACATACATAGAAGGAGGAGGCTGTTGGCCACTACCTACTTCATTTCAGTCATGTCATACAAAACAGTGATTCATCTTTCAGATCTGCCATCTTCTAACACAAAGGACAACAGTACCTGAGAGGTTTATGAATGAAGGTTTTCAGTATATCAAAATTAAGCCTTTTTTACGTATTACTATCTTCAATTCAGTACTGCCCACCTTTTTAATGGTATCTGTTGAGCGCTTACTATTTGCCACACACTGAACTAAGTGCTGGAGTAGATACAAGCTAATCAAGTTTGACGTTGTCCACATCCCACAAGTAGCTCACCATCTTTATTCCCATTTAATCATATTTTTTGAGCACTTATTGTGTGCAAAGCGCTGTACTAAGCACTTAGAAAGTACAACTCCGCAATTAAGAGAGACAATCAATCAATCAATCAATTGAATTTATTGAGCCCTTACTATGTGCAGAGCACTGTACTAAGCGCTTGGGAAGTACAAATTGGCAACACATAGAGACAGTCCCTACCCAACAGTGGGCTCACAGTCTAAAAGGGGGAGACAGAGAACAGAACCAAACATACTAACAAAATAAAATAGGATAGAAATGTACAAGTAAAATAAATAAATAAATAAATAAACAGAGTAATGAATATGTACAACCATATATACATATATACAGGTGCTATGGGGAAGGGAAGGAGGTAAGATGGGGGGATGGAGAGGGGGACGAGGGGGAGAGGAAGGAAGGGGCTCAATCCCTGCCCACATCAGGCTTACCAGTTTTACAGATGAGGTAACTGAGGCACAGAGAAGTAAAGTGATTTGCCCAATGTTACACAGCAGATAAGTGATTTAGCTAGGATTAGAACCCATGCTCTATCCACTTGGCCATGCTGCTTCTCTATTTGTTACTCTGTAAAATAATTTTCCAAATAGCAGCATGGCCTAGTTTAAAGAGCATTGCTTAATACAGTGCCGGGCACATAAGTGCTTAACAGATAACATTAAAAAGTAACACTCCATTAGCTGCTGCAGGGAAACAGAGCAAAATACTTTCTTTCTTCAAACTTCAACTTTTTTATTATTTCATCTAAATAACTTTTACCCATAATTAATAGAAACATCTTTTGAGATTCCTATAATGAAGTTCATGTCAGGGACATTTTAGACTCTCAAAACATTAATGACTATCAGATATGAAGAGGCTATATCAACTGACTTGTCAAAGAACTCGTGTATTTACTCCAGTAATTTTTGCAAGATGAATTATTTGAAAAAGCACAAAAATCAGAATTAGGTGCTTACAGGCATTGTAACTGTCATGCTTTGATCATTCTTTTCCATTAGACAAGAGCATCAGAAACCACAAGAATGCTAAAATACCATATTGTTATATGCTATAAAAGGTACTTTAAATGTAAATTTTCTAAAAATGAATTGAATAGCAAGGGGTTCGGGAACTTGGCTGCCATTTAGTCAATGATTCATATAATTGCCTATCTGGAAAAAAAAATTCTCATATGGACAATGATAAGGGAAAAATAAGCAATGATTTCCTTTATATTTTATCCCTACAGATACCTTGGTTCCTCAGGCCATGGTTTTGTAAGTAGTTTAACCATATTTTCTGAGTTAATACAGGGATAGATAGAATTTTGGTTCTGAAACATTCAGTCTTGAATGGTGATCCCCTCCCTTTGCAATAGATAGGTTAGGAATGCTACATACAATACAGCATACCAAACACTACAGTGATTCCTTCGATATTCTGGTACAAAAATTGGATTCCTTTTTCAATCCTGAAAGGCTTGAATAACCAGAAACCTAGCTCTTAAAGGGAACTGCTTCTCTCTCTCTCTATGTATATGTACCTAGATATATTCATCTGTACACGTATAGAGACAAGTCATTTCTCTCTGTATGTATATCATCATCATCATCATCATCATCAATCGTATTTACTGACGCTTACTGTGTGCAGAGCACTGTACTAAGCGCTTGGGAAGTACAAGTTGGCAACATATAGAGACAGTCCCTACCCAGCAGTGGGCTCACAGTCTAAAAGAGGGAGACAGAGAACAAAACCAAACATACTAACAAAATAAAATAAATAGAATAGATATGTACAAGTGAAATAAATAAATAGAGTAATAAATATGTACAAACATATATACATGTATACAGGTGCTGTGGGGAAGGGAAGGAGGTAGGGGCAGAGAGAAAGAAAGAGAGGGAGAAGAAGAGAGGAAAAAAACCTGCACGTATAAGTTTGTGTGTAACTGAATAGGTCAGTTCAGGATGCACATCCCAGTCAATTAATCAGTGGCTTTAATTGAGCACTTACTATGCGCAGAGCACCATACTAATTGCTTGGGAGAGGATAATACAACTGAGTTGGTAGGCATGTTTCCTGCCCGCAACGAGCTTACAGTCTATAGATGGATAGTTAAATAAATTATAGTAACATATGTAAGTGCACGGGGTGTGAGGATGGGATGTTGGGATGTTTTTCAAGTAAACAGAGCTTGGCACATAGTAAGCACTTAACAAATACCATTAAAAAAACAAAGTAAAGAGCGGCATGGTCTAGTGGATAGAGCATGGGCCTGGAAGCTAGAAAGACATGGTTTCTAATCCCAGCTCCACCACTTGTCTTCTTTTTGGCCTGGGGCAAACCATTTAACTTCTCAGTGTCTCAGTTACCTCATCTGTAAAATGGGGGTGAAGACGGTGAGCCCTACGTGGGACATGGACTGTGTCAAGTCTGATTAACTTTTATCTACCCCAGTGCTTAGCACTTTATATTTATCTTCATTTTCTTGTTGGTATTTGTCACACAAAAAGGCCCTGCCTCATTTTGATATTTGCAGCACATATTACTGTTTTTGAGTTTGCCTCTGTATTTCTCCCAAAGAAACAGGGTGGCTCATTCATTCATTTATTATTCAATCGTATTTATTGAGCGCTTACTGTGTGCAGAGCACTGTACTAAGCACTTGGGAAGTACAAGTTTGCAACATATAGAGACGGTCCCTACCCAACAGTGGGCTCACAGTCTAGAAGGGGGAGACAGACAACAAAACAAAGCATATAAACCAAATAAAATAAATAGAACAAATATGTACAAGTAAAATAAATTAATAAATAGAGTAATAAATATGTACAAACATATATACGTATATACAGGTTCTGTGGGGAGGGGAAGGAGGTAAGGCTGGGGGGATGGGAAGGGGGAGTAGGGGAAGAGGAAGGAGGGGGCTCAGTCTGGGAAGGCCTCCTGGAGGAGGTGAGCTCTCAATAAGGCTTTGAAGGAGGAAGAGAGCTAGCTCGGCAGATGGGCAGAGGGAGGGCATTCCAGGCCAGGGGGATGACGTGGGCTGGGGGTTGACGGCGGGACAGGCGAGAATGAGGCATGGTGAGGAGATTAGCGACAGAGGAGCAGAGGGTGCGGGCTGAGCTGGAGAAGGAGAGAAAGGAGGTGAGTAGGAGGGGGCGAGGTGATGGAGAGCCTTGAAGCCAAGGGTGAGGAGTTTTTGCCTGATGTGTAGGTTGATTGGTAGCCACTGGAGATTTTTGAGGAGGGGAGTAACATGCCTAGTGGATAAAGCATGAGCCTGGACAGTAGAAGGACCTGTGCTCTAATCCCTGCTCTGCCCCGTGTCTGCTTTGTGACCTTGGGCAAGTCACTAAACTTCTCTGTGCCTCAGTTCCCTCATCTGAAAAATGGGGTTTAAGACTGTGAGCCCTGTGTGGGACAGGGACTGTATCCAACCCGATTATCTTGTATCTACCCCAGGTCTTAGGACAGTGCACTTAACAAATGTCACAATTATTATTCTCATCCCTAAGCTCCTGTACAAAAAGAGTCACTATTTCCTTGATTACAGTACACTGTTTACATTATTCTAAGCGGCATGGCATAGTGGATAGAGAATTGGCCTAGAAGTCAGAAGGACATCAATCAATCAATCAATCAATCGTATTTATTGAGCGCTTACTGTGTGCAGAGCACTGTACTAAACACTTTGGAAGTACAAGTTGGCAACATATAGAGATGGTCCCTACCCAACAGTGGGCTCTGAGTTCTAATCCCAGCTCCCCCACTTGTCTGCTGTTTGCCTTTTGTCAAGTCCCTTCACTTCTCTGGGCCTCAGTTACCGCATCTGTAAAATGGGGATTATGACTGGGAGCCCCAGAAGGGACGGGGACTGCATCCAACCCTATTTACTTGTATCCACCCCGGTGCTTAATACAGAGCTTGGCACATAGTAAGCACTTAATAAATACTACAATTATTATTAATTATTATCATTATTATTAAATGGGCTCATGCACTTTAATCATGATTTTAGGCGAGAGGAAATGCCTTCCTCCACCCAGATATTTTAGGAATAACTTTTGTTAAAAATATTCAGACTATTCATTGTATTTATTGAGTGCTTACTGTGTGCAGAGCACTGTATTGGGTATTCATAACCAAGAACTGTTTCCTACGGCCCTGAGGAGACTAGAAGCACTGTTTTTTCCCTTGAATATTTCACTTGCTGTTATTGCTTGAACTTTATTATTGTGGTAATTAATTCCTTTTTTCCAAATGACTCCTCCTAAATTAGGTTGTAAACACCTTGGGTGAGAGGAGTGGAATATAATAGTTTATCTTAATTATAAACTTAATAAGCTTAGAAAACTCTTAATATTCTTGAGAAGCAGCATGGCTTAGTGGAAAGATCCTGGGCTTGGGAGTCAGAGGTCATGGGTTCTAATCCTGACTCCACTATTTGCCAGCTGTGTGACTTTGGGCCAGTAATTTCAGTTCTCTGTGCCTCAGTTACCTCATCTGGAAAATGGGGATTAAGACTGTGAGCCCCCCGTGGGACAACCTGATTACCTTGCATCTACCCCAGTGCTTAGAACAGTGCTTGGCACATAGTAAGCACTTAAGAAATACCATTATTATTATTATTATTATTATTAATCCATCCCATGACTTAGTACAGGTCTAAGCACAAAGTAAGTGCTGAAAAAGTACCATAATAAAAGCAAGGATTTGAAAATCTGATTGGTGAACTGAAGGGCCTCTCTTTGGGAAAGTATTATCTTCAGGAGATCCCAAAGCGTATTAGAAAGTAAATACATCGGATTTAATTCTCAATTATTTTCACTTTCTTATCATTTTTACAAAGTAAAATTTTAAATGTATATGTATACATGCACGATGTCTTTTATTTTACCCAGTTATATTTTTTTTTCCACTCAGAGTTTGACTTTTTAATGTTTTAAATCCCTGCTGCAATCATACATGACCAGTTATGGGGTTAGTGCTGCTTTTTTGGAAGGGAAGAGAGAGGCTGGTGAGTTTCTTTAGATAATCCTGAGCTTCATTATTTCAACAAAATTATTCGATAAATAATTGAAACAGCTCTGTGCAAACTTGAACTAATTAATTTCCATATATTTAAAAAATGAAAAGTGAGTCTAGAGAAGGAAATGGGTCAAAATTATGGTGATTATGCCTCTTCCTATTATAATGCTATGCATATATTAAAAGGCTACCTGAGTTTAGGTGCAATGTTCCTGAGTCTCTGAGCGGCATACTTCTACCTTGAAGGAATGCTCAAGGATAACTGCAATAATTTACCTGGTAAATAGTAATAATAATAATAATGATAATGATGATGATAATAATAATAATAATAATTATTACAACAGTTAAGGCTTATCATGTGCCAAGCACTGCGTTCAGCACTGGAGTAGATACAATACACTGCAATCAGATCAGACACGTTCTGGGGTCTCAGACTAATGGGGAGGGAAAACTGGCATTTTATCCCCTTTTTGTAAATGAGGGAATTGAGGCACTGGGAAATTGCCCCAAATTCGTGCTTTCATTCATTCATTCAATCGTATTTATTGAGCACTTACTGTGTGCAAAGCGCTGTACTAAATGCTTGGGAAGTACAAATCGGCAACATATAGAGATGGTCCCTACCCAACAACGGGCTCACAATCAAATAGCAGGCATGGATTAGAACCTGTCCCCCAACACCCAGGCTTGTGCTCTTCGACTAGGCCACCACACAACTTTCCTCCTCAAAAAACCTCCAGATGTTGCCTATTAATAATAATAATGATGATGGCATTTATTAAATGCTTACTATGTACAAAGCACTGTTCTAAGCGCTGGGGTGATTACAAGGCGATCAGGTTGTCCCCTGTGGGGCTCACAGTCTTAATCCCCATTTTACACATGATAACTGAGGCACAGAGAAGTTAGGTGACTTTCCCAAAGTCACACAGCTGACAATTGACAGAGCTGGGATTTGAACCCATGACCTCTGACTCCAAAGCCCGTGCTCTTTCCGCTGAACCACACTGCTTCTCTCAAATGGAAATGTCTTACAGTTGGCTTTAAGGCACTCAATCAGCTCTCCCCCTCTCATTACCTTTACCCCACTCCTCTCCCAATATAACCCAGTCCACACTTCCATCTAACACAACCCTATTTACGGTACCTTGATCCTTGAGAGAAACAGGAGTTTCTCTCTCCACCTACCCCCTTGCTCGTGTCTTCTCTTCCGTCTGGAATTCTCTCCTCTTCATATCCAACAGATAACCATTATCCTTATTTTAACTATGTCCCCATCCCAAATCTGTCTGTCAGTCTTGCCCTCTAGACCATAGACTGTAAACTTCTCGTGGGAAGAGATTGTGTCTACCAACTCTACTGTACTGTACGCTTCCAACAATTGTGGCGTTTGTTAAGCGCTTTACTATGTACCAAGCACTGATGTAGGCTCTGGGGTAGATAAAACAGAATAAGATCCCACAGAGGGCTCCCAGTCTAAGTAGTAGGGAGAACAGGTACTAAAAGCCTGTTTGGCAGATGAGGGAACTGAAGCACAGAGAAGCTAAGTGACTTGTCCAAGGTCACCCTGCAGGTAAGTGGAAGAGCTTGGTTTAGAACCCAGGTCCTCTGAGCTTCAAGCCTGTGCTCTTTCCATTAGGTTATGCTGCTTCTCTAAGCACTTAGTATAGTTCTGTACACACAGTAGGTGTTCAATAAATACCATTAATATATTTACTGAAAATTATGATATTTGTTAACTACCTTTTACATGCTAAATGCTTTACTAAGAGCTGGGGCAGACAAATTAGAGTCAGATCAGACACACTCCATGTTTTGCACAGAGTAAGTGCTTAACAAATGCCATCATTCATTTTTATTTATGTTACACTTGAGAACTACAGTTTAAGGGGTAGGTAGATATTTCATTCCCATTTTACAGATGAGGAAACTGAGGCACAGATAGTTTAAGTGACTTGTCCATGGTCATATAGCAGGTGTTTTGGTGGAATTAGGACACAAGGAGGTAGATTTTATTGCAATCAGATGATTTAGATCAAATTTTAGAACTTCCTGTCTGTGAGAATTTGACTAAGCAATGGAAATTGTTAACCCTGGGATGGACATTCATCTTCCTGGATGATTAGATTAGAGAAACAGCATGGCTTAGTGGAAAGAGCACGGGCTTGGGAGTCAGAGGACGTGGGTTCTAATCCCAGCTCTGCCACTTGTCAGCTGTATGACCTTGGGCAAGTCACTTAATTTCTCTGTGCCTCAGTTACCTCATCTGTAAAATGGCCATGAAGACTGTGAGCCCCATGTGAGACAACCTGATTACCTTGTATCCACCCCAGTGCTTAGAACAGTGTTTGGCACATAGTAAGTGCTTAACAAATACCAACATATATATTATTTATTTAGGTACAGTCCTGGGCAGAGGTTGGGAGAGAAGGAAAGATAGTTGATATCTGCCATTTCCTTTTATCCAAGGCATAATTTGGGCTGTGGTGCAGCTAGCACACTCCTGGGAAACCCTCAGACCTCAGCATATTTGTAGCATTATCATGCAGTACCATGAAAGTGTGTGGTAGAACATCGATGCAGTTTATAAAGGACATTAGACTCTAAGATGATAATAATAATGATAATAATATTTGTTAAGCACTTACTATGTATCAAGCACTTGGGTAAGTACACTACAAACAGATCAGACAGCTTCCCTATCCCACATGAGGCTCGCAATTTAAGACGGAGGGAGAACAGGCTTTTATCCCCATTTTACAGATGAGGTTAGTGAGGCATAGAGAAGTTAAGTGACTTGCACAGGGTCAGACAACAGACAAATGGAAGAGCTGGGGTTAGAGCCCTTCCCCTCTGATCCCCGGGCCCATGGTCTTGCCCTTAGGTCTCACTGCTTCTCAAGATCCTTGAGGGTAGCAATCATGACTTTTGCTTCTGGCATTCTCTCCCAAGCACTTAGTACAACAGTCTCTACACAGTACACATGATTTTAATGTCTGTCCCCGACTCTCGACTTAAAGCTCCTTGTGGGCAAGAAACATGTCTACCAACTGTTTTATATTGTACTCTCTCAAGTACCTAGTACAGTACTCATTCCAGGAAGCACTCAATAGATAAAATTGCTTAAATAATTGATTAGATGTTTAATAACTACCATTACTTGATTATCTGGAACCTATTTACTTTCTCAAGACTCAAGACTGTCTGTTCATTCATTCAATCATATTTATTGAGCACTTACTGTGTGCAGAGCACTGTACTAAGCGCTTGGGAAATACAAGTTGGCAACATATAGAGACGGTCTCTACCCAACAGCGGGCTCACAGTCCAGAAGGGGGAGACAGACAGCAAAACAAAACATATTAACAAAATAAAATAAATAGAATAGTAAATATGTACTAGTAAAACAGAGTAATGAATTGTACAATATGTCTGTTGTTCATCCCTGTTTCAAAGGCTCTCAGGAATAATAGTTGTGGCATTTGTCAAGTGCTTACTCTATGTAGCAGATACAAGTTAATCAGATCAGACACAGTCATCATCATCATCATCATCAATCATATTTATTGAGCGCTTCCTGTGTGCAGAGCACTGTACTAAGCGCTTGGGAAGTACAAGTTGGCAACACATAGAGACAGTCCCTACCCAACAGTGGGCTCACAGTCTAAAAGGGGGAGACAGAGAACAAAACCAAGTCCCTGTTCCACATTGAATTTGCAGTCCAAGTAGGACAGAGAACAGACATGGAACCTCCATTCTACAAATGAGGAAACTGAGACACAGAGAAGTTAAGCGACTTTCCCAAAGTCACAGAGCAGGTCAGTGGCAGAGTCAGGATTAGAGCCCAGGTCCTCTGACCCTCATAACTCTGCTCTTTCCCCAGATCATGTCTCCCACCTGTCTTCATAATTACTTCTGTCTAGGATAGATTTCCCTTCTCAGGGTCACACCTGGAGCTTTTTCAGTACTCTACCAGTCTCGACTATGGGAGGGAGAGTCAAGTGGCGACAAATCCATTCTATTCCTAGCTTCGGCAGTGGTTAGTGAGCAGAAGGCAATCAGCTACAAGTCAAAACTCAGCTGTGCTTGGCAGCAGCGGCATGGGAGAGAATCAACGGCAGAAACCCAAGATTACTGTGCGGAAGGAAGCAATGGTAAACCACTTCCATATTTTTACCAAGAAAACTCTCTGGCTGTACTACCAGAATGATTGCAGATGAAGGTGGGGCATTCTGCAAAAGACGTGTCTATGGCATCACTATGGGTTAGAGATGACTCAACAGCTTAAGATAAAACAAGGATTGATTTAGTTTGGCAGTGGAGGCTGGAGGAGGAGCCAATACTCAGCACCCCAATTTCCTCTCCAAAAATATATTAAGCACTTGCTTCTAGCCCTATAATTTTTTAAGCCTATTGAGTTCTTTTTATGGACCTATACTAGCGCCTAATAATGATTTATCGAGGAGGGGAGTAAAACATAGCTTACCACCACAGTGTAAATCCAGTACTAAAATTTTACTGAATTCACCTCATAATCCTCAATAGTCAGCGCAACCGTTATGTTTTCCCTTAGAATTTAAAGCTATTCTTATAAAGTATTAATGAACCATAAGGTAGCATATGGTCCTTGTAAATCCACAAGTACATTAATGTGCCTAGTGCCCTTAATAAAATTTAAAACATTAGCATTTCTAGAAATATCAATCTGTAAAATAAGTAACAAGTATTCTGTTAGGAGCCTTATGAGTAAACTTACTAGCATCCATCTAGCTGGCCTGGATATTGAGTGAATCTTCTTCCTGCTGTGGACAATAATAATAATAATAATAATAATGGCATTTATTAAGCACTTACTATGTGCAAAGCACTGTTCAAGGTGCTGGGGAGGTTACAAGGTGATCAGGTTGTCCCACAGGGGACTCACAGTCTTAATCCCCATTTTACAAATGAGGGAACTGAGGCACAGAGAAGTTAGGTGACTTGCCCAAAGTCACACAGCTGACAATTGGCAGTCGGGATTCAAACCCATGACCTCTGACTCCAAAGCCCATGCTCTTTCCACTGAGCCACACTGCTTCTCTTATGATTCTCCCACATTTTTCAAGGTATCCCGTAGTTCTGGGGGCAAAGCTACACTACAATAAAAAATGAGAAAATACCCCTATTAGTCAGTCATTCAGTCAATTTATTCATTCGTTCATTCATTCATTCATTCAATCGTATTTATTGAGCTCTTACACTGCAATAAGTGCTTGGGAAATTACAGTACAGCAATAAGGAGAATCAGTCCTGCCCACAACGAGCTCACAATCTGGTGGTGGGGAGACAGACATCAAGGCAAATAAACAGACATCAAGATAAATAAATAAAATTGCAGATATATATAGAAGTGCTGTGAGATGGGGAGAGAGGGGGAAGAGCAAAGGGGGAAAAGTAAGACCATCAGGAAAATAAAACATCCTTCTGTCAGTTACCACTTTGATGAGGAAAGACCTCTTTAAAACTAGGTTCCTCCAGATCCCATCTCCAAGAGCTATCATTCATCAGGCCATACTGCCTTTCCCAGTGTTGTTGTCAACAGCAGCGTGGAGAAGCAGCATGGCTCAGTGGAAAGAGCACGGGTTTTGGAGTCAAGGGTCACGGGTTCAAATTCCGGCTCCGCCACTTGTCAGCTGTGTGATTTTGGGCAAGTCACTTCACTTCTCTGGGCCTCAGTTCCCTCATCTGTAAAAGGGGGATGAAGACTGTGAGCCCCCGTGGGACAACCTGATTATCTTGTAACCTCCCCAGTGCTTAAAAAACTGCTTTGCACATAGTAAGTGCTTAATAAATGCCAACATTATTATTATTAACTCCACACCTGGCCACTCCAGAAGGGAGTGGGAGATGAAGACAAGTGGGGCTTAGTCTGGGAAGGCCTCTTGGAGAAGATGTGTCTTCAGTAAGGCTTTGAAGGTGGGGGGATAGTAATTGTCTGGAGGATTTGAGGAAGGAGGGCATTCCAGGCCAGAGGTAGGACATGGGCCAGGGTTGGCAGGGAGACAGGGGAGATCGAGGCACAGTGAGAAGGTTAGCACCAGAGGAACTAAGTGTATGGCCTGGGCTGTAGGAGAGAAGTGATGTGTGGTAGGAGGGGGTGAGGCGTTGGACTGCTTTAAAGCCAATGGTGAGCAGTTTATGTTTGACACGGAGGTGGATAGGCAACTACTGCAAATTTTTGAGGAGAAACGTGGCAAGTCCTGAATGTTTATATAGAAAGACAACTCGTGTAGCAGAGTAAAGTATAATAATGATAGTAATGGCATTTATTAAGTGCTTACCATATGCAAAGCACTGTTCTAAGTGCTGGGGAGGTTACAAGGTGATCAGATTGTCCCACAGGGGGCTCACAGTCTTCATCCCCATTTTACAGATGAGGTAACTGAGGCCCAGAGAAGTTAAGTGACTTGCCCAAAGTGACACAGCTGACAATTGGCAGAGCCGGGATTTGAACCCACGACCTCTGACTCCAAAGCCCGGGCTCTTTCCTCTGAGCCACGCTGCTTCTCTGGAGTATAAGGCTGGAGTGGGGAGAGGCGGGAGGTTGGGAGGAGTCAATCGTATTTATGGAGTCCTTATTGTGTGCAGAGAACTGTGCTAAGCACTTAGGAAAGCGGAGAAGCAGCGTGGCTCAGTGGAAAGAGCATGGGCTTGGGAGTCAGAGGTCATGGGTTCTAATCCCGATAGCCACTTTTCAGCTGTGTGACATTGGGCAAGTCACTTCACTTCTCTGTGCCTCAGTTACCTCATCTGTAAAATGGGGATTAAGACTGTGAGCCCCACTTGAGACAATCTGATCACCTTCTTTCCCCTCCAGTGCCTAGAACAGTGCTTTGAACTTAGCGCTTAACAAATGCCATCATTATTATCATTATTATTACATCATAACAATAAACAGGCACATTCCCTGCCTAGAACCAGCTTACAGTTTAGCGGTCCATCATTAGTCTGTAAGTGTTTCAGAAAGGGCTCACAGATTGTTAAACTAAAGGAATCATTCTTTGTTGCTTGCTTGGATTAATAGCCTTTATTTTTTATCAAGATTCTAAGGCAAGGTTACAAGGCTGAAGTTAGCCAGATATTTAGTATAAGTAATGGTTGGATTCCTGGCTTCTGAAACAACTTCAACTTGCACAATGCTAAATTGGCAGGATAAGATAAATTATGAGACTGTGTTGTATTTCACTCTCTCCAGCACTAAGTACCATACTCTGCACACAGTAAGTGCTCAATAAATGTCACTGATGGTAATGATGACGATGATGGTGATGTGGGACAGAGATGGTGTCCAATCTCATAGTCGTGTGTCTACACTACTGCTTCACATGTAGTAAATGCTTACACAGTGTCATAGAAGAAATTTCAACCTTCAGATCCTCCACCAAAGCACTGTTACTTCAGTGTTCTCAATCAGTGTTTCAATTTAAAAACTTACTTTCATTGACAATGTTTAAAATGACTTTTGCCACTTTTGTTTTATCCCCGCTCTTCCACCATTACTATTGTCTTGCAAGCAGAGTGGGTTAGTGGCAAGAGCACAGGCTTCGGAGTCAGAGGACATGGGTTCTAATCCTGCTCCGCCACTTGTCAGCTGTGTGACTTTGGGGAAGTCACTTCACTTCTCTGATCCTCAGTTCCCTCATCTGTAAAATGGGGATTAAGACTGTGAGCCCCACTTGGGACAACCTGATTACCTTGTACCTGCCCCAGTGCTTAGAACAGTGCTTGTCACCTAACAAGAGCTTAACAAATACCATTATTACTATTATTAAGAAGAAGGAGAAGCAGGAGCAGGAGGAAGGAGGAGATGAAGGAGAAGCAGCATGGCTCAGTGGAAAGAGCATGCGTGGGCTTTGGAGACAGAGGTCATGGGTTCAAATCCTGGCTCTGCCAACTGTCAGCTGTGTAACTTTGGGCAAGTCACTTAACTTCTCTGTGTCCCAGTTACCTCATCTATAAAATAGGTATTAAGACTGTGAGCCCACCATGGGACAACCTGATCACCTTGTAACCTCCCCAGTGCTTAGAACAGTGCTTTGCACATAGTAAGTGCTTAAGAAATACCATTATTATTATTATTATTATTATTATGAAATTTCCCATGGGCTGTTGTGTGAAACAGTCCATGGAAAATTTCTCCCATTTTTTTCTTAATTTTTGTTAAAGATAAAAAAAGTCATTATTTAAATTACAACTATACTTAACATTTAAAATGGAAAAAAGCATAATTAAAACTAGTTTGACAGTGATCTGTGCAAATAGTGAATTGAATGTACTTATTTTTCCCCCCAAATCATACTAATTACCTTACTCCTATGGGTCTAGACAAACTGACATAGTTTACTTAGACTATGTTTAGTTTAGACTAACTGACACACCTTATTGGGACCATTTTTTAAATATTTAAAACCAAATCATATTTCATTTACTGAAGAATTATGAGATCACATATATATAGCAATTATATAAGAATTTATATCTGTCATGGTGGTATCATTGAACCATTGATACCTTGACTTCTCATTGATTAATCACTTAAATATTAAATTTTTTTCATAGCATGATGGTTTTTTTATGGCATTTGTTAAGCGCTTACTATGTGCAAAGCACTTCTAAGCACTGGGGAGGTTACGAGGTGATCAGGTTGTCCCACAGGGGTTCACAGTCTTAATCCCCATTTTACAGATGAGGTAACTGAGGCACAGAGAAGTTAAGTGAATTTCCCAAAGTCACACAGCTGACAACTGGTGGAGCCGGGGTTTGAATCCACAACCTCTGACTCCGAAGCCCGTGCTCTTTCCATTGAGCCAATTTGCTTCTCTAGGTTCTTAGGTACTCACTTACCATAATATTGCAGCACTGAGTGTACCTGTACATTTTAGAAAAATAGGAGTATTTTGTTGAGACTTCTCTCCCTCTTTTGACTGTAAACTCCTTGTGGGCAAGGAATGTGCCTGCCAACTCTGTTATATTGCATTTACCCAAGCGCTTGTACAGTGCTCTGCACATAGTAAGCACTCAATACATGTGATTGATTGATTGATTGAAATGGCTTCCATTGGTGCATAGTCTGTATGAACTGGATTGGCCTTTCAGTAAATAATTCTCTTTTATGACTCTAGAAAATCTCTGGATTATTATTTCTTGGGTTCTGGTGACTTGTGGGCAAGGGTTTCCAGTGAAGAAAATGACACCCTCTCCGCCCTCAAAGAGCTAACAATATTGTGGAAAAATTGCTATCCAAGAATTCGAAGCTTCTATACTTTTTTCTTCCATGGTAACCACTGCTATAACTGCTTATCTAGTTATCGCTTTCATTTTGTGAATATTGGAAAACTTTATAATTCCAAACTTGAGATTATTCTGTAGAAAAATCACTGTGGTTAGTATATTTCCACAAATAGAAGGACATTTCAACTTTCCATTTCAAGTATGCCAGATCTTTCATGAGAGCAGGTGCAACTTTATGAATCTATGAAAGTTTTGATCAGTCATGCAGTCTTTTTTCAGAAGAGTAGCAGTGGTTATGCCCAGATATTTCTTCATACTCACCTATCCAAAATATCTACAATAAATTTCCAAAAAGTAATACTCATCTGAAAAAGACTGTAATATAACAATGCCTTAAGCAAAATTAGTTTCTGTGCCATATTTCATTTACTCATCCAACTTTTAAGACATATTAGAGTCTCACCTTCCCCTAGCACTACAGAAATGCTCTTTTATAATAGTCAATTCTCCAATGCTACTGCCTGAAAATAATGCTTATAATTCGCTCTATAAATTGAACCTTATGTTGAGGCATCATCAAGCATTGTATTTGGAAATCATTCATTCATTCATTCATTCAATTGTATTTATTAAGTGCTTACTATGTTCAGAGCAGTGTACTAAGCACTTGGGAAAGTCTTGTCTTATGCTGTCAAGTTGTTTCCGACCCGTAGCGATACCACGGACACATCTCTCCCATAACACCCTGCTCTCCATCTGCAATCATTTTGGTAGTCTATCCATAGAGTTTTCTTGGTAAAAATACAGAATTGGTTTACCATAGCTGTCTTCTGTGCAGTAAACTCAAGTCTCCTCACTCAACTCTCTTCCATGCTACTGCTGCCCAGCACAGGGGAGTTTCGACTTGTAGCAGATTGCCTTCCACTCACTATCAATCAATAAATCAATCAATCACATTTATTGAACACTTACTGTGTGCAGAGCACTGTACTAAGCGCTTGGGAAGTAAAAGTTGGCAACATATAGAGACAGTCCCTACCCAACAGTGGGCTCACAGTCTAGAAGGGGGAGACAGAGAACAAAACCAAACATAATAACAAAATAAAATAAATAGAATAGATATGTACAAGTAAAATAAATAAATAAATAAATAGAGTAATAAATATGTACAAACATATATACATATATACAGGTGCTGTGGGGAAGGGAAGGAGGTAAGATGGGGGGATGGAGAGGGGGACGAGGGGGAGAGAAAGGAGGGGGCTCAGTCTGGGAAGGCCTCCTGGAGGAGCTGAGCTCTCAGTAGGGCCTTGAAGGGAGGAAGAGAGCTAGCTTGGCGGATGTTGGAGGGAGGGCATTCCAGGCCAGGGGGATGACGTGGGCTGGGGATCGACGGCGGGACAGGTAAGAACGAGGCACGGTGAGGAGATTAGCGGCAGAGGAGCAGAGGGTGAGGGCTGGGCTGTAGAAGGAAAGAAGGGAGGTGAGGTAAGAGGGGGCGAGGTGATGGAGAGCCTTGAAGCCCAGGGTGAGGAGTTTTTGCCCGATGCGCAGATTGATTGGTAGCCACTGGAGATTTTTGAGGAGGGGAGTAACATGCCCAGAGCGTTTCTGGACAAAGACAATCTGGGCAGCAGCATGAAGTATGGATTGAAGTGGGGAGAGACACGAGGATGGGAGATCAGAGAGAAGGCTGATGCAGTAGTCCATATGGGATAGGATGAGAGCTTGAAGCCACTGGCCAAGCCAGGAATGGAAAGGGTAGGTCTCTGCTTGACTCTCTCTCCCATAGCTGAGACTGGTAGAGTACTGGAAACTCCCCAGGTACAATTCTGAGTGGTGTGGGTAAGTACAGTACAACAATAAGCAGTGACTTCCCTGCCCACAACAAGCTCACAGTCCAGAGCAGTGGGAGACAGACATATCATGAAGTTATAAGCACTACGACCTTACTGGGTCCAAGATGTTGTACCTGTTTGTCGCCTAGAAATATTACTGAAAGGAAAGTTTTAGAAATCTGAAAAACACTCACACTAGAGCTAACATAGAGTTATCATAGTATCATAGAGCAGATGGTATCTCTTTCAGCATTACTTACTTTTGTACCCAAACATTCTTCTCCCCATTACTTTCTCATCCTTGTAGATCACACCATCATCCTGCTGGTCTCACAAGTCTACAACATCTCTAGGATCTGCTACTCCTTTCAAACGACTACCATGATGGTTCAAGCACTTGTTATTTCCCATCCTGACTACTTTATCAGTCTCCCCGGTGACCTCCCTGACTCCAGACTCTCCCCTCTCCAGCCCATCCTCCCTGTGCTGTCTTTATCATTTTTTCAAAACTATTATTGTGCACACAGCACTTCACACTTCATAAATCTACTATGGTTGCCCTTCCAGCTCCATATCAAACAGAAACTCCTACCACTGACTTTAAGGCACTCAATTAGCTCTCCTCTATAAATCAATCAATGATATTTATTGAGTACTCATTTTTGCACTGTATGAAGCACTTAGGAAAGTGCAGTACAATAGAGTACAAGAAGCTACCTAACTTCATTCTTCTCCCTCTACAACCCAGCCCATGCACTTAATTTCCCTAACATGAGCTTACTTCTATACCTTGACCTCTCTCACTCTGGATCCCTTCCTCATATTCATCCATTCATTCAATCGTATTTATTGAGCGCTTACTGTGTGCAGAGCACTGTAATAAGCACTTGGGAAGTACATGTTCGAACATATAGAGATGGTCCCTACCCAACAGCGGGCTCACAGTCTAGAAGGAGGAGACAGACAACAAAACAAAACATGTGGATGGGTGTCAAGTCATCAGAAGAAATAGAATTAAAGCTAGATGCGCACCATTAACAAAATAAATAGAATAGTAAATACATACAAGTAAAATAGAGTAATAAATCTGTACAAACATATATACAGGTGCTGTGGGGAGGGGAAGGATGTAGGGCAGAGGGGATGGGGAGGAGGAGAAGAAAATGGGGGCTCAGTCTGGGAAGGCCTCTTGGAGGAAGTGAGCTCTCAGTAGGGCATTGAAGGGAGGAAGAGAGCTAGCTTGGCGGATGTGTGGAGGGAGGGCATTCCAGGCCAGGGGAAGGACGTGGGCTGGGGGTCGAGGGTGGGAGAGGAGAGAACGAGGTTCAGCGAGGACGGCAGGACAGGCGAGAACGAAGTCCAGTCGTATTCTCCTTCCTCCTTGGAGTGCATCCCGCTGCACTTCCAACAGACCATGCCTCTCCCCGCTTCAATCATAAAATTGTCCCTACCCTATTCACCAGACCTCTGCTTTTCCCATACACTGTGGTCTGAACATCATAAGAACTTTGATTCTCATTCCACCTCCAGCAATTATGCACAGAGCCTTATAGTTTGCTGCTTCTCCTACCTGCAATTCATTTTAATGTCTGTCGCCCAAATAGATTGTAAACTGTGAGCAAGGATAGTGTCTATCAACTCTAGTGTTTTGTACTCTTCTAAGCACATAGTACAGTGCTATGCTGATAATAACTTTTCAATAAATGCCACTGGTTGATTGACTGCTGGATTACACCTAGACTTTGTATACAACTTTTTTACATTCTAGACCTAGTTTTAGAATCTACACCAGAATCTATATCAGTTAACACCTTTGTGTTATAATATCAGTATGATTAATGATGACATTCTGAAGCACAAATAGGTCTCTTGGGGTTAAAAAAAAGCAGAAAAGAAGCACAAAAGAAGAAAAGAAGCTTTAAAGAAGCACAAAAATCACCTCTGTGATGACAGATCCTGCAGGGAAAGTGGAAAATAAAAGGTTGCCCAAACAACACTATGTCAATTGTGAAAAATATTTCAAGAATTCACTGGAGTTCAATTAGAAGTGGGGTGGCAGAATCTTTGATTACTGGGAGCATTCTCAACAGAGACACCTACGTAACCATCCAAGCTGGGGGAGGCTCATTTTGAGTAAAATCTTCACACAGCTCAATAGATGATAAAACAGATTCACCAATAACAAAATGCTTCAGGGCTTCTTCAAGTTCACTACTCTCTCTGTGCTGCTTTAATGAATTCTATGTTGTAGTGTTCCCTAATCACATAAGTACCATAGTGGATATAAAACCTCTCATTTGGTTATTTGAAACAGTCTGTAGAGCATCTGAAGCTGAATTTGGAAATCTATTTTTCCATCAATCAATCAATCAATCATATTTATTGAGCGCTTACTGTGTGCAGAGCACTGTACTAAGTGCTTGGGAAGTACAAGTTGGCAACATGTAGAGAAAGTCCCTACCCAACAGTGGGCTCACAGTCTAGAAGGGGGAGACAGAACAAAACCAAACATATTAACAAAATAAAATAAATAGAACAGATATGTACAAGTAAAATAAAAAAATAAATAGAGTAATAAATATGTACAATCATATATACATATATACAGGTGCTGTGGGGAAGGGAAGGAGATAAGACGGGGGGATGGAGAGGGGGACGAGGGGGAGAGGAAGGAGGGGGCTCAGTCTGGGAAGGCCTCCTGGAGGAGGTGAGCTCTCAGTAGGGCCTTGAAGGGAGGAAAAGAGCTAGCTTGGCCGATGGGCAGAGGGAGGGCATTCCAGGCCAGGGGGAGGACCTGGGCCGGGGGTCGACGCCGGGACAGGCGAGAACGAGGCACGGTGAGGAGATTAGCGGCAGAGGAGCAGAGGGTGCGGGCTGGGCTGGAGAAGCAGAGGAGGGAGGTGAGGTAGGAGGGGGCGAGGTGAGGAACAGCCTTGAAGCTGAGAGTGAGGAGTTTCTGCCTGATGAGCAGATTGACTGGTAGCCACTGGAGATTTTTGAGGAGGGGAGTAACATGCCCAGAGCGTTTCTGGATAAAGTCTGGGACTAGCTGGCGCAGGGCCATCTTCCAAGAACTTCTCCCTTTCTCTCTTTCAAGAGCATAAGAATTTGCTTTTCTGCTTAGAGGTTAACATTGATATTTACCTCTCTGTTTAATATTTTAGTAGCCACCACTTAAATCCACCTCTCTACCGTTGCTATCTACCATTTATATCCTCTTCCCTATTTAATAGTTTCTTTAATAGTTAAAACATAGTTTGAACATCCAAGAGGCCACCCCCTACTAAGCCCCCAGTTCCTCTTCTTGTCCTACCTTCTGTGTCACGCCTGCACTTGGATATGCAACCTTTATTTACCCCTCCCTCTGCCCCAAAATACTTACATAGATATCCATAATGTATTTTATATCAATGTCTATGTTCTCCTCCTGACTCTAAGCTTGCTGTGGGCAGGGAATGTGTCTGTTTATTTTTATATTGTACTCTCCCAACTGCTTAGTACAGTGCTCCGCACACTGTAAGGGCTCAATAAATATGATTGAATGAATGAATTTAATAAAATGCTCTGCGTAGGATGTTCTCAATAAATACAATTGATTGGTTGATTGATTGATTTAAAAGACTTTGAACTCCACAAACAGAAGGCATCATGATAGGTCCTCTCCCTCTAACTATGGGAGTGTCTAAAGGTTCATTTCTCAGTCCCCTTCTAGTCTCCATCTACACCCACTCCCCTCCCTTGGATTGGATTGGAAAGATGATTCCTAAATCTACCTCTCCAGCCCTGGTCTCTCTTCTCTTCAGTCTCACATTTCCTCCTGCCTTCAGGACATCTCTACTTGGATGTCCTGCTGACACTTCAAAGTTAACATGTACAAAACATGTAGAGAAGCAGTGTGGCTCATTGGAAAGAGCCCGGGCTTGGGAGTCAGAGGTCATGGGTTCAAATCCTGGGCTCCGCCACTTGTCAGCTGGGTGACCTTGGGCAAGTCACTTAACTTCTCTGGGCCTCAGTTACCTCATTGTAAAATGGGGATTAAGACTGTGAGCCCCACGTGGGACAACCTGATCGCTTTGTATCCCCACCCAGCGCTTAGAACAGTGCTTTGCACATAGCAAGTGCTTAACAAATACCATTATTAGTATTAAAACAGAACTATTTTTATGCATACAAATCTTGCCCTCCCCCTGCCTTTCCCATCACTATAGGCAAAACCACTATCCTCCCTGTCTCCTAAGCCCGTAACATTGGCATTATACCTGACTCACCTCTCTTATTCAACTCAAAACATTCATTTTGCCAATAAATCCTGTTGGCTGTATAGTCCTCTAGACTGTAAACTCCTTATGGTCAGTAAATCAACTCTGTTATGTTGTACTCCCCGAAGTGCTTACTACAGTGGTCTACACACATTAAGTGGTCAAGCAGCTGGCCCATTGGAAAGAGCATGGGCTTGGGGAAGAAGGACTTGGGTTCTAATTCTGGCTCTGCCACTTTTCTGCTGTTTGAACTTGAGCAAGTCATTTCAATTCCACTGTGCCCCAGTTATCTCATCTGTAAAATGGGGATAGATACTGTGATTCTTCAGTGGGACAGGGATTGTGTCCAACCTGATTAGCTTGTATCTACCCTAGCACTATGTATAATGTCTGGCACATAGTAAACTCTTAAAAATATCCTATGTATATATGTATATATGTATATATATACATATATACAAAGGGTATTTTTAAGAGTTTACTATGTGCCAGACATTATTTTATATATATATATATATATATATATATATATATATAAATAAATAAACAAACAATTATTATATTTGTTAAGCACTTACTATGTACCAGGCACTGTACATATGACTGATTGATTCTACCTTCACAACATCTACTAAATTTCACCCTTTCCTCTCCATCCAAACTGGTATCACCCTTATCCAAGCTCTTATCCCACCCTACTCAATAAGGGATGGGCAGGAATTTGAGGAGTTAACATGGCTCAGTGGAAAGAGCCCGGGCTTTGGAGTCAGAGGTCATGAGTTCAAATCCCGACTCTGCCATTTACCAGCTGCATGACTTTGGGCAAGTCACTTCACTTCTGTGGGCCTCAGTTACCTCATCTGTAAAAGGGGGATTAAGACTGTGAGCCCCACTAGGATGACCTGATTACCTCGTATCTACCCCAGTGCTTAGAACAGTGCTTGGCACATAGTAAGTGCTTAACAAATGCCATTATCATTATTAAAATTGGAGTTGACCATGCTGACAGTACTGACAGGTCAGTGAGCTGCTTTCTTTGATATTTTGGACTCTTTCAAACCTGTCTCCATCCCGGCAACTTTCATTAATTCATTCAATTCATTCAATCATATCTATGGCATGCAGAGCACTGTACTAAGCACTTGAGAGAGTACAATATAACAGTAAACAGAAACATTCCCTGCCCATAGTGAGATTAAGCTCTAGAAGAGGAGACAGACATTAATACAACTAAACAAATTACAGATATTGTAATTACAGATATTGTACAGGTATGCATAGTAAGTTCTGTGTGGCTGGGAGTGGTGGGTGACTCAAGGGAGCAAATCAGGATAATGCAACAACCCCGACCTACAAGATGAAAGGTCGATACTTAGGGCTATTGTCCACCTACATCAGGGACCCCAGGACTAGCTGAGTGGAGGATGTGAGAATGTGAGGTTCAGACATAACCGCCCCTGAAATCCCCAACCCAACCCCTCTACTCAGGGCAAGGGACATGAAAATTGAGTAGAAATTGTACTTGTTAAGTGCTTACTTTGTGCCAAGCACTGTTCTAAGCACTGGGATACGATAGAATGGGATTGATACAAGGTTTTCAGGATGGACACAGTCCTTGTCCCACACAGGGCTCACATTCTTAATCCCCATTTTACAGATGAGGTAGTTGAAACCCAGGGAAGGGAAGTGACTTGCCCAAGGTCACACAGAAGACACATGGTCGAGCTGGGATTAGAACTCTTGACCTTCTGACTCCGGGGCTCATCCTCTGTCCGCTAAGTACGCTGCTTAGTGGCATAACCAAAATGAACCAAGACCTGCTGCCCAACATTAACTGTCAAAATCAATTCCTACTCACCCCACCCACCCCTTTGAGCTGAGAGACAAGGCCTGGGGATAGCAAGAAAAATTCAGAGACCAAGAAGTGGGCAGTACTCAGCTCCTTGGCATTCTCCTTCCCCTCCCGCATCCATACCAGCATTCTCTAGACAGGTCCTAGTGGCCAACACAGGCCAAGGCCAATCAATCACCATACTTTCTATTTAAGGGAGTCAAACCCTGATGAGAGTCATTAGAAGAAGATATATACCCAAAACATGGGCATCAACCAGAAATACAGGTCTCTGTCTCCTCACCCTGACGCATCCTCACCTCATCCTCACTCCTCACCCTGGGCTTCAAGGCTGTCCATCACCTTGCCCCCTCCTACCTCACCTCCCTTCTCTCCTTCTACAGCCCACCCCACACCCTCTGCTCCTCTGCCGCTAACCTCCTCACTGTGCCTCATTCTCGCCTGTCACGCCATCGACCCCCGGCCCATGTCATCCCCCGGGCCTGGAATGCCCTCCCTCTGCCCATCTGCCAAGCTAGCTCTCTTCCTCCCTTCAAGGCCCTACTGAGAGCTCACCTCCTCCAGGAGGCCTTCCCAGACTAAGCCCCTTCCTTCCTCTCCCCCTCGTCCCCCTCTCCATCCCACCCATCTCACCTCCTTCCCTTCCCCACAGCACCTGTATATATGTATATATGTTTGTACATAATTATTACTCTATTTATTTATTTTACTTGTACATATCTATTCTATTTATTTTATTTTGTTAGTATGTTTGGTTTTGTTCTCTCTCTCCCCCTTTTAGACTGTGAGCCCACTGTTGGGTAGGGACTGTCTCTATATGTTGCCAACTTGTAATTCCCAAGCACTTAGTACAGTGCTATGCACACAGTAAGCGCTCAATAAATATGATTGATTGATTGATTGTCTCCTTCTCCTCAGGAAACCTAAAGGCATCCTTCCTAGCCCCATTCCTCAGCTCTCCCTGAGACTAGGCTTGGGGTAGCGCCATGGTGATTCAGCTAACCTGGGGCCCACAGCATCCAAGGACGCATTCTACAGCAGGAGGGAACCATTCCTGGCTCCTCCAGACAAATAACTGAGTTTATTACTTCAAGCTCCTAAAGAGGCCCCAGGGATTGGACTACTGAAGGAATTTTCTGTTCTATCTGTCTGGTTTTGGCTAGCAGCTCTGTGGCTTATAAGCTCCAAATGGGCAGAGAGGAAGGCAAGAGAATTTGGTGATGGTGTCAGCAACTATCCCACTCTTCTTCACCCTACCAAGCATGCACCCTCTGAAAGGATGCCCCCAGAACTAGTTGCTCTGGTTCAGGACACAAGCCAAAAATTGGGTCAGCACCCAAGTGGATCCACACTTTACTGGATTCTGTTTTCTGAATTCTGCATCCCTTTAGATGGCAGCTCTGTGTGGGCAGGGATCACATCTACCCTACATGTTTCGTTTTGTTGTCTGTTGCCCCCGTCTAGACTGTGAGCCCGTTGTTGGGTAGGGACCGTCTCTATATGTTGCCGACTTGTACTTCCCAAGCCCTTAGTATAGTGTTTTGTACACAGTAAGCGCTCAAGAAATACGATTGAATGAATGAACTGTTATAGTGTACTTTCCCAAGCACTTAGTACAGCACTTTGCACAGAGTAAGTATCCAATAGATACCATGGATTGATTGACAAATTGACTGATGTGGAGATATTTAAGAGATGAATAATTATCATCTATGCTGGATATTTCGGTTATATTATTTCTTGAAAGTCAAAGGCTGGGTCAGATCGCATCTTGGTTCCATCCAGTTTTATTATTCTAAGATCAATTTCAAAGACCCTATGTAAATGAATTAAAAATGGGTAATCAATAAATAGAAAAAATCACACAGAACACGTATAAGCAGCATGGCTCAGTGGAAAGAGCATGGGCTTTGGAGTCAAAGTTCATGGGTTGAAATCCCATCTCCAACAATTGTCAGCTGTGTGACTTTGGGCAAGTCACTTAACTTCTCTGGGACTTAGTTACCTCATCTGTAAAATGGGGATTAAGACTGTGAGCCCCCCGTGGGACAACCTGATCACCTTGTAACCTCCCCAGTGCATAGAACAGTGCTTTGCACATAGTAAGCGCTTAATAAATGCCATTGTTATCATTATTATATAATAGAGAAGCATCATGGCTCAGTGGAAAGAGCACTGGCTGGGGAGTCAGAGTTCACGGGTTCTAATACCGGCTCCATCATTTGTCAGCTGTGTGATTTTGGACTAGTCACTTAACTTTTCTGGGCCTCAGTTTCCTCATCTGTAAAATGGGGATTAAGACTGTGAACCCCCCATGGGGTAATCTGATTACCTTGTATCTCCCCCAGTGCTTAGAACAGTGCTTGGCACATAGCAAGTGCTTAACAAATACTATCATTACTATTACATTATGTTATTATTATTATATAATCCAAAGGATTAAACTCTCTTATTAGTTGACTGTTTCCTTACATATTTTCATTATTCCTCTCTCTCCGGCTGGTCTGTCTTGGGCCTGAACAAATGGACCAGGTCTCCTCCATGTCACCACGGTGCCTCCATCTCAACCTTCCTTTCACACCTCGACGGAACAGAACAAGACAGCCACAGCATGGCACTGCCCCCACAAAATCCTAGAAAGACTGTGGCAGCAGCTGCTGTAGTGGCCAGGGTGGCCACAACTTTGATTGTGGACTCTGAGCTACAAAGAGCCTGACATCCTGCTTCTCTAGCCACGGTTCCCTACTGATCTTTGTTTTTGTCTCAAGTTGTCTTGATGGTGTTATCGGTATTTGTGAAGCGCTTCCTATGTGCTAGGGACTATACCAAGAGCTGGGGTAGATGACAAGATGATGACGATGATGGCATTTGTTAAGTGCTTACTATGTGCAAAACACTCTTCTAAGCAATGGAGAGGATACAAGGTGATCAGGTTGTCCCACTTGGGCCTCACAATCGTAATAATCCCATTTTACAGATGAGGTAACTGAGGCACAGAGAAGTGACTTGCCCAAAGTCACACAGCTGACAAGCAGCAGAGGCGGGATTTGAACCCATGACCCCTGACTCCCAAGCCTGTTATCTTTCCACTGAGCCACGCTGCTTCTCTAACCAAGCTGGACATAGTCCTTTTCACATATGGGGTTCCCAGGCTAAGAACCACCAATCCTTCCCCCACCCCACCCAAGTTAGTCCATAAATCCTCTCCCATCTCAGTTTTGCTGGCCAGAATCCAAGCAATGTTGTTGACTAATCTGCCCCTATGTCCAATTTAACAATAATAATGATGGTATTTGTTAAGCGCTTACTATGTGCCAAACACTGTTCTAAAAGCTGGGGTATATACAAGGTAATCGGGTTGTCCCATGTGGGGCTTACAGTCTTAATCCTCATTTTACAGATGAAGTTAAGTGAAGTTAAATGGCTTACCCAAGGTCACACAGCAGACGTGGTGGAGCTGGGATTAGAACCCATGTCCTCTGATTCCCAAACCCATCCTCTTTCCAGTAAGCCACGATGCTTCTGGCCCCCAGGTGGTTTGGGGCACTCTGGCTGATAAGTGGGGACTCCAAGCAGTGCATAGTAAGTAAGAGGGAGAGAGAGAAGAGGGGGGGCTAGGTCCTGGCTAAACTAGATGCTATTCTCCAAAGAGAGGTTGAACCCTTTAGCCTTTTTCTGGAACTCCTCTGGGTTCTTGGGAGCATTTCAGTCAACTCAGCTTACTGAGGCTGCCCCAACTCTGGTTTTTTCAAGAGTGAAATCAAAGCCTCCAAGGCCTGGCTGGTGTTGAGGATGGTTTCCAGTGCTTATTACTTATGAGAGGCAGACATGATCCCACTCCACCAGTTGACTTTAGGCAAGTCATATCACTTCTCTATGCCTCAGGTACCTTATCAGTAAAATGGGGATAAAGACTATGAGCACTCTGTGCAAAATGGACTGTGTCCAAACTGATTACTGTGTACCTCCCCCAGCTCTTAGAAGAGTGTCTGGTACGTGGTAAGTGCTTAACAAATACTATTAAAAAAAGCCACATCTGACCATTCTCATCCACAGTGGGGGCAAATATCTTGGTCATGAAGGCCAACTTGAGAAGCTCAGGAGGAAAATTGATGCTGACCCCAGTAACTCTCAGATTCCAGGGAGAAAAGCCCAGGCCACAGGAGCACATTGGCATCTCTGTGTTTTTGTTTCATCTCCCCTAAAGTGCTGGTTGCCACATTCCCTTTCCTCCTTTTTATTATTTGATTATAAATCCTCTGAGGGACAGGGATTGTGTCTAATTCCCACCTTCATGCATAGTACAGGGCTTTGCATTCAGTTAGCATTTAATAAATACTATGAGTAGTACCAGTAGCAAATAACATTGCCCCTGGGTTAAATGTTACCTATTCATTTAAATTTTATTATAGTATCCTGAACAAGTCACACTCATTTTTCATAATGCACAATATTGCATGACTAAAGATTTAAGGTCTTTCTTATTTGGACCATTCTGGATAAAGTAGTTATAAAATACACCTAAAATTCAGGCATATGCCAGTATTCTCCTCATGCCTAAATACACGTATGAAAGTCTAACGGCTTTCACATCATATCTGCTTGCTATTCCCAGTGGAAAAATCATGGAATTAAAGCAGCTGATGTGATAGATTCAATTTTTGATCCTCAGATCAGTTACTTCATTATATTGGAGTCATTGTCCCCTGGGATTCAGGAAATTCTTATTGAAAAATGCATTTTCCTCGTGCAAATGTTAGCTGAAAACACCTGGGAATAGTTTATAATTTAGTGAGATTTTAGTGTCTAGGAATAAAACAAAAAATAATTAATTGCATTTAGGATCCAAAATAGATTTTTGATTTCTGGATTTACATAGATTTTTATGAGTATAATTGGGTAAAAAAAATTTAGTAATATTCTTCATTTAAAGGTGTGGGTACCTAAAAACAATATTAGTTCTGCCCATTCATGTCATTACAAGTTTTTCAGTATGAGTTTCCTTGAACTGAGATCAAATGCAGACAATTATTATCAAAAATTACTAATAATAGCCAACATGATCTTGAGACATAGAACTTTACAGAACGTTGGATTTTTTTTTTAACACTGCCAACCACTTAATCTCTTCCTATCTCTAGTTAGAAAATTTAAGGGCACTGTATATTGAAAGGCCAAAACCTGTCACTGTAAGGATAGGATTTTAGAGCTCATTTAAAACTCGAGATTATAGTCCTGGAATGTGGTCTGCCTTTGAAAGAAATACAGATGAAGAAGGTAATAGTCCTGAGAGATGTTTCTTTAAACAAATAAAACTTAATTAGTAACCAAAGAGATTCAGAAAATTGAAGAGTTTTGTGGCCTTTTCTCCCTGTGGTATACAGTAAATGCAATAATATTCACCACATCAGACCTACCAGAGACACAAATACATTTTTACTTAAATTAAATGTGTTCTCTTTCTTCATATATAGCCAGAGGGAACTTATTTTATATTTGTGATTTGGGGCTGTTTTCTTCAAGAAAAAAACTCACTCTACTGTACTGTGATTGGAAAATATTACAGGCACAACAGTTATCAGAATGTTGGTGGTAGCTGAATCAGTTGAATAAACTGCTTGGAAATAAATACTCTTTTGTGGTATGATTTAAGTACTTACTAAACCCTTGGGTAGATACAAGATAATCAGGTTCAACAGTATTTGTCCCACATGGAGCTCATAGCCTTGACAGGAGGGAAAACAGGTATTTAATCCCAATTTTACAGATAAACTGAAGCACAAGAAAGATACGTGACTTGCCCAGTGTCACACAGCAGGCAAGGAACACACTGGCCTGGGATTACAACCTAGGTCCTCTACCTCCCATGACCATGCTCTTTCCTCTCAACCACACCACTTCTTACATTTAACATATCTGTATTCTAATAATTCTTGTTATGGTATCTATTAAGTGTTTATTATGTGCCAAGGACTGGTTAAAGTACTGAGGAGAATACTAGGTAATTAGATCAGACACAGTCTCTATCCCATTTGAGGCCCACAATCCAAGAGGGTGGGAGAATGGAAATTTCATCCCCATTTTATAGATGAGGAAATAGAAATACAGCTTCATACTGCTGTGTCACCTTGCAAAAGTCACTCAATTTCTCAGTGCCTTGGTTTCCTCATCCTTAAAATGGAGATATATGACCTGTTCTTCTCAGACTGTGAGTCTCATTTGAGACAGGGATCGTCTACAACCTGATTACTTTGTATCTTTTCCTTGGGGTTTTTTTATATCACAAATATCACTTGTTTTTAAGTACCCAAGTTCACGTAACAGGGATGGCAGAGATAGGAGCAGAACCTGTGTCTTCTGTCTTTCAGGCCAGGGTTCTAACTGACGGCCATGCACCTTCAATTACAAACTCTATATAACTTGCCATTTGCTTGTTTATTACATGAAAATAGCTTAGATCATGTTGTCTAGATCCACTAGATTGTACATTCCTCCACTAGAATGTAAACTATTTGAAGGCAGAAATCAAACTTATTGTATTGTACCTTCCCAAGTTACACATAGTAAGTACCCAACGATTACTACTGCTTGCTTGTTTGATCATATGTTTGCACATAAACTACAAATAAAATCTTTGTTCTATCCAGTTCTACGATTGACTTCAAATTCTGAACGTGGCATCGAGATCAAGAGGAGTGTGACAATTTCAAAGTCTCTCGGTTCTGGTCTTTCAGACCGAATATATTGAAAAGGCACCTGTTGCACTCTCCTAAGTTCTTAGTTCAGGGCTCTGCACAGAGTAAACAATAAATACAAATGATTGATTGACTGGAGGCTAGGGCAGGGTGGCTCTTCATCATCAATAGTACTTATTGAGCACTTAGTATGTGCAGAGCACTGTAATTGGGGAAGACCTTGTGGAGGAGATGGGACCTTAATAATGCTTTGAAGGTGGAGAGAGCGGCTCTTTAAAATGAAACTAAAGCCTTAGCCAAAGTGTTCAATCTGCAATACTTTTCCTGCCTCACAAAGAAATATCTTAACCTATCCCCCTTAACAGTAATGTACATATCTTTATACCCTATTTCTTTCTCCTATCTTTAATTAATTTTAGGGCTTGTCTCCTCTACTAAACTGCATGCCCCTTATTAAGGATAAGGATCATTTCTACAAATTCTCATGTATTCTTCCATGTATTTAATACAGTGCTTTGCTCACAGTAGGCAATCAATAAATCCTTTCTTGATTTTCAACATGTTTTAACATGGGGTCTGATAAGAATGCAAGCTTCATAGAAGAACGGGATGCATTTGGCTTCCCCACTTCCATTCAATATAGAACAAGAGCTTAGTACAGTGCTCTGCACATAGTAAGTGCTCAATAAATACGATTGATGATAGAACAGCTTGGGTATTCAACTAGCGTGCACTTTCTTCTTATTTTAATTTTTTTATATTTGTTAGGCACATACTATGTTCCAGATACTGCATTTAGTTCTGGGATAGATACAAGATAAGCAGCTTGAACACCCACATAGGTTTCATAGCCTTGGTCCCCATTTTACAAATGAGGTTACTGAGGCACGGTGAACTTTAGTGACTTGTCCAAGGACACACAACAGACAGGAGGCAGAACTGGAATTACAACTCAGGTCTTCTGACTCCTAGGCCAATGATCTTTCCACAAAGTCAAGTTGCTTCTCTATTTCTCTGTTTCTACTACATTAATGCCAGTGGAGATACGATGAAAAATGTCCTGCGTCATACGTCATCCTCCCTCCTCAAGATGAGCCTCTAATTGCCTTTTAGGATGATAAGATCATTAATGCAGTTACTGGATAAGTCTATCTAACCCAGTATTGTCTCAAGACTGTGAGCTTGTTGTGGGCAGGGATTGTCTCTCTTAATTGCTATATTGTACTTTCCCAAGCACTTAGTACAGTGCTCTGCACACACAGTAAGCATGATTGAATTGAATGAACAGTGGCAGCAAGATGCTTGAAGGGACCATCAATCAATGGTATCTATTGAGTGCTTACTTTGTGCATAGCACTGTACTAAGGACTTGGGAGAGGACAATACAACAAAATTTGCAGACACACTCCCTGCCCATAATGAGCTTACAGTCTAGAGGATGAGCTTACAGTTTAGAGGAGGATCATGTGTGGTTTCCTCCCCTTAACATATAACCGAATGGTGCAAACATACCTTCTTACAGTCCTAATTTTCCCTTACCACTTCCTAACTTTCCCTTTGTAGTTTATTATGGACTGCTCATCCTCAAATGCATTCAGACTCCTTTTGAAAATGTTGATATTTTTAACATCCATAACTTCCTGGGTTAAGTCCTGAAGATGTCCACTGAAACCTAAAGCAAATGCAAACTTAAAAGAATGACTGACAGAAAGAGATAGAGTGTGCATATTTATTTTCACTGTACTGAATTATTCAAAGACAGGATCATATTTTTCCCAGACACTCTCAGTTTTAAGAGCAGATTTCTTGAAGGTGTACAAAAGGTCTGCCACTTGCTCATCTCAGACTCCCATGATAAATAAAGTCTTCTGGGAAGCACTCGTTGTTCAGAATCCTTCAATTCAAATATTAGTTTACCATAGACCCCCTTTTGTCTATTTCTATGGGAAGCAGCGTGGCTCAGTGGAAAGAGCCCAGGCTTTGGAGTCAGAGGTCATGGGTTCAAATCCCGGCTCCGCCACTTGTCAGCTGTGTGACTTTGGGCAAGTCACTTAACTTCTCTGGGCCTCAGTTACCTCATCTGTAAAATGGGTATTAAGACTGTGAGCCCCCCGTGGGACGACCTGATCACCTTGTAACCTCCCCAGCGCTTAGAACAGTGCTTTGCACATAGTAAGTGCTTAATAAATGCCATTATTATTATAAATCTTCCAGCTGAGCACTCGCCACACTTAGGCTGGATCTGATTGATAGGCCAATCTGATGGTTGAGTCCCAGAGGACTTAACCAGAAGGTTGGTATGATATGTACTAAGTATCAACGGCATCTTGCTTCTTGTGGAATCAGGCAATTTGTTTCCCAGGTCTCCTGACCACCAGCCCCATGTTCTTTAACTACCAAAAGTAAAAACTTTGTGAAAAGGGATCTCAGAAAATGCAGAGGACAGGGTTGGGGTGGGTTGGATGGATGAGTCTGAGCTGAGACATATTTGAATAGGATTCAGGATAGATACGATTGAATTGAATTCAGGCTTCCAGCTCCAAGGCAACTGTAGATAGATGGTCTACAAGGAAGCGAGTAGACCTTTCCCCCACCCCCTCTACACCACTCGGGGGGGGGGGGGATCTAAAGAAGCAGCGTGGCTCAGTGGAAAGAGCCCAGGCTTTGGAGTCAGAGGTCGTGGGTTCAAATCCTAGCTCCGCCAATTGTCAGCTGTGTGACTTTGGGCAAGTCAGTTAACTTCTCTGGGCCTCAGTTACCTCATCTGTAAAATGGGGATTAAGACTGTGAGCCCCCTGTGGGACAACCTGATCACCTTGTAACCTCCCCAGCACTTAGAACAGTGCTTTGCACATAGTAAGTGCTTAATAAATGCTATTATTATTATTATTATTGTCTAGGAGAACCTTTCTGGAGGTTTTCCCCCTCTTGTCTGCAAATTCCCCAGAAGATGCTGGTTGGGCTAGTGAGTTGCTACTACATCGTAGGAAGAGCTGTGATGTGCGAGGGACAGGTGGGGTAAGGTGAGCAGGAGCTCGGTATTCTAGCTTCAGGAAAACTGGGGATAGATGCGTGGGCTTAGGGATAAATGGGTCAATACTAGTCCCAAACTGTGAGCCCACTGTGGGGTAGGGACCGTCTCTATATGTTGCCAACTTGTACTTCCCAAGCGCTTAGTACAGTGCTCTGCACACAGTAAGTGCTCAATAAATACGATTGATTGATTGATTGATTGATTGATTGGTCTCTGGGGAGGTGGCCTTGCCTCCTCCTCCTCCGGCTCTACCTGCTCTGCTCTAACAATGTCAGATTTGAGCCTTAGTTGGCTTAAGAAAGAGAAGCTGCAAGATCCAGTGGGAAGATCATGGCCCTAGGAGTCAGAGAACCTGGGTTCTAATCCTGCCTCCTCCACTGGCCTGCTATGTGACTTGTCTAAGGCCTCAATTTCCTCATCTGTAAAATGGGGATTCAATACTCTCCAATTTAGACTGCGAAGACCATGTGGGACAGAGACTGCTTCTGACCTGATTATTTTAGTGCTTGGTTCAGTGCTTGTAGTGTAAGTGTTAAGCACTGAACACACATTACAATTATCATTACTGAGAATGGGAATAATTGCTTTGTAAAACTGTCTCTAAAATCATCAATCTTGGGGAATTGGCCAATGGCACACAGAATCTCTGTCTTTACCGTAGGATTAGATTGCTAATTTTCCTCTTGACTCTTCATGACTATCCAAAAGAATCAATCAGTCAATCAATAGCTCTTGAACTGAACAGCCTGGTCATTAAATTATTTGATAATAACAAAGTGTTCATTCAGTTTTGTCTAATTTCTTCATTTATTAGTGTAACCACCAGAAGAAACTTAGTCATTCTAACTTTTTTAATTTGAAAAATTAAGTTATCTGCTTCTCAGGATTATTTCAGTTCACATTTGAAAAAAGGTCCAGAAATATCTGCAAAATAGGCTTTATAATTCCCGGTTTTTTTTTCAGACAAAGGGATGGTTGAACTTGGTATTTTGTGGACCCAGATGCTAATTGCTTCACTTTAAAAAAGAGCAAAGGTTATATTACCCATTCCATTCTTGAATTTCAGAAATTCAGGGTTAATGATACAATTTAGTTCCATTTTTTATATCAACTATGACTTCATTTTATTACAAACAGGTGAAGGGACCATTTTCATTTTACTTTAAATATTAATTTTCCTCTCCAAAATAAAGTGCATCCAATTTCCAGATACTGTGTACTATGAAACACTTTCTATTTGCTCATCAAAATTGCCTAACATCTTCTCTCACATAGACATGTCCTAAAAAGGTTTTATACTTGATACTGCATTTGACAGGAATTAAAATCTGTTCTACATATCCAGTTGTAATCATGCAAACATATAGCTTAGTTCGTCTTGCTCATTGAAAAATGATAGTGGTATTTCTTTCCTTTTATATGGGAAATAGGAGTCATTGTGAACATGGTCTGGGTATGTTTGAAATCATCTGCTAAACCTGTGTATAAATTGGATTTTTGCAACTAATGCCCTCTGCCATGTCTGCGTAGAATAAAACTACCCTTTCTCCCCCTATAATGTATTTCCTCCTTTGAAAATGAAATTTCATTTCATATTCTCATTGAAAGTGGGATTATGAGAAGTAATGATAAAAATACCAACCTTTCCCACAAAATTTCAGTAATCAGTAGGTACCACATATTGTAAATGATGGAATTTTTTAGGTAGATGCAATCAAAGGTATTTATTGGGCATTTACAGTGTGCAGAACACTATAGTAAGCATTTGGAAGAGTACGATAGAGTTGGTAAACACGATCCCTGCCCATATGGAGTTTATAATCTAGAAGACTGCAGTTGCAGTAATTTGTACTTTGGAACACTTGGATCAGTAGATCATTTTTTAGTGGTATTTATTAAGCACTTACTATTTCTCATACACTGTTCTAAGTGCTAAGACTCACAAATCTTCATAAAAATTGTTACCATAAACAATCATTTTCATTTTGTAGATGCAGGAAAAAAACATTTCTGCTTAGGGCATCTTAGTTTGTCAACTCCAGGTGGGACCAAGGCTGTGTTTGAACTGATTATTGTACCTACTCCGGTGCTTAGCACAGTACTTTACGCAACTACTATACTACACCAGACCATACCAAAACTAATGACACACTACCAATCTAGATAGAGGACAGGTCAAATAGACCAAAACAGGTCAGTAGACCTCCCTGACACTTTGTAAGTCCCATGTGGGACAGAGATGATGTCTGAGCTGATAATCTTATATCTACCCTAGTACTTAGATCAGTGTCACTCACATAGTAAGCACTTAACAAATAAGCACAGTCATTGCTATTATAAACATTAGCAGCATAATTAACCTTTTTTTTTCCATGCTTTTGTTAAAGAATTTCATGCCCATAAAAACCTCTCAAAAACTTTACCACTTTTTCAGCTTGCATATCTACTGGAAAGTGGCAATATTTCAGACATCTGAAAGTTAACTATGGCCTGAAGCAAAAATGTAGATTTCTAAGTACTACCAAAATCCCCATAATTATTCAGAATTTTAAATCTTTTGATGAGGTGTTTTCAATGACATACTCAAAATTGCTATATATGCTATGTTACACTTAAAACAGAGTTCAGGAGAAACCTTCACACTACATACAGGTTTTGGATATCTGATTCCACAAGGAGTAACTAAAAATTTTCCTTGAATAAAAACTTAGTTCTTTTAACATAATAAATGTAATGCAGGCAGACCTCAAAATTACAACTGGTGCTTGAAAACTGCACCAAGTCAAAATGTTATGTCAGGAGCCAATTTTCTCAAATGAAGCTATTACAAAGGGGAATTGGGGGCTTGAACCTAAGTTGGATATACTATAGTTATCAAAATTACCCAAGATTGTATACTCAATAAATTGTAGATGAGTAATATAGCTACAATCATATTGCTACCTTTACATAATCAGAAGTAAAGTAGAAGTGGAAACCTTCCCTGTCATCTCCATCTGGTGATCAGGTAGGTAGTCAGCTTCCCTTCTAGACTGTAAGCGCATTGTGGGAAGGAATGTGTCTGTTTATTGTTACACTGTACTCTCCCAAGTGCTTAGCAAAGTACTCTGTATATAGTACATACAAAATAAATACGATTGAGTGAATGAATGAATAAATGGTCTTTCCACACTCCACACTTTCCGCACTCTCTGCACCTCCCTGTTTCCACAATCTTTAAATTTCCCCTCCCTTCACCCTGAATCCAATGGGGTTTTTCAAATGGTTTTCCTGTTTTCCTGTGGCTCCAGGGCAGCTCCCTACCACTAGACTGTGAGCCCACTGTTGGGTAGGGACCATCTCTATATGTTGCCAACTTGTACTTCCCAAGCACTTAGTACAGTGCTCTGCACACAGTAAGCGCTCAATAAATACGACTGATTGATCTATTCCCTTGGAGTTAGCACAGTAAAAGAGGATGGTATGGTAACATAATAGTAACGATGATAATAGTAATAATAATAACAATATTTGATAAGCTCTTTTTGGTGAGCCCACAACAAGCTGCCTTTAGTGATTGTTAGTAGTCCTGCAAAAAAGAAGGAAGAGACCTGCGAAGGCACTGGGCTCTACCTGACACAGGTGATTGCTGGCCTGTGGGGGTGGAGGATGGAGAGAGAGAAGGCTTTCTCTCCCTGTTCTACCCAGTAACGGGCCTGTTCCAATCAATGACTGATACATAGTGCCACAGCTGTGATGCCTAAGGCAGATAAAAGGCAGTTGCGTTGAAACATGAGTAGGCATATGGTGGAGAGGTAAGTTGAAGCATTGGTGGGGGCCGGGTGAAAGGGAAAGGACAGAGGTATGCAGAGAAGCAAGATGGAAACACACTGAGAGCACCAGGAGTGTAGCCCTTGGAAGGCAGAAAGAAGAAGTATTGGCAGAATGGGCTCCTTTGACCAGAGACTGGTATTGAACCCTTGGTGAGTGTGTGTATGTGTCACTTCTTTGCATGCTGATAAACCTAAGTAAACATTTTCCTCAGTGACCTTGGTGATCAGAGGTGTAATTTGACTTCTATGTGTCACCGAGGCTCCCCTGGTCCATGAAGGTCCTGGTTGGTATGAACTGGGGGCTTGTGACACTCTCGTTGTTGTTGTCGTCTTCTGCTGTCAGGTCATTTCCTGACAGTTGAAAAGCAGTGTGGCTCAGTGGAAAGAGCACAGGCTTTGGAGTCGGAGGTCATGGGTTCAAATCCTGGCTCTGCCACTGGTCAGCTGTGTGACTTTGAGCAAGTCACTTAACTTCTCTGTGTCTCAGTTACCTCATCTGTAAAATGGGGATTAAGACTGTGAACCCCTCGTGGGACAACCTGATCACCTTGTAACCTCCCCAGTGTGTTACACATTTATGTGCTTTACACATAGTAAGTGCTTAATAAATGCCATTATTATTATTATTATTTCTGACCCATAGCGACACCATGGACACATCTCTCCCAGAATGCCCCATCTGCAATTGTTCTGGTAGTGTATCCATAGAGTTTTTCTGGTAAAAATATGGAAGTGGTTTACAGTTGCTTCCTTCCGCATAGTAAACTTAAGGTGAATTTTGACTTGTAGCAGATTGCCTGCCACTTGGTAGCCACTGCCCAATCTAGGAATGAAATGTGTATGCTACTGCTTGACTCTCCTTACCATAGTCGAGACTGGTAGAATACTGGACACTCTTACTATATGCCAAACACAGTACTGGGGTAGATACAATATAATCAGGTCAGACACAGTCCCTGTCCCACAAAGGGCTTAGGGAAGCAGCATGGCTCAGTGGAAAGAGCCCGGGTTTGGGAGTCAGAGGTCGTGGGTTTTAATCCTGGCTCCGCCACTTGTCAGCTGTGTGACTTTGGGCAAGTCACTTCACTTCTCTGTGCCTCAGTTCTCTCATCTGTAAAATGGGGATTAAGACTTTGAGCCCCATGTAGAACAACCTGATCACCTTTTATCCCCCCCAGTGCTTAGAACAGTGTTTTGTGCATAGTCAGTGCTTAAATACCATTATTATTATTATTAAGTGAGCAAAATCAATCAATCACACTTACTGAGCACTTAGTCTTTGCAAAGTATTGTATGCAGCGAACCAGTATGTTGTGAATCGATCAATTGATCATTCATTCAATCGTATTTATAGAGCGCTTACTGTGTGCAGAGCACTGTACTAAGCGTTTGGGAAATACAAATTTCTACTTGACTGAAAGATAGTCAGTCTTTGGTGGTTTTTAAAGGGAACATTTGAGGAGAAAAATGATCTGGGAAACAGAGTGAACATATAGTTGGCAACATATAGAGATGGTCCCTACCCAGTAATGGGCTCACAGTCTAGAAGGGGGAGACAGGCAACAAAACATGTAGACAGGTGTCAAAATCGTCAGAACAATTACAATTAAAGCAATATGCACATCATTAACAAAATAAATAGAATAGTCAATATGTACAAGTAAAATAGAGTAATAAATCTGTACATATATATACATACAAGTACTGTGGTGAGGGGAAGGAGGTAGGGCAGGGGGGATGGGGAGGAGGAGAGGAAAAAGGGGGCTCAGTCTGGGAAGACCTCCTGCAGGAGGTGAGCTCTCACTAAAACTTTGAAGGGAGGAAGAGAGCTAGCTCAGCAGATATGTGAAAGGAGGGCATTCTAGGCCAGGGGAAGGACCTGGGCTAGGGGTTGACAGTGGGACAGGCGAGAAGGAGGCACAGTGAGGAGGTTAGCGGCAGAGGAGTGGAGGATGTGGGCTGGGCTGAAGAAGGAGAGAAGGGAGGTGAGGTAGGAGGAGGCAAGGAGATGGACAGCCTTGAAGCCAAGAGTGAGGAGTTTTTGCTTGATTCATAGATTGACAGGCAGCCACTAGAGATTTTTGAGGAGGGGAGTAACATGCCCAGAATGTTTGCACAAAGATAATCCAGGCAGCAGAGTGAAGTATAGACTGAAGAGGGAAGAGACAGGAGGATGGGAGTGGGAGGAGGATGGGATCAGTTAATGGTATTTATTAAGCACTTATTGTGTGTAAAGCACTGTACTAATCACTTGGGAGAGCTCAACAATACAGTAGGTAGACACCATTGCTGTCCTCCAGAAATTTACTGTCTATCAAGGGATGCAGACATTAAAACTTATTACAGGTAGGAGAAGCAACAGAGTAAAGTTATGTGCACAAGGGCAGTGGGAGTGGGGATAATATAAAGGAAATATGATTTTAGTAGGGCTTTGAGGAGGGGAAGAGTAGTGTTTGCTGAATATGAAGTGGAAGAGTTACAGGCAGGAGAGAAGGCATAAGGGATTAACAGCAGCAGAGGTAAGAGTAAGGCAAAATAAGTAGGTTCGTGTTAGTGGAGCAAGGATAGATAGGAGGGAGAGAACTGGTTGAATTTATTAAAGCTGATTCTGAGAAATTTCTACTTGATTGAAAGATAGACAGGCAGTCTTTGGTGGTTTTTAAAGGGAACATTTGAGGAGAAAAATGAACTGGGAAACAGAGTGAAGTATGGACCGGAGAGGGGAAAGACTGGAGGCAAATCCAAAAAGTGTGTAAACTCAGAAATGTACAGGTCATTCATCTTGACTCTAAATCTGAGTGAGAGAGCAATCCTTTAACTGAACTCAATAAATGTTGAGAAAATTCAAGTTATAGTTCCCAATGTGTGTTTGAAGGAAAAGCAGGGTCTAAGATGACACTGAAACTTGTAGTTAAAAAGAAAATAATATTTAGAGTGATACATTCTTGGGTGCCTCTTGAGAGTTTAGCCAACATCATCATCATCATCAATCGTATTTATTGAGCGCTTACTATGTGCAGAGCACTGTACTAAGCGCTTGGGAAGTACAAATTGGCAACATATAGAGACAGTCCCTACCCAACAGTGGGCTCAGTCTAAAAGAACATGGCTCTTTTATTTAGAAACTCTGTCACGTTGCTTAGCATAAGTTCCCTTTTAGAGTGTACACTCCTAGTGGGAAGGAAATGAGCTCTATTAACTTTCATTCATTCAATCGTATTTATTGAGCACTTACTGTATGCAGAGCACTATACTAAGCACTTGGGAAGTACAAGCTGGCAACATATAGAGACAGTCCCTACCCAACAGCGGGCTCACAGTCTAGAAGGGGGAGACAGACAACAAAACAAAACATATAAACCAAATAAAATAAATAGAATAAATATGTACAAGTAAAATAGAGTAATAAATATGTACAAACATATTCATATATTCAGGTGCTGTGGGGAGGGGAAGGAGGTTAGGCTGGGAGGATGAGGAGGGGGAGAGGAAGGAGGGGGCTCAGTCTGGGAAGGCCTCCTGGAGGAGGTGAGCTCTCAGTAGGGCTTTGAAGGGAAGAAGAGAGCTAGCTTGGCAGATGTGCGGAGGGAGGGCATTCCAGGCCAGGGGGAGGATGTGGGGCCACGGGTCGACGGTGGGACAGGTGAGAACAAGGCACAGTGAGGAGATTAGCGGCAGAGGAGCGGAGGGTGTGGGCTGGGCTGGAGAAGGAGAGAAGGGAGGTGAGGTAGGAGGGGGCAAGGTGATGGACAGCCTTGAAGCTGAGGGTGAGGAGTTTTTGCCTAATAACGCTACTCTTGCCTGATATATCAACTCTATAGTATTGAACTTTCCCAAGCTCATAGTAAGGTGCTCTGTATACAGTGATTGCTCAGTAAATAATATTGATTGGTTGATTGAATGAATGACTTTTGTCCTTGCAAAATCTCTGTGAACTAGAGAATGACAGTTTCATAATCTCCATTTTGGAGGTGGGGAAACTGAGGAATAAAGAAGTTAAAGTGACTTACCTAAAATCATATAGCAGGCAAATGGCACAGCAAGGACTCAAACCCAGGCCGTCTATTCTCAAATTCCCCAGTGTTGGAAAAGGTGATTCCTATGCAAGCAGCATGGAAAGAGCATGGGACTGGAAGTGAGAGGACATGGGTTCTAATCACGGCCCCACCACTTGTCTGCTGTGTTACTGCAGGCAGTTCACTTAACAACTCTATGCCTCATTTACTTCATCTGTAAAATGCGGGTTAACACTGTGAGCCCCACAGGGGTCTTGGATTGTGTTGAAATGGATTATTTTGTATCTACCCTAGTGCTGAGTACAGGACCTGGTACAAAGTTAAACATAGTAAAACAAAAACTCCTCACTATTGGCTTTTAAACACTCAATTACCTTAACCCCTCCTATTTCACTCAATCATATTAATTGAGCACTTACTGTGTGCAGAGCACCGTATTGGGGAGGGATTGCCTCTATTTGTTACTTAATTGTACTTTCCAAGTGCTTAATACAGTTCTCTGCAGACAGTTAGCCTTCAATAAATATGAATGAATGAATATTCTACTCTCCTACTATAACCCAGACTGCAAGATTCACTCTAATGCTGACCTTCTCACTGCACCTCGATCTTGCCCATCTCACCACAGATCCCTCACCCTTGTCCTGTCTCATGGCCTGGAATTCCTTCCCTCCTCAAATCTGACGGGCAATTACTCTCCCCACCTTCAAAGCCTTATTGATGGCACAGCTCCTCAAAGAAGCAGCGTGGCTCAGTGGAAAGAGCACAGGCTTTGGAGTCAGAGGTCATGGGTTCAAATCTCGGCTCTGCCAGCTGTCAGCTGTGTGACTTTGGGCATGTCACTTAACTTCTCTGTGCCTCAGTTACCTCATCTGTAAAATGGGGATTAAAACTATGAGCCCCCTGTGGGACAACCTGATCACCTTGTAATAATAATAATAATGGCATTTATTAAGCGCTTACTATGTGCAAAGCACTGTTCTAAGCGCTGAGGAGGTTACAAGGTGATCAGGTTGTCCCACGGCGGGCTCACAGTCTAAATCCCCATTTTACAGTTGACGTAACTGAGGCCCAGAGAAGTGAAGTGACTTGCCCAAAGTCACACAACTGACAAGTGGCGGAGCTGGGATTTGAACCCATGACCTCTGACTCCAAAGCCCGGGCTCTTTCCACTGAGCCACGCTGCTTGTAATCTCCCCAGCTGTTAGTACAGTTATTTGCACATAGTAAGGACTTAAAAAATACCATCATTATTATTATTGTTATTATTAAAGAGACCTTCTCTGACTATGCCCCTCATCCTCTTCTCCCACTCCCTTCTTCATTGCCCTGAATTGCTCCCTTTATTCATCCCCCTTCCCTGCCCCAGAGCACTTATGTACATATCTGTAATTTCTTTTTCTTTCTGTTAATGTCTGTCTCCCACTCTAAACTGTAAGCTAGTTGTGGGGAGGGGTGTGTCAGTTTATTGTTATACTCTCCAAATCCCTTAGTACAGTGCTCGGCATACAGTAAGCCCTCAATAAATATAATTGAACTGAATGAATGAATGTAACTACTTAAATACCATTAAGAAATGCAAGTTCATGACGTCAGGTAGGGTAAAGGTTACAAGTATGCAATATTGCATTATAGGAAATCTGGGGGCACATGCAAATAAACAATATGCCAGACAATTGTTTGCAGCTCCCCATGAAAGTAAGGAAAAAAAAATGACACCCGACCTCATAAACCAGAACAGGCTAAGAAGCATGTATAAAAAGTATGTCAAGACTAAAGAGATACAGGCACCTCAAGGCCTTCCAAACAATGCACTGACATTTATAAAGAATATGTGGATTTATGTACACCATCACCGTATTACAGAAAGCAAGAGGTGGCTCAATGCTCAACACAGATAAAAAAGGAATTAAGGGGAGATAGTAACAATACTTTCTTAATTGTATTTGTTAAGTGCTTACTATGTGCTAGGCATTGTTCTAAGCACTGAGATTGATACAGGATAATCAGGTTGGACAAAGTCCCTGTCCTACATGGGGTTCACAGTCTTAATCTCCATTTTACAGAGGAGGTAACTGAAGCAAAGAGAAGTTAAGTGACTTGCCCAAAGTCACACAGCAGACAAGGGGCAGAGCCGAGATTAAAATCCAGATCTTTCTGATTCTTAGGTCAGCGCTCTACCCACTAGATCATGCTGAGAAGCAGTATGACGAAGACAGACCTGGCAGTCAAGGGACCTGGGTTCCAATCTCTACTCTGCCATTTGTCTGCTGCGTGACAGCAGTTGCTTCACTTCTCTGTTTCAGTTTCCTCACTTGTAAATTGGGATGAAATATGTGTTTTTCATTTTCCCAAGGCTGTGAGCCTTGTGCGGGAGAGAGATCATGTGGTATATGCTTATATGGCATCTATTCCAGCACTTAGAACAGTGCCTGCCACCTAGTAAGGACTTAACAAATACCACCACTATTATTAATTATATGTATATTTGTGTGCATATACATGTACTTATGCTGTCGAGTCATCTGTGACCCATAATGACTCCAGGGACATATCCTTCCCAGAATGCTCCACCTCCATCTGCAATTGCTCTGTTGTGTATCCATAGAGTTTTCTTGGTAAAAATAGGGAAGTGGTTTACCATTGCCTTCTTTTGCGCAGTAAACCTGAATCTCCGCCTCTTTTTTTAATGGCATTTATTAAGCACTTACTATGTGCAAAGCACTGTTCTAAGCACTGGGGAGGTTACAAGGTGATCAGGTTGTCCCACGGGGGGCTCACAGTCTTAATCCCCATTTTACAGACAAGGTAACTGAGGCCCGGAGAAGTGAAGTGACTTGCCCAAAGTCACACAGCTGACAATTGGCAGAGCCGGGATTTGAACCCATGACCTCTGACTCCAAAGCCTGGGCTCTTTTCACTGAGCCACGCTGCTTCTCCAAGCACTTAAATACCATTGCTGCTTCGCCTTTGACTCTCCCCCATGACATTGAGTAGTCATATATGAGTTTTGACTTATAGCAGATTGCCTTCCATTCATTAGCCACTGCTCAAGCTAGGAATGAAATGGGTAGGCCTCTACTTGAATCTCCCTCCTGTAGCTGAGACTGGTAGAGTACTGGAAACACTCCAGGTGTGATCCTGAGAGGGAGGTTTCTTTACGATATCCTTTATCAGTGCATTTCACGTATAGCACTTACTGTCACTCTCTCACCTCCCAATCTCCATGTCTAGCTTCTGGTAAACATAGTAGTAAAAAGCCAAATGTTTGAGAGACCAGACAAAGGAAGGTGAATGTTAAACAAGATGCCTGGACAATCCACAAACTGAATAAATCACCCTAAATAATCACAAGTTTTAGGAACTCTGATACAACTCACACTCTGAAATTGCCAATTCATAGAACAGTAATAGGGCATGACAATGACATCTTATGTCATGTAAATACAATTCTAGGAAAATGCCCCTCACTAATTTTAACACCCTGAATAGAAAGTCTAGTCGACAAATGGTAATCTCTCCAAGACCTATTCTCCGGTGACAGTTATGCCATAATATTCAAAATGCATTAGATTTGTTTTAATTTTAAACCATCTTCTCATGGTATTGCTCTAAATTCCACCTTGCAGCTTCCCCAATATGTGTGATTTGTTTGATTCCTTCATCTGTAGATTCACTTTCAATCTTGAATGATAGACTTAAAAAGAAATCCGATTAGTAGCCAGTTAATGAGGCCTCCATGGGCCCCTCTAATAGACAAACCACTCTTCAGAATTAAGAAAAATGCTATGAATCAAGATAGTTGGAAAGAAAGAAGCATTCATTTAATATGAAGAACACCTGTGTTTCTCACTGCTATTGCACATTTTGGAAGCCCAAAATGTTAATTACATGTTTTAGGAAAATACACAGCCTTAATAAAGGTTAAGAGGGAGCACTACCTTCTAAAAGTATACATAAAAATCCAAAGAGAAAGCACTGTGCCTTTCTCTTCCCTATTGTTTTTCATATTAGGATCTCAAAGCAACTTATTAAAAAGCATCAACATTACTTTTCTATAGGGATGGAGGAAAGGATGTGATCATTTGCATATATTTACATATTTTGATTAAAAAATGCAGTGCTTGAATGAGCTCTTGTGTTATCTGTGAAAAATAAATAAACTAGTCCTCCTAGCTCATCTATTTTGACCTTATACTGAGGTTCTGTGGGTTGCATTTTCTGTACTTGCTGCCTGAGTGGCACTTATCTGTGACGCTGCAGATCCTACATGAGACCAAATTTAAAACTTGAATAGGGATTGCAGGACAGTCCAACCTTTGCTGTCAGGTATGAAAATTAATGTCCGTGTTTCCTAGCTTTTCCCTTTAATAACATAGTAAACTCTAGCGCCCGCTCTTCATTTCTTGTTTTTCTTTAATGGTTGCAAAGACAATTTTCTTCCTGGAAATAAAAAAATTGCATAAAATAAACAGTAAATTATAAAACTCTTGGTTGTAGAAAGTAAGGTTTTTCTACCCATCAAGAAACAAGATCCAGAAACTGGACCTTCATTTATAATTATTGCCATTATTTATTTGGTACATACTAACCTTATCTGCTTTCATAATTTCAGTGTCCTCAACAGTATCAGTACTTGGCATATTCATTCCACAGCGTTTGAAACTAGTCTGAAATTATTAATCAATTCCTGCTACTTTAATTTTATAGCAAACACCAGTCACCAGGGTTGGTACCTGAATGCCTTAAACAACATTTTCTGAGCTACTCGAATCCCACACGGTTATTTTCCCAGACTCATGAGAATCACGATCCTTTTTGATTTCACATTACTTCCACCCTTTCTTCTTTTAAAATCAAGAAGTCAAGTGACCCCATACCTCTATATCAGAGTAAGCCTCATTACTACAGTATCACGGGGGCTTACTCACTGGAAAATTCTTAGAATTTTGCATTTCCATTGCTGTCTAAGCTGCAGAGGATAACATGGACACTAAGAGCACATCTTATCCAAGAGGCCTTCCCTGCTTTGTTATCTATGCACTTCATTCAATCTGTGACCTTTGGACATTTGATATTCTCCCCACCCCAATCCCACAGCACTTAGGTATGTGTCTTTAAATTATATATTATAAATGACTTATTCATAGTAATGTCTGTCTCCACCTCTAGACTGTAAACTCATTATGAGTGAGGAATCACACAGCAGACAAGTGGTGGAGCAAGGATTAGAACTCAAGTCCTTCCAACTCCCAGGCCTGTGCTCTATCCACTAGACCACACTGCTTCTTGACCACAGCTGAGATTTATTCAGGAGTAAAGGAGAGCATCCTCAAAGCAGTTCTGTAGCTGTAGGACATTTCACCTCTGTCAGAATAACTTTTTAGGTGTGTAGAATTATGGTGAGACAATATCTGTGGATGAGAGCATCATATTGAGAATCTTATCCACACTCTGGCTATGAAAATGCAACAGTGCATCTCTATGGCACCTACATTCAGTGTGAGTGTAATGGTTAATGATAAATGATAACTGTAGTTGAAAGTTCAAAGGTGTTTCCTATCACCACAGGACATGCACTTGAGTGATTTTGGATTAGTGGTGATGGGTTGCCCTGAGCCATCCACAATCTCTTTTCCAGTCTTTTACACCCAAGGGCACATCTTCCACAATAGCAGCTATGGAGAATAGGCGGCCTAGTCACAGAATAGAATATATCTGAAACCTCACAGTAGCAAGTACCACTGTGACCTCATCCATTTTGTAAACCATTTTTGATTGTAAGTATCCTAACAAATAAAGTGTGGGAACGATTTTCATCTTTCCAAGAATGAAAAATATATCTACCCATTTTTAGGCAAATATGCTTCCCACAAAGGAACATCTATTTCCCCTTATAAGACTTTAGAGAAGCAGCGTGGCTTAGTGGAAAGAGCACTGGCTTGGGAATCAGAGGTCAAGGGTTCTAATCCCAGCTCCGCCACTTGTCAGGTGTGTGACCTTGGGCAAGTCACTTCACTTCTCTGTGCCTCAGTGACCTCATCTGTCAAATGGGGATGAAGCCTGTGAGCCCCACGTGGGACGGCCTGATTACCTTGTATCTCGAACAGTGCTTGGCACATAGTAAGTGCTTAACAAATGCCAATATTATTTTACATTGAGGTTGATTTTTTTTCAGATGGCACTACTCCACGGTTAGTGTTGGTGTAGTCTTTTAAGATTCCTCCTTATATGGAGAATCATACATTGTATTGTGCTATAATTCAGAATGCATAGACTACCACTTCAGAAGACAATGATACTGGCCTCCTATTTGCTTCTACTCTAGACATGAAGAGAAAAGATTCATCTAGTGTGACATGATTAATGAAGCAAAGGCTAAAGCTGGGAATTTGGACATTGCTAAAAAGCAGATGCAGCAGGGGTGAAGCCAATGCAAACATCCTCAAACCTTCAACACCAGTTTTGAATAGAGGCATTTTGATTTCCCTATAATGAGTTAGTTTTATAGTATCTCAGATGTAGGCAGTAGTATATACAAGATTTAGGACAACATATAAGCTCTGGAAGATGAAAAAGAATAAATGCAAATCCCAATATTTAACTTCCCCCACAAAACCTATGAAGTGTGAAATTATACTTTCCATTCTGTTGGTCAAAAATATAATTCAAAGGGGAAAACTAGTTTAGACTACACCCCCACCCTCTATTCTAGTTTAGTTCTGCCTGCTAATTGCCACATCTGCTAGTTTGTTGGTAGAGACAATCCCTGGAATCAGTGTAGGGCAAAAAATTGGATAAAAGTAGCAATGTCCTGTAATTTGAGGCTTTCTCTTTGCTAACATAAAAAACATGAATTCAACACATGAGAATATAGCGTCAAAGAAAGATGCCTATACTACAGCGTCCCAGTGCCGGAGCTGGACAGCATAAAACTGTTCAACACTTTCCTCATCAGTGGTGGTTGACTACTGGCTGACTGCTTTACCATTACCATCTGCAGACTTTTTGGACACATAAACAGAGAGCCCATCTATGAAGAGGGTTCAAAAAGTCTGAAAATGGGAATGGTAAAGCAGTGAGCTAAAACCTCAAGGCTTCTTTCTGCAATCCACAAAAACAAGACTGTCACAAACCTGAGCAAATGATGGGCAGAGTTTTGAGTTTTAAAATTAAGAATTCAACACAGCCAGAATATTGGATATAAGTAGGAGACGGAGGAGGTGTCTTTTAATAGTGATAAAGTGTCACTTCAAATTTTGTATTATGGTAATCTGTACGAGAGTATCAAAAAATAAGAGAGGGCCCCAAAAAAAGAAAAGATGAGGTGGTCAGCGATTGACAACCAGCAGACAATCCCACAATGGTAGACTTCAATCAATCAATAGTATTTATTGAATGCTTACTGTGTGCAGGACACTATACTAAACACTTGGGAGAGAACAAATAACAATATAACAGAAATATTCCCTGACCAGAATCAGCTTACAGTCTAGAGGCTTTTCTACAGATCAGCTTGGGTGGCAAGGATTAAGGGCCTAAGTGTTTCCACTACTGTAGGATGACTAGTCTGCTGGATTTGGAGGGAAACGATATCATCTCTCAGAAGGTCTGGCTCTAACTCAAGGTAAATGAACTGCCACTTCTCTCTCTCAGATAACATGACAGGGGATGAATGTGTATAAAAGATCCTGAGAGTTGAAACCTGAATTTGGGGAGGATGGGTGATATGGAGGGGCAGAACCATCAATCCATCACTGTCCCTCAGAGATCCAAATGCCAAAGTCAATGAGAGATCTATTCCCTCCAGTTCCCTAATCCATCCATAGGCATGGATTGTGAAGCATTTACAATGTGTCATGCACTGTTCTATCAGTTGGGGTAGAGATAAGTTCATCAGGTGGGACCCAATCCCTGTTCCACATGGGGATCATCAATCAATCAATCTGTCAATCTTATTTATTGTTTACTATGTATATAGCGCTGTACTAAGTGCTGGAGAGAGTACAGCAGAATTAGGAGATGTGCTTCCTGTTCATAACGAGCTTACAGTTTAGAGGGGAAGACAGACTTTAAGATGAATAAATAGGTAATTTATAAAATATACAAGAGCGGTGGAGTTGGGGGTGGGGCAAATGTTCAATGTCCAGAGATCACAGACTGAAGAAAGGAAAGTGAGCTGGGGAAAAGAGGGCTTAATTAGGGAAGGCCTCTTGGAGAAGATGTTATCTTAATTATGTTTTGAAGGTGGATAGAGAGTGTTGGCCTGGCATATATGGAGGGGGAGAGAGATCCATTCATTCAATCAGATTTATTAAGTGCTTACTGTGTGCAGAGCACTGTACTAAGCACTTGATCCAGGCTGGGGGGATGGCATGGGAAAAGGGTTGGTTGTGAGATAAACAAGATTGGGGCCCAGTGAGGAACAAGAGGACCGGAATGCGCAAACTGAACTGTAGTAGGCTATAGGTGAGTCAATCAAGTAGGAGGGAGACCAAGTATTGAATCCCCATTTTACAGTTGAGGAAACTGAGGCAAAGAGAAAGTAAGGGACATGACCAAGGTCATACGGTAGACTAGTGGTGGAGCCAGAATTGGAGCTCAGGTCCTCTGGCTCCCAGGACCGACTGCATCTCTAGCCACGCTGTTTCCCCAATTCATAGGAGATCCCTGGCAGTAGGCCCTGCGAGTTTACCCAGGAATTGAGTTTTTGGTTTAAAAGAAAGTTGGAGTATTTGTAGCCAAGTGAAAAGTGAAGGATGGATCTGAGAGCACTGGGGAGATACCTTAACCTGTTTCACCCTTTTTAAATTTTCTGAGCAAGGACTTAAAAAAAATTATGGTATTTGTCAAGCACATACTATATGCCAGGTAGTGTATTAAGTACCGGGGTAGATACAAGAAAATCTGGTTGGACATAGTCCCTGTACCACACAGGGCTCACAATCTTAATCTCCATTTTACAGATGAAGAAACAGAGGTTCAGAAAAGTCAGGTAACTTACCCAAGTTTACACTGAAAAGAAGTGGTAGTGCCAGAATTAAAACCCGGGTCCTCCCAGAAATTCCCTTGGTGATTTCTGTAATACCATCCTCTGTTTTACACAACATCCTCAATTTTTTTCTCTCTTTTTTGGTTACACTGTGCTATTGTCTAAAATCATTTGCTCACTTTAAATATGGGAATTAATTAGTACAATTAAACTCTTGGAAAAATAGGTGTTTGAGAAATCTACTAAATAAAAGGATTGAGGTGCATTGTGATACAGAAGGGATTTCATGTCTTGGAAATAATCATTCATAGCACATTTTATAGCTACAATAGGTCTGCTCTAAGAATACCCAATCTACCCCAGAATTTAGCATTGAGCTCAGTACCTACTAAGCACCTAATGAATATTATGACCAATCAGTGAATAACTATAACCAATACAATAACATTTTGATCTGCTCCAGATACTCTCTCATAATGCAAACTTCCATTTTGTAGAATTGGAGAAAACTTGCTTGAGGTCGGAAGGAAATTATCACTGGTACTCTACTTCTAAACTCTCTTTTTGCAATCTTATGCATTACTCTCTCAATTTAAGGAAATTATACGTGATACAAAAACACTTTCAATTTTACATTAACTCCAACCTCTCATTTAATGTATTTGAAATCAGTGACATTCAAGTTGATGGAAATTCTAAAAATGCAGTTTAAATTTTCTGTAATTTTCTGATTTATATATTATTGAAAATATTTTTATCATTTATTTTCATTATAAAATGATTCGACAGCTGCCCTCTCTATCCAATTTTAGTTCATCTGAGTTCATTTCCAGATGTAGGATGTGCTAAATCTGGAAATAAAAACGGGTCTGTCCTTTATAATTCTAAAACTTAATTCTTGCTGTTCCCTCAAAAGCACACCATCTGTTCTGCTATTTCTATAATCACTGGGTAACTATCAATCAATCAATCAGTGGTATTTATTGAGTACTTATGTTTTGCAGTGCATTTTACGTAGGGCTTGGAAGAGTACAATACCACAGAGTTAGTAGACACATTCTGTGCCTACAAGGAGTTTACAGTAAAGAGGGGGAATCAGATGTTAAAATAAATTACAGATATGCATATAAGAGCTGTGGTGCTGAGGGCAGGGTAAATAAAGGGTACAAGTCCTGTCCATCATATTCTCATCCACTACCTCCTCCAACATACCATCTTAACTGCTCTCTTCATCTACACTGGAGGCTATGTAGCTCATTCCAAATCTATCTCAAACATTATCCCAAATTCTGCTTTGTAACAGCTTCTTTAAGATCAAATGTGTGGGATGGGAGGGCAAAAAACCTTACAGGATAGTAAATTCACAAGATGGCTAATTCCTATAATTCTTATAATTTAAGAACTAGAGTTCACAATCAGGTTATAATGCAGATGAAATTCATCACTTTTCAAGCTTCAGTTTGTTGTCTTATGCCATCAAGTCATCTCCCACCCATAGCGATGCCACAGACACATCTCTCCCATTCATTCATTCAATCATATTTATTGAGCACTTACTGTGTGCAGAGCACTGTACTAAGCACTTGCGAAGTACAAGTTGGCGACATATAGAGACAGTCCCTACCCAACAATGGGCTCACAGTCTAGAAGGGCTCCCAGAACCCCCTACCTCCATCTGCAATCATTCTGGTATCATTCTCAATAAATACGACTGATTGATTGGTAGTGTATCCATAGAATTTTCTTGATAAAAATACAGAAGTGGTTTACCATTGCCTCCTTCGGTGCAGTAAGCTTGAGTCTCCACTGTTGATTCTGTCCCATGCCGCTGCTGCCCAACTCAGGTGAGTTTTGACTTGTAGCAGATTGCATTCCACTCTCTAGCCACTGCCCAAGCTAGGAATGGAATGCATTTATCTCTGCTTGACTCTTCCTCTGGTAGTCGAGACTGATAACGTGCTGGAAACTCTCCGGGTGCAACCCTGAGGGAGCAAGCTTCAGTAGAGTTCAACAAATCCATATGAGCACTCAATCAATCAATCAATCAATCAATCGTATTTATTGAGCACTTACTGGGTGCAGAGCACTGTACTAAGCACTTGGGAAGTACAAGTTGGCAACACATAGAGACAGTCCCTACCCAACAGTGGGCTCACAGTCTAAAAGGGGGTGACAGAGAACAAAACCAAACATACTAACAAAATAAAATAAATAGAATAGATATGTACAAGTAAAATAAATAAATAAATAGAGTAATAAATATGTACAAACATATATACATATATACTCATCCTTTGTGTTTCACCAGATCAACTATGTTGTATCTGGTGCCATACTAATAACCTCTATCAGTAGAAAGAGGCTTCCACTCACAGTAGCCCAGAAGCCCAGACTCTGACCTTCAAAGCAAAGCAATTTTCACTGGTGGGAATAGAATTTGGAAAGATGACCAGCCTCCTTCATTGGTCAGGGTGGATGCTGATAGCCTTTGGGAACGTATATAAAGAGAACCAGAAAAATATTGTGTCGGAAAGGCTGAAGAGGGTTTCTATGTATCCCATTATACTTTCCATTTTTACAGTAATCTAGGAATACCCTCCTCTATTCTGTGAATGTGTGATCTACTGAAAACTATCTCAAATCTGCATGCAACTAAATAAACATGACTCTGTTGCTGCCATCTGCTGCCAGGATTAAAAACAATGGGTATAAAAAGCACGAAGGGTAACAAAGAGTTTTGTGTATGGCATAAAATGGTATTAAATGCAACATTTAGCAATACATGTACATATAACAACATACGCTCAATTAATCATTTTTTATGGTAAATCGTTTGTCCTCTCTATATCTGTTTTGTAACAAATAGAAGCAGAGTGGCTCACTGGAGAGAGCACGGGCTTGAGAATCAGAGGTCACGGGTTCTAATCCCGACTCTGCCACTTGTCAGCCGTGTGACTTTGGGCAAATCACTTAACTTCTCTGTGCCTCAGTTACCTCATCTGTCAAATGGGGATTAAAACTGTGAGCCCCATGTGGGACAACCTTGTATCTCCCCAGTATTTAGAACAATGCTTCGCACATAGTTAGCACTTAACAAATCCCATCATTATTATTATTATTACTGACAATCTTTTACAAATGAATGAAAGTATAGATACTCATATTACAGATAGTTTGTGTTAATATTTAGTCCCTCTAAAACACTTTGCAGGTAATTGCCCTTGAAAGGAAGGTGTTTTGTGTTTTTGGTTCCCTTCAAGGTTAAATTGATCTTAGATTTAAATTAGAAAAGCAACTTTCCTAATTTGATTTTATTTACTTAAAAATGCATCTCAGCAGATCTGAGCAAGGCCTTTCTCTTTCCAGAGCTGTCACTTGCTGACAGCTCTTCTCTTTTATTGAAAGCCTCCCTGCCGAATGCAGTATTTAGTAATGAATATGCCAGCGTCAGCAGGAAAACCAGAACTTCACATCTGAATAGCATTATATTTGGACTTATCTTGCTCGAGTTAGTATAAATTATCTGAATAATATCTTCTATATGAGAAGGTAAAAGATAAAACGTCTGGGGCCCTTGCCCCAAGTCAATGAGGCAGCTTCACACTTTACAAAGACACCGTGTAAACTGAAGCACTTCTCAGTGTAGTCAAAGTGTTTCATTCTCCCCATAATTTCTAAACAATTTGAGCTTAATTTTTCCACTTAAAATGTTCCAAATATGTTTTGTAAAACATTAATCTTGCTAATAATGATGTAATATATTATAATACATTGTATACATTAAAAATTATTATTACTTATTGTAATAATCAGGGTACCTTTTAGGGCTTAGTATGTGTCAAGAACTGTATTAAGTGCTGGGGTAGATAATTTCTAAAAAAACCTTTTAAAATGTTCAAATTCCATCAGTGGTCCCCAGTCCTCGTTTACTAATAATCCCTAGACTGCTAACTAGGGATTTAAATACTAACAAATGTGATTGACTTAATTTTACGTGCTTTTTTTTAAGAATCTTAATTTAGAGGTTTCCTGATATAGGACTTGGCTTTCAGGCCCATCCTTCTGTAGTAAAATGAGCTAACCCACATGCTCATGTGTGGGCCAATATGGCCAGTGCTGGTCAATTCTGGAAAAAAAGATACCTGTCTGTAGGATTCAGAATTGTTCAACTGACCTCCATGCTTCCAAAATATGCCATCCATTGTTCATTGTGCCTTAAGACTCCATTTCCAACCAGGAAAATTGAGACGAGTTCCCAAGGCTGCCTAAAGAACAAAGTATAATCTCAAAATTCCCAAATCTGTGCCTGGAGGTGGAATATCAATACAACTTTACAAAGATTTATAATTTTGATATCGTTGCAATTTAAATTGCCTCAGTAAAAAAAAATAAAAAGATGCCATATCTGTAAAAAAAAAAAATTGCAAAAAACCCTTTTCTGAGAATGCAGTGCTATCAGTGATTTTTAAATTTTTTTTGTTTTCTGTTTTTTTTTTAATGGGTAGGATTGATGAGCATATTCGAAGGCAGAGAATAATGACCTGTCAGAGAGTGAGTGGTTGAAATTGGCAGTTGGGGAGGGAAGAAGTGTGAACGCAAGTGATTTTGGAAGGTAAGAAGTGTTGGATTCAGAGATCTGATAAGAGGAGTAGATTTTGAAAGCAGGTGGGAGATCCCCTTTTGATACGAGGTTGAGAAGGTTGAGAGAGTAGATGTGGGGAGGGAGTGGAAAGTGAGAAGGTGATAGGGAGACATTTGGGAGACCATGACTGATGGTTTCAATTTTGTTAAGAAAGTCATAGGTAAGGTCATCAAGAGTAGGAAGGCAGTGGAGGTCGGGGCAAAGGGAGCTTCAGAGGGGAGAAAAGCATCCTCAGTGGGTTGAAGATCTTCAAAATGGTAAATAAAAGATTTGTAATTTTACACATGCTCTCCTTTGGCTGGGATGAAATTTATATAAATTAATAAAAAGGATTTAATTTAAGGTTAGCAAGTCATTTTCCTATTCTTCCTACCTAAAAAAGATTTTATTAAAAGTATATCTGCTCCAAAATCTTCTAGATCCGAACGCCACAGAGTGACTGAGACTTCCTATTCAGTAGTATTAGAAATACAAATACTCTCTGAAGCAAACTAGCAATTATTGAGTACTAAGGTAAAACAAAGAAATGCATAATCTGGAGAAGGGTTGGGATTGGATGTGGAGAGAGAACTGAAGAGAATAACAAAGAGAGTGGATGGAGCAGGGTCAAGAGACTCACCACGGGGAATCTGAATTGAAGTTTGAGCCTTTAATCATCCCTAAACTTCCTAGATCTAGCTTGTTGAGAGGGAGAAGGGCAGGAAATAGGGAATGGAGCAGCATGGCTTAGGAGATAGAGCTTGGGCCAGAGAGTCAGAAGGACCTGGGTTCTAATTCTGGCTCTGCCACAAGTCTGCTGTGTGACCTTGGGAAAGTCACTTAACTTCTCTAGGCCTCAGTTACTTCATCTGCAAAATGGGAATGGAGACTGTGAGCCCCACGAGGTACAGGGACTGTGTCCTACCTGATATCTATTGCAGCACCCAAAACAGTGTTTGGAACATAGTAAGTGCTTACCAAGTGTCATAATTATTATTATTATTATTATTATTATTATTATGGAGGGGAAGGAGAGAGGACAGGCTATTGGGGATGAATGGTAGAAAAAGTCAGAATCTGGTTGGGGAGAATTAATGTACAGGGGGAGATAGACATGAATATGAATATTAATTTCGCTATAGATATATACATAAGTGCTATGGGGCTGATTAAGGGATAAACAAAGAGTGCAAATCCTAGTGCAAGGCTGATGCAGAAGGAAATGAGAGAAGAGGAAATGAATAAAAGCGTAGTCAGGGAAGGTCTCTTGGTGGGGATGTGCATTAATAAGGCTTTGAAAGTGGGGAGAGTGATCATCTGTTGATTATGGAGGGGAGAATTTAGTGAGCTCACACCTGATGGTTTCAATTTTCTAAATAAAGTACATGGCCAGTTCATTAGGGACAAGAGGAAGGGAAGCAGGGGCTTGAGGAGAGAGTTAAACAACTGAAACAACTGGTTAGGGATATGGGAACGGGAGACAATAAGGATGGAGAAATAATGTTTCCAGGCAGAGGAGAGGGCAGGGTTAAATCAGGCAAGGTTAAAATTAAGTGAATACAGTTGGCCTGATATCTGGATTTCTGCCAGCAGCACTCAGATTTATCCACAGGAGTGAAGGACACAGACTTTAGAAGTGATCCAGTACTCTGGGTTAGTGGTACGAGATCAGCAAAGGGATAAGGGACCGTCTTTATATGTTGCCAATTTGTACAAGCGCTTAGTACAGTGCTCTGCACACAGTAAATGCTCAATAAATATGAATGAATGAATGAATAAGGGACTGAGTGACCCAGGTTCAGTAGAGAGGATGGTGAGGCAGACGAACAAACACACCCACATACTCCCACCACACATACACTCGCCTGTCTCCCTAGTAGGAAATGCTTGATTTCCTCACTTTCCCATACAGCCTTACTTCCCAACCTTCCAGGTCTCCTGGCAGTCCTTTGAGGCTTGTACAAAAGGGAGGAAAGGAAGACTGATGTGCTGTTGGGATAGAGCTCAGGGGTTAGTGCCTGACTGTGGGAACTGTATTTGCGGCAGGCTGCCTTTGGTTGCTTTGCCTTACCTTAAATCTTCATTTTAGCCGTAGTTTTTACATCATTTATATTGTTTATATCATTTGGGGAAAACTCAAGAAATCTCCCTTTTCTCACATGGAGAAATGTCTTCTAATGGACTCCACAAAAATGTTGTGCAAGATGTCGTCCACACTGGAAGAGCACCCTGAATCCCTATCTCACATTTCTGGGTCCCATTCTTTCCCCACTTCATCAGGAGCCCCATGATCAGTGTGAGATCCTGGAACAATGGTTATAGAGGTGGGAGTGCAGTTAAGGTTGTAGCTTTCCTCAGTGGCAGATATAGTGCTCCTGGCATACATAGACCCTGGAACATGCCCTTTATCCTTTCTGCCACAACCCCACTGGGTATGGTACCACAATGAACCAACCAACCTCAGATTCTGTCCTGTACTTGAGCATTGCTGATCACTCAGAACTGTGCTTTGCACATAGTAAATGCTCAATAGATACCACTGAATGAGTGAATTGGGTAAAGATAAGAGCAGTCTCCTTGCATATCCAGAAGATGTCCACATAGTGCCCACCTGAGGATGGAAGAAGGCTCTTCCACATCACAAACTAAAGATGGTCTAACTCACTCCCTAAGTTGGAACAAATAGATTCAGTATAGTAAGAAACTTGTGTGCATACTCATGATGTCTGTTAAAGCATGATGCTCTTATTCTCAAACTTTGCCCCAGTAGTATAGTACTTTACAGTATTTTGTGGTTATTTGTGTTTTTGTAACCTCACAGTGCTAAAACAGTAAAATAACAATGAGTGGAGAGGGTATAATGCAATCTGTTAGTAGTGGCTATAAAAATAATACAGAAATTTGATCTGAAAATTGTCAGTCACGGGGATAACTTTGAAGTGTCTTCCAAGGAACACATTGAGCATGGCTCAGTGGAAAGAGCTTTGGAGTCAGAGCTCATGGGTTCAAATCCCGGCTCTGCCAATTGTCAGCTGTGTGACTTTGGGCAAGTCACTTAACTTATCTGGGCCTCAGTTCCCTCATCTGTAAAATGGGGATGAATACTGTGAGCCCCCCCACTCCCGTGGGACAACCTGATCACCTTGTAACCTCCCCAGCGCTTAGAACAGTGCTTTGCACATAGTAAGTGTTTAATAAATGCCATTATTATGATTATTACCATAATGAGATTTTCCCCATAGCACCAGTTTCTTCAATAAAGAAAGAAATTACTGAGTTATAGAAGAACTCTCTATGGTTGTCTTTAGTATTCAAAGAAAATACCACTGCTGCTGAAATTTACCAATGGAAGCATGGATAGCCAAAAGATCCACTGAGCATACAACAGTACCCATCACACTGTAAGCAGATAATTTTCAGCTTTAAGGTCATGCTTGTTGGTTTTAACTCCTGGCACTGTTTTTGCTTTGGCCTCCTTGCCTCACAATCCTGATGAAGTTCCAGTTCCAGAAAACAGTCCCTTCTTTAACAGAGATGCATCATGTTAGTTTGTTTACTGCAGTTGTCTCCCAGCTTTCAGCTGAGGTGCCCCATTATCTGAAGCTGGACTCTAGGGGACCCTTAAAATAGATCATGTGCTGATGCATCAATGCAAAAGACTCAAAGTATTCTGAAAACTTTTTTCTTTAGTATTACATATCTTCTAGTTATACTCTTTTTCTCCTTCAATAATTCTGATTTCTGAAGTCAAGCAATTTCAATTTGGGCCTGATATTCTTTTTTTTTTCCTTCTACATAGATTTCCCCTAACACTGCTATTAAAGGAAACATGAATATCCAGCAATAAGGTTAAAATGAGCTATGGGAAATCTAGTGTATTAGCCTATTTTCCTGTCACTGAATACTTAATTCTCCTGCTAGGCATAGAAGAGCAGATGCTCATCTTCTGATATATCAGTACACCTGCCCTGTGCATCGAAGTTAAATTTGGTTAGTGGTTCCTGATTCATTCTGATACAGACTTCCAATCCTCCCCTTTCTGGTTGAGTTATTAGGTGATTACTATTACAACTTCACCTAGATAAAAAAGCTCTATATGGTAATGGTGCTCTTTGGAGGTTGTGGTCCAGAGGAGCAACTAATGTAAGAACAAAATGATGCTTCTTCTTCCTCAAAATGACACAGTAAATTTTGTTAGGATTTTTTGCATTTTCACTTCAGCCAATGAAATAGGAACTTTTTATTTAGTGTGCTCCTCTGCCCCTCCCTCAGGCTGAGAGATATGAAATCTTCTGACTAGCTCTCGTCTAGATTTTCTAATCAGGAGTCTGAATTGAAGGAAGATTGCTCAGCAGCTTTGACTCTGTGTGCAGGTGGGCAGGGAATTCATTCATTCATTCAATCATATTTATTGAGCGATTACTGTGTGCAGAGAACTGTACTAAGCGCTTGGGAAATACAAGCTGGCAAAATATAGAGATGGTCCCTACCCAACAACGGGCTCACAGTCTAGAAGGGAATGTGTTTTTATATTGTTATAGTGTACTTTCCCGAGTGCTTAGTACAGCGCTCTGCACATCATAAGCACTCAGCAGGTGTCAAGCAAGGGACTTGCTGCGCCGATTCCTGAAAAACACAGTAAAGCTATAGCTGCAATGTTGGAAATGCCAATGGACCTGCCCTGGAGGATAGCAAGGAACTACCATGACAGATGCTGCATGTCCATTCTCCCTCTAGATTTCTGCTGCTGTTGTTGCACTTGGTCATTGAATTGCTGGACAGTGTGGCAGGACCCAAGAGTGAAGAACATGAATCTCTCTACCCGGTGGGTAGGTAATCATATAAGGGAACATCACAGTTTGCAACTAACCATTCTTCCTCACACTTGGAGAAAGGAGAAGAGGCACACTGATTGAATTCAAATGAATCCTTAGCTATGGCCTCATAAATTCAGCAGACAGTTATTACCAAGTTCCTAACTGTGAATAGTGCCTTCAGCAACCAGTTACTTGAGTCATGCCAATCAATTTAAGCAACATGGTTCCTACTCCCAAATAAATTAAATCTTGTTTTATAATCATTACAGTGCCCTAGATAATTTTGAGAATTATTTTTAATGAAAAACTCCAAAACACTATGTCTAGTGTTTCCACCTTACATATATGAAACTGGGTTAGAAAAGAATATCCAAGATTTATCAGTAGAACTGCAACATTTTTGACCACATGCTATTAATCTGATCAATGATCTAGCCAATAATCCTTTAAGACAAACTATTTTAGTTCCCACTTTGCTGTTTTTTTCCCTTGCCAAAGCACTTTGGGAAAGGATGGCAAGAGAGGTAACTGCTTTTGAGCTAGATGAGAAGCCCATCTGGTCAAGTCAGGAACAAAGCTTGATGGGAGGTGAGCAGCAGTGTTTTGTGCTTTCTAAGAAAATTTATTCTGAATTTACTCATTGTTGATGGCAAAAGTTGGGAACTTAGCCCCAGTTCCCATCCTCCCTTCCTATTGTACTTTTACACTTCAAAGCACTCAGTACAATGCTCTGAACACAGTAAGCACTCAATAAATACCACTGACTGATTGATTAGTATACTACAGTTAGGAGAAGCAGCTTGGCTCAGTGAAAAGAGCCCGGGCTTGGGAGTCAGAGGTCATGGGTTCTAATCCCGGCCCCGCCACTTGTCAGCTGTGTGACTTGGGCAAGTCACTTCACTTCTCTGGGCCTCAGTTACCTCATCTGTAAAATGAGGATTAAAACTGTGAGCCCCCCATGGGACAACCTGATCACCTTGTATTTATAGAAGCAGCGTGGTTCAGTGGAAAGAGCCCGGGTTTGGAAGTCAGAGGTCATGGGTTCTAATCCCAGCTCTGCCACATGTCTGCTGTGTGACCTTGGGCAAGTCACTTAACTTCTCTGAGCCTCAGCTACCTCATTTGTAAAATGGGGATTAAGATCGTGAGCCCCACGTGAGACAACCTGATCACCTTGTATCCCCCCAGCACTTAGAACAGTGCTTTGAACATAGTAAGTGCTTAACAAACGCCATCATTATTATTATTATTACTTTGCACGTAGTATGTGCTTAACAGACACGATTTTTAAAAAATGGACTGATTGATTAATGTATTAGTTCTACTGGACAGGGAGTGTTTTTTAATTCTGTTGTACTTTCCCATGTTCCAGTGGATGCTCAATAATGCCATACTTACCGCTGTTATTATGAGTAATCAAACAAACATGATATTTATGGAGTGCTTAATATGTGGGGAGCACTGTACTACGCATATGGGAAAGTACAATTCGAAAGACTTAGTACATGATCCCTGTCCACAAAGAACTTACGGTCTATAGGAATTTCAGTCGAATGGAGAAAACATAGTCTCTAAACTGTGGTCTAAAATTCTAATAAGATGGTTATAGCAGATCAAGACTCAAGCAGAGATAAGCAGAGGCATAGCCATTCCATTCCTAGTTTGGGCAGTGTATAGCCAGTGGAAGGCAATCTGCTACAAGTCAAAACTCACCTTTGTGGGGCAGCAGCGGCATGGGAAAGAGTTGAAGGGGGAGACTCAAGTTTACTGCACAGAGGAAGGCAATGGTAACTTATTTCCATATTTTACCAAGAAAGTTCTATGGGTACACTACTGGAACGATTACTGGTGGAGATGGGGCATTCTGGGAGAGATGTGTCCATGGAGGTGCTATGGGTCAGGGATGATTCGATACCAAAAAAATAAGACAAAAGCAGTATGGCCTAGTAGATAGAGCACAGGCCTGGGAGTCAAAAGGTCATGGGTTCTAATCCCAGCTTCCCCACTTGTCTGCTCTGTGACCTTGGGCCAGTCACTTAACTTCTCTGGGCCTTAGTTCCCTCATATGTAAAACGGGGATTGTGGCTGTGAGCCCTATGTTTGACTGGGACTGTGTCAACACAATTATCTTGCATCTACATTAGCTCTTAGAACAGTGTCTGGCACATAATAAGCCTTAAGAAATAACAGTATATATCTATATGTGTATGTGTATATGGCATGGCTCAGTGGAAAGAGCACGGGTTTGGGAGTGAGGTCATGGGTTCTAATCGGCTCTGCCACTTGTCAGCTGAGTGACTTTGGACAAGTCACTTAACTTCTCTATGCCTCAGTTACTTCATCTGTAAATTGGAGATTAAGTCTGTGAGCCCCACGTGGGACAACCTGATCACCTTGTATCCCCCCCAGCACTTAGAACAGTGCTTTGCACATAGTAAGCACTTAACAAATGCCATTATTATCATTATTATTATTACTCTCTCTGATCCTTTCCCTGTTCCTTCAAAATAAAGCAAAGCAGATCCAGTTCAGTATGGAATGCAATGTCCTTCTTGAGGGGTAGTGAAAGATCCGAAATGTGGAATATGCTTCAGATATTGGTAATTCTTCCATCTGTACTGGTTACAAGCATCAGTCAGTCATAAAAACAATTATCTAGAAGCTCCTGAATACTAATGACTGTGCAATGGAAGCACATAATGAAGAAGATATACTCATAAAGACTGGAATTTATTAAACATTCAGTGGTATTTATTGAGCACTTCCTATGTGCAGAGCATTGTTCTAAGTGCTTGGGAGAGTATGATACAGCAGAATTAGAGTATGTGTTCCCTTCCTGTTATGAGCTTACAGTCTAGTATGTACTATGTGTTTAGAACTGTACTAAGTTCTGGGGTTCCTATAGGATAATCAAGTCAGATTCAGTCCCTTTCCCACACAGGGATCAGAGTCCAAGTAATGTTTATGAACCATTTCACAGTATGATGCTCAAGGCAGTGTAACACATTGAAACAGGTATGAAAACAAGCCAAGTTAGGTAGTGCATGAGGTTCATTCACAGTTTCCATCACGGGCTTCTCTTCTGCCAACCAACCCCAACTGTGGGGGGGCTTCAAGGCCCAGGTTTGGGTCCCCTTCTATTCTCCATCTACACACACTCCCTTGGAGAACTCATTCACTCCCATGGCTTCAACTTCCACCTCTATACGGATGATACCCAAATTTACATCTCCAGCCTTGATCTCTGTCCATCTCTCCAGTTTTACATCCCCTCCTGCCTTAAAGACATAGCTCTACTGGGATGTCCTCCTGTCACCTCAAACATGTCCCAAACAGAGCTCCTTATCATCCCATCCAAACTCTATCCTGTCCCTGACTTTCCCATCACAGTAGACAGCTCCACCATCTTTCCATTCTTACACGCCCATAACCTTGGAGTTATCCTTGACTCCTTTCTGTCATTCAACGCACATAGTCAATCCGTCACTGAATCCTGTCAGTCCCACCTTCACAACAAAGCTAAAACCTGCCCTTTCCTCTCCACCCAAACTGCTACCACGGTAATACAATCACTCATCCTATCTCCCCTGGATTACTACATCACCCTCCTTGCTGATTTTCCAGACTTCTTTCTCCCCACTCCAGTCCATATTTCACTCTGCTGCCCAGATTATTCATGAGTAGCAGGATGGCCTCGTGGCAACAGCATGGGCTTGGGAGAGAGAGGTTTGTGTTCTAATCCTGACTCTGCCACTTGTCTGCTGTGTGACCTTGGGCAAGTCATTTCACTTTTCTTTGACTCATTTACCTCATCTGTAAAATGGGGTTGCCCATCCACCTCTGCCTCAAACAGAACCTCCTCACCATTGGCATTAAAGCACTTCACCACCTTGCCCCCTCCTACCTCACCTAACCTCTCTCTGATAACCCACCCTGTACACTTTGTTATTCTAGTGCTTACCTTCTCACTGTGCCTCAATCTCACTTATCTTGCTGCCGACCCCTAGGCCACGTCCTGCCTCTATAAAGAGCTCAATTAAGAGCAAGGTATGAAGACCATACTTTGCCTCTATTTCCTTTCCAAAGGCTTCAGTATATTTCTTCCGAAACCAATCTCTTTCCCAGGAAAATGAGTTTGCCTCCCATGTCCTGGTTCATTTTCCTAGGATGATTCCCCACAGCAGCAGGGGAGAGCTGCCAGAGCTGCAACACCTTCTGCATTTAGGACTGTGGGAGAGGAAGGAGTTGGCCTGGGTTTTCACAGAAAGGTGTGGAAGAGACTGTGAAGGTTTGTGACTCTCAAGGTCCATCTCCCCGCGGGGTGCGTGGAGGAGGTGAAATGAGATACCTCATGCTTGTTTTCTTTTTACTTAACAAACTGACAAAAAAATAAATCCCGCAGGTCCAGGAGTGGTCCAAGAGAGGAGTGACCCCCACCAATGGGAATGATGTGACCACAGTGCAGCCCAGCAGGACAGTTCATGGGGAATGGACACTAGGCCGGCATCACATTGTGTCATATGTGACTCCCAAGGGGGAGGCGGTGCCATGTTGGATCGTAGTTCAACAGGATTGGAAGAATTGATAGGACAAATATGTGAGCCAACCAAATACCCCTTATGCAAATTGCACCCCTGGCATGAACTCTCGAGAAATCCTACATAGAATCAAAGATTTTCATCGACACAGAACTCACCACAATACAGTCATTGAATTCTGCTACTACTAATTAATTCTGAAGTAGAAAACCAAATCTTTGTGAAGTTGATAGACATAATTGATCAACACAAGACATCAAAGATTTGGGGAAGAGCGAGAACTCAAGAGGTAGATTGGAAAACAGTGAGAGGAAACTAGATTTTTGTCAACTGATAGATGCAACTGATAAACACAGGACATCAGAGATTTGAGGAAGAGTTAGAACTCAAGAGGCAGATTTGAAAACGAGAGCTGCTGCAAATAGCAAAGGCATCACTGCTGTATAGGAGAATCTTTATGTGCATATAGTGTGGAACTAGGTGTCAGCTCTGCAGAGGCCTTTTCCTCACCCCACACAGGAATAAAATATTTCTGTTCATAATATCATCCTTAAATTGGAAGTACAGCTATTTATTAGTATGCACATGTGCACATTTACTTTGTTTAGGGCAGAAGAGATGGCCCATTTTATTCTAAAATCTCAAAGGGCATTTTTTTAATGCTATTCGTTAAGCACTTATGATGTGCCATGCACTACTTTAAGCACGAGAATAGTGACAAGGTAATCAGGCTGGGCATCATTCATGTCCCACATGGGAGACACAGCCTTAATTCCCATTTTACGAATAAGATAACTAAGGCATGAAGAAGTGAAGTTATTTGCCTAAGGGCACACAACAGGCAAGTAGTGTAACCTGGATGAGAACCGTATTAATCCTTCTGACTCCCGGGCCTGTGCTCTATCTACTATAATGATAATGATGGCATTTATTAAGTGCTTACTATGTGCAAAGCACTGTTCTAAGCCCTGGGGAGGTTATAAGGTGATCAGGTTGTCCCACATGGGGCTCACGGTCTTCATCCCCATTTTACAGTTGAGGGAACTGAGGCACGGAGAAGTGAAATGATTTGCCCAAGGTCACACCGCTGACAAGTGGCAGAGCCGGGATTTGAACTCATGACCTCTGACTCCAAAGGCCGGGCTCTTTCCATTGAGCCACGCTGCTTCTCCTACTAGGCCATGCTGCTTCTCAAATTCTCAAATACTGTGTTTCAGTTGTGTGAAATTCTCTCCTACTGTTGAGGCAACAACATATAGTCATTTCTGACACCGCAACATGCCATTCTGATGTAGGCTTTTTTGAGAAAGGAGTTCTTTTGTTTGAAAAGCTGCAGTTTGGGGTGAAAATTTGCAGGTTGTATTTTTTTCTGGGTCTGCAAATACGTGATTCTGAAGTTAGCAAAAACGCCTCTATCATGAGTAGAATGTAAACATTCACAGTTTATGAGAAGGGAGTGAATGTATATTTATTTCTGTGTGCTACATTTTCTCTTTGCAAAAATGATGCCTGAAATTCAGGTTGTGCATGTGGTACCCTAGGAGGAATCTGTAATAGGGATGTAGGGATGAATGCACAATCGCCTGTGCTATTTGAATCATTTTGCTGGGAAAGAGATTGCTTTCAGGAGAAATGTACTGAAGCCTTTGGAAAGGAAATAGAGGCAAGGTATGCTCTTCAAAATATAAGAATTAATGGTAGGGGCCTGTAGGTAAAATTGTAATTTTAGAAAGGAATTTTTGGTAGAATATTTCTGTTTCTGACTTGAACTCCACCCTTCCCATCTGTGCAGCTGCCCTCTGAAAATTATATTTTGACAAGCTGAGAGGAATATGGAGAGAGAAAACTGGGTAAAGTAGGATAGATGCTGGTGAATGAGCCTCTGTGGACAGTTGGACCAGAGCAAAGATAACATTAAGGTTTGGTTAATGTTAGCCAAAATTGCTCCAGGAATAGAGAATCCAAGCTTCTGGAGTCAAGCACTGACAGTACGTCATCAGATCATAATAATTTATAAATATTAACATGTACGTACTGTGTGCTCGGACAAGATAATTCTGATCAAACGTCATACAGTCCCTGTTCCTGTCCCACAAGGCCTTATTATCAAAGAGGCAGGGGAAGAAGGTAACATTCCATTTTAGAGATGAGTAAACAGAGGTACAGAGTGGTTAAGTGACTTTTCCAAAGGCACCCAGCAGATGAGTGTCAGAAATGGGATAAGAGTCTGGTTCAGTGTCCATGTTATTTTTCAGTGAACTATTCAGCCTCATCTGAGAACCGTAATACTAGCACAACCACTTAAATCAATCAATCTGAGATATCTCAGACTTTTCCCTTTTAAGACCTGTTTGCCACTTGCTGCTCTCTGGGGAAGCTACACCATAGCCCAGAATCCAGACAGACTGGAAAAAACAGAATAGAGCACACACAGCATAATAATGATAATGATAATAATAATAATAACGGCATTTATTAAGTGCTTACTATGTGCAAAGCACTGTTCTAAGTACTGGGGAGGTTACAAGGTGATCAGGTTGTCCCAAGTGGGGCTCACAGTCATAATCCCCATTTTACAGATGAGGTAACTGAGGCACAGAGAAGTTAAGTGACTTGACCGAAGTCACACAGCTGACAAGTGGCAGAGTCAGGATTTGAACCCATGACCTCTGACTCCAAAACCCATGCTCTTTCCACTGAGCCACGCTGCCTCTCTAAGCAACACAGAAGTAGCATGGCCTAGTGGAAAGAGCACAGGCCGGAGAGTCCAAGGACTGGATTCTAATAACCCTGGCTCTGCCATTTGTGTGTGACGTGACCTTGGGCAAGACACTTAACTTCTTTGTGCCTGGGTTGGCATCTGTAAAATGGGGATTAAATCCTACTCCCTTCCACCTAGACTGCGAGTCCCATGTGGAACAGACACTTTCCAACTTAATTATCTTGTATCTACCCCAGCGCTCACAAGTTCCATTTAAAAAAAGGAGAGTGAGGAGATTGAGAATAACAATGGTATTTGTTAAGCGCTTACTATGTGTCAAGCACTGTTCTAAGCACTGGCAGAAAGGAAGCCAGAACTGAGTGGTGAAGGAAGCAGCATGGCCTAGTGGATAGAGTTTCTAGACTGTGAGCCCGCTGTTGGGTAGGGACCATCTCTATATGTTGCCAACTTGTACTTCCCAAGTGCTTAGTACAATGCTCTGCACACAGTAAGCACTCAATAAATACGATTGAATGAATGAATGAATGAATAAAGCACAGGTCTGGGAGCCAGAGGAGCTGTGTTCTAATCCCAACTTCTCCACTTGCATACTGTGGGACCTTGGGAAAGTCACTCAACTTCTCTGGGCCTCTGTTTCCTTATCTGCATAATGGGGATTTAGTACTTCTTCTCCCTCTTCCTTAGACTGTGAGTCCCATGTGCGACAGGGACTGTATCTGACCTGATTAACTTGAGAAACAGCATAGCTCAGTGGAAAGAGCCCGGGCTTTGGAGTCAGAGGTCATGGGTTCAAATCCCGGCTCCGCCAATTGTCAGCTGTGTGACTTCGGGCAAGTCACTTAACTTCTCTGTGCCTCAGTTACCTCATCTGTAAAAAGGGGGATTAAGACTATGAGCCTCCCGTGGGACAACCTGATAATCTTGTAACCTTCCCAGCACTTAGAACAGTGCTCTGCACATAGTAAGCACTTAATAAATGCCATTATTATTATTGTATCAACCTGAGAACTAACAACAGTACTCAACACATAGTAGGCACTTAAGAAATATCATTTAAAAAAAAGTAGGGAGTGGCTGGGAGAGGAAGAGCTGGAAAAAGAATGAAAATCAATCAATCAGCCCTATGCACATTTACTGTTTGCAGAACACTGTGCTAAGTTCTTGGGAGACTGCAGTACCACAGAATTGGTAGACATAATCTCTGCTTGTAAGGAGTTTACTACCTAGCGGAGGAGGCTGGCATTCAAATGAATTACAAACAGTGAAACTAATAGAGTATAAGGATATCTATACATGTGCTGTCTGGTTGGGGTACGTTATCAAAGTGCTTAAGGGTTATAGACCCAAATGCATAGGACCACAGATCCCGGCTTATCCCCAAGGACTGCCTAGTCAATGTCTATATTCATATTGAAATTTACTTTGAATACATATGCATTTTTGTTGTTGAATTAGAACTGATTTCCTTTGTCTTTATTATGTTCTTTTGGAATTTCCTCCTCCACTTTAATTGTGAGACCCATAATAGCCAAGGTCTTGTTCTTCATTGATTTTTGTGGGTTTTTTGGGTGCTCAGTCTATGATAGTGATGATGAGGAGGATGGTTTGAAGTTATGAAAACTTAAAGTTAGATTTCATTTAAATCGTTTGTTCTAAGCCATATTCCTTCTTAGAAACAATGTCTGCAGCTAAATTAGAAGTCCTAAGAAACAAAGAGGATATTTTCCTCAGGAGTTGCACTAACTTTATATGGTTAAATCATGTCCACTTGTGAAAAATTATAGTAAAGTAGAGGTGATAATTGATAGACTGAGTTACTGATTACTAATCCCTAATTACAAAAATGAAATGTTAAACCTCTGGACAGTTAATTATGTAAAACATGAATAATTTAACATCCACCTCAGCTTTAATTACAAGCCATGGTCATTTAACTAATTTAGTAACAATGTGTAAATGATGCATAATTTCAATGCATTTGATAAAGCTTTAAATATTACAGAAATGGAGAAATGAATATTGAATAACAAAACAATATGAATTATAAAATTTGGAAATTGTAAGCTGCAAAATTTCTAAATTTTAGAACCCTGAAATGATATATTTCAGTCTCTACAAGCCCCCAAACGTTCAGGATATACATGAAACAAAAATGCAGGTACACTAAACCTTAATCATGACTAAAAGATACCTTCAGATATTAGTTCCAAGCAATATAGCATCCTGGTTTTAAAAAAAAAGAGAAAAAAATGAACTGAAAAATGCTGATCAGCAGGAGAAACAATTTAAAGTGTGTAATTACTGTAACAAAGATAATTATCATTTTAATGAAAAACCAAACTATCAGTTTGGTAGTTTCATTATTTCCCAAGTGGAACCAGAATGTCTGTGGGGAGACATCACCTTACTTCAAAATTACTAGGCCTCAAGAAGTTGAACTCTAAATAGAACAAATGTTCATTTTCTGTTTCTTTTTACTTCCAAACCAGAAAAACAATTATCTCATTGCAACAAAAGAGACACTGAACATGCATTCATTTTATTTCTTTGAAATATCAGGGAAGAAAAATCAAATTTGAAGGAGAGGAAGATATAGTATATTAAAGAAGTCCTTCCACAAGTCACAGACCATTAACTTTCAACAAACAGCGTACGGGGCATCTCAGCAAATATTTATTTGCAAACCTACATCAATCCATCCATTGTTTTCCTTTTATTAGAAATCAACATATCGAAAGGATTCATTTACCACTTATATTTAGCAGCACAGTAAATTGGCTTCAAACGGAAGGAAGGATTTTTTCATTCAATTGCATTTATTAAGCGCTTATTGAGTGCATTAGCAGCAGAAGATGAAGAAAGGGGGATTGTCTGAGAGAGGGGGCATGATAAAGTGACAAAAATGTGCCTGACATACTCTTTATTGTTTGCACATAAAGTAGATCCCTCTTGAGATTGTCCAATCAAGGGTCCGTCTCAGTGCATAAAGTTGTGTCCTGAGACCCCAGTCTTCTGTAAGCTTCAGAAACCCTTTGTTCATGACGAGCAAACTTCCTATTCTGATTGCTGGCCTCTGGGATCATTCATCAAAAGCAGTGGCCTTTCAGACATCCACTGCTATAACTCACTGTTGGAGACTGGGCTTCCCATGTCTTTAATTTTTTTTTAATTCACCCTACTGTGTGTGTGTATGTGTGTGTATGTGTGTGTGTGTGCACACATGCACACCTCCTTTTAGTTTACTATACAGCGGATGCCTAACAACAACCCATTCTCTCACATGTCCTGGTCAGTGCAATCTTGGATTCCCTCCTGAATCCAGGATATCTCGACATGTACAGGAAGAGAGAGGTCAAGGCTAGTAAAACAAATTTTACTGCTTAGTGGTGGTAGTTTCAAACCTTGGGATCAAATGAACTCCCAAAGAAAGTGATTGTATATTGAGCAGAGAAAAGGACCCAGAACTGATCTCTAAGGGAAGCCCATACCTAGGGAATGGGAAGGCAGGAGAAGGTTAATTGAAAGATTGAGAAGGTTTGGTCTAGAAAGATAGGAGGAGAACTAGGAAAGATTAAAAAAAATCAAGGTTAGATAGCGTTTCTAAGAAAAAGGTAGTAGAAAGTAACAAAAACAGCCAAAAAGTCAAGGACGATTAGGGCAGAGCTCATGAGTTGCCTGCATTTCAGGACTTTATGGTGGGTAACTTGGCCCTGCCATTTATTTTCCTCAAAAATCTCCAGTGGCTACCAATCAACCTAAGCATCAAGCAGAAACTCCTCACCCTCGGCTTCAAGGCTGTCCATCACCTCGCCCCCTCCTACCTCACCTCCTTTCTCTCCTACTACAGCCCAGCCCGCACCCTCCGCTCCTCTGTCACTAATCTCCTCACCGTGCCTCGTTCTCGCCTGTCCCGCCATCGACCCCCGGCCCACGTCATCCCCCTGGCCTGGAATGCCCTCCCTCCACACATCCGCCAAGCTAGCTCTCTTCCTCCCTTCAAGGCCCTACTGAGAGCTCACCTCCTCCAGGAGGTCTTCCGAGACTGAGCCCCCTCCTTCCTCTCTCCCTCCTCCCCCTCTCCATCCCTCCCACCTTACCGCCTTCCCCTCCCCACAGCACCTGTATATATGTATATATGTTTGTACATATTTATTACTCTATTTTACTGGTACATATTTATTCTATTTATTTTATTTTGTTAATATGTTTTGTTTTGTTCTCTGTCTCCCCTTTCTAGACTGTGAGCCCACTGTTGGGTAGGGACTGTCTCTACATGTTGCCAACTTGTACTTCCCAAGCGCTTAGTACAGTGCTCTGCACACTGTAAGCGCTCAATAAATATGATTGAATGAATGAATGAATGAATTTTTGTTGACCAAGGTTCGTAGTGCTTTAGAGTTGTACATGTCTTTGGTAGTAAATCCATGACTCACAGCTACATAGAAGGAAGGGAACAGAAGAGAGAGCATCAGCATTTGATTTCTTATGGAAAAAATGTGGCAGCCATCTGTTCTTTCTTCTCACATCCCTTACATTCACAAAGAGAAAACCCCCCAGTAAATATGCAAAACTATTTAAACTCTTAACACCGCTAATATTTTGCCCCCATGATGAACGGAAGAAATGGATGATTTAGCAGCATCTGTAGAATGGAGGAATTGTTCAATAACAGATATCAGAAAGAGTGGCTTTTGCTTTAGGGTGATTTTTGCATTTACTTGAGATTAAGGGATTTACCAAAGATTCAAATGAAGACAGAGGCAGCTTTCCACACAGCACTTTAGTCAGCGTTCATGGAGAACATGGTGCTAAAGCAGGGAGAAACGGTCTTTACACATTCCCTGATTTTCCTGTGAGAAGAGGCATAGCCCTGCCTCCAGAAGAGAACCAGGTTCTGGAAGCCATAGTTTAGTCCAGGCAGGTGGGGGTGTGTGTGTTGTTTATTTGGGGGAGATGGGGGGAAAGGAGGGGGTCCTCCCACTCTTAGATTGAGAGCCCTTTTTCAGACAGAGAGCATGTGGTAATTTGATTTTCTGCAATTATCTCAAAACTTAGCATAGTGCCTATCACATTGCATTTTTTAATCGTATTTGTTTAGCACTTACTACCTGTCAAGCACTGTTCTAAGTGCTGAAGCAGATACAAGCTAATCAGGTCAGAGAGAGTCCGTGTCCCACGTGGGACTCACATTCTAAGAAGAAGAAAAGGAACTGAATCTTCATTTTACAATTAATGAAACTGAGTCCCATAGAAGTTAAGTGATTTGCCCAGGGTCACACATCAAGCAAGGGGCAGATCTAGGATTAGAACTCAAGTCTTCTGACTTCTAGGCCCATACGTTGTCCACTATGTAATGCTGTTCAATACACATTAATGATAATGATATTAAGAATAATTTCCCTATTAATGTCATTACTAATAAAAATTGTGCCACCTATACCTCACCCCCAGTATTTTCCACATTACTCCCATCCCTGGATAATTACCATTACTTCCAACCCATCCACACTCCTCAGCTTTCTTTGCATGTTTCTCCTGAATCAGGTAATCATTACAAAAAAAATTAAAAACCCCCTCAATTACTATTTAAAACAAAAATGAACCTGTTTCAGCCCTGAATTAAAATAAATACAAAATAAATCTGAAAAATGACCTCAACATCATGTCCAATCTGCAAAACTGGATTTAGTTACTGAAGCCGTTCTCTTCATTTTCCTGTATTGGATGTGCAATGAAGATCACACCTGCTGTGCTCTGTGCTCTGAATCTGTGCTGTGGTTCTGCAAGGGGAAGCTTAAAGAAGTTCTTCAGTGTAGTTGGCCAGCAACAATAATGTAGAAATAGATTCTGAAGACCCATAATGTTGAAGCTGACATCCCTGATCTGTGCAATTCTGTAAGTGTCAGAAACATCCACTGTTTTAGCGTGGACATGGGAACGTGGAGAAACAACAGGCTTACCTGCGAGCCTCTTAAGAGAATCTCTGCTGCCCCCTGAAATGAGAGGCACAGGGAAGAGTGCTAGAATCATGCCCAGGTTGGAGAAACAGAAGTTGAGTCTCCAGGACTCCTGAAGAAACATGGAACTCAGCAAACCTAAAACCACATTGCAGGAATTCTAGAACATCTTCATCATTCCTTGTGGCTCAGCATTCCCTCAGCGATGTCAAGGATGTTAGGAGGGGCACTGGGAGAAGAGAGAGGGTATGTAGAGTTCCTAGAGTGAGTTTTCACTCTATGTCTGAGTCTGTGGCACAATGCAGAGACTCAGAAACACAACCCTTGGCAGATCACTATGTAACTCCTCTTCTCTTTCCAGCATCCATGCTGATTCCTTGACAATCCTGCTTATGTGTAATAAGCACAAGAGAGACAGGTTAGAAAAAACACAGGTTCCCAGGATTCTTCTAGTCACATTTCCAGTTTAAATTCTGGTCTAACAATAATGGTATTTGTCATGGGTTTACTATGTTCAAGCACTATAGTAGATGATAATAACAATAATAATGTGTTCAGAACTTACTATATGTACAGCACTGTTCTAAGTGCTGGGATAAATACAAGCTAATCAGGTTGGACACAGTCCCTGTCTGACATAGGGCTCACAATCTTAATTGCCATTTTACAGATGAGGGAACTGAAGCACAGAGAAGTTTAGTGATTTGCCCAAGGTCACAAGGCAGACAAGTGGAAGAGCTGGGATTAGAACACAGGCCATTCTGATACCCATGGTCTGTGCTCTACCCAGTAGGCCAAACTGCTTATCTAATAAGAACTGTGGCATTTTTTAAGCACTTACTATGTGCCAGGCACTGTATTAAGCACTGGTTGGATACAAGCAAATCGGGTTGGACATAGTCCCAGCCCCATATGGGGCTCACAGTCTCAATCCCCATTTTATGGATGAGGTAAGTGAGGCACAGAAAAGTGAATTGACTTGCCCAACATCACACAGCAGACCAGTGGCGGAGCCAGGAATAGAAACCCATGATCTTCGGACTCCCAGGCTCATGCTTTATCCACTAAACCATGCTACTCCATTTTACAGATGAGTAACCTGAGGCATAAATGAATCGTCACATGCCCAAGGTTAGTGGTGGAATTGGGATTAGAAAGAGGATAGAGCCTTGTCCTGCTCTGTGGAGAAGTTGTACGCAAGAGTGAGCCAACCCATTCCTCACGGTCCTGCCATGTATTCATTTTCAATCTCACAGAGTCTAAGGGTCAACTGGTTGTAGCCCACACCTGAGCCACCATTCCCCATCAAGTACAACTAAGGCTCAGCAGCAGGATCCTTACCTTTATCATTATTATTGTTGTTATTATTATTATTGGGGGCACTAGCCATAATCTCTAGAGTCTGCTCCACACAGATGCTGAGAAGCAATGTGGTCTGGTGGATAGAACACACTCCTGGGAGTCAGAAGGACCTGGGTTCTAATCCCAGCTCTGCCACTTGTCTGCTGGGTGACCTTGGACAAATCACTTAACTTCTCTGGGCTTCAGTTCCTTCATCTGAAAAATGGAGATTAAGACTATGAGTCCTATGTGGGGCAGGGACTGTGTCCAAACCAATTATCTTGAACTTACCCTAGGGCTTAGAACAATGCCTGGCACGTAGTAAGCATTTAACATATATCACAGTTATTATTATTATCATTATTATTCAAGACAGGTTGCTTCTCCTCTCAGCCAAATGAAGAGACAGTCCCTCACCTCTCTCTGCCTCAGCATTTTCCCAACCTCAACCCTGACCAACATCCTTCCCCATCCCCTTGCTCCCTAGAGGGGGGAACCACTAAGCCAGGGATGTCTCCCACTCTAGATCATAAACTTCTTGTGGGCAGGGAAAGTGTATTCCAACTCTGTTGCGTTCTTCTGTCCCAAGTGCTTAGTACAGTGCATTAGATGCAGTAAGTGCTCAATTAATATACTTGATTGAGTGATTGATTAGAACTAAGATCCTCTGACTCCCAAGCCTGTGCTCTTTCCACTAGACCACAGTGCTTCCCTGCAGGGCCATCAAAGCTATGCCGACCAAGAATTCAAGGTAGTCATCTGGGAACAAATGGCTCTTTCAGAGGACATATAATGATGGTATTTGTTATGTGCTTACTATGTGTGAAGCACTGTTCTCAGATCTGGGGTAAATACAAGCTAAAGAGGTTGGACACAGTCCCTATCCCACATGAGACTCACAATCTTAATCCCCATTTTACAGATGAGGGAACTGAGGCACAGAGAAATTAAGTGACCTGTCTAACGTCACACAGCAGACAAGTGGTAGAGCCCGGAATAGAGTCCATAATAGAATCTACAGTGTATTGTGGATAGGGTTGTTAGAGGAATCCATTGTACTCATCCTACTCAGTGAGTCTAAAGACTAGTAGACAAGTTTATTTCATTCATTCATCCATTCATTCATTCATTCATTCAATCATAGTTATTTGTTCTTACTGTGTGCAGAGCACTATACTAAGTGCTTGGAAAGTACAATTCAGCAATAAAGAGAGACCATTCATTCATTCAATTGTATTTATTGAGCGCTTACTGTGTGCAGAGCACTGTACTAAGCACTTGGGAAGTACAAGTTGGCAACATATGGAGATGGTCCCTACCCAATAGCAGGCTCACAGTCTAGAAGGGGGAGACAGACAACAAAACAAAACGTATTAACAAAATAAAATGAATAGAATAGTAAATATGTGCAAGTAAAATAGAGTAATAAATCTGTACAAACATATATACAGGTGCTGTGGGGAGGGGAAGGAGGTAGGGCAGGGGGTGGGGAGGGGGAGAAGAAGGAGGGGGCTCAGTCTGGGAAGGCCTCCTGGAGGAGGTGAGTTCTCAGTAGGTCTTTGAAGGGAGGAAGAGAGCTAGCTTGGTGGATGTGTGGAGGGGGGGCATTCCAGGCCAGGGGGAGGACATGGACTAGGGGTCGATGGCGGGATAGGTGAGAATGAGGCATAGTGAGGAGGTTAGCAGCAGAGGAATGGGCAGGAAATTTAGGGAGAGGACAGAGTTTGAGTGGGAAGATAAGGAGCTCTGTCTTGGACATGTTGAGTTTGAGGTGGTGTAAGGACATCCAAGTAGAGTTGTCCTGAAGGCACAAGGAGATGCGAGCCTGGAGGGAGGAAGAGCAGCAGCATGGCTTAGTGGAAAGAGCACGGGCTTACGAGTCAGAGGTCATGGGTTCTAATCCCCGCTCTGTCACTTGTCAGCTGTGTGACTATGGACAAGTCACTTAATTCATCTGTGCCTCAGTTACCTCATCTATAAAATGGGGATTAAGATTGTGAGCCCCACGTGGGACAAGCTGATGACCTTATATCTATCCCAGTGCTTAGAGCAGTTCTTGGCACATAGTGATGGCTTAACAAATACCATCATTATTATTATTAATATAAAGAAAGAACATATTTACTATTCTATTTATTTTGTTATGATGTGCATCTAGCTTTACTTCTATTTATTCTGATGACTTGACACCTGTCCACATGTTTTGTTTTGTTGTCTGTCTCCCCCTTCTAGACTGTGAGCCCTTTGTTGGGTAGGGATCGTCTCTATATGTTGCCAACTTGTACTTCCCAAGCGCTTAGTACAATGCTCTGCACAAAGTAAGCACTCAATAAATATGATTGAATGAATGAATGAAAGGGAAGGAGATATAGATTAGTGTGTCATCTGCATAGAGATGATAGTTGAAGCCATGGGAGTGAATGAGTTCTTCAAGGGAGTCAGTGTAGATACTGAATAGAAGAGAACCAAGAACTGACCCTGGAGGACCCCTGCAGTTAGGAGATGGGAGGGGGAGGAGGAGCCCGCAAAGGAGATTGAGAATGAATGGTCAGGGAGATAAGAGGAGAACCAGGAGAGGACAAAGTCAGTGAAGCCAAAGTTGGATAGCGAATTGAGGGGAAGGGGATGGTCCACAGTGTCAAAGGCAGCTTCGAGGTCGAGGACAATTAGTATGGCATAGGAGCCGTTGGATTTGGCAAGAAGGTCATTGGTGACCTTTGAGAGGGTGGTTTCAGTGGAGTGGAAGGGGTGGAAGCCAGATTGAAAGAGATCCAGGGGAGAGTTGGAGGGGATGAATTTGAGGCAGTGACTGTAGTTGACTCGCTCCAGAAGTTTGGACAGGAAGGATAGGAGGAAGAAGAGGAGATAACTGGAGGAGGCTGTGGGGTCAAGAGAGGGTTTTTTTTAGGGTGGGGGAGACATGGTCATGTTTGAAGGCAGTGGGGAAGATGTTATTGGAGAGTGAGCAGTTGAAGATGGTAGTTAAGGAGGAAAGGAGGGACAGGTGTGAATTTTTATAATGTGTGAAGGAATGGTGCCCTATGTTCATGTGGAGAGGGTGACACTTGAGAGGAGGCAGGAGATCTCCTCTGAAGATACTGCTGGGAAGGATGGGAAAATTGAAAAGGGGGCAGAGAAGAGGGGGGATGGAGGAGGGGATGTTATGATTTTGGAGAGCTCAGACCTGATGGTGTTAAATTTCTTAATGAAGTAGGTGGCCAGATTGTTGGGGATGAGGGATGGAGGTTGTGGGGGGGTGGGGGTGGGGGGCTGAAGAGGGCAGGGGTGTCAATAAGGGAAAAGAAATTCATTCATTCAATCATATTTATTGAGCACTTACTCTGTGCAGAACCCTGTACTAAGTGCTTGGAAAGTACAATTCAGCAACATATAGAGACCCAACAATGGGCTCACAGTCTAGAAGGGGGAGACAGACAGCAAAACAAAACAAGTAGACAGGTGTCAATACCATCAAAATAATAGAAGTATAGATATAGACACATCATTAATGAAATAAAGAGTAATAAATATGTACAAATATACACAAGTGCTGCGGGAAGGGGAAGGGGTAGGACAGAGGGAGGGAGTGGAGGTGATGGAGAGGGAAGGAGGAGCAGAGTATGGGGGGGGGGTCAGTCTGGAATGTCTCCTGGAGGAGGTGAGCTCTCAGTATGGCTTTGAAGGGAGGAATAGAGCCAAGAGAGCTGGTTTGGCAGAAGTGTGGAGGGAGGGCATTCCAGGCCAGAGGAAGGACGTCGGCCAGGGGGTTGACAGCAGGACAGGTGAGAACGAGGCATAGTGAGGAGGTTAGGGGCGGCAGAGGAGCAGAGTGTGTGGGCTGGGCTGTAGAAGGAGAGAAAGGAGGTGAGGTAGGAGCGGGCAAGGTGATGGAGAGCTTTGAAGCCAATAGTGATAATTTTGCCAGGCAGAGGAGAGGGCAGAGTTAAGGCAGGAAAGGACAAAGTTGAAGTGGACAAGTTCAGCCCAATATCTAGATTCCCTCCAGCAGCATTCAGTGGTTTGAGCATAAGAGCAAAGGAGGCAGACACTGCAGGTGATTCTGGGCTGTTGATTAGTGGTGCAAGAGCAGCAAAGGGATAGGAAAGCGAATGAGTTGAGTAGAGAGGATGGAGTTGAGAGCATCTATTTGGTCATCAAGAGTGGGTAGAATGGGTGTGGAGGCTAGGTGGGGTGTGATGTGCTGAGAGAGATGGATGGGATCGAGAGAGCTTGACTGGAGATTTGAATCAAAGTGGACTTTTTATTGTCAATTATATTTCCTGCATCATTCTTTGAATGATGTTTAGTTTCTGTGGTTAAAAAAACTCAATACTTCTGCATTGCTTTTGGGTTTATTTCCCTTTATTACCCCTACCCTCAACTCCACAGCACTTATCCATAATTTCTTTTAGTGCCTGTCTCCCTTTCTAGAATGTAAATTCCTTGTGAGGAGAGAAAATGTCTTCCAACTCTGTTATAGTGTGCTTTCCCAAGAGTTTAATACAGTGTTCTTGGGAAGCAGCATGATTAAGTGGATAGAACATGGGCTGGGAATCAGAAGGACCTGGGTTCTAATCCCAGTTCTGCCACTTTTCTACTGTATGACCTTGGGTCAGTCACTTAATTCCTAGAGACATTACACCCAAGGAAAAATGCCTTCCTCATCTTTGTTTTCTGGGCTATTTCATTAGTACCTAATTGAGGAACACTTGGAATATCTCCATCATTGGCAGAACTTTAGTCATGTTGCACCTGGTGTGAAAGTCTAGAAGACCAAAATTAAAAATATTGCATATTGTTCAGTAATTTGATATTTTCCCCTTCATTTTATGGAAAGTTGATTGCTATGGCACCAGGTTAACAGTCTGAACAACTCCTGATGTATTGAACAGGTAGGCCGTAGACAACAGCAAGATTAGATTCCTCTTTTTCCTAGATTCAACTGCTGCTGACTAATCCTGGAGGGGGAATTATCTAATGTCCAGTAAATGCTTGAATTTTCTGCATAAACTGCCAACTATATGATAAATAAAGCTCATATGTTTTACACAGCACTTCCCTTGTAGATACTGGACTTAGACCATCTGATTTCATTCATTCATTCAATCGTATTTATTGAGCACTTACTGTGTGCAGAGCACTGTACTAAGCGCTTGGGAAGTACAAGTTGGCAACATATAGAGACGGTCCCTACCCAGCAACGGGCTCACAGTCTAGATTTCACAATGCATCTCTTCAGAATCAATGAGTGTTTTCCCAATACCTCTCTGTGTAACCATACAAAGAGAATTGGGGCTGATTACATTTAGACACTGCATATGGGGCTTGGATTGTGTGGTGTCATGGTTATTCTATTCTCTCACTTAAGATTGTTTTTTGCTGATGGCAACACAATTGCTCACACCCTGGGGAAGACAAAAGAAAAGTCAGATTCCTCAAACTGGTTCATGCCTAAGAACAGGATTTGAAAGTGTAGAAAACAAACACCTCAAAGGAAAGATGAATCTTAAAGAGGAAAAAAGTGATAAGGCAGAATAGTGAAACGCAGACAATCCAGAATGATTTCTGTTAAAAATGCAAACATGGCTTGACTGGGAAGTAACGTGCTGTAATTTAACAAAGACAATGCACCACTCCTTCCACGTTGTGAGGTGGAGAAACGAGTATTCTCTTGGTCTTAGCTACAGGGTTTTCCATTTCCGTGAATGATCTAACCAATTGCTGGTTAATGGGGTGAGAGCAGAGAATGTGCTCCTGTTAGCTGGGTGAGGACATATCAATAATATATCTTAGATCCTCTTGAAACATTTAAAACACACATTTCCTCTGAGGTGCATAAACCTAGTGAAGCACAGGTGTAAGAAACCTGAATCCAATCCACACTTGGGAATAATCAGAAACAGCACAGCTAATATGTTGTGGTTTGAATGGGAGGAAGATGGGAGGCAAACGAAGTGCACAAAACATAGATTATTAGGAGCATACCACTCTAATTTCTTTGTGCAGAAAGTGATAAAATGAAACCGTTCAAATAGAAAAGCTAAAAGCTGTAAACCCAGTTGAGTCCACAGACATCTGTTTCAATCTCAGAGGAGTACAAGAAACTGTATTTTCAGAACGTGTTCTTTGAAATGTTCAAATGCTCTATTTAGAATTACCCCATAAATTGTGAGCTTTAATATTTGGGGATTGCTTTTGAAAATCAAACTTTTCTTTCCCCAGATAGCCTAGGATTATTCTCTAAATCACTGATTCTAGTTTCAAGAAACTGCCACCTCAGATAAATTTGATCTGGATATTTTATTATAAATGAACAGTTACATACCCATGACCGAGAATATCATCATCAGTGTTTACTGACGCTCGACCCTGAATAAAAGCCCAAACCTCATTCAATTTCTTCTTCTCATAATGCATGTTTTTCTTCTCTCCTTCTAGCTCTGCCATAATTTTATTTCTCTTCTTTCCATTTCTCTGTGACTTTTTCTCACTCCCTTTTTCCCCATCTTTCTCTCTCTATTTCATAGTTTCTCCTACCTCTCTTCTCATCCAATGCTTCTAATTTCTTCTTCTTGTGTTACTGACAACGATTAAATTTTGCAATGAAAACATTTTCTATCTTCATCTCATTTTGCTTTATATTTGTAAGAGATTTGCAGTAGGGCATTTTTCCTCTATGGTTTTTTTCTCTTCTTTTGTTTAAAAGCTTTATTTTGTTGCCTGGCAACTCCTCTGGATAGGAGGGAGATCAGAAATAAAGAGAGCATATCTCTTTTCCTTTTTCTCTTATTTTACACTACCAGTATTATTTCCTGTTAACCCTATGTGATATCTGGGGACTCATTACTGTTAGCAAACATTTCCTATTCTGACCTCTCAGCCCTCTCCTCTGGTGCTGTCTACTCACACTTCTACTGGATGTGATAGAGCAGTGAACGCTGGCAATAATTCATCCTCATGCATTACCCCTCCCTGTATTTCTCTCCCATATTCTGGACTTAAATTATGCTTATCCTGGAGGTGAACTGCAGGAAAAGCTGAGGGTAAATATTTCCTGAGCTGAGGCTGGGACTGCTTTCTGGGCCAGCATGGGTCCAATTTCAAGTCTTGTTGGAAGGTTTGCCAAAGATCTGACTGGATCAGAATAGTTATCCTCAGTCATTAGGTGTCCAACTGACTCTACGTTCAGGGAGACTGACTTTTCATGGTTCAAAAGGACAGTCTTGGCCACCTAATTCAGTTCACAGTGGATTAATTTAGCTAAGACACAGCTTAGATCAGGCAACTCTTATTCAGTTTATTTCACTGCAAAGGAAAGGACTGCATCTTCACTGTTTATTGTGCGCTTCTGAATGTCTATTGCCTTGCTCGATGCCTGAGTGAAAGAATTGCCAGATTGGAACAATGCTTGTGCATTCTTGAAAGCTGGCATAAACTTTTTCAGTGGGCCTCAAGTTAAAAGTTCAATTCCACTCTTAGAGAGTATATGAATACACATGACATGTGAATGTGCTTTGTTGTGAATTTCTAGGTCCTTAGCATTCATCATCAAAAGAATTAACTACCATTGTTTATAATACTTAGCATTCCCCTAACCTCTTTATCCTAGTATGTGAAAATGTTTAACAAAAATATGCTTACTGCAATATTATACATGCATTATTTAAGCTATGTAGCTTAAACCTTTTCAGTTTTTAAGCATTTTCACAACAATTTTAGATGTAGAATAGCTCACTGATGTTTGCAGCTCAAGAAAGAGTCTGCCCAGCCACCATGTCCAACAGCCATCCCTTCTCTCCTTCTCCAGCCCAGCCCACACCCTCCGCTCCTCTGCCGCCGCTAACCTCCTCCTCGTGCCTTGTTCTCGCCTGTTCCGCCGTCGACCCCCAGCCCACGTCCTCCCCCTGGCCTGGAATGCTCTCCCTCCGCACATCCGCCAAGCTAGCTCTCTTCCTCCCTTCAAAGCCCTACTGAGAGCTCACCTCCTCCAAGAGGCCTTCCCAGACTGAGCCCCTTTTTTCCTCTCCTCCTCCCCATCCCCCCTCCCTACCTCCTTCCCCTCCCCACAACATCTGTATGTATGTTCGGCACAGATTTATTACTCTATTTATTTTACTTATACATATTTACTATTATATTTATTTTGTTAATGATGTGCATTTAGCTTTAATTCTACTCATTCTGACAAACTGACACCTGTCCACATGTTTTGTTTTGTTGTCTGTCTCCCCCTTCTAGACTATGAGCCCGTTGTTAGGTAGGGACCATCTCTATATGTCACCAACTTGCACTTCCCAAGCACTTAGTACAGTGCTCTGCACACAGTAAGTGCTCAATAAATACAATTGAATGAATGAATGAATGAAAGGAGACAGAAGCAAGATGATGCGACCTCAACCTTTAGAAGGCTGGGTAGGCTGTGGCTATGGCTGGTATTGGCACTGCTGTGACTTCTGGATTCAGTCAGAGTTGTGAGAAGCCAAAGCTCTGTTTCTCTAGTCGCTAGAGTTGCCAAGCACCCATTAATTCAAAGATAGTTTTTGTTAAAGGGTCAAAATCTAGTACTGTCATAAAGACCATAAAAATATTCTTATACCAATGTTTGAATATCCATGTGGCCACCACACCTGGATAATGGGAAGGAAAACTTCTGTTTGGTGTTGTATCACAGCTTATGACATTCTTACTGTCCAAGTGTGCTGGGACAGTGGTTGCTTGTGCTTTCCTTACATCTCTAGATTGTAAACTCGTTGTGGGCAGGGGATATGTCCACCAACTCTGTTGTACTCTGCTCTCCCAAGTGCTTAGTTTAGTGCTCTGCAAACCCAAAGTGCTCAAGAAATACCATTTATTTCCTTGATCCCAAATTCTCTTCCTCCTCAGTCCCCTTTTCTACTGCCCTCGAGACCTCCACAAACAGCTGCCCGGGGCAGAGCCCTCTGCTAACCTGGAGTTAAAGAAGGGACCTGAGCTCAGGTGTTTTCAGTGTTGAAGGGCAGCCCGGCCCCAGCTCTAATCAACCCAGGTGCTTCTAAATGAGGTGTGGAGGCACTGGCCCTTTATGGCCCCAGCGGCTGCTGGACTTTTCCCTGCCCTATATAGGGCTCCTGATTCAGGCCTGCCTCAGTTTACAAGAGGATAGGAGACAGAGCATGGCCTGCCGTGGGTCCAGGTAAAGAGGGGGGCCCTGGCTGTTTCAGCTACATCCCCCTGGTCCTATTTTTAGGGTGGGTGTGGGATTGAAATTGTGGGGATTGCTGATGACTATTGCATTGATGGTGATAATGAAGGTTGAGGAGGGCTATTAGGGGTGGATGGGTTGGGGCTGATTCAGGGTTTGTGAAATGATTTAAAAACACATGTTGGGGGGCAAGGGAATGGGTTGTGACATTGCCAATGATGTGTATATGTTGTAAATTGCCCAAGGCGGGGGAGGATTTGGGAAACTGGGGAGGGAGTGTGGGGGGGTGATTGTCCTGGGGGTTCTGATTATTTTTGTTGGTTTGGGGCGGGAGGGAGGGTCTGAGGAGGAAGGGGCTTAGAACTGCCCTTGCTGGTTGGGGTTTGGGGGGCACATGCTGGTTGGTTGGGGGAACGTTTGGGGAACAGATAGCCTAGGTCTTGGGGACATTCTGGCCTGGTTTGGGGGTGACTGGACCTCGGGTCTAAAGGCCTGAAGGGCTGGGACAGAGGATGCCTTGCTGACGGACGAATGGGGCATGTGGGCTGGGTGTCAGGTAATGCCTGCTCCCTGTCTGTTGGTTTGTCTACACCTCTGTGTGTCTGAACGTTGGTCTGTCTGCTCCACTCTCTGTAATAATAATAATAATAATAATAATAATAATAGTATTTGTGAAGCGCTTACTATGGGTCAAGCAGCATTCTAAGCACTAGGGGAGAGACAAGGCAATCAAGTGGTCCCACGTGGAGCTCACAGTCTTCACCCCCATTTTGCAGGTGAGGTCACTGAAGCACAGAGAAGTGACTTGCCCAAAGTCACACAGTTGATAGGTGGCAGAGTTGGGGTTAGAACCCACAACCTCTGACTCCCAAGCCCAGGCTCTTTCTACTAAAACCATGCTGATTTTCTAATAAGAGGGTTGGGACATTGTCCTCTCTATACCTGAGAAGCAGCATGGCTTAGTGGGTGGAGCATGGGCTTGGGAATTAGAAAGTCCTGTATTCTAATCCCAAACCAGCCACCTGTCTGCTGTGTGACCATGGGTGAAGGGATTCACTTCTCTGTGCTTGTTACCTCATCTGTAGAAGGAGGATTAAGATTGTGAGTCCCATGTGGGACATAATCTAGTAATAATAGTATGTGTCAAGCACTGTTCTAAGCTTAGGGGGAACTACAAGATAATCAGGTTGGACACAGTCCGAGAAGCTTGTCTCTATCCTTGTGCTTAGTGGAGAGCCTGACACACAGGAAACATTGACCAGGTACTGGAAAAAAAAAAAACCCAGAATTCAAAATGGTGGCAGATGCCCCTGCCATGGCTGCGGTATTGGGCTCTCCTCCCTTCAAAGCCCTACTGAGAGCTCACCTCCTCCAGGAGGCCTTCCCAGACTGAGCCCCCTCCTTCCTCTCCCCCTCCTCCCCAACCCCCCTGCCTTACCTCCTTCCCCACCCCACAGCACCTGTATATGTTTTTACATATTTATTACTGTATTTATTTATGCATATTTGTTCTATTTATTTTATTTTGTTAATATGTCTTGTTTTGTTTTCTGTCTCCCCCTTCTAGACTGTGAGCCCACTGTTGGGTAGGGACCATCTCCATATGTTGCCAGCTTGTACTTCCCAAGCGCTTAGTATAGTGCTCTGCACATAGTAAGCACTCAATAAAGGCGATTGAATGAATGAATGACTGAGCCCCCTCCTTCCTCTCCCCCTCCTCCCCATCCCCCCCACCTTACCTCCTTCCCCTCCCCACAGCACCTGTATATATGCTTGTACGTATTTATTACTCTATTTTATTTGTACATATTTATCCTATTTATTTTATTTTGCTAATATGTCTTGTTTTGTTGTCTGTCTCCCCCTTCTAGACTGTGAGCCCACTGTTGGGTAGGGACTGTCACTATATGTTGCCAACTTGTACTTCCTAATCGCTTAGTACAGTGCTCTGCACACAGTAAGCACTCAATAAATGCGATTGAATGAACGAATGAGTCTGGGAGCTATCACTTGAGAATTCTTTGGGGATAAAGGGCATGCAGAGCTGTGAAGTCTAGACAATTTCTAGTTTCACCCAATGCCTCTTACTCCCCCTGTGGCTAGGTTTGCATGCCCTGCAAAACTCTATGTCCTTTTCTGGGTGGGCAGTCAGCAACATCTAACTGTGGGCCACATAAATGCAGCAAATGATGCCAATTAATGTCATACATTATATAAAATTATGTAGGTAAAAACTCAGAAAACCACTCCATTTTTTCCTTTTTTGGTATTTGTTAAGCACTATGTGTGAGGCACTGTACTAAGCACCGAGGTAGATAAAAACTAATCAGATTGGATACAGTCCATGTCCCACATGGGGTCACAGTCTTAATTTCCATTCTAGAGAAGTGAAATGACTAGCTCAAAGTCACAGCACCAGACAAGTGGTAGAACCAGGATTAGAACCCATGTCTTCTGATCCCAGGCCCATGCTCTTTCCAATAAGCCAAGCTGTTTCTAGCACTGTTGCAGTGCATTATAGAACAATTACTCTAATTGTATTTGTGGTTGTCTTTTATGTTGTTTTCATGCTTTTATTATTTCATATTTTTTTCTGTGTGTGTCACCAATCTACTGTCTTCTCATTCTTCTTAAACTGTGAGCTCCTTGCAGGCTGAGAATAGTGTCTAATTCTCACCTATTATTATTTTTTTCAATTCTTATTAGAGTGCTTGTCACAGAGTAGCAACTTAATAAGTGCTTAAACAGTGTGGCCAAGTGGAAAGAATCCAGGACTGAAAGTCAGAAGACCTAGGTTCTACTACTTGCCTGTTATAATAATTGTGGTAATAATTATGATATTCATTAAGCACTTATTATGTGGCAAGCACTGTTCTAAACACTGGGGTAGAAGGTTATCAGGTTGTAAAGAGTCCCAGTCCCGCATGGAGAATTACAGTGTAGAAGATAGGAGGGAGTAGTTTCCTTGTCTGTAAAATAGGAATTAAATCCTACTCTCTCCTTCCTATACTGTGAGCCCAATGCACGACGACTCTATACAAACTGATAAACTTGTATCAAGCCCAGTGCTTAGAGCAGGGCTTGGCACATAATAAGTACTATGTAATCAGTAGCTTTAATTCCCATTTTAAGAATGAGGAAACCCAGGCACAGAGAAGTTAAATTACTTGCTCATGGACATACAGCAGACAAGTGGCAGAGCTTGAATTAGAACAAAGGTCATCTGGGTCTGAGGCCCATGCTCTTTCCACTAGACCATGCTGCTATATGGCCTTTGGGAATCATTTTACTTCTCTGTGCCTTAGTTTCCTTATCTGTAATAGGATTAATGCCTGTTATCCCTCCCACTTAGACTGTGGGCCTCTGGTTGGACAGGGACTATGTCCGACGATTATCCTCTCTCTACGTCAGTCCTTACAACAGTGCTTGGCACACAATGAGTGCTTAAGAAATAGCACTACTAATATTACTTCTATTAACATCTTTTATTTCCTGGAACATCCTTCAACAGCATAGGTGAAAGTTTCATTTTGAATGCCTGGGCAAAAAACGGTCAGGAATTTTGAGGAAGAATATGGCATCGGGCAGATGGACATCAAAGAGCTACCAAGTCAGCTGTATAGGCTGTGACCCCTGTGTGGGACAGAGACTTTGTCTGACCTGATTAATTTGCATCTACCCATCACTTAGAACAGTTCTTGACACATAAGATGAGCTTAACAATAAAAAAGAACTAATTTTGAATCTTTTTTCCCAATCAAAAGCTCTGAGATCTTTTCAACCCTCCTCGTAAACATTCAATTCTCGTAAGAGACTGGGCATGAACAAACCTGGGAGTCAAACTTAAAATACTGGACGGGCAAACCCACACACCACCTGGACAACTGGAAATCTTTGAAACTCTGGTCACATTGGCTCCATGAGAGTGTTTGTACTCTGTTTCAAAGTGTATTATTTCAAGGTTCACTGAATAAGTTCTTCTGGAAAAGAATTATAAATACTAAAGCTAGTTTAAAGCACTTGAAAACATAATTAAATGGGAAATTAATTTGTAAACTCTTGCCTAATATGATAATTTTTTATGTCAAAAAGTACTTATTGTAAACCTCCCAAGAGATTATATGGAAGACATTTGGCACAGTGTCATCCGGGATACAGTTGGTAATATACAGTAATCTTATTATTCAAATGACAGAATAGTCTTCACCCTGATTCAAAATTCTCCACTGACCTTGACATGTTTGTCTTTAGGAAATGTGTGTTACCCAAGATGATTGTTAATTTGGGGTAAAAAGTGAATCTCATGTATCATGACTTCACTGATTAAGATTTTCAATAGAACATAAACATTACAGCATGCTGAATACAAAATTCCTTTAATGGTATTTATGGCTTGGCTTGGGAGGTTAATGAGTTTCTTTTAAAGAATAAATCCAGATAGTCCTAGAGATTAATCCAGTTCTGCTTCTAAAAACATCAGCCACCACTAGATATATGGAAGGACAAAAAGCTAACTGAAAAAGATAAACTAAATAACCTTTGCATGGAAGTAAGAAAATAATTTGTACACACCTAATTTTTTTTTCAATAGAGTAGTAAAATACGGTCATTTCTGCTATACCACAGTAATTGCATTCTCAAAGAATCTCATAGGAAAATTGAGGTTAAGAACCATTGATTAAATGCGAGTTAATGAGTTAGGCAGTAGATTGTTTAAAGATACTACCACTACTGTGACTATAAAAGCAAATTCTTATACTGTTGCTATGTTCACCACTATTCACAGCTGAGATACTCATTGTCAGTTTCATACTGCAAAGTTGCAATAATTATAATGCAAAGGCACACAAAGAACTATTCAATACAGAAAAATAAGGCTGATAAACTGTGATTGTTATGATTTATTATTATTATAGTTATATTTTTTAGTGCTTAATATGGTCAAGCACTGTTCTCAGTGCTGGAGTAGCTGCAAGTTATTCAGGTTGGTCACAGTCCCAGTTCCTCATGGAGTTTAGAGTTTATATTGAACGTAGAACAGGTATTTAATCCCCATTTTACAGTTGAGGAAACTGAGGCACAGAAAAGTTAAGAGACTTGCCCAAGGTCACAGCAAGCAATTGGCAGAGTTTGGATTAGAACACAGGTTCTCTGATTCCCAGGACTACTATATCTAGTAGTCCATGTTTTCATCAGTGCCAGAAATATGCTCACAATCATTCCTTTCTACACTGAATTTACTTGTGCCAACTTGTAGACTGTGTAATTCCAAAGCAGACTCATGTAATAAGACCATTCCGTAGTTCTTCCATTGTGTTATAACAAAATTGATTAATGAAAATTCACATCATAGTTGACTTGGTTGTAAAGTCACAATCTAGGATAACTCTGCCTTTCCTTCACTTCTTCCCTTTTTCCCAATCAATCAATTAATGGGATTTATTGAGCACTTACTGGGTGCAGAGCACTGTACTAAGCACTTGGGAGAGTACCATACAATAGAATTGGTAGTAATGTTCCCTGCCCACACTTGCTTAGTAGTATCTCTACCAGAAGGAAATAAATGTTGCCAAGACTTTTGGTGTGGTTTAATAAAGACCATCAATTTGACTTTGTAGCCACATTTTTGAGAGAATTTCTCATGGAAAATTCCTGTTCAGAGTAGTCTACATAGGTTATAGCTAAACCACAGCGTCAATTCATTATGCCTGCAACCCAATCCCTTTGTGCAGAAAGAGGAATGTTTGCGGTGTCTATTCTCACTCACAGCCCCCTTTTCAGGGCTCCCTTCCAGAATCCCCGACAGAACCACTTCCACTTATTCACCAGTAGACCCGTGGACCTTTCCAGCCCTGATTCTTGTCACTTGCCACCTCCAATACACTGGGAAGCCTCATTATAGTCCCTAGATCATCATCATCATCATCAATCGTATTTATTGAGCGCTTACTGTGTGCAGAGCACTGTACTAAGCGCTTGGGAAGTACAAATTGGCAACATATGACAGCCTGGCAGTGGTGCAGTGCACTTCAGTACAGAGCCTCACAGAGTCCTGCAGCCTGATTTCAGAATGTGCAACATATCCTGTCTCCATGTCAACTTTCATCATGTTTCACCCACCAATCTCATTCTGGCTGTAGTGGAAAAGGAGCAGACTGTGTTTACCATATGAAGCATCCATCACCCAAGTCAAAGGATACCATGCACTGAGTGAGTTTTGTTCTACGTTGCAATGTCAATAAGGCAAGTTTGCATTCAGTTATAATTGCTGATAAAAAGTTTACCAACATATGTTATTGTTGGGGTAGAATGGTGAAACTAGTGGCTATAATTTGTCTCTTCGTTTCCTGTGGATTTTATTTTATTATCTTTGCAAGACAAAGAATTGAGGGGGTATTATCCCCACAAATTTTCTCTGGTGTAGAGGACTGCTCACCGAGCAACTTTGATTTTTTTTTTTTTTTTTTTTTTTAAATGGAAGGCCATTTCAACACCCGTCATGGAGTACAATGGAGTACAATGACCTCAGTCTCCAGTGGTTGGAATGAAAAATTAACTGTAATATAAAGGGGGAGTGTGGCCTACTAGATAAATCACGAGTCAAGGAGTCTTCTTCTCAACTCTCCCTCTCCAACCCCTTGTTGTTGCTTCATTACCCCAGACTTCCCTTGCACACCACAAAATCAGCCAGCTGACAGCTCTCCCTATCTTCAAAACTCTCTCAAGATTCTACTTTCTTCAGGAAAACTTATCTAATTATTTCACACTACCTGCATTAGGAGCTCAATCAATCAGTAGAATCTATTGAGTGGGACTCAAAAGGCCTGGTTTCCAATTGTAGCTCTTTATCTGGCCTACAATAATAATAATAATAATAATGATAAATGATGGCATTTGTTAAGTGCTTACTATGTGTAAAGCACTGTTCTAAGCACTAGGGGAGATACAAGCTGATCAGGTTGTCCCACAGGGGGCTCACAGTCTTAATCCCCATTTTACTGATGAGGTAACTGAGGCACAGAGAAGTTAAGTGACTTCCCAGCTGACAAGTGGGAGAGCTGGGATTTGAACCCATGACCTCTAGCTCCCAAGCCCAGGCTCTTTCCACTGAGCCATGCTACTATGAGATCTCAGGCAAGTCACTGACCCTAGATTCTTCAGTTGAAATATCTACTTCCCTGCTTCGCAGAAGAGTTTTCCTAAGACTGTGAACCCCATGTGGGACAGGTCAGTCATGTCTGACCTGATTGTCTCGCATCTTTACCAGTATTCAGTATGATGCTTGGCGCTTTATTAAGTGCATAACAAATAGCACAACAATATTATTATTGCTATTATAGGTGTTATGTTGTAAGGGCAAAAATGAGATAAGAAATGTGCAAGTGCTTTAGAAAATAAAAGCAGTACACCGATTTAGTGAATACTTATTACCATCCCTCAGGTCCAAACCCACCCAACTTAAATCCAGAAAATCATGGTAGTACAAATTATTGTGAATAAACAAAACGACTGCAGTAGTGTTTTAATATTTCATCTGCCTTTCTTTTTGGATAGCCTACCCTCTTTATGGAAAAGGGAATCTAGTGAGAAGGAGAAAGGCAAATGCTAATGCAATTCTTTCACTGGCCTTAAAGGACTAAATATGTACTTTGTCAATGAACCCTTTTCTAAAGCAGATTAAACTCTATTCTTTTGGCATAACAGACTAGTTTCACAACATTTTAGTAATAATGATGGTATTTGTTAAGCGGTTACTCTGTGCAAAGCACTGTTCTAAGTGCTGGGGTGATCAGGTTGTCCCACGTGGAGCTCACAGTCTTAATCCCCACTTGACAGATGAGGTAACTGAGGCACAGAGAAGTTAAGTGGCTTGCCCAAGGTCACACAGCTAAGTGGCTGAGTGAGAATTCGAACCCATGACCTCTGACTCCCAAGCTTGCACTGTTTTGACTGAGCCACATGGCTTCTCTATTTTATTACTATTTTAGTAAGCAGTTGAATGTTTGATCTTCTCTCTAAAGGAATAAGCAGTGTAGCCTGGTGGAAAAATCACAGGCCAGGCTTGGAAGTCAGGTGACCTAGGTTCTAATTTCTGCTGTATCACTTGCCTATTGTGTAAATTTGGGCAAATCATTTAACTTCTCTGTGCCTCAGTTTCCTCAACTGCAAAATGGGAATCTACAACTGTTCTCCTTCCCACTTAGACTAAAACTGCATCTGACCTGGTTCTCTTGAAGCTACCCAAGTGGCATAGTACAATGCTTGGTGCATAATATTGCTAATGGTAATAATAATAATTATGGTATTTGTTATGCACTTACTATGTGTCAAGCACCATTCTAAGTGCTGGGGTAGATACAAGTTAATCCAGTAAAAAGTATCACAATCTCCTTTGTGTGTACAGTATTTTTTTCAAGGCAAACATAGTAACTGATATTTTGATGCATTAGTGGCATAGTTCAAATCTAACAGATCTTGGTTTTGCTTTGTTTTGTCTTTTGTTTTTAAACTATTGTGGACATAATCTTTTCCAAGGAAATACACTGTTACCTTATACACTTTACATAGCAATCACTTAACAAATGCACTATAATTATTATTACCAAGATCACAGTTAACTATGTTTTAGCTGGCATACAAGAAGTGCCATGGTGAGGGTGAGAATTTACCAAGGTTTGAATTTACAATGTGTTCTGTCTGGACACAATGATTTCCCCCTAATTCCTGCACATGATAATAATGGCATTTATTAAGTGCTTACTATGTGCAAAGCGCTGTTCTAAGCACTGAGCACTGTTCTAAGTACTTTTATACAAATTCTTCCTGCCTAATGTTTAGAACCTACTTAGTTGCTTAAATCCCTCAACTCATTGGTTTGATCTGATTGTAAGCACCTTTAGATTGTAAGTTCATTAGATAATAAACCCCATGTTGGGGGGAACTATATCTTAATATTTCAATGACTGTATCCTATCTCAATGGCTTGAATACATCTCAGCACTTAGTATAGTACCTAGCACCTAGTATGTGATTAATAAATACCACAAGGAAGAGGAAAAAAGTAGTATTTGGAAAGGCTCTAGGGGTCATTTACTTTTTCTTCAGCCATTCCACGGTCAATCAATCAATCAATCATATTTATTGAGCACTTACTGTGTGCAGAGCACTGTACTAAGCGCTTGGGAAGTACAAGTTGGCAACATATAGAGACAGTCCCTACCCAACAGTGGGCTCCCTTGAGTGAAACCTAGAAGTCATGCGTAAGTTAGAAGATCCAAGCATTCAATATATTAAGTCAATCCCTTCTTCATTAACTTTAGGGGATGGATTGAATTAAATTTTTGATAAACAGAAACATTAAGCTTAAATCTCTGATTTTGATTTAATTGTGCCAACATTTTCTTGAATACTGAGAGATTGGATAAAATCTAATTTATTAATCAGAATTCATCATACATGTTCAAATAATGCATTGCAAAAACATATTAATATTCATATCATATGGGTAGCCATTAGGCAGATAATTTTAAGGGTGGAGAGTGTAGGGTTGAATTTGTATTTGCATAATTGCTCTAGTCACAACAGTTGCCAGAATTATCCACCAGGTTGCAGCATAATAAATTTAATAAATAAAAACTAATCATGCAAATTTCCCAAAGATACAAAGATCTCAAACACATTTCTTAAAACAAATATTCACTTTTCAGACTTGGAAAGCTGATGTCATCTGCTTAACAGGAATGGGAAATGAAACACCCGCACACTCAACAACTGAGAAGATATGACAGCCCATCCAATAGTGGGCAATAATTGCACATAGAGAAAAAGAGAAGAAACTATGCACCCTATAAATAGCATTTTTGTTTACAAGATGAAGGTATCATAGATGTCCCTATCTCACTGAAACTGGATAAAATTCATTTCATTTTGATGCATTAACATCCTGCCGAAGAACAGTTTATCCCTTGGAAAAGATTATGCCCGTAATAGTTCATAAAACAACAGCAAAACAAACCCCACAAGATCCCTGTTGGCTTGAACTATTGGCTACTAGCGCATCTTTAAAAATGTCAGTAACTATGTTTGTTCTTGAAAGAAAATTGCTGTAGACATGAAAGATTATACAATTTTTTTTTACTGGATGAAATTCACCAGTTAAGCATCTTTTTATTGCTACTTCTGGGTTAATATTTGATTGAATGGACATTTAGTATTCATTCAATTGTGCTTATTGAGTGCTTAGTATGTGCAGAGCACTTTTCAAGAGAAGCACCATGGCTTAGTGAAAAAAGAATGGGTTTGGGAGTTAGAGATTGTGGGCTTTAATTCTGCTCTGCCACTTATCAGCTATGTGTCTCAGTTACCTCATCTGTAAAATGAGGATTAAGACTGTGAGCCCCACATGGGACAACCTGATTACCTTGTATCTACTCCAGTGCTCAATAAATATGAATAATTGATTTAAACAAAATTTTAAGCAATGCAAAGTAGATGGTTACCATTTGAAAGTAGACTGGATCTACTGAATAAAACTAGATGATTTATTTCACAAGCTTAACTAGTGAGCATGTTAAAAGTGTGATCATTAATGACATCCTTGGTTATTGAAAAAGGCATATAATTAGTGTGTAATCATTTACAATGCATATATGGCAATAATGATTACTATGTGCAAAATACACTTATGATCATAGCGTATTGCATTAGAGAAGCAACATGGCTCAGTGGAAAGAGCACGGGCTTGGGAGCCAGAGGTCATGAGTTCTAATCCCGGCTCCACCACCTTTCAGCTGTGTGACTTTGGGCAAGTCGCTTAACTTCTCTGGGCCTCAGTTACCTCATCTGTAAAATGGGGATTAAGACTGTGAGCCCCACATGGGACAACCTGACCACCTTGTATCCCCCCAGCACTTAGAACAGTGCTTTGCATATAGTAAGTGTTTAACAAATGCCATTATTATTATTATTATCATTATTATTATTAGACCATGTCGGATTTGCAAACTAGAGATAACCAACAGGTCTTCAGCACCAGTCAGTCAGACAATCAAATTTACTGAGCACTTCCCATGCACAGAACACTGTACTAAGTGCTTGGGAGTGTACAATATAACTAACAAGATCAGTCTGTTCCAGTTACTGTGAAACATGAAGATTTCATTGACTGAATGCCCTAGAAATATTATGGCTCAGCAAAAGCTGTTAGGAGGTGGAATAAAAGAATGATCCCTCAAGAGGATGACAATGTTAGCCAGGAAAGCATCACCAAATGCTCTACCAATTCCAAAAACCGAGACTGTTATGGTGCCTTGGCTGTTAGGGTAGAATAAATGTGAGCTGAGGGAAGGAGAAAAATGATGGTGCTGCTCCAGGAAGGAAAGAATGATATTAGTGGTCAGTGATTTTTCTGGGAGGACTGCGATATAAATCTGCAACAAAATAATAGGCCTCCCCCTTGGGCGGAAGGGGAGAATGGGATATATTCCTGCTGAACTCTGGGAATTGGGGATATTGCTGAGGAATTGAACAGATTCATCTGGCTTGATGAGAAACCCCTCACACTTCTCATCCCTTCTCATGTGAGAAAGCATCATCCTGCCCAGTATAACTCTTGAGTTACATTAGTGTTCTGGCTGCAAGGGTGAAGGTGTCTGAAGTGCTGGTAGGGTCCTTGTCCATCTTCCCCGTTAGAAGGATTCTAGGAATTCCTAATTCAGTACTGATAAGAACACCACTGTGTATAAACTGGTTGAGAACCAGTAGGGCTCATATCTTCTCAAGCATGCCCAATATTTTCCATTGACTAAAGATAATAAAGTAGTAATAGGAAGAGGAGGAGGAGAAGTAATAGTAGTTATTGAGCACTCACAGTACTCAGCACTGGGAAGTGCAGGATAAAGAGTTAAAATGTTTACTGCCCACGTAGAGTTTACAATCTGACAGGGGAGACAAACATAAAAACACAAGTTGAGGGGACCAAGTAAAACACTTGAATGGGTATGGGTACGTGAGTGCTGAGTAGGGTATACATAAATTCATAAGTGATAGACTATCTTCTCTAAAAATTAACATTTTTTCCCTTTTTTCTCCTTCATCTGCTGATAATCTCTTTTTTTTTCCAATTGAGCATCAAACGTAACACACTTTACAAAAGTGGAAAACATTCCATGTGTGGAGGTGAAATCTTTATGAGACAGTAATAACAGTCATGCAACTTTTGGAAGGTAAAAAAACCCTCAAGGACAAAGAACAAAGAAATAGATTAAAGATGAAGGTATGCTACATGGCAAAATGTGATTCACAAACCACTGTACATATTCAAGATAAAATATTTGGATGAGAGAGGGAACACAATGATACTCATCTCAAATTGTGTGAAGTACCTAGCTGCTATTTTTGTCTCTGTCAGTGGGTAACAGGATCTCTCTCTTTTAATATGTGTGAAGATGTCTTCAAAATGGAATTTCCTATGTTTAACCAAAATTATTGTGTTTCCCCGAGGTGCAGCTTTATATCCAAAAATAATTTTAATCTCCTTTTTCTGCTAATAGGTGTGGAGATTATCCAGCATTTGATAGTCTTATTTTTTCCCCTCAGAAGTGATAAAAAATACATTAAATGAGACTGGATTACAAAGAGACTAATAGAAGGAGGCATTCTGTGTTGAAGTATTATGTTATTTTACTGAATTGAGCCTGTGATAAATATTTAATTAGAATCAATTCACAATTAACAGCAATATTGATAAACTAATCATGGAAAACCAGAACTTTGTGACTATTTAAGAGAAGACATGTAAATAGAAAATATCCACTGGCTGAGAACAGTTCATTTAAAAAAACAAAAATGACAGCCTAAATGGGAGAGTACCTTATTGAAAAAAGGTTATTGTAAAACATGGCTTGCCCTCTCAGGATCGCACCTAGAGAGTTTCCAGTACTCTACTAGTCTCCACTACAGGAGGGAGAGTTAAATAGAGGCATACTCATTCCATTACTAACTTGAGCAGGGGCTAGCGAATGTAAGACAATCTGCTACAAGTCAAAACTCACCTGCACTGGGAAGCTGTGGTATGGGAGAGAATCGAGGGTAGAGACTCAGGTTTATCGTGCAGAAGGAGGCAATGGTAAACCACTTCTGTATTTTTACCAAAAAAACTCTATGGATACACTACCAGAATGATTGCAGATGGAGGTGGAGCATTCTAGGAGAGATGTGTCCATGGAGGTGCTAAGAGTAGGAGACAACTCAACATATTTAGTTATCTTTTCTTCCATTTTCCAGGAAGGATCAACTTGTTGATTCAAACATGTCATGTTTTTTCAGTATCTTGCTTCTAGAAATGAACTGAAGAAGCCTTGGGTCTTGCAACTGATTATTCCTCCATCTCTATTTGGAGGGTTTTATTTTTCCTAAACTTTTAGAGTATTTCAGTAAGATAGGAATAAGAAAATGAGGTAGTAAAAGGCAGAGATAGTATGGACTGCCCTGAATATTTAAAAATGATGCTATTGGAGGGAGTATATCCAAACATGTAGGTATAGTAGATCCAATCCTATCTTATTTTATCTGAGCTATGTTGAGAATATAATGAGCCTTGGAGCCTGTTTCAAAACTTGCAACTCAATGGACTCTGATTACCATCAAAACCCTTTGAAACGGCCATCTGGGGCTACTGTACACAGGAAAAGAAGCAGGTGCCATTAAGGACTAAGGATATTAAGGGAGAATAAATATTAAGATAATTTTTCTAGTTGTTTAAAAATCCAAAGGTGCCTGCAGTTTTAATCTGGTTCTATAAAATGGTTACCCAGTTGAATGCCTTAGAAATAAAAATCAGCTCTTCATGGCTGCTCAGCAGGTAGAAATAGCTAAATTTTGGTAATCCTCTTGTTGTTGCATTGCTTGTTAAGCTCACACAACGTTTTTAAAAATATCCAGGAGTTTTGGTGATCTCTGAAACATGTTGCCAATTTGGGTTAACTATGCCTGCTTGGTTACTTGTATCAGCTCATGGTTGGTTTGTGTCTACCCCAGAACTTAGAACAGTACTTGGCCCATGGTTAGCCTTAACAAATACCATTAAAACAAACAAACAAAGCAGGGTTAGTAGGCACTGTTCTCTTCCCACAATAAACTTACATGACCTGAGGCTGATTCTGAGTAGCTGGGGGACCGTGAGTAGGTGGAGGGTCTCCTAGGGACCCCCAAAGGATTTTGGTTGACTGTGGGTGGGGTGGAGGGTCTCACAAATACACACCAAAAATCATCTAAATTCTGATGAATACATTTGAAAAGATCTAAGTGTCCATTCAAGCAAATATTAACTCAGAAGCAGCAGTGGAAAGTGGCCTAATAATAATGATGGTATTTGTTAAGCACTTACTATGTGCCAAGCACTGTTCTGAGTACTGGGGAGGGCACAAGGTAATCAGGTTTTCCCATGTGGGGCTCACAGTCTTAATCCCCATTTTCCAGATTTGGTAATTGAGGCACAGAGAAGTTAAGTGACTTGCCCAAAGTCACACAGCTGTGGAAAGAGCACAGACTTTGGAGTCAGAGAACCTGTGTTCTCATCCCTGCTCCTCCCTCCCCCTTGCTTGTTGTATGATCTTGGTAAGTCACTTAACATCACAGCACTTCATTTTACAGATTTGTAACCTGGAGGTTCCTTAATTGTTCTGCCTCTCCCTTGAAGCAGTGTGCTTTAGTGGATAGAGCATGGGAGTCGAAGATCAGGAGTTCTAATCCCGACTCCGCCACATGTCTACTGTGTGACCTGGGCAAATCACTTCACTTCTCTCAGTCTCAGCTACCTCATCATAAAATGACGATTAAGACTCTGAGCCCTATGTGGAACAGGGACTGCTTCCAACCTAACTTGTATCTACCTCACTGCTTCGAACAGTGCTTGGCATGTAGTAAGTGCTTAACAAGGAACATAATTATAATTATTCTTCTTAATGTGTGCCCCATGTGGAATAGGGACTGTGTCTAAGACAATTTATTTTGTATATATTAAAGGGCTAAGTACAGTAGCTGGCACATAGCACTTAACAAATACCACAGTTATTATGATCATCATTATTATTGCCTGTATCACAGTTAGGGACAGAAAATGCACCTTTCTTGAGGACGTAAATCAATCAATCAATGTTATTTATTCATTCATTCAATCACATTTATTGAGCACTTACTGTGTGCAGAGCACTGTACTAAGCACTTGGAAAGTATAGTTTGGCAACATTTAGAGACTGTCCTTACCCAACAATGGACTCACAGTCTGAAGGGGGGAGACAGACAGCAAAACACTACAAGCAGACAGGTATCAATACCATTTATTGATCACTTACTTCATGCAAAGCAGTGTACTAAGTGTTTGGGAGAATACAATAAAACAGAGTTGGTAGTCAAGGTCACTGCCCAAAGTCAGCATACAGTCTAAACCCTAGGATCAGGGGAAGACTCAACTTTGGGATGTAAGAAAAGGCTTGCAGGCTGAACGTCATCTTAGAGTACCTCTGTGGCTGAAACCTCATGCATTCACCTCTCCCTGACCCTGCTCTAGCAGTGTAAAGGGAGGAATCCTGGCAGCAATTCCCAGTATACCCCCATAAAGGCTAGAGAGCAGCTCTGAACTGCTACCTCTTTTGTCCAAAATTTAAAACAGCTTTTCCTAGAATAGTTACCCCTTCCTTCCCTCCCCCATTCTCCCCATAGTCCCATAATAACTGAAAGGAGGGGAAGCACAACTTTCAGGGGTCCAATAAGCTCAAAACGAGAGCATTGTTTAGCTGAATAAATATACTTGTAAAGGATTCTTGTTCAACATATTTGAGAGGTGAAATGCATTATTGATTTACTTGGGGAGATAAATATGGAAAACATCAAAAGGTCAAACTTTCTCCAAGCCACATATTAAATCTGCCTTCTGAGATGGACTATAAAATTCAAGTCCTGGGTCTCTCTCTCTCTCTCTCTCCCTCCCCCCTACCACGGATGCATCAGTTCTGATGTCCACTCATATAAACATTGAGCTTTGTTAGAAACTGCATTTTATCTATTAACTATCTATTAACTTACTTCACCCCAACCATTAAAAAAAGTGTTTTGAACAGTAAAGTACCAGATTGATTTATCTAGATACATGTATAGAAGTATCCTGCTACTTATATGATCTTAGAATGATTTTCAATGGTGCAAATGAAAAAAGAAAATGCTTAGCTAGGACAACACTTTGTTCACCTATACACAAAGTATGAAATAGAATGTAAATCATCTTTTAAATAATGCATGTAAAATGTCCAACCATAACACCTCAGATTCAAGGTGATTTATCACTTGTATGGGTTGTGCCTGGGAGCGGTTATACAATGCTAAAAAACAACCTCTAAGCCAATGCAGGACATAACTCACCACAGATGCTTAACAGAACTTTAGGGGAAAGAGTGAAAAAAGAAAAACCCAAAAACTGAGCTTTGTCAATAGAAATTGAAGCAGAAATGAAAGTAGTCAGAATGCTATTACCAGAGTTTGATGTTAGGCAGAAACAAGAAGATCAGATTATTAGTGAAATTTCTAAGCTGTCAGTGTAGAAAAGGAAAACTATGGCTTAAATTTGACCTAGAGCATCATTTTTCTACAAAGAATCTTTGAAGATTTTTTTTTTACAATTTGGAACCTATAATGGAATGAGATATTAATTTCCAAATGTAGTTCTGCTCATACTGGCACAGGGTAAGATGTTAAGATTTAGAATTCTAGCCGTTTCAATTTTTTTAATGGCACTTATTAAGCACTTACTATGTGCAAAGCACTGTTCTAAGCACTGGGGAGTTTAAAAGGTGATCAGGTTGTCCCACAGGGGGCTCACAGTCTTAATCCCCATTTTACAGATGAGATAACTGATGCGCAGAGAAATTGTGACTTGCCCAAAGTCACACAGCTGACAATTGGCAGAGCTGGGATTTGAACCCATGACCTCTGACTCCAAAGCCCGTGCTCTTTCCACTGAGCCATGCACTAGAAACTAAATTTGCTTAAATGATGTTTCTCCCAGGAATAATAATTATGGTATTTGTTAAGAGCTTACTATGTGTCAAACACTGTTCTGAGCCCTGGGGTAGAAACAAGATAATCAAGTTGGACAAGGTCCCTGTCCCACATGAGGTTCACAGTCTTTATCCTCATTTTACAGATGAGGGAACTGAGGCTTAAAGAAGTTAAGCAGCTTGCCCAAGGTAACATAGCAGACGTGTGGAGAGCCAGGATAAGAAATCAGGTCCTCTGGCTGCCAGGCCTGTGCTCTTTCAGGCACTCAGTCAGTCACATCTATTTATTGAGTGCTTTATAGTGGGCAGAGCTCTGTACTAAGTGTTTAGAAGAGTGCAGTATAACAAACAGACATTTCCTGTCCATAACAAACTTAAAGTCTAGAGGCGAAGACAGACATTAATATAAATAAATCAATTACAGATATGAGTTCTGTGGGAGGGGGGAATGAATAAAGGGAGCAAGTCGGAGTGAAGCAGAAGGGAGGGTAAGAAGAAGAAATGAGGGCTTAGTCAGGGAAGGTCTTTTGGAGGAGATGTGCCTCCAATAAGGCTTTGAAGAGGGGGAGAGTAATGGTCAGATTTGAGAAGGGAGAGAGTTTCAGGCCAGAGGCAGGATGTGGGTGAGAGGTTGGGGGCAAGATAGATGAGATCTAGGTAAAGTGAGAAGGTTAACATTAGAGGAGTGAAGTGTGCTGGCTGGCTGGAGATGCTGGCCATTTAGCCCAGTTGAACACTATGCTTTGATGCAATTTGTTTTCTCTGAGGGGGAAGTATATTATTCCTGGAGAACTCCCATTAGCATAGGCTTTATATGCACTGGTTCAGAAATCTCATCTGACTTCAGCTACTGCCTCTATGCAGATAATTCCCAAATCTCCCACTCTTATGTTGACTCTCATGTAATCTACAATTCTGCATTTCTTTTGCCTGCAGCCATTTCCAAGAGCCACCTCCTTCCCCTCCCCACAGCACCTGTATATATGTTTGTACAGATTTATTACTCTAATTATTTTACTTGGACATATTTACTATTCTATTTTGTTAATATGTTTTGTTTTGTTGTCTGTCTCCCCATTCTAGACTGTGAGCCCGCTGTTGGGTAGGGACTGTCTCTATATGTTGCCAACTTGTACTTCCCAAGTGCTTAGTTCAGTGCTCTGCACACAGTAAGCACTCAATAAATATGACAGAATGAATGAATCTCCCCTGGCACTCTAAACTCATAATGTCTAAATATTGATTTCCCTTTTTACAAGCATTTCACCCAACTTTTGCATCTCCATGGATAGCATCACCATCCTCCCTCAACCAGAAGCCTTCAATCTTAGACTCAGTCTCAGCTCCTTGCTAGCTTTCAGCTTTCACATTCAATCTACTGCCAAATCCTGCGGGTCCTTTCTACCCAACGTTTCTGGACTCTGTCTATCTCTGGCTATCCTTATGTTGGCCTCCCAGCCTCCAGCATCTCCATTCTTGAATCTGTACTGCATGCTGCTGCACAGATCATCTTGTTGTGGGGTCATCTGGCATGCGAGTCTTCATTCCTTTTATAATCTTCAAAGCCCTTTTGAAGTCATGTCTCCTCAGGAGGACTTCTCTGATTAATTTATAATCTTATATCCCACCTTATAACTCACTTTATATCCAGCCTTGGATTTGCTGGCTCTTCTCCTATCTCTCTGGCTGGCTGCTCATCCTTAATCTCCTTCACAGATTACTCCTTGGCCTCCCAAAACCTAACAGTGGGCGTCCTTCGAGGCTCAGTTCTGGGCCCCCTTTCTCTTTCTCCATCTACACCCATTCCCCCCAATGGCTTCAACTACCATCTCTATGGGAATAATTCCCAAATCTACATCTCCAGATATGATTTCTACCCTTCTCTGCAATCTTGCATTAATTCCTACCTTGAGTACGTCCCTCTACTTGGATGTCCCACAAGCACCTCAAATTTAACATGTCCAAAACAGAACTCCTCATGTTCGCACCCAAACCCTGTTATTCCCCAGTTCTCACCTAACTTTCCCATCACTGTAGACATCACCATTTTCCCTTTCTCTCAAGCACATAACCTTGGTGCTATCCTCAACTAACCTCTCATTCAATGTACATAATTAAATCTGTCACCAAATCCCATTGGTTCCACATTCACACCATTAAAATCCACCCTTTCCTACTCATCTAAGCTGCTACCATGTTAATCAAAACATTTATCTATCTCCTATCCTACTTTGATTGCTGTATTCATTCATTCTACAATGAATGAATTAATTCAATCATATTTATTGAGTGCTTATTGTGTGCAGAGTGCTGTACTAATCACTTGGGAGAGTACAGTACAACAATAAACAGGAACATTCCCTATCCACAATTAGCTTTCAGACTAGAGTGGGAGAGACAGACATCAATACAAATAAATAAAAGTACAGATATGTACAGAAGTGCTGTGGGGCTGGGATGGGGGGAAGAGCAAAGGGAGCAAGTCAGGTCGATGCAGTAGGGAGTGGAAGATGAGGAAAAGTGGAAGAGTCTGGGGAGGCCTCTTGGAGGAGATATGCTTTCAATATGGCATTGAAGTAGGGGAGAGTAATTGTCGGATTTGAGGAGGGAGGACGTATGTTGGGGTCGGTGGAGAGACAGGTGGGATCGAGGCACAATGAAAAGGTTAGCACTAGAGAAGTGAAGTGTGCGGGCTGGGTGGTAGAAAGAGAGAAGTGGCCTCCTTACTGACCTCTCTGCCTCCTGTCTCTCTCCTTTCCAATCCATACTTCTCTCTGCTCTCCAGATAATTTTACTACCAAAACATTCAGTCCATGTTTCCCAACTCCTCAAGTACCTCCAGGGGTTGCCCACCTCTCATCAAATAGAAATTCTTATCATAGGGTTTAAAGCACTAAATCATCTCTCATCAAATAGAAATTCTTATCATAGGGTTTAAAGCACTCAATCATCTTGCCCCTCATACATTATTTTCTCAATTTCCTACTACAACCTACCCTATAAGCTATGCTCCTTTAATGCCAACCTACTCACTATGCCATAATCTCATCTTTCTTGCCACTGATCTCTTGCTCACATCTTGCCTCTGGACTGGAGTACTCTCCCTCTTCATATCTGACAGATGAACAGATGATAATGCTCTCCACCTTCAAATCTCATTTCCTCCAAGAAGCCATCTCCTATTGAGCCTTCATTTCTTCATCTTCTGCTCCCTTCTACCTCACCCTTGTATTTGGATTTGCATCTTTTATTCATCCCTTCCCCAGCCCGATATGACTTCTGTACATTTCTACAATTAATTTATCTAGATTAATGTCGGTCATCCACTCCCATCACAGACTCAGACTGTATGTTCACTGTGGGCAAGTAACATGCCTACCAACCCTATTATATTGTACCTTCCTAAGCACTTAGTTCAGTACTCTGCACACAGTAAGCAACAAATAAATTTGATTGTACATCACCTGAGCACTTAGAAGTACTTATAAAGCTCACTGATTCTAAGATTTTGGTCTATGTATACCAAAGTCTCCTATCTTCCCTGCTAGATCATAAGCTTCTTGAGTGCAGGAATGAAATGAATAAGTTCAACTGAACTGCCAAAAGTTCTTAGAAAAACTTCTGCACTTAGGAGACAAATATTGATACATCAGAATGTCCATTAGCTCCTCATTTCCCTCTTCACAGAGCAAATCTCACAGTTGATTTCAAGGCTCTCCACTAATTCACTCCACCTTATATATCAACTTTCTTCACCAATTCCTTCCTAGTTCACTGTCTTCATCTCTAAGATTCTAAAGGTACAGTACTCTGGACTAGTCTGTCTCCATCCCCTCATTCATTATCTTACCCCTACCTGAACTCTCTCTGAGTCCAAATCCATCTCCATTTGAGTCAAACCCATCCTAAAACCCTGCTTCCTCCAACAAATCTATTCCTGATTAATTCCCAGGAACCTAGGTTTTATCAGTTCACGAACAATCCTAGCACTTATTTATACCTACCAATAAATCAATTGCATTAAATGAACTTTTACTGTGTGCAGAGAAATGTAATAATGATTATGGTATTCATTAAGCACTTACTACGGGCCAACCAGTATTCTAACTGCTGGAGTAGATGCAATCAGATGTCCCCGATGAGGCTCACAGGCTAAGGGGGTTGAAAAATGGGTATTGAATTCCCATTTTACATTTGAGCACAGTGAGGTGAAGGAAAGTTAACTGACTCGCTCAAGGACACATAGGAGGCATGTGACAGAACTGGGATTAGAACCCAGGACTTCTGACTCTCAAGCCAGTGCTCTCTCTGTTTGGCACCACTGCTTCTTGCGCTAAATAGTTGGGACAATACAGTGCAGTTGAGTTGGTAGACACTATCCCATCCCACCTGTGTACAGATGTTTACCCAATTATATATTCAATATTATATTCTGATTAATCCAATTACTTATCCTATCCCACCTTGATTACTGTATCAGCCTCCTTGCTGACCTCCCAGCATCCTGTCTCTCCCCACTTCAAACCATACTTCATTCTGCTGCCCAGATAATTTCTCTACAAAAATGTTCAGGCCGTGTTTCCTCATTCCTTAGGACCCTCTAGTGCCCATCCACTTCCACATCAAACAGAATCTCCTCACCACTGGCTTTAAAGCACTCAAACACCTTGCCTCCAGCCATCTCACCTCACTTCTCTCCCACTGCACCCCAGCATGCTCATTTCTCTCTTATAATAATCTTCTCACTGCACCTCAATCTCATCTATCTCACTACCAACCTCTCACCTACATTCATTCATTCACTCATTTTTATTGAGCACTTACTGTGTGCAGAGCACTGTACTAAGTGCTTGGGAAGTACAAGTCGGCAACATATAGAGATGGTCCTGCCTCTGGCCTGTAACTCCCTCCTTCCTCAAATCTGACAGACAATTACTCTCTCCCTCTTCAAAACCTTATTGTAGGCACATCTCCTCCAAGAGGGCTTCCCTGTCAAAGACTGAACTCCTTGTCTTCCCTCCCAAACCCTGCCCTCTCCCTGACTTTCCCATCTCTGTTGACGGCCCTACCACCCTTCCCGTCTCACAAGCCCACAAACTTGGTGTCTTCCTCGACTCCGCTCTCTCATTCACCCCTCACATCCAAGCCGTCACCAAAACCTGCTTGTCTCAGCTCCGCAACATTGCCAAACTCCTCCCTTTCCTCTCCATCCATACCACTACCCTGCTCGTTCAAGCTTTCATCCTATCCCGTCTGGACTACTGCATCAGCCTTCTCTCTGATCTCCCATCCTCGTGTCTCTCCCCACTTCAATCCATACTTCACACTGCTGCCCGGATTGTCTTTGTCCAGAAACGCTTTGGGCATGTTACTCCCCTCCTCAAAAATCTCCAGTGGCTACCAATCAATCTGCGCATCAGGCAGAAACTCCTCACCCTGGGCTTCAAGGCTGTCCATCCCCTCGCCCCCTCCTACCTCACCTCCCTTCTCTCCTTCTCCAGCCCACCCCGCACCCTCCGCTCCTCCACCGCTAATCTCCTCACCGTACCTCGTTCTCACCTGTCCCGCCATTGACCCCCGGCCCACGTCATCCCCCGGGCCTGGAATGCCCTCCCTCTGCCCATCCGCCAAGCTAGCTCTCTTTCTCCCTTCAAGGCCCTACTGAGAGCTCACCTCCTCCAGGAAGCCTTCCCAGACTGAGTCCCTTCCTTCCTCTCCCCCTCGTCCTCCCTCCATCCCCCCATCTTACCTCCTTCCCTTCCCCACAGCACCTGTATATATGTATATATGTTTGTACATATTTATTACTCTATTTATTTTACTTGTACATATCTATTCTATTTTATTTTGTTAGTATGTTTGGTTTCGTTTTCTGTCTCCCCCTTTAGGACTGTGAGCCCACTGATGGGTAGGGACTGTCTCTATATGTTGCCAGCTTGTGCTTCCCAAGCGCTTAGTACAGTGCTCTGCACACAGTAAGCGCTCAATAAATACGATTGATTAAACCATCCCTTCCTCTTCTCCCACCCCCTTTTGCATCATCCTGATTTGCTTCCTGAGCATGGCTCAGTGTAAAGAGCAAAGGCTTTGGAGTCAAAGGTCAGGGGTTCAAAATCCTGACTCCACCAATTGTCAGCTGTGTTACTTTGGGAAAGTCACTTAACTTCTCTGTGCCTCAGTTACCTCATCTGTAAAATGGAGATTAAGACTGTGAGCCCACCATGGGACAACCTGATCATCTTGTAACCTCCCCGGTGCTTAGAACAGTGCTTTGCATATAGTAAGTGCTTAATAAATGCTATTATTATTATTATTATTATTATTATTATTATTATTATTATTATTCATCTCCCCTCAAAATCCCACAGTACTTATGCACATCTCTGTAGTTTATTTATATTATATCTGTCTCCCCCTATACACTCATTGTGGGCAAGGAATGTGTCCATTTATTGTTATAGTGGAGTCTCCCAAGCGCTTAGTATAGTGTTCTGCACACAGTAAGCCCCGTTTAAATATGATTGACTAACTGTTTTATATCTGTCTCTCCCATTTGAGGATAGCTCCTTGCAGACTGGGAATGCATCACTTACTTTCTAAGCACTTAATACAGTGTATTGTGCTCTGTGTGCACTCAAATACCAATGATACTTATTACTATTCCTATTATTTATTCTCCCACTCCATTCAATTACACATTGCTTTCAAAGAAGATATAATTTTTAAGTATTACATTCCATTATCTTTTTAATTTCTGCCTTTATTTTAGGATTCTATCATTCTGAAATAAGTGTTTATTTTCCATCTCTAAAAAATTCTATACAGTACTTCCCTGAGATCCAACAATTTCTAAGAGAGAATCTGAAGTTCAGGGGAAAGCTATTCTTCAATTGTGAAGTTCTTTCTTATGAAAGCGTACGTTGGGTATGTTGAAATTTACTGCAGCCAAGTGATTTACCTGTCATGCTAATATTTTGTTAGTTTTTTAAATAGTATGGGGACCATAATTATCTGAACCTACTCCAGCCATTATTGTATAGATAAAACCTCATCTCAGGCAAGTATGACCAGTATAGAATGGAGCTGCCTTTGTTTCAGATGCGACATAGTATGGTTTAGTGGAAAAAGCTCAGAGTCAGGATATCCAGATTCAAGTCTCACCTCTGCTTCTGGCTGTTTTAACACCCTTCTCAAATCCCTTAACCTCTGGGCAGGGAAAGTGTCTGCTGATTCTCTATTGTACTCTCCATGTGCTTAGTACAGTATTCTGAATGTAGTAAGTAATAAATATGATTGAGTTGTAGTTTCTTCGCCTGTAAAATGGAGGATTAAAGACAATGTGATTTCCGTTAGGACAGGGAGATCTGGTAACCAATGTGATAACCTCGTATCTATCTCAATATTTATTGTATGGCCATCAGTCCATCGTATATATTGAGCACTTACTATGTGAAGTGCACTGTACTACTTGTGAGCGTATGATATAACAATATAACATACATGTGCCCTGCCCACAACAATCTTATGGTCTTGAGATAAACTCAATCAGTTAATTACTGATGATGAGATCCTACCCATGCAGCCCTGCTCTTGGTCAGTGGACTGGCTCTGAGAATCAAGAGACTGGGGTTTAGTCCTGACTCTGAAAGTAGTGGTGGGAATGCTTGCTAGAGTCATGCTTTCAGCAGTTAAGGTTTCTGACCCAAGAACTACCTCGGCCATTTGGTGTGGTGTACAGACTCAGCATGGATCCCGATATATGGCTGGTTAACATGGTTGACAAAGGCCTCAGAGGCAATCAAGGTCACTGCTTGCTGTGGGAGAATTCTAATAATTGTGGAATGAAGCACTTACTATATGCCAAGCACTGTTCTAAGTGCTGAAATAGATACAAAATAATCGAGTTGGAGACAGTCCCTGTCCCACATAGGGTTCACTGTCTTAATTTCCATTTTTACAGATGAAGGAACTGGGGCACGGAGTAGTGAAGTGTCTTACCCCAAGCCATACAGCAAACATGTAGAAAGCCCAGGATTAGAACCCACATCCTCTGACTATTGGCCTTATGCTGTGGTCACTTAGGCCAAAATTGGATTCTGTATGTTAAAAATAAACAAGAAAAACAAAACAAACTTCGCAATTTGCCACATCCCTTTCTGCACCCCAGGAGAAGCTACAACTGGCAGAAATTCATTCACTGAATTGTATTTGAGTGCTTACTGTGTGCAGAGCACTCTACTAGGTGCTTAATAAGTGAGTGGAAGTACACAATTTCTCACCAATTTCTGTTCACTGCTTCTTGCTTTTGAACTTTCAAGACCTATCAGTGCTTCTTGACAAGAAACTCCATTTTCATGTGTACAAGTGTGACAAAAAAAATCAATGCATGAGTAATACTACCTTCCACATTGTTTGCATGCAAGGATCAATCTTTGCTATCCTAATTGGCTTGTCCTCTCTAAGCCTAGTCTTGGTGTTACAAGCCTGCTTCTCTGAAATCTAAAAATGCGGCAATAACGCTGGGCAATACAATGTCCATTTATTGTAACATGCATTCATTATCCTTAGGAGGCTGGGTTGGTGCTGTTTAATCTTGCCAATAAATCAATCAATGGCATTTATTGAGCACTTATTCTGTGCAGAGCACTGCACTAAGTGCTTGGAAGAGTACAATACAATAGAATTGGCAGAAATGTTCCCTTCCCATAATGAGCCCACTTACTAATGAACAAGTACAAGCTTACTGTGTGCAGAGCACTGTAATAGTCATTTGGTAGAGCACATTACAGTAGAGTTGGTATACATCGTTACTGTCACAAGGAGTGCATAATCTAGTGCTACGTGATTTCAGAATGTCCTTCCAATGCTTTAACTCTACATTGTTTTCTTACCAGGCAGCCAAGTCACACCTGAGACATAGAATGAGGTGTTCAGATGCAGTACAGACTAAGGGAAAGAACATGGGCCTCTGAGTCAGAGAACCTGGGTTCTAAACTCCGTTTCACCTTGGACAAGTCACTTATCTTCTCTTTGACTCAGTTTCCTAAACTGTAAAGTGGGGATTCAAAGCTCCTCATTTGAAGGAATCTTGTCTACCAAATTTGTTGTACTTTCCCAAGTGCTTAGTACAGTGCTCTGCACATGATAATCAATTGATTGATCAAGTCACATCTGGGATAGGAGCTGTGGCCAACCTAATTCTCTTGTATATATCCCATGCTTAGCACAGTTCTTGGCACATAGAAAGGGTTTCACAAATACCACAATTATTATTATTACATTTTGGAGTTCAAAGGAGCTGGGGGTCATGGATCCTGTTCCTGTCCAGGCTTCTGTTGCAGTGCTTTTATTGCATGGCAAGAAAATCATTCATGCTGCAATGCTTTTGGTATATCTATATCAGAGAGTAGGAGCCTCCCTAAAATTGAAGAGAGTCATTTTATTCATGGTGTAGTGGATAGAACACTGGCCTGGGAGTTAAGAGATCATGGGTTCTAAGCCTGGCTCTGCCACTTGTCTGCCGTGTGACCTTGGACAAGTCACTTCAATTCTCTGGGCCTCAGTAACTTCATCAGTAAAAATGGGGTTGAGGCTGTGAGCCCCACGTGGGGCAGGGACTGTGTCCAACCTGATTTGCTTGTATTTACCCCAGCACTTAGTAGAATGCCTTACACATATTAAGCTCTTAACAAATACACAGTGTGGTTCAGTGGCAAGAACACAGGCTTGGGAGTCAGAGGTCATGGGTTTGAATCCCAGCTCTGCCACTTGTCAGCTGTGTGACCTTGGGCAAGCCACTTAACTTCTCTGAGCCTCAGTTCCCTCATCTGTAAAATAGGGATTAAGACTGTGAGCCCCACGTGGGACAACCTGATTACCTTGTATCCCCCGAGAGCTTAGAACAGTGCTTTGCACATGGTAAGCGCATAACAAATAACATCATTATTCTTCTAGACTGTGAGCCCACTGTTCAGTAGGGACCATCTCTATATGTTGCCAACCAGTACTTCCCAAGCGCTTAGTACAGTGCTCTGTACACAGTAAGCGCTCAATAAATACGATTGAGTGAATGAATGAATCATTATTATTAGCCCTAAACTATGTGAACTTCAAGGAATTCTAGGAGTTGGCCTAGGTTTAATGCATCTTTCTATTATTAAAAAAAAAAATTGTTCACAAAAAAGTTGTAGCCAACTCCAGGCAAGTATTCATTCTAAATGCCTTGGTAAATGAATGGCTTAGTACTTTAATTACAAATGAAAAAATATTTACTCAACATAATGAAAATCCCCCAATTTTTCAGTTCTTTAAAAGATCCCAGATATGTGTTTCAAATGATACTGAATGTGCTGACTTCAAAGGAAATTGGAATATTTATTACATTGCATTTTTCCTGTGTTTTGAAATAATTATAATCTTTAGTTTTAAGGTTCTATACCACAAATGGAGGGAATTATGATGATTTTCTGACTAAAAGCATGATTTGAAGCATTCTGTTCAATTTTCTTTCCACCCCGAAGCTGACATTTACACTAACAGTGACTTAGGGACATTTTGTTGCATTTTCTCCAAAAAATGATTTCTCCATAGAGGCTCATACAGTAGTTGAACGAGAAGATCATTGAGTTCAGGCAGCAGTTACCTAACAAGAGTGAGACTTTGCCTGTGCTGCCAGATGAAGTACATAAGTCCAGTCCTGCTCCCTAGATGCTCTCTCATTGATCCAGGCCCTACAACCCTACTTTCCTGCTACTCTGAAAATTACTCCTGTAATCTCTCTAGCCACTCCTCCATGCCTCCCGTCATCAATTTTCTATCCTCTTTTTATTTAACTTCAGTTTATCAGCTGCTGCTTCTGGCATTGTTGTCAGTGCCACCCCTGTCGGCCTTTCTGGTGACCTAATAATAATTTTTATGGTGTTTGCTAAGTATTTACTATTGTTAAGCACTATGCTAAGGACTGGCATAGGTAGAGTATATGTAGACTGGGTACATTCCTAGGACCACTCTGGGCTCACCATTTAAGGAGAAAGTAGAACCGATATTTAGTACCCATTTTGAGAAGCAGCATGGCTCAGTGGAAAGAGCCCGGGCTTTGGACTCAGAGGTGATGGGTTCAAATCCTGGCTCCGCCACTTGTCAGCTGGGTGACTTTGGGCAAGTCACTTCACTTCTCTGGGCATCAGTTCCCTCATCTGTAAAATAGGGATGATGACTGTGAGCCCCCCCGTGGGACAACCTGATCACCTTGTAACCTCCCCAGCGCTTAGAACAGTGCTTGGCACATAGTAAATGCTTAATAAATGCCATCATCATCATTTTACAGATGCAGAAACTGAGGCACAAAGAAGTTAAGTGTCTCATCCAAGGTCACACAGCAGGTGACAGAGCAGGCATTAGAAACCTCATCTCCTAACTCCTGGGTTCATGCTCTTTAATAATAATAATAATAATAATAATAATAATAATAATAATTGTGGTATATGTTAAGTACTGACAATTAACACTGGGAAGGATGCAAGGAAATTGGGTTGGACAGAGTCCCTATCCCACGTGGGGCTCACAGTCTCAATCCCCATTTTATAGATGAGTAAAGTAAGGAACAGAGAAAGGAAGTGACTTGCCCAAGGTCACACAGCAAGTCACACAGCAAGTGACACAGAGCTGGGATTAGATCTATGGTCTTCTGACTCCCAGGACCATGGGCTATCTGCTATGCCACTAGGCCATTCTTCTTCTTAGTGAAGCAGTGTGGCTCAGTGGAAAGAGCCTGGGCTGGAGGGTCAGAGGTTGTGGGTTCTAATCCTGCTTCTGCCACTTGTCAGCTGTGTGACTTTGGGCAAGTCACTGGATTTCTCTGGATCTCAGTTCCCTCATCTGTAAAATGGGGATTTAGACTGTGAGACCCACGTGGGACAACCTGATGACTTTCAATCTACCTCAGTACTTAGAACAGTGCTTGGCACATAGTAAGTGCTTAACAAATATGATAATTTTCTTCTAGACTGTAAGCCCGTTGTTGGGTATAGGCCGTCTCTATATGTTGCCGACTTGTTCATACCAAGCGCTTAGTACAGTGCTCTGCACACAGTAAGCATTCAAATATGATTGAATGAGGTGGAGAGGAATTGGGAAAAAGCAGGTAGCCATGGTGGGAGAGGAGAAAGAGGCTTTTGGATAGCCTCCCTCTTTCCTGCTGCCATAGCCTCAGTAGCAATGGTAGCAGTGGTGGCCATTGTTAAATTAATAAATGTCAAAGGAATAAAAATAGAATAAAGCAAAGGGTGCAGGGAAAGTACAACAGGATCAAGGAAGCAATGGGATAAGTTCAATGAGTAGAAGGGTTTCAGGAAGCTCTGGCTGAGCGATGCTCTATCATCTTCATGGCTCTGGGAATCTTTTTAATTAGATATTACTGTCCAAAAATCAAGACACAAACTTCACTTCCCAAGTCTCCAATGAATATATTACACACAGTTTTCTCCTTTTTAATAAGTGTTTCAACACATAGACTATGTGATTTTCAGTATATTGACACATCTCAGGGTAAGCACTAAATGAAGATTGCTTTTCTGTCCTCTGAAATAGCTGAGAAATGGAAATTTTTGGTTCAGGGCTTAAATTGTTTGTTACTTTGCACCGCTGCCAAACAAAGGAATTTCACAGCAGTAAACTTTTGTCACTGATTAAGGAGAATTTAAGTTCCTGTTATGGCCATAAAAGTGCATGATCAGGAAAGAACACCTCATTTTTTTGGTGAACTTGTTGCTTGATGTTCAAACTCTTGATGCTTAAATAGTATGCTAACACCTTTAGAGCAATATTTTTTACCATTTATATATTGCAAATTTCACAGAGCTTGATTTAATGGAACAGCTAATGCTGTGCCCTATTGAAAATAGAGTACACTATTTCAGTGCTGCCTGTACTGAAATTGGATTCTGTTAATTTTCGTAAGTCAGGAAAGGTACTTCTGTTCAATCCACTGATCTAACTGAAGAAGATGATGCTCAACAGCATAAGTGTAGGAATCATGTACATTTGTCCAAAGAAGAGCAGTGTTTATGTGGAAACAGCAACACATGATATAGTAAACATCACTTCCATTACTGACAGAATTCTAGGCAGAATCTTTCTGGAAGAGCTACAGGATGATAGGAGCAACCGAACGCTATCAGAATTTCAACACGATTTCAGACCAAAATGTAGTGCAGATATGATTAATTCAACAGATTAGTTTAAGGAAAATTACAGCAAACAAGACCCTTTGTATTTTTCATAACCACACACACACACACACACACACACACACACACACACACACACAAACACATTTAGCTAGCTAGATGGATTGATGTACGCAGTTGCCCTTCATGCTCAAAGACACTACTGATGAAGAAATTTAACTCTGGGTACATTTGAAAAGACAGTATGGGACTCACAGTCCTATCCATACACCAAGGTTGACATTTACTGTGCTGTCATGTTTGTGCTTATAGATCCTGGGGCTGTTTTACCTTTATCTCCTTACTTCTTGAGCCTTACAAAGCTCTGCTCCAGCTGAGCCACTTATTTCCTGACTGTAGGACACCATGCTGGTCTAACAAAGGAAATGGCATTCAGCAGCTTTGACGCAGCATTGTCTGAGACTGTTTTAACTGCATTCATAAATCGCTTCCTCTGGTCTCTTGCTTCCATCTTCCCAGTCCCAGTTTGCTGTACATAATTGTCCTTTATATGAGAAGACAACACCATTAATAACAATAATTATTATAATAATGACATTTATTGAGCACTTACTATGTGCAAAGCACTGTTCTAAGTGCTGGGGAGGTTACAAAGTGATCAGGTTGTCCCACAGGGACAATCCCCATTTTACAGATGATGGAACTAAGGCACAGAGAAGTGAAGTGACCTGCCCAAAGTCACACAGCTGACAAGTGGGGAGCTGGGATTTGAACCCATGAACTCTGACTCCAAAGCCCGTGCTCTTTCCACTGAGCCACTCTGCTTCTCTGATGAAGATATTCACCTGCATGCGTGCTGAAAAGTCCAATGTAGTATCCACAACCTTGGGCACATTGTACATGCAAAATGATTGTACTTGTTTTTGTTTTCCTCATTTCAGCTCTCCATGCAGCAACTGTTTGGGTATACTGCTGCTGTCCATTCTCCTCACATATGCCATCCAGAGCTGACGACATATTCCAACAAAGCTGTGAGCATAGCCACAGTTCTGGGAGATTGACTTTGTTCCACGACTTCATTGTTTGTGATCCAGTCCCACCACTTGAGGTTGAGAGTAAGTGATGATGATACTGCTCAAAGAGCCGGATGTGACATTTGCTTTATCTATTTTATTTTGTTAGTATGTTTGGTTTTGTTCTCTGTCTCCCCCTTTTAGACTGTGAGCCCACTGTTGGGTAGGGACTGTCTCTATATGCTTGTACTTCCCAAGCGCTTAGTACAGTGCTCTGCACATAGTAAGCACTCAATAAATATGATTGATTGATTTGCGAATGATCCAAGTCTCATAGTCATAGAGAAGTTTGAACAGCATGTCAGCTCCATAGACCTTTTATTTTGTTCTGGAACCTAACACCACACTCCCAGAGAATGTGGATCCCACTTGATTCATTTTCTTACTTCCTTGTTTATCACTGTGCTCTTTCTTGGTCCATGTGTTGCCAAAGTAACAGAATCCTGTGCCAGCTTCTAGCTCTTTATTGCCAGAAAAGACTTTTTGGTTGTGTGCACAGCTTCTATGGTGGAGAATGATATATTATCTAGGATTCTTTCAGGCTTGTTGTAAGCCCAAAATGTCTGGATGATTTTTGTGGAACAGTTTACAGGTATTTGCATGTTTTCTTGGATTATGTGCCTCAGTAGTCTTCTGCATAAAATGATTCTTGAATCACTAGGACTCTGGTATTTGAAACCTATTGAAGTGTAATAGCTTCTCAGAGGAGCAAATTTATTATTATTATTATTATTATTATTATTATTACAATCATCATTATTATTTGTTAAATGCTTAATATACTCCAAGCCCAGGAGGTGACTGTGATAAGCCACTTATGTTATTTTTCAAAAAAAACCTCTATGGATACACATACCACAATGACAACAGACATGGCAGAACATAGGACATTCTGGAGAAAGCATGTCTATAGAGTTGCCATGGATCGGAAATGACTTAACAGCACTTGATGATGATGACGATATGCCAAGTACTGCACCACCATCCTTCCTGTCTCACAAACCCATAGTCTTGATGTTATCCTTGACTTCTCTTTCAAAGCACATATTAAATTCATCACTCAATCCTGCTGGTTCCGCCTTCACAACATCACTAAAATCCACCCTTTCCTCTTCATCCAAATCAATCAATCAATTGTATTTATTGAGCACTTACTGTGTGCAGAGCACTGTACTAAGCGCTTGGGAAGTACAAGTCGGCAACACATAGAGACAGTCCCTACCCAACAGCGGGCTCACAGTCTAGAAGGGGGAGACAAAGAACAAAATCAAACATACTAACAAAATAAAAATAAATAGAATAGATATGTACAAGTAAGATAGAGTAATAAATATGTACAAACATATATACATATATACAGGTGCTGTGGGGAAGGGAAGGAGTTAAGATGGGGATGGAGAGGGGTACGAGGGGGAGTGGAAGGAAGGGGCTCAGTCTGGGAAGGCCTCCTGGAGGAGGTGATCTCTCAGTAGGGCCTTGAAGGGAGGAAGAGAGCTAGCTTGGTGGATGGGCAGAGGGAGGGCATTCCAGGCCTGGGGGATGACGTGGGCCGGGGTCGATGGCGGGACAGGCGAGAAGGAGGCATGATGAGGAGATTAGCAGCAGAGGAGCAGAGGGTGCGGAGTGGGCTGTAGAAGGAGAGAAGGGACTGCTACCACGTTAATAAAATCACTCATACTATCTTGCCTGTATTACTGCATCAGCCTCCATGCCTACCTCCTAGCCTCCAGCCTCTCCCCACTCCAGTTCCTACTTCACTCTGCTGCCAGAGTCATTTTTCTACAAAAACACTCAGGGCATGTTTTCCCAGTCCTCAAAAAAATCCAGTGGTTGCCCATCCACCTCTGCATCAAACAAAAACTCCTCACCATTGACTTTAAAGCACTCAATCACCTTGCACCCTCTTCTCACCTCCCTATTCTCCTTCTACATCTCAGCCCACACACTTCACTCCCCTGAGGCTAACCTTCTCACTGTGCCTCAGTCTCATCTATCTCACCACCGACCCCTCATCCACATCCTGTCTCTGGCCTTGGACATCCTCCCTCCTCAAATCTGACAGACAATTACTTTCCCCACCTTCAAAGCTTTATCGAGGGCACACCTCCTCTAAGCCCCCCTTTCCTCTTCTCACACTCCCTTCTGTGTCGCCTTGACTTTCTCCCTTTGTTCATATTTGCCTTCCAGCCCCACAGCACCTATGTAGAAATCTGGAATTCATTTATTTGCATTAATGTCTGTCTTCCCCATCCTAGACTATAAGCTCACTCTGGACAGGTAATGTGTCTGGTTTTTGTATTGTATTTCCCAAGAGCTTAGTACAGTGCTCTGCACACAGTAAGCACTCAATAAATATGATTGAATGAATGAATAAATGTCTGTTTTTGTATTGTACTGTCGCAAGCACTTAGTACAGTACTCTGCACATAGTAAGTGCTCAATAAATATGATTGAATGAATGAATACTAAGTGGTAGAGCAGATAAAAGAAAAGTCAGGTCGTACATGGAACTCATAGTCTGAGAAGAGCAGGTACTGAATCCCCTTCTTGCAGATGAGGAGATGAAGCCCATAAGTCAAATGACTTGCCCAAGGTCACACAGCAGGAGAGTGGCAGACCCAGGATTACAACCCAGATTTTTTGGTTCCCATGCCTGTGCTCTTTCCACTAGACCACACTGCTTGTGTTTTTAACATGTGCATCCAGTCTCTTCTTGCATCTTCCAGGGTGGCTGCATATAGTAAATAACTGGAGCGGAGCCAATACACGTCCCTGAGGTACACCACTGGCAACAGAGAAGCAGCGTGGTTCAGTGGAAAGAGCATGGGATTTGGAGTCAGAGGTCATGGGTTCAAATCCCGGCTCTGCCACATGTCTGCTGTGTGACTTTGGGCAAGTCACTTAACTTCTCTGATCCTCAGTTCCCTCATCTGTAAAATGGGGATTAAAACTGTGAGCCCCCAGTGGAACAACCTGATCACATTATATCCCCCCAGTGCTTAGAACAGTGCTTTGCACATAGTAAGTACTGAACAAATACCATTATTATTATTAATAGGGAATAAGCCACTGCCAACTCTGACTCTGTCAGCCATCCTGACATGAAGTAGTCTTAGAATGTTAAGGACCTTTTCATGGCAACCAAATTTGTGAGAAATTTCCAGATCCCAGATCTACTGAAGGTAAATAATGCTTTTCTAAATTCTGTTAAAATTATAAAGGGGCTTGGTCTGATCCCTGCATTTCTCCTATATCTGAAGCGCTGTAAAGATTTTGTCCAATGTCCCTCACTGGACTTTGACAATGTATCAATGATATTATTTGTTATCAAATCCAAGAGTATTCCTATCAAAATCTGACCGCAATGGAGAGTAGCCATCTTTAGTCTTTCTTCTTGAAGTAGGAGATGAGATCTTTGAGATCTTCTGGCAGTATCTCTTAGTGATCCCTATGTGAAGAAAGAGCTTATGTAAATGCATAAATTGGGTTACCTCTCTGTGTTCCTAGGCCTCAGTGGGTATGCCGTCTGATCCAGATATCATGGCTCTGACTGCTGCAATGACTCCTCTAACAGTTGATAGAAATGTTATGTCTGGGTGTGTTGAAAAGTTTTGCTATATTTTAAGAGGCCTCATCTTTAACAGTAGATGTAGAGAACACTGATCTCTTCAGGAGTCCCTCCTTGATTGAGATGAACTTGAAACCATCTGGACTTTCCTGAGGTCCTGTGGACTCTGAGCCATAGAATGTCTTTAGCTCCTTATAGAATTTCTTTGTTTCCTGCCAGTTCACCGCTTCTGTCCACAGGAATTTATGCCATTAACAAACACGGCCCTACTAACAGCTAAGCAAATTTGTTTTTGCTGAGACTAATCCCCATGATCTTCAAGATACTCCATGTTGACAAGATCAGTTGAATCACATTGGAAAGTGACATCTCTAACTCTCTAGGTCCAGTACCAATTTTTTGTTTGTTCATTCATTTTTCTAATGGTATTTGTAAAGTGTTTACTATGTGCCAGGCACTGTACTAAGTATCAGGGTAGAGAAAAGATATTGGGTTGCTCCCAGGCCATGTTCCACATGAGGCTCACAATCTTGAATATCATTTTACAGATGAGGAGACTTAGGCATAGATAAGATAAGTGACTTGCCCAGGTTCACATGGCAAACAAGTGGTGGAGCTGAGATTAGAACCCAGGTCCTCTAACTCCCAGATCTGTGTTCTTTCCACTAAGCCACACTGCACACAGTAACCGCTCAATAAATACGATTGAATGAATGATTCTCAACCTTTCAAAATGTTCTATCCTAACATGCTATAAGGTGTCACAAGGACTCTGAAAGCTGAAATCAGTGTAAACTTCTACCCGTTGTTGTGTAGGGACTTTCTCTACATGTTGCCAACTTATACTTCCCAAGTGCTTAGTACAGTTCTCTGCACACAGTAAGTGCTCAATAAATACTATTGAATGAATGAATGAACTTCTAATCTCTCTTAGAAGATTTCCTAAATTAGTCTACAAACATAATGAAAAGTCTTTTAGATAGTTATCCAGGAACTGCTGCTGGCTATCACTGTGATCTTGAAATGTAGAACAAGAAAACAAGCAATAACTATGAATTGGCAGCGTGGCTCAGTGAAAAGAGTATGGGCTTGGGAGTCAGAGGTCATGGGTTTAAATCCCGGCTCCACTGCTTGTCAGCTGTGTGATTTTGGGCAAGTCACTTAACTTCTCTGTGCTTCAGTTACCTCATCTGTAAAATAGGGATTAAGACTGTGAGCCCCATGTGGGACAACCTGATCACATCGTATCCTCCCCAGCACTTAGAACAGTGCTTTGCACACAGTAAGTGCTTAACAAATGCCAACATTGTTGTTGTTATTATTATTATTATTATTATTATTATTATTATAATTAATTGCTTTGCAGAGTCAGCACAGTACTTTGAACTGTCCACAAATGTGAAGAAAATTGAGGTGAGATATATATCTAAACATACACATATATCTGTATGTATATATATTGTATGTGTATAATCCTGACTCTGCCACTTGTCTGCTGTGTGACCTTGGGCAAGTCATTCCAATAAATCAATCAATCATATTTATTGAGCACTTACTGTGTGCAGAGCACTGTACTAAGCACTTGGGAAGAACAAGTTGGCAACATACAGAGATGGTCCCTGCCCAACATTGGGCTCACAGTCTAGAAGGGGGAGACAGAGAACAAAACAAAACATATTAGCAGAATAGAATAAATGTGTACAAGTAAAATAAATAGAGACTGTGAGCCCACTGTTGGGTGGGGACTGTCTCTATATGTTGCCAATTTGTACTTCCCAAGCGCTTAGCACAGTGCTCTGCACATAGTAAGCGCTCAATAAATACGATTGAGTAATAAATACGTACAAACATATATATACAGGTGCTGTGGGGAAGGGGAAGGATGTAAGGCAGGGGGGATAGAGGGGGGGAGGGGGAGAGGAATGAGGGGGCTTAGTCTGGGGAGGCCTCCTGGAGGAGGTAAGGCCTCCAACTGCTCTGTACCTCAGTTCCCTCATCTGTAAAATGGGGATTAAGACCATGAGCCCTATGTGGGACAACCTGATTACCTTGTATATACCACAGAGTTTAGAACAGTGCTTGGCACATAGTAAGCTCTTAACAACTACTATCATTATTATTATTATTATTATTATATATAGATAGATTCTAGGAATGTGTATACATTTGTATATGTGTGTATAGAATATGTATATAGCATAACTGGGAAACACTACACAATACTAGTAGTTTTCATCACTAAACCATAGATTTATACTATAACCAAATTCAGTAACCTACTACTCAGTGAAATACACACTAAGAAGAGAAAATCAGAATCAGAAATGCCAACTTTGCTTAACAAGATATCAAACTTCAAACTGAGAATAAGCTAAAGCTTGATAAAGGGGGAATGGTATCCAACTTAATTATGGCTATGATACTGGGCTGGCTACATAAAATACATTCACCTTCTTGAGCAGGGTCCCAAGCAGCACTTATGATCCATACGCAACAATAAATATCAGAACAAGATAGTCAAAAATGAGGTCTTGGAATGCAATAAGCTCATCAGCGTTAGACATTGTGCTCAGCAACACAGCTTTGGTGGGTAGACAACGTAAGAAGAATATAGTCTCACTGATTACTCAGGCATCTGCTGTATGAGAAATGAGTGAAAAAGGCTTCTAAACTGTAAGGTTATTGTTATATTGTACTCTCCCAAGCGATTCCTGCACATAGTTAGTGCTCAATAAATGATTGATTGATTGAATAATTTAATTAAACACAGCCCCTCAGGACTGTGGTAAAGTAGTGTAATGATGGGAGACCACTCCTGCAGACCAGCCAGCAGCAACTGGGGAAAGGGTTACCCTCCTAGAGCCAAGGCTTTACGAAAATGACAGACCCTATGTGGAGCAAATGCATTAAACACAGCAGGAATTATGTGGCTGGTCTTTCAGATAGGACTTCACTGTTGGTAGCATCATTTTTTTAAAACAAATGACATCTCTGAAAACTATTTGGAGGAACAGAACAACAATAACAAAAAAAAATTAACTCAAGTTCTGGTAGTTTCAACACAAACCACTAGCTCCTGTTGAGTTGTGGCTTTAAACTTCCTCTATGCCCTTCTCTATATTCTTGTTTTTCTCATTTGATTGGGTAAGTAGAAAAAGTGACTATCATAACAATAAGCGGTATTCTCTCTCTCCCGACCTATGCTTATAAATATTTGTTACATTTTAAATGATCCGTTAGCTCCAAATGATTAAGCTATTATTTCTTCAACCCATATCAATTTCATTTTTTATGATATTTGTTAAGTGCTTACTGTGTGCCAGGCACTGTACTGCTTATTTCTTATTACCTATTTAGTTGAGTTTTATGAATATAGTATTGTGTGCTTAATCCTTTTCCAAAAGCAGCGTCGCCACAGTAGCAACTATTCAGAGGTCATGGGTTTAAATCCTGGCTCTGCCAATTGTCAGCTGTGTGACTATGGGAAAGTCACTTCAGTTCTCTGTGCCTCAGTTACCTCATCTGTAAAATGGGGATGAAGACTACAAGTCCCCCGTGGGACAACCTGATCACTTTGTAACCTCCCCAGCACTTAGAACAGTGTTTTGCACATAGTAAGCATTTAATAAATGTCATTATTATTATTATTATTATTATTTGTTTGTAAGATAAATCCCCATTCATTGTGATTGTAAATCTCTTATGCAATATTAATGCACATCACACCACACATGAAGTAGAATGAAAACCATGACAACTATATATTTTCAAACAAGATTGACTATAGGCCATATGGACATGCAATGGCATTGGATATTGGATGAATTAGGGCTAGACATGATCCCTGCCTCAGTAATCTTCTAGATGAACACAACAGAGTACCAGTAATCGGCTATGTCTGATTACTACTGTTACTAAAACCTAAAGGAAATGTGCTAAGTGCAGGAACAAATAGCTAAGATTACCATGACTAAATGTTTCAAGCCATTTCAATATTGGGAAAGCAATGCATCAGATTTGACAAATAAATACCATTGGAGTTGCAGAAATGAGGGCAGGGAAGGAGCAGAATTTTGTGGAAAAAGAAATCTCAAATTGTCAAAGCCACCTCACTGTTTCGAACCATTACTGCCCTTCTTCTGGGTAGATTCCAGTGCTAGTCTAACGAAGAGGCAATTTGCCATTGGCTCCATTTTTGTTAGGGTTGCTGGTAGTATTCCACTTCTGGCCAGTCCATCTCTACTTCTGGGCAGAACAGTTTGCAAAATGATATTCAGGATCACGGCTATTCTCCAAAAATGAAGATTTCAGGAAGATTGGGTACTAAGAGGCAGTTTTGAAAACAGTGAAAGATATTTCACGAGGGAAACCCAGACCCTTACGTGCACACTGGAATAATAACAATAATTTATAATAATAACTTAAACATAATTGTGGTATTTCAAGTACAGTACTAAGCACTGAAGCAGTACAAGATATCCAGGTCCCACATGGGGATCACAATGTAAGTAGGAGCAAGAGCACATATTGAATAACCATTTTGCAGATGAGGGCACTGAAGCAGAGAGAAGTGAAGTGACTTCCCCAAAGTCACACAGCAAAGTGGTAGAGCTAGGATTGGAATTTATGTCTTCTGATTCCCAGGTCTGGACTTGTTCTATTGCTCAGAAATCTGAGCAGCATGGCTCAGTGGAAAGAGCACGGGCTTTGGAGTCAGAGGTCATGGGTTCGAATCCTGGCTCCGCCACATGTCTGCTGTGTGACCTTGGGCAAGTCACTTAACTTCTCTGAGCCTCAGTTCCCTCATCTGTAAAATGAGGATTAAGACTGTGAGCCCCACGTGGGACAACTTGATCCCATTATATCCTCCCCAGTGCTTAGAACAGTGCTTTGCACATAGTAAGTGCTTAACAAATGTCATTATTATTATTATTATTAAATCTGTACCACCATATCTGCCCTTAAGAATTAGGATTTCACCATCAGTAGCACACACTTCATAAACAAAGGGCAGCATTCCAGCTAGATATATGCATTTTCTTAATATTGTCAAAGTACAAAAGAAAGGAAGGCCTTAGTGATGAAAACTAAATCCTCCTTCTGGTACATAAAAAAGATGTGCCTCACTAAGGCACAAATGCCAGTCTCATGGGCGCTATTCCTTAAGGAATTTTTCAAATAGTAGGAATGCTGTCCATAAAGGCATAGGTCCTTCATTCATTCAAATGTATTTATTGAGTGCTTACTGTGTGCAGAGCACTGTATTAAGCATTTGGAAAGTACAATTCAGCAATAAAGAGAGACAATCCCTGCCCACACAGAGCTGGAACTGAGACAATGTAAGAATCTTCCTGATTTACATTTATCACATCGGGAGAACCTCCCGAAGGCCACGGAATCCCTATGAGACCCCAGCAGAATCATTCTTTATGACGTGGTTTTAGGATGAATCGGGACTGTATTGTGGAGTGTTCCTCCTTGGATCTATTTAATCCACTTTGATCTTCAATGCTCTGGTTTCAAACTGATAAAACAAACAAGCAAACAAAAAAAGCCCTTAGCAGAATAATTTGTGCTGAATTCACTGAAGCATGCTTAATTCTCTAGCTAGGTAAGTTGTTAAAGAATGAGAAATTCCTCAGATAATAACATAGCCTTCAAAAATTTCTACCTTGAAAAAAAAAAAATTGCCTAGATTTGTGATTCATGACTACATCATCTAAAGAGAGCAAAAGTTCCACCATCTATGAATTAAGATAATTTATTTTTCACTCCAGGTTTATTATGCTATTGTTCAGCTACAGCTAAATAACTACAAGGATCAAGGGGCAAAACATACATGATATGACCTGATGAATTCAAAGATAACCTTGCATGTGGAATATATTAATGATGCTTTTGCTGAACTATAGAAAATTAGTTTAAAGTTTTGCTATTAATTACAATAATCGGCTTCTCGTATCTCTAAAGCATACCCATAATTCACTAAATATATTACAAATGCAGTAACAAGAAACTGTAAATTAAATTCATTTGAAATATGTATTATAATCTCATTCCTAAAAGCAGTTTCTCACTTTGGCTAAAGTAAATGTACTGATACGCTCATGGGAAAATTTACATGGTACATACATTTTCTCTGTTGCTCCTGAATAGTATTTTGAAATACCTAGTGATGTCATCTTTTCAGAGTGAGGTAATATATATGTGGTTCATTTAAAGAGAAAGCAATGTAATCATTTTATCAAAAGATAATGATGGATGTTTCCAAACTAGCACCTTGTTAATTTGCATTTCACAAGTATAGACATTTTAAGAATGATCCGGTTGTACAAACCATTTAGCACACAATGTAGCTGAAGTAAAGAGAATTCCTTTGCAGAAATCTTTTCCTTATTTTCATCTGGGTGCAATTTAAATTGTAGTTGTAAATAAGAATTTGATGAGCATATAGGAATAGTACTATAAATGGTGAAGCCCCAGATCTCTAGTGCCCAGAACTACCTGAAGTTACATTTATCAGCTCATTTTTCCAAACAATCAGCAAAAAAAGGAACAAGGAAATTAGGGCAAAAATTGGGAAGATATAATTTCTGAGTCCCTGAACTAAGTGTGTTGTACAGTGCTCTGCTTACTGGTCAGGTAGGTGCACTCAATAAATACTATTGATTGAAATTGATTCATTACTATTATCAATACATAATACAGGTTTTATCTTCTCCCATTTACTATGAATCACTGGGAAAGGGAGACAAGTGAGCTACCTTCTCCCTCCTCAGTGCTGCTTTTGCACCATCCACGTCCCTTATTCCTCATCTTCCTTCCTTTGAAGTTCATGTCACCCACTTTGAAGCAGCGTGGCTCAGTGGAAAGAGCCCGGGCTTTGAAGTCAGTAGCCACGGGTTCAAATCCCTGCCCCGCCACTCATCAGCTGTGTGACTTTGGGCAAGTCACTTCACTTCTCTGGGCCTCAGTTCCCTCATCTGTAAAATGGGGGTGAAGACTGTGAGCCCTTTGTGGGGCAACCTGATTACCTTGTATCTACCCCAGCACTTTAAACAGTGCTTTGCACATATTAAGCACTTAACAAATACCAACATTTTTATTATTACCACTGATCCCAGATACTAGTAAACATGTACGCCAGATACTGCCTCCCATGAAAATGGAAACTACCGGGCCTGATCCTCTCAAACTTCTCTTGTTCCTCTCCAGACACTCCCTTCTTCTTCCCCCCCACCTTCAACTTTCCCATATTTCCCAGCAGTACCTCAAGAGGACAGCCCCTGCCTCCTCTCACAATCCTCCCCTCTATTTATGTCTCCAATCCCATCCCTTCACTCCTTAGCAAAATGCTTGCCCCCTCCTTTCTCCCCTCCCTGACCACCACCATCAACTGTTCACTCTCCAGTGGCTGCTTCCCCACTGATTTCTCTTCTGTCCCCCTCAAAAAAAAAAAAAAAAACCTTTTTTTGATCCCACAGTTATCATCCTATCTCCCACCTATCATTCCTCACCAAACTCCATGAGCAAGTTGTTTACACTTGCTCTCTCCACTCCCTCTAGACTGTAAGCACATTGTGGGCAGCTAATATGTTTATGTTGTACTCTCCAAAGCACTTAGTATAGTGCCCTGTATACAGTAAGCACTCAATAGATACGACTGATTGGTTCTTCTCCTCCAATTCTCACCTTGATGCCCTCTCTTGGCTTCCAGCTCTCTCACACCACCAAACCTTCCCTCTTAAAGATCACCAATGAGCTCCTTACCAAATCCAGCGGCCTCTACTCCATCATAATCTTCCTCAACCTCTCACTGCCTTTGACACTGTGACCAACCTTTTATTCCTGGAAACATTATCCAACCTTGATTTAAGTGACATAGTGCCCTCCGGGCTCCTCCTACCTCTTCGGCCACACATTTTTAGTCTCTTTCAAGACCTGTCCCCTGCTTCCCAACCCCTAACTCTAGGAATCCCTTAAGGCTCAGCTCTGGGTCCCCTTCTATTCTCCATCTGCACACCTCCTTCAAGAGGCCTTTCCTAACTAAGCTCTACTTTCCTATTCTCCCAGTCCCTTTTATCCCCCTCCATGCCTCACAGCACTTATGTACGTATTCATTCAATCATATTTATTGAGCACTTTGTGCAGAGCACTGTACTAAGCACTTGGGAAGTACAAGTTGGCAACACATAGAGACGGTCCCTACCCAACAGTGGGCTCACATATCTGTAATTTCATTATTTATATTAATGTCTGTCTCCCCCTCTAAACTGAAAGTTTTTTGTAGGCAGGGAGTGTGTCTGTTACATTGTCGTATTAAACTCTCCCAAGCACTTAGTACAGTGCTCTTCACACAATAAGCACTCAATAAATACGATTGACTGAAAGACTAACTGACTTCCTTTGCGAACTCATTCACTCTCATGGCCAACTACCATCTCTATGTGGATGATTTCCAAATCTACATCTTCAGCCCTGATCTTTCTCCCTCTCTGCGGTCTCATATTTCCTCCTGCTTTCAAGATATCATTAATTGGATGTCCTGCTGACACCTCAAACGTAAAGTCCAAAATAGGAATCATTATATTTTCACCCAAACCTTGTCCCTTATCTAATTTCCCCATCACTAAGGAGAGAACCCCATCCCCCACATGTCACAAGCCTGTAACCTTGGCATTATCATAATTCATTCATTCAATCGTATTTATTGAGCACTTACTGTGTGCAGAGCACTGTACTAAGCGCTTAGTACATGACATAATAAGCACTTAGTGCTTATTATCATAATAATAATTATATTAATGTTAGTATTTGTTAAGCGCTTACTCAGTGCCAAGCACTGTTCTAAGCACTGGGGAGTTATAAGGTAATCAAGGTTGTCCCACAGTCTTAATCCCTATTTTACAGATAAGGGAACTGAGGTCCAGAGAAGTTAAGTGACTTGCCCAAAGTCACACAGCTGAGAAGTGGCAAAGCCGGGATTAGAACCCATGACCTTCTAGACTGTGAGCCCACGGTTGGGTAGGGACCGTCTCTATATGTTGCCAACTTGTACTTCCCAAGCGCCTACTACAATGCTCTGCACACAGTAAGCACTCAATAAATATGATTGAATGAAATGACCTCTGACTCCCAAGCCCGGGCTCCTTCCACTGAGCCACGTTGCTTCCCCATCTACTCATCTCTCTCATTCAACCCATATATTCATTCTGTAAAGAAATCCTTTCTGTTCAACAATCATAATATCATTAAAATCCATCTTTTCCTCTCCATCCAAACTGCTGCCACATTAATCCAAGCATCTTATTCTTTCTAGATTACTGCCATCAGCCTCCTTGCTGACCTCTCTGCCTCCTGTCTCCACTTAAATGCACACTTCACTCTGCTGGTGCAGATCATTTTTCTACAAAACCATTCTGTCCATGTTTCCCCACTTTTCAAGAACCTCCGGTATTGTCCATCCAACTCTGCCACCTGAAACAGAAAGTCCTTACCATAGGTTTTGAAGCACTTGATCACCTTAGCTCTTGCTACCTTACCTTACTGATTTCCGGTACAACCCAGCCTGCACACTTTGCTCCTCTAATGTCAAAATATTCACTAACTCAATCACATCTAGCTTATCACCAATCATCACCCATGTCCTGCATCTGGCCTGGAACTCATCTCCCCTCCTGGACTATAAACTTGTTGTTGTTGGAGAATTTGTCCATCAACTGCATTATATTGTACTCTCCCAAGTACTTACTACAGTGCTCTGCACACAGTAAGCACTCAATAAATACCATTGATTAACATGTACATACATTGCTTGGATTATGAGGAATAAGTGGGTAGTTCTCCTTTACATTCTCAGTAGAAAGAGAGGTGAGGTAGCTTTCCTTGTCAGACTGGAAGATGAGTACATAACAATGTACTTTGCATACAGTGAGGGTGCAATATAGTGATTTAAATCAGAATAGAAGTGAAATAAAAGATCCCTTACCTTTACCTACCCAAGTACTTAGCAACATTGTAAGTGCTTTATAAATGCCATAATTAGCATATATTTCTTCATCTTAGATGCCACTGAATCATTTCCAATTCATAGCGACTTTATGGTTCTTTTTCCATAGAGTTATCTTAGTAAAAACTACAGAAGTGGTTTTACCATTGCCTTCTTCTGCACAGTAAGAGCTTACGTTTCTGCCATTGTCTTTGATCAACATTTTGATCACTTGATCATCAGCTTTTGACTCTTTCCCATGCTGCTGCTGCTGCTCAGCACAGGTGAATCAACTTAAACTGATGCTTCAGCTTAAACTTTGCCATTATGGGTAACCCTCATGATGACAGAGTATCTCTTAATGGCATAGTGCTATGCTTAATTAGCATACACAAACTCTCCTACCACAGTAAGTTTTTGATTCATAGGAAAGAATAGTAGTTACTAAAAATAGCTTTAAAAATAAAATAAGAATAATCATCTTTTGTGGATTCTGTGGAACTCATGAATATAAATGGAGTGTCCAGAATTGAATCTCAGAATGAACATCCATAAATGGATATGATTGCTGGTGGTTATGGGTGGAGGGAGAAATCGACATTGGAAAAAACTGACCTGTAGTGATGTCACCTGTTGGAGGAAAAGGTCGAGATAGGAAGCCATTAATTATTTTATACTGGGTAAAATGGATAAAATGAAATGATCAGGATAATACTTGCTCACTTGCTATCCAAATCGTAAGTGACCCAAAGAAATTCCAATTACTTAAATTTACTATTGCTAGGAACTGGAATTACAAAGACTTCTAATAACTTTAAACTGTTCAAAAATATTACTAATAATTAGATGGTATTTATTAAATGCTTACTATGTGTCAAACAATTTGTAAAATGCATACAAGTAGATCAGAGAAGATTCGATCACGTGTGGCCCTCATAATTTAAGTTAGGGAAACGAGTAGTCTCCATTTTACAAATGGGGAAACTGAATCACTAGGAATTTAAGTGATTTTGCACATGGTCAAACAGAAGGCCAGTGGAAGAGACAGTGGCAGAGACAGGAGTAGAAGCCAGTATGCAGGATTCCTAGCACATACTTTTTCAATTAGGCCACACTGCCTCCAATCAATTTGGGCACTCAAAAATGTATTAACTCAAACCCACCACAAGCTTTGTGTATTGAAGTTGCTTTCAAAGCAGCAGACAGCTCATTTCAATTGTGCATTAGTTTGGAACAAATTTACATTCTAAAAGGAAAATAAAATTCTACTCATCTTTAATGTAAATTGATGTTCTAAAAGTGTATGTGTTTGTGTTTGCATGCACACACATACACAAGCATCACAAAAACATATGCATATTTCTGGTTTAGGTCTCTGTTTGCTAGTTCTTTGCAAGAGCTTCCAAGATCTCCCAAGAGACTGATAGATTTATAAAAATCTTTACAATGGCCCCAGACACCATCCAAAAAGCACAGCCCAAAATAAATTCTCTGTAATAGAAGACCTAGTTCATGTACTATGACTGCCAATTCTCTCATTCCCCTGGAGCTGTTTCAACTCACAAACAACCTCAAAATGCCTTACAATATCGATTCTTTCTGAATTATGCAATTTCATAGAAAGCATTATTTTTCTGTTTTAAGAGACAAAATTTTCCAAATGAGACCTTATTAAAACTCTGATAAAGGACCTTCTATCACACACATCTTTTTCTTGAAGGTATTATTTCCTTCTGCCATCAACATACAGACAAAAGGAATATATCAGACATCTTGAGTGTCAAGCACTTGTACAGATCATTAATCTCTAGTCAGTATTAGAAAATAAATAATGAATATGGAATGTGATGTCAGGAACCAAAATGAACTCTCTTGTGGTTTATTAGTCCTACTTCGGAAAGGTGTCATTCTCAAGTGTTTTGGTGTTTTGTTTGGAAAGTTTTTTTTTTTTTTCATTTCTTAAGCCTTCTTTTTAGCTTGGTTAAAATAATTCCAATTATGGGATTGAACCAGTATGTGTAAGAAATTAATCAGGAAAATTTATTTATCTTGATAAATCTAGCATGATGGGGAATTAGACATTTTAACTTAGTCACAATTTATTTCTGGATTGCCTGGAAACATTTGTCCTGAAAAGAAAACATTGACCAAAAATAATTAGTTCTATATAGTATTTTACTGTGCATTTAACAGAATACAATAGATTAAGTACACATGAACACTTTCCTAAAGGAGTTTCTAAACTGATTATTGCCTACCTACCCCGCCACCCCCACACCATTTAGTACAGTGCCTAGTATGTAGTAAATGCTTAACAAATACCACAATTATTGTTATCAGATTTACTGGCCACTATGAATAAAATTTTGCCTTGGATATCTGGTGAATAGAGAAGATAAAATGTGTTGAAATGTAGGATTTTCATTTCAACTTAATATGAAAAATTATTCACTTGAAGCTAGGGGCTTGTTCTAACTGAAATTATCTTCTAGAACCATTAACCTGAGGGAATTAATGAACTGAGAACCATGAGACCAGTAATCTTCCCTCACAGTGTATAAAAGGCATATACTCTAGGCTAGAATTCCCATGGAGCCTGAAAAACTCTTGGGAAATAATTGAAGGAATGCTGAAAGTTATGTTAGGCTAGTCTAAGACACTTTATTTTTTTTTTCCTTCAGTTGGTTAATGTAATAGAGATTATAGAGTCTTAGCCTGCGTTTTCTATAAAATGGACAGATTAGTAGATATATGATGGGTAGATGGATAGATAGGTAAGTAGATAGATGGCAGATAGTCAAGTGCTTAGTACAGCGCTTTGTACAAAGTAAGCACTCAAAAATATGTTTGAATGAATGTATAGAACATAGAAAAATAGATAGATGGACAGATAGATGGATGTGGCCAAGTGACAAGATCACAGGCTTGGGAGTCAGAGGACATTTATTCTAATCCCTCCTCTGCCATTTGGGTGCTGTGTGACCCTCAGGCAAGTCACTTAACTTCTCTGTGCCTCAGTTACCTCATCTGTAAAATGGGGATAAAAACCGTGAGCCTCATGTGGGACAACCTGAGTACCTTGTCTCTACCCCAGCACTGAGTAGAACAGTGCTTGGTACATACTAAGTGCTTAACAAATACCATCATTATTATTGATGAATGGATGGATATATACATTTTTGCAGTCCATTTCTGAATATGAAGCTGTTGAGGATAAGATCTTTTTTCATACATGAAAGTGTGGCTGAATAGATTGACATGTAACTAACATTATCTACCACATAATCTGAATCTGCACCTCGATCTTGTCTATCCCATAGCCAACCCATTGCCAGGTTCTCCCTCTATCCTGGAGCTCCCTGCCCCTTTGTATCTCAGAGATTATCACACTCACCATCAGCAGAGCCCTCATAAAAGTCACATCTCCTCCAAGCGTCTTTCCTTAACTAAGCTATCATTTCCCTTATTTGCCCTCTCCTTTATATTGTCTATGCACTAGGATCTGTATCCTTTAAGCACTTGATATTCATCCTACCCTCAGTCCCACAGCACTTATGTATTTATCCTTACACTCTGCAATTTCACATACCAATAATTCATTTTAAGGTCTTCCTTCCTCTGGAAACTGTAAATTTCTTGTGGTCAGGGATCATTTCAACCAAAATTATGGTATTGTATTTTCCCAAGTGTTTAGTCTTGTGTTCTGCACAGTGGAAGCACCCAATCAATACATTAGTTCATTTATGTCAGGAAAATTAAAAAAAAGTAATTGTATGGGAAAACATATCTCCCAATACAATGGTTCACAATCTACATACATTTTTGAGGATTATATCAAATCCAAAGCTTGAGATATGTCTATATTGCCTAAGTGGCAGAATTTATGACAACTTTGTGCCATTTTATTTATTTATTTATTATACATATGTATAATTCTATTTATTTTCCTCAAGTGTTTTTGGCAGTATAAGGGTACATGATAAATCCAGTTAATATTTCTTAAAATACAATAAACTGAGCAGGACAGTCAATTAAGAAATAATACTATTTCCCTTCTCCATAAGCTTTTTTAATGGCTTCCTTTGTAAACTTTAAGTTCCTTGTGGGCAGGGATGGTATCTACCAACTCTGTTGCATTGTAATTCCGCAGGTGTTTGTACTTTTCCAAGCGCACACAATTAGTCCTCATTAAATTACCACTGATTGATTGAAATGATATAATAATAATAATGGCATTTGTTAAGCGCTTACTATGTGCAAAGCTCTGTTCTAAGTGCTGGGGGGGATACAAGGTGATCAGGTTGTCCCATGTGGGGCTCACAGTCTTAATCCCCATTTTACAGATGAGGTAACTGAGGCTCAGATACGTTAAGTGACTTGCCCAAGGTCACATAGCAGATATGTGGCAGAGCCAAGATTAGAACCCATGACCTCTGACTCCCAAGCCCATGGTCTTTCCACTGAGCCACGCTGCTTCTCTAACAACATGAACTTATTCTCCACGTGCCTCACTGTTGAAGAAAATGTTTTTGTACATGTACATTATGTCTAAAGACGTTAATGATACAGTAAGTTATTAATTTTTTTTTAAATGTGACATTTCACAAGAACACTTCGCTTGTAATATAGGAGAACTGGATTTTTCTAGAATGGCTCTAGACTATTATGTAGATGCCAAGGGCCTGATAGTAGCAACTCACTTCAAAGTGCTGCTGCTATGTCTGACCTTCATTCCTTCATTCCATTGTATTTATTGAGCACTTACTGTGTGCAGAGCACTGTACTAAGCGCTTGGAAAGTGTAATTCAGCAACAGAGACAATCCCTGCCTGACATTGGGCTCAGAATCTAGAAGAGGGGGAGACAGACAACAAAACAAGTAAACAGGCATCAATAGCATCAATATAAATAAGATAGAATTGTAGATATATGCACATAATTAATAAAATAAATAGAATTATAAATATGTACATATATACACAAGGGAAATTTTGAATCTAACCCACTGCTTAAAAAATACCTCAGTTATTCTTCTGGTTTGCAGTCAGGGGACTGTCTCTAATCTGAATAGCCCTACCTAATATATGCCAACAGCCATGGCAAGCCAATTTTAAGAGTGCACAGAGTGATGATTGAAAACCCATCTGAACTAGAAATGGGATTAGGGGAGTTAATTCATATAATTATTACACCATAGTATAAATGCTTTGATCAACACTAGAAAAGATCCTGAATGGTAAAACATAAGAACAGCTATTCTGTTTTGATTCAGGAGGGCATATAGCAGGCTGAGCAGCAATTTAGACTAATGCATACCTTAGGTGTGAAGTGAGGCATGTAGAGAAGATGGCCCATGAAGAAAATTAATCAGAATAAATTCACTACACTGGAACATATTATTATACTGTTATCCTTTTAAAAATCAATGGGGTTTTAAAGAATTAACCGTCTTGATCCTTACAGGTTTTCATCATTTACAAATAGCATAACCCCATCCCTGACATACCAAACAAATCACATATAAAATGCAATAAATTAGAAATTGAAATAGATGTTTTAAGATGGGTTAATTTGGGATTTTGTTTTTAGATTTCTTCAATATTAGCTCTCACAGCTCTAACGCAGTTTATTTGTTTTACTATAGCTACAGTGGGACCTACTTAGTGGGAAGGGAAGGAGATTGTTTAAATTTTGAAACACCACCATGGCTTACAACATGACTCACGGCTCGCTATTCCACCATGAAGTAAATTGGACTCAAACTATATTCTAAAACAGGAGAAAGAGTAGGCAAAGGGAGGAACCAAGTGATAGCTCTTAATCTCAGTGCTTTTAGGAGTGGGGAGGAAAGAATGATTAGAAGAGCAGGTCTATCATCGACAATTAATCAAAGGCATTTATTGAGCATTCACAGTATCCTGCATCCTTTAGCCAGTGAGAACCTATCACCTATTTTGTTCAAATTATGGCCTTTGTCCTATCTAGTTAACTTGTACCTACCCCAGTGCTTAGAACAGTGTTTGACACACAGTAAATCCTTAACAATTGCTGTAAAAAATAACTGTTCATCATTTTGAACTAGTCTACCTAGCTGTTTTTAGTGAATGTACTGTTTAATCACAATCAGCTCCAAATAATCAACTTTATCCCCATTGAAGAAAATGCGGACAACGTCTTTTGGGTAACCTGTAGTACGATGCCTAAGACAAAGCTACAGAACAATTATGTTGTGATTGCTGTCGTGTATTAAGTACTAATTGTTCTAATTGCTGTCTTTGCCTCACCAACTTCACCAAGACCCTTTAATCCCCCCCTCCCCGCCTGCTCCTGTCTGCCCATTCCAGTCCTCTCTTCCCACCCCACCTCCCCCCACCCCCTCTGCCACCGAACTCCTCCCCGCCCCTTGCACCACCCCCACCACTCCTCACTGCCTCTTCCCTGTCATCCCTCTGTCCCAGCGCCACCCTTTGTCCCCCTCCCCCCGTGCCAGCCCCCATCAATTCACCCCCATCCAAACCCTCCCCTCATGCCATCCCCCCATATACTCCCCGCTCCACAGGGTCTGCCATATGTGGCCTGTGGAAGCCCTGCTCCATCATGGGGAAGCTCCCCTCCATCCTTGACCTGTTCTCAGTCACTCCTCCTCCTCACCATCACTGAAATCTGCCTCTCCCCATACGACATGGTCTCCCCTGCAGCTCTCTCTACCGCTTCGTCTCCCACTCCCCAAGACTCACTGGGAAAGGAGGAGGTGTTTGGCTTTTTTCTTGTGCCCCAATGTCACTTTCATACCATCCTACTTTCCCGTTCTTTCCCCTCCTTTGAAGCCCATATCAGCCACTTCTACCATCCACTTCAGATTGCAGTAGCTGTCATCTGCTACCCGCCCCTCCCCTCCCTCCCCTCTGGTCCCACCTCCAACTTCTTTAACCATTTTGATCCCTTTCTCACATTCCTTCTCTCCTTCTCCATGTCAAATTTGATTCCTGAGGACTTCAATATCCACATAGATGTTCCTGATGACCGCTCTGCTATCTGCCTTCTATCACTCCTCAACTCCACTGACCTCCTGCTCCACCCCACCCCCCCCCCACTCACCAACTTGGACTCACACTTGATCTCATCATCTCTAATCACTCACCAACTCTGAAATCCTTCTATCTGTCCACAGCTTTCTCACTTGAGTCCTTTCCCATAATCCTCCTCCCATACATCTGTGCTATTCCCCCACAGAAACCTCTGATCTCTGGACCCTATCCAGCTTTCTCAACTCATCAATCTCCACTTAGCTTTCATACCCAATCTACCCACTCTTTATGACCAAATAGACACTCTGAAAATCCCCCTCTCTACTGAACTCAACTCACTCACTCCCCTATCCCTTTGTTGATCTTGTACCACTAAGCCGCAGCCCTGGATCACCTGCACAGTCCACCTCCTTCGCTCTTGTACTAGAGCCGCAGAACACTGCTGGCAGAAATCTAAATGTCATGCTGACTTTCTCTGCTTCAAGTTTGTCCTTGCATGCTTTAACTCTGCCTTCTTCTCTGCCCAGCAAAACTATTTCTCTTCCATGCCCATCCTGACATCCTCTCTTACTGACATCCATGCCCATCACCCTCGCCAGTTGTTCCAGACATTGAACTTCTTTCTCAGGCCCCCTGCCCCCACCTTCCCTTGCCCCCAACGATCTGGCCATCTACTTTATTAAGACAATTAGCACCATCAGTTATGAGCTCCCTAAAATCATCCATCCTTCTCAGTCCCTCCCTCTCTGGCCCCCTCTTCAACTCTCCCATCCTTTCCAGCGTATCTCCAGAGGAGATCTCCTCCCTCCTCTCAAATGCCATCCCCTTACATGAACATCAGACACCATTCCTTCACACCTTATCAAAACTCTCAACCCTTCCCTCCTTCCCTAACAGCCATCTTCAACCATTCATTGTCCAATGGCTTCTTCCCCACTGCCTTCAAACATGCCCATGTTCTCCCATACTAAAAAAAAACCCTTCCCCTGACCCCTTGGCTTCCTCCAGTTATCACTCCATCTCCTTCCTACCATTCCTCTCCAAACTCCTTGAGTGAGTCATCTATACCCACTGTCTCAAATTCCTCTCTTCCAACTATCTCCTTCACCCCTTCCAATCTGGCTTCCATACTCTTCACTTCATTCATTCCATCATATTTTTTGAGCATTTATTGTGTGCAGACCACTGTATTAAGTGTTTGGGAAGTACAGTTGACAGAAACCAACCTCTCACAGGTCACCAAAGATCATCTTCTTACCATATGCAACAGCTTCTCCTCCATCTTAATCCTCTTCAACCTCTGAGCTACCTTTAACATTGTGGACCATCCCCTTCTCCTGGAAATGTTATCCAACCTTGGCTTCACTGACTCTGTCTTCTCCTGGTTCTCCTCTTGTCTCTCTGGCTGTTCATTCTCAGTCTCCTTTGCAGGCTTCTCCTCTCTCTCCTACCCCTTAACTGTGGGAGTCCCAAGGTTCAGTTCTAGGTCTCTTTCTATTCTCCATCTACACACATTCCCTTGGAGAACTCATTTGCTCCCATGGCTTCAACTACCATCCCTATATGCAGATGATAGTCAAATCTACATCTCCTCACCTGAACTCTCTCCCTCTCTCCAGCTTCAAGACATCTCTACTTGAGATGTCTCCCCTTACCTCAAATGTATATCAAAAACAGAATTCCTTATCTTCCCACCCAAATCCTGTCCTCTCCCTGACTTTCCCATCACTGTGGATGGCACCACCAACCTCCCTGTCTTGCAAGCCTGTAACTTTGCCATTTCCTTTGACTCATCTCTCTTATTCAACCCACATATTGAATGTGTAACCAAATCATGTGATTCAACCTTCACATCACTAACATTTGCCCCTTCCTCTTTATCCAGACAGCTACACTGATCCAAACACTTATCCTATCCCACCTTGATAATGGCATCAACCTCCATGTGACCCCTCTGCCTCCCGTGTATACCCACTTCAGTCGACATTTCACACTTCTGCAAGGAATATTTTTTCTAAAAAATGTTCAGTCCATGTTTCTCTGTCCTCAAGAACCTCCAGTAGTTGCTCATCCACCTTAAATAAAAACTCTTTACCCTTGGCTTTAAAGCACTACATCAGCCCCTACCCCCCTCCTATTTTACCTTTCTGGTTTCCTACTACAACCCAGTGCACTTACTTCTCTCCTCTAATGCCAACATATTCACGTGTTCCTCAATTTCATCTATCTTTCTGCCAACACTTGACCCACATCTTGTCTCTTGCCTGGAACTTCATCCACCCACTTCATATCTGACAGACCACCAATCCCTCCAACCTTCAAAATCTTATTAATAATTATACCTTAACCAAAAGACTTTCCCTGACTAAGGCTCTCATTTACCCAAGTCCTGCTCCATTCTGTCCTGCTCTTACATTTGGATTGGAACCCTTTATTCAACCCATCCTCAGCCCCACAGAACTTTTGCACAGATCCATAGTTTATTTTAGTGTCTGTCTCCTCTTTTAGAACTGCAAACTCTTTGTTGGCAGGGAACATGTCTACTGACTCTGTTATATTGTAATCTCCCAAACACTTTGTACAGATCTTTGCACACAGAAAATGCTCTATAAATGACTGATTGATCTATAACAAGCTCAACTCCTTAAACTGAGCCCCTTCCTTCCTCTCTTCGTCATCCCCCTCTCCATCCCCCCATCTTACCTCCTTCCCTTCCCCATAGCACCTGTATACATGTATATATGTTTGTACATATTTATTACTCTATTTATTTATTTTTACTTGTACATATCTATTCTATTTATTTATTTTGTTAGTATGTTTGGTTTTGTTCTCTGTCTCCCCCTTTTTAGACTGTGAGCCCACTGTTGGGTAGGGACTGTCTCTATATGTTGCCAACTTGTACTTCCCAAGCGCTTAGCACAGTGCTCTGCGCACAGTAAGCGCTCAATAAATATGATTGATTAAACTCAATGGAAAAATACAAATGAAAATTTCAGAATAAACCAGTCACCAAGATCTAGAAGAGTTTGAAATGTATGGAGAGGGACCATGTTACCTTTTCCTCCCTGCATTCTGTTTCAAATTTGACTTGTGGCCTTCTTTTAGAAGGCTGAATAATTTCTGAATAGAAATATTCTTGAGGTTCTCATTCCTGAAATCAATTATCTCTATTTCTAAAAAAAAAGTGCTTCAAAAAATCTAGATACCAAAGAATTTGGTGCTTCTTTTGCGGGATTCTATACCTAAGAAACATTCACTTATCAACATGTTGCAGGTTATCATAGACCTGCTTGGATAAAACACCATGCAGGCAGATTCAGATGTTCATCCTTGTCAAAATCACTAAATGCACACAGGAAACACAACAACCACATGTGATGGTGAAGTTTCTAGTTGGCTGAGAGCCCAGATAGGAAGTGTAAGAACACTTATACCCACGCAGTTTGTCAATGTGGAGCCTATTGGGAAATATTTAATTCATTCAGAAAACATATGTACTAGGATAGCCCCAAGTCACATTCACTTGGGACATTCAGAAATCTGTGGGAAAAACATTAATATTTTCCCATTGGTTATTTCATTTTTTGCCAAACGCTACTCGACCTTCATTAAAACCTTCAGGAAATACTCAAGCCCGGCAAGTAGAGCATAATTTCTCCCCTTCACCCACGTTTAGGAAAGAGAATTGATTGTGTGGCTCAGTGGAAAGAGCACAGGCTTGAGAGAGATCTTGGGTTCTAATCCTGGCTCTGCTACTTGTCAGCTTTGGGTAAGTCACTTAATTTCTCTGGGCCTCAGTTACCTCATCTGTAAAATGGGGATTAAGGCTGTGAGCCCCATTTGGGACAACCTGATTAACTCATATCTACCCCAGCACTTTTGAACAGTGCTTGGCACTCAGTAAGCGCTTAACAAACACCATCATTATATTTTATTAGAAAGGAAATACACACTTTAGGAAGTATACTCAAAGAGAAGGCAGGGTACTTCCCAAGCGCTTAGTACAGTGCTCTGCACATAGTAAGCATGCAATAAATACCATTGAATGAATGAATGAAAGCAAGCATTAGCCAGGAAGCCTGTCACTGCCAGTAAGTACCCACTAGAGAGATTTCCTTTTCCATTGGTAGATGGTGGCAGTCCTCTAGACTTTAAATTCATTGTGAGTAGGGAATGTTTCTGCTTATTGTTGTATTGTATTCTTCCAATCACTTAGTATAGTGGTCTGCACACAGTAAGAGTTCAATAAGTACGATTGAATGAGTATGTTCAGAAAGAAGGAACAAAAATGAGCAAGGATGGGAAAAGGTGAAAAGAAAGAGAGCAATAATAAGCTGCAGCTTCAAGACCCATGTTGTAATCTCCAGATGCTAAGCCATATTCTAGTTTGGACATTTCTTGCCCAAGTGGAAACGACTTATCACCAGATTGTAACTTGATCAATACTTTTGTTGATGTCTCAAAAGGACATATAATATAATATTATCAATTATATTATCTATGATGGATGATTCACCATTAAAGACATGGCTGTAATACACACAAATATGGTGATTCATCATCATCACTTTTCAGCACTTACTGAGCTTAGACTCCCTACCAACTACAGTATTAGTTGCTTGGATATAAAAGAGAAGTAAAAAGGCAGTAATTACCCTTCAGGAGTTTATAATCTACTGGAAGAGGAGACACAAGGAACAGGGATTTAATTTGTCATAGAGCGAGAGCATAGATAAAAATAAGAAGTAATAAAAATTTCACTAAATTATTACATGGAAAAGAAGTAGATATTCCCAAGTGCTTAGGTGACTGGTGAAAAGACATGTCTAGGAAAGTGTGGGACTAGACAGAGATTGGATTTCAGAAGAGACGGTGTTTTAGTAGAGTTTTGATGGGAATGCTTGGTGACTAGGATGGAGGTGGAAGTCTTATGTTGATGTGAAAAGCCATTGTGCCATTTAAGAGTCATGAGCAAGGTACACTTAGATTAGTTTATAAGGAGCAAATGGTCTGAGCTGGGGTGGAAGAGAAGGTAATGGATAAATAGGAGGAAAACCATTCCTGGATGATACTGCTTAGAATATTGTATTTCTGCATCCTAGTCTTCCTTTATAAATGATTACTTCGTTTTTGAAAGGATTATTCAGGCATGTGAAATCATAACTTTCTTATTCTTTACCTAGAAAAGTAACTTGCTGTGGGTAGAGAACATGTCTACTAAGTCTGTCACACTGCATTCTCCCAAGTGCTTAGTATCATATTTATTGAACACTTATTGGGTGCAGAGTACTGTACTAATTGCTTGGGAGAGTACAAAATAACAGCCAACACATTCCCTGCCCACAACAAGCTTGTGATCTAGAGGGGAAGATAGACATTAATATAAATAAATAAATTACATATATTTTGATATCTGACAGGCAACTACTCTCCCCATCTTTACAGCCTTCAAATAAACACATTATCTCCAAGAGGCCTTCCCCAACTGAGGACAGGAGGATTTCCTCTTCTCCCACTCAATCAATCAATCAATCGTATTTATTGAGTGCTTACTATGTGCAGAGCACTGTGTCACCTTTACAATAAGAATTGCATCCTTTCTTCACCCCTCCCTCAGACCCATAGATACAAATACCTGAAAATTCTGGGGTCCATATACATGTGGGCAATAGAGAAACCTCACAAGTTTCCTAAAAGAATCCCGATTCAACTCCACCTCTTCTCATACCCCATATGGACATGTGTGTGTGTGTGTGTGTGTGTGTGTGTGTGTGTGTGTGTCTGCACATTTGATCTTTTTCAAAGGACAATTGGATCAATTATTTATTTCTTGAAAACTTTCAATTGATATCCATTTAAAACAAAACAAAACGAAGTACCAGCAGCTGCAAGGCTCCCTATAAGCTTAGTCCCTGTTTGTTTGTTTTTTTTTTGTAAATCATATTTGTTAAGTGCTTATTATGTGCCAAGCACTGCACTAAACGCTGGAGTAGATGCAGATTGGACACAGTCAATGTCCCATATGGGGTTTACAGTCTGAGTAGGAGGGGAAATTTATCTATTTACCTATCTGCACTCTTCTACTACAACCCAGCACTCTTTCCAAGCTATCCGTATTGCCCCCTACTCTTAATTCTCACTGCAGTAACATATGCTGCACACCTTTCCCACTTAGACAATTCCCCCTCCTCAGATTCATCAAATTACAATCCTCCCAATGACTAATCTTTCATTTCCTGAAACCTATTCATTTCTCCTTCTGCTTTCCCTAACCCTCCTTAAGCATTTTCATACCTCACCCCCATTCCCACAGTACTTATGTACAAATCCTTCTACACTACTGCTTGCCCTATCTGTAATTCATTTTAATACCCGTCTCCCTTACTAGACTGCAAACACCTTGAGGGCAGGGATCGTATTGTAAGCAGTTGGTACAGAGCTCCACAATCAATCATATTTATTGGGCACTTACTATGTGCAGTTCATTGTGTGAAGCACTTGGGGGAATACAGTATAACAGAGTTGGTAGAAATGGTCTCTGCCCACTACGACCTTACAGTCAAGACAGGGAGACAGACATAAATTATGAATATGTGCTGTGGGGCTGAGTGCGGGGGGTGGTGAAGAAAGGGAGCCAATCCGATCAAGGCAGAGGAGAGTGGGAGAAGAGGAAATGAGGGCATAGTTAGGGAAGGCTTCATAAAGATGTGCCTTGCTCTAGACTGTAAGCTCATTGTGGGCAGGGAATGCATCTGTTTATTTTTATATTTCACTCTCCCAAGCACTTTGTGCAGTGTTCTGCACCCAGTAAGCCCTCAATAGGGCTTTGAAGGTGGGGAGAAAAATTGCTTATCAGATATAATAATAATATCACACTAATAATAATTCTGGCATTTGTTAAGCATTTACTATGTTCCAGGGACTGTTCTAGGCATAGGGGTGGATACAAGCAAACTGGGTTGGACACAGTCCCATCTCACATGGGGTACATGATCTTCAACCCCATTGTACAGATGAGGTAGCTGAGGCAGAGAAGTGAAGTGATTTGCCCAAGGTCACATAGCAACAAGCACAGCAAGGATTAGAAACCAGGTCTTTCTGACTCCCGGGCCTGTGCTCTATCCATTAGGCAACACTGCTTCTCTAAATGCTTCTTGAACTTTGAACTTTTTTATTGGTATTTGTTCAGCACTTACTATGTGCCAGGCACTGTACTGATTTCTGGGGCAGATACAAGCAAATTAGGTTGGACACAGTCCACGTCCCACATGTCCCTCACAGTCTCAATCACCATTTTACAGATGAGATAACTGGGGCATAGAGAAGTTAAGTGACTTGTCCAAGGTCAGAGAGCAGACAGGTGGTGGAAGTGGAATTAGAACCAGGTCCTTCTAACTCTAAGTTTCTTACTCTATCCACTAGATCTCACAAGAGGGAGGGTGTTATTGGCCAGAGACAGGACATAGGCGAGAGGTCAACAAAGAGGTAGATATATGAAGATACAGAAAGTAGGTTGGTTGGCACCAGAGGAGTGAAGTGTGCAGGCTGGGTTGTAGCAGTGAGGTAAGATAGGAGGGGTCAACATGATTGAGTGCTTGAAAGCTGATGGTAAGGAGTTTCTGTTTGATACAGAGGTGGATGGGCTGTAAGCACTCAATAAATACCACTGATTGAAGGATTATTATTCAGGATTCCAATTCCCTTAATAATTACACTTCCCTTACTATAGGCATTTCTATTGATAGTCAGGTCTGCAAGGACATCTCCTCCCTCTCTCCCATTTGTCCTCTCTCTCTCTCTCTGTCTGCATTTAGATTTTTGCTTATAATCAATAGCTTTTTACAAGGAGGCATTTCTGTTTTAGCCTCTTCACACGAGATTTCTCTAGAGCTCTTTTGTACCCTCTTCAGAATGCAAGCTCTGAAAGCAAAATTTTGTCTTTTACATATTTTCTAAAGTGTCAAGAATATTAGCTGTGCTGTATAAGTGATAACTCATTAAGAATTGTAGCTGTGCATGTCACTACTGGAAAAAAAATACTACTACTATACTGGATACTATTTGACAAACAAAGCTCACAATATGAGTATAGCAGTTTCACCAAAGCTCCTTTCCCTCTGCCCACCCTTGCTTCACCACTACTCAACCCTTAAATTTTACTTGGGCATCTGTAGGCATCACACACATGAATATGTTTTATTATCTATATAAATATATATAATATATTTATAAATATATAAAATATAAATATAAAAATATAATATAAAATATATAAATATATTTATATAATATAAATATAAATACATATTTATTACTCTATTTATTTATTTATTTATTTTACTTGTACATTTCTATCCTATTTATTTTATTTTGTTGGTATGTTTGGTTCTGTTCTCTGTCTCCCCCTTTTAGACTGTGAGCCCACTGTTGGGTAGGGACTGTCTCTATGTGTTGCCAATTTGTACTTCCCAAGCGCTTAGTACAGTGCTCTGCACATAGTAAGCGCTCAATAAATACGATTGATTGATTGATTATCCCAACTTTAAATTCGGCAGATACACTGTGATTGCTGTAATTTGTTTTCAGTATATGTGCCTTAGAGCAATTGGGTGACTTTTAATCTAAAAAATAAAACAAAACAAAACAAAAAAATAGGGCAAATTCTCTTCCTGAATTCCACATTGGAAAACTTTGACTTGTGGAATTCTGTTTCGATTGCCCTACTCCTGCTAAATACACAATGAAGAACAATGTTTTCAGAGATACGTTAGAATTTTGTGTTCTCTATTACTTTTGAATTATTTTTTAGTGAGAAACTTGCAATAAATGAGGTTTGGTGTTTAGCCAATTCAGGAACTTTTTTCCCATTGGCAGTGGAGTATGATATACAGCCCACCAAAAGCAATCATTGCTCTTAAAAATACATGCATTTCTGTAAAATTCCCACTTTTCCTTCAATTATGTAAAGCAAGCTCAGAATTCTGTTGACTTTAAGGATCTTAAGCAGGTTAGAGAATTCTGTTACATTTCTCTGAGAAATGGAGTATTTTTCCAAATGTAATCTAAATAAGTTGTTAGTCAAGAGACAAGAGCATCATTAAAACATGATAGGAATTATGAAGCCTATTAAAGTAAATTTTATTCAGAATGTTGATGTAGAAAAATGCAATGTTGGGACTGGAAAAGATGTGGCTTTTTCCTAAGTGCAGTTGGATGTTCATTAATGCTAAAAATATTGAAACTAGAAACCTCTTGAAGCAGTGAAGTATAAAATAATTGTCCACTCATTAGAATCGGAAGAAAGCACATGGGGTTAGAAGTTAGGAGACCTGGGTTCTCGTCCCAGTTCTGCCACTGACTTGCTGTGGGCTTTGGGCAAGACACTTAAACTTTATGGACTTCCTAATATGTAAAATGGATATACTAATATCTGCCTCTCACAGACAACAACATGAAGGAGAGTTGGAAAAATTAAAGTGCCATGAAAATAAGCAAATTGTATAGAGAGAACATTGGAGGGTGAGATTTGGACTCATTTTTAGGATAATGATTGGTAATAGAACCATTCTATTGCAAATCCTTCTGTTATTCTAAAATAGATTATTAATAATAATTTTGGTATTTGTTAAGCACTTACTATGTGCAAAGCACTGTTCTAAGCATTGAGTGGGATACAAGGTAATCAGGTTGTCCCACGTAGGGATCACAGTCTTAATCCCCATTTTACAGTTGAGGTAATTGAGGCACAGAGTAATGAAGTGACTTACCCAAGGCGGAGTCAGAATTTGAACCCATGACCTCTGACTCCCAAGCCCATACTCTTTCCACTTAGCCACGCTGCTGCTCTAATTATTAGGCACTTGATTATGTCCATTCATTCAAACATTTATTGAGTGAGCTCATTGTGTGCAGAGCACTGTACTAAGCACTTGCGAGAGTACAATACAATAATAAACAGATGCATTCCCTGCTCTCAATGAGCTTACAGTCTAGAGGGGGACAGACATTAGTATAAATAAGTACATTACAGATAATACATATGTGCTTTGGGGTTGGGAGGAGGGAAGAACAAAGGGAGCAAGTCAGGGTGATGCAGAAGAGAGTGGGAGAAAAGGAAAGGGGGTCTTAGGGAAGGCCTCTTGGAGGTGATTTGCCTTCAATAAGACTTGAAGGGAAGGAGAGTAATTGTCTATCATATTTTAGGAGGGAGGAAGATCCAGGCTAGAGGCAGGACATGGGTAAGAGCTCAGCGGTGAGAAAGATGAGATTGGGGCACAATAAGAAAGTTAGCATTAGAGGAGCAAAGTGTGCAGGCTGGGTTGATGTACTAGAGTAGTGAGTTGAGGTAGCGAGGGCTTTAAAGCCAGTGGTGAAGAGATTTTGTTTGATACGGAGCTGGACGGGCAACCACTGGAGTTTTTTGAGGAATGGGGAGACATGTCCTGAATGTTTTTTAAAGAAAAATGTTCTGGTCAGCAGAGTGAAGTATGAATGGGGAGACAAAGGAGGCTGGGAGGCCAGCAGGGAGACTGATGTAGCAATCAAGGCAGTATAGGGTGAGTGATTGTATTATCAGTTTGGATGGAAAGGAAAGGGTTGATTTTAACAGTGTTTTGCTCTGGAACCTACAGGATTTAGTGATGGATTGACTATGTGGGTTGAATGAGAGAGAGGAGCCAAGGATAATGCCAAGAGAGGCAAGACAAGTGAGCAATCTATCAATCAATCACATATTTCTATTCTGACAATATGTGAGCTTGGAGTTCCTGAAAAAATTCCAATCACAATAACCTGTTTTTTCAAGAGGTTTCTGCCATTTTCTACACTATAAGCTCACTGTGGGCAGGGAACAGGTCTATCAGCTCTTATATTGTACTCTTCCAAGCCCTTAGTACAGTGCTCTTCACAAAATATGATTGACTGATGGATCTTTCTTAGATGTTTTTTCTCCAGGTTGGAGTTGAGATCAACAAATCTGTATCTAATCATGTAGGAAACCAGTTGACATGGGCGAAGGCCCACATACCCGAAAATCCGAATCAAAGTTTCTACTCTGTGTCTTCCCAAGAGGAATAATCAAGGTTTAAGAAAGTATCACTTGTTGGACCCAGAGCTGGGTATCTGAAACAGTGGAAGATGGAAGAAATAAACATTAAAGAAATATGAGGTATATTAGAATGCTAAGCAACAAGAATAAAAAAAATGATTTAACATTCGTGAGCAGAAGCATTTGGAAGACAAGGTCGTAAAAAGGACAAGAGAGATGAGAGATATTGAGAGGATTCTGGAGCTAATTCTATTAGGGACTCTGTTGTCTGCATCAGATTCGTTCATGATCAATTAGGCTCCCTGCCCAATTTAATTTCTACTAAAACCTTCCAGGTGATTTGCCTGATAGGAGATTGAATAATTCTCCCCACCTTGCACGATTTTAATTTCTTACACACTTTATAGATTTAATTAAATTTTCAAATTACACTGCTGAAAGAGTAAACTGGAGTTGTTTGGTTCCCTGGGTACTGTCCTGTTTCTGCCAAGGTATGGTACTACACACATGCTAAGAACTTTAATTATACTTTTCCAAGTACCTAGTACAGTGCTCTGCGTGCAGTAGACACTCACTAAATGAGGATTGATTGATTGAAATCAACAGCACTGTGTGCTTTAGAACTATTCTGGAATAAAAAACATTTTTAAACCCATTGTGTTACTTCTATATTGATGGCAAAGAAGTCTAAAACCCAAGATTGTTTAAAGTCAAATTGACAGCAAAATATAAAGTCTTAAATGTGAGGATAATGCTTCCATGCAATGAGACAAATTCTCATTCCATCTATAAACCCAGGGCTTCCTTCAGATGTAGAGCTTCCATAGACTTCTGAAAAACAAAATCTAACCCAGCCAGCTTTTTCTGCAAACCCTATATAAATGTCTCTCTGCCTCGGTTTTCTCATCTCTAAAAAAAAAATAGGGATTAAGTCCTCCTCCCTCCAATTTAGATTATGAGCTTTAAGTGAGCCAGGGACTATGTCCAACCTGATTCTCTTGTATCTAGTCCAGTGCTTAGTACAGTGCCTGGTAAAGAGTAAGTGTTTAATAATATCGTTTAAAAAAGGGAAAACGTACGCTTTTGCTCCGCTGTTCTGACACCTGGTGTTTGTCCACAAACAGTTTCTTCCAGGAAACAACATTTTTTAATGGAAACATCACGGGCCTGGGAATAGAGGACCTGGGTTTTTATCCTGACTCTGACTCTTGCCTGCTTGTGACCTTGCAGATTCATTACCTGTTCTCCTTCTTTTTAGACTGTGAGCCCCATGTGGGAAAAGGCCTTGTGTCTGCCCCAGTGCTTAATAATAATGATTATGGTATTTAAGTGCTTACTATGTGCCAAGCACTGTTCTAAATTATGGGGTAGATACAAGCTTATCAGGTTGTCCCACTTGGGACTCACAGTCTTAATCCTCATTTTACAGATGAGGTAACTGAGGCACAGAGAAGTGAAATGGCTTACCCAAGATCACACAGCAGGCAAATGGCAGAGCTGGGATTAGAATCCATGTCCTCTGACTCCCAAACTCATGCTCTTTCCACTAAACCACAGTGCTTCTGGTGTTTAGAACAGTACTTGGCAGATAGTAACCATTTAACAAATATTATTACTATTACTATTATTATGACATCTTAGCATACCATATCCAGGCAAGCTGAGTTTGCTAGGTGAATAGTACTTATTTTCTTAACACAAGGCAAAACAAATACTGTTAAACTCTCCTGATTATTGCTCTTAATTTGTTCTGTGGAAGCACAGAAGAACACTTAAAAGAAGTTTAGTTTCCCAAAGAAAAATATAAAAGTGGATTAATAATAATAATAATGATGGCATTTGTTAAGCACTTACTATGTGGAAAACACTGTTCTAAGCATTGGGGAGGTTACAAGGTGATCAGGTTGTCCCACGGGGGACTCATAGTCTTAATCCCCATTTTACAGATGAGGTAACTGAGGCCCAGAGAAGTTAAGTGACTTGCCCAAAGTCACACAGCTGACAATTGCGGAGCCAGGGTTTGAACCCACGACCTCTGACCCCAAAGCCCGTGCTCTTTCCATTGAGACATGCTGCTTCCCAAGATCAAAAAATGTAGTATGGTATCAATGTGTTAAATCCCTCCCAATTAAATTATGAGCCCCATGTGGAACAGGGACCGTGTCTGACCTGCACAGGCAAAAACTCTTCACCCTGGGCTTCAAGGCTGTCCATCACCTCACCCCCTCCTACCTCACCTCCCTTCTCTCCTTCTACAGCCCACCCCGCACCCTCTGCTCCTCTGCCACTAATCTCCTCCCCGTGCCTCGTTCTTGCCTGTCCTGCTGTCGACCCCCGGCCCACGTCATCCCCCTGGCCTGAAATGCCCTCCCTCCGCACATCTGCCAAGCTAGCTCTCTTCCTCCCTTCAAAGCCCTACTGAGAGCTCACCTCCTCCAGGAGGCCTTCCCAGACTGAGGCCTCTCCTTCCTCTCCCCCTCCCCCCTCCCCACCCCCCACCTTACCTCCTTCCCCTCCCCACAACATCTGTATATATGTACATATGTTTGTATGTATTACTCTATTTGTTTATTTTATTTGTACATAATTATTCTATGTATTTTGTTAATATGTTTTGTTTTGTTCTCTGTCTCCCCCTTCTAGACTGTGAGCCCACTGTTGGGTAGGGACCATCTCTATATGTTGTCAACTTGTACTTCCCAAGTGCTTAGTACAGTGCTCTGCACACAGTAAATGCTCAATAAATACGAATGAATGAATGAATGTATTAACCCAGTGCTTAGTGCAGCTCTTCTACAAATATAGTAAGTGCTTAGCAAATAGCACAGTTGCTGTTATATTGGTAAACAGCATAAAAATGCTAGGCCAATAGTAGTTTATGAATTTTAATAATTACATCAATCAATCATATTTGTCGAGTCCCTATTATACATAAAATAATGTTCTAAACACTTGGGCTAGTACAACAGACTTAGGGTGTACGCTGCCCACAAGAAGCCTACAATTTACATTAAAATATGTACACATAAAAAACAATTTCCTGATGAAAAGCTTGGTTTACATTGATTTAGTGCATCCATGACTCCAGACACTACAGTACATCAAATTGATCTAACAAACCTAAGTTTCTGCACTTGACACCTGCAGACCCTGCCTCTCTCCAGTCACCTGACAGCCGGAGAGTGTACTTCCCAGCAGACTGTTTCTCTGTTGCATTCTTTGAACCTCACTTTGTGGTAATGCTGCTTTTTTTTACTATATCTTTTTGAGGCACAGGTATACAGTGATTTGATAATAATAATAATGATGGCATTTATTAAGTGCTTACTATGTGCAAAGCACTGTTCTAAGCACTAGGGAGGTTACAAGGTGATCAGGTTGTCCCATGGGGGGCTCACAGTCTTAATCCCCATTTTGCAGATGAGGGAACTGAGGCCCAGTGAAGTGACTTGCCCATGGTCACACAGCTGACAAGTGGCAGAGCTGGGATTTGGACCCATGACCTCTGGCTCCGCAGCCCGTGCTCTTTCCACTGAGCCATGCTGCTTCTCTGCTTCATGCTGCTTCAACCACAAAATCCTGAAACCTTCCTGCCGAAAGCCCTGTGGTGATGGGCTATCAGGGTAAGCAGAGGATGCTGCTAGAAGCCGTTAATCATGAACCTGTGGCAGGCACTGTGACAGGAATGGCTGTTAGTGTTGAACGGAAGCAAAGGCAGCATCCTTATCCTCAGTTGTGGTGCTTGCTGTATGGCACTTCATTTTCAAAGTGCTATGCTTCATTCCCTTTGTAGAAAAGAAGGCATCTGGTGCAAACCAAATAGACATGTTATTATCTCTGCTAAATAGACCTGTTGTAATCATTTAAATGCTGAGTAGAAGTGTGTTTTATAATCACACTGTCAGTCAAAATAACTTATGGGGACAGGAAGTCAGAGCTCAAGCTAATGGAGACTGTGCAGCTAATAATAATGGTAATTATTATGGTACTTGTTATATGCTTACTATGTGCTACCCATTGTTCTAAACACTGGGGGAGGTACAAGTTAATTAGGTTGGACACAGTCCCTGTTCCACATTCATTCATTTATTCAATCGTATTGAGCGCTTACTGTGTGCAGAGCACTGTACTAAGCACTTGGGAAGTACAAATTGGCAACATATAGAGACCGTCCCTACCCAACAGTGGGCTCACAGTCTAGAAAGGGGAGACAGACAACAAAGCAAAACATGTGGACAGGTGTCAAGTCATCAGAATAAATAGAAATAAAGCTAGATGCACATCATTAAAAAAATGCTCACACTCCTATCCACATTTGACAGAGGCACAAAAAAAGGTAATGGACTTGCCCAAGGTCACTGCAGGACAATACAATCATCTGAATTTATTAAGCACTTATTCTGTGCTGAGGTGAAGCACGTGGGAGAGAACATCCAAAATGCTACCATGTTAATACAATCATTCATTCTGTCCCACCTGGGTTGCTGTATCAGCCTTAATGCTGACCTCCCAGCCTCCTGTCTCTCCCCACTCCAGTCCATACTTCACTCTGCTGCTGGATTCATTTTTCTAAAGAAATGTTTTTCAGGACATGTTTCTGCTCTCCTCAAATAACTCCATGGTTGCCCATCCACCTCCGTAAACCAAAAGACCTCACCGTTGGCTTCAAAGCACTCAAACACCTTTCTCCCTCCTATCTCACCTTGCTAACTCTCGTACTACAACCCAGCCAGCACACTTCACTCCTCTAATGCTAACCTTCTCACTGTGCCTCGGTCACATATATCTCACCACCAACCCTCACCCACGTCCTGCCTCTGGGTTGGAATACCCTTCCTCCTCAAATCTGACAATTACTCTTCCCCACTTCAAATCCTTATTGAAGTCATATCTCCTCCAAGAGGCTTTCTCTGACTAAGTACCCCCACCCACCTCTTCTCCCACTCCCTTGTGTGCCACCCTGACTTTCTCCCTTTGTACTTCCTCCCTCCCAACCCCACAGCACTTACTTACATAACTGTAATTTATTTATTTATATTAATGTCTGTCTCCCCCTGCCATTCATTCAATCGTATTTATTGAGCGCTTACTGTGTGCAGAGTACAGACTTTAAGCTTGTTGTGAGCAAGGAATGTGTCTGTTTACTGTTGTACTGTACTCTCCCAACCGCTTAGTACAGTGTTCTGTACAGAGTAAGCACTGAATGCATATGATTGAATGAATGGATAAAAGATGCACTTGTTAACTTCAAGGAATTACAAGATATCAGAGGGGACAAACACTAAAATTATAGGTAAAGGGAAGCAACAGAGTTTAAATATTTGTACTCATGAGAGAAAGACCCAGGGGCTTAAGAGCCCACTGCTGGGTAGGGACCGTCTCTATATGTTGCCAACTTGTACTTCCCAAGCGCTTAGTACAGTGCTCTGCACACAGTAAGCGCTCAATAAATACGATTGAGTGAGTGAGTATCCTAGTGCATAGGTGACTTGGAAGTGAAGTGCCAATGGGAGGGAGGGGAAATAAGAATTGATGAAGGAAGGCTTCCCTGGGGAGATACAATTTTAGAATGGCTTTTTAAGATGGGAAGAGGAGTGGTTGCTTGGGTGGATGTGAAAGGAGAGGGATTTCCAGGAGGAAGGAAGAACTTAATAATGTGCTCTGCACACATTAAGTACTCAGTATATACCCTGATGACAATAAGCACTTAGAACAGTGCTCAGTGCTTAGAACAGTGCTTTGTACAAAGTAAGCACTTAATAAATGCCATGATGATGATGGTAAGCAAGACTATATGTAAGAAGTAAATGGTGAAAGAGACGAGAGCAAGAGAGTGAGTAGGTTGGCTTGAGAGTAGGTGAGGTGGGTTGTATCAAGAAAGGAGCAAGTATAAGGTCAGAGAGAGCTGATTGAGTACCTTAAAGTGTTCATCGGAAGTTGTTCTTTGGTGTGAAGAGAAGACGGTAACCATTGGATAGCTCTGAGGAGTGGGAAGATTTTCTCCAAACAAGATTTTTGAAAAACGATCCAGGCAGAAGAGATTCATCAATCAATCAATGATGTTTATTGAGAGCTTATAGGGTAGTCTGCAAGGAGGCTAACATAATTAAATTCAATGGTATTTTTGTGGAAGGTTGATAAAAAGAAGTGCTTTATAATGGGATGTCTGTGGTGAAATCTTTCTTGGAGGTAGAAAAATGTGCTAAAAAAATAACAAGTTATTCCATCCTAAATAATCACATGATAGTGAATATTGCATAGACCTTTGCTAAGGCTGCTGGATTAAGAGCTTTAATCAGCCGCAAATAATATAAATTTAAATGAACACTAGCAACAAAGAAGCTCCTTTTCTCCAGCAAATACATCCCATTAATTAATATTGATAAGGAAGAAGAGCCAAGTCATAAGATTAATAATTGAAATTCTATATTGAAAAAAGCAATCTTTTTCTTATTCCCCAATAATACATAAAGGAAGGGGTGTTGTCTAGTGGAAAGAGCATGGATTGGGAGTCAGAGGACCTGGGTTCTATTTCTGCTTCTACCAATTGTCTGCTGTGTGAGGCTTGGCAGGTCACTTATCTGAGCCTCAGTTTCCTCTTCCTGTAAAATGGGGACAAAATACTACTCCCTTCTACCTCGACTGTGAGCCCCATGTAGGACAGGGACTCTATCTGACCTCATTATAATCTTTCTACCCAGTGTTTAGAACAGTGCTTGACACAGATTAAACATTTAAGTAGCATTATTATTACTACTATTATTTTATATTAGCCTTTATAGTACGGATAATAATAATAATAACAATAGTGGTATTTGTTAAGTGCTTACTATGTGCAAAACACTGGTCTAAGCACTGGGGTGGATAGAAGGTGATCAGGTTTTCTCACGTGGGATTCACAATCTTCATCCCCATTTTCAGATGAGGTACCTGAGGCACAGAGAAGTTAAGTGGCTTGCCCAAGTTCACACAGCTGACAAGTGGAGGAGTTATGATTCGAACCCATGACCTCTGCCTCCCAAGTCCACACTCTTTCCACTGAGCCACACTGCTTCAATGCTATCCCTATTACAGTTTTTTTTATTATCCTAGTCATTCTTATTTTTTTCTCTTTCCTTGTGTCCCTCAGTCTCACTTTCTGTTCATCTCTCGCGTTTTCTTTATTTCTCTCTGTTTTTCTCTTATCTTCCTGCCTCTTTCTCTTTGTGTTTGTATATATTGTGTCTTCCTTTCTTCTTCCAGGTGCATGGCAAGGATGACAATTGCCTAAAGTGCTTTCACATCAGTGTCTGAGTGCCCCTATGTAACATTGTTTCACCCAGCTGAAGAAGTTGATTTACAATCGCTGAGCTTGTCCTCTGATTGGTTCCTGCAGAGGGGCCCTGATTTGTCTGGAACATCTGCCAAATATATGACACATTTTGATGTAGTTAGGAGAAGGGAAATGGTCAGTTTCCTCAGGAACCTCAAACAGCACAACACTGCATCCCTGCCTCCACCCTTTCAGAGGATAAAGAGAAAGAGAGGTCACTACGCTGCTGCAGAGAGGGCAGAAGCAGGGATAACAGAATGACCCACCTCACACTTCATCGTCTCTGCTCCCTTGTTGCTAGATCAGTGACTTAGTGTAAACCACCTAGACAATAGATGAGGTGGAGAGAAAAGGCAGCCGTTTAAAGCACTCAATCACCTTGAGCCCTACTACTTCACCTCGCTATTCTCCCATTACATTCCAGCCCGCACAAATCACTCCTTTAATGCTAACCTTGTCACTGTTCCTCCGTCTCCTTATCTCACCACCAACCCCTCATTCACGTCCTGTTTCTCTATCCTGAAATTCCCTCCCTGCTCAAATCCGACAGTTAGTCTCCCCCCTTCCAAGAGGCCTTCCCTAACTAACCCGCACTTTCCTCCTCTCACACTCCTTTCTGTCGCCTCTCCTAGCCCCACAGTACTTATATACACATATGTAATTTATTTATCTATATTTATGCCTGTCTTTCCTCTCTAGACTGTAAGCTTGTTGTGGGCAGGGAATGTGAATATGTCTGTTTGTTGTTGTACTCTCCCAAGTCCTTAATACAGTGCTCTGCACACAGTAAGCACTCAATACAATTGAATGAATGAATGATCAAGTAATTTTGAAGGACTCTCCTGATAAATGAGTCATAGTTCAAAATGATGCTAATCCTTCATAAAACACTTTTTCTTCTCCCCACCTTTGATCTCATTTATTAGGGAAGCTGGCCTTTCTCCCATTTAGTATTTAAGAAAATACCATCACGTTAGGTATGACTTTCCTCATCTGCCCAATAAGCTAATGAACTTGGAAAGAGCTTTGCATTCTTCCTCTTTTTGTTGAGTTCGACTTTTAAAGGGCGTTGATTTTGAATTTGATTATGCCATCTTGAATAAGATGCTGCTCATAAAAACATGTCAAGATATTGAATCAAACCTTTTTACCAGATCCATTTGAAATCTTCCACTCTAAAAGTAATACCGAAGTGTTTCATCTGTGCTAAGTAGTGAAACAACTCACGTTTATTCTAAAGGAGTTTTGGTTTTGTGCATCTTAGATATTGCAAAGGTTTTTTTTTTTTTTTTCTATTGGACTGAAAATTTGGAGAGCTGAAGTGAAATGCTTTAGAGGTGTTCATTTTTTATCAAGAAATCCTTTTGGAATTAGTTCTTGCTCCAAAAATATTTACAGAAGCAGCACAAAACGTTCACATAATACAAAGCTACTGCATCCTAATCTTGAACTAGAGAGAAGCTCTTTCTGTTTCAGTAAGTTTCACATTGTCAAATGGCAGTAATTCAGTCCTCTCAAGGTCTACTTCAGAGGAGAGAACTCACCTTCTCAGGGTGCTCTATCTAGTTCAGTCACTGCCTGTCCCGCCATCGACCCCCGGCCCACGTCATCCCCCGGGCCTGGAATGCCCTCCCTCTGCCCATCCGCCAAGCTAGCTCTCTTCCTCCCTTCAAGGCCCTGCTGAGAGCTCACCTCCTCCAGGAGGCCTTCCCAGACTGAGCCCCTTCTTTCCTCTCCCCCTCGTCCCCCTCTCCATCCCCGTCTTACCTCCTTCCCTTCCCCACAGCACCTGTATATATGTATATATGGTTGTACATATTTATTACTCTGTTTATTTATTTATTTATTTATTTTACTTGTACATTTCTATCCTACTTATTTTATTTTGTTGGTATGTTTGGTTCTGTTCTCTGTCTCCCCCTTTTAGACTGTGAGCCCACTGTTGGGTAGGGACTGTCTCTATGTGATGCCAATTTGTACTTCCCAAGCGCTTAGTACAGTGCTCTGCGCATAGTAAGCGCTCAATAAATACGATTGATTGATTGATTGAAGCAGCCATGGGTTGCTTCAGTAACTGATTTTTGCTGGATTCAGGTTAAAGTAGAATTGATAGCTACAGGACACTAAACATTCCTGACACAGTCTCTCTGAATCCTGGTATGGGGGTTCAGTTTCAATTCCTCCTCCTTCATCTCCTCTCTCCAGCTGTTGGTCTGCCTTGGAATTTAGACAGACCAATTCTCTCTCCACATTTAAATCCCTCCCAAACACCCATTTCCACGATCTTTTCTTGATCAATTTCCCAGCATCCTGAGTAAATAGCATACCTTCAGGCCAGTCAAGCACATTCAAACTTTACACCCTTCTTAGAACTTATATACATATCTCCCTGATGTATTTAATTTGCTCACCCTAAGTTAAAATACTTTTATGCTTTTATCTCCCATTAGAGTGTGCACTCCTTCTGGGCAGGGACCGTCACCTTTTTTTTATTCTATATTTTCCCAGCTGAATAAATTTTACAGCTACTTCTATTTATTAATAGGAAATGGAAGCAATCCTCCTCTAAGAGCAATTCACTGGTGTCTCACCTTCACCAGAATTATATGGCCACTTACAAGAGGGAGAATGTGACTCCAAATATAACGAGAATATTATAATTCATAATGTGCAACACCAGTGATCTACCCAGCCAAGTACTTTGGGAGTTTAGAACACTGATCTTCCAATAGTAAGCACTCAATAGATACCACTGATTGATTGATATTCTGGCTTCAACAATGGTACTAAGGAATCTTGGAGGAACAGAAAGAATTTTGCTCTCCTTGACTTCCAGCTTCGACATTCAAATCTCATTATGTTGCAAACTCCTTAAGGAGAAGGTTGTGATGTGTCAACCACTATCTACTATTCCAACTTTTAAATAGAGTGCTTGGCATAAAATAGGCACCCAGGAAATCGTATTGACTGATTGAGAAGAGGAAATTTTTATTCTCTGCCATAGGATTTAAATTGTCCAATATGTCTTTTGAACAGTGAAGATCAGATTTCCAAAAGTTATTGTAAAGTAAATTAAAGCCATATTGGACTACCTGCACAATTCCACAGTAGTCCAGGTGAAGATGTATGAAAATGTCCTAGTAATTACTAACAAGAGAAAAAACACTCTGAATTCCTGAGAGAAGTAAAGGGAAGGACATTGGAGAAAAAACGTGAACTATTCTCAAAGTATTTTGAACGCCAATTCTATGCAACTACATTGTAGAAACTAGAAAATCAAATCAAATCGAAAAGAGTCAAGAAACGACTTCTCCTGCTCTATCTAGACTGTGAGCCCACTGTTGAGTAGGGACTGTCTCTATATGTTGCCAACTTGTACTTCCCAAGCGCTTAGTACAGTGCTCTGCACACAGTAAGCACTCAATAAATACGATTGAATGAATTGAATGAATGAATGAATCAGGAAACTTTGAAAGTTAATGTAATAAAAGCATAATATTCCTTGATCCCAAAGATAAGACTACTGTCTATCCTCCAAAAGCCACACAGGGAAAGTTAACCTAATAAAAATAGTAGTTCAAATTACTTGAGTTTGAGTTGAAGAGATTTTCAAGAGTAAATTTAAAGACAGAAGTATAAAAGCCAGAATTGAACCCTGAAGAACATCCACTGCTGAAGAATGAGGAAAAAAGTCATCAAAGGAAATTGAAAAAGCAGGTTTATGGCTCAGATGCTATTATATAGTCTACAAACACAGAATTGAGGCTTGGTGATACATCTGACTGAGTTATTTCACTGACACCACCCGTAGTTAATACATACGAATATTGCTGGTGAAAATCTCATCATCAATACAGTCCTATAATACTAATAATAATAACAATAATAATAATAATAATAATAATAACATGTATGTATGTATATATATGTATATATATATATACATATAACATATGTATATATATTACAATGTGGCAAATGTAGTTCAAGTCAATTAACTTTATTTTGTGTAAAAAAGATTCATCCAGAAACCTGTTTGGATATATCCTGGGAATATATTAAAGTAATGAATGGTATCAGATAAATCTGCCTAGTAAACAAACTGTCAAGTTAATGGATAAATCAGAAGATTAAATATGTCTAACTGTGCTGAGTGAGAGTGACTCCAATTTGTATTATTTGACCCTGGGAGTAAAAGGCCAAAGGATCCTATAGAGGAGAAACTCTATTATCTGTATTAGCTTGTATCTACTCCAGTGCTTAGAACAGTGCTTGGCACATATTAAGTGCTTAAAGAGTACTATTATAATTATTATTATTATCTCTCTGAGGAGTTTTGAGAGGTGCTAACAAGTGGAAGAGAGCAGGCAAGCCTGAGTAGTCCCACTGCTGCAATGCCCCAAAAACAATGGATAAAAGGGGTAACAAACTGACCCTCGTTGTCCAGCATGGAACCACCTAAGCCATACCTTGAGACACCTATGGCTATGACTTGAGCCAGTATGACAACGACCTGCAGGCAGTCTGACTTCTTGAAACTATCATCTTCACCAAGACTTAGACCAAACCAGGTGGATTGGTAACTACGGGTGTTTTGCCGTGTGTATATGCATATGCGCCTAATGTCTGTTTTAGTTTAAAGTAAAGCTTTCCACTGTAACAGTGGAGTTTGGTTTTACTTTTTGACATGTCATTTGAGCACATAAATTGATAAGGGAGCAAAATTCCTGGTTAAGGGGTCATAGGAAGAACACCTGATATCGTACGGAAGTGATCCCCTAGGCGGGGCTCAGGACACTTTCATATCATCATCAACGAAACTGCAAAATGTGTGAATAGAACCATAAAGGCAATTGCAAGAAAATTGCTAATGTATCCCATTTGCCTTTTATAACATAAAGCATTAAAAGAAAAATGACTAGTATTTGTAAAAGCTTTGCTTTAATATAGTTGATTTTGTATTTCCAAGCTGCAGGATTCTACTCTTCCTTCTCTAAGATTTCATAAATGCTAGAGTTGGCTGAAAGAATGACATGGCTCAGGGTGCAGAGAAATGATATTGGGAAAGCTCATTAAATAAGGTGGGAACTTAAAGGAGGGATTTGAATGTAGAGAGAATGTGGTTTACCTAATCTAATCTTCTCTCCTCTCTCACTATGTCACAAGTCATAATCTGTCTTCCTCTCAAGCAAACTAATTTTCCTTCCTTTCCCTTCTTCCACCTACCCATACTAACACACTTTCCGTTTCCTGTAACATCGCCAATGTCAATATCACAAACTCATCCATGCTTCTTCTACTAAACTCACCTAAAACGTTGCTCTTTCTGGAGGGTTGTCCCACTGACAATTCAAATTTAACATGCCCAAAACAGAACTCCATATCTTTCTACCCACACCCTGCCCTTCACGTAACTTTCCCAAAACTGTAGACAGCACCACCATGTTTCCTGCCTTGCAAGCCCAGAATCCTCAACTCATCTCTCTCATTCAACCCACATATTTGATTTGTCACTAAATCCTGTTGGTTCAATCTTCATAACATTGCTAAAATTTGCCCTTTCCTCTCCATGAAAGCTGCTACCATATTAGTCCAAGCATTTATCCTAAGTAGTAGCATGGCTTAGAGGATAGAGCATAGAGCATAGGCCTGGGAATCAAAAGGACCTGGGTTTGAATTCTGGTTCTGCTACCTGTCTGCTGTGTGGCTTTGGGCCAGTCACTTCACTTCTCTGGGCCTCAGTTACCCCATCTGTAAAATGGGGAATAAGAGTGTGAGCCCCATGTGGGACAGAAACTGTATCTAACATGATTTACTTGTATCTACCCCAGTGCTTAGAACAGCACTTAGCCCATACTAAGTGCTTAACAAGCACCATAATTATTATTATCCTATCCCACCATGATTACTGTATCAACCTCCTTGCTGGCCTCCTTGCCTCCTGTCTCCTCCAACTTCAGTCCATACTTCACGCTACTGCCAGATCATTTTCCTACAAAAATACTCAGTCCATGTTAACCCACTTCTCAAGAACCTCCATTCGTTGGCAAACCACCTCTGCATCAAACAGAAACTCCTTACCATTGGCTATAAAGCACTCAGTCATCTTGCCCCCTCCTACTTACTTCATTGCTCCACTACTACACCACAGCCCACACATTTTGCTCCTGTAATGCCAGCCTACTCACTGTACTGATCTTGTCTATTTCACCACTTCCCAAGTGCTTAGTACAGTGCCCTGCACAAAGTAAGTGCTCAATAAATACGATTGAATGAATGAATGAACCACTGACCTCTCACCCATGTCCTGCCTCCAGCCTGCAATGACCTCCCTCTTCATATCTGACAGACAATCACTCTCTCTACCTTCAAAGCCCTATTGAAGGCACATCTCCTCCAAGAGGCCTTTCCTGATTAAGCCCTCATTTCCTCTTCTACTTCAATCTTTATCACCCTTGTACTTGTATTTGCTCCCTTTTTTCACCCCTCAGCCCCACAGCACTTATGTACATATCCATAATTTATTCATTTACATTATTCATATTTTCTTAGAATAGTACTTGGCAATAGTAAGTGCTTAACAAATACCATAATTATTATATTCATTATTCAATATATTCATCATTTATAAAGGAAGACTTGCTATGAAGATCCTAGAAAAAGTCATGAAATGTGCTGATTTCACAATTGCCACAAAAATACAAATAGTCAACTCTATGGTGCTCCCAGTGATAAAGTATGAAACCGAAAGCTGGATAGTGAAAAAACAGGATATAAAAAACATAGACTCTTTGGAAATGTGGTTTTGGAGAAGGCTTTTGCAAATAACATGGACTGCCTGAAAAACAAACAAATGGATTTTGGAGCAAATTAAATCAAAGTAGTCTTTGGAAGGCCAAACGACTCAACTTGGATTAGCAAATTTTGGATCAGGAGGACTAATTCTCTGGAGAAGACACTAAAGCTAGGAAAAGTCCAGGGAAAACATGGAGGAGGTAGACCATCAGCTGGGTGGATTGAAACCATAACAGTGATAACAGACGAAGCATTAGAAAGGTTGCGGATTATGGCAAAGGTCAGAATGCTCTGGAGAAAGTGTATCTACAGAGTCACTATGAACTGGAAATGACTCGAAGGCACTTAGTAATAATGATATTGTCTCTCTTCCCCTCTGGACTTTAAGCTGGGAATATGACAGGGAACATGAATACTAACTCTTGTTATACTGAATTACTCTCACTGTGCCTCGTTCTCTCACCGTGCCTCGTTCTCGCCTTTCCCGCCATCGACCGCCGGCCCACGTCATCCCCCTGGCCTGGAATGCCCTCCCTCCCCCATCCACCAAGCTAGCTCTCTTCCTCCCTTCATGGCCCTACTGAGAGCTCACCTCTTCCAGGAGGCCTTCCCAGACTGAGCCCCCGCCTTCCTCTTCCCCTCCTCCCCTTTTTCATCCCCCCACCTTACCTCATTCCCTTCCCCACAGCACCAGTATATATGTTTATATGTTTGTACGTATTTATTACTCTATTTATTTATTTTACTTGCACATATCTATTCTATTTATTTTATTTTGTTAATATGTTTTGTTTTGTTCTCTGTCTCCCCCTTCTAGACTGTGAGCCCACTGTTGGGTAGGGACCGTCTCTATGTGTTGCCAACTTGTACTTCCCAAGCGCTTAGTACCGTGTTGTGCACACATTAAGTGCTCAATAAATACGATTGATTGATTGATTGATTATACTGTGCTTTCCCAAGTGTTTAGTTCCAGTACTCTGCACACAGTAAGCACTAAAAAAATATAATTGATTGAGGCATTTCTTAGTTAGGCTCCCCATCTTCCTAGATGTCCACTCTAGGTATTGACATTATGAGTTGACATTAGAGTTATGTCAACTCATCAGTACTCAACACTGTTGTGTTCATCTGCTTCTAATATCAGTGCACTATGTAATAATAATGATGGTATTTGTTAGGCGCTTACTCTGTGCAAAGCACTGTTCTAAGCACTGGGGAGGATATAAAGTGATCAGGTTGTCCTATTTGGGGCTCACAGTCTTAATCCCCATTTTACAGATGAGGTAACTGAGGCACAGAGAAGTTGTGACTTGCCCAAAGTCACACAGCTGACAATTGGTGGAGCCAGGATTTGAACCCATGACCTCTGACTCCCAAGCCCGTGATCTTTCCACTGAGCCACGCTGCTCACCAGTGATTGGCATCTGTCTCCCACATTAATTTGTCAGTTCCTCAAGGTATAGGAAATACCTCTCTTACTACTTTTCCATTCTTCAGGAGAAACATGAATAGCAGATAAAAGAGCACAAGAGCTGCTGCAGCACAAACCATTCTTACCAGAATTGATTCCTCCATGCAGTCTCTGTGTCCTGTACTCCCAGAAAGGAGGCTTTTCTTGTTCCTTACTTTACACACAATTAAGCTCCATTCAATAATGCTTATCTTGATGATGATATTCTTTTTCTGGCTTTTTAATTCCATAGAATTTGGGGACCATTCATTCCTTGCAATTTATTATGGATACAGGATTAATTAGAAGATAGATGGAGGAAATATTCTTCCATCTTCCCCAAAGCAGTTTTTCCTTATTTGCCCTAGTGTGTATTTCTCTAAATATAAAGTTCCCAAACTCTAACATCCCACACTTGTGTGTCTAACTGGAAATGCGTATAAAACGCAATACAGAAATGATGTACCCTGCCAAACAAATTTCTACATAAGTATACTTAAACATAATCTATGTCATGTGTAGATAGGTCCAGTACTAAGATTTGAGCCACAGAATAAATGTCACTAAGCAAATATAAACACATAGATTATGAAGTTTATAATCTATCAATGAATGGTATTTATTGAACACTTACTGTTTGCAGAACACTGTACTAGGCAAAGGTTTCTCAATCCTGGGGAATGAATAGTCTATGAGGATGAGACAATGTTTTCAGGACCCTCACAAAACAGCGATTATGCCTTTGTTAATAATTCATTAATATTCTCCTTCTACCCCGACTCCCTTGAAGAAGTCATTCATTTCCCAGATTCGACCCTCCAGCCCTGGCCTCTTTTCTTTTCCGCCCTCTAGACTATAAACTCCTTATGAGAATATGGGGCAGGGACTATGTCTACCAACTTTGTTGTATTGTATTGTACTCTCCCAAGCACTTAGCACAGTGTTTTGCACATAGTAAGTCCTCAAATACAATTGATTGACAGAAGTGCATCTGTTGTAGGCTCAGGTTCAAAATTACTCATTTAAATAATGAAATGCTCAAGCTGACCCAAAATAAATCACTTTGAACTTGAAAAGAGAAGAGGAGGACTCCCTCAAGATAAGCAGAGTGGTCTAGTGGAAAGAGTACAGGCCTGAGAGTTAGAAGACATGGGTTGTAATTCTGTATCTGCCAATTGTTTGCTCTGTGACCATGGGCAAGTCACTTAAATTTCCTGTGCTTCAGTTACCTCATCTGTAAAATGGGAATTAAATACTCTTTCCTTCAATTTAGACTATGAGTCCTGTGTGGGACAGAGACTGTGTCCAACATGATGAACCTGTACGTATCCCAGCACTTAGAATAGGGCTTAACAATTAAGCACTTTACAAATACCATAAAAAAATTAAGATAGGAGAAAGGATTGGTTAAGGAAAAAAAAAATAGTCCGCACATGAAATGATTGATTTCATCAACTTAATGGTCAAAGCAACAAATCAGCTTTCCCCAGATATCTAAAATAAGGAGAAAGAAATGAGAAAAAGAGAAAATAAAAACCATGAAAATAAAATCCACAATAGACATAAATAAGTTTCTTTTTTTTTTAATTTTAAATTTAATCCACTGGTCTTAACTGTATGTCCACCTGAAAATTTTGAATAACATTTGAATTGTAAGAACAATTAAGAGATGTTCAAATTGTTAGAAATCCAATGGCCATCCTTAGCTCAGATGAAATAATGCTTTTACCTCTCTAGCCTTACAATTTTAGTTAATTTCTGTAACAGATGCATGGATGATATAAACATTTTGTCAGAAAATTTGTCAGAAAATTGTTGCTGGGAACCGTAGTGTAGAACACCCTGAAAATGAATGTTTTGTGACTTGGTGTGCAAGATACAATTTTCTTTGCATGGAGGCAAAATGAAGTGATGACAGAGTTCACAAAGTTTATTCTCTTTTTGAAATTGCATTCTGACCTTACCTTTCAATGGGCGTCTTTCTAAAAGTTAAACTCGACAGCCCAAGAAATTTTGCAGACTTTGGTCAGTAAACTGGCAATCACAGTTCTAGAATCTGCTATTTTTCCTTTATATCCTTTCTGCTCAAGAGAATACTAAAGAGACATGTCAGCTTTTCTGGGTTGTTACTTGATATTGATAGAAAATGCTATATGTTTAAATACTCCCCCTTCTCCTTAAAGGTTTTTCTTCTAGACTGTGAGCCCGCCGTTGGGTAGGGCCATCTCTATATGTTGCCAACTTGTACTTCCCAAGCGCTTAGAACAGTGCTCTGCACACAGTAAGCGCTCAATAAATACGATTGAATGAATGGAATGTGTAAACCTGGAAGCTAGTGTTATTATATAGAACAAGCACTACTAACCAGAAAGCTAAAATCTTTAATAAACTGAAGGAAATTTCCTCAATCTTCAACCTTCGGCAGGAAAATGGAAAAATGTAATTTTCCAAACACCTTAAATGATGATAGATCAACAGTTTGCCTTAACAATTGAAAAATAATAATGATGGCATTTATCAAGTATTTTACTATATGCCAAGCACTGTGCTAAGCTCTAGAGCTGATACAAGATAATCAGAGAGATACTATCCCTCCTTAGATTTTACAGTTTAAGAGGGAGCAAGAACAGGTGATTTACCCCCGCTTTACAGAATACAAAAATGATTCCCAAGGAAACTGAGCAACTTTTTCCAAGGTCACAAAATAGTCAAGTGTCAGTGCTAGAACTAGAACCCTCGTCTCCTAACTCCCGGTCCTGTGTTGTAACCTCACTGAGGGCAGGAAATCTGTCTGTTACATTGTACTCTCCCAAGCACTTGTTACAGTGCTTTGCACACAGTAAGTGCTCAATAAATATGATTGACCTACTGTTTTCTTTTCACTAGGTATCATGGACACATTCAATATGATTGAATGAATGGACCTAATTCATTCATTCAGTCATATTTATTGAGCGCTTACTGTGTACAGAACACTATACTAAGTGCTTGGAAAGTACAGTTCAGCAACAAAAAGAGACAATCCCTGCTCACACCGGCTTACAGTCTAGAAATACATTAGAAAGTCATTATTTAAATAATAGTTACTATTTAAATCCTTGAAAGTTTATCAGTCTAACATCTCTATGCTATTTAGGGTTCAAAGCATTTGATCTGTGGTAGAAGGGTGCCTCATTTTATCATCAAGTGCATCCTCTAGACTATAAACTCATTATGGGCAGGGAAATTGTGCTAATTTTGTTGTATTGTAGTGTTCCCAAGTGCTTAGAACAGTGCTCACATGTAGAAAGTACTCAATAAATATTATTGATTGATTGATACCACACACTACTGGCTTATGCTGGAATGAAGTGCATACTGTGAAAAACAAATAAGAAAAATACATTTAAATCCAATATAGTAAAGCAGTAGAAGTATATTTTTTCCTACATGGTATTATGAATTTGTCCTACCCTATAAATTTCATTATCACAGAAGAAGCTAACATGGTATAGTAAAACTACTGAAATATTGGACGTTAATAGTTGCATCCTATGGAAGATCAAGACAAAATCATTCCACGTGCCCTGAGATAGACTCAGGAATAATGAGCAAGTTGTTTGATAAAACTAAATTACTTTCAAATAAATCTTCCAAAATATGAACAGGCAAGATTGAAGATTGATCTAAATCTACCCATCGATTCAGCCTAAAATTCCATCTGTGAAGCAATGGTTTTACTGTAAGTACAGCAAAATATGTGTATACCCCTTCAGAGCCTTATCCCCCAGTTCAAAGCTTAAAAAAGCACATCTCCTCCAAGAGACCTCACTAAGTCCTCTTTTCCTTTTCTTTTACTCCTTTTTATGGCACTCTGACTTGCTGCTCTCTTTATTCAATCCCCCCTCCCACCCCCACAGCACTTACGTATATATCTGTAATTTTATCTATTTATATTAATGTTTGTCTTCCCCTCTGGACTGTAAGCTCATTGTGGGGAAGGAATGTGTCTGTTATATTTTTGTACTGTACACTCCCAAGTTCTTAGTAAAGTGTTCTGCACATAGTAAGCATTTAAGAAACAAGATTGACTCTAAGCAATGCTGTGATCTGTTGGATTTGAAACAACAGCGCTAGTGCTCAGTAAATACGACTGACTGACTGACAAGCTGTTCCACTCCTGAAAGTCCTTGATATAATAATAATAATAATATAATAACCAATACCGTTGGTTGTGATCACTATTTGCCAGGAATTGTACTAAGCGCTGGCACAGATAAAAGCAAATCAGGTTGGACACAGTTTCTGTCCCACGTGGGGCTCACAGTCTCAATCCCCATTTTACAGATGAGGTAACTGAGGCCCAAACAAGTGGAGTGACTTGCCCAAGGTCACATAGCAGAGAAATAATGTAGCTGGGACTAGAAACCATGACCTCTTGACTCCCAGCCCTCTGCTCTATTCACTAGGCCATGCAAGCTCAAGTTTGCGGTGTCCAAACACTGAGCTGATTTTACTCTATTCTCCAATAAAAATATGAAGTCCCAAAGCTTGACTTCAGGATGGCAATTTGGGTTTGAGAAAGAGAGGAAAACACACTCGAGTAGCAGTGTGGTCTAGTGGATAGGGCATGAGAAATACCTGGGTTTTAATCCCAGATTTACCACTTGTCTGTTGTGGCTGACCTTGGGCAGTTCACTTCACTTTTCTGTGCCTCAGTTACGACTACTGTAAAATGGGGATTTAGACTGCAAGTCCCATATGGGCAGGGACTCTGTCCAACTTGGTTAGCATGTTCCTGCCCCTGTGCTTAGTTCAGTGCCTGGCACATAGCAAGCGCTTAGATACCGTCATATCTAATACCTAATAGTTTCTAATACACACACACACACACACACACACACACACACACACACACACACACACACACACACACACACATTTTCACCAATAGCCTCCAAATCCAATCAGGGGTTGAAAGTGCCAAGACGTAATTTGTTGGACTTGCACGCTCTATTCACCCCTACACCAGTCCCACAGGACTTATACATTTATCCATAATTTATTAATTTATATTAACATCTGTCTCCCCCTCTAGACTGTAAGCTCACTGTGGGCAGGGAACTTGTCTATGAACTTTATAGAAATATGAAAGTAGTATGAAAGTCTATGAACTTTACAATTTTATGAACTGTTATATGAATTTTGTCTTCTCCCAAGTACTTAGTACTTTGCACACAGTAAGCCCTCAGTAAACAGAGTTGATTGATTGAGTATTGGCATATTCACTTTGAAAATGAATTAATTCACAAAAGAAATTAAACGTGTCCTTACAAAGAAATTGAAGGGTGGAGATATACATCCTGCTCAAAAGTAAATGGCCGGCCATATTTTCTGTCATTTTAATTGCAACTAAAAATGCACTAGCTAGGTTTTGAGATTATAGTATGTTTTAAAAAAATCACTAGGGATTCATTTAGTAACTTGAAATAATTAGTGCGCTATCAAACATGCAAGACTTTTTAATCAGTATTTTTTTGTGCATTTTTTACTGTAGTCATTGATTATATCCTGAAAGATTCTAGTTGATATTTTAAAATAAAAAGTATTTCACCAGTTGGTAAATGAATGTCATTGTATATTAATTATTCTATACAGTCTGTGACTTTGAACAGTAAAGCATCATTTCCTGAAGGGATTATGTTGTAGCAAATCCTCAGAGAAGCAAATTCAAGGTGGGTGAGCAATTGCAGAAATTAGAAGCAGGGTTAAATTTGCACACCAATAGTATAATTTATATAAAACTAGTGTTGTTTCAAACTAATGGTATATATAAAGAAAACAATGTTATGAAAACAAAAGAATCCATCAAACAGCTCAAGAAAACCATGGTTGGCAAGAATTTTGTGCTCAGATAATTTAGAATGAACATTTAGAAGAAGTACCTGTCTTCTAAAGGCTTACATTCATCTTAAGCACTGGTCATAGTACAATAACTTAAAGATAAATTATTGTAAAATAGCAAATAAATAGATCATGCAATTTTCACTCATTTTAATTTTTTAATAAGAAATATTGAAGTTCAATGGATAGAAAAATCTAAAAAGAAGTCAAAGGGAACATTTCTTATGTATAATTATTTCACCAATAATTAAGGAAACTAAGTTAAAAGAAATGCATTTAGGAAGGTACTAGATATGACATTATCTTTTAAAAAAAACAACAAACACCAATCCCCTACAAAAAAGACTTCTTAATGAAAATGCTCACAGGCCTTGAACTAATAATGTTGCTAGCAGGACTGTGATAATAATTGGATATGGGGTGGAATTCAAAGTTGAATTTATAGATTCTTAGTGCCTGAGGAGTACTATTCATTTCTGTTTGAAATAGCTAAGAGTAAACGTAGCACCATTGCTGAAAGGACACTTAAAAAATGGTGCTGTCTCTGTTAGCTCTGGAGAAACAATCCTTATTTGATAGATTTTGTGATGTGTGAAACATTGGTACCTATATCTGGGAGCTGTTGGAGAAATGAGACAATGTGATTTATATTTAATGTCTAAATTTGTTGTATTAAACAAAACCTGCATGTGATTTTAAGGGTGTCCTAATGTAGCTAAATAATTTATTTGCCATAGGATAGTTCATTCAAGTGTAAAATTAAATGACACCTAAATAAAGCCAAAGATCTTAAAGACTGAGGCAATTAAGCACTTATCAAATAGACCTTTTTCCCCAGTGTATCTTTTCCAAGAATTCAACTTAAATGAAGATATTTTTACCTAAAATTACCATTGACTTATTGTTTGACTGTACTCAAAAAAGCCGTAATGTTTTTTTAAAATGCAAGTGAACACTTCACCCTGTCATGGAGATAAATGAAGTGAATTCATCAAATAACTAAACTCAATATCAATATTGATGATGTTATACATGATAGCACACAGTCACTTCCATTTAAGAAGCATCCTAAAGGCTATAGCCTGTGTCTGAAGGGCATACTCAACCTACATAAGATATGGTCTTTCTGAAACATTTATTTTTCACACCCGAGAGAACCCATCTGTGTTATCTCTATCAGTTTATGGTAAACCCATACAAGTATAAAACAATTCAGTTTATCTGGAAAGGCATATGTATGCAGGCTGTTTTATTTGTTTTTCAGATTGAAGAGCTTAATCTTTCGGTTACTTCTAAATGGCAAAACTTGAATCAATGGCTGTTTTATAACAGCACATCCAAGATATCCTTATTTTCTTTTTGTCAAATGATTTTGTGATTTATCTTTCAAATCTTCTTTCTCAACCAGCTGTTGAAACTCTAGTCTGATTTGTGGTCTATCTCCAACTTCTACAAATGGCTCTTCTCTAGTCTAATTGATCATCCATCCTCAAATACCTATAGCTGTATTTTTCCTCTTGCCCTCCAATTGTCATTTCCTCACTATTCATTTTTCCAAAAATTCAGATTTCTGCTGCTTCACTGTTTAAGGCATCTCTATCTTCAAAGTTTGGCTAATGCTTTCTTTTCCACCTCTCTCTAATGCCTTATTTAAGCCTTTTTAGATATTATCTACCATCTCCAAAGATAGTCTATCCTACTCTATCCTAATCCTCCTCGACCTCTCAGCTGCCTTCGACCCTGTGTACCACCCCCTTCTCCTCAACACGCTATCCAACCTTGGCTTCACAGACTCTGTCGTCTCCTGGTTCTCCTCTTATCTCTCCGGCTGTTCATTCTCAGTCTCTTTTATGGTCTCCCCGTCCCTCTCCCATCCCTTTACTTTAGGGGTTCCTCAAGGGTCAGTTCTTGGTCCCCTTCTGTTCTCTATCTGCACTCACTCCCTTGGTGAATTCATTCACTCCCATGGCTTCAACTATCATCTCTACGCTGATGACACCCAAATCTACATCTCTGCCCCTGCTCTCTCTCCCTCCCTTCAGGCTCGTGTCTCCTCCTGCCTTCAAGACATATCCATCTGGATGTCTGCCCGCCATCTAAAACTCAATATGTCCCAGACTGACCTCCTTATCTTCCCTCCCAAACCCTGCCCTCTTCCTGACTTTCCCATCACTGTTGACAGTACTACCATCCTTCCTGTCTCACAAGCCCGCAACCTTGGTGTCAGCCTCAGACTCCGCTCTCTCATTCACCCCTCACATCCAATCCATCATCAGAAACTGCCGGTCTCACCTCTGCAACATCACCAAGATCCATCCTTTCCTCTCCATCCAAACCGCTACCTTGCTGGTTCAATCTCTCATCCTATCCTGACTGGATTACTGCATCAGCCTCCTCTCTGATCTCCCATTCTCCTGTCTCTCCCCACTTCAGTATATACTTCACGCTGCTGCCTGGATCATCTTTTTGCAGAAACGCTCTGGGCATGTTACTCCCCTCCTCAAAAATCGCCAGTGGCTATCAGACAACCTACGCATCAGGCAAGAACTCCTCACTCTCGGCTTCAAGGCTGTCCATCACCTCGCCCCCTCCTACCTTACTTCCCTGTTTTCCTTCTACAGCCCAGCCTGCACCCTCCACTCCTCTGCCGCTAACCTCCTCACTGTGCCTCGTTCTTGCCTGTCCTGCCATCGACCCCCGGCCCACGTCCTCCCCCTGGCCTGGAATGTCCTTGCTCCACACATCCGCCAAGCTAGCTCTCTTCCTCCCTTCCAAGCCCTACTGAGAGCTCAACTCCTCCAGGAGGCCTTCCCAGACTGAGCCCTCTCCTTCCTCTCCCCCTCCCCATCCCTCCCACCCTACCTCCTTCCCCTCCCCACAGCACCAGTATATATGTTTGTAAAAATTTATTGCTCCATTTTACTTATACATATTTACATATTCTATTTATTTTATTTTGGTAATATGTTTCGTTTCGTTGTCTGTCTCCCTCTTCTAGACTGTGAGCCTGCTGTTGGGTAGGGACTGTCTCTATATGTTGCCAATTTGTACTTCCCAAATGCTTAGTACAGTGCTCTGCACACTGTAAGTGCTTAATAAATACAATTGAATGAATGAATTAATAGTCCCTAGAACCACAATATTTTCCTCATTTTTCTGGACATTCATATTTTTTCTCAAAACTTAAATAGGCCAAACAGCCAAGTTCCAACTCTGTTGCACTTTGCATTGCCTAACTTCAGTTTTTGAAACCAAGAAACATTTGATTGCTATCCTACGTATTGTCAGTAAACTACTGTTAAATTCATAAATTAAGTATTCACAATGGCAAAATTGTGAAAACTCATTTGGATTTTAAACATTACTCTGTTTTTCTGGATTGGTATTGAACAGATGGGGAAGTATGGATAAGTCTATATAACAATTCTCCACCAGAAGTCAATGGCAAAGAGGATGATTTTGCCGCACAGTGAATGCAAAGAGAATCTAAGCAGTAAAGTACGCTTTGAATGTCAATCATACTCATTGAGGACTTACTGTGTTAGGAGTGCTAAGTACAGGGGAGAGTTCAGTATAACAATCTAACAGACACATTCCCTGCCCACAATGAGCTTACAGTCTAGAGGAAAAAGAATGTGTTAGGACTGGAGAAACTGATAAAAATGCTTTGATTTTTTTTATTTATTTATGCCTGTTTTGTCCGCACATCAACCCCCTAGGGTAAGTTGGAAGGCAGGTAATATTATCCCCATTTTGCATATAAGGAAACTGAGGTACAGAGAGATCAAGTGATTTGCCCAAGGTCACACAGCAAGCTGGTGGCAAAGCTCAGAAATGAACACTAGATCTTCTGGTTCCATGACCAGAATTTTTGCAATTCTGCTTGCATCTCAGGGGTACAAACATGACTTGTTAGCAAATTAGCAAAAGATAAATTCACCATCAGTAGAACTTATTAAAACTTCAGTATGGGAAACTTAGATTAGCTAGGCTCAATGGAAAGAGCCCAGACTTGGGAGTCAGAGGTCATGGGTTCCAATCCCAACTCCTCCACTTGTCAGCTGTGTGATTTTGGGCAAGTCACTTAACTTCTCAGTGCCTCAGTTCCCTCATCTGCAAAATGGGGATTAAGACTGTGAGCCCCAAGTTGGACAACCTAATTACCTTGTATAATCCCCAGCGCTTAGAATAGTGCTTGGCATATAGTAAGTGCATAACAAATACCATTATTATTATTATTATTAGGTTTAAACAAGATTACTGGGATTGCTTCTGCCTCACCCTCATTATAGCATAAAACTGTGTGGGAAGGCAATGTGTCACTTCCTTGCTTTTTACCAATTTGCCTGTTATGTGACTTTGAGCAAATCATTTAATCTCTGCATCCCAGTTTCCCCAACTATCATATAGGGGTTAAATGCTGTTCTCCTTCCCCTTTGGACATTGAGCCTCCTGTGGGCCAGGAACTTTTCTGATCCGATTGCATTTTATCTATTCCAACGTTTGGGACATTGTTTAACAAGTATCACAGTTATCATTATTATTACTGCTTTCCAAGAGCTTTATCACCTCCCCAGTGGGCATTCGGTAAATGCTGCTACCACTACTGCTTCTACTGCTACCCAGCTTTGACTCTTGATTAGCCTGTGGCCTTACATTAGTGATCGTTATCGAGTTCCTTCTGCCAGTTGATAGAACTGGTATGTCAGGGATTCTGGGCCATGTTCAGAGTCAGAATGTAGCTCTAATAATGTTATTTTTTATCTGCACATATCAAAATCACTAACACTAGTTAGCCTTGGGTGTGAGGTATGTCTTGTACATTTTCTTGACAAAAGAACATTGTTAAAAAAGAGAACATTTTCTTCTGAAAACTTCTTTCTACATCATGCTCTGTCCATCCAGATCTATCCACAGAGCCCACTCTATACTTTAATATTTTCAGGTAGTTTTGCTTCCAATAGAGAATGGATTGTGACCCTTTGGGTACTGTCAAAAACAGTATCGGCTTTTTTGTGATGGTAAATGAATCCACTGACCATTTTAAGGTGCCTCTGGCACTACAGATCCTCGATGAATGTCAAAAGAAATGGAGAGATTACCATATAAGGGTTGCAAAATTACTTTGGAATTATGAAGTCAACTTTTACAGGGGTCTCCTATCTACAAAGAATCTGTCATAAAGAAGAGATAGATAAATCCTGCAAAATCTGGAATACAGTTATGATGACGAAAGAAAACAAAACAAACGTGGTAGAGAAGGATGTGTTTGAGCAAGAAATGTCGTACATCATATCACTGCAATGCTTTTATTTATTTATTTATTTTTATGGTATTTGTTAAGCACTTACTATGTGCAAGACACTGTACTAAGCCCTGAGGTAGATACAAGCTAATCAGGTTGGACACAGTCCATGTCCCACATTGGGTCCAAGTCATAATCCCATTTTACAGATAGGGTAATTGAGGCACAGAGAAGTTAAATGACTTGCCCAAGGTCACAGAGCATCTAGGTAAGTGGCAGAGCTAGGATTAGAACTCGGGTTCTTCTGACTCTCAGGTCCGGGCTCTATCCACTAGATCACACTACTTCTCAATGCTTTGTGGGAAAGACAAAATAGTCATTTTACTACTTTTAAAAAATGAAAATTCTCAATATCTGGCTAACTGTGTTACTCAAAAATTTCTAGAAAATCAACCCTTAGGAGAATTAGCTTTATTCAAAGTTACTAAGAGGTAATCTCCTAGGAATAACTGAAGCCAAAATACAAAAATTATATTGAAGATGAAAAACTCTAACAGCATTTTTTTCCCATAGTGTGTTCAAAAAGGCAGTCTAATATCACCACAACTCTTTAAAACAAAATTTCAGTTGTTCTTGTATTAGAAAGGGCTATCATGCAATGATGCAGCATCAGAATGATAGATTGCAGGCTTCATAGTTTATGACATCTCTAGAATCCCTTTTATAACCATTCCTGCGAATGGGAAAAAATGGAATTTCAAATAGCTAAGAGGTTCAAAACAGCTTCTATTAACTCTCAAGCACCAGCCTTTATCATGATATTAGCTGTGCAAAAACTTGAGTTCTAAAATATCCTTTGTTTATTACTTTATCCTTTTAATATTGCAGGCATAGAGAGAACCTGAATGCCTGCCTTAAGAGTTGAAAAGAGCATTGGGGGGGTTATTTAGTTGTTTACAAATAATAAGAGAATATTCCCTTGTGCCATGGGATTGAATTACTGTGACTGGTATACCATTTTTCATTAGCCAAACATAGCTACATGAACCTAATGATGGAATGCTTTATGTCAGCCTCCAAAAGGAAAAGGTTGATGAAGTTGTTTTAACATTACTGCACCTAAAGTAATGTTTTAGCCGGCTAAGCATAAATTTAAGAGCAAAAGGAACAAGGTAACTGAAGTACCTGTTGGATATTTTTTATATAGAACAGTGCCCAGTGCCTAGAACAGTGCTTTGCACATAGTAAGCGCTTAACAAATGCCATCATTATTATTATTATTATTATTATTATTATTATATAGTAGATGGCTCTGTATGAGTGAACTATAGAATTAGAATATAGAGTAAGATATAATGACAATAATAATAATAATAATAATAATAATGCACTTATTTCTGAAAGTACTATGCACAAGCAAGTAAGATCAGACTCAGATTTTGCTCCCACATGGGCTTACAATCCTAGTAGAAGGAAGCAGTTAAGTACACCCCACTTAACAGGTCAGGAAAATGAAGCACACAGAAATGCTCTGAGTTGCCCATGAGTCAACCAGAGGCAGGGCTGAGATTAAATTCCAGCTCTCCTAACTCTCAAACACTTGGATTTTTTTCCCCTAGGCAAATCCACCTTATAGTCATAATACATTGTTCTGCATTAGAAATGCTACAGTCCAGCACTGTGGTTAATGCTGAATGAAAATATATGTTTTACCAAACACTGAAACATTTCTGTAATAATAAGAATAATACATTATGTATTTTCTATTATTATTCTTATGGTACTTGTTAAGCACTTCATAAATGCCAAGCACCCTACTAAGCACTGGGGTAGATACGAGATCATAATTATATCAATTATAATCAAGATTATATATATATATAATTTATGCCTTTGAGAAAATTGTTTAATACTCACACTTTCAAATTTTATCATGCTAATAAATTCAGCATCATTTGGATAGCCAAGTCTGTGAAAATTTGAAATACTGAAACCAATGGTAGTTGATGGATTCTTAAGAAAGTCATGCAGGAAGAAGAGTATCTACTCACCTCATGTCTTAGTCATATATCTTAGAAAGTAATGTGTTACCTCAACCAAGAGTTATCCCAGCTTTTCAATTTCTCAGCTGCACTTCTACAAATGAATGGGTTCTCTCCCTCAGTTGTAACATCTCTGAAAATCAAGGTCAGTTATATAGTGGTAATGAAAATTCTAATTACATTTTGTATAAATGTAAGGCCTAAATTACAAGGCATCCTGTGAGGCAGGGAAGCTCAGGAATGATCTTCCATGGTTATTTTTATATTTTGTAATATTTTTATTATTATCAGAGAAGCTTTTCAGCAATTCTGAAATTTCTCCATTCAACCACAACCTCCTCCCCTGCCTTCTCTCCCACACAGTCCCTCCCTGAAACTCTGCCTTGTTGCTCTACAGAGAACTCCGAACCTTTTCCCAGCTCCATTTGCTAGACTCACCATGTCCCATCTGGTCTCCATACCCATCTTAACACCTCTTGATGCACACACATCCATGTTCTCAGCACCTCCCTCTCAACTGAACTCAACTCCCTCATTCCCCTGTCCCTCCACTGATCTTGTTCTACTAACTCGCAACCCTGGAACATCTCCATAGTCTGCTTCCTCTGCTCTTGTGCACAAGTTGCAGAGCAGTTCTGGAGCAAATCCACACACCAGGCCAAACTCATCCACCTCAAACTTCCTCAGTTGCTTCAGCTCTGCCCTCTCCTCCTTCCAGAAACATTATTTTTCCATCCTTAATGACTACCATGCTCATTGCCCTTGATGTTTAACTCTCACTGCAGACTCCCTATTCCTCCTTCCAACTCCTCTGCCTTCCAACCTCTATCCGTGGGAAGGTTCAGATCTGGGTCCCTTTAATAATGATGGCATTTGTTAAGCACTTACTGTGTGCAAAGCACTGTTCTAAGCGCCGGGGAGGATACAAGGTGATCAAGTTGTCCCTCGTGGGGTTCGCAGTCTTAATCCCCATTTTACAGATGAGGTAACTGAGGCACAGAGAAGTGAAGTGACTTGCCCAAAGTCACACAGCTGATGAGCGGCAGAGCCAGGATTTAAACCCATGACCTCTGACTCCCAAGCCTTGTTCTTTCCACTGAGCCACACTGCTTCTCACCTTTCTATTCTCCATCTATACCTACTCCCTTGGAGAAAGCACTTCACTTCACCTTCAGCCCCACAATATTTATGTACACATCCCTCATTTATTTTAATGCCTGTCCCCCCGCACCCCTAAACTTTAAGCCCCTTGTGAACCAGGAACATGTCTAAAAAACAATTAGGTTGTGCAACCAGAGATGGATCCAAGACAAAGTTGTGCAGTTAATAGAGGGCAACTCTTCTTTCTGCAGACTCTCTAATCCTGCATGTGTAGCATGGTTTAGTAGGAAGGGCCTGGGTTTGGGAATCAGATGTCATGGGTTCTTATTCTGGCCCTGCCACTTCTCTGCTGTGTGACTTTAGTCAAGTCACTTCACTTCTCTGTGCCTCAGTTACCTCACCTATAAAATGGGGATTAAGACTGTAAGCCCCGCGTGGGACAACCTGCTTACCTTGTATCTGCCCCAGTGCTTATAACAGTGCTTGGCACATAGTAAGCACTTAACAAATATTATTATTATTATTATCATAATTATTATTATTATTAGCAACACTCTCTGCTACTCTCCCATCCTTCCCAGCGGTATCCTCAGAGGAACTCTCCTCCCTCCTCTCAAGTGCTACTCCGGCCACCTGTGCTTCTGAGCCCATTCCCTCTCATCTTATGAAATCTCTCGCTCCATCCCTTCTCCCCTCCTTAACTTCCATCTTCAACCGCTCACTCTCCACTGGTTCCTTCCCCTCTGCCTTCAAACATGCCCATGTCTCTCCCATCCTAAAAAAACCCTCTCTTGACCCCACCTCACCTTCTAGTTATCGTCCCATATCCCTCCTACCATTCCTTTCCAAACTCCTTGAACGAGTTGTCTACACGCGCTGCCTAGAATTCCTCAACAACAACTCTCTCCTCGACCCCCTCCAGTCTGGCTTCCGTCCCCTTCATTCCACGGAAACTGCGCTCTCAAAGGTCACCAATGACCTCCTGCTTGCCAAATCCAACGGCTCATACTCTGTCCTAATCCTCCTCGACCTCTCAGCTGCCTTTGACACTGTGGACCACCCCCTTCTCCTCCACACGTTATCTGACCTTGGCTTCACAGACTCCGTCCTCTCCTGGTTCTCCTCTTATCTCTCCGGTCGTTCTTTCTCAGTCTCTTTTGCAGGCTCCTCCTCCCCCTCCCATCCTCTTACTGTGGGGGTTCCCCAAGGTTCAGTGCTTGGTCCCCTTCTGTTCTCAATATACACTCACTCCCTTGGTGACCTCATTCGCTCCCACGGCTTCAACTATCATCTCTACGCTGATGACACCCAGATCTACATCTCTGCCCCTGCTCTCTCCCCCTCCCTCCAGGCTCGCATCTCCTCCTGCCTTCAGGACATCTCCATCTGGATGTCCGCCTGCCACCTAAAGCTCAACATGTCGAAGACTGAGCTCCTTGTCTTCCCTCCCAAACCTTGTCCTCTCCCTGACTTTCCCATCTCTGTTGACGGCACTACCATCCTTCCCGTCTCACAAGCCCACAACCTTGGTGTCATCCTCGACTCTGCTCTCTCATTCACCCCTCACATCCAAGCCGTCACCAAAACCTGCCGGCCTCAGCTCCGCAACATTGCCAAGATCCGCCCTTTCCTCTCCATCCAAACTGCTACCCTGCTAATTCAAGCTCTCATCCTATCCCGTCTGGACTACTGCACTAGCCTTCTCTCTGATCTCCCATCCTCGTGTCTCTCTCCACTTCAATCCATACTTCATGCTGCTGCCCGGATTATCTTTGTCCAGAAACGCTCTGGACATATTACTCCCCTCCTCAAAAACCTCCAATGGCTACCGATCAATCTGCGCATCAGGCAGAAACTCCTCACCCTGGGCTTCAAGGCTCTCCATCACCTCGCCCCCTCCTACCTCACCTCCCTTCTCTCCTTCTACTGCCCAGCCCGCACCCTCCGCTCCTCCACCGCTAATCTCCTCACTGTGCCTCGTTCTCGCCTGTCCCGCCATCGACCCCCGGCCCACGTCATCCCCCGGGCCTGGAATGCCCTCCCTCTGCCCATCCGCCAAGCTAGCTCTCTTCCTCCCTTCAAGGCCCTGCTGAGAGCTCACCTCCTCCAGGAGGCCTTCCCAGACTGAGCCCCTTCTTTCCTCTCCCCCTCGTCCCCCTCTCCATCCCCCCGTCTTACCTCCTTCCCTTCCCCACAGCACCTGTATATATGTATATATGGTTGTACATATTTATTACTCTATTTATTTATTTATTTTACTTGTACATTTCTATCCTACTTATTTTATTTTGTTGGTATGTTTGGTTCTGTTCTCTGTCTCCCCCTTTTAGACTGTGAGCCCACTGTTGGGTAGGGACTGTCTCTATGTGATGCCAATTTGTACTTCCCAAGCGCTTAGTACAGTGCTCTGCACATAGTAAGCGCTCAATAAATACGATTGATTGATTGATTGATTGATTATGTGTAATCCTCACCTGAGTCCGATGAGATTTTTAGACTCACAGAATCAAAACTGGGACCACTTTGGGAAGCAGTGAAGCCTAGTGGAAAGAGCATGGAGCCTTGGACTCAAAGGACCTGGGGTCTAATTCTGGCTTTTTTTTGTTGTTTTATGGTATGCTTTAAGCACTTCTATGTGCCAGGCACTGTACTAAGTGCTAAGTAGATACTAGCTAATAGGTAAGACACAGTCTTTGTCCCCAGTGGGGCTCACAGTCTTAATCCCCATTTTATAGATTGATTTTATAATTGATTGATTGATAGATGAGCTATCTAAGGCCTAGAAAAGTTAAGTGACTTGTCCAAGGTCACAGCAGACAATTGGTGCAGCTGGAATTAGAACCCAGGTCCTTTTGACACCAAGACCTGTGTCCTAACCATTATGCCATGCTGCTCTGCCACTTTCCTGCTGTGAAAGACCTTTGGTATGTCTGTTTATTTACCTGCCAAATAGGGATTCAATACCTGTAACTGATATATATTGTAACAACTCCAGGGCTTGGCACCTCGTGAGCGTTTAACAAACATCACAATTATTTCTGCCTTTCCACTTTTCCTTTGCTACCAACTTCCTACTGAAATACATCTAGTAAGCACTTAATAAATGAAATAATTAATGGTTTTATACCTACAGGATTGAATTAACCATTGGGATAACTGTGTTCACCGGCCTCAGAACCATTGCCATAGCTGGCGAGTCTTGCAATTGTTCTATCCTAGGTCGTGCAGAGTCAGCCTTATGCCAAAATCCTCTATCAACCTGGATAAGCTAACTCAGCTGCAAAAGGAACTGAATTTACACAAATGAAAGAAACAGTCTTCTGAAAGAATGAAGTCTGCCCAATGTAGAAGCAAGACATGAGAATGGTTATTATTAAGAGGGGCACTAAGTGTAGCTAAACCTAGCTTCATTAAATTAATTGCTTCATTTGATCTGTGAGACTTTAAGGTAATTGCAGTTATAAAAAAAACTTTTCTTTTTTTGGTGCAGAAATGTAAAAATTATCCCTTGTCAAAATGTATACGTATTCAGCACTGGAAAATGAGAACAAATTTACACAGTGCTAACTAGGACTGAGGAAGTTTTTACTTTAATTACATGGTTGTTGCAGGTTCTTTAGTCTCTGGAAGAAATGGAAGAAGCTGACAATGAAATAGTATATAATCAGAGACAGTGAAATTGTTTGGTGGCTTGACATGCATTTTATTGTTAAACTCAAGATTCTATAAATGGTAGATGGCAAATCTTTGTTCCAAATGGTGGGGGTAAGGAAATAGTTCTGTCTCTATGGAAGTCACTTTCACCACCTTCCAAGCCTTACTGAAGGCACGTCTCGTCCAAGAGGCCTTTCCTGACTAAACCCTCACTTCTCCTTTTCCCATTCACTTGCACTTGGATTAGCACCCTTTATTCACCCCTCCCTCAGCCCCACATTTATTTATATCAATGCCTGATTCCCCCTTTAGACTGTAAGCTTGATGTGGGCAGGGAACATGTCTACCATAGAGAAGCAGCACGGCTCAGTGAAAAGAGCCCGGGCTTTGGAGTCAGAGGTTGTGGGTTCAAATCCCAGCTCTGCCAATTGTCAGCTGTGTGGCTTTGGGCAAGTCACTTCACTTCTCTGTGCCTCAGTTCCCTCATCTGTAAAATGGGGATTATGACTGTGAGCCACCTGTGGGACAACCTGATCACCTTGTAACCTCCCCAGCGCTTAGAACAGTGCATTGTACATAGTAAGCACTTCATAAATGCCATCATTATTATTATCTCTGTTATACTGTATTCTCCCAAGAACTTAGTACAGTATTCTGCACATGGTAAGCACTCTATAAATTCAATGGATTGATATCAAGTGAGAGTTCTTTATCTCTTCATGGATATTTGGGGTTTCTGTCAATGTCATCCTTTGGTTTGTCATTGGTAGGACCAACTACTCACATGGTTTCCATGAGGATAAATCACCAAATTATCGCAGATATGTGCCTAGCACTTTGCTAGACTCTGATATAACTATGACAAAATCAGTTCAGACCTGGACTGGACTAAGACAGTGTAGCTCATAAATATGTAGCTTATAGCTTATACAGTTTAGCTTATAAATGATCCCAGTAGAACCTATGGAGAAGGAACTGGAGAAACTATGGAGTTCTGTTTTGGGGAAGCAGGATTGCCTAGTGGAAAGAGGAAATAAGGAGATTTGGATTTGAATCCCAGTTCTGCTACTTACTAGATGTGGGCTTGGAAAGTCACTCAACTTCTCTGTGCTCAGTTTCCTCATCTGTAAAACAAGGGTTAAGTACATGCTCTCTTCATTAAATTGTAAACCCCATGGGAGACAGTGCTCTAATTTATTTTATCACCCTAGGGCTTAGCACAGCACTTGGCATGCAATGATTGTGGTATTTATTAAGTGCTTATTATGTGCCAAGCACTGTACTAAATCCTGGGACAGATACAAAATAATCAGGTGAGACACAAGTGCTCATAGTAGGTGAACAGCATGGCGTAATGGATAAAAGCCTGGGTATCAGAGGACCTGGGTTCTAATCTTGGATCTTTCACTTGCCAGCTGTGTGACCTTGGGCAAATCACTTAAATTCTCTGTGCTCAGTTTCCTCAATTGTAAAATTGGGGTTCAGTATCTGTTCTCCTTCCTGATTTACTGTGAGCCCCATGTGGAACAGCAACTGTGTCCCACATGATTAACTTGTATCTATCCCTGTGCTTAGAACAGTTTGATGCACACTAAGTGCTTAACAAATACCATTAAAAAGAAGATACTAAGCGTTTATAATAGTTACCACAATTAAGCCCTCATCTCACCAGTGTAGCAGAAGTCACAGTGAAGATGAGAATGTGAATAGAGTCATAAAGCATATGGAGGAAGTAGTAAGTCAATAAGCATTTATGAGAGGGATAATGACTCTGGAAAAAAGTGATACCTATCTATTCATAAACAGCCTTTACAAGAACCAAGTACCTTTAAGCCTTTTCCTGCATCATCCTGTTGGAGACCAAATATTAATAGAGTCAGTAGGAAACATTAAAAGAATGAAGATAGAAATTTACATTGTTTACATTGAGCAAAAAGCATGATGTATGGTAGTTCTTAAAGGATAAAGAGACTTGTTTAGAATCTGTGAAGAATCACAAGATTATCCTCTTCCTAATTGAGGACACTTCCAAATTTGAACACTTACTGGAATATTTCTGATTCTTTATATTAAAACCCCATCAACTGATAAACAAACACATTTTAGTGGTGACACTTGTTAATAGATTGTGTATTTACTGTAACTGCAACAGAACTCCAGCATTAATTGCTTCCCTACTGAAAGAAGGCAGTGAAATTTGTAAACTGTAACACTGTCTTGTGCAAAGAGAGGCAACACCATATATTCTTTACAGAAGTGTTTACAGTCACTCAGCCTATATCTGGAAATGAAGTGATCCAAGGTACGGAAGGAAAGACGTACGAATGGAGTTGATGATTGAGTGGAGTTACTCTATCAGAGATAGCATTGTAATTGAGAGGCTTATATTAATGCAGCCCTTTGGCCCAAGAAGGACAATCCTCTCAAACATTTCCTGGAAGTGATTTTCCAAGAGATAGATACTACAATAGAGAAAGAAAAACGATCTCTCTCTAAGGATGAATCCCTGGGGCTTATGGTAGTGACAAATTATTTGAGTACATCATCTTGAAACAAAAAGTTTGAATACCCTTCCAGAATACTTTTTTTTACATCGTGTACTGTCATGTTCAATAGGGTAAACCATAAATTATTTAATAACAATGATAACTATTTATTCTGATAGCTGGCAAAAGGGTTGTCATGGAAATGATCATTAAAATAAAAATAAGTGCAGCTAGCTAGTAACTGGAAGATGTTTTAATGAAAACACTAACAAGTCTATTTAAGGGATGAAGATTGATAGTAAAAGGAATTAAAAGGATCATGGCCGCTAGGTTAGCTGACCTATGTTTCACTGTTTACTTATAGCTGCTAAAATAGCTTTAGCAAAGCAGCAAGGCTAGATTAGCATTATCTACATTTAAGGGATTATATTGCAATTGTTAACAATACAGCCTTTCAAACAAGTAAAAACCCAACTAATATCATCTTGGAAGAATAATTTTCTTTTAACTGGCAAAGTTTTTTTATTTTTAAAGCTATAATCATGGGCTACAAAACCCATAAGATTTTGTTATGCTTTTTCAAGCTGTGCCATCATGTTGGGATTTGTTTTTTGTTTTTTTTCACGTTTTGGTATTATAAACATTTCAAATCTAATGGGGAAATACAAGTGGCTAAATGTATAACAGACACAAAACATGATTGATATAATGAAAGCAAAAGTAAACAATTGAATAACAAAATGACATCAATTAATCAATTGCACTTACTGAGCACCTACTGTTTGCTTAACACAGCCTTAAGTGCTTGGGAGAGTAAAATAAAAATAATGAATGTGATCACTGCCTTCAAAGATCTTACAGTCTATCATCATCATTATGGTATTTGTTAAGCGCTTACTATATGCCAGGCACTGTTCTAAGCGCTGGGTAGTTACAAGATAATCGGGTTGGACACTGTCCCTGTCCCACATAGAGCTCACAGTCCTAACTCCCATTTTACAGATAGGGGAAGTGAGGCACAGAGAAGGTAAGTGACTTGCCCGAGTTCACACAGCAGGCCATTGGCAGAGGCGGGATTAGAACCCATGACCTTCTAACTCCCATGCCCATGCTCTATCCACTAGGCCATGCTGCATCTCACAAGTAAGTAAGTCTAGTAAAGAAGGGAGACAGGCCCTGAAATAAATTACAATTGGAGGAAAAAACAGAATGTAAAGATATGTACTTAAGTGCTGCTGGGTTGACTAAGTACTCAAATACTTAGATGTTACAGAAGTGACAGGACTGAAATGAATTACAGGTAGGAGAAAGAAGGAAATGGTGGTTTGTAGGTGAATGTGTTTAAATAATAGGTTATAAATGATAAGTACTTTAGGTCTTCAGGATATAGTAAATATTTTTGTGTTTAAGTGGTCCAAAAGGGTGAAGTGGAAGTTGAGGGGGGAAAAATACTCAAGATAAGAAATTGATCAGGGAAGGCTTCCTGGAGGAGACGTGATTTCAGACGAGATTTAATTATTTCTAAAACAGAAATCCCTATCTTCCCACCCAAATCCTGTCCTTCCCCATGGCTTTCTCATCACTGTAGAAAGCACCACCACCTTTCCTGTCTCACAAGCCTGTAACCTTAGCATTCTTAACTCTCTCTCCTTCAACCCACATATTCAACCCATCACTAAATCCCATCCGTTCAGCCTTTACAACATCACTAAAATCTGCCCTTTCTCTCCACTCAAACTACTACCATGTAATCCATGCAATTCTCCTACCCCACCTTGTTTACTATATCAATCTCCTTGCTGACCTCCCAGCCTCCTGTCTCTCCCCATTCCAGTCCATTCTTCACTCTGGTGCCAGGATCATTTTTCTACAAAAACATTCAGTCATGTTTCCACATTCCACAAAATCTCCAGTTGTTGCCCAGCCACATCTGCATTAAACAGAAACTCCTTAAAGCCCTCAACCACCTTGCCTTCTCCTACCTCATCTTGCTACTCTCTTATTACAACCCAGCCCACACACATCACTCCTCTATTATTAACCATTCTAAAAGTATCTCCATCTCATCTGTCTCACCACTGACCTTTCACCTTCATCCTGCCTCTGTCCTGGAATGCCTTTCCTCTTCATATCCAACAATTACTCTCTTTTCCTTCAAAGTTTTACCGAACACACATCTCCTCTAAGATGAATTCCTTAAGGCCTCTTTTCCGTTTTGTTTTTCCATTCTCTTCTACACCACCCTGACTTTCTCCTTTCACTCATCCCTCTTCCCAGACCCATAACACTTATGTCTATATCTATAATTTTAACCATTCATATTAATATCAGTCTCCTCTCTAGACTGCAGGCTAATTGTGAGCAGGGAATGTGTCTGAAATACTGTACTCTCCCAAATGCTAAAATCAGTATTCTGCACACAGTAAGCACTCAATAAATAGGATAGACTATAATAGACATAGACTGATAGACTATGGGGAATGTTGTGGCCTTTCAGATTTGAACTATCAGCATTAGTTCTGGCCTCCTCAGGCAGAAGATCTAATCTCTCCCTATGACTGTCCCTTCGCAGTGGGGGCTGGGAGGAGGGGAGAGGATAGTAGAAGAAAGTAGGACATGACTTGGGAGGTAGGGGCAGGGGGCAGACAGGCACTTTATGTGATGACAGAATATTCCAAAGTCTATTGTACTCTCCATAATGCTTAATACAGTGCTCTGCACACAGTGCTCAATAAATGCAATTGATTGACTGATTGTTTGTTTTGAAGGGGAAAGGAGGACCAGACATGGGAGAGGGTGTGTTCAAGAGGTTGGCAAGAGAAGAATAAGATACAGTGAGGTGATTAGCCTGAGAGGAAAGAGAGTGCAACTGGAGTATAACAAAGAAAGGGAATGAATAGGTAGGCTGAGGATGAGCTGACTGAGAGCCTTAAAGTAAACCATTTTGTGTTTCTGCTTCTAATGTGTAGCCAGATATGTGACAGGCATGTGATTTCTATAGGAGGAATTTGTCTGGGCTAAGAGTGTGTCTGGGCATCCTATATCTCTACTAATCCTTAGTAAATGGGATTATTATGTTATGTTATGGACCCAACATGGTGCTGCTTCCCCTGTGACTGACATCTACCAATCATATGATGCTGGCCTGACACCCGCCCTCCTATCACTCATTCCCACGGCCCTGCCAGAGCAGCCTCTCTCTCCACCTCTACCCACATGCAGTAACATGGATGTGTTAATACTAGAAGCGGTGGCAATAGAGAAGTTGGGGATATGGAGGAGAATGTCCCAGTGGACATGATCCCTACTCAGGAGTCAGAACAGAGATGCTTCATTTTTCCCTCCACCTCTTTTCAGTTCATGGTGGCTGCAGCATTCTGGACAGGGGAATTGTGACAGGTGTGGCAGTAGTGGCAGCAGAAGCAATAGTTTTCTACACCCAGATGTAGACCCCCAGCTCCAATCCCTCCCCAAAGAGGCCTTTCCATCCTCCTCTGTGGGAGAAACAGCGTGGCTCAATGGAAAGAGCACGGGCTTGGGAGTCAGAGGTCATGGGTTCAAATCCCAGATCCTCCAATTGTCTGCTGTGTGACTTTGGGCAAGTCATTTAACTTCTCTGTGCCTCAGTTACCTCATCTGTAAAATAGGGATTAAGACTGTGAGTCCCACGTGGGACAAACTGATCACCTTGTATATCCTCCCCAGCACTTAGAACAGTGCTTTGCATATAGTAAACACTTAACAAATACCATTATTATTATTATTTTACTTCCTGAGGATCCAGGGTGACTGTGGCTGTGGTTTTTCATCCTACTCCTCCTCTCTGTCCTGAGCTGCTGGGATGACCTTCCAGTTAAACTCTGGAGGAAATCCCACCCCTCTCTTCCCCTTTGCCACCCCATGCCATGAGATCAGGAGACTTCATAACAAACTATGAGGAGAGTGAGAAGATGATAGCTCGTTTATCAGATCATCTTAGAGGATTTCATCTATTAATATGCCATAGTGCAAACACAATGTATCAATCCATGGTAGAACTGTGGAAATGAAAGTGTAACGGCTTGATGTTTCTGAGGTATGGGGAAGATGTGTACAGAATGTCATTTTAGAAAAATGATCTGAGCAGCAGAATGAAGTATGGAGAGGCTGAAATATACCTGGGGTAGGGTCAGTGCCCAGAACAGCAGGGTGACCATCTGAATGGAGGGAAGAAAGGAGAAATTCTGGAAATATTGTGGAGGAAAAGCCAACAGGATGTGCACAATGGACTAAAAAATATGGGATGAAATAGATAGAGGTGTCCAGAATAATGCTGAAATTATGGGCTCCAGAGACAAGAAAGAGGATGGTATTGTCCATTATGATGAGAAAGAGAGGACTTGGGAGGGGAGATTAGGAGTTCAGTTTTGGACATTTGGAACTTTATGTGTCAGTAGATTATACAAATAGAGATGTCCTAGAGGCAGCAGAGAACACAGGATTGCAGAGGAGAGAAGCCAAGGTTAGCAAGGCAGATTTGGGAGCCATACACATAGTAGTGGTTGATGAAAGGTTGCAGTGGATAAGAATGAGAATAGTTGAGATATTTGTAAATTCCTTACTTTGTGCTGTAATTTATGTTGTAATTTATTGATTATTTATTTATTTATTTAAGTTAATATCTGTCTCCCCCTCTAGACTGTGAGCTTGTTGTGTGCAGGGAATGTGTTCATTGTACACTCCCAAGTGCTTAGTTCAGTGCTTTGCACATAGTAAGGGCTCAATAAATACAATTCAATGAATGAATGTGCCAAGCATGGTACTGAGTGTCAATAGGTCAGGCATGTCAATAGGTCAGACACAATCCCTGTCCCAGATTGAGCATTCAGTCAAAGAGGGAGGGAGAACTGGCATTTGTTAATCCGTTGTTGGGTAGGGACCATCTCTATATGTTGCCGACTTGTACTTCCCCAGCATTTAGTACAGTGCTCTGCACACAGTAAGTGCTCAATAAATACAATTGAATGAATTTTATTGATGAGCAAAATGAGGTACATGGAGATTAAGTGACTTGTTGAAGTTAAGCAACAGTCATGTAGCAGAGCTGGGATTAAAACCAATGTTCTCTGACTCCTAAATCTGTGTGTTTTTTAATGAAATTTATTGAACATTTACTATGTTCCAGGCATTTCACCATCCTCTGAGATAATTACAAGCCAATCAGGTTCAACTCAGTTAATGTCCCACACGGGGCTCACAGTCTTAATCCCTATTTTACCGATGAGTTAACTGAGCACAGAGAAGTTAAGTGACTTGCCTAAGGTCACACAGAAGACAAGTGGTGGAGCTAGAATTAGAACCCAGGTTCTTCTGATTGCCTAGCCCACACTTTATTTACTAGGTGATGCTACTTTTCACTTAGATAATGTGTACATAAGTTAAAAGAACAGAGTCTTGAGGGAGGCCCTCAGATAGGGGTTGAGGGCACAGCCAGCAAATTTTGCTGTGGTAAATGGGAAACCGGGAAAGAACTGTGTCACTGAAGCCAAGATTAGAGAGGGTTCCTAGGAGAAAGGTGTGGTCCACAGTAAAGAAGGCAGCATTGCTCAGGGGAAAGAGCACGGGCTTTGGAGTCAGAGGTCATGGGTTCAAATCCCGGCTCTGCTGATTGTCAGCTGTGTGACTTTGGGCAAGTCACTCAACTTCTCTGTGCCTCAGTTCTCATCTTTAAAATGGGGATAAAGACTGTGAGCCCACCGTGGGACAGCCTGATCACCTTGTAACCTCCCCAGCACTTAGAACAGTGCTTTGCACATAGTAAGTGCTTGATAAATGCCATCATTATTATTATTATTATTCTCTGTGCCTCAGTTACCTCATCTGTAAAATGGGGATTAAGACTGTGAGCCCCTTGTGCGACAACCTGATCACCTTGTAACCTCCCCAGTGCTTAGAACAGTGCTTTGCACGTAGTAAGAGCCTAATAAATGCCATTATTATTATTATATCATTAAGGCAAGCAAGAGGTGAGAGAGGAATACAATATAGTTGTGTCCATAAGATTTGGCAGGGGGGAAAGTGAACTGAAGAAAGCAGAAACAAAAGTTTAGTTTGTGGGGAGCATAGAGTCCAAGTTGAAATGAAGAGAGAGAGGAGAGCAGATGGCTAAATTAATAAAACTAATCATAATAATAATAAAGAGAGAGGCAGTTGATGACTATGAGATAAATGCAATCAACCGGCACTCACTGAGCCCCTAATAGGTACAAAGTACAAAGCTTGGGAAAGAAGCCATCCCTCAAGTAGATTTCAAACTAGCAGAGGAGTTTGAAAAGTTCTTTAAAGTCACTCAGTTACTTTAGTTTTGTCATGCATTAGAAATAATATTTATCATGCCCTTGTGTACAAATCACTGTATTAAGACCTGGAAAAAGATAAACAAATAGAACTGGACAGTCTCTGGCCCTCCAGGAAATCCCAATCTAAGAATAAGTGTTGAGACAGGGAGAGAATTGGAGGCAGACACAGTACTAAAGATTAAATATAAATAGACAAAAAAGATGAAAAAAGTTTAGAATTAGTTGTCAAGGAGACCAGAAGGGGAAGGGGCTTCCTGGTGCTGCAGCCCAGGTCAGCTGGGGTTAATTAATAAACCAGTTTGTTTACTGAGCTCAGGGCACTGTACTAAGCACTTGAGAGAGTGTATTTCAAGTTAGTAGACATGTTAACTGAACACAAGAAGCTTACAGTTTAGAATGTGAGACAAATTAAAAATGTTACAGATATGTATATAGGTGCTGTGAGGCTGAGAATAAGATGAATAAAGGGTACAATAAAGGGTACAGAGTGACACTGAAGGGAGAGGGAATAGAGCAAATGAGGACTTAGGAAGGGAAGAGCTCTTGTAAGGCTTTGAAGGTGGTGTGAGATGGTTTGTTAGATATGATAGGGGAAGAGAGTTCCAGGCCAGAGGGAGGATATGGGCAAGGCGTCAGCACCGAGGTAGAAGTACAGTAAGTATATAGGCATTAGAGGAGTAGTGAAGTGAGTGGGCTATGTTGAAATAGGAAATCAGTGATGTGAGAAAGGTGCTTTAAAGCCAATGGTAAGGAGTTTCTGCTTGATGTGATGCTACAAGGGCAACCATTGGATGTTCTTGAGAAGTGGAGAAACCTGAAGTGATCTTTTTTTATAGAAAAATAATCTGGGCAGCAGAGTGAAGTAATGACTGGAAAAGGGAGAGACAAGAGGAAGGGAGATCATCATGGAGGGTATTGAAGTTATCAAAGCAGGAGAGACGTGCTTAAATCAGCAGCGTAGCAATCAATCCCTCATTGAGCATTGATTTTGTCCAGTGCACTGTACTAAGCACTTGGGAAGAGTACAGTGTAACAGAGTTGATAGATGTGTTCCCTTTCCACAGTGAGCCTACAGTCTAGAGGGGAGAGATGGGTGTTGAATAAATTAGAGATGTATGCATAAGTGCTCTGAGGCCGATGGAGGGGTGAATAAAGAGTACAAATCCAAGTGCAAGGAAGACATGGAAGGGAGGGAGAAAGGAGGAAATGAGGATCTAGTCAAGGAAGGCCTCTTGGAGTATATGTGCCTTCAATAAGGCTATGAAGGTGAGGAGAGTGATTATGAAGTGGCAGGGCATTCCAGGCCAGAGGCAGGATTTGGGCAAGAGGTCAGTGGCAAGAGAGATGAGATTGAGGTAGAGTGTGGGGGTGTGGCTGTAATAGTGATAATTAATAATTATTGTGATATTTGTTAACTGTTTACTATGTGTGAGGCACTGTACTAAGCACTGGGATTGATATAAGCAAATCGGGTAGGGCACAGTCCCTGTTCCCCGTGGGGCTAGTAGTCTCCATCCCCATTTTACAGATGAGGTAACTGAGGCCTAGAGAAGTGAAGTGACTTGTCCAAGGTCACACAGCAGACAAATGGCAGAGCTGGGATTAGAACCCATGACCTGACGCCGAGGCCCATGCTCTATTTCACTATAACATGCAGCTTCTCTAGTATGCCACACTGCTCCTCTAGAAGGAAATCAGGAAGGTAAGGTAGACTGAGTAATTTACAGCTGATGGTAAGTAATTTTTGTTTGCTACAGAACTGGATTGGCAACCACTGGAGGTTCTTGATGGGTGTGGAAACATGAACTGAACATTTCTGTAGAAAAATGATCGGGGCAGCAGAATGAAGTATGGACTGCTGTTGTGAAAACCAAGAGGCAGGGAGGTTAGCAAGGAGGCTGTTGCAATAATCAATATGGGATAGGATTTGTTATTGAATTAACACAGTTTGGATGGAGAGGAAAGAGTGGATTTTAGCTATGTTGTGAAGAGTGAATAGATAGGATTTCATGACGGATAGACCATGCGGGTTAAATGAAAGTGATTAGTCGAGGATAATGCCAGAGTTTTGGGCTTGTGAGATAGGGAGTGTGGCTGTACTGTCTACAGTGACAGGAAAGTCAAAGGGAAAATAAAGCTTGGATGGGACCATAAGGAGTTCTCTTTTGGACATGTTAGGTTTGAGGTGATGGGATGACATCCAAGTAGAGATGTCCTGAAGCCACGAGGAAATCTGAGACTTCTGAGAGGGAGAGAGGTCAGGGTTGGAAATGTATATTTGGGTATCATCTGTATAGAGAGGGTAGCTGAAGCCATGGGAGTGAATGAGTTCTCTAAGGGAGTGGGGGTAGATGAAGAATAGAGCCTTGAGAGACTCCCACAGTTAGGGGGTGGGAGCCTGTGAAAGAAGAGATAAATGATTTTAACAATGTTGTGAAGGTAGAACCGGAAGGATTTGGTGATAGATCAAATATATGGTTTTAATGAGACAGATGAGTCCAGGACAATGCCACGGTTACAGGATTGTGAGACAGAGAGGGTAGTGGTGTTGTCTACAGCAATGCAAAAGACAAGGGGAGGAAGGGTTTGGTTGAGAAGATGTGTTCTGTTTTGAGCATGTTAAATTTGAAGTGTCAGTGTGACATCTTAGTATAGATATCGTAAAGGCAGGAGGAAATGAAAGACTGTGGAAGAAGACAGAGGTAGATTGGGTAATCATCCATGTAAGGATGGTAGTTAAAGACAAGGGAGCAAATTAGTTCTCTGAGGATGTGGGTGTAGATGGAGATTAGAAGGGGACCGGAAATGAGCCAGAAATGAACCATTAGTGTATGTGAGGCAGATAAGGGGCTGGTGAAAGAGACCAAGAATAAGCCACCAGAGAAATAGGAAGAGAACATTTTCAGTGAAGCCAAGCTTGGCTAAAGTTTTGAGGAGAAAGGTGTCATCCACAGTGTTGCAGGCAGCTAAGAGGTCTAAAATGATTAGAATGGAGTATAGGCTGTTGGATTTGGCAAGAAGGAGGTAATCAGTGACCTGTGAGAGGGGGCAGAAGCCAGATTGGAGGGGTCAAGGAGAGAATTGAAAAGGAGGAAGTAGAGGCAGTAAGTGTAGTTGACTTTCTCAAAGATTTAGGAGAAGATCCAACTTTCCCAGTGGTCTGGTGGGAAGAGAGGCTGAGGGGCAAATTGCTGCTGATTTAAATCTGTTTGTGGTCCTGTAGGGTCAAGGTAAGTCATGATCAAGGGACCTGGAGGTGTGGTGGGAAGGGACAGGGTGATCTAGTTTTAAGTCAATAGTGACAAAACATCCTGTGTAGTACCCCGTGAGGCCGAATGTTATAACTGGTCAAGTAGACAGTTATTGGGCCCTTTTACCACTTGAAGCAGCTTGGCATAGTGGACAAAAGATGGGCCTGGAAGTCAGAAGGTCATGGGTTCTAATCCCGGCTCTGCCACTTGTCTGCTGTGTGACCTTGGGCAAGTCACTTCACTTCTCTGCACCTCAGTTACCTCATCTGTAAAATTGGGATTGAGACTGTGAGTCCCATGAGGAACAGGGCCTGTGTCCAACCTGATTGTACTTCCCAAGAGCTTAGTACAGTGATCTGCACACAGTAAGCGCTCAGTAAATACAATTGAATGAATGAATGAATAAACTTGTATCTACCCCCGCGCTTAGTACAGTGCCTGGCACATAGTAAACACTTAATGAATACCACAATTACTATCATTATTATTAGTAGTAGTATTACCCAGCAACAGCAGTGTGGCTCAGAGGAAAGAGCCCGGGCTTGGGAGTCAGAGGTCATGGGTTCTAATCCCAGCTCCCCCACTTGAGTGGAGTGCTGTATGTCTGCTGTGTGACCTTGGGCAAGTCACTTAACTTCTCTGAGCCTCAGTTACCTCATCTGTAAAATGGGGATGAAGACTGTGAGCCCCCCATGGGACAACCTGATCACCTTGTAACCTCCCCAGCACTTAGAACAGTGCTTCTCACATAGTAAGCACTTAATAAAAGCCATTAAAAAAAGCCCAGCAGAGCAAGTCTCTGATATACAGGTCATAAATCCTGGTAGATATTTTAAATAAAGCCTTAAGCTACCGTTTCACCAGACTTGGGAATGGCTACACATTACCTGCATGCCTAAAAATCTCTGCAAAGTCAAACCTGAGCCTTGAAATACTGCGCGCCATACTTTGTCCATGCCATAGTTTAATAGGTAATAAAGAAAGACACGTACAATTTAAGAGTCTGATTTTAGAGTGCTTATGCACCCAAAATCGAGGTCTTAAATTGTACATGTCCTTCGATATTGCCCTACGAGTTGTGGTGAGAACAAAGAATGAGGTGCCATATTTCAAACATTTTCCCCAGTGTAAGAATCCCTATTTTAATAGACTGAAGAACACTAAAAAAGTTTTCAGAAATCCCTATAATTGAAACAGATGATTTTTTTCAAAAAAAAAAAAAAGGTCAGAGGGGGCAATTGCTTTGCTTCTTAGTTAACAGAATAACTCCACTCATTATTTCCCATGAATAAATCATCACTGCTAATATTTTGAAGTGGGTTTCAAGTACTGCTGTGTGACCTTGGGCAAATCACCTTTTTTTTTGGTATTTGTTAAGCGCTTACCATGTGCAAAGCACTGTTCTAAGCATTGGGAAGGATAGAAGGTGATCAGGTTGTCTCATGTGGAGCTCACAATCTTAATCCCCATTTTACAGATGAGGTAAATGAGGCGTGGACAACGTGATCAGGTTGTCCCATATGGGGTTCACAATCTTGATCCTCATTTTACAGATGAAGTAACTGAGGCACAGAGAAGTTAAGTGACTTGCCCAAAGTCACACAGCTGACAAGCGGTGGAGCAGGGATTTGAACCCATGACCTCCAACTCTTAAGCGTATGCTCTTTCCATTGAACCACGTTCTCTTTTCCTCAGTTACCTCATCTGAAAAATGGGGATTAAGACTGAGTGACATTTGGGACAGGGACTGTGACCACCTGATAAACTTTCATTCATTCATTCAATCGTATTTATTGAACACTTACTGTGTGCAGAGCACTGTACTAAGAGTTTGGAAAGTACAATTCAGCAATAGAGACAATCCCTGCCCACAGTGCACTTATAGTCTCGAAGTGGGAAGACAGACATCAAAACAAGTAAAAAGGCATCTCGTATCTACACCTGCACTTAGTACAGAGCCTGCTACATACTAAATGCTTTAACAAATACCACAGTTGTATAAAAGATAACTATATTTTAACATAACTTAAAACATAACTACGCAAAAGTTGCAGTATCATACACGTGTATATATGGCACTGTTCTATGAATAAGGGAAACCGCTTTAGGAACAATGCTTTAGAAAAATGATTGAATGCAAAATGTAGCTAGAATTGATTTATTCCCAGTCATCAGGATGTATAATAAACAGTTTCAGGGAAGTAATGTGAAATAATCCATTTTTCTGAGGCTGTAAAGGACTTCTTTGGGAATCTGATATTCACCCCACCTTCAACCTGACAGCACTTATATCCATATACATAGTTTATTTATTTGCATTAATGTCTGCATCCCCTTCCAGACTGTAAGTTCAATATGGTGAAGGAATAAGTCTACTAACTCTGTTGCATTGCATCCTCCCAAGTGCTTGGTTCAGTGCTCTGCACATAATAAGCATTAAATATATACCACCGATTGTTTGACAGATTGCTCCATAAAGACAATAACTTCCACAAAGATCAGCCTCCAAATTTCTCATGGTTAAGCCAAAGGCTGGAATCTCAGGTAGTTTAAACATTCTGTCCATTCACCATCCACACTGCAAGTACAGTATTACTACTTATGTTCTTCTTGATACTGAAATGATATATAAATGACTGTTGGATACATCAACATAAAAGCATAGAAGAATAACTGTGTTTTTTTAAAAAAATGATTCTCTGATGTGTGTATAGCTCCTTATTGAGCTACTTTGATCACTTTTTGTAGACAGTGTAATATAGGGTTTGGGGGTCCCTGGACATTTGTATGGTCTTCTACATGACTGGCTTTGCCAGTCGACAGTTCCCACGAGAATGTGATATCCAGCGACTTCATCTAATGGACTTTTTTCTGCCCTAGTTCTCCTGCTCACAGCTGCCTTTAACACTGATTTTACTTTTATGCTTCCTGTATGTTGGTCATTATTTCTGCTTGTCTCCTCCGTTAGATTATAGACTCTTTAAGTGCCCAGGTTGTATCTCTTCTGACTATGCAATGTTCCCAAGTTCCTAGTTCAGTGGTCTGTACATAGTAGGTATAAATACTGAAGCTGGTGAGGTCTCAATTCTATTGTAGGTTCCCCAAGAATATATTTCAGTGCTCCACACAGAGTAGGCTTTCAATAAATGTTTTGGATGATGACAATACAATTCTCTTTAAAAACATTACTATATCTTTCTTTCCGGGCTGCTTAAGGGAAAGGAGATGTATTCTGATTTCCACTGAGTTTATGGAGGAAGAGGCAACCTCAATGGTATGCTATTCAAGGGGCACCACCTTTTGCTGTAAAGCCCAGGATTTGGTGTTTTGTTTTGTTTTTTCCCCTCAAAAAGTCTGCACAGTCCAGAACAGTGGATACTGAGCAATTCTCCAATTGACTTGCTCCACATACTCAACTCAATGGGATAATTCGGCTTTGAAGCATTAATTTTCTTAACATGTGTACTTGGAAATAATTCTGCAGGATCAAAAAATCAATCAGTCATATTTATTGAGCACTTATTATATGCAGAGCATTGCTCTAAGCACTTGGGAGAGTACACTATAACAATGTAGCAAAATTGAAAGGTGCATTTTCCTGCCCACAAAATACCTACCAAACTTTACTGAAATCCAACCAAATGCTTAGCCTCATTTATGTTAAAGCCATGACAAAATGATAATGGGATGATTAAAAAAGTTTATTTTCTTATCATTTATTTCCTGAGAAACATGGAAAAACACCTCATTTCCCTAAGGTGAAAACATTAGAACATTGCCCTGTAATATTAGAGCCTTTTGTAACTGCTATGTTAGAACTACACTTGTATTTCTAGATATGTTCAGTTATCAAGAGATGCCTCAGAATGCAAGTGAAACTCCAGATCTTCTATAACCCTGTTCCAGAGAAAGTTTAATTTTAATTTAGTATCTCCATGCTTCATTAACACAGTAACAGAATAACTTTGACCGAGAGGTGATATATCAGCACACACAAATTATTAGTAGACTATTAGCTGCTATAGGAAAATCACTGAGAGATATTGCAATTCAGTTGCAGTAATGCCATGAGGTTCTCCTGTGTAAAGATGCAAAAATCTAGTTCTGTATACAAGTGCTGAAGAGGAGTCTAGATAATTAAAAGATAACTGGAAGGATAATTAAAAGATAACAGAAGCTAACCCTATGTGCTTTAGGCCAAATGCAATAATTAAACTTGGAGCATACTTTGCCATGAAGAGTTTAAAGTGCTATATGGCAATTCTGAAATCATGATCTTTGCAGAAAATTTTGGATTTGACTAACTTTATTATGAAAACGTTAGCGATGCCACTCGAATGTGTTTTATAAAGCAGGCAAGAGAAAAACTAAAACAGGCAATGTAGATCTAGTTTACCTGGGTGAGACTCTAATTCATATTGAGGATACTCTTTCCCCAGAGTGTTTTCAAAATAAAATGCACTCATTTGGTCAGGGTGGTTTAGTTACAGTTCTGCAGGGAGTTAAGGAAAATATTGTGTGGCCTCTCAAGATTCTGTAGTAATGCTATGAGGTTTTGAATCAATACCTCTATGATTCACCTATTCCATACAAAGTATAATGAAGTCTAAGCAGCAGCTTTGCATAATAATCCACATCAATATGTTAAATGTGTAATTGTTTATCATTAGTGAGGGATTGAGCTGAATTAGTTATGAAATCTATTTTAAATTTCTCCACCCTGAGTTACAACTTTGATTACTAGTATTTGAAATTTGTAAGCAGTAGAGGAGACTCTTGAAGCAAACACAAAGATTTAGGTAAAGGGAAATAAGTATTCAAATACGTTTCCAAGACTGAACAGTTGATCTCAACTATAATTCAAATAATTACTAAACTTATGATTGACTTATCCATATTTATTGATATGTAAAGAATACTATGCTAACAGAATGGAAAAAAAAATGGACATAAAAGATTTTGACCCTATCTTTAAGGAGTGTACAATCTACTAAGAGCCAACAATCTAGTCATTTAATTAGTCAATAATACTTATTGAGCACCTGTGTACAAAGCACTGTACCAAAATATTTAGGGGAGTGCAATTGCATTAGAAGTCATGGTTCCTGCCTTCATTAAATTAGATAGGGGGAAGTAATATGATTTAAAATAATAATAATAATAATGTTGGCATTTGTTAAGCACTTACTATGTGCAAAGCACTGTTCTAAGCGCTTGGGGGGATACAAAGTGATCAGGTTGTCCCACGTGGGGCTCACAGTCTTAATCCCCATTTTACAGATGAGGTAACTGAGGCTCAGAGAAGTTAAGTGACTTGAACAAGGTCACACAGCAGACATGCGGCGGAGCCAGGATTCGAACCCATGACCTCTGACTCCCAAGCCCGTGCTCTTTCCACTGAGCCACGCTGCTTCTCATGTACATATGTCTTATGGAAGAAGCAGGTGAGAACTTAAGTGCTTAGGTGGCACAGAAGTGCTGATGTGCGAGTTGGGGAATAATAAGAGGGAGACCAGATATTCATCAGGAAAGGTGTCCTGAAGCAGGATTTCAAAGAGGATCTGAAGATCGGGAGAGCTGTGGTCTGTCGGAGGGGGAGTGAGTCTCAGGCCAAGAAGGGCGCGTGAGAAAAGAGTGGGAAGCAGGAGTAAATCCCAGCTTCATTTTTGAAACTTCCAAACCCCCATTAGTCCCTGTTATTCCCTAAAGTCCTCCAGTTCTTTTCTTTTCAGGATGAACAGTTGGGCGAACTCTGCCTTGTATACCCCAAAACCTGCACCTTTATCCCTTCTACCACTCCTCATCTGAAGCCCAGGCAAGTCCCAAAAGGTGATGAGATCATCAGTGGCTTGCCTGTCATCTCCATCCCGGAGCTAGCTACTGGAAGAGGAAGAAAGCAATCCCTCTTTCACCCCACCTCCCCACAGTTTCCCAGGTCCACATGTCTGCCGGCCCCTGGACCTGTTCCTCCAGCCCAACTGCAGGTAGACTCCAAGATCAGAGATCTCAATAACATAGTAACCAATACCATCGTCATCATCAACATCATAGTAAGAGTATTCTTAGGTAATAAATAGAATTCCTGTTCAAACTACCTTTCCATTAAGCTCAAGTTCTCTCCCCTAGGACCCTTTGTATTTTCAGGATCATCTTCTCAGAATCCTTCAGATGCCGAAGGTTCTCAGTTTTGTTTTTCCCCCTCAGGGGAAGAATCTTCACTCTGTTGGAGTTCTAGTCCCTGAACCCCAAACCTTCAGAGTATAATATGAATATCAGAGTATCAGAGGATCATCTCCAATCCTTCTCTGTATCCTGCTTTCCCAGAAGAATCCTTTCCCACCTCTTGCTTCCGACTAAGGGTCCTCTTCCCCAACTTTCTGAATTCACCCTGCCCCCGAGTGGCTTGGTAATAAATACTGCTACATAAGGCATGAATTAAGCATATTTCAGGAGAAGTGACTCTCCTGCTTTGCTCATCCCCTTCCTGAGCATTGTTTTATGGTATTTGTTAAGTGCTTACAATGTGTCAGACACTGTACTGAGCACTGAGATGAATACAAGATAATCAGGTTGGAAACAGTCCCACATAAGGCTCAAAGTCTTAAATGCCATTTTATAAATGAGGCACCAAAAAGTGAAGTGACTTGTCCAATTCACATAGCAGACAAGTGCCAGAGCCAAGATTAAAACCCAGGTCCTCTGGTTCTCTGGCCCATGCTCCTTCCACTAGTCAGTCCGTCAATTGTATTTATTAAGTGCTTACTGTGTGCAGAGCACTGTACTAAGCCCTTGGGAGAGTACAATATAACAGAAACATTCCCTGTTCACAAGGGACTAGGTCACACTGCTTCTCAATGGGTGCCCAAAACTAGCCATGTGATCCAGATGTCATTCAACAGGAAGATGATGGTAATGATGATTAGGGTTTTATCTATGCATCCAAATGTGGATGAAGAAAAGTGACAATCCTTTAATGTCACACACATGTACAAATGGTCTTCTGCTGCGGTTCATAGCAGTAAGAAGCAGTGTTGCATAGTGGCAAGATCAAGGGCCTAGTAATTATAGAATCAGCTCTGCCACTTTCCAGCTGTGTGATCTTGGGCAGGTAGCTTGACTTTCCTGTGCCTCAGCTCCTCATCTGTAAAATGGGGGTGAAATAGCTTTCTGCCCCTTTGACAGTGAGCCCTGTATGGGACAGGGACTGCAGCAGAATTCATTTTCTTGTATCTACCCCACTGCTTATTACAGTGCTTGGCACATATCAAGTGCTTAGCAAATACCAAAATAATAATAATAATAATAATTATTATTATTATTATTATTATTATTATTTTATAATAAGGGAAGTATCATTTTATTTCAAGGCCCCCAATTAAAGAAAAATTCATAGAGGTATTTGGGCAAACTGCTCACTTTCTTGACTCATTTGCCTTTGGGTGGGAAGGATGCTATTATATGATGATGAAGCGCTTAGTATGTGCCAAGCACTGTTCTAAGCACTGAGGTAGATGCAAGGTAATCAGGTTGTCCCACATGGGGCTCACAGTCTTAATCGTCATTTTACAGATGAGGTAACTGAGGCACAGAGAAGTTAAGTGACTTGCCCAGAGTCACACAGCTGACAAGGGGCAGAACCAGCATGAGAACCCATGACCTCTAACTCTCAAACCTGTGCTCTTTCCATAAAGCCATGCTGCTTCTCTACATTATATCTCTAATGTGTATAAATATATATACACATTATATATTATATATTATATAAATATTATATATATATAATATTTCAAGTAGAGTATGGTGGAATCAACGAAAGGGTCTTGCCCACATAGGCACCCACAGGGCTAGCTCCGTCCCTGCCGACTGAGGAAAACTCTAGAGAATTTGAAACCTAGGGCTCGACAACTAAGCTCCCCTCAAAAGTTATCCTTCCATTTTCCAGGGAAGGCACGCAGGGGAAATTTAACTGCCTACATACCCTACTTACTCTACTTTGACTCTGACAGACGTAGCATAATTTTTTTTTAATCCTGGAACAAGGCTTAACTAGAGTAATAGTAGTATTAGTAGTAATGGTTTTTACTGTAGTCTGCTGGTGAAATGCACTGCTCTAAGTTCTTTACCTATGGTGCTTAGTTCATAAGCTGATAAACCGTTTTCCCTGCTATAGTGGATGACGTGAACATTGAGATATAATGTGCTGGGGAGAAATAGAAAAGTGCATTTCGGGGTTATTTTTGATTAATCCTATCTCCAGTGGTCTAAGTTTTCCATTCTGGGGCTTCAGTTTGGAGTTATTTTTTAAAGATTTAAAGATCTAATCCAAATGGTGACGATATTTCAAGCATTACTAAATTTAATTGGTTTAGGTCACTACCCTTCAGTCTAGAATCAGCACACAGAATGCTTTAAATGTTTACCTTGAACAAATGCGTGACATGTAAAGCTCTAGAGAAATATATGGGATTTCGCATATCTTTTCCTACCTGAATATTTAAATTATCTGATATATAATGCTAAAAACAACTCTGAATTTCATTTAATAAAACTTTAAAAAAACAAAATTAAAAACATATTTTATTCTAGATAAAGTCTTTATAGCAGTACAGTTTCCCAGTTTTTCCCATAGTGTTTGACACCTGTCATTCATTTTCCCTCATTCCAGATTGAAGATGGAGACATTCATTCTCAATCTGCTCTATGGATCCCAAGTCATATAATGGACTAAGATACCAATCAAATATATGTGGTTTAATTTTTTAAAAAGCATAGACTTTATTTTACTAGTGATTCAGCAATGTTAGACTTTAAATTTAAGGGAAAGAAATGCCAAAATTTCAGCAGAAATTGAAATTACTTTGAGTATCTTCACCCAAGATAATACTGTTGACATCATTCCCTGATCACTAAAAGCTGAACTACACTCTGAAAAAGAAATATTTATTGAGAACCCATGTACAGAGTACCAAACAAATAATTTAAGAGTTAGACGGCATAATCCCAATTCTCAAGGAGCACGGGCTTTGGAGTCAGAGGTAATGGGTTCAAATCCTGGCTCCGCCAACTGTCAGCTGTGTGACTTTGGGCAAGTCACTTAACTTCTCTGGGCCTGAGTAACCTCATCTGTAAAATGGGGATTAAGACTGTGAGCCCCCCGTGGGACAACCTAATCACCTTGTATCCTCCCCAGAGCTTAGAAAAGTGCTTTACACATAGTAAGCACTTAATAAATGCCATTATTATCATTATTATTGTTATTATTATAATTGAGTTTGGAAACATGATCCTTGCTCTAAACACCTGTAAGGGGAAACCTTTACAAAGTAATTACAGAAAGGAGGAAAGACTAGAAAGGTGCATATGTAGATAACATAAATGCTTAATTTAGGCTGAGAAGTTCTAACAGAGGCTAACAATGCAGATGTAGTTCTTGAGTAGGTATGATCTGGAGAGAAGGATTAATCTGGGGAATTCTTCTTGAGGAGTGGGAATACCAAAATACTTTAAAGATGGAGAGAGCTTTGTTTTAACCAGTTTGAAGGGAGAGAAAGTTCCAGGCCAGAGGACGAGCACATGTAAGAGATTGCAAGCAGGAGAGTCAAAAAAGAGGCAGTGAGAAGATGAGTTTGTGAAAAAGAAGAATGGGAGGTGGAGTGTCTTGGGAGGAAAGGTTGAATCAGAGAAGGTAGAGATTTAATGAAATGCCTCGAAGCCAATGGTCAGGAGCTTCTGATTTACGAAGAGAGAAATGGAGGAATTTAGAGGCTTTTGAATAGGGAGACATGCAGAACTTAGTTTTAGAAAAATGATCCAGGCAAAAGAGTGAAATATGGACTGGAGGGTGGAGTTTCTGGAACAGAGAGATGATGCAAAAGCTGAGACAGTCTAGTTGCGATACGACAAGTGCCTGGACTAGGGTGGGAATAATTTGAAGAAAGAGATTCGTCTGAAAAAATGTTATGGTGGAAACACCAACAAGATTTAGTGACAACTGAATGTGAGAGGTGAAAGAGCGTGGAGTCAAAAGTAATGCCAAGGCTGCCAAACCACAAGCTCCTTGAGAGCAGGCAGCATGACTACAGACTCTATTTTATTCTTCTGAGTAGTTGGAGTTGTGCTCTGCACACCCAGCAAATAGTATTGATTTGCTGCAGGTTTCAGAGATGGCGAGGATTGTAGCGATGTCAATTGTCAGGCAAAGGCTGGGTAAAGGATCAATCAATGGTATTTATTTAGTACTACTTGTGTGTAGAGCACTGTACAAAGCACTTGGGAGAGAAAAATTAGAGTTGAAAGTTGAGGAGCCCGGTTTTAGAAATGTTGACTTTGAGATGCCAGTGGGACATTTTATGAGGAGATGTCTTGGGAGACAAGGGGAAAGGCAAGCTTGCAGAGAAGGGGAGCACTCTGGGTTAGCGAGGTAGACTCGGGAAAAGAATCTTGGCATAGTGGATAGAGCCTGGGCCTGGGACTCAGAAGGTCATGGGTTCTAATCCCAGCTCCACCACTTGTCTGCTGTGTGACCTTGGGCAAGTCACTTCACTTCCCTGGGCCTCAGTTACCTCATATGGAAAATGGCATTTGAGACTGTGAGCCCTACTGGGGACAGAGACTGTGTCCAACCCGATCTGCTTGAATCCCCACACCCCACCCCAGCCCCAGCATTTACTACAGTGCCTGGCAATCAATCAATCAATCAATCGTATTTATTGAGCGCTTACTGTGTGCAGAGCACTGTACTAAGCTCTTGGAAAGTACAAGCTGGCAACATATAGAGACAGTCCCTACCCAACAGGGGGCTCACAGTCTAAAAGGGGGAGACAGAGAACAAAACCAAACATACTAACAAAATAAAATAAATAGAATAGATAGGTACAAGTAAAAGTAAATAAATAAATAGAGTAATAAATATGTACAAACATATATACAGGTGCTGTGGGGAAGTGAAGGAGGTAAGATGCGGGGGATGGAGAGGGGGATGAGGGGGAGAGGAAGGAAGGGGCTCAGTCTGGGAAGGCCTCCTGGAGGAGGTGAGCTCTCAGTAGGGCCTTGGCGGGAGGAAGAGAGCTAGCTTGGTGGATGGGCAGAGGGAGGGCATTCCAGGCCTGGGGGAGGACGTGGGCCTGGGGTCGATGGCGGGACAGGAAGGCTGAGTAGGTGTGAATGAGGTTGTCGTTAATGTAACTTGGTGATAACAAGGGCCTCACTTACAGGGGTTTTGTGGAGGAACAGCCACGTCTTCCAAGTCTCTGGGTCAGTGATTAATTTGCAGGGGTTTTGTGGAGGAACAGCCACGTCTGCCAAGGCTCTGGGTCAGTGATTAATCATGACTCGGGAATACAGAGAGGAGGGCAGGCACTGGGAAGGTACTGAAACAGCAGCAACCGGGGGTTAAGTGTCTCCCACTTAACTGGCACATAGTTAAGTGCTTAAAAATACCATAATTATTATTTATAGCGATACTATTTGATAGTATTTATTCAATCGTATTTATTGAGCACTTACTGTGTGCACAGCAAAGCTAAGTGCTTACTGTGTGAAAAGCACTGTATTAAGTGCTGGGAGAAAATAACAACATGGCCCCAGCCCACATCATCACCCTGGCCTGGAATACCCTCCCTCTGCACGTCCGCCAAGCTAGCTCTCTTCCTCCCTTCAAAGCCCAACTGAGAGCTCACCTCCTCCAGGAGGCCTTCCCGCACTGAGCCCCCTCCTTCTTCTCCCCCTCCTCCTCCTCCCCATCCCCCTGCATTACCTACTTCCCCTCCCCACAGCACCTGTATATGTGTATATATGTTTGTATGTATTCATTACTCTATTTTATTTGTACATATTTATTCTATTTATTTTATTTTGTTACTATGTTTTGTTTTGTTGTCTGTCTCCCCCTTCTAGATTGTGAGTCCGTTGTTGGGTAGGGACCATCTCTATATGTTGCCAACTTGTACTTCCCAAGCGCTTAGTACAGTGCTCTGCACACAGTAAACGCTCAATAAATACGATTGAATGAATGAATGAATGAATGAACAAGATGGAAATTAGAGAACCACTAACCCACAGCACCACTAACCCACAGCCCTGGATCACTGCCACTGTCCGCCTCCTTCGCTCTTATGCTCGAGCTGCCGAACGCTGCTGGCGAAAGTCTAAACACCATGCCAACCTCGTTCACTTCAAGTTTATCCTTTCCTGCCTTAACTCAGCCCTCTCTTCTGCCAGACAAAACTATTTCTCCTCCCTTATTGACACCCATGCCCATCACCCCCGCCAGCTCTTCCGTACATTCAACTCCCTTCTCAGGCCCCCGGTTCCTCCCCCTCCTCCTTCCCTCACCCCCAACGATCTGGCCTCCTACTTCATTAACAAAATTAAATCCATCAGGTCCGACCTCCCCAAAGTCTCTTCCCCCCTTTCTCCAACCCCCCGGCTCTCAACACTCTCTGCTACTCTCCCATCCTTCCCAGCGGTATCCTCAGAGGAACTCTCCTCCCTCCTCTCAAATGCTACTCCGGCCACCTGTGCCTCTGACCCCATTCCCTCTCATCTTATGAAATCTCTCGCTCCATCCCTTCTCCCCTCCTTAACTTCCATCTTCAACCGCTCACTCTCCACTGGTTCCTTCCCCTCTGCCTTCAAACATGCCCATGTCTCTCCCATCCTAAAAAAACCCTCTCTTGACCCCACCTCACCTTCTAGTTATCGTCCCATATCCCTCCTACCATTCCTTTCCAAACTCCTTGAACGAGTTGTCTACACGCGCTGCCTAGAATTCCTCAACAACAACTCTCTCCTCGACCCCCTCCAATCTGGCTTCCGTCCCCTACATTCCACGGAACTGCCCTCTCAAAGGTCACCAATGACCTCCTGCTTGCCAAATCCAACGGCTCCTACTCTATCCTAATCCTCCTCGACCTCTCAGCTGCCTTCGACACTGTGGACCACCCCCTTCTCCTCAACAAGCTATCCAACCTTGGCTTCACAGACTCCGTCCTCTCCTGGTTCTCCTCTTATCTCTCCGGTCGTTCTTTCTCAGTCTCTTTTGCAGGCTCCTCCTCCCCCTCCCATCCTCTTACTGTGGGGGTTCCCCAAGGTTCAGTGCTTGGTTCCCTCCTGTTCTCAATCTACACTCACTCCCTTGGTGACCTCATTCGCTCCCACGGCTTCAACTATCATCTCTACGCTGATGACACCCAGATCTACATCTCTGCCCCTGCTCTCTCCCCCTCCCTCCAGGCTCGCATCTCCTCCTGCCTTCAGGACATCTCCATCTGGATGTCCGCCCGCCACCTAAAGCTCAACATGTCGAAAACTGAGCTCCTTGTCTTCCCTCCCAAACCTTGTCCTCTCCCTGACTTTCCCATCTCTGTTGACGGCACTACCATCCTTCCCGTCTCACAAGCCCGCAAACTTGGTGTCATCCTCGACTCCGCTCTCTCATTCACCCCTCACATCCAAGCCGTCACCAAAACCTGCCGGTCTCAGCTCTGCAACATTACCAAGATCCGCCCTTTCCTCTCCATCCCAACCACTACCCTGCTCATTCAAGCTCTCATCCTATCCTGTCTGGACTACTGCACCAGCCTTCTCTCTGATCTCCCATCCTCGTGTCTCTCTCCACTTCAATCCATACTTCATGCTGCTGCCCGGATTATCTTTGTCCAGAAACGCTCTGGGCATATTACTCCCCTCCTCAAAAACCTCCAATGACTACCAATCAATCTGCGCATCAGGCAGAAACTCCTCACCCTGGGCTTCAAGGCTATCCATCACCTCGCCCCCTCCTACCTCACCTCCCTTTTCTCCTTCTACTGCCCAGCCCGCACCCTCCCCTCCTCCACCACTAATCTCCTCACTGTACCTCATTCTCGCCTGTCCCGCCATCGACCCCCGGCCCACGTCCTCCCCCGGGCCTGGAATGCCCTCCCTCTGCCCATCTGCCAAGCTAGCTCTCTTCCTCCCTTCAAGGCCCTGCTGAGAGCTCACCTCCTCCAGGAGGCCTTCCCAGACTGAGCCCCTTCCTTCCTCTCCCCCCTCGTCCCCCTCTCCATCCCCCCTATCTTACCTCCTTCCCTTCCCCACAGCACCTGTATATATGTATATATGGTTGTACATATTTATTACTCTATTTACTTATTTATTTATTTATTTTACTTGTACATTTCTATCCTATTTATTTTATTTTGTTGGTATGTTTGGTTCTGTTCTCTGTCTTCCCCCTTTTAGACTGTGAGCCCACTGTTGGGTAGGGACTGTCTCTATGTGTTGCCAATTTATACTTCCCAAGCGCTTAGTACAGTGCTCTGCACATAGTAAGTGCTCAATAAATACGATTGATTGATTGATAGAGTAGGTCCCAGTTCCTTGGACTAACATTCTAATCAGTCTCAATACTTATTGACAGCTTACTGTGTACTGGGTTTCCCATCCTCATGTCTCTCCCCACTTCAATCCATACTTCATGCTGCTGCCAGGATTGTCTTTGTTCAGAAACGCTCTGGGCATGCTACTCCCCTCCTCAAAAATGTCCAGTGGTTACCAATCAATCTGCGCATCAAGCAGAAACTCCTCACCCTGGGCTTCACCTCACCCCCCACCCCCACCCACCTCACCTCCCTTCTCTCCTTCTACTGCCCAGCCTGCACCCTCTGCTCCTCTGCCACTAATCTCCTCACTGTGCTTTGTTCTCACCTGTCCCGCAGTTGACCCCCGGCCCACGTCATCCCCCGGGCCTGGAATGCCCTCCCTCTGCCCATCCACCAAGCTAGCTCTCTTCCTCCCTTCAAGGCCCTGCTGAGAGCTCACCTCCTCCAGGAGGCCTTCCCAGACTGAGCCCCTTCCTTCCTCTCCCCCTCGTCCCCCTCTCCATCCCCCCATCTTACCTCCTTCCCTTCCCCACAGCACCTGTATATATGTATATATGTTTGTACATATTTCTTACTCTATTTATTTATTTATTTTACTTGTACATATCTATTCTATTTATTTTATTTTATTTAATTAGTATGTCTGGTTTGGTTCTCTGTCTCCCCCTTTTAGACTGTGAGCCCACTGTTGGGTAGGGACTGTCTCTATATGTTGCCAACTTGTCCTTCCCAAGCATTTAGTACAGTGCTCTGCACACAGTAAGCGCTCAATAAATACAATTGATTGATTGATTGTGCCTTTGCGCCCGAGGAGCCTGAAATTCTGCTCCTCTAGCCATGGCACCTTAGGGTTTTATATCATGTATTGGACCATGCTTTTATGATGCGTCATTATTTTGTTTAATCTGTCCCTATGTAACTGATGCCAGTCCCCTTTCCCCTCTTACACATTTACACTGTGAGCCCCTTGTGAGCTAGTGACTGTGTTTAATTCCTGTCTGTGTATAATTTACCAGAACATAGCACAGAGCTCCACACATAAGAAGTGCTTAATAAGTAGTATTATACAACTATTTGCTCAACTTTTCTGAAGCCTAACAACTTCAAGTAAAAATAATGTTGATAATTAGATGAAAATCCTACCCTAATTGAGGAAGCAAATTTCACTAAAATAAGGGTGAATGTGGTTAAATAGTATATTCAATCATATTTATTGAGTGCTTACTGTGTGCAGAGCACTGTGCTAAGCGCTTGGGAAGTACAAGTTGGCAACATATAGAGATGGTCCCTACCCAACAGTGGGCTCACAGTCTAGAAGGGGGAAACAGACGACAAAACAAAACATATTCACAAAATAAAATAAATAGAATAAATATGTACAAATAAAATAGAGTGACAAATATGTACAAACATATATACATATATACAGGTGCTGCGGGGAGGGGAAGGAGGTAAGGCAGGGGGATGGGGAGGGGAAGGAGGGGGAGAGGAAGGAGGGGGCTCAGCCTGGGAAGGCCTCCAGGAGCTCTCAGTAGGACTTTGAAGGGAGGAAGAGAGCTAGCTTGGCAGATGGGCAGAGGGAGGGCATTCCAGGCCAGGGGTATGACGTGGGCCGGGGGTCGACGGCGGGTCAGGCGAGAATGAGGCACGGTGAGGAGGTTAGCGGCAGAGGAGTGGAGGGTGCAGGTTGGGCTGTAGAAGGAGAGAAGGGAGGTGAGGTAGGAGGGGGCGAGGTGATGGACAGCCTTGAAGCCCAGGGTGAGGAGTTTTTGCCTGATGCGTAGGTTGATTGGTAGCCACTGGAGATTTTTGAGGAGGGGAGTAACATGCCTAGAACATTTCTGGACAAAGACAATACGGGCAGCAGCGTGAAGTATGGACTGAAGTGGGGAGAGACAAGAGGATGGGAGATCGGAGAGGAGGCTGATACAGTAATCCAGATGGGATAGGATGAGAGCTTGAACGAGCAGGGTAGCGGTTTGGATGTAGAGGAAAGGGCAGATCCTGGCAATGTGGCGGAGCTGAGACCGGCAGGTTTTGGTGACGGCTTGGATGTGAGGGGTGAACGAGAGAGCAGAGTCGAGGATGACACCAAGGTTGCTGGCTTATGAGACGGGAAGGATGGTATTCTACTATACATATATATATATATATATATATATATATATATATATATATATATATATATATTCTACCTTTATGGAGACTTGAGTTTATGTAATAGAATTTTCATCCACCTCTTTATGATGTTCAGGAAGCTTAAGATGGGAATACAGAAGGAATGAAAACTGAAACATGGGGATTAAAAAAATTAGACAGAAAAATTAGCTCTTGGGCAATATATTAGGGCACATTTAGGTAGAAGTCAGAAACTTACAATGATAGAAACAGAACCATAGCGCAAAAGAGAATAAGGCATTTTTTTTTCATGTTTAGCTAATGAAACAGATGCATATATAGTGTGAAAGCATAAGAGTTTAGCCACGTCTCCTGGCTCTCCAGGTTAGGAACTAGAAAACATTACCATCTTCCAGGAATCTATTTTAATTGTAGACTTTGTATTTACTTTCTGTAATGACAAATGATGAAAGATTAGGGCTCTGGATATTAGGATATAATAACATGTTTGTTGATTTTAATTATCGTTGTTCATGAACTCAAATTGAACATTAGAACGTGCTTAAACTCTCATTCAACCCAGACTGAGCCACCTTTTTTCTCTCCTCCTCCCCTCCCTACCACCCCCACCTCCCTCTTCCCTACCTCCTTCCCCTCCCTACAGCACTTGTATATATTTGTACATATTTATTACTTTATTTATTTTACTTGTACATATTTACTACTCTGTTTATTTTACTAATGATATGCATATAGCTATAATTGGATTTATTCTGATGGTTTTGACACCTGTCTACTTGTTTTGTTTTGTTGTCTATCTTCCCCCTTCTAGACTGTGAGCCCGTTGTTGGGTAGGGACCATCTCTATATGTTGCCGACTTGTACTTCCCAACCTCTTAGTACAGTGCTCTGCACACAGTAAGCGCTCAATAAATACGATTGAATGAATGAATTCAACCATACCCTTTTTTCACCAAAGCTATATAGCAGAAAGAGTGTAAATGATTGTTGGGCTGTGAAAGGGCTATCGTTCAGGTGCTCCCAGTGGAAGGGTTTGCTGTTACCAAGGTGACCAGTTGCCCAGGGTAGCAGCAGTTTAAGTGAGTTGTGTTCAAAGCTTTAAGGATGCCTGGAGACAGTACATGGACCCACTAGGTGGTACCAGCTGGAAACTGACATGAAGACCAGCTGAGAGCTAGGAAAACTACAGAGAAGCTGAGCTTTGACCTCACCATTCATTCATTCAATCATACTTATTGAGTGCTTACTGTGTGCAGAGCACTGTACTAAGTGTTGGAAACTACAATTCGGCAACAGATAGAGACAGTCCCTGCCATGAAGATCTAACACTCATGGGCCATGTACAAGTATACGCTAAGTGTAGGTGAGTGGAAAGAAGAGTTACTGTTATACTGTACTCTCCCAGGTGCTCAATACAGTGCTCTGCACACAGTAAGCACTCAATAAATGAATGAAAGAAATGACCAACAACATTCCTCCCTATGGGCAGTGCTCACCTCATTCAATTGTATTTATTGAGTGCTTACTATGTGCAGAGCACTGTACTAAGTGCTTGGGAAAGTACAATGCAGCAATAGAGACAATCCCTGCCCACAACAAGCTCACAGCCTAGGGGGGTGGGGGGAAGACAGACATCAGTACAAGTAAACAGGCATCCAAACATCAGTACAAGTTACCAGGCATCAATATAAATAAATAAAATTGCAGAGGTGGGGAGGTGGAGGGAAGCAAAGGGAATGAGTCAGAGTGACACAGAAGGGAGTGGGAGATGAGCTATAAGCCATGTCTACTTGAACCGTGGACAATAAAACTGTAAGCCTGGATGCAGGATGAAAGTCTGATAAGGAATCCAGGCAATAAATGTAACTCTGTTTATGCAGTGAATTACTCTGCTTGTCAGTAAAGGGGGAGGACTAGATGGGGATGTGAATTATTGATTAGACTGGTCCCTGGCAATTCCAAAAGTCACATTAGTTGTGAATGGGGAACCCAGAGAGGAATGGCTTGGGCTTCTTGTGGAGAGGAAATGTGTTTACCGACTCTGTTATATTGAAGTCTCCCAAGTACTTAATAATAATGATGGCATTTGTTAAGCACTTACTATGTTCAAAGCCCTGTTCAAAGTGCTAACTATTTAATACAATGCTCTGCACAATCACCCAAGATTGGGATTCCGGGTAACCATGCTATAAGTAATGCTACTTCCTATTTCTTTTAGAGAATATATCTCAGAGGTGTCTGCATCTCCTTGGCTTTCTGTTTCCCTGGGTCCTGTGCAAGTCTCCCCCTTCTAGACTGTGAGCCCATTGTTGGGTAGGTACCGTCTCTGCATGTTGCCGATTTGTACTTCCAAGTGCTTAGTACAGTTCTCTAAATAAATACAGTAAGTACTCAATAAATACGATTGAATGAATGAAGAAATAGTTTATCTGAGCCTGGAATAATAAACTATGAAGAAAAACGGCTTCTTTGGTTTGGCATTACTTATACACATATACTGATGTAAACCTTACTCTGAATGCATGAACTGAAGCTGTATAGAAGTGAACATAGCTTCAATGCTAGGAGACTGGTTTGTCCATGATTCTGCCTTGCCATTTGATGTGTAACCTATAAATGATGCTGTTCAAGATAGAACTGTTCAAGGAGTGGCTTGTGACACCTTGTGGAGAGTAGGCCTCTCCATAGAGAATAATAATAATAATGGCATTTATTTCACTTACTATGTGCAAAGCACTGTTCTAAGCACTGGGGAGGTTACAAGGTGAACAGGTTGTCCCATGGGGGGGCTCATAGTCTTGTCCCCATTTTACAGATGAGGTAACTGAGGCACAGAGAAGTGACGTGACTTGCCCAAAGTCACACAGCTGACAAGTGGCGGAGTGGGATTTGAACTCATGACCTCTGACTCCGCAGCTCGTGCTCTTCCCACTGAGCCACCCTGCTTCGGGTGGACAACAAGAACACACGCCTGGGAGTCAGAGGACTTGGGTTCTAATCAACTCGACTCTGCCACTTGTCTGCTGTGTAACCTTGGTCCAGTCACTTAACTTCTCTATGTCTCAGTGATCTCATCTGTATAATGGGAATTTAGACAGTGAGCTACTGGTGGACGGGGATTGTGCCCAACCTGATTAGATTGCATTTAGATCATGGCTTAGAACAGAGCTTGACACATAGGAAGTGTTTAACAAATATCACTATCATTATTACTTTGTAGAATTTTAGTTTGGTCTGGAGCCTAGAATAACAATGGTGCTACCCAGTCTCTCAAAAGTGGTCTTTGACTTCTTGATGGCATTTTCTCCTTGCTCTACTTTTTAACCAAAGTATACTCGGCAATTCATGACTGCTTGTCCTCTCCATTAGAGTGTAAGCTTCTCAAAATCAGGAATCCCATCATTTACTTCGTTTGGAGAAGTAGCATGGCCTAACAAAGCATTTGGGCCTCGGCGTCAGAGGAATTGGTTCTGATGCTGGTTCCTCCACTTGCCTCCACTTGGGTAAGCCTCTTAACATTGCCAGATTGTACTCTCCAAACACTTAGTACAGTGCTCTGCACACAGTAAGCACTCAATAAATGATTGAATGAATCTCTTTGCCTCAGTTTCTGCATCTGTCAAATGGAGATTAAATACTGTTCTCTTACTTACATCTTAATTCCTCCAATGGGACAGGGACAGTTTCCAATCTGATTAACTTGTATCTACCATAATGCTTCATACAGTGAGCACTTAAATGCCACTATGGTCTGACTTTAAACCTGCCTCCAAATGAGTAAGTGATTTCATTAGCACAAATTAGGTAGTCCTCTAATAGTAATGGCCCCAGGAGACCCAGGACTTCAGTTCCTCCTAACTCTGGAGGATGTCAAATACTGATTTTTTCAATTTATAAATGATCCACATTGATCATCAGTCCTCCTTCAGCCCACATTCTTAAGCCAAATTCTTGTGCATTTCCGTTATTAACTGTCCTAAACCAGGAAAAAATGAAGGAAAGTCTAGTCACTTGATTTTTTTCTTGTCACTGAAAGCTCTGGCAAGAAAGAGCAAGGAGGTTGAAATAATCATCTAATTTGTCAGGCAAATTATCAGGTTCATATGGCTCATATGGCCAAGAGGAACTGAAGGTTGTCTGTAATTTAAGCCCTAAAACAGATAAACTCCAACTCAAATGAGAAACTAAGCTCTTGTTTTTCATAGGAATATTCAGGCTTTGAAGTTTTGCTAGGGGCATTTTTTAAACTTGGAACTCTAGAGCCTATATATTTTAAAATTTAGGGAGTTGTCGTAGAGCTGTTTCCTGGAACTGTGTCATGTGTGTTGAGCTATTACTGTTACATAATTTTCAAATCGACTGTCCTCTTTTTTCTTTATTAAGCATTTATTAAGTGCTTCCTATGTGTCGAACTCTGTTCTAAGCACTGGAGGACATACACGATGATCAGGTTGGACACAGTCCATGTTTCACATGGGGCTCACAGTCTAAGTCAAAGGTAGGAGGATTTAATCACCACTTTGTAGATGAGGTAACTGAGGCAAAGTTAAGTGACTTCACCAAGGTCACACAGCAGATGAGTGGTGGAGCCGGGATTAGAACCTAGGTTCTTCTGACCCCTAGGCCCACGCTATATCCAGTGGGCCACACTGCTTAGCAAATACCATTATTATTATCATCATTATTATGTGTATATGAGAAGCAGCGTGGCTCCGTGGAAAGAGCACAGGCTTTGGAGTCAGAGGTCATGGGTTCAACGCCCAGCTCCGCCAAGTGTCAGCTGTGTGACTTTGGGCAAGTCACTTAACTTCTCTGGGCCTCAGTTACCTCATCTGTGAAATGGAGATTAAGACTCTGAGCCCCCCGTGGGACAGCCTGATCACTTTGTAACCTCCCCAGCACTTAGAACAGTGCTTTGCACATAGTAAGTGCTTAATAAATCCATTATTATTATTATTATAAGCACATTTATCTGAATGGTCATCATCATCAATCGTATTTATTGAGCGCTTACTATGTGCAGAGCACTGCACTAAGCACTTGGGAAGTACAAATTGGCAACATATGGAGACAGTCCCTACCCAACAGTGGGCTCATGGTCTAAAAGGGGGAGACAGAGAACAAAACCAAACATACTAACAAAATAAAATAAATAGAATAGATATGTACAAGTAAAATAAATAAATAAATAGAGTAATAAATATGTACAAACATATATACATATATACAGGTGCTGTGGGGAAGGGAAGGAGGTAAGATGGGGGGATGGAGAGGGGGATGAGGGGGAAAGGAAGGAAGGGGCTCAGTCTGGGAAGGCCTCCTGGAGGAGGTGAGCTCTCAGTAGGGCCTTGAAGGGAGGAAGAGAGCTAGCTTGGCGGATGGGCAGAGGGAGGGCATTCCAGGCCCCGGGGATGATGTGGGCCGGGGGTCGATGGCGGGACAGGCGAGAATGAGGTACGGTGAGGAGATTAGCGGCAGAGGAGCGGAGGGTGCGGGCTGGGCTGGAGAAGGAGAGAAGGGAGGTGACGTAGGAGGGGGCGAGGGGATGGACAGCCTTGAAGCCCAGGGTGAGGAGTTTCTGCCTGATGCGCAGAATGGTCAAGCTGTTCTAAAGATATTCATATTCATTTTCACAACACACTGTGAGAGAAATAAAGTGTTATTACAAATGCTTATTTTAAGACTTAAAATATGGATAGAGAAATCCTCCAGAATGAAAGAATCAGGATTGAATGTTGACAGTTGTAGCTTTTAATCAATTGATCAATCAATCATATTTATTGAGTGCTTACTGTGTGCAGAGCACTGTACTAAGCTCTTGGGAAGTACAAGCTGGCAACATATAGAGACAGTCCCTACCCAACAGTGGGCTCACAATCTAGAAAGGGGAGACAGAGAACAAAACCAAACTTACGAACAAAATAAAATAAATAGAATAGATAGGTACAAGTAAAATAAATAAATAAATAAACAGAGTAATAAATCTGTACAAACATATATACGTATATACAGGTGCTGTGGGGAAGGGAAGGAGGTAAGATGCTGGGGATGGAGAGGGAGACGAGGGGGAGAGGCCACTATTAGCCCACATAATATTCAATTTAATGAATAATAACCTGATTAATCATAAGCACTGTATTTAAATTCATCTGGAACATCCAACTGCAGAATAATGTTAAAAAATAATTTATCAGATTTATAAGAGTATAAGAGATCCCAACAATACTGAACGATTCAGTTCAATATCTACAAGGACTGGAAAGAGTAGAGGCCTGGGAGTTAAAAGATCTGAGTTCTAATCCCAGTTCTGCCATTTGTCTATGTGCAAGTCACTTCACTTCTCTGTGCCTCAGTTTCCTCTTCTCTAAAATGGGGATTAAAACTGTGAGACCCTTGTGGGACAGGGACTATGTCCAACCTGATTATCTTCTATCTACCCCAGTACTTAAAACAGTTTCTGGCATATAGTAAGTGTAACAAATACCGTAATTTAAAATGTCTCAGCTCGAAGTAGCTAATGGTGAAGATACAAATATCTCACTTAGAAATGTTTTTCTAAGCACTTTCAAATTTTCCCACACAAAAGAAAGCAAGGTCTGCTAATTAAAATGGGATATGTCTAGGCATGTGCCTCTAGAAATTTCACTTGTTCTCTTATACAAACAACTGGGCATGTGCTCACATCTCAGAGTGGTGGTGCTGCTGATGGAAATCCAGACCCCAGGCTGACCTCATTCATACCTGCTCTAAAGCTGCCCAGCTGCAATATTTCTCAACCATTTTTGACCTCCATATCCCAAGCCTAAACCAGCTGTCAGACCTTTAAATCTCACCTCAAACCCATTAGTCCTCCTGTCCCCACCATCTCTTTCTCCTACTGACCATCCTTCATATTCCATCAATAAATGAGTCCATTAAGCATGATCTCCCTAAAACCTCCCCTGCTCCTCACAAGTCCCTTCCTCCTCCTGACCCCTTTTCGATTTGACTATGCTTCCCAGCAGTATCTCAAGAGATCTTCTGCTTTTTAAAACTCTATGCCTTCCACCTATGTTTTCAACCCCAACCTTTCACACCTTACTAAGAACATTTGCCCCATCCCTTCTTCCCTCCCTGACTTTCATCTTCAACTGTTCACTCTCCATGGGTTCCTTTCCCACTGCTTTCAATCATGCCAGAAAAAAAGTATTCTCCCTTGACCCCTCAGTATCATATGTCATTCCTACCATAGCGTGGCTCAGTAGAAAGAGCATGGGCTTTGGAGTCAGAGGTCATGGGTTCAAATCCCAGCTCTGCCAATTGTCAGCTGTGTGACTTTGGGCAAGTCACTTAACTTCTCTGGGCCTCAGTTACCTATCTGAAAAACGGGGATTAAGACTGTGAGCCCACTGTGGGACAACCTGATCACCTTATAACCTCCATAGCGCTTAGAACAGTGCCTTGAACATAGTAAGCGCTTAATAAATGCCATCATATTATATGTTATATTATTGCTTGAACAAATGGTTTATACCCTTTACCTCCAGTTCTGTCCTTGACTCTCTCCATGAAAACTACCCTAAGGTCTCCAGTGATCTCCTCCTTGACAAATCCAGTGGCTTCTACTCTATCCTAATCTTCCTCAACCCCTCAGCTGTGGTCCACCACCTTCTCCTGAAAACACTTCCTAGTTTTTTGACTTCACTGACACTGTCCTCCCTTGGTTCTCTTCCTGTATAGATGTTCCTTAATCTTCTTTGCAGACTCAGCCAAAGGTATTTATTGAGCACTTACTGTGTGCAGAATGTTACATGCTTGGAGAGAATGCAATACAATAGAGATCATAGAAATAGGCCCTGCCTACAAGGAGCTTACAGTCTAAAGGGACAGACAATAAAATAATAGAGAGGAGAAATAGCAGAGTATAAGGATACCTACTGTGGGGCTGGGAGATGGGTGAGTGTCATAAGCTCAATCATCTAAGTGGTTGCGTGACACAAAGAAGAGAGCAAAGAGAGTAATGAAATGAGGGTTTAATCAAGGAAGGCTTCTTGGAGGAGAACTGATTTCAATAGGGTTTTGAAGAGGAGAGAATGGTGATCTGTTGATTATGAAAGCAGAAAGAGTTCCAAGCCAGTGAGAGGACAGGGACAAGAGATCAGCAACCAGATAGACAAGATCAAGGTAAATTTAGAAGCTTTGAATTAGAAGAGTGAAGTGTGATGGCTGGTTTGTAGTAGGTTTGCAAGGTAAAGTCGAGGGAAGAGAACTGATTGACAGTTTCCTACCATTCCTTAAACAAATTGTCAAACAAGGGATCATTACTTCTAGACCAGTGTGGCTTAATAGAAAGGGCAGAGACAGGACTAGGAATCTAAAGACCCGGGTTCTAATCTCAGCTGTAACACTTGTCTGCTCTGTGACCATGAACAGGTCACTTCTCTCTGTCTCAGGTTCTTCATCTGTAAAATAGGGTTTCAATCCGTCTCCTTTTTACTAAGATTGTGAGCACTATGTGGGACATGGATTGTGTCCAAACTGATTCTCTTTTATCTAATGCAGGGCCTAGTACAGTGCTGGCAATATAATAAGCACTTAATAAGTACCATAGTTATTATTATTACTGGGATTATTATTGCTTTGCATTTGGTTACTGAGATATGATTTGTATGACTTAAGAACAAGTTTCCTGAGCCATAATACACACATGATGCATTTCCAAACTGCTTCTGAAATATTTATGACTATTGCTAAATCAAAATATGTCTAAACTATGGTAATAAAAAAGCAGAATATATATCTAATCATATGTTTATTTAGGCATTTTTAAGTATGTTTATTATATGGTATAATGTTAGCTTCTAACTAGTATTCTTCACCATAGATTATGAAGGACTAATAAGGCAATCACAACACCAATGACCTCCTTATCCACCCACCAACACTCAGGATGACTCTCTAAGAAGAGCATCTTTCCTGCGACATGTTAATGTTCCAACATTTAAATCAAGCCACCGACAAGTAGGGGCAGTATGGAGACTTCGTCATTTGCGCAGGCTCTTCCTCAAAGTATGGAAAGTCAGAAAATGACATAGGGTTAAAAAGATTCGATCATTATCACAATTTTTAAGAAGAAATGATATGTAGTCTACTGTAGACATTCCTGGATCTGACTTCTCTTTAGCTTGGCCTAGTGGAAGCAGTTTAGGCTGGGAGTCATTCATTCATTCATTCAATCGTATTTATTGAGCGCTTACTGTGTGCAGAGCACTGTACTAAGCACTTGGGAAGTACAAGTTGGCAACATATAGAGACGATCCCTACCCAACAGTGGGCTCACAGTCTAGAAGATAAGACCAGTGTTCTAATCTGGGGTCTGTCACCTGTCTGCTGTGTGACTTGTGGACAAGTAAATTCACTTCTCTGCACCTCAGTTCCTTACCTGTAAAATAAGGATTCAAAACCAGTTCTCCCTCTCTCTCAGACTGTGAGGCTGTTATGGGACAAGGACTGTGTCTGACTTGATTATATTTACACCAGAGCTCACTATAGTGCTTAGTACATTTTAGGCACTTAAATACCACATTATTTCAAGAGTTCTCCTCCACAGGCATAGTTTTCAACTTAAAATACTTTTGAATTACAATGAATGGTGATTAATATATTTGAATTTGCACCCTGTTTCAGCAGACTGGTTTTGACTTTACAACACCAGCTCCTTTCTGGAACTTGATCTGGGCAAGGCTATGGATGTGGTTGGAAGCTACTAAAGAATGCCTTTCATCAATTATTCCCAGAATCAGAGTGGTTTCACAACCCAGAGAGGCACAGAAGAACTTATCTTTGCAACATATCCACTAGGAGGCAGTGAAGTTAATGATCTGCTATTTATAATAATGATAATAATATTTGTTAAGCGCTTCCTACTAAGTGCTGGGGTGGACACAAGCAAATTGGATTGGACACAATCCCTGTTCCAAGTGGGGGTCACAGTCTCAGTCCCCATTTTACAGATGAGGTAACAGGCACGGAGATGTAAAGTGACTTGCCCAAGGTCACACAGCAGACAACTGGCAGAACCAGGATTAGAACCCATGACCTTGTAATTCCCAGGCCCAGGCTCCAGCCACTACACCGTCTGCATCTAGAAAACTTACTGTGCTTACTTACTAAGCAGTTGGGAGAGTACAATACAACAGAGTTGGTAGACATGTTCCCTGTCCTCAACAAAGAGAATGGGATTTGGAGTCAGAGGTCATGGGTTCAAATCTCAGCTACACCAATTGTCACGTGTGTGACTTTGGGCAGGTCACTTAACTTCTCTGGGCCTCAGTTACCTCATTTGTAAAATGGGGATTAAGACTGTGAACCCCCTATGGGACAACCTGATCACCTTGTAACCTCCCCAGAACTTAGAAGAGTGCTTTGCACATAGTAAGCACTTAATAAATACCATCATTAGAGAAGCAGCATGGCTCAGTGGAAAGAGCACGGGCTTGAGAGTCAGAGGTAATGAATTCAAATACCGGCTCCTCCACGTCATCTGTGTGACTGTGGGCAAGTCACTTAACTTCTCTGTGCCTCAGTTACCTCATCTGTAAAATGGGGATTAAGACTGTGAGCCCCACGTGGGGCAATCTGTTCACCTTGTATCCTCCCCAGCGCTTAGAACAGTGCTTTGCACATAGTAAGCACTTAACAAATGCCATCATCATTATTATTATTATTATTAACAGGCATACAGTCTAAATGGGACTATAAGAGCAAAATCTCCTGATAGACCTTACCAAAGCATTTCACACCTTCAATAGACAAGGGGTCTGGTATTTATGAAGTCTATCAAGATTCTAGATCTCAAAATTAGTTAAACACTGTATTATCCATCTCCCTAAGCTAAAGAGTCATGTAGATCCATCTCATAGGTACAGTCTTATTCTACCTACTTTACCCTGCCATGCTTGAAAACCCCACAAGGAATCTGCGAATATTTCAATACTAAAGGTGGGAATATCATTGAAAGTCTTTGAATCACTCATTCAGGAGCTGTCATTAGCAGAAGACTGTGCTCAGGAAGCACATTCATAAAAAGACATGCTGATGTTTATAAACTGATTCTTGGAATCAGTAAATTGCTATGGACTGATCACCAGTCTATAGCAATTTACTGATTCTGAGATGAGGTTCAAAATTGTCAGTCTGAAGAAGTATACTGTCCTGTGTTGCAGGGCAAACGATCAGGCTGGTGGACTAGGCTATCTCCTATTGCCTTCATAAACAAACATTTTACTTCATGCAAAATGACAAGTGAATGTCAAAGATCTGGTGTTTTGTGCCTATTTTCTTACACTTTTAAATAGCCTTGATATTAGAGGGAATAGAAAACTCTTATTTTCTTAATCTTTTGTGCTCAACCCAGGCATGCCTTGCAGTTATGTTATAAAATATATGACCGTGCAATTTTCCCCTAGAAGATCACTCAATTAATCCCACACTGTAATTGTTCAAAACAGAAACACTTTATCTGTACATGGATCAGTAGAAACTTGGCCAACATTTGTAATCCCAGCTATCCCAGTTAATGAAAGGTAGACCAGGAAAAAATGAGCAGCAATGAAAAGAAAACATTATTCCAGAATAGCATGCAGAAACCTTGCATTCTAATACCAAACTTCATTCATTCATTCAATCGTATTTATTGAGCACTTACTGTGTGCAGAGCACTGTACTAAACTCTTGGAAAGTACAATTCGGCAACAGATAGAGACAATCCCTACCCAACAATGGGCTTACAGTTTAGAAGGGGGAGACAGACAATAAGAAAAAAAAGTAGGCATTAATAGCATCGAAATAGATAAGTAGAATTATAGATATGTATGCATCACTAACATAATAAATAGAATAATAAATATGTACAAATATACACAAGTGCTGTGGGGCGGGGAAGGGGGTAGAGCAGAGGGAGGGAGTAGGGGTGATGGGGAGGGGAGGAAGAGCAGAGCAAAAGGGGGACTCAGTCTAGGAAGGCCTCCTGGAGGAGGTGAGCTCTCAGTAGGGCTTATTCTTTGTCTCAAAATACCATTGCTATAGCATTCCTAAAGGTGATGTCACTTTATTCCTAATAGTCATTTTAGTTTAAACAATACCATTACTTCATTTGAGGCAAGTGAACAAGTAGCTACAATACTGAAGGGCAGGAGAAAATAAGTAACGCCTATCTATTGAGCCATTTTGAAAAGCTTGATCCAAGGAGGTAAATATTTAGGTACTACTGGATGTTGCCTGGACATGATTTAATTGTTTCATTTCTCTCTGCCCCATTTCTGGAATCGCACGAATTGCCTTGGGAAGCTTAACTACCAAACTCTGAGATAAAATTCCAAAATATTTCTAATAAGAGTTGTTGGAGAACTGAATCTTTGGAGAATTAATCTGGAAAAGGAAATGATCAGGACCGAATAGATCCATAGATTATATGGAAAACGAAAAGGATTTTATTGATTTTATCATTTTCTATGATGAGAAGTGTCACGCTTAACAAATATTAATTTTTATTAATTATCACTGATTATAATTATGCAGTATAAAAAGTGCATTTGATTTTCCTATATTTTTAAAGGACACAAATTGTGTGGATCATAAGGTGTTAAAATGAAAAAAAATAATATTGAGGTGATTTTCAAAACTGGATTATCGTGATTTTTTTAAAAAAATGAGTCAAATTCAAATTGAAATACTTGGCTAAGGTCATGTTCTTAGTGTAGTATATAAAGCATCTGACAGATTTGGTGTAATTCCAATGTATTCCTTGATTTATAAAATGTGCATGAGATGGGGAAAGCACTTTTTATCCAATATGTGGAAGGAAGTTGCTCATTACTGGCTATCTGGCTGCTTAAAAGGTCAGCTAGGGCATGGAAATGACAAAGATATAACCACTTGGTGTTTCTATAATTCTTATTCCAGCCCCCATCGTGTAAGGCTGAAAGTTAAAATCTACTGTGCTACAAGAATTATGGCATTGTACTTTCAAGAGCAGAAATATTTTACAGACTTCAGCAGCCTCTTAAATATAAATGGGTGATTATATTTGCACAGTGGGCTGTAGTCTTAAACACAAAGCAAAAAATAATTGAAGACCTCTTCAGGGAGCTCCAACACACAAAGTGCAAGGAACCTGTGCTCCTTTACTTATCTTCGTACATTTAATTCTTTCTTTGCACTGTGAGAACAAATAGAATTGCTGTCCTGGTTAAGAAGTCTGGCTCATGAAAGTGAGGAATCTACATCTGCAGCATGTGGAGACAAGCAGCCTGGAATCTGGAACCATAAAATGCCATAAGCCAACTCAGAGATGTCAGCACCGTTTGAGTCATGCCCAGAAGTGCAATCTTGGTGCTAACACCAGCCAAGTCTGACCTGTTCTTAGAGCCTGATTTCCCCTCTGACTTTGCTAAATATCAGAATGCCACTAAATGCTTCATCTCATGCGGCAGTATTTCCGCACAATATAGGGGGAAAGGTGAAGCACATTAAATATCTTAAAGAAATTAAAAAGACAACAATAATAATAATGATGGCATTTGTTAAGCGCTTACTATGTGCAAAGCACAGTTCTAAGCGCTGAGGGGGATAAAACATGATCAGGTTGTCCCACAGTCTTAATCCCCATTTTACAGATGAGGTAACTGAGACTCAGAGAATTTAAGTGACTTGTCCAAGGTCACACACCAGACATGTGGCAGAGTCAGGATTAGAACCCATGACCTCTGACTCCCAAGCCCGTCTCTTTCCACTGAGCCACACTGCTTCTCTATTCTAGGCCTAGTCAGATGACTTGACATCTTAATGACAGCAAGTTCTGATTCTGGATGCACAGTAGATGCACAGGATAAAATAACTCAAGCCCAGTCTTCGAACAAAGGCAGAAAAGAGTGAATGTGTGCATAGGCAGCCCTGCTGCTGGACTTGCTTTTCTCCCCATCCCTCATATATGAGTGGAACAGGCCAATTTCTGAGCAATAGCCAACTTGATGGGTAGGATTCCATTCTAGTGACAGAGGTAACTATTTAATACTGAACTCAGGGTCCACCCACCATCCCATAAGGCTGTCAGCACAGACATTACCTGTTCTCCCAGCTGAAGTCACCTGAGGATCAGTGTCAGGGATCTCGATTAAAATCAATCAATCGTTTATATTGAAAGCTTACTATGCAGAGCATTGTGCATATGGTTACTTGGGAGACTACACTATAACAGAGTTGGTAGAGAGGTTTCCAGCCCACAAGGAACTTACAGTCTACAGTCTTGAAGAAGTTAAATCGCTCTGACTTTGGCCATTCCACACCTTAGTTTCTCCTACGGTTTCACAAGAATTAGAAGTGGTGTATTTTCAGCAGCTTCAAGAAGGCGTATTGCAGGTAGGGATGATAGCAGGATGACAGAGAAGCAGTGTGCCACAGTAGAAAGAGCCCGGGCTTGGGGGTCAGGGGTCGTGGTTTCTAATCCTGACTGCCACTTGTCAGCTGCGTAACTTTGGGCAAGTCACTTAACTTCTCTGTGCCTCAGTTCCCTTATCTGTAAAATGGGGCTTAAGGCTTTGTGCCCCACGTGCGACAACCTGATCACCTTTTATCCCCCAGCACTTAGAACAGTGCTTTGCACATAGTAAGTGCTTAACAAATACTATCATTATTATTAGTAGTAGTAGTAGCAGTAGTAATAGTAGTACCACCATCTTTATTAATAGTACACAGCATGGTCCTGCCTTCTTAAGTTTACAATCTAATCGGAAAAACAGGCAGAGGAGTTATTCATAGCTAGGAAGACAAAAAGATAAATTTGGTTGTAACGAGAATGGAACGTTGAAAAAGATAATGATTGTGTGCTTAGGTAGTTAAGCATTTGAACTCCCTTCTGTTCTCTATCTACACTCACTCCCTTGGTGATCTCATTCACTCCCATGGCTTCAACTATCATCTCTACGCTGATGACACCCAGATCTACATCTCTGCCCCTGCTCTCTCCCCCTCTCTCCAGGCTCGCATCTCCTCCTACCTTCAGGACATCTCCATCTGGATGTCTGCCCGCCACCTAAAACTCAACATGTCCAAGACTGAACTCCTTGTCTTCCTTCCCAAACCCTGCCCTCTCCCTGACTTTCCCATCTCTGTTGACGGCACTACCATCCTTCCCGTCTCACAAGCCCGCAACCTTGGTGTCATCCTCGACTCCGCTCTCTCATTCACCCCTCACATCCAAGCCGTCACCAAAACCTGCCGGTCTCAGCTCCACAACATTGCCAAGATCTCCCCTTTCCTCTCCATCCAAACTGCTACCCTGCTCATTCAAGCTCTCATCCTAACCCATCTGGACTACTGCACTAGCCTTCTCTCTGATCTCCCATCCTCGTGTCTCTCCCCACTTCAATCCATACTTCATGCGGCTGCCCGGATTATCTTTGTCCAGAAACACTCTGGGCATGTTACTCCCCTCCTCAAAAATCTCCAGTGGCTACCAATCAATCTGCGCATCAGGCAGAAACTCCTCACCCTCGGCTACAAGGCTGTCCATCACCTCGCCCCCTCTTACCTCACCTCCCTTCTCTCCTTCTACAGCCCACCCCGCACCCTCCACTCCTCCGCTGCTAATCTCCTCACCGTGCCTCGTTCTTGCCTGTCCCGCCATTGGCCCCCAGCCCACGTCATCCCCCGGGCCTGGAATGCCCTCCCTCTGCCCATCCGCCAAGCTAGCTCTCTTCCTCCCTTCAAGGCCCTACTGAGAGCTCACCTCCTCCAGGTGGCCTTCCCAGACTGAGCCCCTTCCTTCCTCTCCCCCTCATCCCCCTCTCCATCCCCCTCATCTTACCTCCTTCCCTTCCCCACAGCACCTGTATATATGTATATATGTTTTTACATATTTCTTACTCTATTTATTTTACTTGTACATATCTATTCTATTTTATTTTGTTAGTATGTTTGGTTTTGTTCTCTGTCTCCCCCTTTTAGACTGTGAGCCACTGTTGGGTAGGGACTGTCTCTATATGTTGCCAACTTGTACTTCCCAAGTGCTTAGTACAGTGCTCTGCACACAGTAAGCGCTCAATAAATACGTTGATTGATTGATATGAATCTACATATACATGAACACTGAGAGTGGCTGTGAATACCCAAGTTTTATGGCTAACTATTGGTATGGCCTGGAGCAGTGGAAATAAATTGAGGAAAGCTTCTTGGAGGAGGTAGAATTTTAGGAGTGTTTGAAAAGATGTTTAATGAATTAATAATAATAATGTCATTTGTTAAGCCCTTACTAAGTGCCAAGCACTGCTTTAAGTGCTGAGGTAGATACAAGGTAATCAGTTTGTCCCTTGTGGGGATCACAGTGCTAATCCCCATTTTACAGACGAGATAACTGAGGCCCAGAGAAGTAAAGTGACTTGCCCAAGGTCACACAGCAGACAAGTGGCAGAACCAGGATTAGAACTAACTACCATCTGACTTCCTCATCCATGCTCAAACCACTAAGTCATGCTGCTTCTCATAATTAGTGTCATTAGCATCATTAGAGAAATTGAAAGATAACAGTACCTAACAAACTAAAGTGTGTCAGGATACCCAAATATTTCAAAAGGAAGGATTAAAATATTTTAGGGAATTTATGTTATCACGATTTTTAGCTGCATGGAAGAGCTTCATATTATTGTCAAGAGCCAAGTTAATGGGTTATTGTTTAAAGCACCTATGACCAAGTATTCAACGGAGCCGCTTCAATGTCTCTTCCATAAAATGCTCTCCTCTTCCAAACACAGTCATTAAGTCCTAAATAAAAAACAAAACCCACTTGGATAGCTTTGAACCAGTATAGGCTTATTGTTGATGAAAAAATGTTTCTTCGCAAATCAATATTTCTACAGTGACCAACTCCTGGAAAATGCAGCGACTGCTAGAAATGGGAAAGATTAAAGGCTTTTTTTGTTCTGAAAAACCTATCACATTTAGAAAGAAGAGATCAGGGTAAAAATCAGTGTTCTTAATACTCAGATATCACCAATTCTACTTTAGAGCTGCATTTGAATCATGAGCTTCATCTCCAGTGTGTCAAGTTACACATTCTTCTTCAGAAGCTCTGCAGTTCTTTCTTGCACATTTTTCCCCACAGTCAGTGTTTTCAACTGAGTGTAATCAACACATAATGGGAGGCAGAAGCTTGAAGTAATTCATAACTTGTTCTACTAAGGAAGGTATTTGTGATCTCATTTTGGAAGAGATTAGGGCGGGAAGGAAGGAACTCATTGTATAGTTTGTGTCATATTTAAATTTGGGGGAAACCAATTTTTTTCTTATGGAAAAAAGTTTGCTTTGGGGAAAAGAGAGGGATGTCAACAAAATGTTAACACTAAACAACTTATTTTCCTTCTACTTCAGCATCCTGAAAGTGGGGTTTTTTTATATATATGAGAGGAAGGAGGTAAGGAGTGCCAATCGGAGTGAGGCACAAAGTGGCATTTGGAAAAAGGGAGAAAGCTGGTACTAGGGTGACAACAAACAAGTGAAATCATACAACTCTATTGCTCTGTCAACACACTTAAGCCCCCATATGTCTATGTCATCTCACTCATTCACATCATCCTTAAACCCAAGAGGTCTGGAAAACATTTCAAAATATGATTCCATTGTTATTGAAAACTATCCAAAGTCTAAGAGAATCATCAAAAGTATAATATTAGGATCCAGAGAATTTAGATTCCCCATGGACCGAATTCAGGACTGTCTGTATATATATATATATATATATATATATATATATATATATATATATATATATACATATATATAAGCTGTTTAAGTTTCAAAGATCTGACTGAACTACATAAACAAACAGGAAAAGGAACAATATTTAAGTTAGTACATGGAAAAAATCACAGAATATTAAAGGAGAAGTTCTCAAGATAACTATCTACAGCTTCTTGGGCTGATTAACAGAATCCCCACCTAGAAATCTGGCCTACTGATCTACTCAGGTGATCTCAACCTAAGGCTGCTTGAGAGGTCCTTGAAAACCTTAGTTTAAGATGAATTTTAACCAAGTTCACCCATACTAACTTTTTTAAAATACCTGATGTAGTTTGGAGAGATGGGATGGATCAAGTCTTAGGTCTCTCAGAACAGTATTTGGAATCTCTATTTCTCCATTTCTTGCCCAGCTCCAGGCAAACTAGTATCAAGGTCCTTTCCTCTCCCTCCATCATTGCTCAACTCCACCCCCAGGCAGCTTTCCCTTATTGGCTCAAAGGCCACTTCCTTTTAAGATTATTCCAAAAATCTTGGCAGGTAGGGGGTGTAGGGAGACCCTACTAATACAGTGGCTACCTGTGGCTTGGCTAACGCTTACGTCATTTTTAAAGAATCTGTGCTCTGGAAGTGTCCTTTTGTATGAAGACATCCACAAGATAATGAACGTCTTCACAAAGTGAGCCAACTTTTCAGGGTGGGCTTCAGACAAGTGGCTGTTCTAAGGCAGGGGAAAATTTGCAGCCTCCTTTGTTCCATAAGCCATTGACACTTTATGCTATGTCCGCCCCCAGAGTTCTGTGTGATATGATTACACTGGGACAAGAACTAATCCTTGAGCCTGTCCTCTCCATCACTGTATCCCCACAAGCACACCTCCTCTCTTTGTTTTTTGTTTTTCATGGCACTTAAGTGCTTACTATTTGCCAAGAACTATACCAAGTGCTGGAGTAGATACACCATAATTAGGTTGGACACTGTCCCCGTTCCACATGGGGCTCACAGTCTAAGTAGGAGGGTATAGGATTTATTTCCCATTTTTACAGATGAAGCAATTTAGGCACAGAGAAGTACAATGGCTTGTCCAAAGTCACACAGCAAGCAATTGGCAGAATAGGGATTAGAACCAGGTCCTCTGATTTCCAGGCTTGTGCTCTTTCCAGTAGGAAACACTGCTTCCCCACTTTCTCTATGGCACTGGGCACAGGCCACTGTCCCCTTTGGTGTAGTCCACTGATGGATCTCGGGCCTGGGAGTCAGAAGGTCATGGGTTCTAATCTTGACTCTGCCAGTTGTCTGCCGTGTGACCTTGGGCAAATCACTTCACTTCTCTGTGCCTCAGTTCCCTCATCTGTAAATTGGAGATTGAGACTGCGAGTCCCACATGGAATAGGGACTGTGTCCAACTTGATTTCCTTGTATCCACCCAGAGCTTAGTGCAGTGCCTGACATTTAGTAAGCTCTTAATAAATACCATAGCTATTATTAGAATTAATGTAAAACCAGCACCCCAGTACTCCCAACTCTTCAACATGATACCTGTAGTGGTTTCCTCACTCTTGTGCCCCCTAAACTCACATCTGACAGTGGACTGACATTTAGCCTGGAGGAGAGAGACAGAGACAGACTGCACTCATCCAGTCTCAAATATATATGTATATGTCCTTTATATTAAAAAAAATACCACTAATCATGAAGTTCTCCTTTGAGTGTGCTTGGGGCTGAAAAGGCCAATGCAGGAGCCACAATCCCAGCCATAGAATGCAATCAAAAGAAATGTTCCCTGTTTTGATGTCATGTTTGATGCTTGAAGCACCCAGTGCTGTCTACTCTTTTTGTTTCCTTATCTCTTGTTCCTTACAAAGCTTTTATTTTGCTCAAAGGGGGCACTACTTTCTTGACAGCAGTTTTCTATACTGGTTTGTTCTCAGCAATTGACTCTCAATATTTTGCTGAGAGACAGCACTGCCTGAGACTTTGTCTTACCGTGCATTTAAAATGCTTCCTTTGCACTCCTTGCTGTTGGTCCAGCAAGCCTAAAACATGTAAGCAGGATTTCAGTGATGATAACGTTAGCTGTGTCAGCGATTACTACCAACTACTCAGTTCCTTTTTTTGGACAACGATGCTTACATAAACAATCTTCTCAAACAGTTCCATCAAATCCATCTTTGTGCCCTACTTGACGACAAATGGACAGGCAGTCTCACAAACAGTGGGGTCCTGTGAAAGTCACTTCACTGACATAAAAAATAAATTTTAAAAAAATGGTATCAACCTCTTCACTGAAAGGAAACATAAAGATGATAGACACATAGCTTCAGTCAATACTTCACTCTGCTGCCTGGATTATCTGTCTACAGAAATGCTCTGGGCATGTTATTCCCCTCCTCAAAAATCTACAGTTGTTGCCTTTCGACTTTCGCATGACTAAAAAACTCTTCACTATTGGCTTCAGAGCTCTTCATCACCTTGCCCCTTCCTACCTCACCTCTCTTCTCTCCTTCTACAGCCCAGCCCGCACACTCTGCTCCTCTGCCACTAACCTCCTCACTGTGCCTCATTCTCACCTGTCCAGCCATCGACCCCTGGCCCATGTCCTACCTCCCTCCTCACATCCACCAAACAAGCTCTCTTCCCCTCTTCAAAGCCCTACTGAGAGCTCACCTCCTCCAGGAGGCCTTCCCAGATGGAGCTCCCCCTTTTCCTCTGCTCCTCTGCTCCCCATCGCCCCTTCTCCCTCCCTCTACTCTACCCCCTTCCCCTCCCCACAGCACTTGTGTATATTTGTGCAAATTTATTACTAAATTTTATTGATGATGTGTATACATCTATAATTCTATTAATCTATTTTGGTGGTATTGCTACCTGTCTACTTGCTTTGTTTTGTTGTCTGTCTCCCCCTTCTAGACTGTGAGCCCTTTGTTGGGTAGGGATTGTCTCTATCTGTTGCCAAATTGTACTTTCCATGCACTTAGTACAGTGCTCTGCACACAGTAAGCACTTAATAATTATGATTGAATGAATGAATGAACATAACTGATAAGCTGAAGTTGAGAGAGCATAAAAGAGAACAGAAGAAAAAAAAACTTTCCAAACACTAAATGACAAAACTTCAAAAGCCAAAAATGATATAACACAGTGTAAACTGCTGGGAAACAGCAGTCAACAATAGGCCATCCTTGCATAGAGAAATTAGAAATGGAATGATTCTTTCAGAGCAGAAGCTTCAAGAATTCCAAGGCATCGGTGTGAAAAACAGATAATGTTGTCAGGACCTTGGGGTGGTTACATGAAGTTGATATAAAAGGGATTTTTAGCCACAAAATCAGTCTTAGCCATGAACACTGAGTCCCCCATCTATCAGCACTATCTTCAGGGAATGAAAGCTATTTCTAGGAAATCACTTATTGTTCTTGGTAAAAATAACTTCCATTTGTATTTTCATTCTAATCATATAAATGAGAGCATTTGAATGTAAAAATGGACTAAAATAGCCATTATTCAAATTAACATATTCATTACATTACTCAAACTATCTCAGTGAAAAGTGAAAATATTTACCTCCAGCATGGAGGGATGCTGGAAATAATTGGAGAGAGCAGTTCATTTTAACAGCAGTAAATGAAACTCCTATCTGAGAATAAAAGGATAAAAATAATTGGTATGGGGATTAGTAAAGGCTCAACTTCGACATGTGCACCCTCACATATTTAATACATATTGCTAATTGAAAACCTCTATTTATGTCTAGTCGCAAGACTGTAAGCTTCTTGTGGGCAGGGAATGTGTCCATTTATTGTTATATTGTACTGTCCCAAGAACTTAGTATAGTGCTTTACATACAGTAAGTTCTCAATAAATACTATTCCATAATGAACATTCTCCAATCCATCCATCCTTTCTATCTTTAAGGGATATTGGAAAAATAAATAATGACAAATATGTACTACTGTAGATCTACTTTCATGAATCCCATTGTATGACCAGTCATGGCTAATATTTTAGCACTACTGGTGGTATTATACAGGACATCTCCTTACGTCTGGGAACTGGCCACTATTCACACACCAATCACAGAGCCTTCTCAGACCATATATTTGCTAAGTGGTAAGGTGTATCTGAAGCCACAAAAGCCAAATCATGAACTCCTAACTAGTATCCCAGACTCTTACCTTGAGGCCTGCTTAAATTACTTCCCATTTTCGCTCCCAGCGAGGAATAGTATCTGGCTTCCCCCTGCCAAATAATGATGGAAAGGAACCCATTAATCAGATGGGTCCTATTGAATATGCACAATGCTATACGTAGATTTTGAGAAAGTCACACAATGGCAAAACAATACATATTTCTTTTCTTCACTCACCTTGCCCTTGTGCATTTTGTGTGGTTTCCAGGAGAAAATGTCTATTTCTCATTTCAGAGGCTGTGGAAGAATGATAATAAAACTACTTATTCAAGCAACAGGCAAGCAGCCAGGCATTCCCAAGATAGTTTTGTTTTTTTTTTAACCCAGCACAGCCATCTGACCCATGGTTTTTCTTATCAGATTACTCAGGGGGATATAGGTAGGACAATTGTGGTCATCAAGAATTCTGTTCCAGAGTTCAACCTTGTCTAATTAGCAAAGAAAACAAACAACCCCCCCAAAACAAGACCAAAGGGGAGAAGAACAAGGGAAGGTGACTTCCCTTATTCCATTTAAAAAAAAAGACATATATACAGTTTTTCTGATGTAACCCAATTTAACGACAAGTATAAATTGTGTTGCATGTGAAATTTAAAGCAATTACCAAATAAATTACTCCAAGGAAGAATGGAAGCAGCATGGCTCAATGGAAAGAGTACGGGTTTGGGAGTCAGAGGTCATGGATTATAATCCCAGCTCTGTCACTTGTCTGTTATGTGACCTTGGGCACTTAACTTCTCTGTGACTCAGTTACCTCATCTGTAAAATGGGGATTAAGACCGTGAGCCCCACGTGAGATGTAATTACCTTGTATCTACTCCAGTGCTTAGAACAGTGCTTGGTGCATAGTAAGCAGTTAACAAATACTATAATTATTATTATGTTTAAGATCATAAAATGCTAAATTCAGCATGCCAGTGTGCATAAAAGTCTGTAGTGTGTGTCTGGGATAGAATGACTAAACCTTTAGGTGTCAGAGTCATGATCAAACAGTTAAACTGGTATAATATTTTCTTATATGTTCATTTATTCATTCAATCGTATTTATTGAATGCTTACTGTGTGCAGAGCACTGTACTGTTTGGAAAGTACAATTCAGCAATAAAGACAGACAATCCCTGCCCACATGGGCTTACAGTCTAGAATGGGGAAGACAGACAACAAAACAAGTAAACAGGCATCAATAGCATCAATATAAATGAATAGAATTATAGATAAGTACATATAGATGCAAGTGCTGTGGGATGTGGGTGGGGGGTAAAGTAAAGGGAGCAAGTCGGAGTGAGAAGCATTCAATATTGGTATTAATTTTTTATCATCAGGAGATCATGCACCTGTAAAACCTGAAGCTTCTTTTTTAAAATACTATATATGACTTACTGGAAGAAAATGTTACAGTTTGAAAACAGAATATATTTTCACTTTCTATTAATAAGCCAGGAATAAATGTCTTTGAAATGAACCCACATGTCCCACATCCTTCATTTGATTAATCCTGATTCTCTGATGCACACACATATGTTGCCCATTTTTCAATTTCTTCTACAGAGAAAATCTTCCAGTATTGCAAAATTGGGTTCATTTTTCACTACAGGTAAGGTCTTCCCCAATACTGCAAAAATAGATGTGTTTGTTTCCAAAGGTAAGGTTATGTCACTCAATTAAACTTTGGGTGTGACTGTATGCAAGTCTAGGTTCTATTCATTTATAAAACTATTTTTGTCAACACAGATTATCTTTCTATTACTGTAAAATAGTTTTTTTTTTGTTTTGACCTTGAATATACCACATGTATTTATATTGCTCTTCCTCTCCTTGTCATATCTTAGTTAAGTAAGCTATAAGAATAAGGATTCAGAAATCCAGTGCCATAAAATATTTATGTTTATTCCCCAAAGTATATAAAGTTGGTGGTTTCTGAATATCTGTGAGTCTGTAAGCGTGATCCTATCTCCTACATCTATTTTACTCTCACTATTCCCAATAACCCCTACTATTTTTAAATAAGGTATGTCTGCCTGTAATTCCCTAGAGTCAGGAGACCATGTATTTAGCTTCAATGTGCTCTCCAAATTGTTTAGTAATAATTATGTGGCATTTGTTAAGGGCTTATTATATGTCAACCACTGGAGTAGATACAAGATAATCAGGCCTCACATGAACTCACAGTCCAAGCAGAAGGGAGAACAGATATTGAATCTCATTTTTGAGATGAGGGAACCAAGGCCCAGAGCAATGAAGTGACTTGTACAAAGTCACCAGGCAGATGTGGTGGAACTGAGATTAGAACCCAGGTCCTCTTACTCCCAGGCACACTGCTCCTCAGGAGTAAAAGGTAATGTACCCAAGAAGCGCTCAATAAATACTGTTGTTGATTATGATGATGCATGTTTGTCAATTACTATAGAGCCAGGTGTCTGAAACTCTGGGAAAAGTTCCATAAACCTAAACAGCTGAATATTTTAAAGCCGAGGTTCTCAAGAGTGTTCAGGTACCCAAGAAGCGGGAAGGAAAATTAGCCAAAAGTATTCTTACCAGAATTGCAATATATAGTCATTCTGGCAGATAGAAAATAATAATAATAATATTAATAATGGCATTTGTTAAGCGCTTACTCTGTGCCAAGCACTGTTGTAGGCACTGGAGGAATACAAGGCAATCAGGTTATCCCACATGGGGCTCACAGTCTTAATCCCCATTTTACAGATGAGGTAACTGAGGCCCAGAGAAGTTAAGTGCCTTGCCCAAAGTCACACCGCTGAAAAGTGGCAGAGCTGGGATTAGAACCCATGACCTCTGACTCCCAATCCCATGCTCTTTCCACTGAGCCACGCTGCTTCAATTCATTCATTCATTCATTGAGAAGCAGCGTGGCTCAGTGGAAAGAGCATGGGCTTTGGAGTCAGAGGTCATGGGTTCGAATCCCGGCTCCTCCACATGTCTGCTGTGTGACCTTGGGCAAGTCACTTAACTTCCCTGAGCCTCAGTTACCTCATCTGTAAAATGGGGATTAAGACTGTGAGCCCCACGTGGGACAACCTGATCACTTTGTATCCCCCCAAGCGCTTAGAACAGTGCTTTGCACATAGTAAGCGCTTAACAAATGCCAACATTATTATTATTATTATTATTATTCATTCCTTCAATCGTATTTATTGAGTGCTTACTGTGTGCAGAGCACTGTACTAAGCACTTGGGAAGTACAAGCTGGGCTCTAGACATCTCACCAAATCTACATTTTCTCTGGCTTCTAGGACATATCCTCTTGATGTGGCCTAGTGGAAAGGGAAAATCATTGGGATTCAAGAGACCCAGGTCCTAGTTCTGACTATTCCACTTGCTTGTTACTTTCATTCATTCATTCAATCGTATTTATTGAACGCTTACTGTGTGCAGAGCACTGTACTAAGCACTTGGGAAGTACAAGTTGGCAACATATAGAGACGGTCCCTACCCAACAGTGGGCTCACAGTCTAGAAAATCCATGCCCACGCCCAAAGTCTACTTGATTCAGGCGTGCCACTTAAATTATCTGTGCCTTAATTCCCTCATCTGTGAAATAGGAATTCAATGCCTGTTCTCCTTCTCCCTTAGACTGTGGGTCTGATATGATTGTTGGATCAACCCCAGTATTTAGCAAAGTAGTGGGCACATAGTAAGTGCTTAACAAATGCAACAATTTTTTTATTGCTATTATTATTACTAGTAACAGAACTGATCCTGTTGATATTGCAAACTCAATATGCCTAAAATGGAGTGTCTCACTTCCCCTGGAAATCCACCTTTTCCCCTCTAAACCCATTTATCCAACTTTTCCATCACTACTAATTAACACCACTGTTCTTCCTGTCCTAGAAACCTGTAACCATGATGTAATCCCTCACTCGTCATTGTCTTTCACAGCTCCCACATTCGTTCAAGTGCCATATCTTGATGATTTTTCCTCTATAACATTTCTGCAACTGCCCCATCCTTTCAATACAGACAGCTACTGCTGCAGTCCAAGCTCTTGTCAAATCAGGGCCAGACTACAATACCAATCTTGTCACTGCTTTTTCTGCCTCCTGCCTCTACGTCCTTCAGTCCATATTTCACACAGTTGCAAAGACTATCTTCTTGAAGTGGTGTTCAATATACATATCTTCACTCCTCAAAAAGCAGCAAAAGCTCCCTTCTTGCTCTGCATTAAGTGGGAACTCCTTGGTATTGATTTCAAGGACCTCTACCAGCATTCTCAGTTATTTATATCAACTCTATTCACTTTTCACTGGCTCTCATTAAATCAATTAATTAGTCAGTAGTATTTATTGAGCATTTATGGTGTGCGGAGTACTATACTAAGCACTTGGGAAAGATTAATATAACAGAATTGGGAGGCATGTCTAGACTGTAAGCTTGTTGTTGATTGTTTCCCTGCCCAGAAGGAGTTTACAGTCTGGGGAGGGAGACAGACATCAAAATGAACTACAGATATATACATAAGTGCTCTGGAGCATAGAGTGGGGTGAATATCAAGTGCTTAAAGTGTTCACATAAAAGCGGATAGGCGATGCGGAAGAAAGAGGGAGTAGGAAAAATGAGAGCTGAGTGAAAGAAGGCCTCTTTGAGAAATACAAGTTTAATAAGGTTTTGAAGGTGAGGCGAGTAATAATAATAATAATAATACTAATGATGGCATTTGTTAAGCACTTGCTATGTGTGAAGCACTGTTCTAAGCACTGGGGGGGATACAAGGTGATCAGGTTGCCCCGAATAGAGCTCACAGTCTTAATCCCCATTTTACTGATGAGGTAACTGAGGCTCAGAGAAGTTAAGTGACTTGCCCAAAGTCACACAGCTGACAAGTGGTGGAGCCGGGATTAGAACCTCTGATTCCCAAGCCCTCGCTCTTTCCACTGAGCCATGCTGCTTTTCTGAGTAGTCGTCTGTCCTCTATTAAGGGTGAGTGAATCCTAGCCCCCACCTCTCAGAATCATGCCTGGAGAGTTTCCAGTACTCTACCAGTCTCGACTATGGGAGGGAGAATCAAGTAGAGGCATATCCATTCCATTCCCAGCCTGGGCAGTGGTTAGCGAGTGGAAGACAATCTACTACAAGTCAAAACTCACCTTTGCTGGGCAGCAGCGGCATGGGGGAGACTCGAGGGCAGACACTCAGGTTTACTATGCAGAAGGAGGAAATGGTAAAACACTTCCATATTTTTCCCTAGAAAACTCCATGGATAAACTACCAGAACAATTGCAGATGGAAGTGGGGCGTTCTGAGAGAGATGTGTCCATGGTATCGCTATAGGTCGGAGACGACTCTACAGCTTAAGACAAGACATAAAGACTCAACCCCAGATAGGCCATCTCAAACAAAGCTAAACAACTCTGATCACCACACTTTGATCACAACCACTCTTAAGGAATAGGGTCTGCTAGCCTCTCCTACTCTTTTAAGTGCTTAGTATAGATTGTTGCACTGCAAAATACTTATTTTTGTTAACCTGGAGAAAGAATCTGGTCCTTCGAAGTTTATGAAGAAGAGTTTTCCCAGGCATTTCAACAAAACACTCTCATTAATTCCAGGCCAAATTCAGAAGGAGTAAATCACTCATCTGTGCTGCTCCTGCACCTTCTCTGACGCTTGCACCATCGTAACTGTGAGCCCACTGTTGGGTAGGGACTGTCTCTATATGTTGCCAACTTGTACTTCCCAAGCACTTAGTACAGTGCTCTGCACAAAGTAAGCGCTCAATAAATACGATTGATTGATTAATTGATTGCCTGCCCTCCTGCCACTGAGGGTCGCTGATAATGGTAGGCTTCTGTCCAGCCACTGAGGGTTCCTGGTAATGACCGCCTTCCCTCCTGCCACTGAGGGTCCCTGGTAATGGCCACCTTCTCTCCTGCCAGGGAAGGTTCCTGATATTGGCAGACTTCTCTCCTGCCAATGAGGATCCCTGGTAATGGCCACCTTCCCTCCTGCCCCTGAGGGTTCCTGCTCCTGTCATCTTCCATGGGTGCTGGAATGGGGATTAAACCTGCTCCCTTGCACTCTTGAATCTCTTCACCATCACTGAAAAAAGCAACCATGGTAATCACCTCTCTCCTTCCTACCACCCAGAATCTCTCCGCTCAGCATGCTGGGGGCATGCTGGGCTAGGGATAAAAGCTGTTCCCTTGAGTCAATCAATGTCAGTCACATTTATGGAGTGCTTACTGTGTGCAAAGCACTATACTAAAAGCTTGGGAGAGTAAGGCGTAGTGGCTAGAGCACGGTTTTGGGAGTCAAAAGGACTTGGGTTCTAATCCCGGCTCTGCCACTTGTCTGTTGTGTAACCTTGGGCAAGTCACTTCACTTCTCTGTGCCTCAGTTACCTCATCTGTAAAGTGGGGATTAAGAATGTGAGTCCCAAGTGGGACAGGGAACTATATCCAACAAATTACCTTGTATCTACCCCAGCACATAGCACAGTGTCTTGCATATAGTAAGCACTTAACAAATACCATAGATATTTTTATTATTACAATATAACAATACAATGGACACTTTCCCTGCCCTCTAGAGGGAGATTCCAGACTTCCATTCCTGTCAAGATTTTGAGTCTATTTTGCAGTCATTTGTGATTTTTAATGTTTCATCGCTCCTGATGTGTCTGTCTTCAATCCCTTCTACCCACTTTAAACTTGTGAGACTCTCAAGGCACAGGGACCATTATTAATTCCCACCTATGTAGTCTCTCCCTGTGCTTTGTGCAGTGCTCTAAACACAATAAGTGTTTAGCAAATACTATTTCTATTACTACTCCACAATACACAGAACCTGCAAATAAGAGAGGCTTTAGAAGTGAAACCCTGAAACCTGAAAAAGCATCACAATTAGTATTATTTAGAACACTTTCAAGCTTTTCTTCATTCACTCCCCAAATAAGGTCACCCACTATTGTCTTTTATTTTTGTTTTACTATCTTTTTATATAGTGACCTGTACTGCTCCCACTATTTGTAAACAATTTATGTTGGGTAGTGTGACCCTTTAGATTGTAAGCTCCTTGAGAGTATGCACTCTGTTTTTTGCTTCTGCTATATTCTCCCAAGCACTTATTATCCACTATACCAGAAGCAATGAGGCGCAGTGGATAGAGCATGGGCCTGGAGTTAGAAAGTTATGGGCTCTAATCGAGGCTACACCACTTAACTGCTGTGTGACCTTGGGCAAGTCACTTAACTTCTCTTAAGTTACTGAAGTAACTGCTTCAGTTACCTCATCTGTAGGATGGGTATTGAGACTGTGAGCCCCATTTGAGACAAGGACTGTGTCCAACCCAATTTGCTTGTATCCACCCAGTGCTTAGTACGGTTCCTGACATATAGTAAGAGCTTTACGTACCAGAATTATTATTATTATTATTGCAAGGCTGTGCACACAGTAGACATTCAATAAATACTACTGATTGGCTGATTTCTCATCTCAAGCAAACTTAAACAACACTGATCACCACGCTTTGATCACCACCACTCTTAAGGAATAGGGTCTACTAATCTCTCCTACTCTTTCAAGTGCTTAGTATAGAGTGTTGCTCTGTAAAATACTTGTTTTTATTAACCTGGAGAAAGAATTTGGTCCTTCAAAGTTTATGAAGAAGAGTTCTCCCAGGCATTTCAACAAAACACTCATTACTTCCAGTTGGATTGGCTCATATTTATCTTTAAAATATAAGAAAAACCCCAACTAAATATGAGTAAGGAACTATTCATATGTATTCCATGCTTAATTTTAGTTGATTTACATCTTCTTGCCCATCAGCATCTGCTGCTTCAGAGAAATATAAATCCATAGAGCCACACCATTGTTTTCATTTTTAATGACGAGTGAAAAAAAAATAGCAAAAAGGAACACTATTTCACTTTTTAATTAAAAAGAGAAAGTGACAGTTCATCTGGAAAGTTGTCAAGGGCCAAATAAGATGGTGATAGAGATTTGGTTTGTGAAAATATTTGGGGAAACTGCTTAATAGAAAACTCCAACACCTTAAAATTCTAAGTGGCTTGCAGCATTGCATTAGTTTTGCCAAAATTGCCTTGGAAAAATAACTTCCTTGTGCTTTTCTTTATTGCAAACACAGGTGATGTACCCATAATTGCAGACAGAAAATATTAGGATTTAATGAGCCAGTGCCATATGGAATGGCATTACTAAACACATAATATTGGCCCACAAGACTCAGTTTTTACACAGCTTTATCATTTTTAGATTCTGATTAAAGTAATTTTACCTGAAATAAAAGTATGGTACAATTTTGACATCAATCACTGTCTGTGGAACATTGATTTATCAAAAACAACCACAATATTTCTTTTAATAATATCTAGATTGCATTCCCTGCTGAATATAGCAGATTCAGTTTTATTCTTAGATCGTATTTATATATCTAAGCATCTCAATTTGCTGAAATTCCATGCATGATCTTAGTGGACAGTTTGGGATTTCTGATTGGAAAGCAAGAATAAATGATGTTTGTAAGGGCGTTTCAGGGAGCGAGTCTAAAAGGAATATGGAATTTTCTGGTGTATGGGTAGCCATTAAAATGAGGTTCTGTATTTTATATAATGTTTACACACAATTATATTCTTAGAAATACAGATAGAATCAGACTGTGACAAATTCAAGATCCCTACTAAGACTATGTATACAGAACACTGTACTAAGCAACTGAGAGTGTACAACAGTGTTGTTAGGCGTGTTCCCTGATAACAAGGAATGTACAGTCTAGAGGGGAAGACAAACATTAAATCAATCAATCAATCATATTTATTGAGCGCTTACTGTGTGCAGAGCACTGTCCTAAGCACTTGGGAAATACAAGTTGGCAACATATAGAGACGGTCCCTACCCAACAGTGGGCTCACAGTCTAGAAGGGGGAGACAGAGAACAAAACAAAACATATTAACAAAATAAAATAAAGAGAATAGATATGTACAAGTAAAATAAATAAATAAATAGAGTAATAAATATGTACAATTACGTAAAATACATAAAGAATGTAAAATATGTAAAATAAACTATGGCTATGTAGACCATAAGCTCTAGACTTTAAGCTTATTGTGGGCAGGGAATGTGTCTGTTTATTATTATAATGTTCTCTTCCAAGCACTTAATACAGTGCTTTGCACATAGTAAGCACTCAGTAATTACAATTGATTGATTGGCTGGTATATACTTAAGTGTTGTAGGGATGGGGTTCGGTGAATAAGGGGTACAAATCCAAGTGCAAAGGTGATAAAAAAGAGAGACGGAATAGGGAGATTGAGGGCATAGCTGGGAAAGTGTAGCTATGCATGCTACTTTAGCTTCTGCTACCTACGAAGATTTTCAAGATAGCCTGGCAAAGTCTTTGCAATGAAAAGACTCTGCGACTCCTCAGGAATATATTGTTTTATGAAATATTACTATTACTGCTATCAATACTATTACTACTACAATACTACTAATAACAATGATAATAGAATGTACTGAACAATTTCAATGTGGAAAATAAAGTACTATCAACTAGGATGGCTTCATGATCAACCATTCAGAAATGGTCCTGATCTATAGAGCGTTAAAAATCTAAATGGGAGAGGAAAAACATAGCACATTAAAAATGTAGTCCCTCAACAAGAAAATAGTTAAAATTCAACAAAGTAATGTTATCAGTAATTAAAACATGTAAATTTAAGATGGCTTTCAGGGGTCAATCCTTGGACAGTTAATTTCCTCAGGTCATACAGGCTTTACTGTCACAGTCTTCCAAACTTTTTACCATACAGGAGGTAGGCACTTTCTCTGGAAGCTGGAATATCTGGTTGGCTTAGGGAAATTAGTTGATTTTGCATAATGGGAGAGGAAAGGAGCCAGAGAATACCACTTTACCATAGCCCTTTCTTCAATCAATGTCAATCAATCAGTGTTATTTATTAAGCACCTACTATAGTAAGAGCACTGTACAAAGTGCTTGGAGTGCACATTACTTCAAAGTGGTAGGCACATTTACTGCCCACCCATCAAATAGCAAGTCCAGAGTTTTACTATAATGCAGGGAGTTGCATTTTGGGAAAATCCTGTATTTATTATGATATGTTCCTGTCCAGTTTGTTGTACACAAATGTACATAAACCATTTTTCTGACACCACAGACCACTCTATACAGTATTCATTTTTTTTTAATGGAACATCTACTTAGCATTTAGTACAATGCACTGCACACAGTCAGCACATAATAAATAAGATTGAATGTATGACTGAAGGTTCAAAGCAGTGCCTGAGAAAGAACCATAGAATTTGTAGACATGATTCCTTCCCTGAAGGAGTTTACAATTTAGTTTGGGGAGATAGACAAATAAAAATCTGACAGATTAATAAAGCCACTAGGAAAAACAACATAGCCTAGTGAATAGAGTACTGGCCTAGGGGTCAGAGGTCTAATGTTCAATCCTGGTTTTGCCATTAGATTGTTTTGTGATTTGGAACAAGTCGCTTCACTCTGCCTCAGTTTCCTCAGCTGTAAAATGGGGGTTAAATAACTGTTTTCCCTTCTGTGAGCCCAATGAGGGACAGGGATTGTGTCCCTGATTATCTTTAATTTAATCCAGCACTTGGTGCAGTTCTTGGTCTATAGTAAGTGTTTAACAAGAACCATCATTGTTCTAAGAAACAGGAAAAGTGGATATGTGCATGAATGAATAGTTAAGTAATGGGTAAATAAAATAATAGGTAGAGAAGTGCTCCCCTCTCGGGATCATTCCTGGAGAGTTTCCGGTACTCTACAAGTCTCAGCTATGTGAGGGACAGTCAAGTAGAGGCATATCCATTCCATTCCTAGCTTGAGCAGTGGCTAGGGAGTGGAAGACAATCTGCTACAAGTCAAAACTCACCTGTGCTGGGCAGCAGCAAAGCATGTGAGAGACTCGATTTTATTGCATGGAAGAAGGCAGTGGTAAACCACTTCCATATTTTTACCAAGAAAAACTCTATGAATACACTACGAGAATGATTGCAGATGTAGGTTGGATGCTCTCTGAGAGATGTTTCATGGAGTCACTATGGGTCTGAGATGACTTTAAAGCATAAGACAAGGCAAGAGAAGTGCTACAGGTGATTGTGAATAAATAAATACATAGCTTGTTCAGTAATTCTGATGTGGAAGTTAAGGGGCGTATGATCAGGGGAGAAATGAAAATTAATCAGGGAAGATCTCATAGAGGAGATAAGATTTCAAATCAAAATGTCATTGGAAGCTAACCACTTTCTGCTTCGCACATAGTAAGTGCTTAACAAATGCCATCATTATTATTATCATTATTATTCTCCCAAGTGCTTAGTACAGTGTTGTTATTATTTTTATTATTATAATGGCATTTATTAAGCGCTTACTATGTGCAGAGCACTGGGCATCAGTTCCCTCATCTGGAGAATGGGGGCAGTGGGGGCCGTGCGAGGGGGCTGAGGGGGGCACAGACCTGTGGCCTAGTGGCAAAAGTCTGGGAGTCAGAAGGTCCTGGGTTCTAATCCCGGCTCTGCCACTTGTCTGCTGTGTGACCGTAGGCAAGTCACTTCACTTCTCTGTGTCTCGATGACCTCATTTGACAGATGAGGTTAAGACTGTGAGCCCCATGTGGGACAGGGACTGTGTCTAACCTGATGACCTTGTATCTACCCCAGTCTTAGACCAGTGCTTGACACATAGTAAGCATTTAACAAATATCATTATTATAATCCCCAAGGCCCTCCTCCCCTGTAATTGTCAATGATGTCCTTAAAAGAGTACTTTAAAACACTTTCCGGAACTTTCCCGTCACCGTAGACGGCACAACCATCCTTCCCATCTCACAAGCCCAAACCTTGGTGTCATCCTTGATTCTGTTCTCTCATTATGTCCAAGGCCCTACTGAGAGCTCACCTCCTCCAGGAGACCTTCCCAGACTGAGCCCCTTCCTTCCTCTCCCCCCGTCCCCCTCTCCATCCCCCACATCTTACCTCCTTTCCTCCCCCACAGCACCTGTATATATGTATATATGTTTGTACAGATTTATTACTCTATTTATTTATTTATTTATTTTACTTGTACATATCTATTCTATTTATTTCATTTTGTTAGTATGTTTGGCTTTGTTCTCTGTCTCCCCCTTTTAGACTGTGAGCCCACTGTTGGGTAGGGACTGTCTCTATATGTTGCCAACTTGTACTTCCCAAGCGCTTAGTACAGTGCTCTGCACACAGTAAGCGCTCAATAAATATGATTGATTGATTGATTGATTCTAGCCAAATTGCATAGTGAAACCATGAGTTATGGCCGAATTGAGTATTCTTGCAGTTAGTCTTTGAAAAAAGTAGCAGTTCCAACTGGTAGTAGATCAGAAGTCCTCTAATTCAAAATGTTTAGGTTGGCTGATTAGATCTTCTTTCCATGTTCCCTTAACTGCAGTTCATTAGATACCTGGGAAGGACTCTGATGCCATATTAACAAAAACTTAACTATGAATGACCACAAATTTTGGCTTTAAACTCTGCCTTGATTGCTAAGCCTAACAAAGTGTGCATCCCAAATAAGTTACCTTGGGCTTCCAGCTATTTTGGAATACTGCTGAAAAACATTAACCTATTTACTTCTCCCAACTCTTTATCTCTAACATTAGAGATTGCCTTAGAAGATATTCAATTTATACAATTTGCACAACCGGGTTGGTATACCATCCTACAAAATGCACAGAGCTTTCAGTAAGCTCCTTAAGGACCTTAATGTCTTACAGTATTGTAGTCTCCCAAGGGCTTAATAAATACCATTGATTGATTGATTTAATATTTCAACTAGAAATTGTTCCATTAATGTGCCCTTACTTTAATCTCTTACTGCACAGTTCACCAATTGGTTATTTAATCTGTCTGTATTTACAAATATTTTAAGGATCAAAGGCTAGCAGGAAATCATATAAAACAGCGAATTCTTGTTGATCAGTCGATTGACTATGTACAACTTTTGTAACATGTCATTTCTGCTGACATATCTCTCTCCCTCTACACTGGAGTGGCCTCTTTTTAAAGCACTTTCCAAGGATTTCTGTGGATTTCTTCTTCAGTGATTTAAGATGTGAGCTGGTGAGTTGTTTAAGTCATGAAGACAGGCATCATTTCCTTTTTATCTGCTCCTGACCTACCTTATAAAGATATAGTGTTAGAGTATGGTTGAGGTCTTAGTAAAATGCACCCTAAAAATGTAAACATTATTACCATTAAGTCAGTAGGTTATGAAAGAAAGATGTATTAAGTGCAAAATAAAACTGACATAGTTAAGAACAAGTAAGAAAACAAACAGTTTGTAAAGAGTGAAATTTTTATACATTTTGCTTTCAAAAAGAATAATTATAACAGAGTAACACTGTAAAAGTGTGTTTACCTTGGTCCATAATGAATAAAAAAAGAGTATTTTTTCACTCTTCATATTTCATTTTAATGTACAATATTGATCAATGTGATTTCCCATAGGAAGATTTCAATATAGATAAAACTGAAGAAGAATCCAAGGAAGTCAATCATTCACTGCACTGTGGGGTAACTTTGCAGTAAAAGTGGAAGCACTCTAGATGAGATGGTGGCTTGTTCTGAAAATCACCGTTCCAGGCTAATCCTTCACTTTTCCTCTGCATGACGTCACTTTCATACACAGCAAACCTCTGTTTCAAACAGTGGGCCATAGCAACAGTCTTTTTGGGAGGCTGACTCCTGCAGAAAAAATAAAAACCAAAGACCTGGAGAGGAACTAACCTCCTTGAGGAAGGGCTTTATCAAGATTAGGACAGCATGAGGTGGATTTGCAAAAGAGAGTCAGGCCCTGAATGGAACAAGCCATTAATACTTGGAAGAACTCTTCTTACCTGCTAACAATGTGGAGGGCTTGTCACACCCTGGTCCTTTCAGCCACACTCTCATGCATACATGGATAGGATCACATTTTCACATTCCGAAAGTACTACAGAGTAATAATAATAACATTTGTTAAGTGCTTACTATGCGCCAGGCACTGTACTAAGCGCTGGGGTCAATACAAGTGAATCTGGTTGGACACAGTCCCTGTCCCACATGGGGCTCACAGTTTCAATCCCCATTTTCCAGATGAGGGTACTGAGGCCCAGAGAAGTGAAATGACTTGCCCAAGATCACACAGCAGACAAGTGGTGGAGCCGGATCAGGCAGATTCCAAAACTAGTAGTGCTTGAACTTGCCTTCCTAAAGACATTTAGACAATCTAGTTTTGATTTGAAGATTTGCTTTGCAAAGAACACAGAATATAACAATCTAGGAGGATAAGCCACAGAATAATATCAGTGAAATCATCTGAATCATGGTCCATCTGTCACTGGTGAAATGTAATGTTTCCCTCAGCCTCTCCAATCACTCACTTTACTGAATTTTATAAGATCAGATGTTGTGGGGACTCCAGGAACTGCTGAATTATATATATATATATATATATTATCTTGAATATTTCCAAACTATCATAAATCGATTAAAAATGGAAAATCTTTAGTTTTTATTCCATGTATTAATGTGCCTGAAAATACTAGCATGATATGAGTTTTGATATCAGGGGCCTACCTTGAAAACCAACTGTAATGTAACCAAGCATCTTGAATTGGGTAGGACTATTCCAAATTTTTTCCCCTGCTTCTGCTTCCCAAAAGAGGTTGTTGAATTGCAAAGCTTCTGCTTTGGACCATGTCATTTCTGGCATGGGTGGTGTGGGATAGATGAAGGGGGAATCCAAACTAGCACCAGAAGGAGAAGATGAGTGGAGAACTAGTGGCCAAGTGTAGCCAAAGTCACTACCTGGAGTTAATAATAATAATAACAACAACAATAATAATTATAGTAATAATAATTGTGGTATTTGTTAAGCACTCACTATGTGCCAGGCATTGTACTAAGCACTGGGATGGATACAAGCAAGTCAGGTTGGGCAAAATCCCTGCCCCAAGTGGGGCTCACAATCTCAATCCCCATTTTACAGATGAGGTAACTGAGGCCCAGAGAAGTGAAGTGACTTGCCCCAGGTCACACAGCAGCCAAGTGGCAGAGATGGGATTAGAATCCATGAACGTCTGACTCCCAGGACAACACTCTATCCACTACATGTAGTTTCCAATGTACTTGACCAGGATAAAACCACAGGAAATAGAAAATGATGGCAGTGACTTTACCGAGCTTTAATTTATCTACTTATCCTTTTCAGCTGCTACTGCTATGATCTACCCAAGAAGTTTATCTGCAGGAGATTGTGTGTGTAACTGCCCTGTCTTTCAATGACTAACTGCAGAGACACTCATATTGGCCATATTTCATGGTTTCACTATGCAATTTGGCTAGGAAACTGTTAGGTAGTAGGTAATAATAAATATGATTGATGGATAAACTGATTGAGTTAGCTAAATGTTTCCATAGTTGCCAGTAATGCATGTCCCCTTTCTTTTGTTCGTTCTTTTCTCCATCCTTATTTCTATAGTGCTGTGTCTCTATTTCCCTTTATTTCTCTCTGTTCCTTTCCTGACTTCATTCCCTACACCCTTCCATATATTTGGACCCTTGGACACACCCTATAAAATTACCAACTGTGTAAGCCCTCCTATATCTCATTTTGAGTTTCAGAAAACACTCTCCCTGTAACCTATTGCCAAAGTGTTGGCCATTCCTCTTTAAGCACCTGTAGCTCAGTTGAAAATGGAGCCAACAATTTAGGTGGATTGATGTCATCGTGGGTAGAAGTAGCAGGACACAGAGCTAATGTGATGATAGTAGAATTATTAGCCAAGATACTGAAGGCTACTAAACAAAGTGAGATGGGGCCCTGAAATCAGGATCAATTCAAGAACGTTATTTTGAAGTATAGGCACTTGCTTTCTAAAATAATGCTTGGATTTGGATAAATTATGGTTTATAATAAAGAGCCCTGTTTCCTTTTAATTGGAAAGAACTACTTTCTTACTCTAGCCATACTTAGTAGGGATTCAGAGCAGGTGCTATACACCATCAGAGTTTTCAAGGATCTTTCAGGTTAGCTTCTGATGTATGAGAAATTATTCTGATTGTATTCAATGGGAATACCAATGTTCCTCAGTGGCAATGGGTTTATTTAGATCACTTTCATCCCAAGGACCTACATCAAAGGGACCAGGCTGTGGTTCACTCTGAGTTGTAAAAAACAGAAAGATGGGAGATGGGGAGAGTATGCTAGCTGGATAGTCACTGGCTTTCTTATGTTACTGATGTTTCAGGTAGGGCTGGGGGGTATAGATTTTAGCTACCTTCCGATCTTGAGCTAAGCTCAAAGTCACTGCTTAAGACATGATAAGGAACTCCTGAATGAGTTAAGTCTGTCAAATTAAGAGTCATAGAAGGGCCACTGTTGGAATAGCAGCACTTAATACAGTGCTCTGCACGCAGTAAGAGCTCAGTAAATACGATTCAATTAATATGGCAACTCTCCAAATATTCAAAGGAGGCTCAATCTCCTCACTGTTATTAAAAGATATTTGAAAAGTAAAGGGAAGGAAGAAGACAGTGAGATCAGTGAATCAATCAACAAATAGTATTACTTGTGCACCTATACTACATGTAGAGCATGCTACTAAGCACTTCGGAGGGTAAAACAGAATAATAAGATATCATCTCTGCTCTCAAGAACTTTATAATCTAGTGGAGTGTGACTAACAAACTTAACTCATTTGCACTGAGGAGCTGGCAGTGAGTAATAGAAAGCATTTACACTTCTGATACCTCCCAATGCTACTGACCACAGAAGGGCTAGGTAAGCAGTAATTCTGAAAAATTAGACACAGAATAATAATGATAATAATAATAAATGTTGGTATTTGTTAAGTGCTTACAATGTGCCAGGCACTGTACTAAGAGCTTGGGTGGATACAAGCAAATCATGTTGGACACAGTCCCTGTCCCTCATAGGACTCACAGTTTAAATCACCATTTTACAGATGAGGTCACTGAGGCACAGAGAGGTGAAGTGACTTGCCCAAGGCCACACAGCAGACAAATGGCAGAGCCTGGATTAGAATCCAGGCCCTTCTGACTCCCAGGCATGTGCTCTATCCACTATGCCCTGCTGCTGTGGTGGGTCTTGTACATAATCCCTTTTACCTCCAAATATGGCCAATGGAAGGGAAGAGGATCTGGAAGTAGCAAGTTATATCTGGAGAGGGGCCTCCACGGACTCTTAGTAGTAGGTTGGAACTCTTTCCCACCGATGTGGCGAGTCGCCTCTATACGAAGTCAGGGATGCTTTCTCTGACGTACCATGCATGGTGCCAAGTGGAGCTAGGAGAAGTGAGTATTCCCCCTTGGGAACTTGATTCTCGGGTGATTTGAAAGGTAGCCCATTTGGGGTTATTTGAAGGTAGCCCCTGAGGGACTTGTAAAGTAGCCCAGTTTGGGGGTGACTTGAAAAGTAGCCCAATTATACAATCAATCAATCAATCAATCAATCGTATTTATTGAGCTCTTACTGTGTGCAGAGCACTGTACTAAGCACTTGGGAAGTACAAATTAGCAACATATAGAGGCGGTCCCTACCCAACAGTGGGCTCACAGTCTAGAAGGGGAGACAACCGATATCTCCTTACCAGTTTTACTGCTGCTAGAAGTTGGGTACCACGATGACCAGTTTACTTATTGTTTACTAGTCTACAGATTACTGGAGATTAGTCTGGAGATTACCTCTGGCAATTCATTGTACTATCATCTTCATAAACCTGCTTCTATTACCCATAACCCTCTAATAAGTGAATCCCTTTCCAGCCCTCTAGTCTGTGAGCTCATGATTTACCTGGCAGTTGGCTCCAGCCGGTGACAAGGAGGAGATCCTAAAATAAAGTATAAATAGGGAATGGCAGTGGAATTTAAAGATATGTTCATGAGTGTTATCAGGCCTTGGGGAAGGGATTACCGAATTTCTTAGATGAACTGGAAGTGCTGAAGTGGTAATGGTGAGGGGGGAATAAGGAAGGAGATTATTCAGAAGGGTTTAGGAAATGGGGAGATAGGGGAGAAATAGATGTCAGGGAAAATAGGAATTTTTCATCTTTACTCTCAAACTCCTTCCTCCTCACAATTTTTCCATGACTGTAGACACCACCATCCTTCCTGGGTCACAAGCCCACAACCTGGCTTCCAGAGGCAGTGGAACTGAATATAGTTCCAGTGGTCGGCACAGTGCCACTCAAACTATTATCTCAGTAAATTATGTACCCACTGAGGCAGTGGATGCAATAATTGATAGGTGGGTCAGAGTACAGCATAAATAAGAATTTAATTCTATTTGTGGTCTTTGTTTAGCACTTACTACATACCAAGTAGCATAATAAGTTGTGGGTTAGATACAGGATAATCAGATCCCCAGTGGGGCTCACAGCCTAAGTAGGATGGAGAACAGGTGATTAATCACCATTTTGCAGGTGAGGGAACTGAGGCACACAGAAGGTTAGTGATTTGCTCAAGGTCACACTGCTTCTGGCCTAGAATGCCCTCCCTCCTCAATTGTCTGGCAGACAATTACTCTTCTCCCATTCATGGCCTTATTAAAGGCACTTCTCCTCTATGCCCCCACTTTCTTCTTCTCCCACTCTTTTCTGCATTGCCCTGACTTGCTCCTTTGTTCCTCCCCAGCCCAGCCCCACAGGTGTTATAAACATATCTGTAATTTATTTATTTATATTAATGTCTGTCTCCCCCAGCCAGACTGTAAGCTCACTGTGGGCAGGGATTGTCTCCATTTATTGTTTATTGTACCATCCCCGGTGCTTGATACAATGCTCTGCACACAGTAAGTGTTCAATAAATATGACTGAATGGATGAATGACTTAAAGAAGCTTAATTTTTCTTTTGGTATTGCTGCTCAGCTTCATCTTTTCATTAAAAAATACATTATTACAATATCTCTCTAATTAAGGGATAATTAAGGGATTATTAAGGGATTATCATCCATTATTATTATTATTATTATATAATATAATATAATAATATTATAATATAATATTATTATTATTATCCCTTATTATCCCTTATTATTATTAAGAGATTATTAAGGGATAATCTAATTAAGGGTTCCACTATACCAAGGTACAAAAATTGTTCTGCATTAATGACCCTTTTAAAATTCAGTTCTATAAATGCAGCCCTCAAAACCTAAATTTCTGGATAGCCCAACACATTTGCTGTCAATAAATGGTTACAGGCAAACTCGACAAAATCCCATATGTTACCCAGGGCTGTTGAAATCCATCTCTAAGCCTGCAGCTCTATTCTCTAGCAAACAGGGTTGGAAATATTATTTTAAATGATTCAAACAACTGCTTTTATTTCAGATAATTCATTTCAACTTTGTAAGGCATTTCATGTTGCCCCTAAAAGAACTGAGATTTAAAAACTATATTATTAACATTTTCAAAATTATATTTTAGTATTCTGAAAAAGTTAACTGTCAGCAGTGTTCCCTCCTCATAGTAATGTCAGCTAAAAGTATCCCTCCTGCATCTACGTTTATCTCAGGGTAAGTTTCAGAGGGGTAAGTACTATTATAAGGGAAGCAGTGTGGCTCAGTGGAAAGAGAACAGGCCTAGGAGGCAGAGGTCATGCGTTCTACTCCCCGACATGTCTGCTGTGTGACCTTGGGCAAGTCACTTAACTTCTCTGAGCCTCAGGTATCTCATCTGTAAAATGAGGACTTGGACTGTGAGCCCCACGTGGGACAACCTGATCACCTTATATCCCCCCCAGAACTTAGAACAGTGCTTTGCACATAGTAAGTGCTTAACAAATGCCATCATTATTATTATTCTATTATTAAGTTGTAGAAAGGTTGAACCTGGGTAATATTCCACAGAATTTCAAGAAGGAGCAGAACCAGTTCAGTTGTTCGATTGAGCTGGCCCTAAATCCTTAAATGGGTCCCTTCCAACCAAGCTGAGAGTTTCAGCTTCATGTTTATCCTCTGGAATGGGTTGTAGCTGAAAAAAGCTTTTGCCATCGGGGTGGCACTCTAAGAAAAGCAGTAGAAGAAGAGAATGTATAGCACAAGGGATTCATAACAATATCAGTACCCATGCCTTTATCATCATCATCATCATCACCATCATCATCATCAATCATATTTATTGAGCGCTTACTATGTGCAGAACACTGTACTAAGTGCTTGGGAAGCACAAATTGGCAACACATAGAGACAGTCCCTACCCAACAGTGGGCTCACAGTCTAAAAGGGGGAGACAGAGAACTAAACCAAACATACTAACAAAATAAAATAAATAGAATAGATATGTACAAGTAAAATAAATAAATGAATAAATAGAGTAATAAATATGTACAAACATATATACATATATACAGGTGCATGCATCAGACATTCATGCAATGGTATTTATTGAGCATTTACTGTGTGTAGATCACTGTACTAAGTGCTTGGGAGAATACAGATTCATCATCAATCATCATTATTAGTACTTATTGAATTCCTACTGCCCATAGAGGAGGACACTTGGGCACATACATGTGGGATTAGCTGAAATCCCTAGTCAGGTATTTTGCTCCAGAGCCCAGCATAGATTGTTCCACTCCTGATCTAAGATATGCTGAGGGTTGTTTTACAGCATATTGGAAAAGAATGGCCTGGGAAATTGAATGTAATGTGGGAAGAATCCTGAGAGAAAGAAAGAGAGAAACAGAGAGAGATCTTATTTATTGAACACACTGCATGCAGAGCACTATACTAAGCACTTGGGAGAGAACAATAAAACAAAGTTGGTAGATACATTCCCTGCTCAGACAAGTTTACATTCTAGAGGGGGGAGATTGACATTAAAATAGATAAAATAAATTAATAAATTTTAGGTGCATACATAAGTGCTGTGGGGCTGAGGGAGGAATGAATAAAGAGTGCAAATCCAAGTGCAAAAACAACACAGAAGGGAGTGGGAGAGGTCTCTTGGAGGAGATGTGCTTTTAAAGAGGCTTTGAAGGTAAGAGAGAGTGATGGCCTGTTGGATATGAAAAGGAAGGGTGTCCCAGGTCAGAAGTAGGATGTGGATGAGGGGTCAGCAGTGAGATCAATGGAATAATGACAGGCATTAGGGGGCTGCAGCGTTTGGGCTAAGTTTTAAGAGCAAATTAGGGAGGTAAGGTAGGAAGGAGCAAGCAAATTGAGTGTTTTAAAGGTGATTTTATTTTATGCAGAGATGGGTGGGTGCAGAAGTTCTTGAAGAGTGGGCAAACATGGACTGAATGGTTTTGTAGAAAAACAATCGGGGCAGCAAAGTGAAATATGTACTGAATGGGGAGAGACAAGAAGCAGAGGGATCAGTAAAGAGATGGATGTGGTAAACAAGGTGGGATAAAAAACATATTTGGATTATCACAGTAGCCATTTGGATGGAGAGAAAAGGGCAGATTTTAATGATGTTGTGAAGGTTGAACTGATAGGATTTGGCCACAGATCGAACATATAGGTTGAAAGAGAGAGATAAATTGAGGATAAAAGCAAGGTTATGGGCTTGTGAGAGACTGTATGCTTACACCATCTTTAATGTTTAATATGATGGCTATTGAGCTGTGATGCAGGTGCCTGTAGTTATATTTATAGTCCCCCTATGTATGAAGACCTTGCATTCCATATAGTGAGAACTTTGCTTATCCTTTGACACCTAAAAAGCCTGTGAATGTTGACAAGCCTGCATCTTAGTATCCTGATCTTCCTGAGGTTTCTACCTGAAGATAATTTCAACTTTTTGTTTAGTAAATAAATCAATCACTGGTATCTATTGGGTGCTTACTGGATGAATGCAAAGGACTGTACTAAGTACTTGAGAAAGCACAATAGAATTGGTGTATATAATCCCTGTCCTCAAGAATTCTTGGCCTCCTCCTTTACCTAACATTCTACCTCCTCCACCTCCTCTAGACTATAAACTCGTTCTTTAGACTGTAAGCTTTTTGTGGGAAGAGACTGTATCTCTTTATATTGTGATATTGCACTCTCCTAAGGACTTAGTAAAGTGCTTTGCACACAGTACACACTCAATAAATAAGATTGACTGACTGACACTGCCTCTCCAAATTCCCCCATTGAGCTCTCCTCTGTGTCAGTGAGGAAACTCCATCCCAGCCTGTTCTGTACCAGCCCAGCTAGGAAGAAAAAAGCAGCCACATCCTGGTGCCATCTCCACAAAAACTTAGGACAGCTGTGGCTGCGGTTGTGACTGTAAACCCTGAGCCACAAGGAATCTCAAATCTACTCCTCCTCCAGCCCCCCAACCCTACTGAGTTATGTTTCTGTCTTTATGTAGATTTAGTGCTTTTTTATCACTACTTATATATCTGTCACCAGTCCCTTCTCCCCCTTTTTATTTATAGACTGTGAGCCCCCTGAGGGATCGAGGCTGTGTCTAATTCTCAGTCAGGTATCCTTTCCAAGAGCTTAATATAGTGCTCAGCACATAGTAAGTGTTTAAGGAATTACATAATGATTGCTATCATTACTATTACTTATTTACACCACCCTCAGTACTTGCTTATGTATGCCCACTGAATTAATGTATTTTAGCAGTGTTGTAACACTTGTAACAGTGTTGCCCACAGTATTGTGGACTGGGAATGTGTCACTTCATTATTTTGTACTTCCAAAGGGCTTCCACTGTACTTCCACTGTACAAGTACAGTGCACTGCGCAAGCTAATACTTAATTTTGCTTTTCCTGTGATTACAGAAAAATGGAAAATAACCACCTTATTTGCATCATACTGATAGAGTTTCATTTGGGGAAAATTTCTTGTAAGTTCAGTGAGTTCCTTGGGGTCATTGCCTAAGTCAAGAAATAAATTCCCTCACTTTCTCCATGTCATTCTCAGTGAGGTCAGGAAGTTACACTACTTGATTAATTCATTATTGGTGTTATCAAATATTAGGAGTGTCTACTCTTGTAATTGCACTTTAAAATCCCAGACTTTCTCTTGGAATGCTTGTGCATGAGAAACTAATCTCTTCCATTCTTCTGTCTTTTGTTTTGATTTTCACTTTCTTTCATGATATTAAGATCAAGTTTTTTGCAGCTAGTTTCAGTAGCTCAGGTAGCTTAGAAGATGACATCACAAGTCAATCCCCATTGGATTTACATCTTTTTTGAAAGTACTTTTATTTCCCCAAAGCCTTGACATTTAATTCTTTCATGTTATTATCATGTATCATTTCATGTATCTGTTTTTGATGCACTTCACTCAACATGCAGTGCTTCAAACAGAATGTTGACACCATAGCCACTTCATTATAAAGGATGGTGAGTGGAGAATCTTGAGTGATTTAACCACTAAATTTAGCAAGATGGGTAATGAAATTATATATTCTATCATAATTATGAACACTTTGATTATGATCTACAAATCTAAGAATCAGAATCCTCAATCCCAAGAAAATCTAATTTCAACTTCTTACATGTACTGTATTTTTAACTAAGATACTTTGAGTGATTGAAGGACTTGCTTGTTACTTCAAAATAAAACTTCTTTGAAAAAGAGAACACTTCAAGGCATTGATTATGAATTATTTCTAAGACTGGGAACATCTGGAACTTTTGTGGTTTTGCCTATATCAGTCAGTGACTGGAAATATCCTATGACGTGTTTCTAATCCACTGTCTGCCACTTGTCTGCTGTGTGACCTTGGGAAAATCACATAACTTTTTTGTGCCTCAGTTATCTCATTTGTAAAATGGGGATTAAGACTGTGAGCCCTAGGTGGGACAGGGACCTTGTCCAATCCAATTATCTTGTGTCTACCCCAGCATTTAACACAGTGCCTGTAAAATAGTAAGCACTTAACAAATGCCATAAAAAATGCCATACATTTTGTTTTAAAAATTCAGATTATAGAAAAAGAAATAATATGCTTTTGGAAATGACAGCTTTTCAGAAATGTGTTTTTTAAACTAAGATAAGAACATTTCATAGTGAAATATGAAATAATTAAAATATTTATAAATCAGTAAAATAAATTATTTGTAGAAGGTCATGAAACTCATATTATACGGGTAAGAAGAATATAGCAGGTTGCACATAATCATTGAATGTAAACATTTGGATGATAATTATGATATTTGACCCCTTTTGACTTCTTTATCTTTCATCCACAGGATATATTCAAGGATGGAAAAGTAATCCAATGATGGAGTTCCCTTTGTATCCACAGGGGTATAAAGACATTGGCACATTGGGAAGTAGAGCTATGATTACTTTCCCTTTTCCACTAAACAAAAGATTTTTCTTGGAAATTTAGGCCACAGTTGGCACCAGGTGCAGCTTCACCTTTGAGGAGGCAGTGTAACTAATGTGATAAACTAAAAAACATAGTCAACAGTTTTCCTGGTGTTGTTACATCTATTCATATTCAATCAGTGGTATGTATTGAGTGTTTACTACATGCAGACCACTGTACTAAGTGCTTAGGAGAGTACAATATGAGAGAGATGGCAGACATGCTTCCTGCCCACAACGAGTTTACAGTCTCGAGGGGGACAGACATTATGGCAGACATTCATATTAATAAATAATTCATAATGTGTAATTTGAAGATTTGTACATAAGTGCTGTGGGGTTGAGGGTGATATTGAGAAATAATACAGATATCTCTGAGGAAAGTGAAAGTTGTGCAAATTTTTTTTCCCTATTACACAACTAAATATGGTGCCAGAAATATATATCTCCTACCACCCAAGTGCAAGGAATTCATTCATTCATTCAATCATATTTATTGAGCACTTACTGTGTACAGAACATTGTACTAAGCGCTTGAGGAATTCGCTAAGGAATTCATTTCACAGTTCTCCTCCTCACTGCTGTGGTTACTTGAAGGAAAAATCAAGAGTTTATTCAGGAATGCTTAAAAATTAGAGTAAGACTAGTAATGTGAAATTATCCATTTAGTCTCTTTCAAAAATCTAATGTTAGCGAAAACTCACCCATACAATGTCTTTGGAGTCGGAGGTCATGGGTTCAAATCCTGCCTCCGCCACTTCTCGCCTGTGTGACTTTGGGCACTTCACTCCACTTCTCTGGGCCTCAGTTACCTCATCTGTAAAATGGGGATGAAGAAAGGGAGCCCTGCGTGGGACAACCTGATCACCTTGTAAACTCCCCAGCGCTTAGAACAGTGCTTTGCACATAGTAAGCGCTTAATAAATGTCATTATAAAAAAAAATTCAGTGTCTCCTCCATTGTTTTTTTTTTCCATTTCTTGACTGCAGTATTTTTGACTACTATTATCTCCTTCCAAACATTTAATTACATGTTTTTCACACAGCAGTCTCTCAATAAATACCATTGATTGATTGATGCCCACATCAATCTAATTTCTAATTTAGAGGGATGGGATGAAAACTATGACAATTCTCCCCTTACCCCCTAAATGGGCTCCCCAAGAGGAAACACTTAGAAAACATCCCCAAATCTAGTTTTTTTTCCAAACATACTAATTTGCACTGAGTCAATTTGTAACTTGGATCAATATTTGTGGAATGTAGGCATACAAACGGGAAGCAGCTTAGTGGAAAGAGGACAAAACTGGGAGCCCGACTCTGCCACTTGTCAGCTGTGTGACTTTGGGCAAGTCACTTAACTTCGCTGTGCCTCGGTTACCTCATCTGTAAAATGGAGACTGAGACTGTGAGCCCCACGTGGGACAACCTGATAACCTTATATCTACCCCAGTGCTTAGCACACAGTAAGCGCTTAACAAATGCCATCATTATTATTATTATTATTCTGGATTCTAATCCCAGCTCTGACACTTGCCTGCTGTGTGACCTTGCTCTAGTCATTTAACTTCGCTGTGCCTCAGTTTTTTTATTTGTAAAATGGGGCTTCAGTGCCTTTTCTCCTTCTTACTTCCAGAGTAAGTACCTTGTGGGACAGGGACAGTGTTCAACCTTGTGGTGAGCCCACAACAAGCTGCCTTATTAATGACTGTTTGTGATCCCATCAGCAATAACAAGGAAGAGAATTTGCAAAGGCTCAACCTGAAACAGGTGATTGCTGGCTTGTGGCAGGGGTGGAGCATGGAGGCAGGTGGGGCTTTCTCTCCCTATTCTACCCAGTAAAAGGCCTTTCCCAATCAATGACTGCCACATAGAGCCACAGCTGGCATGCCTAAGGCAGGTAAAAGTTGGTTGCATTGAAGCATGGAGGGGGGCATTTGGAGGTAATATATAGAGGAACAGAAGCATGCAGAAATGTAAGGAGGAAGAAAGCTAAGAGTGGCAGGAGGGCAGCACTTGGAAGCAGAAAGAAGAAGCATCAGTAGAATGGGCTCCTTTGACCACAGACTGGTAGTGGACCCTTGGTTGAGTGAGTGAGTGTATGTTTTTGCCACTCCCTTGCATGTTGGTAAAACTAAGAAATTTTCATAGTAAATCTGGTGTTCAGAGGTGTGGTTTGTCTTCTACTATGTGTCACTGAGTCTCCCTGGTCCAGGAAGATCCTGGTTGGTATGATCTGGGGGCATGTGACAAACCTGATGATCTTCTATCTACCCCAACCCTTTGTACAGTGACTGTCACAAAGTAAGCACTTAATATAATTATTAGACTGTCATTATTAACTGTCTCTGGACAGAAAATATTCTGAACATTGTGTGCAATGTGTACTTATGAGAATTGTGATAAATACCACTTTGCTAGTTAGATTTACCTCAATATTTAACACTGGATTCAATTATCTTTTTAACTTCTTATACCTTGCTTCTCAAAGTCTTAAAACTTTTTGTTTGTGGGGAATGTTTGCAGTTGGTTTTGGCAGCTCTATTAATGTCCTTTTTCTCTTTTGGCTTTTCATCAAAACTGTGAAAGTCTGTGAGAAGAATATGTGTTTAAACATTGGTAAACTTGCAGTCTTACCAAAAAGAAGAGTTTGCTCTCCTGGCATATTTCTGAGTATTCATGGGTCTAATATTTATGTAAAATATGGATTTTAAGCATACCAAGCGCCCCCTCCTTCCTCTCCTGCCCCTCCCCATCCCTCGCCTTACCTCCTTCCCTACCCTACACCACCTGTATATATGTTTGTATGTATTACTCTATTTTATTTATTTAATTTTGTTAATATGTTTTGTTGTCTGTCTCCACCTTCTAGACTGTGAGCCCGCTGTTGGGTAGGGACTGTCTCTATATGTTGCCAACTTGTACTTCCCAAGCACTTAGTACAGTGCTCTGCACACAGTAAGCGCTCAATAAATATGATTGAATGAATGAAAAGAAACAAAATCCATTGCATTGTTTGTAATCTCACATTTCGAATACTGAAATGAAAAATAATTGGGTTCAGCAAAAGTTGAAACTACTTTTGAAAGCTAATGTAATATGTTCTCCATGCAAGATTTACAGCATATTTATGAAGTATGCTTATTATAAAATCAATTCATTTTCTTAATACAAAGAGTAAGTCAGTTCTCTGGTTTTTTCATGTGCAGTGCTCATTTTCCTGTAACCTTCATCAGAAGAACATGAAACATTTGGGTAGAAGGTGACTTGAAAATTTGAAAGTGAGAGTCTTGGGCCTAAGGTTCAGTGTTTGTGTATGGACTTCTTGCTGGAAAAAGTATTCTTTAACAAAGCATCAGATTTCTTAGTGGCAACAGTATGACAATTAATAGTCTTTGCCTGATGTGGGAGGAAGGTAATTCCAAGGTGAGGGGGAACAGCGTGAGGTAAGAGAATAGATGTGGAAGAGATGAGTGCTGGGTTCAGCTAGTTAGGTGCCTCGGGAGGGAGCAAGTTATGGAATGGAGGGTGCAGAGAGCAGATGGGTAAATTGGGGCCAGATAGTAAGACTACTGAAGCTGATTATGAGGAGTGTTTGCTTGATTTAGAAAGTCAATGGAAAGTACTGCGGAAAGGAGAGATGTGAACTGAGAGACTTCAGCAACTGACAGATTCCCTGTTCACAAGATTCTTTCACTCGAATGGGGCTGATATGAACTTCTGTGAGGCTGAGAGAAATTTAAAATGTCCTCTTTCTCAGAATAGAGTAGAAAATATCTATCTTGTCCTATATTGTGAAGCCATCTCCAACCTTTTGGAACTCCATGGATACATCTCTTTCAGAATGCCCCATTCTCCATTTGCAATTGTTCCAGTAGTGTATCTATAGAGTTTTCTTGTTAAAAACATGGAAGTGTTTTACCTCTGCCTTCTACCACTCAGTAAACCTTGAGTCTCCACTCTCTTCTCTCTCCCATGCCATTGCTGCCGAGCACAGGTGAGTTTTGACTTGTAGCAGACTGCCTTCCACTCTCTAGCCACTGTCCAAACTAGGAATGGATTGGGTATTCATTCAATTGTATTTATTATTTATTTATTGCATACAGTAAGTGCTCAATAAATACAACTGAATGAAGTACAAGATAGTAAGGTTGGACATAGTCCATGTCCCACATGCGGGCTTAATCCCGATTTTCAGTTGAGGTAACTGAAGCCCAGGAAAGTTAAGTGATTTGTCCAAGGTCACACAGCAGATTAGAATCCAGGTCCTTTTGATTCCCAGACACAGGCTCTGCCCATTTCACCTTGTTGCCTTCTCCTACTTCACGGGGGTATCATGAGGATATCCCTTCCCTTCCCTTCTAGACTGTGAGCCTGTTGTTGGGTAGGGATTGTCTCTGTTACCAGATTGTACTTTCCAAGAGTTTAGTACAGTGCTCTGCACACAGTAAGTGCTCAATAAATATGATTGAATGAATGAATTTATTATGCACAGCACCGTACTAAGCACTTGGGAAGTACAAGTTGCCAACATATAGAGATGGTCCCTACCCAACAACGGACTCACAATCTAGAAGGGAGAGACAGACAACATAACAAAACATGTGGACTGGTGTCAAGTCATCAGAATAAATAGAAGTAAAGCTAGATGCACATCATTAATAAAATAAATAGAATAGTAAATATGTACAAGTAAAATAGAGTAATAAATCTGTACATACATATATACAGGTGCTGTGGGGAGGGGAAGGAGGTAGGGTGGTATGCCTCTGACTGTCCCTCACATAGCTGAGACTTGAAGAGTACTGGAAACTTTCCAGGTGTGATCCTGAGAAGGGAGAAAATATGTCACTGAAACACAATTTCTTAAATTTAAAAGCACTCAAAATATTTTAGAACTCTTAAATACAACTACAATGTTTATGATTATTTCAAATAAGTAATGCATGTCAAATATAAACTGTGATCTAACTTTAGTGACCATTAGCTTCATAACTAAAGGAACACATAATCTTTCGAGATTGACTTGAATCTTTTTTCATCTGGTGTTCATATGCACAAAATGATTATTCCTGTCAACACCTTGTGTGCTTTTAGCACCTGTGACCAATATGCTCTCAACCCTTTGTAGTCATTATCTCATTAATCACACCAAGTTCCTTGTGCTTCAGTGGTAGAAAGGCATTCTTTATAACCCTTGGAAAACAATATAGTAGTTTTAAATATTCCCACCTAAGGAGCTCTCCAGAAAAAGAAAAACATAAATAAAACCCCATCACTACCCCTAGCACTTCAACTCTCTCTCCTCCATGGAAAAAAAAATCTAGAGGGTTTATAATGAAATGCTACAAATGGAGAATTACAAGAAAAATAAATGGATATAAATCCTAGAGGAATCAATTTTCCTGTCTAAATTATATTCAGCCTTAATAACATAAATTTAATAGGTTACTGCTTCTCAGCTAGTTTCAAAAAAGGGCTGCAACTGATCAGTAACATTTCTTTTTAAAAGAAAGGGTGGAAAGAGATGGATGTCTGTGAAACATCTTGATTCAAGAGCTGAGTAATAGCACAATGTGATATGTAATGAAGATCTGATATAGGAAATAGCACAACAAGCTAGTCTTTTGCTCTGAATATCACACTGTGCATTTCTCTCCAAAATCCCATTAACACCTCTTACTATACAACAGAGGATTTTGGCTTCTTGACATCTCAAAGGAAAAGAAAGAACTGTTTATTTTTTTTTAAGTCTCCTGCTTTCCAAAATCAGAAACCAGTATACAGCCTGAAATTTGGGCATAAAACACAGTGGGTTTTTTTTTTAATATTTTTGAAATTTGCTTGCCACTTCAACCTTTCACATTCTCATAAATAATTCCACCAGGAAGGAAGCATATTTCCATTGCATTTTGATTTGAATACCTGTAGATTCCTTTAGAAATTGAACTGATCTGTAGGTTATCTGATTGCTCAGATGAGTATTAGTAATCATAGAAGTTAGGGTTGCCATCTTTCCAGATTTCGACTGGAAAAGTCAATCTCATTTACACATCTCTGAATTTACTGTTTCTTTCTCTGCCCAATTCAGTAATCCATCCAAAAGACATACTTCACTTTCCAACTCCCCTACCTCTCATTTCATGAGTTGAAGAGAAGAAAATAGTCCCCAAAGACGGTCATTCTAGACAGTTTCCATACTGCTAAAGAAATGGCATTTCTAATGTCAAGAAAAGATGTTTTGACTCTCCTCATGAATCAGATAACCAAAAACATATTTTATATCTCCTTTTTCTTGGAACTACCTAAACACATCTTAAATTCTATGACATCCAACCAAGTTTTAGTAGTAGAATCAGGATAAGAAGAGGTGTCAAGATAATTTCTGAAGAGATGTACATGTGTTGCCCAAGAATGTAGTATCTTTTCAATGTATTGGCTTCATGCCCATCCTATGGGGCTCCCCCTATTATTGATTAAAACCAGCAGGCAGTCTCTGTCTATTCACAGAGAGGATGAGATAAGAAAGGAGGCTATTTTAGGCTTTTCCATCCCCTTATTACATCCTGTGCCCTTTGGGATCAAGATTGACAAAAAAAAGGGTGAGCTCAAAGTGGTGCTGTGCAAACCACCATCACTGGAATCAATTCCTTCTCACCGATTCTCGGTCTTGTAGTCTCATGTCCAAGGGTCTTTCATCATTTCTCCATCTCTCAAAACATCCTTGAAATTTATACCACTAAAGGAAGTGAGAGATCGAGATTTATTCCAACTCCAAGCGATTTGTCCTCAGGGCACACTACAATGACCTTGTTAGCTTAGATTGTGAAATGGGAACAGCAATATTTCCCTCTTCCTAGTTCTGGGAAAATAAGACATCTGTTTCTAATTAATAAATTAAAGTTCCAATTAAACCCCAACATGCTATGTAAATCTGTAAGGCTCTGGGCTTTGTTTATAATATTTCCGTGGTTAACTGCTTTGGGATAGAAATACAGTAATTGAGGTTAGAGAACAGAGGAGACCTGTTCACAGGACATTCGACCTTATCTTCCCTAGCAAACCTAATGTAGTTTCAAATAATTTCAAATCATTCCATGGGATGTTTTGAATACCTTCAGAATATAGTTCTTATCACCATACCCTGTTGTTGTCCAGTGGAAATAATGCTGTGTTTAGGAGCAGTTTCTGCCAGAGAAGCAGTATGGTGAAGGGAATTGAGCACAGGCCTGAGTGTCAGAAAGTTATGGGATCTAATCCTGGTTCCACCACTTGTCTGCTTAATGACCTTGGACAAGTCACGTTATTTCTCTGCCTCAGTTACCTCATCTATAAAATGGGGATTGAGATGGTGAGTCCCACATCGGACAGAGACTGTGTCCAACTCAATTTGCTTGTATTCACCCTAGTGTTTTGTACAGTACCTGGCACATTGTAAGAGCTTAACAAGTATCATTGTTCTTGTTGTCTATAGCTAACTAATGTGGGCAGAGAATGAAATATGTTGCGTCCCCTAGCAGCCTACTGACTCTATGTATTCTGTACCCCAAAAGGCACTTAACTAGTAAGGGCAAGAGACTGTACAAGTCACTGGCATTAAACTGAAGCTAAATTGTCATTTCTGATGAGAGGCATTTTCATCCTGGGCATCTACTTTGTAGAGCACTGTGCTGAGAACCTGCTCTTGCGTGGAGCTTGGGAGAGTACTGTGAAAGTTAATGATGTGGTCCTCACGTTGAGAACCTTAAAATCTAACAGCAGAGATTAACCTTTGTATCTTTATGGTTCTAATGATTTCTGCCTCTTTAGCTGGCTCACAAAAAGGAGATCAATTAATAAATCAATGTTACTGGGTGAAGAGCACTTGGGAAAGTAAAGTATAACAAAATTGGCAGACATGTTCTCTTCCCCCAGGGAGCTTATTTATGGCAATTCAGCATAGTAAGACTGAAAAACATTAGACTGGAGGATGGAGTAGTTTTTTTCTAGAGGATTATTCTCTGTGGGAACTTTCTAACAAATGGAAGAACCATCCTCATTGACAGAAACTGTTCAGGGTTGCCAGAAAGCTACTTTGGGTTAATAATAATAATAATGATAATTCTGGTATTTAAGCCCTTACTATGTACCAGGGACTGTACTAAGCGCTGGGGTGGATACAAGCAAATCGGGTTGAACAGTCTCTGTCCCACACAGGACTCACAATCTTAATCCCCATTTTACAGATGAAGTAATTGAGGCCCAGGGAAGTGACGTGACTTGACCAAGATCATACAGTAGACTAGTGGCAGAGCTGGGATTAGAACCCATGACCTTCTGACTCTCAGACCTATGCTGTATCCATTAATCCATGCCGCTTTCCCCAGATACAAAACTGAATTTCCTCCAGGAAGAGTTTCTCAGAAAATGTTTTTGCTTTTTCCATTCTGAAAAGTCAATAAGTTAGGTGGAAAGAGAATTGTCTGTACTATCCGGTGCTGCACTGATCATCTTCCTGAAGCATTGCTTGGCCTACAACTTTTCACACCTCAGAAACCCCTAATGGTAACCCAGCTCCCTCTGCATTAAGCAAAATTGTTGATCATGGGCATCCAAACTCTCTATCAGCTTCTATTAATAATAAGAGTAGTAGTTGTCACAGTATTAAAAAGCCTGCCTATTGACTCTCACCACCTACTGCTTCTAACTCCCACATTTTCTATGGACTAGTGCCAACTTGTACTTCCCAAGCACTTAGTACAGTGCTCTGAACACAGTAAGCACTCAATAAATATGACTGAATGAATGAATGAGAAAGCACAGACATGGGAGTCAGAGAATGTGAGTTTTAATCCCTCATCCTGCATGTACCTGCTTTGTGATCTTGGGCAACTAATTGTAATTGTGGTATTTGCTAAGTGCTTACTGTATGCCAAGCACTGTACTAAGCTCTGGGGTAGATGCAAGATATTTAGGTCCCACATGGGGCTCACAGTCAAAGTTGGAGGGAGACCATGTATTGAATCCCCATTTCCCCCTCTAGCCTATGAATTCATTATGGGCGGGGACTGTGTTTGTTGTACTTGTATTCATTCATTCATATTTATTGAGCGCTTACTGTGTGGAGAGCACAGTACTAACAACTTGGGAAGTACAAGTTGGCAACATACAGAGATGGCCCCTACCCAACAACGGGCTCACAGTCTAGAAGGGGGAGACAGACAACAAACCTAAACATGTAGACAGGTGTCTAGTCATCAGAATAGAGGTAAAGCTAGATGCACATCATTAACAAAATAGGGTAGTAAATCTGTACAAGTAAAATAGAGTAATAAGTCTGTACAAACATACAGGTGCTGTGGGGAGTGCTTAGAACAGTGCTTTGCATACAGTAAGCACTCATTAAATACTACTGAATGAATGAGTGAATTTTGCCAATGTGGAAACTTAGGCACAGTAAAGAGACTTTTCCAAGGTCATAAAGCAGGTACATGGTGGAGCTGAGATTAGAACCTAGGTCCTCTAACTTGCAGGCCTGTGCTCTTTCCACTAGACCACACTGCTTCCCTAAGTCACTTAGGAAAGACATTTAGATGCATTTCTAATTCACTTAGGTAAGTCATTTCTCTGTGCCTCAGTTTCCTGTGAAATTCATTCACTCATTCCATAGTATTCATTGAGTGCTTACTACGTACAGAGCACTGTACTAAGCATTTGCAAAATACAATTCAGCAATAGAGGCAATCCCTGCCCACAACGGGCTTTCAGTCTAGAGTGGAGGGAGACAGACATCAAAACAAGTAAACAGTCATCAAAATAAATAGAATTACAGATAAATAGATAAGGGCTTTGGGGAGGGGGGAAGAGCAAAGGGAGGGGAGGGAGGGGGAGCTGAGGGGACTTAGTCTGGGGAGGCCTCTTAGAGGAGGTGTGCCAGAGGTAGTTGGCGAGATGGAGGCATAGTGCGAAGGTTACCACCAGAAGAGTGGAGTGTGTGGGCTAGGATAAGGGAGGTGAAGTAAGGAGGGGCAAGGTGTAGGAGAGCTTTGAAGCAAACAGGAGGTTTTGTTTGATATGGAAGTTGATAGGCAACCACTGGGAATTTTTGAGGAGGGAGATGACGTGCCCTGAAAGTTTATGTAGAAAGATAATCTGGGCAGCAGAGTGAAGATCCTGGCTCCGCCAATTGTCAGCTGTGTGACTTTGGGCAAGTCACTTTACTTCTCTGGGCCTCATCTATAAAATGGGGATGAAGACTGTGAGCCCCCCGTGGGACAACCTGATCACCTTATAACCTCCCCAGCGCTTAGAACAGTGCTTTGCACATAGTGCTTAATAAATGCCATCATTATTATTAAGTAGGGACTGAAGTGGGGAGAGACAGGAGGTTGAGAGGTCAGAAAGGAGGCTGATGCAGTTATCCAGTCTGGATATGATGAGTGATTCATTCAATTAATTCAATTGTATTTATTGAGCACTTACTGTGTGCAGAGCACTGTACTAAGTGCTTGGGAAGTACAAATTGGCAACATTCATTCATTCAATCGTATTTATTGAGTGTTTACTGTGCAGAGCACTATACTAAGCACTTGGGAAGTACAAGTTGGCAGCATATAGAGACGATCCCTACCCAACAATGGGCTCACAGTCTAGAAGACAGGCTTACAGTCTAGAAGACATCCCCGCCCAACAACAGGCTCACAGTCCAGAAAGGGGTAACAGAAAACAAAACATGTAGACAGGTGTCAAAGTCGTCAGAACAAATAGAATTAAAGCTATATGCACATCATTAACAAAATAAATAGAATTGTAAATATGTACAAGTAAAATAAATACAGTAATAAATCTGTACAAATATATATACAAGTGCTGTGGGAAGGAGGTAGGGTAGGAGGGATGGGGAGGAGGAGAGGATAAAGGGGGCTCAGTTTGGGAAGGCCTAGTCCTGTCTTTCCCATTAAACTGCAAGCTCCTTGAGGGCGGGGGATAAGTCCCTTGCTCTTGGGCTCTTCCAAGTGCTTTGTTCATTACTTTGCATTCCTTAAGTACTTGATTAAAAAAAAATAATTATGGTGCCTGTTAAGGGCTAATTATGTGCCAAGCACCATTTTAAGCACTAAGTTAAGATACAAGTTAAGCAGGTTGGATACAGATACAGTCCCACAAGGGGCTCATGCTCTTAATCTCCATTTTACAGATAAGAAAATTGAGGGCCACAGTAGTTAAGCGACTTGTCCAAGGTCACGCAGCAGATGGAGCTGTGATTAGCACTTATATCCTTCTGATTCCCAGGCCTGTGCTGTATCCAATAAGCCAGGCAGCCAGGGTGAGGAGGGTGGAAGAGGGGGGTAGAAGAGTCACAGATGTGGGATAATTAGCAGTGTGCTCTAGTGGAAAGAGCGCTGGCCTGGGAGTTGGAAGGATATAGGTTCTTATCACAGCTCCTGCACATGTCTGCTGTGTGACTTGGGTAAGTCACTTAACTTTTCTGTGCCTCAATTCCCTCATCTGTAAAATGGGGATTAAATCCTACTCCCTCCTATTTAAACTCTAAGTCTCATGTGGGATTCCCTCCTATTTAGACTGTGAGCCTCATGTGGGACATGGACTGTGTCCAACCTGATTATTTTTATCTGCCCCAGTGCTTACTACAGTGTCTGACACATAGTAAGCTCTTAACAAATGTCATTTAAAAAAGTGTCCCGGAAGGGGAGAGGCAGGGGAATGAAAACCTGCTCTCCCCTGCTTGACCCAGAAGGTTGCATGCACTTATATCTGAATTCTCTCTTGCCACCCAGCCTTTTGGGCTGGTTTAGCCCCAGAGTGGGAACTGCTGCATAGGTAAGTGTGGAAGGGAAGGTAAGGGTAGTGTGTGGAAAAAATGGGCTGAAGAGCCGGGGCTTTGGCTGCATTTGTTCAGTATTTGACTTGTCTCCTGCTTAATGGGGCTAGACTTTGAGAAAACAATGGTTGATGTCACGGGAAAATTATTTCACTACTGTTAATAGTTTTCATGGAAGTGGTAGTGACACTTCTAGTTAAGTATTTTTCAAGCATTTAACATGTTACATAAGTGTGATAACCACGGAATATTTCACACATGGATTTTATCTACTCATATATAAAATATACAAAACTTCCTTTGTACCCTAAGTTGAAAACACTCACTGAAAGATTTTATCAGCATGTGAGCATGTAGCTGAAATGACTAATGTCATTTAATAACAATCCTGACTTATGCTGCTCTAAAGATCATCTTTGATTTGTGGTGTTTTACACTGATAAAATGTTATCGCCAATAGTGTCATATATATCCTTATTACATAAGGGCTATGGCTATCTGTCAGCCCTCAGCCCCAAAGCACTTAAGTACATATTCGTCATTTATTTATACATTAGTCTGTAGGCTTGTTTTTGGCAGGAAATGTGTCTACCGACTCTGGTATACAGTCATATTGTATTCTCCCAGGTGCTTAGTATACAATGCTGTTCACAGAGTAAACTCTTAATAAATACAATTGATTGGTAACTCCTCCAGGAAGCCTTCCTTGCTTCATCTCTCATCTCCCCACTCTATCCTTCTTCCCTACTGCATCCCTATTTACTTGAGTCTGCACACCCCCTAAGTATTAGGTACTCATTTCATCTCGACTACCACCTACAGCACTTTTATACAAATCTTTATTCATTCAATCATATTTATTGAGCACTTACTGTGTGCAGAGCACTGTATTAAATGCTTGGAAAGTGCAATTTGGTAACAGAGACAATCCCTACCCAACAATGGGATCTTGACACTGTTGCTTCCCCTACTTGTAATTAATTTTAATATCTGTCTCCCCGATATACTGTAAGCTCCTTCAAATTGGGAACCTTATACTATCTACTTATGCTATTTTACTTTCCCAAGCACTCAATATAAGGCTTTCCCATAGTTACTGTTCAGTAAACATGAATAATTGATTGATTAATATTTTACTAATTCTGTAAAATAATTCATCATCATTTGTATGGCCTTTTTGTGCATATGCTAACCAATCTTGGTTTCACTGACATTGTTCTCTCCTGGTTCTCCTCCTTTCTGGACATTCATCCTCAGTTGCTTTCATGGGCTCCTCCTCTGCCTCCCATCCCCTAACTGAGGGTGTCCCTCAAGGTTCAGTTCTGAGTCCCCTTCTTGTCTCCAAATGCACCCAATCTTTGGAAAATCACTTGATCACATGACTTCAACTATTACCTCTATGCTGATGACACCCAAATCTACATCTCCAGCCCTGATCTCTTTCCATCTCTGCAGTCTCACATTTCCTCCTGCCTTGAAGACATCTTTACTCCCATCATCTCAAACTTACTATGGCTAAAACTGAACTTCTTACCTTCCCATCCAAACCCTGTCCTCCTGCTCACTTTCCCATCACAGCTGATGGCACAATCATCCTTCCTGTCTCATAATCCTGTAACCTTAGCATTATCCTTGATTCCTCTCTCTCATTCCACCCACATATTCAAGCCATCACTAAATCCTGTCATTCTACCTTAACAACACTTCCCAAATCCACCCCTTTCTCTCTGTCCAAGCTGCTACCACATTAATGCAAGCACTTATCCAATCCTGCCTTCATTATTGTATCAGCCTCCTTTGCTGACATCCCTGACTCCTGTCTCTCCCCACTCCAGTTCATACTTCATTCTGCTGCCTGAATCACTTTCCTTCAGAAACATTCATTCCATGCTTCCCCACTCTTCAAAGAACTCCAGTGGTTGCATATCCACCTCAGCATCAAACAAAAACTCCTCATCATTGACTTTAAAGCACTCCACACCTTGCCCCCTCCTACCTCTCCTTGCTACTCTCCTACTACAACCCAGACTGCACACATCATTCCTCTAATGCTAACCATCTCTCTGTACCTCGATCTTGTTTATCTCATTGCCGACCTCTCACCCACATCCTACCTCTGATCTGGAACACCATTCCTCTTCATATCAAACATAATTGATCTCCCCCATTTCAAAACCTTATTGAAGGCACATCTCCTCCAAGAAGCCTATCCTAAGTCCTTCTGTCATCTTCTCCCACTCCCTTCTGCACCACTCTTACTTGCTCCTTCATTTATCCTCCCTCCTATCCCCACAGCACATATGTATATATCTGTAAATTATTTATTTACCTAATTACTTATTCATAGTAATGTCTGTCTCCCCCTCTAGATTGTGAGCTCATTGTGCGCAGGAATGTCTGTTTGTTATATTGTACTCTTCCAAGTGTTTACTTTGCACACAGTAAGCACTCTATAAATACAATTGAATTTATGAATGAATGAACTAACTACTAGAGTATAACAAGGATTTAGGAGCTACATATTACTGGAGGAATACTGCCACTTTAAAGATGCTTGCATGGAACACATATATAGAGGATCATGGTTTACTAATATTCCACTATTTCCTGAATTCATTTCTCAGTAAAGCATTCAGGACTACAAACATTTTTTTGTTTCTGAGCTTGAGAATTGATTGAACACATACCCAAACAAATGGAAAAGTTTTAAGTTAGCCTGCAAGAGATGCATATAATTGATTTTTCCTGCAAGTAAATTGAAGCAGTTACAGAGGCAATCCAGATAAGCCAGGTTTTGAAAAAGAAAAATATAAAATTGAACTTTAAAAGGATATTTCTAGAGGTGATGTTTGCATTTCCAACAAACGAAATAGAGAGCACTTTAAATGGAAGCATACCAACTAATATAGGGGAATATGTGTTCTCTGTACAGCAGCTGCTACCAAATAATATAAGAATAATTAGAAATCAGAAGAGGTTATTTTTCATTTTTAAAAAATAGAGAATGTGTTTATTGTTAAGCTCCAGCAGGATGGATTTGGAGGTTTCTTTAAAGGATTTAAAGGATATGTTCACTAGGGTAACCATAGATAGATCAGGCTTCCTTATTCAACAATGTATGCAATGCAGCCCATCCCTTTACATTAGGGTGTAAACTCCTTGCGGGTGGAGACAATGTCCTTTATATCATTGTACTCACCCAAGTAACTCTGTTTCCAGTTTTCACTCAGTAAATACTACTAACTGATTTGGAATGTAAGAGAGGGACAACTCACCCATTGAGAAACAGCAAGGCCTAATGGAAAGAATACAGGCCTGAGAGTTAAAGCACCTGAGTTACAATCCCAGCTATGACACTTGCCTGCTTTGTTGGGGCAATTCGTCTTCGGACCTCAGTTTCCACATTGGGAAAAGGGGGATTCAATATCCGTTCCTTATTTACTTTAAGCCCTGGGTGTTACAGGGATTGGGTCTGACCAGATAACCTCATATCTACTGCAGCACTTAGTGCAAAGGTCCAAAGTAAGTGCTTAAAAAACAATCATTATTATTGTAATATCTGTGTGAAGGATTTATATGTCTGAAATGGAGCATTTGAAGATTGCCTATCAACCTTTGAATGAAGCAAAAACTCCTCACAATTCGCTTCAAAGCTCACCATCACCTCACCCCCTTACCTCAAGTCCCTTCTCTCCTTCTGCAGCCCAGCCCGCACCCTGCACTCTTCTGCCACTAACCCCCTGGCTGTACCTCGTTCTTTCCTGTCCCACTGTCAACCCCTGGCCCAAGTCCTACCTCTGGCCTGGAATGCCCTCCCTCCCCACACCTGCCAAACTAGCTCTCTTCCTCCCTTCAAAGCCCTACTGAAAGCTCACCTCCTCCAGCAAGACTTCCCAGATAGATCCACCCCTTTTTCCTCTCCTTCTCCTCCCCTCCCCATCACCCCCTACCCCTTCCACTCCCCACATCACTTGTGTATATTTGTACATATTTATTACTCTTCATTTTATTAAGAATGTGTATAAAGCTATAATTCTATTCATTCTGATGGTATTGCATCCTGTCTACTTGTTTTGTTGTCTGTCTCCACCTTCTAGACTGTTAGTCCATTGTTGGGTAGGGACCCTCTCTATACTTTTCTGATTTGTACTTCCCAAGCACTTAGTACAGTGCTCTGCACACAGTAAGTGCTCAAATACGAATGAATGAATGAATGAAATGAATGGAAAATTAGAGATAAGGAAATAAGTGGCAAAAGTAGTTTGTAAATGAAAATATTCAAAGTGAACAATTGGTTATTGTTGAATATCTGGGAACTCAGATTAAAACTTCCCAGGAATATTAAGTAATAAAATGTATACATACACTCAGACCAAGATGGGTGCTTAGATCCAGAAGAATTATAAAATACCAACCAAACCTATTTTGGTAAGCACATAATTTTCTTCCACATATGTAATCAAGCGCTTAGTACAGTGCTCTGCACATAGTAAGCGCTCAATAAATATGATTGATTATGATGTACACACACGTATGTATCTTGTTATTTTCTTGATCCCTTTATTGCCTTAAATGAATCTTAATTTCCTCATTTTTAAAGATAAAGGACTTCTCTCCCTCAAAAGGCAGTTACTACAAATATGCCCACCTCTCAAGATAGTTTAGAATAAAATCACTTGATTTTGAGACATTCTAGTGTCATCTCCATCTAAGTGCATGAAACGTTAGTTTTTTACAGAACCTAAGTACTCACTATGTACCAGACACTGTACTAATCACTGGAATAGATACAAAATAATCAGGTAAACACAGTCGGTGCTCCACATGGGGCTCACAGTCTAAGTTGGAGTGAAAAAGATATGATACCCACTTTATAGATAAGGAAACTGAGGCACAGAGAGGTTAAGGGACTTATCTAAGGCCACAGAGTAGACAAGTGGAAGAATCTGAGTTAGAACCTACATCTTCTAGACTGTGAGCCCACTGTTGGGTAGGGACCGTCTATGTTGACAACTTGTACTTCCCAAGAGCTTAGTACAGTGCTCTACACACAGTAAGTGCTCAATAAATATGATTGATCTTCTAACTCCCAGGTCTGTGCTCATTCCACTAGACCATGCTGCTTCCACATCTGTGTGCACATGAACCCCATTAGAGCGGGGATTCTGTCTTTTGGTTCTCTTCATTCATTTAATCATATTTATTGAGTACTTACTGTGTGCAGATCACTGTACCTAGTGCTTGGGAGAGTACAATAAAATGGCATGTTCCCCACCCACAACAAGCTTACTTCCCTCTCCAAATTGGTGGGAGACATCTGTGTCAAGAGGGTTATTAGCTGGCTGGCCTGAAGCCAACCCAAGGAGCCAGAGCTAAGTCCATAGAGTCCAGGCTGGGTGGGTCACTGTGTGAAGCCTCATTATCAGGGACTGATGGTCTAGATGGAGAAGACTGGTAGACACCCAACAGCCCTTATGCCTACTGACCATCAGTGGGCAAAGGGAACAATCAATAAATCAATCAATCATATTCATTGAGCACTTACTGTGTGCAGAGCGCTGTACTAAGTGCTTGGGAAGTACAAATTGGCAACATATATAGTCCCTACCCAATAGTGGGCTCACAGTCTAAAAGGGGGAGACAGAGAAAAAAACAAAGTGGACTGAGGACTGGTCAAGAGGCAGTAAGATGGAGGAGGTAGCCCCTCTGCTGAGAGAGGCTGGGGGTGAGGCCAGGAGAGGGCATGCTGCTGGGTGAAACTGGAAAGTCTTACCCGACACAGGGACCTGTCAGCAGGATGGAGGCTTGGAAGAAGGCAACCCAACTGGACAGGGAAGGGTGGGCTAGGCCAGCAGGTGATGTGGCAGAGGGAGTGCATTCCGGAGGGAGGTCAGGCAGAAAAAGACAGCTGAGGGGGCCCCTTGGCCACCCTCCTTCTGCAGGGCTCTGCCACTCTCTGACCCTCCTCCCTCTCCAGGAGACATAGCAGATCCCTCCTCAAGAGACATAGCTTATCCCTCCCTTCCTCCTTCCTCCCTTCCCTCCCCCTCTCCCTCCCCCTTTCCCTCCCCATGGACTATGGCCAGCCAGTCTCACATTCAAATTTCTGATTAATAATGATGATCAATAATAATAATACTGATGGTATTTAAGTGCTTACTATATGCAAAGCACTGTTCTATATACTGGGGGGGGGGATATAAGGTGATCAGGTGGTCCCACATGGGGCTCACAGTCTTAATCCCCATTTTACAGATGAAGTAACTGAGGCACAGAGAATTTAAGTGGCTTGCCCAAGGTCACACAGCTGACAAGTGGTGGAGCTGGGATTCGAACCCATGACCTCTGACTCCCAAACCCGGGTTCTTTCCACTGAGCCACGCTGCTTCTCAATCATGTTTATTGAGCACGTACTATGAGCAAGCACTATACCAAGTGCTACACCAGAAAGAGTGGACATGTTCCCTGCCCATAACAAATTTACAGTCTAGAGGATGGTTGATTATGATGATTGTTAACCATTTATTATGTGCTACGCACTGTACTTAATGTTGGGATAAATACAATAAAATCAGATCCAAAGAGACAAACTGAGCCACAAGGAAGAATCATATATGTGTCTGTCATCAATGTGGGTAAAAAAGGTTCCCAAGCATTCCAAGGACAAGTTTTTGCTTGTAATGTGCTAATTTTATTGTCCAAAGTTATGTTAGGTCAACAGAGATTGTGGGAAGTCAATCCGTGTTGTGATTACTGGGTTCCTTGCTCCTGTCTTAGCAAACCAAAATCTGTATGACTCCATACATGTACAGCTCTTGCCTAGATGAGGGACAATACTGTTGTCCATTATGATCCACTCAGAAATCAGATTCCCTTAGGAACTTATTAACAGGCAACAAGAAGCAGGGTGGCCTAGTGGAAAAATCACTAGGAATCAGAAGACCAAGGTTCCAATCCTGGGTCTGCCACTTGTCTGTTGTGTGACCTTGGGCAAGTCATTTAACTTCTCTATCCCTGTTACCTTATATGTAAATGGAGATTAAATTCTTGACTGTGAGCCCGCTATTGGGTAGGGACTGTCTCTATATGTTGCCGACTTGTACTTCCCAAGCGCTTAGTACAGTGCTCTGCACACAGTAAGCGCTCAATAAATACGATTGATTGATTGATTGATTAAATTGTCCTTCCTCTGATCTAGACTGTGAGCCCTATGTGGGAGAGGGACAGTGACTGACGTGATTGTCTTATATCTACCACAGCCCATAGAATATTGCTTGACACATAATAAGCACTTAACAAATATCATAAAAAGGGCTCCTAAGATAGAACCAGCATGGCTCAGTGGAAAGAGCCCGGGCTTGGGAGTCAGAGGTCATGGGTTGAAATCCCAGCTCCGCCACATGTCTGCTGTGTGACCTTGGGCAAGTCACTTAACTTCTCGGAGCCTCAGTTATCTCATCTGTAAAATGGGGATTAAGACTGTGAGCCCCACGGGGGACAACCTGATACCTTGTATCTACCCCAGTACTTAGAACAGTGCTTTGCACATAGTAAGTACTTAATTAATGCCATTATTATTATTACACAAAGGGAGGTCCAGTAATTTCAAGAAAAATAAAGTGCAAAATGCTGTTCTCTCCTTTCCCAGATACTTTTCACAAATTTTTTCCATGTGAAGTAAGGATAAGAGGGTAAGCTCCTTGTGAGGAGGGAATATGTCTACCAACTATTATATTGTACTCTCCCAGGTGCTTAGCACAGTGCTTGGCACACAGTAAACACTCCATTCATTCACTCAATCATATTGAGCACTTACTGTGTGCAGAGCACTGTGCTAAGCGCTTGGGAAGTACAAGTCAGCAACATATAGGGACGGTCCCTGCCCAACAACGGGCTCACAGTCAATAAATATGATTGATTACTTAAATTAGGCAAAATATTAACCAAGAGGTTTACTAATTGCAAATCAACTGATTTCAATATTCATCAACAGTTAATATCTTCTTCCTTTGAAGAAAATCTCCAAGCCTCTGCCACATGTGTATATGGTGGTGATAGATGAAGAGAAAATATTCTGAATAAGATTAATACTAGTATATGCTTTTTTCTGAACTTTAACAGTTTTTGAATCACCTAATTCTGTAAAGATGCTTTTATTTTTTTTCTGCAAAAAAATCCCCCTCTTTTCATTTGATTTGCAAAATCGATTTATTGATCAAGGACCATATCTGGAGACAAGAAATGGATTTAAAATACACCCTCGTGTATGCACTTAACCTCCCCTTCAGAAACTGAAAAATAAATTTAGCAAGGAAACACAGTATACTAACTGGATAAGATATACATGGGGAAAGAAGTGACTGATGAGGCGGTTATAAATGCAATTATTTTCCAATGACAGAGGAAAGATGGTTTCGAGCATGAAGGAACTGATTTTTCAGTTGAGGCAGCGTGTTGCATAACTACATCCCTACTGTGAGCTGAAACTTAATGATATTTGCTCAAAAGGCTGGAAACGTTTCACTGACTTACTGGTCTAAGTTTATTTGGAGGTCACAAGAACATTAAATAATTGATGCTGTATGAAACTCATTGAGAGATGAATGATGAAGAAATTTTGAGAAGGGGAGTCATTTAACCATGCTATTTTGTCTCTGATATATTTTGCCCTACTGCTACCCTTTTATGTGTTAATTGTAACTGTAAAGAAAAGAAACACCCATTTTACACCAAGGTAATTGAAATTATTAGTATTATTATTACTACTGTTATTGGTTTGACTATTGTAATGTATGAAGGGGACGTTTGGGTTGCACACAAATACACCAGCAAAAAAGGCAAATTCTTTCAATCACAGAGATTGCAACATGTCAAGAACAGCATTTATTGAGCATGAATAATATATAAAGAGCATTTGTGAATCAATCTCTGATAGAAGCAGTGTGGCTCAGTGGAAAGAGCATGTGCTTGGGAGTCAGAGGTCTTGGGTTCTAATTCCGGCTCTGCCACTTATTGGCTGTGTGACTTTGGGCAAGTCACTTAACTTCTCTGTGCCTTAGTTACCTCATCTGTAAAATGGGGATTAGGATTGTGAGCCCCATGTGGGACAACCTGATCACCCTGTATCCCCCCAGCACTTAGAACAGTGCTTTGCACATAGTAAGTGCTTAACAAATACCAACATTATTATTTACAGTCAGTCTGTCATATTTATTGAGTGCTTAGTTTGTGCAGAGCACTGTACTAAGCACTTGGTAAAGTATGATACAGCAGGGTTGGTAGACACATTCTCTGCCCACAAGGAGCTTACAATCTAGAGGGGGTGAGAGGCATTAATATGACTGAATCTATTACACATACATACAAAAAATTCTGTGTAACTGAGAGTGGGGTGAATATCAAGTATTTATAGGGTACAGATCTAAGTTGGCTTAATGAGAGAAGGCTTCTTGGAGAAATGATTTTAATAAGCTTTTGAGGGTGGGGGAAGGGGAGGGAGGTTTATATATTATACATATATAGTGCATATCTATAATATATATTTATACATATATATAATATATATTGTTCTCTGCCCCCACAATTGTACAGTCAAGCAATATATGACTGGCAAACATGAGAATATAGGTAATACAAGTGATCGAAACGAGTGGGGGGAAAATAACAAATAGATAAATAGAATTACACATAAATGCTCAAGTGGTTAATGGAGCAGCATTACCAGGGAAACATAGAAGATAAATTTTTGAGGTTTAAGGCAATATTAGAGGTTGAAGATAAAGGAAACCTCCCCATAAATTCTAGAATTATGTGATAAAGTACTGTCACTTTCCAACTTGATCAGAAATAATGGGTGTACTTAGTAATAGGAGTAGTATAAGAGAAGCAGCGTGGCTCAGTGGAAAAGAGCACGGACTTTGAAGTCAGAGGTCATGGGTTCATATCCCGGCTCCGCCAACTGTCAGCTGTGTGACTTTGGGCAAGTCACTTCACTTCTCTGTGCCTCAGTTACCTCATCTGTAAAATGGGGGTTAAGACTGTGAGCCCCCGTGGGACAACCTGAATAACTTGTAACCTTCCCAGTGCTTAGAACAGTGCTTTGCACAGAGTAAGCGCTTAATAAATGCCATCATTATTAGTATAGGCACCTATTCACCTATAGCAATTCCAGTGCACTGTAATAAATGCAATTTATCAAGCTCACCAAATTTCTTTGTGGTATGAGGAGCAGAATGGCATGGTGGATAGAGCACAGGCTTGGGATTCAGAAGGTCATGGGTTCTTATCCCAGTTCTGCCACTTACTTGTCTGCTGTGTGGCCTTGGGTAAGCCACTTCACTTCTCTGTGCCTTAGTTACCTCATCTGTAAAATGGGGACGAAGACTGCGAGCCCTATTCGGGACAGGGACTGTGTCCATCGCTATTTGCATGTATCCACCCCAGTCCATTGCTTGACATATAGTAAGTGCTAAACAAATACTATTTTTATTATCATTATGATATGGAAAAAACATGATCTCCATTTTGCAAATGAAGAAAATGAAATTTCACACCTCAAATTTTTGTTACATATTAATTGGCTAAGTGACACACTGCTAAGTAATTTTATCTCCACAGTAGAAGAGCCATGGATAGCACTCCAGAATACTATCCATTGAGTCACAAGTATTAGGTTGCACTTAACCATGATCAAGTCATATGCTCCATTTTGTAGAAATATGCCAAACCTAGAGCATTTCTCCCAAGGGGTTCCTGACCATTTGGTTCAGGACCATTGTTGTTACTCTCCCAGGTCATTTGAAGAAGCAGCATGGCTTAGTGGATAGAGCACGGTCCTAGAAGTCAGAAAGACCCAGGTTCTAACCCTGCCTCTGCCACACAACTGCTGGGTGACATTTGGAAGTCACTTAACTCCTCTGGGCCTCAGTTACCTTATCTGTAAAATGGGGATTAAGAGTATAAGGTCGGTCACTCTGACATGTGGAATATAAATCTGATTTGAAAAATTCTGTAGAAAACTAAACTTTGAAGTCAGGTAAATGAAATGTTCAGACATCCTCAGAATGACAATCAGAAAGTCACAGAGGATCCCCTTTTAGACCGTGAGCCCACTGTTGGGTAGGGACTGTCTCTATATGTTGCCAACTTGTACTTCCCAAGCGCTTAGTACAGTGCTCTGCACACAGTAAGCGCTCAATAAATACGATTGATGATGATGATGATCATTTCTACCTATAACAAGAGTAGGTTTAGAAGCATATTTTCACAGTATGTACTTGTAAGAGTGTTAAGCACAGGGAATGTGTCTGCTAATTCTGTAGTGTACGCTCCCAAGTGCTTAATACAGTGCTCTGTACACAGTAAGTGCTCAATAAGCACCACTGATTGATTGTCTACCCTAGCACTTAGAAGTGTTTGGCACAAAGTGAGCACTTAAATATGGTAATAATACACAGAATAATATCACTTTTCTTTTCTTATCTCAATCTGCACAGGGTCAAAGCTTTGTCTTGTCTTATGCTGTCGAGTTGTCTCCAACCCATAGCGATGCCATGGACACATCTCTCCCCAGAATGCCCCACCTCCATCTGCAGTCGTTCTAGTAGTGTATTCATGCCAAGTGCTGGGGGGGCGGAGGGGATACAAGCTGATCGAGTTGGACACAGTCCCTATCCTTTGTGAGGCTCACACTCTCAGCCCCCATTGTACAGATGAGGTAACAGAGACACAGAGAAATGAAGTGACTTGCTCAAGGTCACACGGCAGAGCCAGGATTAGAACCCATTACTGTCCAACAAACATAATATTTTTCCAAAGATCTTGCTGCCTTTTTGCTAACGTGTAATATTTTACTCAGATGTAATCAAAAAGAATGCTAGTAAATATTTTGAAATAGAGATTTCAAACTATCAATTAAGATTTAATTAACCAGAAGGCACCAAAATGCATCACCAACAGCTTACTTGGGTGATAGGGCCTTCTTATTACATATACTTCCAAGAGCTGAAGCAAATTGAAGCACCTCAATTTGCCAGCACCCAGAGCAAAGAGGGAGATTTTTGTCTCCACCATCCAGGAGAAAATTGGGGCTAGGGACACCCCCTACTATTGAAAAATGTAAGTGAATCTGTCCCTTTGCTCCCTAGGAAATGGCATCTCCCCTTTCCTTCTCTGCTACTCCCTTGCTAACTACGATTTCACCAACTATTCACACCTCCCTCAGCCCCACAACACATATGTGTATATATTCACAAATTATTAATATAATGCTTGTATCCAGCTTTGGACTATAAGCTCATTGTGGGCAGGGAACATGTCTGTTGTACTCTAAATTGTACTGTGTATGTTCCACCCACAGTAAGCTCAATAAATATGATTGATTGATTAATTTATAAACTGACAATAGAATCCTGAGATTGGATATTTTGAAAACACAGCTTTCACTGCTCTCACCAAAGATTGAATATGCTTCAGCACAGTCTAACAAGAGCTTAATTTGGGAATACCTTCCAGGGAAGATTCTTTGGTTTTTTAAAGCAGGCAGAGAGAGAAGATGCAGAGATTTCAAGCATGAGCGTGCAAGGACCCTGTTTATAATAGTGTTTTTATAGAAAAGCATTGATGAATACTATATAGATTTGGGTGTATTCTTTCTAGATGGCGTCCCTGATCTATTCTGCAACTCGTAGTATTGAGTTAATTGATTCATTGGTCTGGTTTCTCAAAGCTTGGATTTTTGCCTGACCTGAAAATTATCTTCACCACGGTAAGCATTGATTTATACCCATAGTTTTTCTCATGTACCTGTCATGCAGGTCTTTTAATTCCACCTAGTTCAAACCCAGGAAAAGATTTCCATGCAATAAGTTAATTCTAAAAAGAAGTCTCTGTATTAAAAAAACACCCTGAGGCATTCTCATAACATATGTATAATGCCTGTGAGCAAATGAAAGCCTCATATATATAATGTAGAATTTAAATGATCTTAATAAGACTTTGGAATTGAAATTTCACAAAGGCAAGGTTAAGACTAGAAACTGTGATGGGAATACTTCATCTTTCTTATATTCAGAGATTTTTTTTTTTTTTTAGACCTAAGGGTGATGGTGATATGCATTTCAGCATCTATTAGCCCTACCTTTTTCATAATATTGCAACTATTTGAAACGTATGCAACAAAATTAAGCTATCAATGGTATTTGAGTGATTACTGTGTGCAGAGCAAAACAATATAATGAAGGTGATAGACATGAGCCCTGCCCTCAAGGAGGTTACAGGACAAACAGAGAAATGGCCTAGTGGATAGAGCATGGGCCTGGGTGTCAGAAGGTCATGGGTTCTAATCCCACCTCCACCACATGCCTTCTGTGTGGCCTTGGGCAAATCACTTTTCTTCTCTGTGCCTGTTACTTCCCCTATAAAAAGGGGATTAAGACTCTGAGCCCCAAGTTGGACAGTGACTGTGTCCAACCCAATTTGCTTGTATCCACTCCAGCATTTAGTACAGTGCCTGGCATATTGTAAGTGCTTGACTAATACCATTATTATTATTATTATTATCATTAGAAAAAAAATTAAAACAGACTACCAATTGGGCAAGTAGCAGCTATGTATTTAAGTGCCGTAGCCCTGGGGGTGAGGTGAGAATCAAAGTGCTAAAGAGTTACAGACCCATGGGCATAGATGATGAAGCAGCATGGCTGAGTGGAAAGAGCCTGGACTTTGGAGTCGGAGGTCATGGGTTCAAATCCCAGCTCTGAAAATTGTCAGCCGTGTGACTTTGGGCAAGTCACTTCACTTCTCTGTGCCTCAGTTATTTCATCTGAAAAATGGGGATGAAGACTGTGAGCCTCCTGTGGGACAACCTGATCACCTTGTAACCTCCTCATTGCTTAAAACAGTGCTTTGCACATAGTAAGCACTTAATAAATGCCATTATTATTATTATTAGGGACACTGAATAGGGTGAGGAAATGAGTGGTTAACAAGGCAGAGAAGGTTTCCTGGAGGAAATATGATTTTAGTATGACTTTTGAGATGGGGAGAGTGGTGGTCCATAAGATGAAAGAGAAGCAGCATGGCTCAGTGGAAAGAGCATGGGCTTTGGAGTCAGAGGTCGTGGGTTCGAATCCCAGCTCTGCCAATTGTTAGCTGTGTGACTTTGGGCAACTCACTTAACTTCTCTGTGCCTCAGTTACCTCATCTGTAAAAAAAAAAAAAAAAAATAGGGATTAAGACTGTGAGCCCCCCTTCGGACAACCTAATCACCTTGTAACCTCCCCAGTGCTAAGAACCGTGCTTTGCACATAGTAAGCACATAACAAATGCCATTATTATTATTATTATTATTATTATTATGAAAATAGGTTGCGAGGATGTGAGCAAGAGCTTGTTAGCAAGACACATGAGATAGTGGTATAGTGAGTAAGTTGACCTTAGAGAAGTGAAATGTGCAGGCTGGGTTGTTGTAGGATGAGCTGGGTTCCCACCTTTCCTATAACAAACATATTGAGTATACTTAAAAGTTCCCAAAAGTAGAGGGAGTTGTGAAATCAATGTCTTGCCTATTGATCATTTTTTACTCTATTCCCCACCCCCTGACCACACCAGCCTATTCTTTAAAATATGACAGGAAGAGATTGCATTTCCTGTTGCAAACTCTGGAAGAGAAATAATCAATTTAATAATATTCATAGAATACCTACTGTGTTTAGAGTATTGCGCCAAAGTCTCAGGGGAGAACTAGAGAGTTGAAAGATTCAGTTCTTGCCCTCAAGCAGCTTACACTGTAAAAAAGACACTTGGAACTTTGGGATAAGTGGCTTAGTGCTTGTTTGTGGGAATTTATTTGTCTTTATTTTCTTTCTTCAAAGAAAAAATGCCATGAGGAAGGGTTCATGGCAAATATTTATTGGATTCCAAGAAAGGCTAAGAACAATTTCATTCTTTTCATGATAACAGCAACACAATTTGAAAGCATATTGGAAAATATATAAAACTTCAGTACTTGGATGATGCCAGCTGCATCAATATTTCATTTACACATCAGTGCCTTTTCAGTTTACTTCCTTGTCCACTCATTCACACACACAAACGTTGCTTGTTTATGTTTTGTGTGTGACTATACGCCAATGTGTGAATAAATAAATAACATTCCACTGCAAAAAACGTTACTCTCTGCATCTTTATTTCTAGATGGTTGATTGAAATAATTGCATAGCTAGCAAGTGACCAAGGACTGATTTTAAATTTCTGTGGAAAATTGATCAGTTCTACTTCCATTGGCCAAACCCAAGGAAGATGCTTAAATCTTAGCTTAAAGTGGAACTAAGCAGATGAGGGAGAGAGGAACCAAATGTAAAATGAATCATAGAATTCACACTCAGAAAACATTTTTTCTATAGCTGTCTTGTGAGTAGTAGAATCTTTGCAATCACCATGAAATCCTATTTATGCAGGCAAGTATGACTGAAGAGATTTACAAATACGGACCAATCCTTGCTATGCTAATAGGTTCTGCCCATGTGGGGCCTGTGTCTGTTTTCAAACCTGTCATCCCAATTCATTTATTCAGTCATATTAATTGAGCGCTTACTGTTTGCAGAGCACTGTACTAAGTGCTTACTGGCAATTAGAAAATGTTTCCTGGTGATTAAAGCATAGCAACGTGTCTCCATTTTTATGCATTGTCACCTGAGAGCTGCAGAGTCAGCCACGTTTGTGGATTATCCCTATAATTGTTCCAGATTTTCTACTCCCTCCTCTTTTTACCCAGGAGGTTCCCAGTCTCTTGAAATCAAAATAGGCTATGTTCTAGGTCAGTGAAAAAGGGAATAAGGACCAAAAGTAAATTTGAGACAAGCTGCCAGTAAGTGAGGTGCGTCTATCAGGTGCTTTTGTCACAGATTTTGATCATTTCTTTTCACTTTCCTGTTTTCCAGTAATATTATCACTGCTGAAGAACTGCACTGTCTCCCTTTTTCAAAACTCAGCTCTCTGTGATATTTGTTTTACAAATACATCAAAAAGGTAATTCCTAAAAATCCATCAATTTATTAAGCATTTACTTTGCAGAGCACTGGACAAAGCACTTGGGAGAGTACAATAGAATGGAGTTGGCAAACACATTCCCTGCTCAAAATAAGCTAATGATTCCAAATGCCGTGATTTTGTCAACAGGGAGTGCATTTGTGGTGGAAATTTCTAATGGAATTGTTTTAGTAAGAAAATTATATTCTAATTCTGACAATGGCTATGGTGTAGAAATTTTTATGCAGTCAAGAGGGCAAGGGTCATTCTAATTTTGAGTAGGTAAACAAGAACTTCATTGGTTTGATATTCAAATGAGCAATAAAAATATGAACAATAAATGCACCTTGTATATTTTTATTCCAGTTAGCCAAGACTGAGTGAACTAAACACTTGAGAGAGTACAGTACAACAGAGTTGATAGACACATTTCTTGCTCACAATCTTCAAGGATCTGACAGTTTTACATGGGAGCAGTGTGGCCTTGAGAAAAGAGCAAGCATCTGGGAGCCCACTGTTGGGTAGGGACCAACTCTATATGTTGCTGATTTGTGCTTCCCAAGCGCTTAGTACAGTGCTCTGCACACAGTAAACACTCAATAAATACAATTGAATGAATGAATGAGTCAGGAGACTGGGGTTCTAATTACTAACCTGCCACTTGTCTCCTGTGTTATTTTGGTAAGTCACTTAACATCTCTATGCCTCAGTCTTCTCATCTGTAAAATGGGGTTCAATTCCTATTCTCCCTCCCCTCTCGACTGTGAGCCCCATGTGGGACGGGGATTGTTCCTGACCTTATTTTCTTGAATCTACCCTTAGTAGATACATATTACAGTATTTGACACATAGTAAGCCTTAACAACTATATTATTATTCTTATTATCATCATCATCATTGAGTTATCAGTCTTAAGAGGAAAAAGAGAGAAACAACCGATTATAACAAAGGAATGAAAAGATTTATAGGGGAATTCAGGAGACCTTAAAAATAAATGTTGTGGCTTGATGGATCTAGTTTCAATGTTGCTGAAACTAAAGGGTCTCTAGTCACTCTCTTGGCATAGACATGACTTGAATAATTCTCAATCCCTACAGTAGTCTGCTCCTTAGTATTATAATGAAATGCTTGTTAATATAAGTTATTGTTTTGGTTCTATAACTATAATAGCTGTAGTTATAACTGTCCTTCAACTCAAGAGCAGTGCTGTTTCCTTCATTCTTCTCTCCAGTTGCTTTCCATGGTAACCCTTGGGGTGGGCCAAAATAGTTCCAAATGATCTCACTGAGGGGGTTCCCAGGGCATGATGGATGAGATGGTAAAGATGTCGAGGTTGAGTAAACCCAGTGGAGATATTGTCCTCTTGGTATAGGCTTAAACAGCCAGCTTGGCTTAATACAAAGATGTTTGTATGACATAAGCTCCTATAACTGAGGGATTACTTATTACAATAATTCTTTATTTGCAAGGAAAAGCACTTCTCCCCAGGAGATTTTCTTTGCGGGGAAAAAACTGCAGGATTAACATTGCCATGGATGGTTCCTTGAAATTTTAAACAGTGGCATAATGAAATTTTGATACTTCTGTGAAAAGCGTCAGGGTATAAGCTGAATAGTGCACTGGACTTGACCTTATATTCTATTTGTTTTGTCCTCTCTCTGGTGCATGTGGGAAAACTCTCAACCTCTTTGGGCCTCAGCCTCTTCATCGTTACACTGGGGTTTTCACTTCTGCTACGTTTTTACTTCACTCGGTGTATAAATGAGATTTTATTTACATTAATTACAAAGTGAATTTTCAATGCAAACAAGTCACTTGCAATAATGTTATGTTGCGAAGACTGAGCTCCAAGTTCATCCTTAAATGACAGTGATAATAGCAATGTCATTAATATTCCCTGTACATGATATGCTGCGATCAGGCACAGGTATTACTAATTTGATCATTCTCTTTATTAGACATAATTGTGTCTATTACATTTCTCCCTCACCAGTGGGTAAAGGAGGAGGTTTTCTGAAGACTTGAATAAACAGAACAAAATGAAAGCATTTAATATTACATGAATGTACTTCAACAGGCAAATTCTATTCTGTATTTTAAGTGGGATCTCTTTTCCTGAACTACTTAGTTCAAAGGAAATTATTACAGTGACATTTGTTAATCAATGACATTTATTGAAAATTAACTGTATGTAGTGGACCATATTGTTTGATTAAGGGTGTACTATGTGCCAAGCACTGTGCTAAGTGCTGAGGTAAATAAAATAGAATCAGGTCATATGTGGTCCCTATCACACGTGGGATTCACAGTCTAATGGGGAGGTGAAAAAGGTAATTAATGTCCAACATCTCTTAATGGGTAAAGCAGGAGCCTGGGAGTCAGAAGGACACAGGTTCTAATCCCGGCTATGCCATTCATCTCCTGTGTGACCTTGGGCAAGTCACTTCGCTTCTCTGTGCCTCAATTACCTCATCTGCAAAATGGGGCTTGAGACTGTGAGCCCCACATGTGACAGGGACTGTCCAGCCTGATCAACTTGTATCTTCCCCAGCACTTAGTACAGTGTCTGGTACATAGTGCTTAACAAATACCATATATTATTATTAGTAGTAGTATTATTTCATAAATGAGAAAACTGAGGTGCAGAAAAGTTATGTGACTTACTCATGGCCACAGAGAAGGTTAATGGAGGAAATGAGATTAGAACCTGTCTCCTGACGCCTGGGCCGAAGCTCTTCCTACTAGACCATGCTGTGATATATTCCAGATACTTAATAGTGAAAATGTCAACAAAAGGAAACTGGAATCCAAACTATATAAATGATTAAATGTCAAAAGACTGAATGAAAACATCTCTGAGCAGGTTAATGATAATGTCTACCAACTTCCAGCTTCTACCAACAACTAACTGAATGAGTGGCTCTATATGGTAATGTCTAACAAGCAGTCATCAAGATGCTGGACCCTGCCAACAACACTAGGCATGGCATGATGATGATGATGATAATAATAATAATAATTATTGTGGTATCTAAGTTCTTACTATGTGCCAAGCACTGTACAAAGTGGTGGGGTGGGTACAAGCAAGTTGGGTTGGACACAGTCCATGTCCCACTTGGGGCTTAATCCCCATTTTGCAGATGAGATAACTGAGGCATAAAGTTAAGTTACTTGCCCAAGTTCACACAGCAGATACGTCGTGGAGTTGGGGTAGATAGCAATTATATCTCCTTGCTAACAACTACTTTTAACAAAATAACCAATGCATAGTCAACACCCTTAAGGTCCTGGTAGAAGGGATATCACACAGGTAGAACAATTCAAGGAGAGTGTGTGTGTGTATAAGAGGTGATGGGACACCAAGTGCAAAGGAGTTCAAGTCTTCAGGAGCCAAAGCAAACAAAGAATTTCTCTACAGCCTTGAGTTGATCTTCAGTTTGAAGTTCTGACATTAGCAATACCACATCTGCAAATATGAGTGTCGCTAGAAGAGAATCTTGTACACACTTTGTCCAGGAAGATAAGGTCCAAGTGCTTAGTATACAGTAAGCACTTAATAAATATGATTGAAAGAATGGGTAAGGTAGTGAATCTTTCAGAACCACTAGCCCTTATTATTAATAATAATGGCATTTATTAAGTGCTTACTACGAGCAAAGCACTGTTCTGAGCACTGGGAGGTTACAAGGTGATCAGGTTGTCCCATGTGGAGCTCACAGTCTTAATCCCCATTTTACAGATGTGGTAACTGAGGCACAGAGAAATTAGGTGATTTGCCCAAAGTCACACAGCTAAGTGGAGGAGTAGGGATTTGAACCCATGACCTCTGACTCCAAATCCCATGCTCTTTACACTGAGCCACGCTGCTTCCCCATTCAGGGTGAGCATTGCTCATAACTCAGTGGTTAAGAGGGGAAAGGTCAGACAGTTGCCTCTGAAGTGGCGGAGCTGGGATTGGAACCCATGAACTTCGGACTCCCGGGCCTGTTCTCTCTCCATTACAGCATGCTGCTTCCTGCTATAGTATTATTCCTCCTTTGTACCAGCTCTTTATACCTAGCTGTTTGTGACATTCTCCTGTATGTATATGGAATGACTACAATTGTACTAGCAAATTCCTCTTGCATTCCTGTAGCAGTAGCATTAAAAAGCCAACTACTTGCACATGATATCTACATCTACATCTCTGCCCCTGCTCTCTCCCTCTCCCTCCAGGCTCACATCTCCTCCTGCCTTCAGGACATCTCCATCTGGATGTCTGCCCGCCACCTAAAACTCAACATGTCCAAGACTGAACTCCTTGTCTTCCCTCCCAAACCCTGCCCTCTCCCTGACTTTCCCATCACTGTTGATGGCACTACCATCCTTCCCATCTCACAAGCCCATAAGCTTGGTGTCATCCTCGACTCCGCTCTCTCGTTCGCCCCTCACATCCAAGCCGTCACCAAAACCTGCCGGTCTCAGCTCCGCGACATTGCCAAGATCCACTCTTTCCTCTCCATCCAAACCGCTACCCTGCTCGTTCAAGCTCTCATCCTATCCCGTCTGGACTACTGTGTCAGCCTTCTCTCTGACCTCCCATCCTCGTGTCTCTCTCCACTTCAATCCATACTTCATGCTGCTGCCCGGATTGTCTTTGTCCAGAAATGCTCTGGGCATGTTATTCCCCTCTTCAGTAATCTCCAGTGGCTACCAATCAATCTGCGCATCAGGCAGAAACTCCTCACCCTCGGCTTCAAGGCTGTCCATCACCTCGCCCCCTCCAACCTCACCTCCCTTCTCTCCTTCTCCAGCCCAGCCCACACCCTCCGCTCCTCTGCCGCTAATCTCCTCCTCGTGCCTCGTTCCCGCCTGTCCTGCCATCGACCCCCGGCCCACGTCATCCCCTGGGCCTGGAATGCCCTCCCTCTGCCCATCTGCCAAGCTAGCTCTCTTCCTCCCTTCAAGGCCCTACTGAGAGCTCACCTCCTCCAGGAGGCCTTCCCAGACTGAGCCCCTTCCTTCCTCTCCCCCTCGGCCCCTCTCCATCCCCCCCATTTTACCTCCTTCCCTTCCCCACAGCACCTTCTTATATATATATATATATATATATATATATATATATATATATATATATTTGTACATATTTATTACGCTAGTTATTTATTTATTTTACTTGTACATATCTATTCTATTTATTTTATTTTGTTAGTATGTTTGGTTTTGTTCTCTGTCTTCCCCTTCTAGACTGTGAGCCCACTGTTGGGTAGGGACTGTCTCCATATGTTGCCAACTTGTACTTTCCAATCACTTAATACAGTGCTCTGCACACAGTAAGTGCTCAATAAATACGATTGATTGATATATATATTGTGATCTTTGAATCTTCATCTCACACATAAGGTACTTCAAAGTCCAAGTAAGCTAGAGCCTTGTGACCCCTATTTCAAGTCAGCTTACATTCAAGCTCCAAAATCAGCTGTGAAATAATAATAATAATCACTGCGGTATTTGCAAACTGTTTTACTACATAATAATAATGGCATTTGTTAATCCCTTACTATGTGCAAAGCACTGTTCTAAGAGCTGGGGTAGATACAAGGTAATCAGGGCTCACAGACTTCATCCCCATTTTACAGATGAGGGAACTGAGGCTGAGAAGTGAAGTGACTTGCTCAAAGTCACACAGCTGACAAGTGGCAGAGGGGAGATTAGAACCCATGACCTCTGACTCTCAAGCCCAACCTCTTTCCACTAAGCCACACTGCTTCTCAACGTCTCATGCTGCTGCTACTACATGTCAAACAGTCTATTGACTACAGGGGTAGATACAAGTTAAAACAGGCTTAGCATACCCATGGGGCTCAGAGTCTAAGTAGGAGGAAATACAGGTATTGAATCCCAATTTTACAGAAGAGGAAAGAGGCACAGAGATGTTAAGCAACTTGTAAAGGTCAAACAGCAGTCAAGTGGCAGCTGGGATTAGAACCTAAATCCTTTGACTGTCAGGCATGCGCTCTTTCCATTAGGCCACACTGCTTCCCAAAGCATGCTGAATGTCATACACTGTTGTGATTTTCAGAGTTTTGTTTTCCTTGTCAGTCTTGAAGCTTAAATTATTGTGAATCACTTCCCACCATCTTCTTAAAGTAAGCCATTTCTGCAGGTTGTGTTTTCAGGCTTCCTTCTTGTGGAAACTCTCTAGGTTAACTCCATTTGGATACTGTCATTACAAACACTCCAAAAGATCATAACTTGTACTTCCCATAGTCTTCCTTTTTGTTTTTTATGTTTCTGTAATTGCACTTCAAGGTTGTTCTTCTATTGTTGTGTATTTGTCCATTTTCCCCCGTATATTTTAAATTTCTTGAGTGCTAGGCTTACATTTCGCTCTTTTTGACTCAATGCAATGACAATAAATCCTCCCGTCAGACTGTCATATCTAAAAGTAAGCTAGTAATGGCCTTTCATATTTTCCAAGTGCTTTGCCATGTTGTTCCAGTATTTTTCACTTTTCTGTGAGGTGGATGGACGGACATTCTTTACACTGTCAGTAGTTTATTGGGAACTAGGAAGCAAGGAATTAAGTGTTTGATTTCAAATTCTGTATTTAGTTCTCTAGATTATAAATACTTATGCAGTGCCATATTGGGTAATTAGAATGGTATGTATTAAGCGCTTACTATGAGACAGTGTGGCCTAATGGAAAGACAATGAGACTGAGACTTTTAAGACCTATGTTTTACTGTTGGCTCTACCACTTAGGCAAGTGATTTAGCTTCTCTGTGCTTTAGTTTCATCATCTGTAAACTGGATATAAAATACCTGTTCTCTCTCCTTATACTGTGAACCTATGTAGGACAGGGACTGTGTTCAATTATCTCATATCTACCCTATCTGCACAGGGCTTGGTACAAGGTTAGGGCTTTAGACCATTATTATTATCATAATAGACCATATGCATAAGTGGTTATTGTCTCACAAAGAACTCACAATCCAAAAGAGAGCTGACAATCTAAGGTTTAGGTTTTGTTGGAGGAGGTGGGGAGAGTTTAAGGCATTTGTTAAGCACTTACTATGTGCTAGACACTGTACTAAGCATTTCACAGATGAAGTAACTAAGGCACAGAGAAGTTGAATGACTTGCCCAAGGTGAAACAGAAAACATGTGGTAAAGTCTGCATTAGAACTCAGGTCCTCTGACTCCCAGCCCATCATCTTTTTAATAAGTCATGCTGCTCCTCTAAGTAAATAATAATAATTGTTAAAGAGCTTCCTATGTGCCATGCACTGTACTAAGCATTAGGATAGATACAAAATAATCAGGTCGGACCCAGTTCCCATTCAAGTAGGAGGGGCAACATGTATTAGAGAAGCGGTGTGGCTCAGTGGAAAGAGCATGGGCTTGGGAGCCAGAGATCATGGGTTCTAATCCCAGCTCCACCACATGTCTTCTGTGTGACCTTGGGCAAATCACTTAACTTCTCTGAGCCTCAGTTACCTCAACTGTAAAGTGGGGGCTAAGACTGTGAGCCCCACATGAGACAACCTGATCACCTTGTATCCCCCCGGTGCTTAGAACAGTGCTTTTTACATAGTAAGCACTTAACAAATGCCATTATTATTATTATTACTATTATTATTTAATCCCCATTTTACAGCTGAGGAAACTGAGGTACAGAAAGTTAACGTGCCCATGGTCATCCAGCAGGCAAGCGGCAGTCAGAATTACAACCCAGTTCCTGTGACTCCCAAATCTGTACTCTTTACACAATAGGCTACACTGCTTCTCAGAAAAATGGTTTATCTAACAACATTTTTTTTCCCCAACGATGAGGAAAAAAATGATATTTGGAGGAAGACCTTTGTGGTTGCCCTCCTTGACATCCAACCTTATAAATACCTAGGGGATGTATCATCCTACATTCACAAATTTTCCTCCGAGTATCCAAACCTTTTAGGAAGCTGTTTATATTTTTGGCCTATATGACTTCGTGAAGTAAATAATTCAATACATTATCATTCACTGGGTAAAGTGGAGTTAGAGAATCAGAGTAGCCTATAGTGTAAAGCCCAGGCTTGGTAGGCAGAGGACCTGAGTTCTAATTCCACTTCTGCTACTTACCTGCTGTGTGACCTTAACTTAACTTCTCTGCACCTCAGTTTACTCATCAGTGCCTAAGTGTCCTTATCAGTAAAATGGGGATTCGATACCTGTACTCCCTCCTCATTATACTGTGAGCATTGAGTGGGACAGAGCCTTATCTGACCTTACTCTCTTGCATCTACCCTGGTACTTATTAAAATGCTTGGCAAATAGTAAGCATTTAACAAATACCTCAATCAATCAATCAGTGGTATTTACTGAGCACTTTCTGTGTGCAAAGCACTACACTAAGCATTTGGGAGAATAAAACACAATAGAGTTGCTAAATATATTCCCTTCTCACCAGGGTGGTGGTTATAATTTTGAACTTATCAATGACATTTGAGTGCTTACTGTGTGCAGAGCACTATACTAAGCACTTGAATTTCAAGTTTGAGTGAATGTTCCCTCTTCCTGTTGCTGTGGAACTTAATGAACAACAAGTGAATAACAATAACCCCCTAGACTGTGAGCCCATTGTTAGGTAGGGATTATCTCTGTTGCCAAATTGCACTTTCTAAGTGCTTAGTACAGTGCTCTGCACACAGTAAGCACTCAATAAATATGACTGAATGAATGAACAAAATTATGTGCTCACCATCCTGAGCTCCTTCATTATTTGTAAAGAGAAAGCTAGTCTCTTCAGTTCATCCTTGTAAGAAAGCTTATCCTTTTCTTCTGTCTTTATGTTTTTCTATAACTTCTCCATTGTCATTATTAACTTCCCGTGATGGAGTAAGCAGAACTGCATATATATTTATTCTGAGTGAAGTTATATATGGGGTCTTTAATGACAAACCTTTGCCTTTTGTTTAATTTTATATCCCATCTTAATGATACCCAACATTAAGTTGGCCGTTTTGGCCACTGCCTCACATCAGCAATTTAAGATAAGTCAGCAGTGAGTCTTTAAGAGCGCAAATTCCACCTTTATATAGTTGTAGTTTAGATTACTTTTTTGCTTCATGCATTACATAGCACTTGCTCAAATTCAAATTAATCTACCACTTTTCTGCCAACTCCTTCAGTTTCACAATGACTTCCTGAAGTTTTTTCTCATCTGGACCATCATTTCGTCACTTGGAATATGACTGTAGCAACTGAAAACTTGAGATTTAGTTGCATTCCTTTTTCCAATCATTTATGAAAATGTTAAATAAAATCAATATTTGCATGGATTGAGAAGAACCATATTATTATCCATCCCCAAAGTTCCTGTTCATTCTTAGCCTTTGTTTCTTTGTGGTCAAGGATCATGCCTACAAACTCTAGTATATTGTAGTTCCCCAAGCACTTAGTGCAGTGCTATGCACACATTAAGCACTTATTAATTATCATTGGTTTTTTATCCAACACTTTATTGAAATCAGAATATTCCCTCAAAATCCATGATTACCTGATCTTTTTAAAACCTTTGATATGGAACCTTATGAATGATCTTTTACAAGTCTAACTCTGTGTCCATGGATCCTTCCCCCAACAACCATCACTCTACACACTTTGGGTTCCTTTCAAATAATTTGAGATTAGTGAAGGCATGATTGCCCTTTTCAGAGGCAATGGTGTCCTTTTTGTGGTAGATTTCCTTTCTGAGGTCTTACTTCGTTCCTGTTCTAGGGTTAAAGCCCTTGAAAGCTGTCTTCCCAACTTACCTGCAACCTTCACTTAAAGCTGGTCCCAAAACCCAGCCATTGTGGTAGATGCTTAAGTGATTCTTAGCTAAAAAGCTGGTTGAACGCACAGTAGCTTAGATTCATTTGCCCCTTATGTGAATTTTGCTTAATTTTTATTTCATTTACCAAACTTTGCCACAAATGAATTATCAATAATTTCTCAGAGAAAGAGATTGGAAACTATTCTGAAGCTAGTGAAGAACACTCTTATCTATAAGCTTCTGTGGTGAGCTATAAGGCTTTACCATAAATCCTTACTCTGGAAGCAGGCAAGAATCCTAAAAATCATATCATTGTCATCTGAAATGATATGCTCTTAATTTCTTGCCTCCTAGGGATGTGACTCACACTAACCAACTAGAAAGTAAATATTTTTCTAATCTGCACTTTTATCTTTTATGGAAGGAATCACTGGACTGCCATATATTTAGATGAAGCAGCATGGCTCAGTGGAAAGAGTATGGGCTTGGGAGTCAGAAGTCATGGGTTTGAATCCTGGCTCCACCATTTGTCTGCTGTGTGACTTTGAGCAAGTCACTTAACTTCTCTGTGCTCCCGTTACCTCATCTATAAAATGGGTATTAAGATTGTGGGCCCAACGTGGGACAACCTAATCACCTTGTATCGCCCCAGTGCTTAGAACAGTGCTTCACACATAGTAAGTGCTTAACAAATTAAGTGCCTTGTACAGTGCTGTGCACACAGTAAGCACTCAATAAATATGATTGAGTGAATTTACACTGAATTATCTCACCTGCACCTCCCTGGCCAAACTCAGGGAATTTTGTTTGCTTTAAAGTTTGCCTGGAAGGAGATATTTATGCTGGTAAAATAGATTCTATTTACAAAAATATCAAAGGATGGTGGCTGACTTAAGACACTGCTCCTAATTTTCCTTTCTCCTTGAGGACATGGGGAAGATTTTGTTGATTACCTTTCTCCTATATGAATTTTCTTGGTGTACCCTTTAGAAGTTATATTTAAAAGTCTATAAACCCTGAAATGATTATATTGCACTATTTAATTTGACACGGACTTTATATTTTCAACTGGAAGAAAAGAATACTCTTTCATTGACTTATTTTTGGATGAGAGTCTTCAAATATCGATTTCTGAAGGACATCAAATTGCAAGAGTGAAATGTGCTTGGATGAATCTGGTATCCTTTTTGCTCTACCAGCATGGTAATTAAGTGAAACATGCACAACTAAAGGTCATCAGTCATATTTTAGCAACTGTGGAAAAAGCACATTAGAGTAAAGAACAGAATGTTTTCCATCGCTGGCATGGTAGTCACTTTATGTGCCTTTTTTGTTTCAATACTGACCTTTTGTAGGCTATAATCTAGAAAGCTGTCACAGAGCACTTAAAAAAACTGACACACATACCACAAAGTCAGCTGTGCAATAGAATGTTTCTATTAATCTATTTATTGAAATCAGCTGCAATGACTTCCAAGTCTCAAAGACTCATCCCCACATGACACCTACACAAATGGTACACAGTTACTGGAGGGAGCTCTCCACAAACCAGTATCCCACTTTCAATAACACTACCAGGACTGAAAAATAAGGAACTGGAATATTTGTTAAGCACTTTACTATGTGCTAACTTTACTAATCCCTGTGATAGATACAGTAGAAGCAGAGCCCCTGTTGCATACAGGGCTCACAGTCTAACTGGGAGGGAGAACAGGCACTTAGTTCCTATTTTACAAACTTTGAAACCAAGAAACGGAGAAGTTAAGTGACTTCCCCTAAATCCAGGCAGGCAAGTGTCAGAGTCAGGATTAGAACCTAGGTCTTCAGAATCTCAGGCCCATGATCTACACAAGAGTCCATGCTGCTTCTCAAGTCTGATTACCAGACTCTACAAGATGCTGAGATAGAAAAGTACAAAAATAATCATTGTATGTAGTATATTCACTGAGAAGAAAAAATTGAAAAAAATGTGAGAACTAAAGAAAAGAATTCGAGGCCTTTTAAAGCTTGTGGAGGAGTCACTGGAAAAAAGAAATTTTAGAATCTCTAGATAGGGAGACCTGGTGGGAAGAGCTGAGGATGAATTGTACTTCCCAAGCACTCAGTACAGTGCTCTGCACACAGTAAGCACTTAATAAGTACGATTGAATTAATGAATTATGAAACCCAGGTTCTAATCCCAGTTGTGCTGTTGATCTGCTATGTGACCTTGGGTAAGTTAGTTAACTCTCTGGGCCTCAGTTTCCTCATCTGTAAAATGGGATAAGATCCTAGATCTCCCCATTTCTTAAATTGTTTCTGAGTAGGAAAGGGACTGTACCTGACCTGATTACCTTCTTTCTGCCTCAGCACTTATCAAATGCTTTTAAAAAACAGACTAAGAAATGCATTCATTCATTCTTCCAGATATATTAAATCCTAGTTCTGTGCAGAGAACTGTACTGGACACTTGGGAGAGTATGATAAGAGTAAAATACATAGTGCCCTTAAGGAGTTCACAGTCTATGGGAGGACATAAGAAGACACACATCAGAGTAGAAGGAAGACAAGAACCTCTTAATACAGTCCTCTGCACACAGTAGACACTCAAGAAATACTAGTGATTGACTGATGAACATGGTCATTCCTTACTTACTGAAAAAAGCACTTTCCTCATTGATCAGAATAGGTAGGAGGTCATCAAATGTTATTTCAGAAACCATTATCAGTGGATATAGAAAAGAAGGATTGGAACAAGCACACACTCCGCATACCCCCTCCTTAGGTTTGGAAGGAACTCCTACAGGACAGGAACTATCTTCTGCTTTACCTTTTAATATTCAGTCATCCAATCCTATTTATTGAGCACTTACTGTGTGCAGATTAATGTACTAAGCACTTAGAAAGTACAATTTAGCAGTAGAGACAATCCTTGCCCACACTGGAATTAGTCTAAACGGGGGAAGACAGACATTAAAACAAGTAAACGGGCATCAAGTCTTTATTATTTTTTTAATTTTTAAATTTAGGACCCAGCACAGTTCACACACACTTGGAAACGTTTGCACAAATAGCAGTTTTCAAAATTTCTGATAAGGAAATCAAAATTAATCTAGTTCCTTTTTTTCTGTTTTAATTATACTGTATTGACTTGTAAAGATGTTTTACTAGATACTAAAGGTGACTTTAAGAGAAGTAGATGACAAGGTTCCAGGAAACAATCAAATATTAAATATGAAATAAGCAGACTCAATTTTACTCTGAAGTGTGCTTTGCACGGTTTGGATTTAGCACCATTCTTCCCACAATGTGAGCATGTTTGTGGAATAACATAATCCATAAATTGGCTCAATTAAATTAGGTGTAGGAAGAAATGTTCAGTGCATAAGTATCATATTGCTCAATGCATGATGTAGCAATGATTTCTAACCTCTGACTGTCTTATTGTTCTATATTATACAATAGTTTTCTTTCTTTGTGATTTTGCAACAGTGAGTGGCAAGGGTGAGAAGCATTTTGCTAGGGGTGGGCATGACAATAATATGGTGATTTATTCTGAAAATTTTCAGTCCTGGTGGTATCTGTTCCTGTGGGTAACAGCCTAGGGGAATAGATGAGAGCTGGAGATTAAAGTGACTGGGTCCTCTGGGACCCCAATAGAACTATAGAATGTAGGGCGGGAAGCCAGGTTTCCTTAAGGATGCAAGGTGGAATGACAGTTTAGCAAAATACGTAAAGTAAAAAGTCAAGATTAAAAACAGGATGTAAGGTGGAAGGCCAGGTATAAGAAGAAAAGCCAGGTTTATGAAATAGGTGAAAGGTCAAGTTTATGAAATAGGTGAAAGGTCAAATGCTGTGGACAATCAATCGATCAGTCAATTGTATTTATTGAGCGCTTACTGTGTGAAGAGCACTGTACTTAGGTACTTGGACAATTACAATATATCAGAGCTGGTAGACACATTCTCTGCCTACAACAAGTATTCACTCTAGAGGGGGAGACAGACATTGATATAAATAAATAAATTGCGGATAAGTACATAAATACTGTGTGACAGAGGTAGTAGTGACTAAAGGGTGAAAAATCCAAGTTCAAGGGTGATGCAGAAGGGAGTGGGAGAAGAGGAAATTAGCGCTTAATCACGGAAGGCCTCTTGGAAGAGATGTGCTTTTAATAAGGCTTTGAAAGTAAGGAGAGTGACCGTCTGTTGCATTTGAAGAGAGAGAGCATTCCAGGCCAGAGGCAGGATGTGGGACAGAGGTTGGCAGTGAGATAAATGAGAGAGATATACTGAGTAGGTTGGAATTAGAGCAAAATGTGCCAACTAGGCTGTAATTGGAAATCAGGGAGGAAAGGGAGCAAGATGATTGAGTGCTTCAAAGCGTATTGTAAGGATTTTCTCTTTGATACAGAGGTGGATAGACAACCACCGGAGGTTCTTGAAGAGTGGGAAAACATGGACAAAATGACCCGGGAAGCAGAGGGAAGTCTAGTCTGGAATGGTGAGAGACAGAAGGCATGGAGGTCAGTAAAGACCTGATGCAGTAAACAACATGGAATTGGATAAGTGCTTGGATTAACATGGTAGCAGTTGCGGATGAAGAGGAAAGGGGAGAATTTAGCAATGTTGTGAAAGACTTGGTGAAAGATTGAATATGAGGGTTGAATGAGAGAGGTGAGTTGAGGATAACTCCAAGGTTAAGGGCCTGAGAGACAGGGAGGATGGTGGTGCTGTCTACAGTGACAGAAAAGTCAGAAGGAGGAAAGGGTTTGGATTAGAAGAAAAGTTCTATTTTTGACATGATACCTATCCCCAGAAGCAAGTCTGTTGCTTCTGTGAGGCAACGCAGAAAGAAGAGTGCAACAAAAACAGTCGTTGGAAACCGGTTGAGATGAGAAGAGGGGGATCCTGTGGAGATAAGTATCAACAATGTGGGAGTACCCAACCACTGCTGAGTTACCTGCCTCTCCATGCCCTGATTCTTTGGGAAGAAGGAGAGACTTCTTGGAAAAATCCATGGCATGCCACTCTGTCATGGAAGGGTTGGGCTGAGGTTTAGGGTATATAAACAATGAAATCATCCAACTTAAATCAAGTTTGCTCACTGGCAGATAATCTGGTGGAGCAACAACTTTGTAGTGCACCTGAAGAAGGTCAGCAGACTGGGAGAGGGAAGAGGGAAACATGTAATTGTGAAAGTTATTCTTGTACCAACTACAGTACGCACATTTTTTGCTATAGAAGGGAACATTATGGGAGCGTTCAGACACTGAGAATACATATTCCTGTAACAAAATCTTCAGTCAATCATATGTATCAATCAATTGTATTTATTGAGTGCTTATGGTGTGCAGAGTGCTGTATTAAGTGCCCTGGGAGAGTACAATATAACAGAGTTGGTAAACACGTTCCCTGCCCACAAGGAACCTGCAGTCCTCAAGCAATCTACAGTACAATTTTCCCTAACAATAGTTTCTTGAACAATACAACCTGTCTGTTATAACTGAGTATTGGTAAACTCACATATCTGCATAATTGTTCAGAAAGCCCTAATTGGTGATATGACAAAGGTAAGAGGGGTAACTGAGAGAAGTCTGAGTTGATAAAGTGGATTTGTAGTTGGATTTTGAAAAAGAGGACAAGCAAAAATGAGTGTGAGCAGCAGCTCAAAAGATGAAGTGTCAGAACCAGGAGAATTGGTTGATTGCAGGGCCTGACCTGTGGTGTAGCAGGAGCAGAGTTCACATCAAGATTGTAAGCATCAATCAATCAATTATATTTATTGAGCTCCTTGTGCAGAGCACTCCCTGAACACTTGGGAGAGTACAACATAGCAATATAACTAATTTGGTAGAAACATTTCCTGCATACAGTGATCTTATAGTCTAGAGCGGGAGACAGACGTTAATGTAAATAAGTAAATTATGGATATGTATATATGTACATATGTGCATATACATTTTCTGTGGGACTGATGGAGGGGTGAATTGAAGGAGCATAGGGGACCTAGGGGAGCTATTAAAAGTGATGGAAAATTTGGGGAAAGGAGAGGGTTTAGAAGAGAAGATTAGGGAGTCATTTTACATATTAAAGTCTCAAAGCTGATCCCAACGGAATTGCCAGATAGGAAATAAAAAACTACAGCCTATGAGTACTAGTCACACAAAAAGCAGACTGTTCAGTGAGGAGAATAGCAGGCAAAACATCTCTCATCATTTAATATCTACAATTCAGATCATTCAAGTTGTCAAGAAATCATAGTCATTGCATGAACCAAATCATATGGAGGGGGTCATCTAAAGGAACTAGGGAGGAGAAGTCGCAAGTTAGGAAAAGGAGGATGTGGTGACAAAAGGCAACATAGCTCCATGTATAACAGAGAAGCAGCGTGGCTCAATGGAAAGAGCATGGGCTTGGGAGTCAGAGGTCATGGGTTCAAATCCTGGCTCTACCAAGTGTCAGCTGTGTGACTTTGGGAAAGTCACTTAACTTCTCTGTGCCTCAGTTACCTCATCTGTAAAATGGGGATGGAGACTGTGAGCCCCACGTGGGACAATCTGATCTCCTTGTATCCTCCCCAGCACTTAGAACAATGCTTTGCACATAGTGAGTGCTTAACAAATGCCATCATCATCATCAACTAAATTTGAATCAATCAAATATTCAATAGCATATTAGGTACTATTGGGGTACTAAGGACTGGGGCGACTGAAATAGAATTAGTAGACATGATATCTCTTGCCCTAAAGGAGCTTTTAGTCTAACAGGGCATGCATCAACCAAAATAAATTACATATAAGAGGAAGAAATAGTATAAAAAACATGTGCATAATTGCAGTGGGGTTTGAGAGTACTTTATTGGTGAGGAAGTGTTGAAATGGCAGTGGAGGCTTGATGAGGAGGAGTTTAGAAGTCAGTCAGAAAAGGCCTCCTGGAGGAGATGAGACTTCAAGGAGTTTGGAAGATGGGGAAAGCAGTGGTCTGTCAAATGCTAATACAGAGAGAGTTCCAGGCAGTATAGAAGTAGTAAGGAAGAGAGTGATCCTGGAAGAAACCAAAATGAGTCGTGGTGAGTAGGTTAGGTTTTGCAGAACCAAGAGTGAGAAATGGGGTATAGTGGAAGAAGAGAGTGGAGAATAGGAAGAAAGAGTTAAGTAAGAGCCTTAAACTATTGTTCAGGTGTTCTATTTATTTCAGAGAGGAATGGGCAGTCACTGAAGAGTTTTGAGAAATCAATCAATCGTATTTATTGAGCGCTTACTGTGTGCAGAGCACTGTACTAAGCGCTTGGGAAGTACAAGTCGGCAACACATAGAGACAGGCCCTACCCAACAGCAGGCTCACAGTCTAGAAGGGGGAGACAGAGAACAAAACCAAACATACTAACAAAATAAAATAAATAGAATAGATATGTACAAGTAAGATAAATAGAGTAATAAATATGTACCAACATATATACATCTATACAGGTGCTGTGGGGAAGGGAAGGAGGTAAGATGAGGGGGATGGAGAGGGGAACGAGGGGGAGAGGAAGGAAGGGGCTCAGAGAGCTAGCTTGGTGGATAGGTAGAGGGAGGGCATTCCAGGCCCGGGGGATGACGTGGGCTGGGGGTCGATGGTTGGACAGGCGAGAACGAGGTATGGTGAGGAGATTAGCGGCAGAGGAGTGGAAGGTGTGGGGTGGGCTGTAGAAGGAGAGAAGGGAGGTAAGGTGGGAGGGAGTGAGGTGATGGACAGCCTTGAAGCCGAGGGTGAGGAGTTTCTGCCTGATGCGCAGATTGATTGGTAGCCACTGGAGATTTTTGAGGAGGGGAGTAACATGCCCAGAGCGTTTCTGGACAAAGACAATCCGGGCAGCAGCATGAAGTATGGGGAGAAATGGGGAGACATGGGCAAAATGATATTTTAGAGGAAAGATACAGGCAAAAGAATGAAGTATGGAGACTGTAAGCTCTCTCTAGATTGTAAGCTCATCCCTCTAGACTGCAAGGTTGTTGTGGACAGGGAATGTGTCCATTTATTATTATTTTACTCTCCCAAGAGCATTGTACAATGCTCCGCACACAGTAAGTGTTCAATAAATACAATTGAATGAATAAATGAATGAGAGGAGAGAGGTTGAAAGGGGTTAATGCAGTAGTCAACCAGCAAAGACAAGTGTTGCGCCAATTCAATTAAGAAGAAGGAGCAGATTCTGGAAACATTGAGAAGGAAGAGCCAACAGGATTTGGCAACAGTGAAATGGAAATGGTGATATTGTCAACTGTGAGGGGAAAATATAAAGACTGATGTTGAACTTCCATTTGACTGATTTTTAAACTGGAACATAAATCTGTTTTTAAAAGCCAAATTCAAGCTTAGTATCCACTTAATCATTTTAAAATTCAAGCATAGTATCCACTTAATCACTTAAAATATTTAATCAGACAAACATATACCTGATGGAGCCACAGATAGGGATACAATTCAAGTCTACTTTCCTGGGAAGACCTCTAGCTGCAAAAAGAGACTTCTTTTTGTAACAGCATCATTTTCTGCTTGACTCATGTTCAGCCTCTTATCAATTCTGACCTCTAGGTTTTTTTTGTTTTGTTTTTTTTTTTTCAATTTGGGAAGCAGTGTGGCCTAGTGGAAAAATCACAGGCCTGGCAATCAGAGGTCCTAGGTTCTATTTCTGGTTCCACCACTTGTTGCTTGGGTGTCCTAGGGCAAGTCACTTAACTTCTCTGTGGCTCAGTTTCCTCATTTGCAAAATGGTGACCAAATCCTACACCCTCCTTCTTAGTCTGTGAGCCCCATGTGGGAAAGGGACTGCATCAGATCTGATTATCTTCTATCTACTCTGGTGATTAGTACAGTATTTGGCACTTAGCAAGTACCAAGAAATTCATTTTAGGAAATGGAATCCTAAATATATTAAAACTATGACTGAAAGCATCACCTTCTGAATGGTGAAAGTCCACATCTCTTCATTCTCCAAGATCTTGAACGTTCATGTCATTATAAACTTTTTATATTCACCCTAAAGCTACCAAAATAGTTTTAATTAACAGGGTACCATCTGTGCAATTGTAGATAAGTTCCAAATCATGAAGACAAATTTTAATGGAATAGATATATTTTACAGAATAATCATATTTGCTGTGCTCTAAAAGTACATCAGCTACAATTAAATAATGAAGGGATGTGATGCATTGAATGGGCTCATGGATTTCTGGTCAGTTCTCATTCTTAGTCATCAGATCCTGAATCTGTGTCCAAAAGTGTAGCCAAATTGCTTTTTTTAGACAAACAGACATGTTTGGACAATAGCATGACGAAATAAGCAGAGGGTGTGTCTGGGAGTCAGAAAATAGTACGGGTTCTGCCTGCTGTCTGACATTGGGCAAGTATTTAACTGCTCTGTGTCTCAGTTTCCTTTCCCCATAATGTAGGGGTTAAATATCTGTTCTCCCTCCTTCTTAGAGAGCCCCATGAGTGATTTTTTCCAAGCTGATTATTTTGCTTCTATCCCAGAGGTTAGCACAAGATTTGGCATACAGAAAGTATTCAATAAATACTGTCATCATCATTAAGCTTCTTACATCTTGGCATTTTAAGCTTAAATAGCCCTCTAATTGTTTAAGTACTAAAATAAAGAAACTGGAAAATCCCAAGTAAAGTAACTAACTTGTCCTTCTTAAAAAAAAAAAAAAATTGTATGTGAATTTACACAAAGTGCTCAGTTCAAAGGAATTATAGGACCAGGGGTACTCTCAAATATTTGGCTGCTATGAGGTTAAAAAAAAAAGTTGTCATCCACTTCGTTCCATTCCATATGATGTAATTACACTACACTGCATGCACTTAAAGCATGATGTAATGATGTCATGTGCAACATCTTGCAGAAATTCATCCAAAGAGCATTGGTCTATCCCCTGCTGCCCCTGCTCTGTTAACCCTCTTTGTGCATTTCATTCGCTTACCATCAGACGCTAAACTTGTATACTACTTCAATTTTTAATGTCTGCACAACTCAGATTAAACAGAGAATTGAGCAATTATTAGTTTGTGTTTTCAAACCAGATCCTTCCAGGCCCCAACATCCAATCTGGGGTCTGATTATTTTTTGGATTGTCTACTGTATGACTCCTTCCCTCCATGCCCCCAAATCTTCTCCCTCTGACCCTAAAGTTTCCTTCCACAACAGTCTCTTTCCCCATTTCTTTTTTTTTTTTTTTTTTTTGCTGTAAAAACCACTTCCATGAAAGCTGCGAATGAAATAAAAATAGAACATCCACCCGTGGGTTCAGGTAACAATCACTTATTATATTGCTCTTGTGCGAAAATTGGTTCTAGTATGCAATAAGGCTGCTTTCAGGACCTGTTGTGCCATAAATCAAAAGACTGCCTATATAGCAGTAGTAAGGAAACCATTGTACAAACTTACTTTACTTTGCACTAAGAACAAAGCTGGGAATCTTTCAGCCACTGAGAAATAAGGGGTTTTAATGTTTTATGTTCATAAATGGCCAATTGTTTCCTTTGTCTCTTTTGGACTCAGCCACTGTGAATTTTTTCACAAAGACCTGTAAATAATAAATGAATTAACATGATTCATTCATTCAATCATTTTTATTGTGCACTTACTTTAAAAACAACTCTTAAGCAATAGGTGTTTTAGTTATCATTTGTAATTTTGCCTTTAGATATAATTTTTAAAAAGTTAAAATAAAACAGGCAAACCAAAAATCACATCTCTTTGACAAAACCAGTATTTTTTAATAGTATTGTTAAGCACTTACTAACGTGTAAACCACTGTTCTAAGTGCTGGATACAAGTTTACCAGGTTGGACACAGTCTATAAAGCACAGAGAAGTGAAGTGACTTGCCCAAGGTCAGACAACAAGGAATTGGCAGAGCTAGGATTAGAATCCAGGTCCTCTGACTCACAGGCCTGTTCTCTTCCCACTAAACCATATAGTCACTAATGGAATTTTTGGTTTCATAAAAGTCTTGTTCAAATACATGTTAAGAGATCAGTGGTCAGATTCAGGAATCAATCTTGCGTGATAATGATACTTTTACCTGCACCTTAACATTTCAGCAACAAGTTTCTGTATTTCTCATCTATGATCCTTATCCAATCACAGTAGTAGCATAGACGTATTTCATTCCAAAGTTTTGGAATGGTTGTTGATCTCCTAACTATTCTAAGGATATATCGAGCTTGATTCTTCAAATTAATTTAGTGGGCGTTTGACCTAGGTCAGACCTGGAGGGTCAGATTTAGAATCACCAACACCAGGTTAATAAAAGTGCTTTGTAGGCAGCAAATTTACTGTAAATTTTTCACAGAGCAGAGCCAGAGGAGTAAAATGCAAAGTTTGCAGTGCTGTACCTCCAAGTGTAGCTAAACCTGGATTACATTTCAAGGCTAAACCATAATTGAAAAACAACAGAAATCTATAATATTGCATTTCCTTCCCTGGAGAATAAACAAAGCATATGAGTTGATCAATTCCAATAATTGATAGGATAATAAGCAACTGCATTTACAGCTGTAGGCAATGGTTACCCCAATAAAACTCTTGTGTGGAAGGTTCACAGTAAATTTCTTTCTAGCATAAAGGTAAACTTTGAAACATTTAATTGTTTTACTGCATTTCAATGCTAAATTCCAAACTCTAACACCCAGAAATAGAAGCTTGACCCTTCTAGTAACATTTCAAATTCTTGCTGTTCAGTGACAATCAATGGCATACTTTCTAATCTTTTTTCCTCATCATTAACATACAAAGTTAGCAGAAATTTTTCAGTTTAAATTTAATATTACAAATACAAATTATGGATTATGCCTGGTAAATAGCCTTTTTTGGGTGTTGGTTACAAATGGTCATGGGTAGAAGTCTGCATTTTCAGGGTAAGTATGGCAATCCCACATGCTGAGAAGCAGCATGGCAAAGATGATAGAGCACGGATCTGGGAATGAGAAAGTCGTGTATTTAATCCCACCTCTGCCACCTGTCTGCTCTGTGACCTTGGGCAAGTCACTTCACTTCTCTGGACCTCAGTTACCTCATCTGGAAAATGGGATTGAGACTGTGAGCCCCATGAGGGACAGGGAATGTGTCTAAACCAATTTGCTTGTATCCACACTGCTTAGTACAGTGCTTGGCTTAAGAAATGCCACAATTACTACTATCACTATTTCCCAAAGGTGGTCACCAGACTGGAACAGTCTTGATTATCCCTCCCCATCCCCACCCTTCTGGGTGCTTGGAATAATCTGAGGATTTATCTTTGCCAATAGAGTCAAAAGCCACCCTTCCCTTCAGGGTAGAGCTAAACTGAGCTATGGAGATGAGAGAAGAAATGGAATGAGAGATTATTACTGCTGTCATGAGAAACCTAAAGTCTAATTTGTCATATCTCTCTCCCTCTCCCTCTCCCTCTCCCTCTCCCTCTCCCTCTCCCTCTCCCTCTCCCTCTCCCTCTCCCTCTCCCTCTCCCTCTCCCTCTCCCTCTCCCTCTCCCTCTCCCTCTCCCTCTCCCTCTCCCTCCCTCCTACATCTGGGATAAAATAGAAGATTAGTGTGGTCATGGGTGTTGATGAAACTTAAACCCAGGTTTTCAAGAATCTTTCAGGAGCTCAGAGTTGGGTCCTTATGGCCAACTGGTGAGGTGGATGGTCTGTTAGCTATAACAACCTACAGGAACAGCAGATAATTATAAACCTCTCCTACATTATTCTGTGTAATTTCATTATGGTATATCCGGAATAAGTGTGATACATGTGCAAATTGCACATGTTGATGTACAACATATTTATGAGTCATGTCCTCTGATTGGCTCCTGGAGAAAAGAACTTAATGATTGAAAGATCTCCCAAGATAGGCTGGACACATGGACGCAGTCCATGTCTTGATCCCCATTTTACAGATGAGGTGACTGAGGCCCAGAGAAGTTAAGTAACTTACCCAAGGTCACATAGCTGACTATTGGAATAGATGGGATTAGAACCCAGGTCCTCTGACTCTCAGGCCCAAGCTCTATCCACTAGGCCATATTCCTTCTCATACTAACTCCCAACACAGTTCCAGGTTTCAGAATATCTTTCAATACTTGAAAATGGTGCTATTTCCTTTGCAACCTTGTTAGATGTCTCACTGCCATTACAGCTAAATTAGCTCAAGGAGAACAAAGGACTTGGGGCAGGGAATAGCAGTGAAGATAATTGATAGGTTGAGTGGAGAGTCTTGAAGACAATTGTGAGGTGGATTTGCTTTAGGCATAGGGAAACAAGTAGTCTTTGGAGGGGGATATTGAGGATTCAGAGGCAGAGAGATCAGTGAGGAGCCTGATACACTAGTATAACCAAGACATGACCAAATCTTGGAGGGAGATGGCTGTTTAGGCAGCGAAGTCTGAATATGAGTATTCAAAGACAGTGTAACCCACAGTGCTTTTAATATTTCCCCATCTGTGCCATTAGTTTCTAAAAGCATTTAAGAGGGTCACATCATTTCTAATTTCTATATACCAGATTGGTTTGTCTTCTGCTGCTTTCTCTTACCTAAAATCTATAGCTCCACCACACTACTTGAGAATGTCCCTGGTATATAGACTCTAAGCTCATAATGGACAGGGAAACTGCCTGCTAATTCTATTGTACTGTACTCTTCCAAGCACTTAGTGCAGTGCTTGGCGCTTAGTTCTTAGTAGGAGCTCAATAAATATCACTGATTGAGTGATTAATATGTCTTAAAGATCTTTCTTTAGTTCTCTGCACTTATGGGTCCCTCTCATCTCCCCCAAGTCACATTACAGTAAGTATTTTACAGTAACATTCCAGCTTTAGTCATTCACTCTCCTTACATGTCCACCACTATGAGTTGACATGATGTGTGTTAACTCAATATTTGCGCATGACTACTTTCCAAGATCCCAGTTGTGAATCTGTCTTGCCATTTATTGATGAGTATTTGATGAAATTGTTTGAGATATGTTGCATTTGGCAAATCCTGATTGCATCCTTCCTGCAATCTCTCATTTCCTCTTGCCTTCAAGGCATCTCTATCATCATCATCAATCATATTTATTGAGCGCTTACTGTGTGCAGAGCACTGTACTAAGCGCTTGGGAAATACAAATTGGCAACATATAGAGACAGTCCCTACCCAACAGTGGGCTCACAGTCTAAAAGGGGGAGACAAAACCAAACATACTAACAAAATAAAATAAATAGAATAGATATGTACAAGTAAAATAAATAAATAAATAAATAAATAGAGTAATAAATATGTACAAACATATATACATATATACAGGTGCTGTGGGGAAGGGAAGGAGGTAAGATGGGGGTATGGATAGGGGGAGGAGGGGGAGAGGAAGGAAGGGGCTCAGTCTGGGAAGGCCTCCTGGAGGAGGTGAGCTCTCAGTAGGGCCTTGAAGGGAGGAAGAGAGCTAGGAGAGCTATGAGGAGAACATCCATCTCTACTTGGATGTTCGTCTAGCACCTCAAACTAAACATGCCTGAGACAGAACTCCTTATTCATTCATTCATTAAATCGTATTTATTGAGCACTTATTGTGTGCAGAGCACTGTACTAAGTGCTTGGGAAGTACAAGTTGGCAACATATAGAGACGGTCCCTACCCAACAGTGGGCTCACAGTCTAGAAGAGGGAGACAGAGAACAAAGCAAAACATATTATCAAAATAAAATAAATAGAATAAATATGTACAAATAAAATAAATACAGTAATAAATACATACAAACATATATGCATATATACAGGTGCTGTGGGGAGGGGAAGGAGGTAAGGCAGCGGAGATGGAGGGGGGAGGAGGGGGAGAGGAAGGAGGGGGCTAAGTCTGGGAAGGTCTCCTGGAGGAGGTGAGCTCTCAGTAGGGCCTTGAAGAGAGGAAGAGAGCTAGCTTGGCGGATGTGCGGAGGGAGGGCATTCCAGGCCAGGGGGATGACGTGGGCCAGGGGTCAACAGTGGAACAGGCGAGAACGAGGCACGCTGAGAAGATTAGCGGCAGAGGAGCGGAGGGTGTGGGCTGGGCTGTAGAAGGAGAGAAGGGAGGTGAGGTAGGAGGGGGCAATGTGATGGAGAGCCCTGAAGCCAAGGGTGAGGAGTTTCTGCATGATGTGCAGATTGGTAGCCACTGGAGATTTTTGAGGAGGAGAGTAACATGCCCAGAGCGTTTCTGGACAAAGACAATCCGGGCAGCTGCGTGAAGTATGGATTGAAGTGGGGAGAGACACGAGGATGGGAGATCGGTAAGGAGGCTGATACAGTAGTCCAGATGGGATAGGATGAGAGCTTGAATGAGCAGGGTAGTGGTTTGGATGGAGAGGAAAGGGCGGATCTTGGCAATGTTGCGGAGGTGAGACCGGCCGGTTTTGGTGATGGCTTGGATGTGAGGGGTGAATTAGAGAGCGGAGTCGAGGATGACACCTAGTTTGCAGGCTTGTGAGACAGGAAAGATGGGAGTGCTGTCAACAGTGATGGGAAAGTCAGGGAGATGGCAGGGTTTGGGAGGGAAGATGAGTTCAGTCTTGGACATGTTGTTTTAGATGGCAGGCAGACATCCAGATGGAGATGTCCTGAAGGCAGGAGGAGATGGGAGCCTGGAAGGAGGGAGAGAGAGCAGGGGCAGAGATGCAGATTTGGGTGTCATCAGCGTAGAGATGATAGTTGAAGCCGTGGGAGCGAATGAGGTCACCAAGGGAGTGAGTGTAGATCGAGAACAGAAGGGGAACAAGAACTGAACCTTGAGGAACCCCTAGATTAAGGGGATGGGAGGGGGAGGAGAAGCCTGCAAAAGAGACTGAGAATGAATGACCGGAGAGATAAGAGGAGAACCAGGAGAGGACAGAGTCTATGAAGCCAAGGTTGGATAGCGATACAGTATCATCCTACCCAAACCCTGCCCTTCCCCTGACTTTCCCATCACAGTAGACGTTACCACCATCCTTCCTGCCTCACAAGTCTGGAACCTTGGTATTACTCTTAACTACTCTCTCTCACTGATTCCACATATTCAATCCAACTCTAAATCCTATCGGATTCATCTTCACAACATCGCTACAATCTGCCCTTTTCTCTCCACCCAAACCGATATAATGTTAATCCAAGCACTTATCCTTATCCTTGTTTACTGTATCAGCCTCCTTGATGACCTCCCTGCCTCCTGTCGCTCCCCACTCCAGTCCTACTCTCTCTGCTCCCTGAATTATTTTTCTACAAAAATGTTCAGGCCACATTTTCCCACTCCTCAAAACCCCTGAGTGGTTACCCATCCACCTCTGCATCAAACAGCAACTCCTTCCCATAGACTTCAAAGCACTCAATCACCTTTCCCGCTCCTACCTCATCTTGCTACTCTCCAACTAAAACTCAGACCACACACTTTGCTCCTTTAATGCCAAACTTCTCACTGTACCTAGATCTTGTCCATCTATTGGCCGACCTCTCACCCAGGCCTCCAGCCTAGAATGCCCTCCCTCTTCTCGTCTGACAATTATTCTCCCCTTTTTCAAAGCCTTATTGAAGGCATATATCCTCCAAGAGTCCTTCCCTGACTAAGCCATCCTTTCCTCTTCTCCCACTCCCTGCTGTATCACCTTGACTTGCTGCCTTTATTCATCATCATCAATCGTATTTTATTGATTTATTCATCTCCCTTCCCAGGCCCACAGCACTTATGCACATATCTGTAATTTTATTTACTTATATTAATATCTGTCTCCCCCTCTAGATTGTAAATTCACTGTGGGCAGGGGATGTGTCTGCTATACTGTGGTATTGTACTTTCCCATGCTCTTAGTACAGTGCTCTGCACACAGTAAATGCTCAATAAATATGATTAATTGTTTGACAAATCAAGCTTTACAATCCTAAAGAAGGTGAGGTACCATAATAATAATAATAATAATGATAATGGCATTTATTAAGCACTTACTATGTGCAAAGCACTGTTCTAAGCACTGGGGAAGTTACAAGGTGATCAGGTTGTCCCACGGGGGGCTCACAGTCTTAATCCCCATTTTACAGATGAGGTAACTGAGGCCCAGAGAAGTTAAGTGACTTGCCCAAAGTCACACAGCTGATATAACTGCTCAATAGGCCTTTAATTGGAACGGGATATCAAAGAATAAACTAGCCTTCTTATTGGGTTTTCTAATTTTTTGCCTTTTTTTGCCTCAATGGACAGCAAGCTGCTTAGACAATCAAATTCAGTGACAGCATCAAATCTGTCAGCACTGGAAGTCATGTGAAAGGCTTTCCAGGATCAGGCTGGAATTAAACAGATAATTCTCACTTTAACACTTCATTTTTGCAATGTAGACCCTGCTGCATGGATGGATCACTGCATATGTCTTTCTGGGACCATTATAGGCTCCATTATCTAATTGCTGTGCCAGCTTTCTTTAACTTTCACAGAAAAGGGTAACATGAAAGAGGGACTTAGCCTATTCAGAAGCCAACTACAGGAATGACATGGGATTTTAAGTTAAGCTCCTTAAGCAAACTCCTGGGGCTGGCTTTATGTAAGCCATATTACTTCTTGATTCGACCCCGAGGATAGTCTCCAAGTTAACCTCTATAAAAATTACTTTTTGAATGCATTTCTAAAGCAAAAGCAGTAAAGCTCTTTTGGAAGTCCTGAACATCTAAACCATACTTTTCAAATAATTTTCAAAATTCGTATTCTGCCTTACATCCTATGAATTATAAATTAAAGGGAATTAGTCATTATATGGAATAACCAAAGAGATGCAACTGTGATTTAAAAATGTTACAATGTGGACTTCACTAAACATATATAAATGTAGATTGTGAACCTACTGTTGGGTAGGGACCGTCTCTATATGTTGCCAACTTGTACTTCCCAAGCGCTTAGTACAGTGCTCTGCACACAGTAAGCGCTCAATAAATATGATTGATTGATTGGAGAAAATTCCTTAAGATCACATAATGAAACAAACAGTCCAAATGTATAGGACTTTTCACTCCAAAAGAGAATGAATGGCACATACCAATCAATCAATGGTATTTCTTAAGTGCTTACTATAAGCAGAGCACTGATCTAAGTGCTTGGGAGAGTACAATACAATAAAATTAGCAGAAACATCCCAAACTGTTGTTTGTCATAAAGAAATCAGCACTTGAGAACAGTGCTAGGCACATACATTCATTCATTCAATTGTATTTATTGAGCACTTACTGTGTGCAGAGCACTGTACTAAGCACTTGGGAAGTACAACCTGGCAACATATAGAGATAGCCCCTAGCCAACAATGGGCACTTAACAAATACCATCACTATTATTAAAGGAGGGGTATTTCAGTAACATTATTTTTAATAGCTCGAAACTATGACTCTTTGAAGGGTTTGAAATTCAAAATGTGTATGCCACCAAGTAAAAATTAAACATAACTCTCTAATAGGTAAAAATAATTAACCAAAATACCAATATTCTAAGTTATATTTTGATAACGTATCTTCATACTGCAAAGCCTTATTATTCTGTAATGAGTTTTTAATCCTGCTAAACAGACTGGAGAATAACCCATTTAGAATTGCGGGATAAATTAGCACTCCAGTAGATGTGTGAAATATAATTCCTGTCAATATCTTGATTCTGAACTCCATAACACAGAGTACAGTGTTTAAAAAAATATTTTCATCAGTTGTGGCATGTTTGATAGCTTACAGGCAGCCTGAATAAACCTTCATAAGGTACTTTTCACTAGTGACTTTCATTCCATAATGTTTCTGTCCAAAGTGTCTACAATTTGAAAAGCCTGAGCTAATCGTAAAATGGCTGAAAAAGTATTTTAGTTTCCCTTACTCCTCCTCTTTCCTGGATTTTCTCTTCTAAATTCTCTAATAGTCTGTTATAGCTGTTGTTGATTATTTCTAGAGAAATTATTCAACCTCAGCAGGTCTTTTCCCTTGCCAGTCAATGTCTCCCAGTCCCATTTTCTTTATTTTAAAATCCTTTACAACTCTGAATCACTGCACACTAACTCTAAGGGATCAGTGAATAGTTATCATCTTTATCCCCTTTTCACAGAGTATTGACTGAAATTCCCTTAATCTCTCCTTATATGTCACACTGCTAATCCCTTTATCATTCGGTTTTCCTCTGTTGCATTTCTCCATATTATCAATGTCTTTTAATACCAAGGAAGCAAAAATTCCAAGTAACATTGCCAGGAAAGCAGAATTATTGCACAGTATTTCATTTCTTTAGAGGTAAAAATGATAACCTTCTGCTCAAACAGATTCAAAATTAACGTCTTCTACTGGAATATGGTTTAATTTATAATCACACTTTTTGGATTGTCCTTTACTCTGGAGCACATTCTTGCCAGCAACTCCTTTTCCATATTGCCATCTTCCTACTCCTCAACTGATGGAAACTGAATCACATACTATTGACATGATCTCTTTCCTAATTTTCTAGCCCACACAACAAGCTATCATTTTCTTCTCACTGTCAATACTTCCCTCCAGTGATACAAATAATTTATAATTTTCTTCAAAATTATTGTTTTCCACTTTGTCCAATGTGAGTATTCATTTTATTAAGCATTTAGTAGTAATAGTATTAATCGGTGCTTTCTGTATTAGGTGCTAGTAGTTAGAGCCAGCCCCTGGCTTCCTCTCTATCATTCATTCATTCAGTCACATTTATCAGACACTTACTGTGTGCAAATCACTGTACTAAGAACTTGGGAGAATACAGTATAACAATGAACAGACACATTCCCTGTCCACAACAAGCTTACAATCTAGAGGGGAGAAACAGACATTAATATAAATAAATAAATAATTTACCAATATCGTGGCTCAGTGGAAAGAGCACAGGCTTTGGAGTCAGAGGTCATGGGTTCAAATTGTCAGCTGTGTGACTTTGGGCAAGTCACATAACTTCTCTGTGCCTCAGTTCCCTCGTCTGTAAAATGGGGATTAAGACTGTGAGCCCCACGTGGGACAACGTGATTACCTTGTATCCCCCCAGTGCTTAGAACAGTGCTTTGCACATAGTGCTTAACAATTATTATCATTATTGTTATTATTATGATTACATAAGTGCTGTGGGGCTGCTGGGGGAGGGGGCATGTAGGTGAATTAAGGGAGCAAGTCAGGGTGATGCAGAAGGGGGTGGGAGAAGAGGAAAGGAGAGCTTAGTCAGGGAAGGCCTTTTGGAGGAGATTTGCCTTTAACAAGGATTTGAAGTGGGAAGAGTAATTATCACAAACAGGGTCCCTTAATTATATGCTTGAGTTTGGGTGGGAGAGGTCCAAGAAATATGTTGGACAGCTAAAATAGTAGTAATAGTAGCACCATTGGCATTTATTAAGCACACATTGAATGAAAAGCTTCTGTACTAAGGTAACTACAGCAATATGTCAATCAAACGATGGTATTTGTTGAGTGTTCACTGTGGGCAGAGCACTATTCTAAGAACTTGGGAAGTAGAGTTGGTAGAAACAATCTCTTCCTTCAAGGAGTTTATAGTCTCCTGTGGGGAGGCAGGCATTAAAATTACAGATAGGGGAAACAACAGACTTTAATGGTTACTAGGGGTAACTGTAGCTAAGGCAGATAAGTACTGTAGGGGTAACTGTAGCTGAGACAGTTAAGTACTGTAGGGATAGTGTGAGTGAAATTTTTCTATATGCAATATCTTCTCCCATTTTAAAATGAGCTCTTTGAGGCTAGGGATTGCTACTTTTCTTGGACATTTTTCCCAGCACTTAGAACAGTGTGAAGCAAATTGAGGCATCCTTAATACATACTAATAATAATAATATTTGTTAAGTGCTTACTATATGCCAGGCACTGTACTAAGCACTGGGTCGGATGCAAGCAAATGGAGTTGGACCCATTCCCTGTCCCACATGGGACTCACATCTCAATCCTCATTTTACAAATGAGGTAACTGAGGCCCAGGGAAGTGAAGTGACTTGTCCAAGGCCACACAGCAGACAAGTGGCAGAGCCAGGATTTAGAACCCATGATCTTCTGACTCCCAAGCCAATTATCTATCTACTAGGCCATGCTGGTTTTGTGGTAGCACAAAATGTAGGCATTTTGGCTCCCTTTCACTAGGATTGAACCAAAACATTTTGCCCTTAGTGAAGCCTGAGCTATAAGTATAGGCAGGTACTCATCTTACACATCCCAGGTGTGCTTAGCAGCCTGAAAGAATGTACTATTGTGTTGACCATGTCAGTCCATTAATGGAACTGCCAGCATAGAAAGTCCAGAAATGCCTCCTTCCTCTTCAGTAGACAAAGACATGAAATCTGACAGACCCCATTGACTGGGTCTGGTCTCTGCACATCTTATGGAATATTTGTGGCTATATTCAAAATCTCCTTGACTCGGTTACAGTTACCCCTGGCAACCCGGCCACAGTATACTTGAGCCGTGAATGGATCTTTTACCGATTCTTTTTTCTCCTTAGAAACAATTTGTTTGGGCACTGCAGAAAAAGAGCCTAAGAATAGACCCAAGGAAAGATCCCTGCATCTCCATTACAAGAGGAAAAGTCAGTTACCCATATTCTGTGATTACTTTGGGGGAAAATAATAATAATTGTTATTATAACAATAATCATAATAATGCTACCTGTTAAGTGCTTACCATGTGCCAAGTGCTATTCTAAGCACTGGGGCAGATATAAGGTAATCAGGTTGTCCCACGGGGGGCTCCCAGTTTTAATCCCCATTTTCCAGATGAGGTAACTGAGGCCCAGAGAAGTTAAGTGACTTGCCCAAAGTCGCACATCTGACAAGTGTTAGAGCTGAGATTAGAACTCACTACCTCTGACTCCCAAGCCCATGCTCTTTCCACTAAGCCACACTGCTTCCTTAGTGGACAGAGCACAGGCTTGGGAGTCTGAGGTCATGGGTTCTAATTCTGGTTCCGCCACTTCTCAGCTGTGTAACTTTGGGCGGTCACTTAACTTCTCTGTGCCTCAGTTACCTCATCTGGAAAATGGGGATTAAGACTGTGAGCCCCATACGGGACAATCTGATTACCTTGTACCTACCCCAGCGCTTAGAACTGTGCCTTGGCACATAATAAGCGCTTACCAAATGCCACCATCATCATCATCACTAAGCCACTCTGCTTCACTTTGATAATCCAATAGCAGTTTTATGGTACCCTATTCAACATTTCTTTCCAGGGGTGCAGAGAGTTGCTTACAATATTAAGCACATGGAATTGATCATTAACCCCCAGTGAAGAGCCTACATATCAGTTCCATATATCTGTTAGGTCTCAGCTTGAGAGTAAGTATGGACTCCAAACAGGCTGGTTCCCACATAGCCCAAATTTGTATTTAGACAGTATCAAACTCAAATCACCCGAGAAAAAATATAATAGCTTTGCAACATCCAGGAGGAGAGAATTTTGAGAAAACAGGGAGGGTTCAAATTTGAGTCAGCGAGGGTACACCAAGGATCATGTCTGGGTCCACCAGAAGTTACACCTCCCGGGAGCTATAAGGGAACAAGCAAAGGAGAATCTGAAGAGATGTTTACCAAAACAATTATTCTTTGTCACCTAAATGTTTCTTAAAGTCTTAGATCAGATAAAAAAAGAATCATAGAATTGATGGGTGATCACTTGAGGATCAAATTTAGCCATTAAGATGGTCAGTCACTCAAGTTTATAAAGGTCAACTGGTTTTCAGTGAATCTGTTCCCTGTTTTGTACAGAAATGGCACCAAATGCCTTTATGTCTGTCTAGTAGCTTGATTTCCAGTACCAACCTCCCTCTGCTTCGGCTCAAAAGTAGTAATAGAGTTTACTTGGACCTAGGAAGAATGAAACAGCTGTGGGGAAACTCAAAGATCCTGCCTCACTGGTGACAAGCTTCGGGATTAAGGCAAAGTTGGAATATTTCTGCATTATGGCATGCATGACACTGCTTGTCTGGCATAATGCAAGTGATAATAATAATAATAATGATAATGATGATATTTGTTAAGTGCTTAACTATGTGCCAGGCACTGTACTAAGCACTGGGGTTGATGCAAGCAAATCGGGTTGGACACAGTCCCTGTCCCATGTGAGGCTCACAGTCTTAATCCCCATTTTATATATGAGGTAACTGAGGCCCAGAGAAGTGAAGTGACTAGCCCAAGATCACACAGCAGACTTTGCATCTCGAAGTCTTGTCTTCTGGAGGTACATTAGTCACACATTTGCATACATATGTGTATTACACACACAAACACACACACACACACACACACACACCCTCACAGTCAATAGATTATTGAAATTCTTACTATTGAACAGAGCCAAACAGTATTTCTCACTGAAGAACCAGCCACATTGCCAGTGGTGTGGAAAAAGTTGAGAATGACCATCCTGGTTATTTCAGGCCTAATGGAAAGAGCACAGGAAGAGGAGTCGAAAGATCTGGGTCCTAATCCTGGATCTACACTTGCCTGCTGGTTCACCTTGGAAAAGTCACTTAATTTCTCTGATTTTCAATTTCCTCATTTGTAAAATGGGGATAAAATACCTGTTCTTCTTCCCTCATACTTGGAGATCTCATGTGAGACAGAGATTGTGCCCAATCTGATTATTTTACATTTGCCCCAGTACTTAGCACAGTCCTTTGTATATACTAAGTGTTTAACTTATTGGAGAAGCAGTATGGTCTAATGGAAAGAGCAAGAACATGCTTCTGACCCAGGTTCTGTCACTTCCAAGTCACCTATCCCTGTGCCCCAATTTTCTCATTTGCCAGATGGATATTAAATGCATGTTCTCCCTCCTACTTGGACTATGAGTCCCCAGTGGGGCAGGGACTCTGTACAATCTTATTATTTTATATCTACTCCAACACTTAATATAGTGCTGCACACATAATGCATGAGTAGGAAATATTATTATTGTGGCAAGCCCATGGGAAGCCCTTTTTTTGTTTTTTTGAACCCTTGAACAACAACATTGAGGAAGGAATTGGAGAAGGAACTACGCTGTTCTGCACAGGGCAGATTATTGCAAAACCAGTCCTTGGGGTGGGTATAAAGGGAGAAATAGCCTTCCATCCCTATTTCACCCAGTAATGGGCCTGGAGCAATCAACAACCACCACAACGCCCACGGCAGCAAATCAGGAACCACTGCAATGTCCGAGACACAGGCAGATAAAAGTTAGTTGCCTTGAGAGAAATTACCTCACAGGTGAGATGACGAGAAAGTGGTTGACACAATCTAAGAACTAGACCATGGAGCATGGCAGAACCATTTAAGACTTGCACAACAGTGTGGTGAAAGAGAAAAAGAAGAACTAGCACAGCTGAGACAGCATTGGCACCATGAATCGATAATCAGCTGAGACTTATGTTGGGTGTTCGTACTGTCAACAGTAGCCATCATGGGGCAGTTCTACTGCTGCTTGCAGCCAATCCCTTTGAACTTCTCTGATGTGGGACCCTCTTCACGAACTTAGGGCAAGCAGTCGGATGGGTAGCTATGTCTATTGTTGTAGGGGGTGTGTGTGTTTGCATTTCTCCCCTGAAATTAGACTGAGTTGAATGATGTTTCAATTTGAACTTATCATAGAGTACCTGATCTAAGAAATTCCTGGTCATTATATTAGGATTTGTCTCAGATGTACTGGACCATTTATGAGACTCCTGACCATGGAGGTTGATTAGGGTAGTGGGCTTTACCAGCTCAGGAGGAGCAGCTGGTTTGGGATCCATAGAGCAGGGTCTGGGGCTTGTGACATAAATTGGCGATGAGGACTTGTCATTGAGTAATTGAAATTAGGGAAAGGTGAATCCCTTAGAAAGGTGAATCCTTAATGAACCTCAGAGATGGGCTTATGGCAATTATGATTATTGTTATTATTATTATTGTTACAATAATTTTTCAGGGTCATTCCTTACCTGACAAATTCCCTCCCAACACAAAACTGGAAGAACCTGCATCTCCAACATCCATTTCCTAGAAATCCCAAGCAGACTGAGAGCTACCTTATAAATATGGAAAAGGTAGACCCTGAAATCTTATCTATAAACTTTGGGTCTCTGAATCGTCACCCAGAGGCTCTTTGTCTCTGGGTTCTCTTTGAGGGCAAGGACTGCCTGGAATAGCCTGGAGCTCTATTTTCCTTATGTCTGTGATTGACTACCAAAGGCCTGCAGAAAAAGAATCAATCTATTTGAGAGTTGAATGGAGGTAGGAGGATAAAAGGTGGCAGGGGTGGGCAGGGTGAGAGGGCAAGAAGAGACAAGAGAAGATGGAAAAGCATGAGAAAGAAGATTGGGGGGAAATGGAGGTGGTGGATGAGCTCTCTACTTGGGAAAAGTGCCATGGCAAATGAGATAGGGGAAAGGACTACAACAGGAAGATTCATTCACTCATTTAATCATATTTATAAATAATAATAATAATAATAATGGCATTTGTTAAGTGCTTACTATGTGCAAAGCACTGTTCTAAGTGCTGGGGGGGATCAATCAATCAATCGTATTTATTGAGCACTTACTGTGTGCAGAGCACTGTACTAAGCGCTTGGGAAGTACAAGTTGGCAACATATAGAGACAGTCCCTACCCAACAGTGGGCTCACAGTCTAGAAGGGGGAGACAGAGAACAAAACCAAACATATTAACAAAATAAAATAAATAGAATAGATATGTACAAGTAAAATAAATAAATAGAGTAATAAATATGTACAAACATATATACATATATACAGGTGCTGTGGGGAAGGGAAGGAGGTAAGACGGGGGGATGGAGAGGAGGACGAGGGGGAGAGGAAGGAGGGGGCTCAGTCTGGGAATGCCTCCTGGAGGAGGTGAGCTCTCAGTAGGGCCTTGAAGGAAGAAAGAGAGCTAGCTTGGTGGATGTGGGGAAGGAGGGCATTCCAGGCCCGGGGAATGACGTGGGCCGGCGGTCGACAGCGGGACAGGCGAGAACGAGGCCTAACGGTGAGGAGATTAGCGGCTGAGGAGCAAGGTGATCAGGTTGTCCCACGTGGGGCTCACATCTTAATCCCCATTTTACAGATGAGGTAACTGAGGCTCAGAGAAGTTAAGTGACTTGCCCAAGGTTATACAGCAGACATGTGCCAGAGTCGAGATTCAAACCCATGACCTCTGACTCCCAAGCCCGGGCTCAAGTGCTTACTGCTAGACAAGCACTGAACTAAGCTTTGGGAGAGTACAATAGAACCATAAACACACACATTCCCTGCCCACAAGGAGATAGAAAATAATCAACATGAACAATCTCTGTTGATCCTTGACTTCGTTGTGTTGTCTCCACAACAATTGTATTATAACAGTGAGCTGACTCCCATTGTACTTGGCTGTCTGATCCATATGGTAGATAAGGGAATAGTATTGATCTCCATAACAGGATACCACAACCTAGGAGGGTTAGTTGCCAATCGTGTGGCCTAGAGAAGGCCGCTGCCAAGCCTTGACCAGGATGGATATACTGGGGAGGAGTAATGGGATGGGAAGGGTGAGAGTTTATCAAGGAAGCCAACTGCTGAGGGACTTTTAAGAACAGAGTTTGTCAAGAGTCTAATTGGCTGCTCCTTGTGAGCAGCAGTTAACCCTCCTCCAAGCAATGCCTCCTTTAATAACTGTGGTATTTAAAAGGTGATTACTATGTTTACCATCTAAGGGGCAATAGATATTTAATCCGCATTAAATCATATGAGGAAACTAAGGCGCAGAAGTTGAGTCACTCATCCAAGGTCATACAGGAAGCTCTGGAGTTGGGATCAGAACCTAGGTCCACTGCCCACCTGTTTATTTATTGCACCCCAAGTAGTGGTAAGAATACCACTGGCAGAGATGAGAGTGCAACCCCTATCACTATAATCAGTACCTTCTCACAAGTTCTCAGTTCCGGTTTCAGAACCGAGGTGCATTCATCATTCATTCAAGAAGATGACATCATCACTCATCATTCTCATCATCATAATCAAATACATTTTTTATCCAAGCCTGCTTCTGACCCATAAATCACTAAAAACCATCCAGGTATCTGGGATACAAGTCACCAATAACTCTGTGCTGACCATTTACCTTCCATTAGGCTATACTACAATTTGGAAAGAGAGTGGCTGTATTGAAAAGCGCTTAGTACAGTGCTCTGCACACAGTAAGTGCTCAATAAATATGATTGAATGAATGAAAAGGCATGAATCAATGAGCACATGCTCCTCTGATCATACTGCTTTCCTGCCATTTTTGATTTCTCAATAAAAACATTTGAAGTCAGTAATTTTCATGAAAATCATTCTCAACTGTTGGCAACCCAGCACCCCACTGACAGATATCACAGGGTTTCACACAATCTGTGGCTTTAGGGCTGAAAGAGCTCCTAAAATCTCACCCAGAAGTCCAGTGTGACTCCAGGCAGGGCTTGATCTCATGACCTACACCTTTCCCACTCATCCAAATTAGCCATATGCAGGATTTCTTACCAAACTGAAGCACCTCCCCTGAAGCAGCCCAAGGTAGACTGTGAAAGATTCCAGCTGGAAACATGTCCACGTTCTTCCCCACAATTGACTCTGAAAACAAAGCAAGAGAACTACAGTTTGACCCTGACTGGAAGATGTATGTCCTGCAGGGTCAAATTTATACTAAGAATCCTATGTATCCCATTGAACTCCTTAGTTCCTTAGTCACAATGAAAAGCCATCAAACTCATTTGGATCTCCCACTGCATGATCTGTTGTCCCATGTGGGGCTCACAGTTTTAATTCCAATTTTTCAGATGAGATAACTGGGGCACAGAGAAGTTAAGCGATTTACCCTAAGTCACACAGGGGACAGGTGGTAGAGCTGGGATTAGAAACCATGACCTCTGACTCCCAAGCCTGTGCTCTTTCCAATAAGCCATGCTTCTTCTCCTTGAAATGTTATCTAACCTTGGATTCACCGACACTGCCCTCCCTTGATTCTCCTCTTATCTCTCTGACTGCTCCTTCTCTATCTCTTTTTCTGGCTCCTCCTCTGCCTGCCACACTCTGACAGTAGGGATCCTCCAAAGCTCAGTTCTAAATCCCCTTCTATTCTCCGTCTAAACCCACTCTCTTGGAGAACTCATTCACTCCCATGGCTTCCATTACCATCTGTATGGAGATGATTCCTAAATCTATAGCTCCAACTCTGACCTGTCTCCTTCCCTGAGATCTCCCATTTCCTCCTGCCTTCATGACATATTTACTTGGATGTCCCTCCAACATTTCAAATTTAACATGTCCAAAACGTAACTCCTTGTCTTCCCGTCCTTATCTTCCCACCCAAATTCTCTCCTCTCCCTTTCTTTCCCATCATTGTAGACAACATGACTACCCTACCTGTTTCACAAACCCATAACTTTGGCATGGTCCTCTACTCATCTCTCTCATTCCACCTGCATATTCAATCTGTTACTAAATGTTGTTGATTCTACCTTCACAGCGCTGCCCTTTCCTCTCTACCCAATCTGCTACCATTTTGATCCAAAGCTTATTCTATCTTCCCTTGCCTACTTCATCTGTCTCCTCGCTGACCTCCTGGCCTCCTGTTTCTCCTCACTCCAATCCATACTTCACTCTCCTGCATGAATCATCAACATAAAGGTTCAGTTCATGTGGTCCCACTTCTCAAGAACCTCCAGTGGCTGCCCAACTACCTCCGCAGCAAACAGAAACTCCTTACCATCGGTGTTAAATCATTCAATTATATCACCCCACCCTGCACCAACTCACTAATCTCCTATTACAGCCCAGCCCACACACTTCAGTCCTCTGTGCCAACTTACTCACTGTGCCCCAATCTTGTCTAGCTCACTGCTGACTCCTTTCCTTCATCCTCCCCCTAGCCAGGAACTCCCTCCCACTCCATATATGCCAGACCACCACTCTCTCCACCTTCAGAGCATTACTAAGGTCACATCTCCTCCAAGAGGCTTCCTTCAATTAAACCCTCTTTTATCCACCTCACTCTTCTTTCTGTGTAGTCTGTGCACTTCAATCTGTGACTTTTGGAAAACTTGGTATTCACCCCACCCCCAACCCACAGCACTTATGTGTATGCATGTGTATATAATATATATAATAAATTATTTATTCAAAAATAAGCTACAGCACTTATATGTGTATATATATATATATGTATATCTTTAAATTATAAATAAATTACTCATTTATTCATATTAATGTCTGTCTGCCCCTCTAGACTGCAAGCATGTTAAGACAGGGAAAATATCTGCTAATTCTGTTATATTGTCCTCTCCCAAGTGCTTAGTACAGTGCTCTGCATACAGAAAGAGCTTAATAAATACAATTGATTGATTCAGTCAGTCATATTTGTTGAACACTGTATTCAGTACTTGGGAGGGTGCAATGTAGGTGATCAGTCAAACAATGGTATTTATTGATTGCTTACTGTGTAGCGATCACTGAACAAGGCTCTTGGAAGGGTACAATACAACAGGTTGGTAGATATTCAGTCAATCATATTTGTCAAGCATTTACTGTGTGCAGAGCACTGTACTAAGTGCTTGGGAAGTACAAGTCAGCAACATATAGAGATGGTCCCTACCCAATAACAGGCTCACAGTCTAGAAACGGGCTCACAAAGAATTTACAGTCTGGAGAGAGAGACAGATTTTAAAATAATCTTAATTTACAGATAAGGGAAAGGGGAGAATATAAGAATGTGTCACTATAAAGACCTTAAGGAGTACAGGTCCAAGTGCACAGACAATATAGTACAGAGGGTGAATAGGGAAAGTGACACTCTAGTCAAGGAAGGCCTGTTGGATGAGATGTGATTTAAATAGGGTTTTGAAGGTGAACAAGGCAAGATTCCTGCCCCCCAAAAGCTCACAATCTAGTGTACCGTCTCTTTTCTTTAATATTTCATTTTTTTGTGTCAGTCGTCTGCCTGTTTCCCCAGGCCATGGATCTACTTATGTTTAGACATAAACGTATGTTACCCGACAAAATATTTTAGAACATTTACAACAGAGTACACACACTTCATAAACTTTTAGAATTCCCTCTTTCCCATTTACAAGTTTAATCAATCCCCAATGTGGTAAAAAATAGGATGTCATGTTCTGAAAATTAGAAGACTTGGGTTTTGTCAGACTAGAAAAGGAACTTCAAAGGCATGGCAACAAATACACCCTGACTTATGGGAACTCGAAGGCTTGTTATGAAAAGTAAGCATACCAGTTTTTTCCCTATCTCATGTGGCTATGTTCAGGGCAGATGAGATCATATATTTGAAGTGCTTGAGCTCCTTCTAAGAAAAGTGCCATATAAATTCAATACACTGTCACCATCAATTTATTCCATGCTTTTGACCTTGAAGAACCGAAAGCAATTTATAAACTGTTGAAAGAGTGTGCAAGAATGGCTTCATCCACTCCTAAAACAAAGGCAGCTTTTATGTGGGACAGAGGGATAGAATCTCCTGTTGGACCTGCAGGATTTTTACCAGGCACTAGCTAGAATACAAGTAATTAGAAAGACAATAGTGTGTTTGACCTGTAACAAGGCATGACAACTCTGGCTGAATCACTATATGCTAATATTCAGAACTGAGGGTGAGAACTCTCACTCTGCCCCCTTGTTCTTATTTCTTAACTTGTACATTGGAGAAGAGGGGGTGGGAGAGGAGAGTCAAGATCACTGCTCACATTTAGCATTTCACGTCCTATGCCAGAGAACAGCCCATTCATCACACTGGCTGGGGCACAGATTCAGGTCTGGCACCATTCTTTCTTTTTTTTTTTTTGCCAGTGTAGAATAGTTTCTCAAAACAAAGAAACAATGGAATAAAATCCAAATTCTGGAGAGTTTGCTAAGTGACCCCTGCCTAATAACACTAACCCCAGTCCTCTCTAGTGTAGCTAGAGGCACAGACCATGGAAATTTTCAGACACAGTAGTTTCTCAGAAAAGAGGGAAAAATTACTTCCCTGTCACCACTCTATCTCAGATTTCTCCTCCTCTAGACTGCAAGCCACTTGTGGACAGGGATTGTGTTTACCTACTCTATGCACTGTACTTTCCCAGGTGTTAAGTACAATTCTTTAAACAGAGAATGAGACATAATCAGCCAGTATTTCAAAAGGGTTTACAGTGTATACAGCACTGTGCTAAGTGCTTGGGAGAGTACAAGTTAGACACAAACCTTGCTTACAGTCTATTGTGGGAAACAGTAAGACAAATGCAGATAGCTGAAATGGCAGAGTATAAATGCTGTGGGATGGGGTGAATGTCAACTGTTAACATGGTACAGATCAAAGTACATAGATAATAATAATAATAATGGCATTTATTAAGCACTTACTATGTGCAAAGCAGTGTTCTAAGCACTGGGGAGGTTACAAGGTGATCAGGCAGGGGGCTCACAGTCTTAATCCCCATTTTACAGATGAGGTAACTGAGGCACAGAGAAGTTAAGTGACTTGCCCAAAGTCACACAGCTGACAAGTGGTGGAGCCAGGATATGAACCCATGACCTCCGACTCCACAGCCCGTGCTCTTTCCACTGAGCCACACTGCTTCTCTATGATGAACAATTGAAGCAGAAAGGAGGGCAAAGGGGGGAAATGAGGACTTATAGAAAGCCTCTTAGAAATGATTTGATGTGAATCAATTATATTTATTGCATGCTTACTGTGTGCAGGGAAAACTACTAAATGTACTGGAGAGTTTTTTGCAAATGGTGGTGGTCTGAGAGCAGTGTTCTGTTAGATATGAAGGGGAAAAGAGTTTCAGGGCAGAAGGAAGACATTGGCAAAGGGTGGTGATGAGGCTGATGAGATCAAGGTAGAGTGAATAGGTTGGCCTTTGAGGAGTATAATGTGAAAGGTGGGTTGGAATGCCTGTAAGCCCATTTCTGGTAAGGGACATGTCTACAATTCTGATAGCCCAAGCACTTAGTGCTGTGATATGCCCACAGTAAGTGCTCAATAAATACCACTGGTTGATTGTGATAGGAGATCAGTTAGATAAGGTAGGAGTGAAATGATTGAGTTCTTTAAAGCCAAAGGTAAGGAGTTTCTATTTGATATAAAAGTGGAAGGGCAACCATTGGAATTCTTTGAGGAGTGGGGAAACATGGACTAAATGTTTTGTTAGAAAAATGATCCAGACAGCAGAGGAAAGTTTGGACCAAATAGGGAAGAGACAGGAGGCATGAAAGTCAGCAAGGAAGATGATGCAGAGTCATTCAATCATATTTATTGGGAGCTTATTGTGTGTAGAGCACTGTTCTAAGCGCTGGGGAGGTTACAAGGTGATCAGGCAGGGGGCTCACAGTCTTAATCCCCATTTTACAGATGAGGTAACTGAGGCACAGAGACGTTAAGTGACTTGCCCAAAGTCACACAGCTGACGAGTGGTGGAGCCGGGATATGAACCGTATGAAGTGCTTGAGAGAGTAAAATATAACAATAAACAGACACAAGCTGTATTCGAGGTAGGATAAGTGCTTCATGAGGGCGGCAGCAGTTTGAAGAGAAGGAGCAGATTCTAGAGATGTTGTGAAGGTAGAACAATCAGGACAGGGCAGACTGAACATGCAAGGCTGAATGAAAGAGATGTTGAGGATAATGACACATTAGTGGCTTGTAAGACAGGGAGAATAGTGGAATTGCCTACTATGATGGAAAAGTCTGGGGGTTTAGGTGGGAAGATGAGACTCCCTTTCTGCTGCCTCATATATCCTTCTGCCTTCAAGACACCTCTACTTGGATGTCCCACCATAGCCTCAAACTTAACTTGTCTAAAACAGAACCCCTTAAGGAAGAAGTATAGAGGCAAGCTTTCTAACAAGGTACAAGTAGGTGTGTTCATGTACAGATGGAGGGGGTAGATTTTTGAAAGGAGGCAGGAGATCTTTTGAGACACTGCTGGGAAAGATGGAGAGTAAAAAGCAGGTAGGAGGAGGGGGATGAGACGAGAAGGGGAGATTTAAGAGAAATAGCACCTGTTGGCTTCAATTGTAGGTGGCAAAATCTTTAGAGTCAAGAGATGACAAGAGCATGGAATTTTCAGAGGAAGTTAAAAGTTTAAAAACAGTTGGCCCCAGCAATGGGCTCAGGAGTAAATACTGGTGGACAAGTATTTTTTCCGGGCAGAAGAGAGGCCAGAGTTAAAGCTGGGGAGGATGAATAAAAGATGGACTAGGCTGGCATGGCTTCTGAATTTCCACCAGCAGCGCTCTGCAGCTCATGTACAAGAGTGGAAAAAGGGTATTGTGGAGGGTTACAAGGCTGTGGTTTGGTAGTACAAGATCAGCAGGGACACAGGAGCAAGAGAGCTGACTTCAGTGGAAAAGACAGGGTTGGTGGATGGAGGGGCATGGATTTATGCACCCTATCAGAGGGTAGGGTGAGTATTAAGACCAAATGGGGCCTGATGACTTTGAAAAATTGTAGTGGGTCAAGAGATCAGAGATCTCTATGGGAGAACAGGACAGGTTTGCATAGTGAGAATATGTAGGAAAGTAGGTGAGCAGCCTATGGTGGGAGAGTTGAATCTGAGCATTGCTTACTGGGGACTGAGAGGAACTGGGTTCTAATCCTGGCTCTGAGATTTACCAGCTGTGTGACCTTGCGAAAGTCACTTAACTTTTTGTGTCTGCTATGTCATGTGAAATGGGATAGGGGCTCTTTGTCTTACACAATGATCCTCATGTGGGATAGGGGCTGTGTCCAGTTGTATCGAACCCAGCACTTGGTGCTTGCACATAGTAAGCGCTTAACAAATACAACACTGTACAGTTGTCTTTAGTATTCCAAGAAGACAACACTATTGGTGAAATTCACCTCTGTGTGTGTGTGTCTGAAAAGACCACAGTCCTAGCCACAAAGAACACACAAATAGATTATTCCCTGTTGTGTTGTGCTTGATGTTTGTAGCCCTTGCCATCGTTTTTTTTTTTGCTTTTGGCTGCTTGTCTCCCTTTCCAGCTGAACCACTGAGGCTGCTCAGTGAACTGGTTCTAACCTTGAGATAATCCTGTAGATTGTAAGGTCGTTGGGGGCAGGGATCATGTCTACCAACTCTGCTAGATTTCATTCTCCCAAGTGCTTAACACAGTGCTCTGCACATAGTAAACACTCAGTAAATACCATTGCTTGAATGATCCAGGAGGGATCTGGATTGGGTTTTGATAATTCCCAGTATGAGAATTTGCAGGGGAGACTAGAACAGTACCATATTATTAATCAACACTTTTAGTACTCATTTCTGTCATTACTATTTTGATTACTTTTGCTTTTTTTATCAATCAGTAGTATTTACTGAGTGCTGGCTATGTGCTGAGCACTGTTCTAAGCATTTAGGAGAGTACAATAGAATCAGTAGGGATATTCCCAGCCCTTGAGGAATTTTAAATTTAGCAGAAAATACAGACATTAAAATAAATTGCACATAGAGGGCAGCAACAGAGTTTGAAGTACATATAAGCAGTGGGACAAGATTTAGAAGCATTGAAGTGGTGATAGGGGTGGAAAATTGGGTAAGGTGGGTCGGAAACTGCCCTCTCAAAGCTCACCAATGACCTCCTGCTTGCCAAATCCAACGGCTCATACTCTATCCTAATCCTCCTCGACCTCTCAGCTGCCTTCGACACTGTGGACCACCACCTTCTCCTCAACATGCTATCCGACCTTGGCTTCACAGACTCCGTCCTCTCCTGGTTCTCCTCTTATCTCTCTGGTCATTCATTCTCAGTCTCTTTTGCAGGTTCCTCCTTCCCCTCCCATCCCCTTACTGTGGGGGTTCCCCAAGGTTCAGTGCTTGGTCCCCTTCCGTTCTCGATCTACACTCACTCCCTTGTGACCTCATTCGCTCCCACGGCTTCAACTATCATCTCTACGTTGATGACACCCAGATCTACATCTCTGCCCCTGCTCTCTCCCCCTCTCTCCAGGCTCGCATCTTCTCCTGCCTTCAGGACATCTCCATCTGGATGTCTGCCCGCCACCTAAAACTCAACATGTCGAAGACTGAACTCCTTGTCTTCCCTCCCAAACCTTGTCCTCTCCCTGACTTTCCCATCTCTGTTGACGGCACTACCATCCTTCCCCTCTCACAAGCCCGCAACCTTGGTGCCATCCTCCACTCCGCTCTCTCATTCACCCCTCACATCCAAGCCGTCACCAAAACCTGCAGGTCTCAGCTCCGCAACATTGTCAAGATCCTCCCTTTCCTCTCCATCCAAACGGCTACCCTGATCATTCAAGCTCTCATCCTATCCCGACTGGACTACTGCACCAGCCTTCTCTCTGATCTCCCATCCTCATGTCTCTCCCCACTTCAATCCATACTTCATGCTGCTGCCCGGATTGTCTTTGTCCAGAAACACTCTGGGCATGTTACTCCACTCCTCAGAAATCTCCAGTGGCTACCAAACAATCTGCGCATCAGGCAGAAACTCCTCACCCTCGGCTTCAAGGCTGTCCATCACCTCGCCCCCTCCTACCTCACCTCTCTTCTCTCCTTCTACAGCCCACCCCCGCACCTTCCGCTCCTCTGCCGCTAATCTCCTCACCGTGCCTCATTCTCGCCTGTCCCGCCATCGACCCCCGGCACTCGTCATCCCCCGGGCCTGGAATGCCCTCCCTCTGTCCATCCGCCAAGCTAGCTCTCTTCCTCCCTTCAAGGCCCTACTGAGAGCTCACCTCATCCAGGAGGCCTTCCCAGACTGAGCCCCTTCCTTCCTCTCCCCCTCGTCCCCCTCTCCATATCCCCCATCTGACCTCCTTCCCTTCCCCACAGCACCTGTATATATGTATATATGTTTGTACATATTTATTACTCTATTTATTTATTTTACTTGTACATATCTATTCTATTTATTTTATTTTGTTAGTATGTTTGGTTTTGTTCTCTGTCTCCCCCTTTTAGACTGTGAGCCCACTGTTGGGTAGGGACTGTCTCTATATGTTGCCAACTTGTACTTCCCAAGTGCTTAATACCGTGCTCTGCACAGAGTAAGTGCTCAATAAATATGATTGATTGATTGATTGGGAGATTAATCATAATTAATATAGGAGATGTGATTTCAGAAGGGCTCTATGCCAAGTCTATGCTCTTAACATTGTCCCTCTCTATGAATGGCAGCTAATGCATTTATTTTTTTCCCATTATATCATCAATCCCCTCCTTCCACATAGCCCACCAGGAGCCACGCCTTGCCTTGCACAGGAACAGAAGGTGAGGAGAAATTCAGACATCTGATGATGACGATGACGTTGGTGATGGTATTTGTTAAGTGTTTACTATGTGACAAGCACTGTTCTAAGTGCTGTGATAAATGCCAGCTAATCAGGTTGGACAAAGTCCCTGTCCCACAGGAGGCTCACAATCTTAATCACCATTATACACATGAGGTAACTGAGGCATAGACAAGTTAAGTAACTTCTCCAAGATCACACAGAAGACAAATGGTGGAGGTGGAATTAAAATGTAAGGTCCTTCTTCTCCACTACCAGACTTCCAGTTAATCACTTAGGGATTGTTTTGAGACCTGAAATGGTGACCTGCTCAGAGATGGACCCAATGTCCTTTGGCATATTTTAACCATTCGTATTTATGATTGATAGATCATAGTTTTAATGTACTTCAACAGTCTTGATTTAAATCTTTTTGTCCTATACCTGTCTCCCTCTACTTACATTTTGAATACTTTCAGGACCAAGAATCTACCCGAATTGAGTTTTAAGGACCTGGGTTCTAATCTCAGCTCTGCCACTTGTCTGTTGTGTGACACTGGGCAAATCACTTCACTCCTCTGGGCCTCAGGTACCTCATCTGTAAAATGGGGATAAAGACTGTGAGCCCCATGTAGGACAGGAACTGTGTCTAACCTGATTATCTTGTATCTACCCTAAGAATTAGAACAGTGCTTAGTACATAGTAAGTGCTTAAAAAGTACTAGATACAAAAACAACAAATACCATATGAGTATTATTATGATCAGTATTATTATCATTATCAATAGTATTATCTCAAATTAATATTTGAACTGTATTAGTAGTAACAATAATGATAACCATAAAAACATTTTTCTAATTGTGATAAATAATGATTGTAATAAATTCCCCACTGAAAAGCATTCCCAGTGCAGTGTTTGCCTAAAATATCTGTCACTCTGTTGGACATGTGTATTCAACTCAGTATATTGGGTTCTTAAGAGCATTCCATTATAACACTTTTCAGTAATGAAGGTTTCTCTTCTTAATTAGCATATATTGATTTCCTTCTGACTTGGTTCACTGCTGTACCCAGAACTGGAACTATGTGAACAGATGGTTAATTCCTCAAATTTCTTCTTTGCTTTTTCTTCCATCAGTCTTTTAAGCTGATCAAGGTTTTCCACGGGAAGGACTAACAAAGGGAGATCTCACCCAAAGAGTACCATAAGCAGAATCAGTGCCTGAATAAAAAAACAGATTAAGGGGAAATTACAGTTTCCTTAGCTTTAGGAACTGTCAGTTACAGTTTTCACAAGTATAAAAACTAATTACTAGAAGCACTGTGAATCTTGGTTTCCTTTGGGATTTCTTAATGTAATAATAATAATAATAGCACTCGTTAAGCGCTTACTACGTGTCAAGCACTATTCTAAGTACTGGGGTAGATACAAGGTAATCAGGTTGTCCCATGGTGGCCTCAAAGTCTTAATCCCCATTTTACAGATGAGGTAACTGAGACATGGAGAAGTTAAGTGACTTGACCAAGGTCACATAACAGACAAGTGGTGGAGCCGGAATTAGAACCCATGACCTTCTGACTCTCAGGACTGGGCTCTAGCCACTATGCCATGCTGCTTCTAGATATGTAAATATAGATGTAGATATGATAACAGTAGTACTTCAGAGTTATTTTCATTATTATTATTCATTCATTCATTTGATCATATTTATTGAGCGCTTACTGTGTGCAGAGCACTGTACTAAGTGCTTGGGAAGTACAAGTTGGCAACATATAGAGACGGTCCCTACCCAACAGTGGGCTCACAGTCTAGAAGGGGGAGACAGAGAACAAACAAAACATATTAACAAAATAAAATAAGCAGAATAAATATGTAGAAGTAAAATAAATAGAGTAATAAATACTTACAAACATATATACATATATACAGGTGCTGTGGGGAAGGGAAGGAGGTAAAGCGGAGGGGGTGGAGAGGGAGAGGAGGGGGAGAGGAAGGAGGGGGCTCAGTCTGGGAAGGCCTCTTAGAGGAGGTGAGCTCTCAGTAGGGTCTTGAAGGGAGGAAGAGAGCTAGCTTGGCAGATGTGGGGAGGGAGGGTATTCCAGGCCATGGGGAGGACGTGGGCCGGGGATCAGCGGCATGACAGGGCAAGAACAAGGCACGGTGAGGAGATTAGCGGCAGAGGGGCGGAGGGTGCGGGCTGGGCTGGTGAAGGAGAGAAGGGAGGTGAGGTAGGAGGGGGCGAGGTGATGGATGATTATTATTCATTCATTCATTCATTCAAGTACATTTATTGAGAGCTTACTGTTTGCAGAGCACTGCACTAAGTGTTTGGGAGAGTATAATACAACAATATAATGGAAATATTCCCTGCCCACAATGAATTTACAGTCTAGACAGGGAGACATACAATAACGTAAATAAATTATGAATACATATATAAATGCTGAAAAGATGAGGGGGGGTGAATACAGGGTGCATATCTAAGTGCATGGGTGAAATTATCATTAATAATAAGTATTACAGTATTAATAATGTTGTTCTTTATTAGCATGAGAGTAGTTGCCTACATTTTACCCACTCCAGAGAGACTGGAAGTATATTGAAATACATAGAAAATACAGAGAAAAGATTGAACTAGTCCAAACAAGAGATTATGGAGGTATGAAATGATCTTAGAGAAGCAGCATGGCTCAGTGGAAAGAGCACGGGCTTTGGAGTCAGAGGTCATGGGTTCAAATCCTGGCTCCACCAATTGCGAGCTGTGTGACTTTGGGCACGTCACTTAACTTCTCTGTGCCTCAGTTACCTCATCTGTAGAATGGGGTTTAAGACTTTGAACCCCAAGTGGGACAACCTGATCACCTTGTAACCTTCCCAGCACTTAGAACAGTGCCTTGCACATAGTAAGTGCTTAATAAATGCTATCATTATTATTCCTATATGAGAACAGAGTCAAGTTTTAGCGATTCATTGAAATAAAAAGGTTTTTTTTGGAAGTCAACTCATTCTTAGGGTAGTCTATGGTTCATACTGTTGCATTTCCATTCAATTTGAATAGAATTTATTCTGTAGAGAACTGCAGAATTGACTGGATTTTTTCTTTGTTTTTTGGGGGGGAGGGGTTGATAAATTTGTATCATATCCTCCTTAAATTCTCTAGGTGAATGACTCTCCTTTTCATATGATGTACAGAATTGACAAACTTCTTCCCTCATATATTAAGCTTGCTGAAATAGGAATAATGTGACAGCTTAGAATTTGTACTATGCTATAAATGTAACTATGAAAGTAATTGGAATTCCCCAGGAGCAGTATGAAGTTCTACAAGTTTATTAACTGCAGAATTTGATTAACCTGTATTATTTTTAGTCTGTGTTAATGGCCAACCTCCATTTGTACAACTCCATGGTTTCATTACCAGCTTTGCATACGTATTCTTCTGAATTTGACTGTTTGCACAAAACGTTTGAAGGTGATAGGTTGTAGAGATCACATACTGCCATTCATAATAATAAGAATAATAATAATGGTATTTTTTCAGCACTTACTATGTGCCAAGCACTGTTCTAAGCGCTGGGGTAGATACAAAGGTAATCAGGTTTGTCCCATGTGAAGCTCACAGTCTTAATCCCCATTTTACAGATGAGATAACTAAGCCACAGAGAAGTTAAGTGACTTGCCCAAAGTCACACAGCTGACAAGTGGTGGAGCTGGGATTAGAACCCACGACCTCTGACTCCCAAGCCTGCGCTCGTTCCACTAAGCCACACTGCTATTTTTCTTATGATCTTTGCAATAAGTAGTTTCAGTCACCCAATAGCCACTTACATAGCTCATCATTTTTCCACCTTCATTGATCCCTGTGGCCTAGGACAAATGGCAGCAATGAGCTGCAGGATTCCCATCCCATCCATGAGCTCTGGGCTACTAGGAGAATAGATGTATTCTATTAGATGAATAGATGTACAGATGTACATGTACATGTACATGTATAGATGTACAGATGGCCAGGAAGAGAGCAGTCACATTGAGTGGGAGAGGGGTTGGGATAGATGGAAACTCTATTTACATCTCCATTCTCACTCTTTCTCTCTCTCTCATCTCTCTCTCATTCCCCGCTCCTTCTTTCCTCTTCTCCCCACTTTCTCTTCCACTAATTCACCTCGTTGGTCACAGGTTCCTGAACCTCAAAGTCTAAGTAGGTGGTAGACCATAAGGCCCCTCTAGACTGAAGCTTGTTGTGAGTAGGGAATATGTCTGTTTATTGTTTTACCATACTCTCCCAGGTGCTAATAGAATGCTCTGCACACAGTAGGCATTCAATAAATATCACTGACTGAATGACTGAACAGGTATTTGGTCCTAATTTTATAAATGAGGAAACAGATTCACAGAAGTTAACTGAATTGGCCAAGGTCACACGGTATGCAAGTGGCAGAGCCAGAATTGGAATTCAGCTCTTCTGAATCCCATGCCTGTGCCTCACTGCTTTGAAGGAAGGGAGCAGAGGGAGTCCTTCCCTTTGGAGACCCAACCATCCCGACAATGGGCCTGATCCCTCTGGGATTTTGGATATGGTTATCACAAAGCAAAGCTGCTTGAGGGGATTGGGGTCTCCCCTTCAAGCAGAGTTACCAACAATACCCACATAGTATGAGCCCAGTGGGGCTCATGACAGTGCACATAGAACAAGGTTCTCTCAGTGAAACCCGGTTTGGTCCTCCCAAGAGGCAGGGACTCTCCTACAGTGTCTCTGTCCCCCTTCAGCCACATGGAAAATCTAGTTCTGGAGTAGGGAGAGAGTTCGCTGCCACCCCCTCACTGGAACTGCACATACGTGGCCGTGGCTCTTACTATGTGAGAAGCACTGTACTAAGCAGTGGGGTAGATACAAACAAATCAGGTTGGACACAGTCCATGTCCCAAATGTGACTCACAGTTTTAATTCCCATTTTACAAATGAGATAACTGAAGCACAGAGAGACAAAGTGACTTGGCTAAGGTCACACAGCAGACAAGTGCTGCCCTTCAAAGCCCCACTGAGAGCTCACCTCCTCCAGGAGGCCTTCCCAGACTGAGCCCCCTCCTTCCTCTCCCCCTCCTCCCCCATCCCCCTGCCTTACCTCCTTCCCCTCCCCACAACACCTGTATATATGTATATATGTTTATACGTATTTATTACTCTATTTTATTTGTACATATTTACTCTATTTTGTTAATATGTTTTGATTTGTTCTCTGTCTCCCCCTTCTAGACTGTGAGCCCACTACTGGGTAGAGACCGTCTCTAGATGTTGCCAACTTGTACTTCCCAAGCACTTAGTACAGTGCTCTGCACACAGTAAGTGCTCAATAAATACGAATGAATGAATAAATGAAAGTGGTGGAGCCAGAATTAGAACCCTAGTTCTTCTGACCCCAAGGCCCATGCTCTTGCCAATCTTAGGCCAAAGGTGACCACGAATCTGAAGGTGTCACTCGTGACATTCTTGGGCTTCGTGAATGTGATATCCAGGATGTGATTGATGTTCATGTGGCGAGGAGAAGTACAGCTGGTTTTTACAATCAGCACTCCGGGTTTGTTTCCCATAAATCACTTGCATAGTATTTGTGTGTAATTTGTTTATGATGCCACGGGGATTTCCTGAAACATTTAATCTCATCTTCCTCCTACAATTGGTCATCTATTATCTTTGTGGTCAGGTATTAAAGATATAATGCAACTTTGAACTTGGGAGAATGATATTCTGTGATATGCTTTGCAACTATCAGTCAGTAAATCAACGGTATTCATTGAGCATTTAGTAGGTGCAGAGAACTGACCTAAGTGCTTGGAAAATCAATCAATCAATCGTATTTATTGAGCGCTTACTGTGTGCAGAGCACTGTACTAAGCGCTTGGGAAGTACAAGGTGGCAACATATAGAGACAGTCCCTACCCAACAGTGGGCTCACAGTCTAAAAGTACAATATATGATCATAGCTTGTGTTTCAAGATTAAATTATTTTTTGCAAAATAGAGATATTAATGTGGGGAAACATACTAGAGTTCTTGAACATCTTAACCAAGAGTTCTAAAATCTGGCTGTTGACTTAAAGCTAAAAACCTTCCAGACCAAATAGAGAATGCTATCCTAAGCTTAATGCCTGAGGAAAAGAGCTTAGGCCTTTCATTTTTGTGTGTGAATAGTTTAGTGCATTCATTAAATCTAACCAGTGGATCTAGACCAAAGCTTTTTGAATTCAGTTTTCTTTCCCATTCTTATTCAGTTATTAAACGCATATTTGTAATTTACTTATTTACATTAATATCTGTCTGCCCCTCTAGATTGTAAGCTCATTGTGGGCAGGGAATGTATCTGTTTATTATTATATTGTACTCTCCAAAGCACTTATTACAATGTTCTGCACACAGTAAGTGCTCAATAAATATGATTGATTGACCAACGAATCCACATCTAAGCTTAGCTGTTGCCTTTTTTCTGCTTTCAATTCTGAGAGACTTTCCAAAGTGATCACAGGATGTAAATCGCCCATATATGCAGCTACAGACACCATCCAAGACCACAGTCATCCATCAATTCACTCACACAGAGGAAATTTCAGGCTTCTGGAGGAAAAAAAAATGACATTTGGAAAAAGCCACTTTTTGATTAGAGTCTGATTTAGGGACTCGGTCTGAGACTCGATCTTGGTCTTTTGATGTTAAATGCTTGTATTTGGTGGGTAGTACCCACTGTTAGTCCAAATGTTCATAACAAACAACTGTAGTTAATCTTAATAATAAACATCAAATTGAAGCCAAAGTTGATTAATCCAAACGGGTCAGAATAAACAACTCTAATATGGGCCAATTTTAGAACAAAATCACAGTATGATTACACAGAAAACAGTTCATTCCTGGCTTCATTAAGTTTGGAGAATTGTTGTCCAGTGGGTAGTGAAAGTGGATCGATACTAACCTTAGTATTTTTTAAAGACAAATGAAAAATTTGCTTTTGTCATTTTCGAAACATAATTAAAAATGAGGAAATGCTTTTGAACACTAAATTAAGTCTTTAGGACTATCAGTGACAGAGCATTTATAGCTCTAGAGCAATATTATAGGTAGATTTTTGGAATCTCCCAGACTACAAAATTATGTACTCTGCCGCTAAGGTGTATTATGAATAATAAGACTTACTGAGCATCCACAGTTTCACAGCAATACAATCAGTCAGTGGTATTTGTTGAGCGCTTTTTGTGTGTAGAGTACTGTACTAAGAGCTTGGGAAAATAAAAGAGACTTACAGATATATTCCCTACTCACAAAGAGTTTATAATCTAGAGGGGGATACAGGCATTAAAACAAATTATGAATATGTACATAACTCCTGTGGGGCTCAGGATGGGGTGGTTATCATAGTGTTTGAAGATTACGGAAACAAGTGCTTAGCTGATGCAGAAGGTAGAGGAAAGTAGATGAAATGAACTTAATAGGGGAAGGTGTCTTGGAGGAGATGTGATATTAGTAAGGCTTTGAAGGGGGAGGGAGTTTCAGGGGGAGAACATAGCAAGGTCAGGGGTATCGGTTTGTGATACAGGGAGGATGGTGGTGTTGTCTACAGTGATGGGAAAGATAGGGGAGGAAAGGGATTGGGTGGGAAGATGAAAAGTTCTGCACTAGGTACCGTATAGTATTATACTGTTTTTTGCACCTTGGAGGTACAAAAGAAAGAAATGATATGTTCCCTCTAGACTACAAGCTCCTCCTTCTAGACTGTAAGATCTTTATGAGTAGTACATGTGCATACTAACTCTGTTGTATTCCCAAGTGCTTAGTACAGTGCTCAGTACACAGTAAACACTCAATAAATATAATTGAAAATTGATTGATTGGGCCTCTACCCACAGGAGTATTAAACTCTGATAGAGCTTTACCAGTGTGATACTGATGATGCACAGGCACCGCACAGCCTATAAAGTATATAGCTAATACTGAGACTGTGTTTCCATTTTTATATTAAATTTCCTAGTTCCTTGTAGCTTGATTTCTTTAAAGCTCATTCTAATTTTTGTCTGTCTCTGGGGTCCTCTGGTAATTTAAATATTTGGTATAATGAATTAGAAGAAGCAATTGAACTGAAATGTTCTGAATGTGTTTGAGAAGATGCATGGCCTAGTGGATAGATTCTGGGCCTGGGAATCACAAGGACCTGGGTTCTTGTCTGCTGTGTGACCTTGGACAAGTCCTTTAACTTCTCTATGACACAGTTATCTCAGCTCTAAAATGGGGATTAAGATTGTAAGCCCTGGGACTGGGACTGTGTACAACCCTATTTCCTTGTGTCCATACCAGCGTTTAGAACAGTGCCCACACTGGGCACAAAGTAAGCACTAAATAGATGCCACAATTATTATTCCCTTCCTTAAGCCAAACCTATCCTTCCTTTAGGGAATAAAGGCCCCTTTTGTGGCAAATGATAATGGTCAAAGAGGTGCTAACCCTGTTCTTGATCTATCTGTAACTATGCAGCTATCCAGTTGCCTCATATATTTAGTGGATACTAGTCCTTACCTAGGGATTAATTCATGCTCCACTCCTGCTCTATTTCTCCTTTCTGCTTTCCACCTAGGGGCCTGGACACAGCTCATTAGCAACTCTGTCACTGAGAGGGGAAGGGAGGGGAGGAGACAATGGGGTGAATACTCAATTTTGGTTCCTGTTCCAGCACACTTGAGAGCACTGGTAACAAAAGAAAAGGGAACCTTGATTAAAATGCAGTTTGGAAATTTTGTAGGGTTGTTATTTATCCCTATTGCCACTTCCCATCATTGTGAATCTTTATAATCTTTTCCCACTCATATGGTGAATTCTTAAGGTAAGAATTCTGTAAGGGAGATATCCACAACATAATGATGTCCGGCCCCAAATGCATCCCTTCAGATCTCACCCCCGTGACAAAACCTGCTCCATATTTAGCAGTGTGAACTTCCTGACCTCCTAACACTAGATTTTTCTGTATCTGATTAGTTTACAATGTTTTTTGCCATTAATGACAGACTCTATGCTGCAATAATATGTCCCCTTGTAAAACACTGGCTAAAACATAAAATGTTGAAGTGAAAGCAAATTCTCTTCATTTTTTAATATGAAGATATAAACATTACAGCACTAGGAAGGAAAAGGGGCATTATATGTCCTAATACTATTACAGATAAACACAGTTAATGTATTATTCCATTTAAAAAAAAATCTAAGGTTTTAACCTGCTTAAAAACACAACAATTTAGGAGACTACAATATGCCAGATTCTCATTCAACTTTGACAAGTCAAAGAGCAAAACCCATAAGTGAAAAGGATGCTTTTTAAAAATATGCATTTACAGGGAAGCAGTACCTATCTGACTTCCTGGAATAACAGGGAGGTTATTTACTGGTTATTTTAAGGATAATCTCAATTACCAGAAGAGCAAATGAGCCATTTGGTGGATTAACCCATTTTCTGTTTTTGTTTTTCCTCCTTTTTGATGCTTAGCACATCCACTAGAGTATGAATAGAACAGAAAAGTAATGAAACTAAAATTAGTTGCTTCTGTTATTTGTTGAGTTCATTTAAGTTGTTGACTAATAGGAAAACACTTTGAGTCTATCTATTGAAATGTTTTATCTATGAATGAGGGGAAAGAATGAGGAAGAAGGTGGACATAGCAGAAGTAGTGTGGCTCAGTGGAAAGAGCATGAGCTTGGGAGTCAGAGGTCATGGGTTCTAATCCCAACTCCACCGCTTGTCAGCTGTATGACTTTGGGCAATTCACGTAACTTCTCTGTGCCTTAGTTACCTCATCTGTAAAATGAGGATTAAGATTGTGAGGCCCACATGGGACAACCTGATCACCTTGTATCCCCCCAGCACTTAGAACAGTGCTTTGCACATAATAAGCGCTTAACAAATACCATCATTATTATTATTATGTACAAAGAGGAAAGGAAAGAGGAGGAAAAGATAGAATTGGAGAAAGAGGACAAGGAAGAAAGATGAGGTGGAAGGCATTGGAGGAAAAAGGAAGATGAAGGATAAAAGAAGAGAGGAAGTAGTGAAGAAACAATGGAAACCTTGCAATTTTCCCTGGGGAAGTGTTTCACATAGAGAAAATTGATCTAACTAGGACTCAGAAACTATGAGGGGGGGAAAAAAATCCAAACATAAGACCAATGACCTATTTAACTATCCAAGTGCTTTGCCTGATGTTAGTATGTTTTGAAATGATTATTGCCTTCCCAAATATATGGTGGACAACAGGACTGAACGAACATAATATGCTCCTATTTTGAAACAACTCATTTCGGCACTGAGATGACAATATGTAGACCAGTCATTCACTACTTCACAATCAAATATCCTGTATTATCAGAAAGACTTGCTGAACAAAATGTTACAGGTAAGAGGCAGAGTATTATGATAAAAACAACACTTACCAAAACTCATATTTATGCTATTGAACATGAGACATTAAAATAGGAACAGAAAATAGATACATTAAAATGGAGTATAAAATGAAAAACGTACACCTGAGTGACGAAGAAAGATAGATGAAGTAAAACCAGAAGTAATTGAGAATGAAATTCACAAGAATCAGCAGCTATTTCTGAGAGCAAACTACCTTTAATTTGGTCATTCATATATTAGGCAGTCCCGACCTGATGCAACAAAGTTACAAGCCTCTAAAAAGATGTGTATTGTAGTATGTTATATGAATAATTAGATTTTAGTCCAATGACTTTATGAAACGAGATGCTTAGAATATGATCAATGGAATATCAAACAATTCTGCAGCATAATTATAAATGAATCAACAGGGTGAAGTGTGAACCACAATGGAGACAACCAGAACAAAAAATCAGTGAACTCAGAAAACTGTGGGGAAAGCTTAGTCAGTACAAAATGTAATAACTGATGATGAATTAATAGTGGATGATAATGTTGCCCAGGCAATTTCATCTGCCCTGGATGATTTAAGAAAAGATATATTGATCAAAATAATGAATGCAGGACTGAAAAAAAAGTTATGAAGAAATGTAAGAAATGAAGTCAAAATCAGGTTTTCCACAGTAAATAAAATAATTTTTGTTTTGGTTAAGTACTTTGTAAACAAGTTCCTTGAGGGTAATGATTCAGTTCTACCAACTCTATTGTATTGTACTCTGTTATGTACAGTAGTCTGCACATAGTAAGTGTTTAATAAATACCAGTGATTGACTGATTAGTACAGGCCAAGGGCTATGCTAAGTGCTCGGGCAGGTACACACCTATTTGAACATAGTCCCTGAGAGGCATGGAGCTCACATTCTAAGGGGGAGGGTGGGCAGGGCATTCCTTACAGATGAGGAAACTGAGGCTCAGAACAGGCACACTGAAGTCACACAGCAGAAAACTGGCAGAGCCGGGATTAATAACCAGGTTTCCTGACACCCAGTCCTGGGCTTTATACATAAGGCCATGCTGTTTCTCAAAAGACATGTTTCTCCAGACTTGCAACCGAGTGATAAACGTTGACTGGAAGCCACTGAATGAAGATAAGACGTGATCAAGGGGTCTCCAAAAACCACAACACTGGAGCAGTAGAGTTTCAAGTAGAGAAATTTGGTCAGGTTGAATTATGAAACTTTTGTTTACTGGATTGCCTGAAGAGGAACCCCATGTAGCAATCAAAGTGGTCAATAATTTGAAGGTGATCAATTAATCAATCAATTATTAAGCACTTTGGGTGGACCATTGTATTAAGTGCTTGAGAGAGTACATTCTTAGTCCTTTACAGAGTGCAGAACTAAACGTTCATAGAGCTATCAGAGGATGTTTCATATAATTAGTGCATGGATCAGTATTCTATTCCTTTGCAAAAAGCTTTCTTTTCCAAAAAAGATAAAAAATACTCCAAATCCAGCAAAAGCAGGGTAGGCAACATGTTTGTCTATATTCCTGAAGCTAATGACATCCATCTTGGCAAGGAAGACATACTCCCATTGTGAGACAAATAATACTAGGACCATGGTTTGCCTTCATTCCCTACAGGAGACTACATCCATCTCATCATGATTAAAGACAAGGGAGGATGTTGAAAAGCATCACAAGAAATGTAAAGGTCATTACAGACTTGGTGATAGTTAATCAGTTTTCTAAAAAAATAACAAAATCTAAGTGTGAGCTCGATTGATAGCAAATACACCAATGAATCAATTTCTCATTCATAACCATCATAGATTTTACAGGTTGATAAAATTGATCCTTTGTTTATTTCAACAAAGGCAAAGGAAATACGATGTTAGATATCTCAAATGGTGAAAGGACTCCTTAACTGTGCCCCACTGTTACAAAGTGAGGAATATTTTCAGTATGAGTTTCAGTCCAATTTGGTTCTGATTGGATAAATTTACAAAGCAGAAAATTAAATGTGGAAAATTATGCTTTTAAAAAACACAATCAATCATAATTACTGAGAGCTTACAGTGTGCAGAGCACCGTATTAAGTGCTTGGAAGAGCACAATATAGCTATATAACAGACACATTCCCTGCCCACAATGAGCTTACAGTCTAGGGGGGAGATGCACATTATTATAAATAAATTACAGCAGCATGGCTCAGTGGAAAGAGCCCAGGCTTTGGAGTCACAGGTCATGGGTTCAAATCCCAGCTCTGCCAATTATCAGCTGTGTGTCTTTGGGCAAGTCACTTAACTTCTCTGTGCCTCAGTTACCTCATCTGTAAAATGGGAATTAAGACTGTGAGCCCCCTGTGGGACAACCTGATTTCCTTGTAACCTCCCCAGTGCATAGAACAGTGCTTTGCACATAGTAAGTGCTTAATAAATGCCATTATTATTATTATTATTACTGATATGTACTTAAGGTCAGTGGGGCTGGGAGGGAGGGATTAATAAAGGGAGCAAGTCAGGGCAATGCAGAATGGAATGGAGGAAAAATAAAAAAGTGCTTAGTCAGGGAAGCCCTCTTGGAGGAGATGTGCCTTCAATTAGGCTTTATGATGGGAAGAGTAAATGTCTGTCAGATATGAAGAGGGAGGGCATTCCAGGCCAGTGGTATGACATAGACCTAGGTCAGGTCAGGTCAGCAATGAGATAGACTAGATCTTAGAGAAGCAGCGTGGCTCAGTGGAAAAGATCACGGGCTTTGGAGTCAGAGGTCATGGGTTCAAATCCCGGCTCTGCCAATTGTCAGTTGCGTGACCATGGGCAAATCACTTAACTTCTCTGGGCCTCAATTACCTCATCTGTAAAATGGGGACTGTGAGCCCCCCCTGGGACAACCTGATACTTTTTAACCTCCCCAGTGCTTAGAACAGTGCTTTGCACATAGTAAGCACTTAATAAATGACATTATTATTATTACTATTATTATTATTATTATTATTATTATTACTACTACTATATCAAGGTACAGTCAGTAGTTTGGCATTAAAAGAGCCGAGAGCCTGGGCTGGGTTGCAGTAGCGAGGTGAGGTAGGAGGGAGCAAACCGACTGAGTGCTTTAAAGCAGATGGTAAGGAGTTTCTATATGGTTCAGAGGCATATGGGCAACCACAGGAGGTTCTTAAGGAGTAGAACAACATGGATTGAATGCTTTTGTACAAAAATGATTTGGGCAGCAGAGCAAAGTATGGACAGGAATGGGAAGAGACAGGAGTCAGAGAGGTCAACAAGGAGGCTGATACAGTAATCAAGGTAGGTTAGGATGCGTGTTTGGATTAACATAGAAGTTTGGGAGGAAAGAGTAGTTTTTAGCAATGAAGTGAAACTTGAACTGATAGGATTTAGTGATGGATTCAGTATTTGGGTTGAATGAGAGGAGTCAAGGATAATGCCAAGGTTATGGGCTTGTGAGACAGAAAGGATAATAATAATAGTAATAATAATGGTATTTGTTAAGTGTTTTCTATGAGCCAGGCACTGTATTGAGTGCTGGGGTTGATTCAATCAAATTGAGTTGGACACAGTCTCTGTCCCATGTGGGGCTCACAGTCTTAATCCCCATTTTGCAGATGAGGTAACAAAAGCAAAAAGAAGTGAAGTGATTTGCCTGAGATCACACAGCAGACAAGTGGTGGAGCCAGGTTTAGAACCCATGACCTTCTGATTCCCAGGCCTGTGCTTTAGCCACTACACTATGCTGTGCTGTCTACAGTGCGGGAAAAGTCAGGGTTTGGGTGGGAAGATAAAGAGTTCTGTTTTTGACATGTTAAGTTTGAGTTGACAGGAGGACATCCAAGAAGAGATGTCTTGAAGGCCGAAGGAAACATGAGACTATAGAGAAGGAGAGAGATAAGGACTGGAGATTTGGGAATAATCTGCGTAGTGGTGGTACACTGAAGCCATGTGAGCAAATGTGTCCTCCAAGGGAGTGGATGGAGATGGTGAACAAAAGAAGAACCATAACTGAATCTTGAGGGAAATCCACAGTTAGTGGGTAAGAGGCAGAGGAGAAGCCCACAAAAGAGACCGAGAATGAGTGGCCAGAGAGATGGAGGAGGAAAACCAAGAGAAGACAATGCCAGTGAAGCTGAGTTTGGAAAAAGTTTCCAGAAGAAGGACATGGTAGGCAATGTCAGAGAAAGCAGAGGGGTCGAGGAGGATGGATTAGAGGCTGTTGTATTTGGCAAGAAAGAGAAGGCAGTTTCTGTGGAGTGAAGGGGACTGAAGTCAGATTGTAAGGCATCAAAGAGAGTATTGGAGGAGAAGAACTAATGACAGAGGATGTAGATAACTCACTCATGGAGTTTGGAGAAGAGTGGTAGGAGGGTGACGGGGCGATAACTGGAGGGAGTTGTGGGGTCAAAATAGGATTTTTAGGTAGGGGAGACATGTTTGAAAGCAGTGGGGAAGAAGCCACTGGAGATTGCACAGTTGAAGATAGTGGTCATGGAGGGAAGAAGGGAAGCGGTAAGTATTTTGATAAGGTGTGAAGGGGTGGGGTCAGATGCACAGGTGTAAGGAGTGGATTTTGAGTGAAGGCAGGAGATCTCGTGAGGTACTGCTGCGAAAGATGGGAAAGTTGAAGGAAGGGCAGGAGCGGGGAGGGTCTGGAGAGGTGCAGGGGAGATTTTTAGGGAGATCACACCTGATATTTTCAATTTTCTCAAAGTAGGGACTCAGGTCATTAGGGGCAAGAGACGGGGGAGGTGGGTGAGCAAAGGGCTTGAGGAGGAGTTAAACATCTGTAAGAACTGGAAAGAGTGATGTGCATGGATGTCAATATGGGTAGAGAAATAATTTTGCTGGTAGAGGAGAGGGCAGAGTTAAAGCAAGCAAGGATAAACTTGGAGTGGATGAGGTTGGCCTGATATTTAGATTTATGCCAGCAATGATCTGCAGTTTGTACACAACAGAGAAGGAAGCAGACTATGGAGATGATCCATGGAGAAGCTGCGTGGCTCAGTGGAAAGAGCCCGGGCTTTGGAGTAAGAGGTCATGGGTTCAAATCCCGGCTCCACCACTTGTCAGCTGTGTGACTTTGGGCAAGTGACTTCACTTTACTGGGCCTCAGTTTTCTCATCTGTAAAATGGGGATTAAAACTGTGAGCCCCATGTGGGACAACCTGATCACCTTGTAACCTCCCCAGCACTTAGAACAGTGCTTTGCACATAGTAAGTGCTTAATAAATGCTATTATTATTATTATTATTATTATTATTATCCAGGGCTGTGGGTTAAGGGTATGAGATTGATGAAGAGATAGGGTAGTGAGTGAGTTGACTTTGGTAGAGAGTGTGGTGTTCAAAGCATCAGTTTGGTTGTCAAGGGAAGGTAGTTGAGTATGGAGGCTAAATGGGGCATGATGAGTTGAGAAAATTAAATGGGGTCAAAAAATTGGAGATCTCTTTGGGGAAATAGCACAAACTTTCAGGGAGGAGGTGTGTGGGAGAGAAGACAGGTAAGGAGGTTGTGGTGAGATAGAGGGATTTCAGAGTTGGAGAGTGTAGAGATTGTGCAGATGATGAGATGGTGTGTGTCCAAGTTGGTGAGTACGTGAGCTGCGGTGGAGCAGGAGGTCAGTGGAGTTGAGGAGTGGTGGAAAGTGAGCAGTGGAAGGGTCATCAGAAACCTCTATGTTGTCACTGAAGTCTCAAAGGATCAGTGTAGGGATGGAGAAAGAGAAGGAATGTGAGAAAGAGATCAAAACGGTTCAAAAAATTGGAGCTGGTGCCTGGGGGTAGGGGTGGGGCAGTAGATGACCACTCAACATCATACTATTAACCATTCATTCTACAGTTGGAGATTTTGAGCTTTATGTGAACTTTAAAATCTAAAATCATAAGTGACTAAACACAAAGAATTTCTTGGATGAACTACAAATGGAGTTTTCCGTAGGTGAATGCAAGTTGGTACAAATGCCTCTTAAAATTGTAAGCCTCATTAAACTTAGGGACACAGTGCAATCTGATTATTTTAAATCTATCCTAACACTTTGTCAAGGGCTTTGCACTTAGTAAGCACTTCATTCATTCATTCAATCATATTTATTGAGCGATTACTGCATGCAGAGCACTGTACTAAGCGCTTGGGAAGTACAAGTAAATGCTGTAACTAGTTAAATGAAGAAAAAACAAAAGATGGATTCTCTATTCATCAGTAGTGTTTATTAAACATTTACTGTGTACTAAGCACTTGGGAGTGAGCAATTAAGTAGAGTAGGTAGATATGACCTCTGCCTTCAAGGAGCTTACCGTCTCTAACAGACACCAAATTATGGAAGGAATTGCAAGTGAAACATACACATACTCACACTTCCTACCACTGAGAGAGATTCACAGTGTTACATTATGGAAAGTTGGAAAAAAAAACATATAAATTTTGCCCAAGTGTGGTAATAAAAACAAGCAGTAAGTCGTTTTTCAGTGTCGATCTGACCATACTGGGAATTTAATGACCCCATACTGATCTAGGGGATGCGTAGCCATAGAATTAATATGTACAACACACAATACAACAAGCTGAGAGCATCCTCGAATGTCCTTGAATTCCCCTCCTGTATGTTGATCATCCTGCTCAGGGAGCTCACACACAGCAAGAAATGCAGATGATTATATAAACTTTTCCTCAGAATCATTAAAGCATTATGAGTTGACAAATAGTCTGAAGAAGATTGAGGTTACAAACATAAATGTACAACCACATACCCAGGGCTTGATTAACAAAAGGACTCGATGGACTTAAATCCTGGGCTTCAGGTTTAGGAGAGCCTCAGCAGAACTGCAAATTGCACCCTATTGTATTCTCCAAAGCACTTAATACACTGCTCTGCACATAGTAAGGACTCAATAAATACTACTTATTGATTGATTAATAATAATGATAACGCTCTGCACATAGTAAATGCTCAATAAATATAATTGAATGAATGAATGAATAATAATAATAATTATGGTATTTGTTAAATGCTTACTATGTGCCAAGCACTGTTCTATGTACTGGGGTAAATACAAGGTAATCAGATTGTCCCACGTGGGGCTCACAGTCTTCATCTCCATTTTACAGATGAGGTAACTGAGGCACAGAGAAGTGAAGTGACTTGCCCAAAGTCACACAGCCGGCAAGGCAGAAACTTCAGGAAGATTTTGGTATTGATACCAAGAAGATACAAGGAGTCTCAGAACTGAGGTTATGCTATCATGTCCATCGCCCCAACTCCTTCCGCTCTACCCCACTGCCCGTCCCACAGCTCTTGTGTATATATGTACACATTTATTAATCTATTTTATTAACATGTGCATATATCTATTATTCTATTTATTTATATTTATTCCTGTTTACTTGCTTTGTTTTGTTTTGTTGTCTGTCTCTCTCCTTCTAGACTGTGAGCCCATTGTTGGGCAGGGATTGTCTCTATTTGTTGCTGAATTGTACGTTCCAAGCACTTAGTACAGTGCTCTGCATACAGTTAGTGCTCAATAAATGCAACTGACTGACTGACTAACAAATGCCAATGGCAGTAAGAGGAAATCTTACAGCACCCATTGTGAAAATGATTGTCAATTCTGCAGTGATCTTATCAGCCTCTTTTGCACATACTGATAAAAATCTCCCCATCAATGTCATTCTTGAACCTGAAGGTCATCCATAGGAGCATATAAATATATGTACATATATGATTTTATATATGTAGACAGATATACGAATGGCAGACATCATACATATTGAAAGCTGTAATCAAGAGGATTGCTCTAACACCTGAAGAAGGAAGAATTAACATTTACAGTTTTTAACAAAACCAAGTAACCTTTTTTATACCAAGCCAGACTGTAATCTATATACATTGCTCCCAGTATTGAAGTTGAAAAAATGTAGTTTACTTCCTCATTAAATCAACAAACAATTCCACAACAAATTCAAGCTGAGTGACTTAAAGAACTGGCCCCGTATCTTCCCGAATCAAACTAGACCAAAAATGTGTAGATAAACAGTCTAACTCATGGCTTAATAAAGAAGTTTATCATTGCTGATACAGAGGAGTTGGTTTAAGATGTAAATTAGGGCAATAGGCAATCATAAGCACCACAAGAGTAGACTAGAATAAAGAGTACTTGATGAAACTCCATTAGATTCTAAGGTCCTGGTTTACAGGGATCTTATCTACCAAATATATCACACACTCCCAAGTACTTAGTACAGTGCTTTGTGCAAAGCAAGTGCTTAATAAATACCTTTTATTGATTAGTTGAAAACATGTCAAAATAGACTGGACACATGTGATTGAAAGACGTCCTATTTAGGTTGTTAGGGATTACACCAACAGGCTCAATAATGTTGTGAAATGGTATTTGTTAAGTGCTTACTATGTGCCAGGCACTGTACTAAGTGCTGGGGTAGATAGAAGTTAATCAGGATGGACACAGTCCATGTCACACATTCATTCAACCATATTTTTTGCATACTGCATGCAAAGCACTGTATTAAGCACTTAATCCCTGCACTGTGGTGCTCACAGTCTTAATCCCCATTCTACAGATTACACAACACCCCAGCAGCCTATACACTTCATTACTCTAATGCCAAACTACTCACTGTATCTCGAGCTCATCTTCTTCACCACCAACCTCTTGCCCATAACTTGCCTTTGGCCTAGAACATCCTTCCTCTTCATTTATCACAGACAGTCATGCTCTGCACCTTCCAAGACTTACTGAAGATACATTTCCTCCAAGAGGCCTTCCCTGACTGAACTCTCATTTCCTGTTCACCTGCTCCCTTCGTGTCCCCCTAACTTGCTCCTTTTACTAACTCCCCCACTCAGCCTCACATCACTTATGTACATAACCATAATTCATTTATTTATATTAATGTCTGTCTCCCTCTGGACTGTAAACTTGCTGTGGGCAGGGATTGCGTCTGTTAAATTATTTTGTACTCTCCCAAGAGCTTGGTACAGTGCTCTGCACACAGTAAGTGCTCAGTAAATATGACTGATTGATATTTGGATAATGTTTTCACAATGGCTGGATCCCAAGATCTTGGAAACTTTTTGGGAAGGGATGTTTTTGGCTCTGAAAATGAGGTGTGTATTCATAACAATGAAGGTATTTGTTAAGCACTTACTATGTGCCAAGCAGTGTTCCAAGCGCGGGAGTAAGGTAATCAGGTTGTCCCATATGGAGCTCAGTCTTAATCCCCATTTTACAGATGAGGTATCTGAGGCATGGAGAAGTTAAGTGACTTGCCCAAAGTCACACAGCTGATAAATGGCACAGCCGCAATTAGAACCCATGACCTCTGACTCCCAAGCCCGTGCTCTTTCCACTAAGCCACGCTGTTTTCCTGTGTGCCCCTCTATACTGTAAACCCTTATGGGCAGAGAACGTGCTTGCTAATTCTGTTATATTGGACTCTCCCAAGTGACTAGTACAGTGCTCTGCACATAGTAAGTGCATAAGTGCACGATAAATAATAATGGCATTTATTAAGCACTTACTATGTGCAAAGCACTGTTCTAAGCCCTGGGGAGGTTACAAGGTGATCAGGTTGTCCCAGAGGGGGCTCACAGTCTTAATCCCCATTTTACAGATGAGGTCACTGAGGCACAGAGAAGTGAAGTGACTTGCCCAAAGTCACACAGCTGACAATTGGAAGCTGTGGATAAACTGGATAATACCAATTGGATAAATACCAGTAAGTGCTCAATAACTACCACTGTTTGATTACAGATGTGGTAACTGAAGCACAGAGAGGCTAAGTAACTTGTCCAAAGTCACACGGCAGACAAGCGATGGAGCGGGGATTAGAACTCATGTGCTTCTGAATCCTGGGCTGTGTTCTATCCACTAGGCTACACCACTTCTCCCAGTTAGCCCTTATAAGTGAATGGCTTAGTACTGCATTGTAACTGACAACTACCCCACCCATTTAACATCATAAAAGGCATATGGAAATACATTTTATTACAACAGAACTACTGAATATAGAGTTGCCAACTCAACAAACTACACATGCCGTTCTTTGATCAATGTGTCTCCATAGTTACTTCAAAGAAAGGAGCCCTGATTTGGGAATCAGGACACCTGGGTTCTGCTCCTGGTTTAGCCTGCTGGCGGGCTATGCCATCTACTAAAAACAAACAAACAAAACCCTAAGACATTTTGCAAGGCAGATGATGCCAGTGGTAATCCTGAAAAAACACCTGGCTACCAAGGTTATCACCTGCTGGCTCATGATGCTCTTGCATGGTGTAGCACTATGATGTAATCGCTCATGGAGAAGCAGCATGGCTCAATGGAAAGAGCACGGGCTTTGGAGTCCGAGGTCATGGGTTCAAATCCTGGCTCCACCAGCTGTCAGCTGTGTGACTTTGGGCAAGTCACTTCACTTCTCTGGGCCTTAGTTACCTCATCTGTAAAATGGGGATTAAAACTGTGAGCCCCACATGGGACAATCTGATCACTTTGTAACCTCCCCAGCACTTAGAACAGTGCTTTGCACATAGTAAGCGCTTAAATACCACCATCATTATTATTATTATCTGGAAATGGGTCTTGCACGTAGTCTTTTTCTTATCATTATTATTGTATTTGTCAAGCACTTATTATGTGCCAAGCACTATTCTAAGTGCTGGGGTAAATGGAAGTTAATCACCTTGGACACAGTCCCTGTTCCGCATGCTGCTCACAGTCTAGGCAGGAGGAAGAACAAGCTTTTAATCCCCATTCAATAATAATAATAATAATGGCATTTATTAAGTGCTTACTATGTGCAAAGCACTGTTCTAAGCACTGGGGAGGTTACAAGGCGATCAGGTTGTCCCACAGGGGTCTCACTTTCATTCATTCATTCAATCGTATTTATTGAGCGCTTACTGTGTGCAGAGCACTGTACTAAGCACTTGGGAAGTATAAGTTGGCAACATATAGGGACGGTCCCTACCCAATAGTGGGCTCACAGTCTAGAAGGGGGAGACAGCGAACAAAACAAAACATATTAAAAAAATAAAATAAATAGAATATGTACAAGTAAAATAAATAGAGTAATAAATACGTACATACATATATACATATATACAGGTGCTGTGGGGAAGGGAAGGAGGTAAGATGGGGGAGGGAGGGGGGACGAGGGGTAGAGGAAGGAGGGGGCTCAGTCTGGGAAGGCCTCCTGGAGGAGGTGAGCTCTCAGTAGGGCCTTGAAGGGAGGAAGAGAGCTAGCTTGGTGGATGTGCGGAGGGAGGCCATTCCAGGCCAGGGGGATGACATGGGCCAGGGGTCGATGGCGGGACAGGCGAGAATGAGGCATGGTGAGGAGATTAGCAACAGAGAACCGGAAGGTGCGGGCTGGGCTGTAGAAGAAGGGAGGTGAGGTAGGAGGGGGTGAGGTGATGGACAGCCTTGAAGCCGAGGGTGAGGAGTTTATGCCTGATGCGCAGATTGATTGGTAGCCACTGAAGATTTTTGAGAAGGGGAGTAACATACCCAGAGCGTTTCTGGACAAAGGCAATCCGGGCAGCGGCGTGAAGTATGGATTGAAGTGGGGAGAGATAGGAGGATGGGAGATTGGAGAGGAGGCTGATACAGTAGTCCAGACAGAATAGGATGAGAGCTTGAATGAGCAGAGTAGTGGTTTGGATGGAGAGGAAGGGGAGGTTCTTGGCAATGTTGCAGAGCTGAGACCAGAAGGTTTTGGTGATGGCTTGGATGTGAGGGGTGAACGAGAGAGCGGAGTCGAGGATGACACCAAGGTTGAGGGCTTGTGAGACTGGAAGGATGATAGTGCCGTCAACAGTGATGGGAAAGTCAGGGAGAGGGCAGGGTTTGGGAGGGAAGACAAGGAGTTCAGTCTTGGACATGTTGAGTTTTAGGTGGCTGGCAGACATCCAGATGGAGATGTCCTGAAGGCAGGAGGAGATGTGAGCCTGGAGGGAGGGAGAGAGAGCAGGGGTAGAGATGTAGATTTGGGTGTCATCAGCGTAGAGATGATAGTTGAAGCCATGGGAGCGAATGAGGTGACCAAGGGAGTGAGTATAGATCGAGAACAGAAGGGGACCAAGAACTGAACCTTGAGGAACCCCTACATTAAGGGGGTGGGAGGGGGAGGAGGAGACTGCAAAAGAGACTGAGAATGTTAGTCCCCGTTTTTACAGATGAGGTAACTGAGGCACAGAGAAGTTAAGTGACTTGCCCAAAGTCACACAGCTGACAACTGGCAGAGTCGCATTTGAACTCATGACCTCTGACTCTAAAGCCTGTGCTCAGATGAGCAAACAGAGGCACAGAGAAGTTAACTGACTTGTCCAAGGTCACTCTCCACAGGCAAGAGGCAGAGATGGGATTAGGACCCAGGTCATCTGTTTTCCGGGCCTGCGCTCTTTCCACTAAGTCAAGCCACTCCTTTGCAGTATGCTGCACCTACACCTACTTGCAATAGCACTGTGTGCTTCAGGAGGAATCGGATCATCAGGGATTAGACTGTGTGAATGTCACCACGCAAGCCACTAGAACTTCAGTCATTTTCTCTGAACACATTTTCAGTCCTAAAGTCTCAGAACTGAGGCTATTCTATTATCCCCATCACCCCGACTCCCTCCCTCTGCTCTAACCCCTCCCCATCGCACAGCTCTTGTGTATATATGTACATATTTATTATTCTATTTATTTTTTGAATGATGTGCATAAATCTATAATTCTATTTATTTATATTGATTCCTGTTTACTTGCATTGTTTTGTTTTGTTGTCTGTCTCCCCCCTTCTATTTTGTGAGCCCGTTGTTGGGTAGGGATTGTCTCTACTTGTTGTTGAGTTGTACTTCCCAAGCACTTAGTATAGTGTTCTGCACACGGTAAGTGCTCAATAAATATGACAATGAATGAATGGATTCCTGCATGAATGGATAGATTCTTTAAATTGTCTGGATTTGGTTATATATCACTATGTCCTAAATGCGCACTCTCAGAAATGCCTAAATTCAATATGGTTTATAAAGGCAATGAAGTCATGATCAATTCTGCAGTAATAACCATTATGACATAAAATTAAGGTGGTATTGTAATTAAGGTCCTCTTAGTTTGGATAATGCTGTCTTTTGTAGTCACCACATTGATTTTTCAGCACTCTGGGACTCCGCTCTCGTTTCAAAGACAGAACCTGGTTGTGTCACATTCATGATGAAGTAATTATATGTGGAATCAAAGTGGATTAATGATTAGAAGTGCATTCTCCTTTTCTGATCTGAAAGGACTCATGGATTTCTATGCGTAGGAAGGGAAACATTCATCCCATTTCCACCCTGCAAGGCATTTTATGATGCCACAGCTGTCTGTAAGGAACACCAAAATGTACAAGAGTAACAGCTCCCAGAGCACTTCAGTTGTCAGTTGTCTTCCCAAGTGATTGTTCTAACCTAGGATAAGCTCAGAGGAATAATTCACAGTGGAAACCAGTCTTAATGCTGAGTCTGTTGAAATGGAAAATTCATGTATTGGGAGCTATGTCTAGTAGCATTTCAGGACTGGCAAAGGGCAGCTCATGGGTCAAATGTGGCCCATTAAATTATTCTGGACCAATTAACATTGTGATATCACCCAGGGCTGGTGTATTTGGGCACCCCCTTTGTCCCGTCTTCTCTCTTACCACCCACCGTGATCTACCTGTCACTCTTTGAAGTTCTCTGTCCTTTTCCCCAAAACTCAGCTATTATTTTTTTTTGCTTGTTTTCTGGAACATCCCTTTGTCCCTTCCACCCCCAAATCAAGCAAGGTTGCTCCAATCAATCAATTCATTGTAGTCGTTGACCACTTACTGTGTGCAGAGAATAATATTAAGCGCTTGGGAAAGTACAGTACAAGAGAGTTGGTAGATGTAATTTCTGTCCACAAGGAGTTTACAGTCTACACACCTGGCACTGTTTTTTAATTCATTTTTTGGCTTGTTTCACCACCATGTTTCTTCTGTAACTGCCAAAGAGCTGAGCCCCTCCTGGGTACCTTGCCGGAGAGGATGTTAATGCTAATTAAAAAAAAAAAACTCCAACATTTCAAAGAAAATGAAAAAGGAAATATAGAAAACTCTTCAAATGAGATTAATCAGGAATAAGAATATTATTGAATAAGAATGTGAGCAGAGGTTTAAATACCATCTTAAGAATGTGCCAGTGAAATAAAGAGACTTTTTTGCCAATACAATGTACTGGGGAAAAAAAAAGGTTCAAAGGATTTTTAATCTGTTAACCTAAAACTTTTCAAGACTGAAGAGAGAGAAGATTTTTAATGAGCTTACCATTTCTCCACTTCATAGATTTAAGGGTCATTTCACTCTTTAGTGATTCAACTACCATAAAATCAACTTGGCTTCAACACATTTTTATCTCCCTTTCAGCTAATGTTTAGCTAATATTGACATTCCAAATGACAGGTGAATCAAGAGGCTAAAATGACAGTTTCCACTCTGCTCCCACAACCTGCTTGCTTTTAATATAAAGTTCAAGTATTAAAGGACTTTTAAGTCTCTTTTGAAAAAAGTAGAAAAGAGAAGAAAAAATGTTTACTTCAAAAAGAAAAAATAAAATCTTTTGTAGTTTCAGCTTATTGCATAGGAACTTTGAAGCATGGTATCTTAATCAATTTAGATACCAAACAGGACTCTTCAATTCATTCATTCATTCATTCATTCAATTGTATTTATTGAGCACTTACGGTGTGCAGAGCACTGTACTAAGCACTTTGGAAGTACAAATCATCAACATATACAGGTGTCCCTACCCAACAACGGGCTCACAGTCTAATAAACTTCTGATACTACCAGTCTAGTAGAATCATGGAACCATCAGAAAGTATACCAACATTTTATTTTTCCCAAATAATAACCCCAATATTGTTTCTGGCTCAGTGGAAAGAGCCGGGGCTTTGGAGTCAGAGGTCATGGGTTCAAACCCGGCTCCGCCAAGTGTCAGCTGGGTGACTTTGGGCAAGCCACTTCACTTCTCTGTGTCTCAGTTCCCTCATCTGTAAAATGGGGGTTAAGGCTGTGAGCCCCCCGAGGGACAACCTGATCACTCTGTAACCTCCCCAGCGCTTAGAACAGTGTTTTGCACATAGTAAGAGCTTAATAAATGCCATTATTATTATTCTTTACTATGAGAGCTCACCTCCTCCAGGAGGCCTACCCAGACTGAGCCCCCTCTTTCCTCTCCCCCTCCCTATCCCCCTCCGCCCTACCTCCTTTCCCTCCCCACAGCACCTGTATATGTTTGCACAGATTTATTACTCTATTTATTTTACTTGTACATATTTACTATTCTATTTATTTTGTTAATGATGTGCATCTAGCTTTATTTCTATTTATTCTGATGACTTGACACCAGTCCACATGTTTTGTTTTGTTGTCTGTCTCCCCCTTCTACACTGTGAGCCCGTTGTTGGGTAGGGACATATGTTGCCAACTTGTACTTCCCAAGCGCTTAGTACAGTGCTCTGCGCACAGTAAGCACTCAATAAATATGTTTGAATGAATGAATGAATGAATTCAAAATCATGCTTTTCCCATGAATGAAGGATTAAAAAAAACACACATTGAGATACCATAGAAAAACATGAAACAGACATCTCAGACATTGGGTGCTCATAACATGCTATTTCACGAAGCTGCATGACCTGGTGGAAAGAGGACAAGCCATTAGATTTATGGGAACCATAAGACCTGGGTTTTTTAATCCCAGTTCTCCCACTTAATCGCCCTCCCTCACATAGTCAACAATTAATTTCTCTGTTCCTCAATTTACTCATCTGAAAAATGAGAATTCAATACCCAAACGCCTTCCTACTTAAGCTTTAAATCCCATGTCAAAATGGATTGAGTCCAATATGATTATCTGGTACCTACCCCGGTACTTAATACAAAACTCAGCACATAGTAAATGCTTAAGTACCACTATTGTTATTTCTATTATCATTATTCCTATTATTATTGTTCTATAGTCTCTGTATTTTGACAGGCAAAGCATTAAATTCTGATGAAGTTTTTGCCTGAAGAATGTGTAATCTGAGCTGTTTAGCAGTATTTTCTCAAATTAGAACCTAATTAGCCATCATGCATTTTAGACTACTGAAGGAAGAGTGGAGATTAAGAACTCCCTCCAGGGTCTAGTTAATTCTCTGGAGGCCCAAATGACCATGGCTGAGGCCAAATCCCAAACAAGATAGTCATCAAAATTAGGATTTAATTTGAACCACAGACTGGAAAAGTTCACAACAGAAAATATCCAAGTCTAGATTTGCAAGCAATATTTAAAGCTATTGAGGTTCAAGACTTCCAGCCCAAAGTCATGATTTGATTTGACAGAAACCAGATGCCATGTTTTGGCCACGCAGTCTGCATTTAAATTTTGATTGGGAAAAAGGGTATCATCTGAAATATCCTTCAGATCCAGTTAATGACCAAATTAAGACAATCTAGCTACCTATTTAATCTGTGGTATATTTTAAGTAGAGGGAATACTAAAAATGATTGTGGTAATTATTAAGTTCCCTCTCAGGATCACATCTGGAGAGTTTCCAGTAGTGCATTAGTCTCAACCATTCCTAGCTTGGGTGGTGGCTATAGAATGGAAGGCAATCTGCTACAAGTCTAAACTCACCTGTTCTGGGCAGCAGTGACATGGGAGAGAGTTGAGGTGGAAGACTCAAGTTGACTGCGTGGAAGAAGGCAATGGAAAAACCACTCCCATATTTTTTACCAAGAAAATTATATGGATACACTTCCAGAATGATTGCAGATAGAAATGGGGCCTTCTGGGAGAGGTGTCCATGGAGTCACTATGGGTCGGAAATGACTGGACAGCATAAGACAAGATGAATTATTAAATGCTTCCTTTGTACCAAGAGCACATGCTAAGTGCTGGGGTATAGAGAGGATAAACAGATCAGACATAATCCCTGTCCCACAAGGTGCTTCCAGTCTAAGGGGAAAGGAGAACTGATATTTTATCCCCATTTTATAGATATGGAAAATGAGGCACATAGAAGTTAAGTGTCTTGCCCAGGATCACACAATAGGCCAGTGGCACAGCTGGGATTGGAACGAGATTCTGTGATTCTCAAACCCGTGCTTTTTCCACTAGGCCACAGTATGTTGCCACAGTATCATTTCTTCTGGTCTAGTCTCCGAGAAGGCACACAGGAGCACGTATCATAGTCACCAGAAAGTTCCAACTGTCGAACTCCCTGCCCCGACCTCTCTGCCCTCAGGAAACTTGACCCTAAGGGATTGTACCTTTGCTGCTATTGTCAAAGAGACTTGTCATGTCCCAGGATGTTCCTAATGATTCTGAGAGACGTGGCGTTCATCCTTCAGCCCGTCCTATGACCATTTTGCCTAGCAGTCACCACCTCATCATCTACTTGAACATGGGTCAAAGATCACACTTATGCATATCCATCCATCTGGTCACAATGACAACTATCTTCAGTCCTGTGGCCCCCCAGTATCTTTACTGAGCCAAACTGTAAGTATATCCACTCTAGGCACCAGTAAGATTTTTGTTTAGTGATGTAGTGGGCTTAAATTGATGCACAAACCAAACTCCCTTGTTTTGTGGTTGAGAATTAGCATGATCTAGTGGATAAAGCACACAGGTCTGAAAGTCAGTCTAATCCCAGTTCAGCCACTTGTCCTCTGTGTGACCTTGGAGAAGTCACTTAACTTTTCTGTGCCTCAGTTACCTCATCTGTAAAATGGGGATTAAGACTGTGAACCCCATGTGGGACATGGACTGTGTCCAACCTGATTACCTTGTATGTACCCCAGCAGTTAGAACAGTGCCTGGCACAAAGTAAATGCTTAACAAATATCTTTAAAAAGCAACAAAAAAAAAGCTTTTGGGGCCTCCCCAACCTTACTTGGTCAAAGACCATGCTGCTTCTGTGGAGACCCTCAGGATGCTTGTAGAATCTCACGGGGACAGTGTTTGGGAGCAAGTGCTGTAACACCAAATGAACAATTCTGGTTCTGGCAAAGGGGATCGAAGAAAACTATAGGATTTATTTCTCTTCGCCCGAACAATTCTGTGCCAAGAGAGAGGATTAGATGAATAAATGAATACAGGGCAAACGGAACAAAAGGATCAAACAGAAAAGAGGGTCACAGTGATCCAATACAAAAGAACAGCAGAATAAAATGTGGTAAAACTGAGCAAAAGTAAACCTAATTACCAATAAAGACCCAAAATAATAACAAACATAATACATTGAATGAACAGAGAGCAAAATAGAAAAAAATCACTGAAGCACTTACCTTGACCTCTCCTACCTTATCCTCTGATTTCTCAGTACAATCCAGCCCACCCATTTTACTAATGCCAACCTACACACTGCACCTCGGTCTCATTATTCTGCAACCGATCCCTCATCCACATCTTGCCTCTGGCCTGGACCTCTTTCCTTCTTCATAACTAACAGACTCTTCCCACCTTCAAAGCCTTATTAAAAATACATCAACTCCAAGAGGGCTTCCCCAACTAAGCCTTCATTTTCTCTTCCCCCACTCCCTTCTGCATCACCCTTGCACTAGGGTTTGCACCCTTCATTCACCCCTCTCAGCCTCATAGCACTTATATACATAGCTGTAATTTAATTTATTCATATTAATGTCTGTCTTTCCCTCATTATGAGCACAGGGAATGTGTCTCCAGAGAAGCAGCATGGCCTAGTGGAAACAGCATAGTCCAGAGAGTCACAGAACTTGGGTTCTAATTCCGGCTCCATCACTTATTTGCTGTGTGACCCTGGGCACGTCACTTCACTTCTCTGTGCCTCAGTTATCTCATCTGTAAAATGTGGATCAATACTGTCAACCAGGTGTGGGACAGGAACTGTATCCAACCAGATAAGCTTGGATCTACTCCAGTGCTGGCACATAGTAAGAACTTAACAAATACCATTTAAAAAAACCAAAAACTATTTTACATTGTACTCTCCCAAGTGCTTTGTACAGTGTCCTGCAAATGGTAAATGCTCACCCTTGTCTGTTGTGTGACCTTAGGCAAGTCACTTAACTTCTCTGTGCCTCAGTTACCATGTGGGACAGCAACTGTGTCCAACCTGTGTCCAACCTGGGGAAGCAGTGTGGCTCAGTGGAAAGAGCATGGGCTTTGGAATCAGAGATCATGGGTTCAAACCCCGGCTCTGCCAATTGTCAGCTGTGTGACTTTGAGCAAGTCACTTAACTTCTCTTTGCTTCAGTTACCTCATCTGTAAAATGGGGATTATGACTGTGAGCCCACCGTGGGACAACCTGATCACCTTGAAACCTCCCCAGCATTTAGAACAGTGCTTTGCACATAGTAAGCACTTAGTAAATGCCATTATTATTATTACCTTTATTTACCAGTCCTTAATACTACTTAATACTACTACTAAGAATAATAATAATATTCATGGTATTATTTGTTAAGTGCTAACTAGGTGCCAGGCACTGTATTAAGCACTAGAGGGGATACAAGCAAATTGAGTTGGACACAGTCCCTGTCCCACGTGGGGCTCACAGTCTTAATCACCATTTTACAGATGAGGTAACTGAGGCAAGAGAAGTTAAGTGCCGTGCCCATGGCCACACAGCCGACTAGTAGCAGAACCAGGATTAGAACCCATGACCTTCTGAATCCCAGGCACATGCTCTATCCACTATGCCATGCTGTTTAGAACAGTGCTTGGCACATAGTAAGCCCTTAACAAATACATTCTATGTAGTATTATTATATGCAATTGATTCATTGACTGAAAAATCAAAAAAGGAAACAAATATCAGGTGCCAGAAGATCCAATTAGTAGAGGCCCCCCAGGTTCCCAGACACTCCCAAAGCTCTGATCACGTATATACTTGCCACAGATTACTGCTAAGAGGGAAGAGGTTTTGGGGGGGCTGGTCAGTGACACCTCAATCAAGCAGCAGGAATGCCCAGTAGATCAGTCTTGAGCTGGAGACACGTCCTTCCTTCACCCTTCTGATACAAGATATTTGAAAGGGGGATGGGTTAATATATAACACCACTGCGTCAGGTCCGGTAGCATTCACAAGGCACTTTACAGTGCAGAACATGACCAGCATTGTCCTTTTTCAGCCATGATAGTTTTCTTCCACAAACGTCAAAACCCCTGAGGCATAAACAATGTGTCTTCCTTGATGACCTATGACTGTGGATAAGATCTTCTCATTGGGGGCCAATTCCTGGACAAAAGACTTCTCCTGAGTGGGCTGGGCCTGGCAGGTCTTTCCGTAGGGCTTCCTTGAGGTCAAGGATGCTTGATTCTGTCCTATTGTCTTTTCCATCCCAACGCCTTTGGTAGGAGCCAGTACGAGGGGCCCACTAGTGCTGCTTAGCCTCCTACGAAACCTCTGCATATCCAGAAAACCTGAACCCAATTCCTGAAATGGGGGTAGGGGCGGGCTCTGAAAGCTAGCCATCCTTTGCTAATCAGCAGAGAACCTTCCATGTTCCAGGCAGAGACCTAAATACCAAAACTGTGAATATCCCTGTTGAGAAGTAGCATTGTTTAGTGCGTAGTTCACGGGCCTGGAGTCCGGGGGACTTGAGTTCTCATCTGCCACTTGTCTGCTATGTGACCATGGGCAAGTCAGTTCACTTCTCTGTGCCTAATTTACCTCATCTGTAAAATGGGGATTAATACTGTAAGCTAGTTATGCAACAGGGACCATATCAAAACTGATAATATTGCGTTTACTTCAATGCTTAGTATAGCTCCTGGTGGAAAAAAGGATTTACTGGAACAGTGTAAATCCTTCTTTTAGAATTGGCTCCATCAGGCTTTCCAGAACTTCCAAGTGTTCCTCCCAGTTTTGTCACTATTATCCTGTCATCCAAATATTAGATGATGCAATTATGATGGGAAAAATCTACCGACACATTTTCTGCAGGTCTGTGGAATATGGAGAATTTCAGAAGTTTGTGGAAACCAGGTCTTCGAATACTGTTGACCTTCAGATGTGAAGTAGAACATATCCTAGCAGGTGGAGCCTGATTTGATGAAACCCAAAACTAATGTCCCTGAGGGCATATCCCCAGGCTTCTGCGGTAATATCTGGCTAGCACTTCCATTTGAGGGACAAAAATGGGAGTAGAGAGCTGAGTCATTCAGTTGAATCTGTGATGATCGATTGTCAATTGCGAACTCTGACAACCCTTCTCTATCAGCCAAGAGCTATTGGTCCGGGGTAATAATAATAATAATAATAATAATAATAATAATAATAATAATAATAATAATAATAATAATAATGGCATGTGTTAAGTGCTTGCTATGCGCCAGGCAATGATCCCAGCCTCAACACTTCTTCGACCAATAGTGACTTTATGGTGGCCCAAAAGGGAGAGGTGGACTCACATGCATATAGATACTATATGTGAGATGGAAGGTCAGGCAGTACTCCATGGTATGTGTCCACACATCCACAGTTGTGTTTAGAACGTGAAAATATAACTTAATGTGTGGGGCAGAGTGCTCTGATTTCCACTTCCCTTTCATTGCCTACATCTAAACCTTCTAAATTAGACCTTCAGTATCACAGATGGCATGAACACTGGAGACTATAATTAACCCATCTATGGTGTTCATGCTCAGCTAAAGCTGGAAATTCTCCCCATCCACTGACCATGTTCCATTCTTTGAGCAGTTAATCAATTTTTTTTCCATCTGAAAGGTCATTTTTTCTTGGCCTGAAATTTTAAAATGAATGTTACCCATACAGACACCTGACACCAGGACAGGATTGTTTCTCAATTATCCTCTGGCTTCACCTCATTGTGAGCCCCCCATGGGACAACCTGATTACCTTGTAACCTCCCCAGTGCTTAGAGCAGTGCTTTGTACATAGTAAGCGCTTAATAAATGCCATTATTATTATTATTATTATTATTATTATTATTATTCTGTCCTGAAGAGATCTCCCTTTTCACCACCCAGTTAATCAATCAATCCCCCTTTATTCATTCATTCAATTCATTCAATCATATTTATTGAGCACTTACTATGTTTAGAGCACTGTACTAAGTGCTTGGGAAGTACAAGTTGGCAACATATAGAGATGGTCCCTACCCAACAATGGGCTCACAGTCTAGAAGGGGGAGACAGACAACAAAACAAAACATGTGGATAGGTGTCAAGTCATCAGAATAAATAGAAATAAAGCTAGATGCACATCATTAACGAAATAAAATAGTATATATGTACAAGTAAAATAAATAGAGTAATAAATCTGTACAAACATAGATACAGGTGCTGTGGGGAGGGAAAGGATGTAGGGCGGGAGGATGGGGAGGAGGAGAGGAAATAAGGGGCTCAGGCTGGGATGGCCTCCTGGAGGAGGTGAGCTCTCAGTAGATTGTATCTACCAATGTATCTACCAATAGTATAATGTACACTCCCAGGGGCTTAGTACATGCTGAGAAATAGCATGGCCTAGTGGACAGAGCACAGGCCTAGGAGTGAGAGGACCTGAGTTCTAATCCCAATTCTGCCACTTGTCTGAGGTGTGATCTTGGGCAAGTCACTTAACAATGCTGGGCCTCAGCTACCTCATTTGTAAAATGGGGAATAAGACTGTGAGCCCTCTGTGGGACAAGGACCATGTCCAATCCTATTATCTTGTAACTACTCCATCGCTTAGTACAGTGCCTGGCACATAATAAGCACTTAAATACCACAATTATCTTTATTATTAGTAGTACAGTGCTCTGCACACAGTAAGTGCTCAAAAAATGATTTATTGATGATTGATCAATCATAGTTATTGAGCATTTACTGTGTGCAGAACACTGTATTTAGTACTTGGCAGAATAATAATAACAATAATAATAATAATAATAATTATGGTATTTGTTAAGCACTTACTATGTGCAAAGCACTGTTCTAAGTGCTGGGGAGGTTACAATGTGATCAGGTTGTCCCACAGGGGGCTCACAGTTTTAATCCCCATTTAACAGACGAGGTAACTGAGGCACAGAGAAGTTAAGTGACTTGCCCAAAGTCATACAGCTGACAGTTGGCGGAGCCGAGATTTGAACCCATGACCTCTGACTCCAAAGCCCGTGCTCTTTCCACTGAGCCATGCTGCTTCTCAAACAACAGTGTTGGTACATGTTTCCTACCCAGAAGGAGCTGACAGTCCCTTTCCCCCAACAATGGTGATAGATAGGGTGGCCATTGATAATTTTACCATATACCAGACAAAAAAGCACATTTTGTGGAATTATGCAGAATTCACATGATCCTAAAGCATTTCTCTGGGAGGAAGCCTTAGGGCCCACTGTCCCCACCCCTCAACTCCTGGCGGTCGCCCCAAAATTGATCTCAGGTCAATGCGAAATCTCTCCTGCAGCATCTGAGTTGGGGGAATTCAGTGGCGAAGCTGTGGCAGGGGAGACTTGTCGATGAAATCATAAAAGCACACTAAATCATTTAGTTCCAATGGCAGACCATCTGAAATCGGGCCTGTCCTGTTTAAAATCAGGTAGCACCTACCCTACTTGATAGATAGCCTCAGATGGGTGACAGGACAGTTCCTTGTCCTTGAGGAGATTACAGTACAGTGACAATATAATTACAGCCTCATATGTGTTTTCAAAATTGCTAAGGTTGTAAAATTTCTATTCATATATGAAAGATGCACTGCCCACAGCATGCTTACCAGTGGCTCCTCCTTCCTGGTCCTCTGATCATTAGCTTACTTGACTGTGTTTTCAGCAAATAAATTCAATGTCTCCAAATAACAAATGCCCATGAAAACAAAATAAAGGAAAAAAAGATAAACAAAAAACAATGATACAAAATTTAATCAATATCTTACTGTATTTATTGCTTGATTTTTCACCCAGGATACCCTGATATTTTGGGGTCCATATAAGTTGATATATGATCATACATGGAGCAGGAACAAAGTCATTAGACCACACCTCTTGTAAGCTGACTGTTTTATTCTTCATTTTTTTAATCTAGATTCACTGGGTACAGGTAAACAGTATCTCTACTGTTTATTGGATTTGCTGCCTACTTATTTCCAATATTATCTAGTAGATCTTATTGCTGTCAGCATGATGTACTGAAAATATGGGAAGCAGCATTGCCTAGCAGATAGAGTGTGGGCCTGGGAGTAAGAAGGACTTGAGTTCTAATCCAAGCTCTGCCACTTGTCTGCTGTGTGACCTTGGAGAAGTCACTTCAGTTTTCTGTACCTCAGTTAACTAACTCATCTGAAAATGGGGATTAAAATTGTGAGCTCAATGTAGGACAGACTGTGTCCAACTCAGTTAATTTGTATCTACCCCAGTGTTTAGTACAGTGCGTGACATAGTAAGCACCTAACAAATACCACAATTATTATTATTATTATTAAAATGAAAAAGGTGGCAGTGTGCAACTGCAAGATCTGCCTTAACGCCATATGAGATTGCCACTTATGACAGGAGACTCTGTCGTCATTATTATCTACATTATATAAATGAGGAAACTGAGGCAACAGAAATTAAGTAGAAGCAGTAACTGTAATGTCATTTACTGAACATCTGAGCGCACACAATTTGCTAAGCACATAGCAAAAGAAGATGGACACACAAAGCTTACAATGGGAAAGTCAGATTTATAAAATTATTGATGAATAATGGGAACAGTAGTAGGAACTAAGATCAAATAGGCAGAGCAAATATGACAGGGTGAAAAAGAGAATACAATTATGTGTGTACATATATATATATATGTATATACACATATATGTGTGTGTGTGTGAGTGTGCATATGTGTGCATATGTGTGGTTGGGTATACAAATATAAGTTCTCAGGTTGGCTTTATGTTTGTTGGTATCAGTTGCTTGTCTAAGGTCACACAACAACAGCATGAGGAAGAATTGGGGCTACAACCTTGATCTTCTTTCATTCATTCATTCAATCATATTTGTTGAGTGCTTATTATGTGCAAAGCACTGTACTACGTACTTGGGAGAGTACAATATAAGAACAGACACTTTCCTGCACACAACGAGCTCACAGTCTAGAGGGGGAGACAGACATCAATATAAATAAATAGATAATTTAATAAATACATAAATTACAGATATATAGAGATATATACATATCTCTTCCTTCTAGACATATGCCGTATCCATGTTGTAACGCTTTAGCACAATCCCTGGCTTCCCACCGTCAGTCTCTCCCTCCACAAAAAAGCTTAATATTCTGTGTGTATGAAAGTCACACTTGCCAACAGTGATTGCCTCAGCATAATGGGACAACAAAATAGTAACAGCTAACGGCAAAATCGTTTGCTATTATGTTACCCTCCTACACTTGGAAACTGTTGGCAGGACCTAGTTGTGATTTTGTTCAGGCTCCCATTGGAAGCAGAGTTGAGGTCAAGGGGCTGAAAAGAAAGAAGAAACCCACCTGAGAACAACAATTATGCTAAGTGAAGTCTTTTAAATTCAGGAAAAAGGGCCTCTGTTTTTTTTCTTTCACTCTACCTACCTTGTTCAGAGTGTTCCACTAATAGTCTTGTGGAAGGAGCTAACCTGAGCTTTTTGTGTTACCCCTCCCTATCTTACCTTGCTGATCTCCAACTCCAACCCAGCTCATACATTTTTCTCCTTTAGCACCAACCTATTCTGTATAATAACAATAATAATAATAATTTTGGTATTTGCTAAGTGCTTACTACATGCCAAGCACTGTTCTAAGCACTGGAAGAGATACAAGGTAATCGGATTGTCCCACATGGGGCTCATAGTCTTCATCCACATTTTCCAGATGAGGTACCTGAGGCATAGAGAAGTTAAGTGACTTTCCCAAAGTCACACAGCTGATGAGTGGCAGAGCTGGGATTAGAACCCATGACCTCTGACTCCCAAGCCCGGGCTCTTTCCACTGAGCCACACTGCTTCTCTATTGCATTTATCTCTCAGCCAGCCACTTGCCCACATCCTCCCTCTGACGTGGGTGTGACTCCCTCCCCCTTCATGGCCAACAGACCACAACTCTGTTGTGTACAGGGGTACGTCTCTACCCCTGCTCTCTCTCCCTCCCTCCAGGCTCATATCTCCTCCTGCCTTCAGGACCTCTCCATCTGGATGTCTGCCCGCCATCTAAAACTCATGTCCAAGACTGAACTCCTTATCTTCCCTCCCAAACCCTGCCCTCTCCCTGACTTTCCCATCACTGTTGATGGAACTACCATCCTTTCCGTTTCACAAGCCCGCAACCTTGGTGTCATCCTCGACTCTGCTCTCTCGTTCACCTCTCACATCCAATCTGTCACCAAAACCTGCCGGCCTCACCTCCACAACATCGCCAAGATCCGCCCTTTCCTCTCCATCCAAACCGCTACCCTGCTCATTCAATCTCTCATCCTATCCAGACTGGATTACTGCATCAGCCTCCTCTCCAATCTCCCATCCTCCTGTCTCTCCCCACTTCAATCCATACTTCACGCCGCTGCCAGGATCATCTTTGTCCAGAAATGCTCTGGGCATGTTACTCCTGTCCTCGAAAATCTCCAGTGGCTACCAATCAACCTACGCATCAGGCAGAAACTCCTCACCCTGGGCTTCAAGGCTGTCCATCACCTCGCCCCCTCCTACCTCACCTCCCTTCTCTCCTTCTCCAGCCCAGCCCGCACCCTCCGCTCCTCTGCCACTAATCTCCTCACTGTGCCTCATTCTTGCCTGTCCCACTGTCGAGCCCCGGCCCACGTCATCCCCCTGGCCTGGAATGCCCTCCCTCTGCACATCTGCCAAGCTAGCTCTCTTCCTCCATTCAAAGCCCTACTGAGAGCTCACCTCCTCCAGGAGGCCTTCCCAGACTGAGCCCCCTCCTTCCTCTCCCCCTCCTCCCCGTCCCCATCCCCCCGCCTTACCTCCTTCCCCTCCCCGCAGCACCTGTATATATGTATATATGTTTGTACGTATTTATTACTCTATTAATTTATTTTACTTGTACCTATTTCTTCTATTTATTTTATTTTGTTAATATGTTTTGTTTTGTTGTCTATCTCCCCCTTCTAGACTGTGAGCCCGCGTTGGGTAGGGACCATCTCTATATGTTGCCAACTTGTACTTCCCAAGCACTTAGTACAGTGCTCTGCACACAGCAAGTGCTCAATAAAAATGATTGAATGAATGAACAAACTCTCCCCACCCTGAAAGCTTTATTAAAATCATGTCTCCTCCAAAGGACCCTTCATTTCCCTACTCCCTCTCCTTTCTGTATTGCCTATGCACTTGGATATTTACCCATTAAGCATCTGATATTCATCCCAACCTCAGCCCCATGGCATTTATGTACATATCCTTATACACTGCCATTTCCCCTATCTTTCATTTACTGCACCATCTCCCCTCTAGACTATAAACTAACTGTGGGCAGGGATTATGGCATAGTGGATAGGGGCACAGGAACAGGAGTCAGAAGGTTGTGGGTTCTAATCCCGACTCCACCACTTGTATGCTGTGTAACCTTGGGCAAGTCACTTAACTTCTTTATGCCTCAGTTACCTCATATGTAAAATGGGGATTGAGACTGTGAGGCCCACGTGGGATAAGGGACTGAATCCAACCAGATTTGTATATCCACTCCAGCACTTAGTACAGTGTCTGGAACATAGTATGCACTTAACACATACTGCCATTATTATTATTAATAATTAATATTAATTATCATTAATAATATTATTATTAATTATTATTATTAATAATAAGGTCTGTCCGTTGTACTCTCCCAGGTGCTTAGTAAAGTGCTTTGCAACCATCAGCACTCAAATGTCACTGATTGATTGAATAATTGATTTTTTTCTATTTCAGGAACTTTGTATAGATATGAGTTTGTGCTTGAGCAATGGCAGTGGAATTTACTAGGTTGTTAAACATTATGCTAATCCCTGGGGTCAATACAAGATAATCACGTTAGACACATATTTTGCTCTACTTGGGGCTCACATTCCAAGGGATGACAGATGCATAGAATGATGAGTGAATTACTAACAGCAACAAATTATCCAGAGAGGTGAAAATCATAGAGCAGGTCAGTGGTAAAGTTGGGATCAGTTTCCACGCACATCTCCTGACTCCCAGCCCAATTCTCATTACACTAAGCCATACTGCCTCCCAAAATAAATACTCTAATTGCTTGGAAGCTTTTCCTGGGAAATGACATGTTCAATGACACATTGAGAAGCAGCGTGGCTCAGTGGAAAGAGCCCGGGCTTTGAAGTCAGAGATCGTGAGTTCAAATCTCGGCTCCACCACTTGTCAGCTCTGTGACTTTGGGCCAGTCACTTCACTTCTCTGGGCCTCAGTAACCTCATCTGTAAAATGGGGATTAAGACTGTGAGCCCCACAGGGGACAACCTGATCACCTTATAACCTCCCCAGCACTTAGAACAGTAATTTGCACATAGTAAGTGCTTAATAAATGCCATTATTTTTTATTATTTATTATTATTCAAAACCCATTCCAGTCTAACAGCACAAAGACTCAAGGATGCTGCAAATTCTTAAATTGTTCAGCAGTATCAGAACATTAAGCCTGACAGTCTAAAAAATAGGGGATGTTGTTTTTAATGCACTAATTTTCAGGGACTATATAAATCACCAAAATATCTTTGTTAATTACACTAACTCCATAGAATCATAGAAAACAATCATCTAATTCACTCCTCTGTGAATAGCCTTGCACTGAAGCTATCACAAAAAGACAGTTATCTAATCTTTTCTCAAGAATCTCAGTGAAGGAGACTACACCGCCAGCAAAAACACATTCCATTTTATGACAAAGCTAATAATAATAATAAGGTGAATTCTTCTATCAGGTACCATTCAGTGAGATGAAATCTTCTCCCTGGTACCATTATTAACAATTCTGATCATTAAGATGAAAACTATAACTGAATTACGGGGCTGTGGCCATCACACTATCAAACAAAGCACTAATCTAATAAACAAAGAGAATCAGAAAGCTGAGCCAAGAAATCCAGTGCATAACTAACAGCCTAATGAATGTGGTTTCAGATAAACAATGTGAATGTTTAAGATCATGTTTACTATGAAGGTGTGCTTTGTGGAGGGTGTTATTCATCTACTTTGCAGTTGTGTGATTTCCTATCAAAACTGCTAAGTAAATGTTATTTTACATGATCTGCCTGCTACATTTAGTTTCAAATAAAAAGATAGAGTCCACCTAACAAATCATGGAAAAAAATCTAATTAAAAGTCCACCTTAGATAAAATCAATCACCTTCAGTCTTCACCAGTCCAGTAATTAACAGAACACACATAAAAACATATCTAATTCAAACGGCTTCATCCTTTTTGTTTACAGTAACACTATCAAATGTGGCTTTTCAATGGCTTGAGGTTGCTATCTAGTTGGATTAGATATGGGAAATCTAAACCATTGGAATTTGCTTAAAATTGGACTCTAGGTATTTAATGTTAAGACTTGTAGCCACTGTATATAATAAAATATTTGACAATTCTTATTGACAGTCAACCTAAAAGAAGTCATGTGTTGGGTATGTCAAACTCTTTGTGCCAATCACTTTTGCATAACAATCTCTCAGACTCCCAACAACTGGACAGAAGCTATATTGACAGAGCACACTTCAATTCAGTCAGATGTAATGTATTAGTTAACACCTGTAGGACAGCTGGTTGAAACAGACCAGCAGGCTCAGAGCCACCAGGAAGTGAAATGAAATGTCATGCTGGCCAGAGGAAGAAGGAAGAACCATGAAGCTAAGGGTTAACTTCAAATGTCGAAAGAAAAGTTCAAAATGCAATCAGTGCAGAAGGTTCCGTGACCTTGTTTGTGACGTCTGTACTCACTGGGAAGCTAGACGAACAGAATAGAGAAGCAATGTGGCCTAGTGGGAAGAACTCTTTAACCTAGAGTTTTCTTGGTAAAAATATGGCAGTGGTTTACCATTGCTGCCTTCTGCACAGTGAACTCGAGTCTTCGCCCTCGACTCTCTCCCGTGCCGCTCCTGCCCAGCATGGGTGAGTTTTGACTTGTAGCAGATTGCCTTCCACTTGCTAGCCACTGGCCAAGCTAGGAATGGGATGAGTAGGCCTCTGCTCGACTCTCCCTCCCATAGTTGGGACTGGTAGAGTACAGGAAACTCTCCAGGTGCAACCCTGAGAGGGGCAGTGCTTAGTATAGTTCATGGCATATAGTAATTGCTTAACAAAAAAACATAATTAAACCACAATTATAAGAATACTCAAAAGACAAGAGAGGAAAGGAAAGAAGAAACTGCACCAGCTCATCTAGACCCAGAGCACTTCCTTTTTGTCAGTGGTTCCAACTTACTGGTCATCTCCCAATCTAGAACCTCTCCTTCCAATGCTTCTTCCATAAGGGTATTTATCTTGGCAAATTCCCCCCACTCCCCCGACTCTCCCTTCTGTTCTTTTTCTACTTGAAGGTGAGCATTGCTCAGAAACCGGTATCCAAATAATAGTGCCTTTATTCCCACCCTTCAGCCTGATCATAGTGAATCATGAATCCTGTTGTGGGATTCAGTTCTTCATTATTCTGACTTAAGTGGCATTCAGTATCGTATGTGGAATTTAGACAAGAGTCTGTAAAAATCAGCTTTGATATCTTGTTTGGATAGTGAGGATCCCATGGTTCCATTTGAAAGATGAGAGGCTCATTTGGGCCCTTTGGTCAAGTGTGGTGGTCTACTTGTAACTGGCACGTAATGGAGAACTGAGGTTATTCCCAAATATTATGTGATCCCTAAAAAAAGGAATATTAATTTTATTTACTGGATTAGTTCTAAATGTTCTATCTCCCCTTTGCACCTTCCTCTGTAGATGTTGTATTTTCCCCTGAAGCTATAATAGGTATATCAAATGTAATTTCACAAAAACCTGGGGAGCTTAATATCGGCTCACCAAATGATTTTCAGAATTCTCGATTGCTCTCTTGACTTTAATTATACCTTACAAGAAAAGCTTTTGAGAGTAGTACTGCTGAGCAGGGAGATTTAAAAAAAAAATCATGGAACATAGTGCTGTCTTTAAACACAAAAACTCGCAGGTTAGACTGTGAGTCCACTGTTGGGTAGGGACTGTCTCTATATGTTGCCAACTTGTACTTTCCAAGCACTTAGTACAATGCTTTGCACACAGTAAGCGCTCAATAAATACAATTGATCGATTGATTGATTAACCTCAGCGCCATCACTTCACACTATTGCCCACCCATGATACTACTCAAATTTCGGTGAATGTGATGGTTAATAAGATAGAATGTCCTGTAACAAGGCAGGTGCCATGGGTAGATGACTTGAGGATCCACCTGATTCACCCTAGGGTGGTGGATGCCATCCTAGAACACTATTCCTTTCCCTCTCCACTAAGACAGATCAGATCAGTCAATCAGTCATTCAGTCAATCGTATTTACTGAGAGCTTACTGTATGCAGAGCACCATAATAAATGCTTGGGAGAGTACAATACAACAATATAACAGACACATTCCCTGTCACTAAGAGCATAGTCTAGAGACAGACATCTATGCATAAATTACAGATATGTACAAAAGTGCTGCGGGGCTGGGAGGGGGGATTAATAAAGGGAGCAAGTTTGCTGCAGCCTCTTGGTGTCTAGCCTGGATTAGTGTCATCAGAAAACTGGGTTATGTCCTGGAACAGGACGTTCCCCAGTCGGCAATTATATTCCCAGAGGCTCAGTAAAAGCTGGACCAGCTCTCAAAATCCGTGACCCCTCTTCTTATCAAGCAGTCTATCACTTCCCCCTCCTTTAGATCATCTCTACTTGGATGTAGCACTGACACCTCAAACTTAGCATGTTGACATTGTGAACCACCCCTTTCTCCTAAAAAACTTTAACCAGCCTTGGCTTCTTTGACACTGTCCTCTATTGGTTCTCCTCCTATCCCTCTTATTGCTCCTTCTCAGTCTCATTTACAGGCTCCTCCTCTTCCTTTCACCCTCTAACAGTGAATCAATCAATCAATCAATCGTATTTATTGAGTGCTTACTGTGTGCAGAGCACTGTACTAAGCGCTGGGGAAATACAAGTTGGCAACATATGGAGACAGTCCCTACTCAAACAGTGGGCTCACAGTCTAGAAGGGGGAGACAGAGAACAAAACCAAACATATTAACAAAATAAAATAAATAGAATAGATATGTACAAGTAAAATAAATAAATAAATAGAGTAATAAATATGTACGTACATATATACAGGTGCTGTGGGGAAGGGAAGGAGGTAAGGCAGTGGAGATGGAGAGGGGGAGGAGGGGGAGAGGAAGGAGGGGGCTCAGTCTGGGAAGGCCTCCTGGAGGAGGTGAGCTCTCAGTAGGGCCTTGAAGGGAGGAAGAGAGCTAGCTTGGCAGATGTTGGGAGGGAGGACATTTCAGGCCCGGGGGATGACGTGGGCCAGGGGTCAATGGTGGGACAGGCGAGAATGAGGCATGGTGAGGAGATTAGCGGCAGAGGAGCAGAGGGTGTGGGCTGGGCTGTAGAAGGAGAGAAGAGAGGTGAGGTAGGAGGGGGTGAGGTGACGGAGAGCCTTGAAGCTGAGTGTGGGAGTTTTTGCCTGATGCGTAGGTTGATTGGTAGCCACTGGAGATTTTTGAGGAGGGGAGTAACATGCCCAGAGCATTTCTGGACAAAGACAATCCAGGCAGCGGCGTGAAGTATGGATTGAAGTGGGGAGAGACATGAGGATGGGAGATCGGAGAGGAGGCTGATACAGTAGTCCAGATGGGATAGGATGAGAGCTTTAACAAGCAGTGTAGCGGTTTGGATGGAGAGGAAAGGGTGGATCTTGGCAATGTTGCGGAGCTGAGACCGGCAGGTTTTGGTGACGGCTTGGATATGAGGGGTGAACGAGAGCGTGGAGTCGAGGATGACACCAAGGTTGCGGGCCTGTGTGATGGGAAGTATGGTAGTGCCGTCAACAGTAATGGGAAAGTCAGGGAGAGGGCAGGGTTTGGGAGGGAAGACAAGGAGTTCAGTCTTGGACATGCTGAGTTTTAGGTGGTGGGCAGACATCCAGATGGAGATGTCCTGAAGGCAGGAGGAGATGCGAGCATCAGCCTGCATCAGCCTTCTCTCTTATCTCCCATCCTCGTGTCTCTCTCCACTTCAATCCATACTTCATGCTGCTGCCTGGATTATCTTTGTCCAGAAACGCTCTGGGCATATTACTCCCCTCCTCAAAAATCTCCAGTGGCTACCAATCAATCTGCGCATCAGGCAGAAACTCCTCACCCTCGGCTTCAAGGCTCTCCATCACCTCGCCCCCGCCTACCTCACCTCCCTTCTCTCCTTCTCCAGCCCAGCCCGCACCCTCCGCTCCTCCGCCGCTAATCTCCTCACCGTACCTCGTTCTGGCCTGTCCCGCCATCAACCCCCGGCCCACGTCATCCCCCGGGCCTGGAATGCCCTCCCTCTGCCCATCCACCAAGCTAGCTCTCTTCCTCCCTTCAAGGCCCTGCTGAGAGCTCACCGCCTCCAGGAGGCCTTCCCAGACTGAGCCCCTTCCTTCCTCTCCCCCTCGTCCCCCCTCCATCCCCCCCACCTTACCTCCTTCCCTTCCCCACAGCACCTGTATATATGTATATATGTTTGTACATATTTATTACTCTATTTATTTTACTTGTACATATCTATTCTATTTATTTTATTTTGTTAGTATGTTCGGTTTTGTTCTCTGTCTCCCCCTTTTAGACTGTGAGCCCACTGTTGGGTAGGGACTGTCTCTATATGTTGACAATTTGTACTTCCCAAGCGCTTAGTACAGTGCTCTGCACATAGAAAGCGCTCAATAAATACGATTGATGATGATGATGCGAGCCTGGAGCAAGGGGCAGAGAGCAGGGGCAGAGATGTAGATGTGGGTGTCATCAGCATAGAGATGATAGTTGAAGCCATGGGAGCGAATGAGGTCACCAAGGGAGTGAGTGTAGATGGAGAACAGAAGGGGACCAAGAACTGAACCTTGAGGAACCCCCACAGTAAGGGGGGTGAAAGAAGTGGGGCCTCAAAGCTTAGTATGGGATCCCCTTCTATTCTCCACCTACACCCATTCCTTTGAAGAATTCATTCATTATCATGGCTCCAGTTACCATTTCTATTCAGAGGATTCCTACATTTACATCTCCAGCCATGACCAGTCTCCTTTTCTTCAGTCTTGCATTTCCTCCTCCTTTCAGGACATCTCTGCCTGAATATCCCACGAACACCTCAAACTAAACATGTCCAAAGCAGAACTCCTTATCTTTCCCCTAAAAACCTTGTCCTCTTCCTGTCTTTCCCATCACTAGAGAGAATACCACTATCCTCCCTATCTCACAAACACTAATCTTGGCATTGCCCTCAACTGATCTCCCTCATACAACCACATAGTCAATCTGTCAGTTCTATCTTCACAGCACTGAAGCATTGGTAAAATCCTCCCTTTCCTCTCCACCAAAACTTCTGCCACATTAATCGAGCACCTATGCTATCCCACCTTGGTTACTGTACCTGCCTCCTCACTGACTTTCCTGACCTCCTTCCTCCTGTCTCTCTCCATTCGAGTCCATATTTCACTTTGCTGTCCAAAACATTTTTCTAAAAAAAGTTCAGTCCATGTTTACCCACTCTTCGAGAACCTCCAATGATTATCCATCCACCTCCACATCAAGCAAAAATTATTTACCATCAGCTTTAAAGCACTCAATCAGCTTGCCCTACCAGCCATCATATTCATTTTACTCCCCTAGCACCATCTTGCGTATTGTGTCCTGACCTTGTTTATCTCACCACCAACCCCTTTCCCACATCCTCCCTCTAGCCTGGAACTCATTCCCATCTGGATAAACCAGACCACCACTGTACTCCACCTTCAAAGTCTTATTAAGATCACATCTCCTCTAAGAGCCCTTCCTTGATTAAGATCTCTTTTCCCTGACTCCGTCTTCCTTATGTATCATTTGTGACCTTGGAAACTGAACTTTTCGGCATCTGATATTCACCTCAACTTCAGCCCACAGCAATTACGTTCATATCTCTGTCCTCCACCTCTAAACTGGAAGCTCACTGTGGGCAATGAACATGTCTTCTAACTCTGTTGCACTGTATGCTCCCAAGCACTTAGGACACTGCTCTACACATAGTATGTGCTCAATAGATACTATGATGAATAGCAGTGCCACTTTCCAGATTATTAACTCTATGGAATTAAGGGCTTGATTGGACACAGCATCATATGCTTAAGGGAACTCTATTTTTAGGGCATTATTCAGAGTGTCTTCGCATAGAACGCCTCCATAGATTTATATTTCAGTACTGCCAAATGAAAGTTTGATATAACTGAAATTAACATCCCTCCATGACCAAAGCTCAGGCCAGAATTAGTAAGATTAGGTCTTATTCAGACAATCAGCTCCTGAAATTCTGTCCAATACAACCCACCCCCCATTCTCCCCACTTTTAGCATACCTTTATATTTCCAACTAACTGATTTATCTAAACCCTTGCTGTGTGCCTGCCATACAGCAAGTAAAACTCCAATACTGACAAGCCAGCACAGTGTAAATTATGCACAGTTCACTGTACTTGAGCTGCAAAACACAACAGGCAGCCTAGCAATCATTCCATTCACTGGTCTTATCTGAAATTTCTGATGGAATATTGTTACAAGAGGCAAATTGAATTGTTCGTGCTATCCAAATAAAGTTTACATTTTTAGAGGAAAACCTACAACAATATATATGTCTCCATCTATACAAGCTTAGAATGTGAAAAAGTGAAAACAAAATTGAAGATTAATTTGGTGAGATTGTACTGAACGAGGTAGCCCACTGCATAATCTGAGGCAGAAAAACAAACAGACTTCTGTTTCAGTTTATGCTATGAGCTGTCTTGCATACTGTAGGCTGTAACGTAGAGTGTGAGAGAATTGTATTCATTTTGTTTCACAGAGTTAAGCCAATCACGACAAATACTGTTAACTCTGGTTAAAGAACATACTGGGTGATGTGGAAATGTTAATGAGAATTTGGAAAATTTTTAAAGCATTTTTTCTAGGTTTTAGGATAACAATATAACTTAAAGAGTTAGGAATGTTCTAGAGGCATCAGGAAATTCTGCAGTAGAGAGCAGAGAAGGAAGGAAGTATGTCAGTTGTAATTAAGCAAGTGATAAAGCAAAGTTTATTGTGATTGATAAAACCTGCACACACCTAGATTGTTTCCCAGGGAAGATCCACATATCATGGTAGGAAGCAAGAGTGAATTGGATACAAACTGTGAAGAAAAATACTTAATTTAGACTCAAGACATCTCCAAAACAGTTTCAGAATGTCTTCCTCTACACCCCAATTTATACCACACTGGTACAAGCACTTGTCATACCCTGCCTCAACCTCTGCATCAGCCTCCCCAGTGATTTCTCTGACTTCAGTCTCTCCCCTCTCTGGTTCATATTTCACTCACCTGCTTATAACATTTTTCTAAAAAAAAATTTCTGCATACACTCCTCCTTTCCTCAAGTACCTCCAATGGTTGCCCATCCATCTCTACAATAAGAAAAAACTCCTCACTATCGAATTTGAGACTAAATCAGCTCTCTACTCCCTACCTACCCTCCCTCCTCTCCCACTACAACCCAGCGCAAATGCTTTACACTTTTAATATCAACCTAGTCACTGTGTTTCATTCTCATCTTTCTTGCCGTCTAAAACTGGATCTTGGTCTTGCCCTTCCTCCTACCTGGAACTCCTTCCGTTTGCATATCCCACAGACCACCACTCTTCCCATCTTCAAAGCCCTAGTAAAATCACATCCACTTCCTTCAATCAACCACACAATCGAATTTATTAAGTGCTTCTGTGTGCAGAACCCTGTATAAAGTGCTTGGGAGGGTACAATAAAACAGATTTGTAGATATGTTCCCTGACCATAAGGAGACTACAGTATAGAGGAGAAGACAGACATCGAAATAAATTGTGGATAGCTATATAAATGCTGTGGGGCTGAGGGTGGGGTAAATTAAGGGTACAAATTCAAGTACAAGGGTGATGCAAAAAGGGGAAAGAGTAATAAGTACTAAGCTCTTATCCCTGCTGTGTTGACCAGTTCCAGCCTCTGCATTATGGGCATTGTTTTTTGTACTTTCTGTCCTATAATTCTTAATAATTCATTTATTCATCCAATCACATTAAGTACTTACTGTGTGCAGAGCACTGTACAAAGTCCTTGGGAAAGTAGACTACAGCAATAAAGAGTGACAGTCCCTGCCCACAACAAACTCACAGTCTAGAGTTGGGGAGACAGACATCAATAGAAATGAATAAAATTACATATATATATTATAATAATAATGGCATTTCTTAAGTGCTTACTATGTGCAAAGCACTGTTCTAAGCTCTGGGAAAGTTACAAGGTGATCAGGTTGTCCCACGGGGGGTTCGCAGTCTTAATCCCCATTTTACAGATGAGGGAACTGAGGCACAGAGAAGTTACATGACTTGCCCAAAGTCAGAAAGCTGACAAGTGTAAGTGTATATGTAAGTGTTGTGGGGCTGGTGGTGGGTGGGAAGAGCAAAGAGAGCAAGTCAGGGTGATGTAGAAGGGAGTGGAGGATGAGGAAAAGTGGGGCTTAGTCCAGGAAGGCCTCTTGGAGGAGATCTGCCTTCAATGAGGCTTTGAATAGGGGGACAGTAATTGTCTGTTGGATTTGAGGAGGAAGGGCATTCCAGGCCAGAGGCAGGACGTGGTCCAGAGGTCAGAGGTGGGACAGGTGAGATCGAGGCACAGTGAGAAGTTTGGCACTAGGGGAGCAACGGGGAAGCAGTGTGGCTCAGTGGAAAGAGCATGGGCTTTGGAGTCAGAGGTCAGGGGTTCAAATCCCGGCTCCACCACTTGTCAGCTGTGTGACTTTGAGCAAGTCACTTCACTTCTCTGGGCCTCAGTTACCTCATCTGTAAAATGGGGATTAAGACTGTGAGCCCCCCATGGGACAACCTGATCACCTTGTAACTTCCCCAGTGCTTAGAACAGTGCTTTGCACACAGTAAGCACTTAATAAATGCCATTATTATTATTATTATTATTATTATTAAAGTATGCAGGCTGGGTTGAAGAAGGAGAGAAGTGAGGTGAGGTAGTAGGAGGCGAGGTGATGGAGTGCTTAAAAGCCAATGGTGAGGAGGTTTTTTTGATAGGGAAGCAGTGTGGCTTACTGGAAAGAGAGCAGGCTTGGGAGTCAGAGGTCATGGATTCTAATCCCAACTCTGCCACTTATCAGCCGTGTGACTTTGGGCAAGTCACTTAACTTCTCTGTGCCTCAGGTGCCTCATCTGTAAAATGGGGATTAAAACTGTGAGCCCCACATAGGACAACCTGATTACCTTGTACCTACCACAGCGCTCAGAACAGTGCATGGCACCTATTAAGTGTTTAACAAATACCATCATTATTATTATAGGCAAGCACTGGAGATTTTTGAGGAGAAGAGTGACATGTCCTGAACGTTTTTGTAGAAAGAGGCTCTGGACAGTGGACTGAAATATGGGCTGGAGTGGGAATAGACAGTTGAGAGGTCAGCATGGAGGCTGATACAGTAATCTAGAAGGGGCAGGATGAGAGATGATATTAACATGGAGTAGCATGCATTGGATTAGGGTTAGGACATCCTGGAGGTTTGGGTTTAAGTCTCCAGATGAGTGAGGCTCCTGCCCCTGATGAGGAGAATGTACATTGAGAGACCCTGCAACTGAATAAAAGAGGGAATGAGACTGGAGCTTGAGATCCACTGAGAGAAGGGAGAAAGGATCAGGAGAATGAGAGCCCCAGAAGACCTACAGAGAAGTACAGAAGGTCCTGGGATACAAAGTATAGAACCAGGGAAAGGTGGTTTGAACTGCATTTATTTTCACTGTTCCTTCAGTATGGAACTACTAAACATTACTGAGCTCTCTGATCTTGGTGTCTGTCTGCAGTAGGGCAGGAAGAGAATCTCCAGGTGCTGGGGATTTACATGGACCAGGAAAACCACAGAATGGGGAGGGATGTTTTTTCCACAAATATCCTGTAAGCAGTTCAAAGAGGGGGACAGTAGACTGATCCCTGCCCCCCCGCCCCCCTTCCCCAAGGAACTTCAGAGGGATGCCTGAGTTTCATCAGAGAGTAGTAGCAGCATTGGGAGTGCATAGACTTGGGGAGCATTGAGAAGAAAAGGTCACTAAACTTGTTTAGGAATGACTGGAAGGCTAAAATGATATCTCCTCTGGGAAGCCTCCCCTGACTAAAATCTCATCACCCTCCAACCTGTTTTTCCCTTCCTACTCATTTTTTTAAATTGTGTTTAAGTGCTTACTATGTACCAGGCACTGTACCAAGCACAGGGTTATATGCAAGTTAATGAGGTTGGACACAGTCCATCCCCCAGATGGAGCTCATAGACTTAATTCACATTTTACAGATGAGGTAACTGAGGCATAGTGAAGTGATTTGCCCAAGGTCACACAGTTGACACATGATGGATGCGGGATTAGAACTCAAGTACTCCTGACTCCCAGGACCTTGCTCTATCCACTAGCTCACACTGTCCTACTCCCTCACTGATACACTTTTAAAAATCATATCTCCTCTAGGAAGCCTACCCTGACTGTGCTCTCAGCCCCCACCTTATTTTTCCTCCATACTGTCTCATTCATCCATGTAATCCCACCCCTAAACACTTAGGCACTAACCCATCTGCACCCTCAGAACACTTATGTGTGTATCCTCATATGTTAGCTTCCCTTTCCTGCACTGTTTCTACTGAGTGTCTACTAAGGGGAAAACACTGAATTCAGGGCTTAAGGAAGTTAAACAGAAGACACATGGTCCTTGCCCTCAAGGAATTTGCAATCTAATGTGGGAAATAGACACAATTATTTACAAGGAGTGGGAGGAGAAAGGGGTATATTAGGAAGTTGTACAAATGTGTCAGTATGAAATAGATACAACATAATTGAATCTACAAATAAATATGCTTATAGATATTCATTCCTGAAAGAAAACAGAATAAATTGAAGAGGATGCTCAGAAGTTTCCAAAGCTGAACTCCTAAATCAAAAGAGGAAGAAGTTTTAATCTAGCAGAGATGGAAAAAGGTAAATCAATCTATCAATGATAATTATTGAGCAAATAAAGTGTACAGAACTTGGCTAAGTGCTAAGAGTAAAATACAACAGAATTGGTAGGCACATTCCTTGACCACAACAAGCTTACAGTTTAGAAGGTTAGACAGACATTAAATAAATAGAATATGGATATGTACAAAATGTCATGGGGCTGAGTAGAATGTCATCTTAGTCCAGATCTTTAATAGCTACTATTTACCAAAAGATAACACAATCTTTTTTATCTATTTTCATTTGTTATTCTATATCTCTTTTGAAGGAGAAAAGTAAAGCATAACAAACTTAAGTGCTTTGTGCAGGGTTCACAAGTAAATCAGTAGTAGAGTTAAAATTAGTGTGTAGCTCTCCTGGTGCTTTCTCCATAGCCCATTTTTTTTCTCATGGATGTGGAAAATTAGAAAAAGGACAATAACCTGAGGCATAGTACAAAGCTAAGGGTCAGAAAAAGTTGAAACGATACTAAAACTCTCTTTTTAGAAATGACTGTCTTAGGGCAGAAATGAAAAGTGCTAAAATCATTTGCTAAACCAAATCAAGACGGTTGTGAAAAAGGCTAGAAAATTTTGAGCAAATAATGTCTGACTCTAGAAAGATAAATATTAATGTCTGTTTGTGGTGGAAGACCTACTGCTTATGGCAAAACCATTTTTAATAGCTCAGATGAAATCTCAATTTTTAGGGCTGAAAGGTGGCTTTTTCTCCCTTTGGTTCCTTTGTCAGATCTGATATGATCAATTTAAGTGAATCCAAAAGTTAACCATTGCTGAATCCTTATCAGCTCTCTTAAGTTCTCTGCTATTTAGGTACTTACAGTAATTTACTGGACTTGGGCTCTCAAAACACTTCAGAGTAGCAGTGCAAAAAGTGAAGGGAGGGCTTGGGAGAGAAGCAAAAGCTATGCATTCTGTTGAGCATCTGTCAACATAAGCGTTCCTGTATCCCAGTCCCCAAGGTAGGGATAGGCATAGGTGATTCCCCCAAATATTTATTTTTCCTGCTTGACTACCATAGATACATTTGTAATGTCCCATGGCTAATAAGTCCTGGTTCTAACCTGTACAAAAATAGATTTTCCATGTGGACATAACCACTGTAAGGTCTGAAGTTATATTACAGCTACACCAGCAAAATTGCTCTAACTGCTGATGAATTCAACCAATGCCCAATCATGATCTTGTACAAACTCCACTCAGGAATGATTGTTAATATACTCACTACATAGGGCTGAGAATACCAAATTCAAGTGCTTCAGGATATTTAAAATTCTCCAAAACATGATTTTCCTGAATAATATCCACTCTAGTGTTATATTGTACTGTCTCCATTAAGCTCTTATAGAGTACTTATGAAATCTTAATATAAATTGGTAATCATGATAATTCATGATGATGACAATGATCATGATGAAGACTGACAACAGTGAGCAGGGAATTATGCATCAGACTTGATAATGTGATGATGATGATGATTATCATTAGAATTGTTACTATCAGTGTTGCCTTATTTCTCCTCCTCCACCTCAAAATTATGTTCCTTGAAGAAACTTTGCCGGTATCATAAATGATTGTCCTATGGTATGCATTTTCACCTATGTTTTTCATGTTATAAATTAGGATCCATTTTAAGATTTGAGGAAAGTCTTAGATTTTGAAACTTTTCCTTCATGATATTGAGACTGGGTCCACTCAAAGGTATAACACCGACAAGGACTAAGACTGATGAACACCTTATGTTCAGAGCAAGCCAAGGAAGTTTCAGGATTGAAAACTTCAGGAAGTATCCAGGCAATAACCCTACTAAACTAGATCCCCAACAGAGTGATAGCCAATGTCAAGATTTATTCCATTTTACAAATTGGGAAGAGTCGTAACACAAGATACAAGATGAGATATACAGAATGGTATTTTAAGTGACTGAGGCTTAAAACTTCAAATGCCAAGCTTAATTACCTGATTATAAAAATGTGTTTACCATGGGTTTGGGCATGTGGCTATTCTGAACATTGTTTGGGGGAAGTGAATGGAAAAGGGTTTAAACTGAAATAACCCCAAATTAACTCACCCAAGTTTCTTTTCCTAACAAATGTAGTTCTAGCATGAAAAATACCACATGGAGCTTTTTTAGCTGGGACGCAGAGCAGCAGATAGAGAGGGACACCACAGTACAGAGAGGAAAGTAAAATAAAGCTCCTCTATGAGAAAACTCCACTATGCCCACAGGGAAATTGAGCTTTCCCAGTATAGGCAGAGAAGCCGAGGCTGAATTCCTCCCAGAATATATCCCAATAAGTTCTAGGCACTGTAGGCAAAACCAGCTTCTTTGCATTATAGGTTTTGTAGTTTCTGCTCTCTTTCTTGTTATTCTCAATCATTCAATAAATCAGTGGTATTTTTTGAGATTTACTATTTGCAGAGTACTGCACTAAACCACTTGGTAGACATAATTCCTGCCCACAAAGAGCTTACAGTCCAGTGTCTGTCTCCTCTTAAGCCTATTAGAAAAGTGTTTTTAGATCACCACTATGACTGTAAATTTGCTAATAGAAAATAATATGAAATTATTTTACATATTATATATTGCAATGTTAAATGTCATTAAACCATTGTTCAATACTTTAAAAGTAAAGGCTTGGCATAACAAAATTAAATAAATGAGGAACTGAATTATTATTATGAGAAGCAGAAAATTGTCTCCAGAATACAGTAGAGAATTTTTCCATTTTAAGGAAGAATTGTCTAATTTAGCTAGATTATCAGCCTTCTACATTTCTTCCTAATGCATATTATAGCAGGCTAATGCCTTCTGAATGACACTGCATACATCTGAATTCTTCTCTACATTAAGGTGTTGTTGAATCCTATTTAGAACTATCTGAATCAAAGCATTTTAATCCCAAGATTTTAGTCTTTGCTAGTGCAACCATAGTTTCTTCAGCATCTTGCATTGATACAAGGGATCAGTTTCTCACTGGACAATGATAACCACACATGAGACAATCTGCATCATCATTTTCTAAATTAAATTGCCTTCTTTGTTTTCCTGCCCAGAGGTTTCTTCAACACCTTGAAAACTAAACAGTAAGTGTTGGCAAAACTTCATCCAAGATCTATTCATTGTTGATTGTTTACCCTCAGCCCAAGAAGGGTGCGGTTGAGGGAAGGGGTAATGTATTTGCACATGATAGATACCATTGGGTTGGAATAGTAGGCAGTTAGCCTTTAGCATGGGTAAAGCATCCATGTAATCCCGGTTCATTCAATTATTCAATTGTACTTATTGAGCGCTTACTGTGTGCAGAACACTGTACTAAGCACTTGGGAAGTACAAGTCAGCAACATATAGAGACGGTCCCTACCCAACAACGGGCTCACAGTCTAGAAGGGGAAGACAGACAACAAAACAAGTAGACAGGTGTCAAAACCGTCAGAATAAATAGAATTATAGTTATATGCACATCAATAAAATAGAGTAGTAAATATGTACAAGTAAAATAAGTAGAGTAATAAATATGTACAAATATACACAAGTGCTGTGGGGAGAGGAAGAGGAGAGGAAAAAGGGAGTGCAGTCTCGGAAGGCCTCCTGGAGGAGGTGAGCTCTCAGAAGGACTTTGAAGGGACGGTTGTATCCCCAGCCTGACTGGATTGAGGAGCGATTGTAACCAGGACTATGCCAGTTCACTAGAGATTAGCATGTGGATGAAAAGGTATAATTCATCTTTTACATTCTGCAATGCATTACCTGGAGCATGGATATTATTGTCATATTTAGCCAGGGGCTTGAGAGAGGACTATGATTCATATTCAGAGGGAAGTTCTCTAACTTTTTAAACTCTTTCCAGCATCAAATTCTTCTAATGTATTAACTAATGTGTTAATAAAATGGTACCCTTTATTCAAGCCTTCCTTCTTTCCCAAGTTGAGCTCTTTCCTCATCCATATGCAACATTTTAGTTTTCTTTGGTTGGATTTCTCTGCTGAATTCTTCCTCTTGTAAAGAGGGAATGCAGGATTACTGTGTAAATAAATTATCTCCAGTGAGGAGAAGTTGAGATGGACCAGGCCAGAGGAAAGTGCTTTCACCTAGTTTGAAAGCCTCAACTATCTTCAGTACATTTCAACAAATTATTTTAATCAATCCTAAAATAAACCCTACTAGTCACACTTCATCACTAACTTCCAAGTTATCTCACACCTTTTATATTCAAATCTGTCAAGTGTCACAATCTTTAAAATATTTTTTTTTTCTGGATAAAGATGACGTTCAGAGGAATTTAGTCACAAAAGCTATTGTTTTAATATAAAAGACAGGACTAGGATTTAGAATTACATTGAAAAGACAATGCCTAAGATAGATTTCTTTTATCATTTTTATTCTTCATTCCATCTAGGTAGGAATAAAGAATTGACAAACTATTTTTGATCAGGAATCCAAAGGAGAAAAGGGGGCTTGCTAATAGCGTCTTACATTAAAATCCTAGGTGAATGGAGGAAAGCTTGGCATTCTATATGCATCCCGTATAAAAACCTAAGATTCGTTAAACAAAGAACAAAGACAAAACTTAATGTTGGAGAAAAGCCAGGCAATCTAACATCTTCTCTGTCACAGAAAAAAGCTGAGGCTAAAAGAAGGGTTGTAGCAAGAGACAGGGGCTGGAATAAATTTAACCTATATTTGGTGCCAGCCTCAACTCCTCACTCTTTCAGAGTAACAAAAAAAAAACAAAAAACAAAAAACTGCACCATTCTACAAGTTTCTCCTTCAGAACATTTCATGGTTTTGCCTCTTCCTCTCTACCCAGTCACCAACTTGATTCACACTCTCCTCTTACAAGTAGACAAACTTATCAGCCTCCTCAGTGGTTTCTCCCCCTGAAGCCTCATTCATTTCAGTATGTATTAATCGCATTTCATCTTCCTGTAATGTCACTCGGCTCATGTTTCTCACTTCTAGAAAACCTCCAGTGGTTACCAGTCCCCCTCCACATCAAACAGGAACACTTTGAAGGCTTTCCATCAACCTTATCCATTTTATACATTGACTCTTCATCAGCTATTCACTAGATCATACTCTTTATTCCTCTCAAGCCCTCCTTTAAGGGAAGCAGTGTGGTCTGGTAGATAAAGCACTGCCCTGCGAATCAGAAGGACCTGAATTCTAATCCTGATCTGCCACTGGTCTGCTGGGTGACCTTGGGCTTGTTACCTCACTTCTTTGTGCCTCAGTTAACTCAACTGTAAAATGGGGATTAAGACTTTGAGCCCTATGTGAGACATGGACTGGGTCCAACCTGGCTAGTTTGAATCTACCCCAGTGCTTAGTACAGTGCCTGGCATATAGTAAGTGCCTAAGAAATGCAATAGACTGTGAGCCCATTGTTGGATAGGGATTGTCTCTGTTGCCCGAATTGTACTTTCCAAGTGCTTAGTACAGTGCTCTGCAAACAGTAATCACTCAGTAAATACGATTGAATGAATTATTATTATTATACAGAACTGTTGTCTCGATTCCCTTCTCTGAGGTCCTTGCCTATCTTAGTCTCACTGGAGATGAATAAAGAAGACCCACGCCCTCTAGCCCACCTAGTATAGTTGGCTTTGAGCTTCTATAGAGCCTCTTCTGTGTTTGTGACTGAGACCCAATCAAGACTCCTCAATGGAGCAAGGCCTAGACTTTAGTCAGGTTCTCAATGACAAGTTCAGAATAAAATCAAACCACCACTGTATATAGTGAAAGCTTGATTCTAATTGAAGGGAGTCTAACTGAAATGTTAAATGCATACATGCACAAACCACGAACATATTAGCTACCAATCCAATTGTTTGCCCCAGGTTTATGCAGCTGGTCCCACACAGGAGGAGTTCAAGAAATCTGGCTGGCTAGTGGAGGCCACGCTGGTTCATGATGTCTGTGAGCAGCTCAGACTCCTGTTGCAAGTAGTAGCTGGTTCGTGGTGGCCGCATGGTCTGGTTATTAGCTCACGGTGTCCGATCTGATATGTGATAGAGGTGTTTTAGCTGCTGGTCTGGTTCTTCCTCCTTTTATCCTCACTTGCAAGAATGAAAAAGTCCTTCCTAATTTGCTATATTGGGTGTCCTGGTGGTTCCTGATTTGCTACCTCAGGAGTTGCAGCAGTTCCTGATTTGCCGGCTTTGGCATTAGGGCAATTGTCTGTTGCTCCAAGTCTGTTACTGGGTAAAGCAGGGAGGGAAGGCTACTTCTCCCTCCATGTGGGACTGATTTTGAGCTCATCTGTTGTGCACATTCCTTCTGCCCCAGAGCAGAACAGGATGCACACACAAGTGACCTTGACACACATTACAGACAGATCCAGCATTCACTGATGTTGGGCATTTGCTTGGTTCCTCCTCAAATTCCTTCTTCGATGTTATTCACAGGGTCAAATAACAGTCACTCGTAAAATGGCTTTTTGGTCAACTAAATGGCTTCCTGCAGGCTCACTACAATCCATCGTCTTGTCCAACTACACCCCTATTCACACAGTTCATTTCTCTTGAACAAACCTGCTCTAGGGCTGGGAGTTGGTGATTTAAATTTGAAAGAAAGGCAGGGGTGAGGAGGTTTGAAAGAATAGAGTTGAGGATATGAATTTGTGTATCAAAAAAATCAATCATGTTTATTGAACCCTTGCTGTTTGCAGAGCAATGTACTTGGGAAAGCATAACACAATAATAGAGTTGGTAATAATAATAATAATAATGATGGCATTTATTAAGTGCTTACTATGTGCAAAGCACTGTTCTAAGCGCTCGGGAGGTTACAAGGTGATCAGGTTGTCCCACAGGGGGCTCACAGTGTTAATCCCCATTTTACAGATGAGGAAACTGAGGCACAGAGAAGTGAAATGAATAAATATGTACAAACAAAATATGTACAATAAAAACGATTGAAGGAATGAAAACAAAACATATTAACACAATAAAATAAATAGAACCACCACCACCATCACGATGATGATGATGGGGTGGGGGGGCACTCACTAAGTACAAAATCCCTGCCCTCTATCAATCAATCCATCAACGGTATTTATTGAGCACTTATTGGGTATAATGAATTGTACTAAGTGGTCAGAAGAGTACAGTACAATAGAGTTGGAAGACACCTTCCCTGCCCACAAAGAGTTTACAGCCTAGAAGGGTAGAAAGACATTTATATAAACCAAACAAATTACAGGTATGTCCATAAGTGCTGTGGGGCTGAGGGTAGGGTGAATAAAGGGTGTATATCCAAGTGCAAAGGTAACCCAGAAGGAAGAGGGAGTAGAGGAAATGACGGCTTAGTCAGGGAAGGTCTATACAGTCTAGTAAGGAGTTAACAAGAAATAACGATGTTAAACGGGGAATGATAATCTGGAATAAGTGGAAATAATAATAATAATAATGATATTTGTTAAGTGCTTACTATGTGCAAAGCACTGTTCTAAGCACTACGGGAGGGTTACAAGGTGATCAGGTTGTCCCATGTAGGGCTCACAGTCTGAATCCCCATTTGACAGATGAGGGAACTGAGGAACAGAGAAGTGAAGTGACTTGCCCAAAGTCACACTGCTGACAAGCAGCAGAGCCGGGATTAGAACCCAGACCTCTGACTCCCAAGCCCGGGCTCTTTCCACTGAGCCAAACTGGGATGGTCAAAAGACTGGAAATCTCTTGAGGAAGGGCACAGTTTTGTGGCAGAGGAGTATATTAGAGAGAAGGCAGTCAGTACGCTGTAGTATGAGAGTGTGATTTCAGAGTTTTGATGTTAGTGGTGGTACAGTGACTACTGATAGTGATATCCAGCATGTGGTGAAGTTGGTAAGTGAGGAACATGGATTCAAGTGGGATAATGGCAGAGTTGATGAGGGAGAGGGGGTTGAGGAGTGTACACATGGATGTTGAAGTCCCATAGGGGATGGAGTAAAGGAAGGCATCAAGATATCTCAGAAAACTGAGGTAAGACTAATGGAGTAGATGCAGGCCATCATCTAGTAATTATGGAGGATGGTATAGGTTGGATGATGTGGGATTCAAAGGAAGACAATGTGACAGAAGAAGGGGAAGAGGGAGGGGTAAAAAGTGGCACTGAGGGACAAGGAGCAGCTCTTTCTTTATCCTTTCTGCATGTGTCAGGGAAGTGTGAAAAGAAACAGTATGGCCTAGTGGATAGAGCTTGGGTCTAGGAGTCAGAAGGACCTGGGTTCTAATCCCATTTTTGCCATGTGTATGCTGTATGACCTTGGGAAAGTCACTTTACTTCTCTGTGCTTCCGTTATCTCAACTGTAAAATGGGGATTAAGATTGTGAGTCCCAAGGGAGATGGATTGTGTCCAACCTGATTAACTTGTATATACCTCAGTGCTTAGTACAGTGCCTGGCACATAGTAAGTGCTTAACAAATACCATGCTATTATTATTATTATTATTATTATTTTTATTATTATTTAGGGGAGGCAGTATCTCCAGGTCTCATTGATGGTGAGGAGGAGTGATGACCAGGTCAGGAACTACTCAAGGATAAATAGAAGTCTTCCCTCAATGGAGAAGGGTTTCAGTAGGCACTATATAAAAGTCACTGGTTGATTGATAAGATTAACTAAGCATATTATCTGGATATTCCAGTCTATAAAAATGTACCACAGCATAAATTATTCTTATATTTGGCTCAGCCTTGGAGACTGTGTCACGATTAAAGTAAATTACACTAGGAGGCAATGCGGGAAAGACTCCAAGAATAATGAATTTACCAAATCCTGACTGTGTGATTCATCTGGCATTCTACTGACTCTAATTTTGGAGGACTTGAATCATAATGGGCAATAGTCTAATACTGAAATCTTGTGGTGCCTAAGAGGCTTCCTTGGTTTCTGGCCATTTTATTCTCCTTTCATAGGATGCTTCAATATAGACCAACAAAATGCAAAGGGAACAGGAAAAGGAAGCAAAATTGCTAATGACCAGATGTTCTGCTTTAGTTGGGACAGTCATGGTTGTGGTAGTTTACAAATCACTCACTGAAGAGGCCTACTCTCAGCTGTTTTAGGGGGAAGGGACTTCTTTCCGCCTCCTGATTGTTGGGACAGTCAGTAGAGAACATAAACTACTCAAACTCTTTCACCTTATCCTTTTTGATAGCAGTAACAGCTGGAACAGATCAGAATCCCTGAAAAAAGGGCTTCACCCTTCTGGGGCAACCTGGACTCCAGGCAGCACAAGGGGCAAGTAAGAAGCATTTTAGGGGAATTCAGGATAAAGGGGGCACTTCTTCCCAGTCACTCAACCACCCCTGCCCACCCAGAATTGCTCCTCGTGGCAACACTTCTTCAGAGTCCCACTTACCATGCGGGGTGGGCCTCTCAAGCATGCAGGCCACGAGACAATTGTCCCATTTGACCCTATGAATCCTGGCCCTGCAGCTGATCCAGAGGAAAAAATACTTTTTTAAAGTATGTGTTAAGTACTTACTGTGTGCCAGGCACTGTTCTAAGCAGAGGGGTATACACAAAGTGATCAGGTTGGATACAGTCCTTGTTCCACATGGAGCTCACAGTCTTAATCAACATTTTACAGATAAGGTGACTGAGGCACAGAGGTGATGGAGGTAACTTGTCCAAGGTCCCATACTAGACAAGTGTTGGAGTGGGATTAGAACCCAGGTCCTTCCAGCTCCCAGGCTGGTGCTTTATCATCATCAATCGTATTTATTGAGCACTTACTGTGTGCAGAGCACTGTACTAAGCGCTTGGGAAGTACAAGTTGGCTGTTTATCTGTTAAGTCAGGCTGTTCCTTTAGGAATCAAGGGGCCTGGATTTCAGGCCCAGTGTAGACTGTCTTGGTTTGACATCTTGGCATTTTGACTCTATAAATTAGGAGGAGGAAACTGGGAATTGGGATAGGAAATGTGATGTAATGGTAAAAAGAAATCAATGTTAAATTTTGATAAAGATAGAATCCTGACTTCTCTCAAATCCACCACACCACCTGCTCATTCAACCCCATCCCCTTGCATCCTATCAAACCACTTATCAAACCCTTCACCCCTAATTGAGTGCTATCTTTTACTGTTCACTCTCCAATGGCTTCTTCCACTGCTTTCAAACATGCTCATTAATCAATTAATGATGGCATTTGTTAAGTGCTTACTATGTGCAAAGCACTGTTTTAAGCACTGGGGAGGATACCAAGTGATGAGGTTGTACCACGTGGGGCTCACAGTCAATCCTCATTTTACAGATGAGGTAATTGAGGCACAGAGAAGTTAAGTGACTTGCCCAAAGTCACACAGCTGACAAGTGGTGGAGCCGTGATTAGAACCTCTCCTGTCTCACCTCACTGTTCTCCTATGATAGCCCTGCCCACACAGTTATCTCCTCTAATTACAACCTACTCAGTGTACCTCAATCTCATCTATTTCTCCTCAGTTCTTAGTACAATGTTCTGCATACAGTAAACACTCAGTAAACTTGAATAATTGATTGACCTCTACCCCCTTATTCCATCTCATCATATCTCCATTGTCTCATGTGATATGCCCATTAGAAGGAAGACCAAAAAGTACCACTTCACAGACTATGTGGGTTTGGCCAAGATTTAGCTCTGGGCTCCAAGTCTTCTGTGTCCTAGGAATTTGTAAGTAAAAGCATTTACCTCCATCTTCACACTCTAAAAGGGAAGCAGGTGTGATTCATCCACAGGCCAAAACCAAATATTCAAATCTCTTGCACTTGACTCCTTGGAGGAAATCCAAACTCAATGGCCCTCTGGTAGGCAGCTCATAAATAGTAAATAACACCCAGACTCTCCTAAGGAGAGGGGATGTGACTTAAAAACATGATGGTTATAAGCCAAACATCACATCCACAGGCCTTCCAGCTCCTTCCTTACTCTTCCTTTTCTTCTGTTTACAATTGTTCTCAGAGCCTTATTGCTTTGGACAGCTGCCATTTTCTGAGTGATGCCTGGAGAAGGGGGTTTATGTGACCAGACCTGGGTATTTACTACTACTAATAACAATAATAGTATTTATTAAGCACTTACTATGTATCAAGCATGGTGTTGATTGCTGGGGTAGACAAGAAAATCAGATCAGATACAGACCCTGTCCCACTTTAAGCACACATTTTAGGTATTTGGGGCAATTTTACAGATGAGGAAATCAGTAATGACTGTGGTATTTCTTAAGATATTACTATGTACCAAGCACTGTACTAAGCTCTGGGGTAAGTGCAAGACAATCAAGTCCCACATGGAGTTCTCGAAGTAAGTAGGAGGGAGAACACATATTGAATCTTCATTTTGCAGATATAGGAACTGAACAGAGAAGTTAATTGAGCTGTCCAAAATCACACAGGCGGTATGTGGCAGAGCCAGGATTAGAACCCAGGTCCTCTGACTCACAGGTCTGTGTTCTTTCCACTAGGCCACACTGCTTTCCAGTACATAGAAAATTTACGTAGCTTGTCTAAAGTTTTAACAGCAGGCAAGTGGCAGAGCCAAGACTGGAATCCAGGTCTCCTAACTCCTCTCCATTAGGTCGTGTTGCCATTTGGAAGGAGGGTTTCTGTAGGCATTACCCCGTGGAAGCACAAATGAATGAATGATAGATCAATTGATCGATCAATCAGTCGATCAGTGCACCCTCATCTTCCTTAGTGTAAAATGCTATGTTTGCTGTGCGGGTAGCATTCAGGCCATCTTCACATCTCACTGGAGCACTGTTCAGGCCCAGTGGATAAGAGTAATAATAATTAAGGTACTTGTTAAGTGCTTACTACATGCCAAGCACTGCTCTAAGCTCTGGGGAAGACATAATTTAATAAATCTGGACACAGTCCCTGTCCTGCATGAGGCTCACAGTCTAAATAGGAGGGAGTAGGATTTAATCCCCATTTTACAGATGAGGTAACTGAGTCACAGAGAAATAATAATAATAATAATTATGATATTTGTTAAGCATTACTATATGCCCAGCACTGTAACAAGAGCTGAAAGTAACTTTTTCAAGGTCACATAGGGGACACATGGCAGAGTCAGGATTAGAACCCAAGTCCTCTGACTCCCAGCCGGTATTGTATACACCAGGCCATGCTAGTGGGATAATAATAATAATAATAATAATAATAATAATAATAATAGCATTTATTAAGCACTTATTATGTGCAAAGCACTGTTCTAAGTGCTGGGGAGGTTACAAGGTGATCAGGTTGTCCCACAGTGGGGCTCACAGTCTTAATCTCCATTCTACAGATGAGGTACCTGAGGCACAGAGAAGTTAAGTGACTTGCCCAAGGTCACATAGCTAACAACTGGCAGAGCTGGGATTTGAACCCATGACCTCTGACTCCAAAGCCCATGCTCTTTCCACTGAGCCATGCTGCTTCTCATCCATGGCATCTGCCCCCTCCATGGAGATCATTCAGAGAGAGCTGCTTTTAGATTTCCCCAAAGGACAAAGCTAATCTATCAGCAAACTACTCTGCAACTCCCAGAAAACAGTCAATCCCCTCTCCGTACGTAATGATGACATTTGTTTAAGTGCTTACTATGTGCCAAGCACTGTTCTAAGCGCTGGGGTAGATGCAAATTAATAAGTTCAGACCCAAGTCCCCATCCCAGATGGGGCTCTTACAGATGAGGAATCTGAGGCATGGAGAAGTTGTGACTTGCCCAGTGTCAAACACGGCAGGCAAGTGGTGGAGCTTGGATTAGAACACACATCCTCTGATTCCCAGGCCTGGGCTCTTTCAATTAGGTCATGCTGTTTCCCTAAAATCATCCTTGAACCCGGATTTGGAGCCACAGATAAAACAGACAAATTAAATTCACTGTTTCCTTTTCAGTAGGCCTACTGCTTCGTAGCATAAAAACTGTTTTTCCATGAAAGCCAAAACCACATTTTGAAAAGATCAAGCTGCGTGTCTTAGATGGCAGAAACCTCATCACAGCCTTGAAGTATCTGCCTGGCTTTCCATTATCTGGGAGGGATAAGATAAAAAGAAACCATTCAGTCAAACAGGCTTTTGTAACATTTTGATCTTCTGTTGTTGCTTCACAAAAAAATAATTTAAACCATGGACAATGGTGCCATTAAATAATAGAGGAGAATGAAACAGTGTATACAGAAAATTCAAATAAACATTCCTAAGCAAAGATGAAAGCCCCTTTTTAAAGCTACATGCATTATAACCAAGAGCTCTACTAAAGGGGTATTGTGATAAACCCACACAAGCCTGGGAATTCCAAATTAAGGATCAGACTGACACTATTCAGAACCTTCCCCATCATCCCCCAGCCAGGAGTCCTTTTAAAACATTAAAAAACACAGACTGATGCCCTGGTGTGATGCTATCACTAGTGTGATGATTGACAGTGATTTTCTATGTTATTATAGGATTAGCTTTCTGTGTCATTCTTGCCCTGTTTTTTTTCTAAAATACTATGATTTTGAATTGGTATGGTAAATGTTATTCAAAGAGCTCACAACCCACAGAAATATTTAGATACTTGACCAACATGTGCAATTAAATGAATGTGAGTGGGAATCAAATAGGAGTGTTTTAGATTCATCCTTCTTTAGGATTGGGTCCTAAAGAAGAGACCCTTAATATCAAACTAAACTCTTAGTTCAGAGTAGAAGCAGCATGGTTCAGTGGAAGGAGCACGGGCTTTGGAGTCAGAGGTCATGGGTTCAAATCCCTGCTCTGCCACTTGTCAGCTGTGTGACTTTGAGCAAGTCACTTAAATTCTCTAGGTCTCAGTTCCCTCATCTGTAAAATGGGGATTAAGACTGTGAGCCCTCTGTGGGACAACCTCATCACCTTGTAACCTCCGCAGCACTTAAAACAGTGCTTTGTGTAAGTGCTTGATAAATGCTATCATTATTATTATTATTATCTAAATTTGTTCAGCATATCAGTAATCCCCTAGAAATAAAAAAACTTACATATCATATTTAGCCACACTTAATATTCATTCATTCAATTGTATTTATTGAGCACTTACTGTGTGCAGAGCACTGTACTAAGCACTTGGAAAGTATAATTCAGCAACAGATTCATTCATTCAGTCATATATATTGAGCACCTACTGTGTGCAGAGCACTGTACTAAGCGCTTGGGAAGTACAAGTTGGCAACATATAGAGACAAGGCAACATATAGAGACAATCCCTACCCAACAATGGGCTCACAGTCTAGAATGGGGAGACAGACAACAAAACAAGTAGACAGGCAAAAATGATAATGCTTAGTACATTTAGCCATGCTTAGTACAGTCTCGGTACCTAGCAAGTGCTTAATATACCATTAAAAAAAATAAATTGGTTTTGGTCTTTCCCACCTTTCTCAACTAGAAAGCCAAGATAAAAAGAATGAGCCTCCTGAAAACAGGCTTGGGAAGACAGAGCAACTGCATTTATTGAGGTGCACCTATTTTGTGCATTGCTCTGGACCAAGTACAAGACAAGACACAAATATATTGGAGGAAAAAGACAGAGACCTTATCTTCAAGGAATTTACAATCCAATGGATTGTGTGTTCATTATTTTCAGTTGAAAATTTATTTCTGGACTTGGCTCAAGAAGTACATACATCTTTTTAAGCTGGCCAAGTAGAAATATGGATTCTTTAAATATTAATGTAGGCTTTAGGTTTTGCTTTTTATTTTTGCTTTTTTACACTGGATTCTACTGAAAAAGGATCATCTCTCGAAGGACCTATTTGATACCATATCATCATAGAAGGACATTTTTTCTTTCCCATCTCTTAGTGTGAGTATTGGATGATGAAATGTTAACTTTTTGTGGGCAAGAAACATAACTACGGACTTTATTATATTTTTCTCTCCCAAGTGCTTAGTATTGTGCTCTGCAAACAGTAAGCAGTAAATAAATTGAATTGATTGACTGATGATGGAATGGAATCAGCCAGCTCTGATTTCTCAGTAGCAGGAACTGTTGGGACTCCCAACAGTAGCTAGGAAATGTTGATCCAAGGACAGGGTATGACATATACCTGTTCTAGAGCACGAGCACACTCAATAGTGATAATTCCTAATTCTACTTCACACTAGGGTGGAATTTCTTGACAAGATGAATACTGGGAAGATAGAATTTGCTTAAGGAGCTACTTTATAGGATTAGATCAAGTACCTCTCCAGTACAAATTCTTGCCTTTGCAAGGCTAAGACTGCTGCCTCCACTTTCTCTCCTCACAATCTCTCCTTTACCCCTTCCAATCTGGCTTCTACTACCTTCACTCCACAGAAGTCACCTTCTTTAAAGTCACCAGTGACCTTCTCCCTGAACAATCATCATCAATCGTATTTATTGAGCGCTTACTATGTGCAGAGCACTGTACTAAGCGCTTGGGAAGTACAAATTGGCAACATATAGAGACAGTCCCTACCCAACATTGGGCTCACAGTCTAAAAGGGGGAGACAGAGAACAAAACCAAACATACTAACAAAATAAAATAAATAGAACAGATATGTACAAGTAAAATAAATAAATAGAGTAATAAATATGTACAAACATGCATATATACAGGTGCTGTGGGGAAGGGAAGGAGGTAAGATGGGGGGGATGGAGAGGGAGACGAGGGGGAGAGGAAGGAAGGGGCTCAGTCTGGGAAGGCCTCCTGGAGTAGGTGAGCTCTCAGTAGGGCCTTGAAGGGAGGAAGAGAGCTAGCTTGGTGGATGGGCAGAGGGAGGGCATTCCAGGCCCGGGGGATGACGTGGGCCGGGGGTCGATGGCGGGACAGGCGAGAACGAGGTACGGTGAGGAGATTAGCGGCGGAGGAGCGGAGGGTGCAGGCTGGGCTGGAGAAGGAGAGAAGAGAGGTGAGGTAGGAGGGGGCGAGGTGACGGAGAGCCTTGAAGCCCAAGCTGAGGAGTTTCTGCCTGATGCGCAGATTGATTGGTAGCCACTGGAGATTTTTGAGGAGGGGAGTAACATGCCCAGAGCGTTTCTGGACAAAGATAATCCGGGCAGCAGCATGAAGTATGGATTGAAGTGGAGAGAGACACGAGTATGGGAGATCAGAGAGAAGGCTGGTGCAGTAGTCCAGACGGGATAGGATGAGAGCTTGAATAAGCAGGGTAGCAGTTTGGATGGAGAGGAAAGGGCGGATCTTGGCAATGTTGCGGAGCTGAGACCGGCAGGTTTTGGTCACGGCTTGGATGTGAGGGGTGAATGAGAGAGCGGAGTCGAGGATGACAGCAAGTTTGCGGGCTTGTGAGATGGGAAGGATGGTAGTGCCGTCAACAGAGATGGGAAAGTCAGGGAGAGGACAAGGTTTGGGAGGGAAGACAAGGAGTTCAGTCTTCGACATGTTGAGCTTTAGATGGCGGGCAGACATCCAGATGGAGATGTCCTGAAGGCAGGAGGAGATGCGAGCCTGGAGGGAGGGGGAGAGAGCAGGGGCAGAGATGTAGATCTGGGTGTCATCAGCGTAGAGATGATAGTTGAAGCCGTGGGAGCCAATAAGGTCACCAAGGGAGTGCGTGTAGATTGAGAACAGAAGGGAACCAAGCACTGAACTTTGGGGAACCCCCACAGTAAGAGGATGGGAGGGGGAGGAGGAGCCTGCAAAAGAGACTGAGAAAGAATGACCGGAGAGATAAGAGGAGAACCAGGAGAGGACGGAGTCTGTGAAGCCAAGGTCAGATAGTGTGTTGAGGAGAAGGGGGTGGTCCACAGTGTCAAAGGCAGCTGAGAGGTCGAGGAGGATTAGGACAGAATCCAACGACCTCTACTCCATCCCAACCCTACTTGACCTCTCAGCTGATCTTCCCCTTCTTCTTGAATCATCTAACCCTGACTTCAGTGACACTACTTTCCAGGTTTTCCTACCTCTGGCCATTCCTTCTCAGTCACTTTCTCAGGCTCCTCATCTGCTTCCCACCCTTTAACTGTGTAAGTCCTTCAAGCCCCAGTTCTGGTTCCCCTTCTATTCGCCTTCTATACCCAGTCCCTTGGAGAACTCGTTCACTCTCATGGCTTCAACTGTTATCTCCATGCAGATGATTCCTCAATCTGCCTCTACAGGTCTGACCTCTCCCCTCCACAGTCTCACATTTTTTCCCTGCCTTCAGCACATCTCTACGTGGATTACTTCCAACACCTCAAACTTTACACTTCCAAAACAGAGCTCCTCTTCTTTCCATTCAAACTCCGCCCTCCCCTTTCTTTCCCATCACTGTAGAAAACATCATTGTCCTCCCTGTCTCACAGCCCATAATTTTGGCACTACTCTCAACTTAGCTCTCATTCAACCAATATATTCAAAATGTCACCAAATCCTGTCAGTTCTACTTTCACAACACTGCTAAAATGTTCCCTTTCCTATCCATTTAAACCACTGCCACACTGATCCAAGCACTTATTTCCCCTCCATGTCCACTGAATCATCCTGCTTGCTAACTTCTCTCCATCCTGTCTCTCCTGTCTCCAGTGCACACTTGACATTGCTTCTCAGATCATTTTTTCAAAAAAATCATCCAGTCCATGATTTCCTACTCCTCAATAATGTCCATGGTAGTTGCCCATTCACCGCTGCATCAGAAACCCCTTACCATCAGTTTTTAAGCACTTAATCTCACACCCTCTCCTACCTTAACCTCAATGATTTTTGCTATAATTCAGCCCACATACTCCACTATTCTAAACACTTATCTACTTGCTGTATCTTGATCTCATCTGTGTCACCACTGGTTCCTTTGCCCTTGTCCTTCCTCTGGCCTGGATCTCCCTTCCCCTTCATTTCTGTCAATCCACCTGTGCATCAAACCCATTCCCTCACATCAAAACACATGACCCTCCCTTCTTCCCTCCCTAACTGCCATCATCAACTGTTCCCTCTCCAATGCTTTTAAACTTGCCCATATCTCCCCTATTCTAAAAAACCCTCCCTTGATAATACGGCTCTCTCCAGTTAACACCCCATCTCCCTCCTCCTATTCCTTTCCAAAAATCTTTGAGAAAAACTGTCTACACCTGCTGCCTCAGGTTCCTCTCCTCCAATTTTCTCCTTGACCCCTCAAATCTGGCTTCTGTCCTCTTCACTCCACAGAAATCACCCCCTCAAATGTCACCAACCATCTCCTCCTCACTAAATCAAATGGCCTATCCTCCATCCTAAACCTCCTGGACCTCTCAGCTGCTTTTGACACTATCAACCCATTCTTCTGGAAATATTATGCATACTTGGCTTCACTGACACTGTGCTCTCCTGGTTCTCCTCCTATCTCTCTGGCCACTCATTCTCAGTCTCTTTTGTGGGCTCCTCCTCTGCCTCACCTCCTAACTCTGGGTGTCCCTCAAGGTTCAGTTCTGTGTCACCTTCCTATCTCCATCTACACCCCCTCCCTTGGAAAACTCATTCACTCACACACCTTTAACTTTTACCTCTACGCTGATACCCAAATCTACAACTCCTGTCCTGATCTCTCCCCCTCTCTTCAGTCTCGCATTTCCTTCTGCCTTCAAGACAGCTCTACTTGGATGTCCTCCCATCGCCTCAAACTTAATATAGCTAAAACTGAAGTTCTTATCTTCCCACCCATATCCTGTCCTTCTGCTTGCTTTCCCATCACTGTTGATAGAACCACCAGCCTTCTTGTCTCACAAGCCCATAATTTTGGCATTATCCTTGACTCTTCTCTCTTGTTCCATCCACATATTCAAGCCATCACTAAATCCTATCAGTTCTACCTCAACATCACCAAAACCCCTCCCTCTCCATCCAAATTGCTACCACATTAATGCAAGCACTTATTCTATCCTGCCTTATTATGTTAGCCTCCTTGCTGACCACCCTGCCTCTTGTCTCTTCCCACTCCAGTCCATACTCTATTCTGCTTCCTGAATCATTTTCCTTCAGAAACATTCAGACCATGTTTTCCCACTCCTCATAAAACTCCAGTGGTTGCCCATCCGCCTCTGCAGACAAAAACTCCTAACCATTGGCTTTAAAGCACTCCATCACCTTGCCTCCTACTACCTCACCTGGCTACTCTCCTACTACAACCCAGCCTGCACACTTCATTCTCCTCATCCTAGTCTTCTTGCTATGCCTTGATCTTGTTTATAATAATAATAGTATTTGTTAAGCGCTTAAATGTGCAAAGCACTGTTCATTCATTCATCCAATCATATTTATTGAGCACTTATTGTGTGCAAAGCACTGTACTAAGCGCTTGGGAAGTACAATCTCTCTGCCAACAGCTCACCCACATCCTACTTCTGGCCTGGAACAACCTTCCTCTTCATATAAGACATATAATTGCTCTCCGCCATTTCAAAATCTCATTGAAGGCACATCTCCTCCAAGAAGCCTTCCCTGACTAAGCCCTCCCCTCCTCTTCTCCCATTCCCTTCTGTGCTGATCTTACTTGCTCCTTCATTTATCCTCCTCCTTATCCCCACAGCGCATATGTACATACCTGTAATTAATATATCTACTTATTTATTAATTCATTTATCTACTTATTTATTCATATTAATGTCTGTCTTCCACTCTAGATTGTGAGCTCATTGTGGACAGGAATGTGTCTGTTATATTGTAATGTCCCAAGCACTTAGTACAGTGCTTTGCACACAGTAAGCACTCAATCAATCAATAATATTTATTGAGCGCTTACTGTGTGCAGAGCACTGTACTAAGCGCTTGGGAAGTACAAGTTGGCAACACATAGAGATGGTCAATAAACGCTCAATAAATAGTAATGAATCAGTGAAGTCCACCACTCCCCCCCACTTTCAAAGTCCTACTCAAACTACATTTCCTCCAAGAGGCCTTTCCTGACTAAATCCTCATTCACCCTTCTCCCTTCTGGATTGCCTATGCACTTGGATCTGTACCCTGCATGCACTTGATAGCCACCCTAACCTCAGCCCCATGGGGCAAATATGTAATTTATTTTAATGTCTGTCTTCCCCTCTAGACCAAAAGTTCCTTGTTGGCAGGGACCATGTCTATCAGCTCTATTGTATCATACTCTTCCAAGAGCTTTGTGCAATGCTTTGCAAACAGTAAGAGCTTAATAACTACCACTGATTGATTGATGACTAGGCACTTGTATCATCCTCTTCCCTGGTCTCCTAGTTTCTAGCACTTTCCCACCTCTAAATATACATACTGCACATATCATCTTCCTGAAATTTTTCCTGGTTTACATCTCTCCTCTCCTCAAAGTCCTCCACTGGCTCCTGGTGTCTCTTCACAGACAAGAACAACAATTTCCTACAGTTGGCTTCAAAACTCCACCCTCTGGCCCCACTTTCCTGTTGTTTTTAGCCACAACTGTGTTCCTTCCAAGCCAACAATCGAGCCATATGTCTCTCAAATCAAAGTGCTGAGGTGGACACACTGTGCCTAGTACAGCACACTACACCAGATGGGTGCTCAATAAATGCTACTACTATGCTATTGAGTCAATCAATTGTATTTATTGAGCGCTTATGTGCAGAGCACTGTATTAAGTACTCTGCACTTATTACACTACTACTGCTAGCACTACTACTATTACTTTAGCAGTAGGACCTATTCATCCAACCACTCTATCAACAAATATTGGATGTTCAAAATAAGCAGAGTATTGAACTGTTAGGTCACTTGTGGTTAGAAGATTCCATCCACTAGCCCAAAAAATAGAAACATATCATTATTGAAAGTATTTCCTCTGGGATCACATTTTTCCTTTCCAAACTTATTCTCTTCATTTTTACCTTGGCAACTGGCAAGTACCTGGACCAAATGGGAATCCTTCTCCACTCAATTATATATATCTAGGCATTCAAACCGCTTAACCCATCAAATAGTTTCAAGACACCTATATTGTTGAGGTAAATGGAATGTTTCTGACACCTCTTTTCCTAAATTTTAAGAGGTGTGTAAAAAAACCAAACAAAACAAAATTTGAGTGCTCAGATCTGAGCCATTAACTGGATTGTATTAGATCACTGTGGTCAGAAATATCTTGCAGCCTTATGGTAAAAAGAATTGGTAAAGTGAGGGAAAGAACATTTCATTCATTCTATAATCCATAATTAATGTTTTATGTAAAGCTCAGTAACTTCAATTGTGGTTAAGAAATATCTCATTGTTGGATGACAGCAATTCTTTCAAACAGCATTTTTAAGAAGTCTGTGCTAATAATTTTACTATCTGGTTAGATGACCAAATGAATACATAAACAATAGCTGCAGAAAGCCATTCTGGGAGGGATATATTCCATGAGTCAGATTAAGAGGGATGGATTGAGCAAAATTGCATTTCAGGGGTGGTTAAGTGGTTTGCATTTGTATTTACAGCAGTGGCTATCATAGTGCATATAATTACATTTAACACGAGTGACTAGCAACCACAGTAAAAAAGGACTCAAAGAAAATACTATGTACTGCTTGCAGTGAGAGAAACACAGATGAAATAAAATGATCAGTGATCCAGTTGTGGCCTTGTGGAAAGAGCATGGGCCTGGGAGTAAGGGGACTAGATTTTGCTGCTGTCCAGTTGGCCAAATCATTTAACTTCCCTGTGCCTTACTCATCTATCTGTAAAATAAGGATTAAGTACATGACCTCCCTCCTTCTTAGACTGCAATTCCTATATGGGACAGGGCCTGCATCCAACCTGATTATCTTGCATCTGCCCCCAAATTTAGTACAATTATTTTTAAGTAGTAGGAATAGTGTTGTCATTCATAATAACTGAACTGAAATCCTTTTAATGGCATTTACTAAAAATGGTGAAATAGGTTACTCTGCTGATTTCTTATAGAGGACTGCCTTTTCAACCATGCTGATACACAATTGGCAATTTGTGCTCAAGGGAAGCACAGGTTTTAAATAGTAGGGACAGATAGATGATTAGGGTGAGTCCTTAAAATGGTAGTGAACAGACAGTTGCAGTTAGCTTTCTATTTCTTTCAAACAGGTAAAGCCTGTCCACCATACTAGCTCTAGTCTACAGAATCTTTGTGGACAGGGATTATATTGGTCAACCTCAATTGCACTGTGACTTTTAAAGCACTTAGTACAGTAAGTACTGTACATACATAAGTGTTCAATAATGTTCAATAAATAGTACTGCTTGGTTGCATGCTTCTCTGTGGCCATAAAGAATTTAGTCTTAATTCTGCTCATTAGAAGATAAGTTTCTTGAAGGCAGGGACCAAGTCCTGTACTGCAAACATCACTGCAGACTGGAAGGGCACAATGACTTGGAGTCATCAAAGATGCTACAACAGCAAGTCTGCAGCCCAAGCAGTGTGTTCCCAGCCCGTCCTTTATTGGTAAAGTTAATCATTATCTAGGTCATGGTAGGAATTCTAGCAGCACTGCCTCCAGCTGAGTTAACACCATCTGTTTAGTTGGAGGAGAAAATACTGAAGAGGAGGCAGATGTAAAGGACAAACCAAACTCCGCCTAGCTAACTCTCTCAGTGCAATGGAGAGATTACAACCCAAAGCCCTACCCAGAGCACTCAATGTCACTCAGTTTTACTGTTCTAGCAAAGCTAAAATGTAATATTGGGAGCTGAAAAAATCCAAGACAATCTGTAAGTCTTCTTTTGGTAAAGTAAGGCTTGGAGAAGTTAATTCCAAGTTAGCAATGGATGTATGCTACATAAACTTTCCATTCTTCATTGTCAGGACTCCAATTATGTTCATGAGATCAATTTACCCCAGCCCATCTCCAAAGTGAAAATAAATGCCTAGAGTAATGGACTTGAAACATGATTCAACTAGAACACAGAGTAAATGTAAGATTTTAGTGCATGGATGCTCAGAAACTTGTTCTTTCAAGCCTTTTCCCTTTGAAGTAAGTGTTATAACAATAGGCTGATCAAAAGATTTTCTGTTCCTTAGTGATTTTGATACATAGTGTATCCCGCCTACTCCTTTTTACTTATGAATTTGCTACACAAATTTAAGTCCTTCCCACTATAGTCCTGTGTTAAGGGTTTCTTTTAACAATCTCTAGGAATGCCAAGCAAGTTGCGCTAAATATGCAATTCTGCAGAGTCATAGTTACTAAAAGAAAATAAATAAATCAGAGCATACCATTTCCTGTGAGAGTAATTTTTTAAATGGTATTTGTTACGTGTTTAGTATGTGCCTGACACTGTAATAAGCTCTGGAATAGATCCAAGATAATCAGGTTGGACACCATCCATGTCCCACATAGGGTTTACAGTCTTAATCCCCATTTTACAGATGAGGTAACGAGGCACAGAGAAGTAAAGTGACTTTTCCAATGTCACACAGCAGACAAGTGGCAGAGGCAGGATTAGAACCCAGGTCCCGACTCCCAGTCCCGTGCCCTTTCCACTAGACCAAGTTGTTCCTCATCAATTTTTCATAAGTTGGTTCATAGTCTCATGTTTAAATGTTACTGACAGATCACTGTGGCTGGGAAAATAAAAGTGGCATTGTTCTAGAACTGTAATGCAGTAAAATAATATCTTCTTTGCATTATTTACTGTAGACTAACATGGGATAACCATTAAAAAGAACAACCATTTTATAGCCAATGTTTCACAAATAGTATTACAAATAGAGAAGCAGCATGGCTCAGTGGAAAGAGCACGGGCTTTGGAGTCAGGGGTCATGGGTTCAAATTCCAGCTCTGCCAGTTGTCATCTGTGTGACTTTTGGCAAGTCACTTAACTTCTCTGTGCCTGAGTTCCCTCATCTGTAAAATGGGGATTAAGACTGTGAGCCCGCCGTGGTACAACCTGATCTCCTTGTAACCTCCCCAGTGCTTAGAACAGTGCTTTGCACATAGTAAGCACTTAATGAATGCCATCATTATTATTATTACTACTGATTTTCCATCTAAAATTTTGGTTCCATCAAGAGTCAAAATTTCTCAAATGAAGTACTGATGGAAAATCCTTTTAACCATCAGAAGCTTCCTACTATAAAAGAAAAACCACTACATTACAAAGTGCATTTTTTTAAACAACTGCAACAAGTTTATTTGTTCATGTGAATTACATTACATAAAGCATTTACAGCATATTCTGCAATGTCCGAGCAGAGGTAAAAAGAGAAATTCAACTGGAATCTAAGCCTTCTAGACAGAGACTCAGACTGGGGACAATCCTTTTTTATATTGAAAGGCAGATTTTTCTTGCTAAAAATTATTCACCTGTCTCATATAATCACCTATTTCTATATGAGATTAAGGTTTTACTATAACCATAGCAAGGCTATGAAATTTATCATTGCAATGACAATCATTTGTAGACCTAGACACTGTAAATTGACTTTATTTTTAAAGGCCACGATACTCTGGGGAAAAAAAAATACCTAGACATTGACAGTTGAAATTTGTTTGACATGTTGAAATTGTGCATGCTTATCCTGTCCCTTAAAATGTAAGCTCTTTGAGAGCCAGGACTGTGTCTACTTGATTTCAGTGTTATCCGCAGGTACTTTGTCAACCTATAAATGCTTTGTCAATTTATAAATATCTCATCCTTCTAGCAATGTTACAACATCACAACAGCTACTCACTCAGATACTTATAGATTGACAAAGTACCTGGGGAATAAACACAGAAATCAAGTAGAAACAGTCCCTGCTCTCAAAAAGCTTACATTCTAAAGGGAGAGGATAAGAGTGCACAATTTCAACGTGTCAAACAAAGTGCTAACTTTCTCACTGTGCTTTGCTCTTGCCTCCGACCCCTGGCCCACATGCTGCCTCTGGCCTGGAATGCCCTCCCTTCTCAAATCTGAAGGACAATTACTTTCACCCCCTTCAAAGCCTAATTGAAGGCACATCTCCTCTGAGAGGCCTTCCCAGACTAAGCCCCACCTTTCCTCATCCCCCATTCCCTTCTGTGTCACCCTGACTAGCTCCCTTTGGTCTCCCTCTGCCACCAGCACCACAGCACTTATGTCTGTAATTTTATTCATTTGTATTGATGTCTGTTTCCCCTCTTCTAGACTGCGAGTTCATTGTAGGCAGGGAATGTCACTTTATTTTTGTATTCTACTTTCCCAAGCGCTTAGTACAGTGTTATGCACACAGCAAGTACTAATGAATATGATTGAATGCATGAATAAACACAATTTTACCCAAGCCTTTTCCCCTAAAATGGATAAGAAAATCATAAACACACAGCAATACAGCCACAGGCTGAATTGTCAATGATAAGAAGCTTTAGAATCAAGAAAGATGTATTCAAGTCTCATTTCTATCCCTTCCAGTTTTACTGATAAAGACATCATGACAATTAATCCATCATATCAGGTGACAGAATCTTAAATTTAGCAGGGCACTCTTTAATTAGGAAAAAAAAGTGGCTTCCACCGACTAAATTAAGCACTTGAGTAATATTAAGGCAGCATAGTACAATTTCCAAAAGTTGAAGAGGAGGAGAGGAATTTAAGACATTAGGAAACTAATTTTGAAAGGAAAATGGAACTGGTATTTAAAGGATCCTTTAAGAATTGATTTCATAAAGTTTAAAATGTGGGCTTTCGAATTGTGACTGCTATTGTGAAGTTCCAGGGAACACGTACAATCACAGTTCTTCTGGCTTCTCATACCAACCACCCCACCTCTTGTTATGATCAGGATTTGCTATTCTCCTGATAAATTCAGAATTCTGCTAGCAGCATGATGCCTATAGTAAGGTACATTCAGTGATTATAAGATGCTCCATTTTAAATACCTCTCTTCCTGAATTGCTTTGAAGTGTTGAACTTTCTCTAAAGTAGTATAATTTAAAGTTTGTCTTAGACATGTCTTGATGGTTAGACTTCATGAGGAACTCTGCAGCCCTACTTTAGCATGAAGTACATCTTACTCTGATTCAATCAACTGTCACAGCCCTTAAGTAATTCACTATTCACTTGGAGCATGGGTATGTTGGACACAAAAACACTCCTTGGACTCTTACAGACCAAAGGTAGGAGTCGGTAATGGATCTGATCAGGTGAAATGATAGACTTCTGAATTCTCTACAGTGCCTTACCATATTGATCAGTGACGTTTATTGAGTGCTTACTATGTGCATTGTATTAACCACTTGGTAGAGTACAGTACAATGCACCCCAGACTCTTCACATCTTCCTGGTGTCGCAAGTCCCTGGTACGTACCAACCAAGACCTTCCTGGACCGGGGAAGCCTCAGTGACATGTAGTAGAAGTCAAGCCACAACTCTGATCACCATGGTTATTGTGGAAAGTTTTTTACTTAGTTTCACCAACGTGCAAGGGAAGTGGCACATACATGCACACACACTCTCTCTTACTCCACCAAGGGTCCAATACCAGTCTGTGTTCAATGGAGCCCATTCTGCCAATGCTGCTTCTTTCTGCTTCCAAGCACTACTTTTCTGCTGCTCTCAACATGCTTCCTCCAGGTGTCCTCTCATGAGTCAAAGCAACCACCTTTTATCTGCCTTAGGTGTAACAGCTGTGTCTCTATGAGAAGCAGCATGGCTCGGTGGAAAGAGCCCGGGCTTTGGAGTCAGAGGTCATGGGTTCAAATCCCAACTCTGCCACTTGTCATCTGTGTGACTTTGGGCAAGTCACTTAACTTCTCTGTGCCTCAGTTCCCTCATCTGTAAAATGGGGAATAAGACTGCGAGCCCCCCGTGGGACAACCTAATCACCTTGTATCTCCCCAGTGCTTAGAACAATGCTTTGCACATAGTAAGCACTTAACAAAAACCATCATCATTATTATTATTATTATTGACTGGTTCCAGCCCATTACTAGGTAAAACAGGGAGAGTAAGCTCTACCTCCCTCCATGGTCCACCCCATCCTCCCCCACCCCACAGGCCAGCAATCACCTGCCTCAGAGCCCATCAGTGCCTTCGCAAAGTCTATTCCTTGTTGTTATTTAGGGGATCATAAACAGTCTCTAACAAGGCAGCTTGTTGTGGGCTCACCACACCTGGTGCTTCATATAAAGACACACACACAGTATTTCATTGATGTAATTAACTTATTCATTCATTCAATTGTATTTATTAATAATAATAATAATAATAATAGCATTTATTAAGCACTTACTGCGTGCAAAGTACCGTTCTAAGTGCTGGGGAGATTACAAGGTGATCAGCTTGTCCTATGGGGTGCTCACAGTCTTCATTCCAAATTTACAGATGAGGGAACTGAGGCCCAGAGAAGTGAAGTGACTTGCCCAAAGTCACACAGCTGGAAATTAATAGAGCTGGGATTTGAACACCTGACCTCAGACTCTGAAGCCTGTGCTCTTTCCACTGAGCCACGCTAGCACTTACTTTGTGCAGAGCACTGTACAAAGCACTTGGAAAGTACAGTATGGCAAATCAAGAGAGACAATCTCTGCTCATAATAGACTTACAGTCTAGAAGGGGGTACCATGAGTTCTATGGTTTATTCTGTATTTGTTCTATATATGGAATGCTGCCTTAAATTCAGAAAGACATGGGGAGTTAATTAAGATGTGTGTTATTATTTCTCACAAAAGGTTCAAAGCAAAACAAATAATAATCAACAATAGTTGATTAGTTCAGTTCAGGTACAGCTTTAATCTCTACCTGAAATGCTAAAAGGTCTGAATACAAATCCTAAAAAAAGCCTTTTGAATCATCATCAGTCTTTGAAGAGGTAGGTGCAGAGTGGGGAATTTAATGAAAATTTCATTTCCTAGTGGAGAACGATGAGTATAGAGGCTCTAGGCAGTATTAGCTAGTGCAACTCAATAGGGAGTCATGAAAATATGTACAAGTTCATTAATGGGCCTGCAGTCACAAAGGGACACCATCATGTGCCCCAGAGAAAGATCCTGGGTCATGAAATGTGTGCACTTGTAATTCCCCAACTGGAAATTTCACTCTTGTTGTTAAATTATTTACCAACTGAATTACAGACATGGGGACAGAACTAATAGCAGGGTATCTCAATATAGTCATTAACCCTCTACAGCAGTGATAGAATGGTTTGGATGGAGCCAGAGAACATAAATTACTGCAGACGATTAAATAAAGCCTTTAGAACAGACAAAAGCTATTCAAAGCATGGGAAACCACATTTCCAAAAAGACCAGGGTAAAATGTTCTAAAATTTACTGCCTTTTTCTGTAAAATGGCATCTCTTTCCGACACATTGCAGACAGTCATCTCTTTATGTGGACAAGAAACACAACAAAGTTACCACAACTCTCAACTACCTTGCCCGAGTCCAGAGAAAGGACCAGAAACTTCTCAAAGGTAAATGTTCTGGCCTTGGTACAGAGAAATATCACCACAGATGGTATTTACTGAGGGCTTACTGTGTCCATCATCAATCGCTTAGAACAGGGCTTTGCACATAGTAAGCGCTTAACAAATACCAAAATTATTATTGTTATTATTACAGAGCACTCTACTAAGCACTCATAATAATAATAATACAATAATATAAGAATAATACAACAAAGTTTATAGACATGTTCCCTGTCCACACATAGCTTACCAGTCTAGAGGTGGAAACAGACTTTTTTTCAGGTTTATAAATTAATTCTTTATTATATAATTTGTAGATATGTACATAAGTGCTGCGGGGTTGAGGGTGGAGTGAATATCAAATGCCCAAAGATCACAAATCTAAGTGCATAGACAATGCAGAAAGGAAAGAGACTGCGGGGAAAGAGGACTCAATTGGGAAATGTCTCTTGGAGATGTGAGCATAATAAGGCTTTGAAAGTGGGGAGAGTAGTGGTCTGGCATTAATGGAGGGGGAAAGAGTTCATGGATGGGAGAGGACATGTGAAAAGGGTTGGTGGTGAGATATACGAGATCAGGGCACAGTGAGTAAGCTAACTTTGGAGGAGCAGAGTGTGCGAAGTGTACAAAGCTATAGTAAGAGATCAGTGAGTTAAAGTAGGAAGGGGGGCAAGGTGATTGAATGTTTTAAAGCCAGTTGTAAGGAGTTTCCATCTGATGTGGAGTTGGATGGGCAATTATTGGAGATTCTTGAAGTGTGGGGAAACATGGATTGAACATTTTCATAGAAAAATATCTGAGCCGCAGAGTGAAGTATGGAGAGACAAGAGGCAGGAAGGTCAGCAAGGAGGATAGGATAAATGCTTGGATCAGCGTAGTACCAGTTTGGTTGAAGAGGAAAGGATGGATTTTAGCCATGTGGTAAAGGTAGAACTGACAGGATTTGGTGGCAGTTTGAATATTTGGACTGAATAAAAGAGATGAATCAAGGGTAATGTCAGGACTTGTGGGACAGGAGGGGTGATGGTGCTGTCTACAGTGATTGGAAAGGTAGAGGGAGGACAGGGTTTCAGTGGGAATATGAGGAGCTCTGTTGTGGATGTTTCAAAACTGAGGTGTTGGCAGAACATCCAGGAGAGATGTCCTGAAGGCAGAAGGGAATACGAGCCTTCAGAGTAGGAGAGAGATCAGGACTGGAGATGTAGATTTGGGAATCATCTGCATAGAGATGGTAGTTGGAGCCATGGAACCAAATGAGTTCTCCAAGGAGCTGGGTAATCGAAGGGGACCCAGAACTGAACCTTGAGGGACACCCACTGTCAGAGAATGGGAGGCAAAAGAAAGAGCGGTCAGATAGGAGGAAAATCAAGAGAGGCCAGTTTCACTGAAGCCACAGTTGGATAGAGTTTCAAAGAGAAGCGGGTAGTCCACAGTGTTGAAGGCAGATGAGAGGTCTTGGGAGGATTAGGGTAGAGTAGTGGCCCCCAGATTTGGTAACAAGAAGGTCATTAATGACCTTAGAAAGGGCTGTTTCTGTGGAGCTATTTGTGGATAATTTACCTTTTGAAGAGTAATTTTGATTCCAACCCCAAGATGGTAGGACCTGGTAAAATGCCATTAATTGAAAAAATAACTGTTGTATTTAATCCTTAACACAACACTGATAGCAGAGGAAAAAGCTAAAATGTCACATTGGTAGTGAGTGCAACTTATTATTGGCTTCAGATGAAATAAATCTGGACTATACTCTTGCTTTTAGCCTTATTAAAACTACTTCCACTCCAAGAGGCCTTCACTAAGTCCTCATTTACTCTTGTCTCACTCCCTTCTGTGTCACCCTTGCACCTGGATTTTCACCCTCTATTAACCCCTTCCTCAGGCTCCCAACACTTAAGTGTATGTGAATGAATGAATTTGTTCCTCCGTCTCTGACTACTCCAGATCTGATCTCTGAACTAGAGAAATGGAACAGCAAAATTTGACAGTAGAAAGATATTTCATTGCAGATGAATGAAATATTTATTATTATATTTAATTTATATTTAATATTTATATTTAGTATTTATTCATGTATTTTACTTGTACATATTAATTCTATTTATTTTATTCTGTTAATATGTTTTGGTTTTTTCTCTGTCTCCCTCTTCTAGACTGTGAGCCCACTGTTGGGTAGGGACCGTCTCTATATGTTGCCAACTTGTACTTCCCAAGCGCTTAGTACAGTGCTCTGCACACAGTAAGCGCTCAATAAATACAATTGAATGAATGAATGAATCCACCACTTGTCTGCTGGGTGACCAAGGCAAGTCATTTAACTTGTCTATGCCTCAATTATCTCATCTGTATAAATGGAATTAAATACCTGTTCTCCTTCCCCCTTAGGTTGTGAGCCTAATGTGGGATGGGAAGTGTCTCTGAACTAATTATTTTGTGTCTAATCCAGTGCTTAGCATGATGATGATGGTATTTGTTAAGCACTTACTTTGTGCCAAGCACTGTTCTAAGCACTGGGGTAGATACAAGGTAATCAGGTTGCCCCACATGGGGATCACAATCTTAATCCCCATTTTACAGATGAGGTCACTGAGGCACAGAGAAGTTAAGTGATTTGCCCAAAGTCACACAGCTGGCAAGTGGAGAGCAGGGATTAGAACCCACAACCACTGACTCCCAAGCCAGTGCTCTTTCCACTAAGCCACACCACTTCTCTGCATAATATTTTGCACTAAACTCTTACCATCATCATCATCACCATCATCCTTAGCCACACCCTTCCTCAAACTATTATTTTTAATCTTTTCCTTGGGGTTCTTGTTGGAATTTACATAGTGTCGTACTAAGAGCTGGAGTAAGGTATAAGAATAGTCATTCAGACTTTTCTCCCAGGCATGGTGGGCAGAGAGGGACAATGGGTATACTCTCAAAGGACACCCCCTTGCCAACCCCAGACTCCTACCTGATGATCATGTGATCCGTACCCTGTTTGACAGCCTGAACTGGGAGCAGATGGATCTTGAGGATTGGCAGGGAATGCATCTGCTAATTCTGTTGTATCATTCTTTCCCAAGGACTTAATACAGTGCTCTGCACATAGTAAGCACTCAAAAAAATGATTTATTGATTGATTGATTGATTGATCAGCAAGGAAGACTTGTTCAGGAGAAACTCTGTGAGAGAGAGCAGTGATATCACAGTAGACTCTTCATCTGCACAGTGCTCAGGTCCCAGAGAAGACAGCAAATACATTGAGGGAAATCATTAAAATGTTTGTCTGAGAATATCCGGGAACAACAAAGACACTTTTTTAAGACTATATCCTAAAAAAAGCCAAAAAAGAAAGCCAAACTAGAATGTGGACCTCATTTTCTGTTTCAAGAATAAACTCCAGGTGAACCTTCCACCATATTTAGTGGAACATGGAACATGGTGTAAATGTCCTTCCACCATATTTTGGGCAGTCAGTGGTCAAATCAGGAGTGTTTCAAGCATTTGCATAGTACATCCTTTGCCTGGTGATGAAAAGCGGAGTGGTATCAAAAATTAAGGGGCAAACCATCAGTCATTGGTTATTGTAGAACATTTACTGTGTGTAGAATAATAATAATAATAATAATGGCATTTATTAAGCGCTTACTATGTGCAAAGCACTGTTCTAAGCACTGGGAAGGTTACAAGATGATCAGGTTGTCCCACGGGGGCTTACAGTCTTATTCGCCATTTTACAGATGAGATAACTGAGGCACAGAGAAGTTAAGTAATTTGCCCAAAGCCACACAGCTGACATTTGGCGGAGCCGGGATTTGAACCCATCACCTCTGACTCCAAAGCCCGTGCTCTTTCCACTGAGCCATGCTGCTTCTCTAAGCACTGTACTAAGCACTGTAGAACACTGTACTAAGCACTTGACACTGTAGCTCCTCCTGTAGATACAATCCCCTTGTGGGCAGGGATCGCACTTACCAACTTTTTTATACTCTACTTTCTCAAGTGTTTAGTGCAGAACATCCTTGATTGAATGGGCGAGTACAATGGAGTTGGTAGTCAGGAGGTGCTTGCTGTCCTGGAATTTACAATCTGGTCATGAGAAAAAAAATCTCATAAAAAGTCCGATATGTATTAATGCCTTTTTTTTTTTTACCTACCCCTTCTATAATGGGGTGGGTATCTGGCTTAAATATTCCATTTCAGAAGTGATAAAACTGTATGTTTTATTAACATTAATAATGTGAAAGAAATGAGTCCTTAAAATTATCCAAAGAGATGGAAATCAGGCAGAACTAATGTTGGCTTCAATTACTACAGAAGAGTTTTCCGGAGCTATTAAAGAAATGTCAGAGAATCAATCTCTAGAATCTGATCATTCTCCATAGGCTATTAAGATGATTGCACTATTTTTATATCAAATGTATAAGCAATTGAACAAACTCCAAAAACATACCAGAGGCTATGCAATTCATTTACTTTTCATGACAATATACGAAGTTATGTCTCCTATGGCTCAATTACCCAAGTTGTGTTTTCTGATTGATGCAATTGCTGGAGAAAGTAAATGAAGGGTTTTTTTGGATGTTGGGTTTTGGGTTGTTTGTTTGTTTTGAGGGGAGAGATATAATGAAATAGGTGCTGGGACTCATGACCCTCAGAATCAGAGCCAGAAGGCTCTGGGTTCTAATCCCATCTCTACCACTTTTCTGCTGTGTGAACTTGGGCAAGTCACTTAACTTCTCTGTGCGTCAGTTCCCTCATCTGTAAAATGAGGATTAAGACTGTGAGCCCCATGTGGGACATGGACTGTGCCCAACCTGATTACTTTGTATCTACCTCAGTGCTTAGAACAGTGCTTGGCACATAGTAAGCACTTAAAACTTACCACTGAAAAAAAAACCAACAACAAAAACTATGGGGCAATTAGGAGAACAATGTTTGGTGAAGTGGGAAAGGCTCCTGGTTCTTCTCCTTAAGCACACTGGACCGTGAACTGTTTGAGCTTGTGACCATGTTTCTTATTCCCAGAGTATGTTTCCAAGCACCAAGAACAGGGCTCTTCACAAAGTAGGCCTTCATCATCATCATCAATCGTATTTATTGAGCACTTACTGTGTGCAGAGCACTGTACTAAGTGCTTGGGAAGTACAAGTTGGTAACATATAGAGACAGTCCCTACCCAGCAGTGGGCTCACAGTCTAGAAGGGGGAGACAGAGAACACAACCAAACATACTAACAAAATAAAATAAATAGAATAGATATGTACAAGTAAAGTAAATAAATAAATAAATAGAGTAATAAATATGTACAAACATATATACATATATACAGGTGAGGAGGCGGTGGTGAAGAGGGTAGATGTATATGATAGTTGAAATCTGAGGGTACCAGAAGGATTTGCAGACTGCTCATCTAGAGGATGAAGGAACTACAAACATGAATCAATTAATCAGTTATATTTATTGAGATCTTACTGTGTGCAGAATACTGTACTAAGTGCTTGGGAGAGTACATTACCATAGAGATAGGAGCTGTGATCCCTGCCCACAAGGAGCTTAAACTCTGTAGTGGGGAAATCGATGATAAAATAAATCACAGATAGGGGGAATAGCATGGATGGAGCCCTAGAGTGGTTACCAGAATTCCATCCCAGTATGTTGTTATAAAAAGTCCTCACTTGTTATTTTGTCCATGAGACTACATACATTTTTTTCTTTATGAGATTCTTGTCCTCTCATGTGACAAAAACAAGTAGTTCGATTAATTTTCTAAAGCGACCCATTTCAGCCAAGATCATATTATGGAAATAGATAAAGATATTGAGAGCACAGATTGGATCTGATTTAGGAGTGAGAGAGAGAAGTGAATTTTCCTGGATAAACAAACTCAATCTGTTCTCCCTCCTGGGCTTCAGGAAGAACACCAGGGAAGTTTTCATCCAATTGAAGCCAGTGGGTTAATTCTGGTTCATCCCCCCAGATGAATAAGCTACTGGGGAGCCAAAAAGCTGACAGGTGTTTCCTTCTGGTCCTTACACATCTGACTTGATCAATCAATCAATGGTATTTATTGAGTGCTTACTGTGTGCAAAGCACTGAATTAAGTGTTTGGGATAGTATAACACAATAGAGGAGGTAGGCATGATCCCTGATTTCAAGGAACCTACAGTCTGGTCGGGGACACAGGCATTAAAATAAATTATAGACCGGGGAATATAAATATAAGTGCCTAAGTGTTGTGAGACTGGGTGTGGGCTGAGTATCAAAGTACTTAAATGCATACAGGTCCAAATGTACAGGTGAATAGGATGGGAAAATGTGAAGCTAAATGATAAGCTTGGTATTGTTTATGATCACATAATGATAATGATAATAGTAAAAATGACAATAATAATATTAATAATAACTGTTTTGTTAAGTTCTTATTATGTGCCAAGCACTGGGGTAGACACAAGGTCATAATAACAATTATTATTATGTCCCTGTCCCTGTCTCACATGGGGCTCACACTATTAATCCCCATTTTACAGATAAGGTAACTGAGGCCCAGAGAAGTTAAGCCCCAGGTCACACAGGAGACATGTAGCAGAGCCTGGATTAAATCCCAAGTCTTTGTGACTCCCAAGCCTGTGCGCTATCCACTAAGACACAAGGTCATCAGTTTGGATGCAGTTCGGGTCCCACGTGGAGCTCACAGTTTAAGAAGGAGGGAGGGAGAATACCTACTGAATCCCCATTGTACAAATGAGAAAACTGAGGCACAGAGAAGATAATCAATCAGTGATATTTACCAAACACTATGTGGGAAAGAACAATGCAATAGAGTTGGTAGAAATGATACCTGCCCACAAGGAGCTCAGAGTCTATACGAGGAGACAGATATACATCTGTCTAATGGAGATATTTACCAAACACTATGTGGGAAAGAACACATATTGGTAAATTTACAATTTGGTAAATTTCCCCATTAGAAATAGGGGAAATAGTAATAATAATAATTGTGGCATTTGTTAGGTGCTTAGTGTGTGCCAGGCACTATACTAAGCTTTGGGGTGGATACAAACAAATCGGGTTGGACACAGTCCTTGTCCCACGTGGGGCTCACAATCTTTATCCCCATTGTATAGATGAGGTAACTGAGGGACAGAGAAGCTAAGTGACTTTTCCAAGGTCACGCAGCAGACAAGTGGCAGATTAGAACCTACCACATTCTGGCTTCCAGGCCCATGCTCTATCCACTATGTCATGCTGCTTCTTATAAGGATATGAAATAAGTTCTATGGGGCTGGTGTGCGTATCAACGTGCTTAAGGAATACACAATCAATTGAATAATTGGAATAGAGAGTAGGGCAGATAGGGGAAATGATGGCTTAGTCAGAAAAGGCCTCTTGGTGGAGATGCAATTTCAGAAGGGTTTTGAAGGTGAGGAGAGTGATGGGCTGTTAAACATGAAGGAGGAGCATGACCTGGAAGAAAGAGCATGAGCCTTGGAGGCCGATGATCTGTTCTAATACTGGCTCTGCCACTTTCTCTTTTTTTTTTTAAATGGTATTTGCTAAGCACTTACTATGTTCCAGACACTACTGAGTGCTGGGGTATATACAAGTTAATCAGGTTGGACAATCCATCACCCACCTGATATTCACAGTCTTAATCCCCATTTTACAGAAGAGGTAACTAAGGCACATAGAAGTTATGTGACCTTCCCAAGATCACAGTGGAAAGAGCACGGGTTTGGGAGTCAGAGGTCATGGGTTCTAATCCCAGCTCCGCTACTTGTCGACTGTGGACTTTGGGCAAGTCACTCCATTTCTCTTTGCTCCAGCTACCTCATCTGTAAAATGGGAATTAAGACTCTGAGCCCCAGACAGGACAACCTGATCACCTTGTATCCCCCCAGCGCTTAGAACAGTGCTTTGCACATAGTAAGTGCTTAACCAATACCATTATTATTATTATTATTATTATTATTATTATTATCAGACAAGTGGCGTGGGTAGATTTAGAAACTGGGTTCTTTTGACTTCCGAACTGCTCCCTGCTATGTGACCTTGGGCATATCACAACTTCTCTATGCCTCAATTTCCTCATCTGTAAAATGGGGATTCAATCCCTCTTACTTAGACTGTGATCCCTATGAGGGACTTAGAACATGTACAACATGATTAACTTGTATTAACCCCAGTGTTTAGAACAGTTCTTAATAATAATTACTATGGTATGTTAAGTGTTTACTATGTGCCAAGTACTGTTTGAAGCACTGGGGTAGATACAAGGTAATCGGGTTGTCATATGGGGCTGAGAGTCTTAATCCCCATTTTACAGATGAGGTGACTGAGGCACACAGAAGTTAAATGGCTTGCCCAAGGTCACACAGCAGACAAGTGGCAGAGTTGGGATTAGAACCCACGTCCTCTGATTCCCAAGCCCGTGCTCTTTCCACTAAACCACGCTGCTTCTTGACACATAGAAAGTGCTTAACAAATATTATCATCGTTATTATTGTAATTATTATTATGGGAGTTCCAGGCTAGAAGGAGGATGTGGGCAAGGAGTCAGTGGCGGGGTGAGATTGAGGTACAGAGAGTAGGTTGACATTAGAGGAGACAAGTATGTTGATTGCGTTTTTGTAGGAAATCAGTGAGGTCAGGTAGGATGGGGAGAGCTTAGTGACTTGCCCAAGATCACACTGCATGTGAGTAGTGAAGCTGGAATTAGGATCCAGGTCACCTGACCTGCGCCCTTTCCACTAGGCCTTGCTAATTCCTGTATTTGATGATTTGTTCTAAGGCCTGAATCAAGGACAGTCTTGCCCAGAGCAGAACTGCTTCCAGAATCATTACCAGAAAATATCCTGTCAAGTCTCCAAACCGAGCAAGTAAGAAGTGATGTAAGACACTCTACATACACTAGCCTACTATGATCTTCTTAGTATCCTGGTGCACCAGGCCAAATCTGTGCTGACCAATCCATAGCAAAGACCTCAGATTACTTCATGGATCATAGAACACTTCTGGTGATAGATCCCCAGCTGCAATGGACCTTCTCAACTGTTGTACAGTATTAATAATGATGGTATTTGTTAAGCGCTTACTATGTGCAAGCACTGTTCTAAGCGCTGGGGGGATATAAGGTGATCAGGTTGTCCCATATAGGGCTCACGGTCTTAATCCACATTTTACAGGTGAGACATTATTATTAAACAGATATTACTGACATGTTTAGTTTGTAGCAGGTAGTGGAACACAGGACATTCTGTTATACTCCTATCTAGCCCTACCTTCTTCACCCTGTATTTGTGTTGGGATTTTTATTCCTACATTTATTATCTGTGCCTCATTCTTAATGAATTGTTTCCTGGTTTTTGGAACATTTTCTAACTGATCAAGTTTGCTTCAGTCTACAGAGGGAAAGCAATCCAGACCAATTCCCCATAATAAATCCAATGAGGATATTTTAAATTTCTTTTCCCACTCCTCATTAAAGATAGAACCAGCCTGGATTTTTATTACTGAGGGACTCCATTCAACAGACGCCCTTAGGCCACTGTGCTCCACTGAACTTTATGGTCTCATCTCCCTTCCCCAATCCAGATCATTGTCGCCCACCTGGTTGTTTTGGTTGACCCAAATAGAGTGGGCTGGGAAGGAACCAAACAGACAGGGCAGAGGCAGGAAGAGTGGATTTAAGTCTCAGAACTTGGTGGGTTTAGAAAGGTAAGTAGGGGAGCCCCATTTCTGTTTCTTCATTTCCATCTGAACTGTTATCTAGCTGATCAAACTCTTATCATAACCTAATCCTGACTCTGCCACTTGTCTGCTGTGTGACCTGGGGAAAGTCATTTCCACTTCTCTGTGCCTCAGTTAACTCATCTGTAAAATGAGGATTAATAATAATAATAATAATAATGGCATTTATTAAGTGCTTACTATGTGCAAAGCACTGTTCTAAACACTGGGGAGGTAACATGGTCATCAGGTTGTCCCACAGGGAGCTCACAGTCTTCATCTGCATTTTACAGATGAGGTAACTGAGGCCAAGAGAAGTTAAGTGACTTGCCCAAAGTCACACAGCTGACAATTGGCGGAGCCAGGATTTGAACCCATGACCTCTGACTCCAAAGCTAGGGTTCTTTTCACTGAGCCATGTTGCTTCTTTAAGATTAAGACTGTGAGCCCTTTGAGGGACGTGGATTGTGCCCAATGTGATTAGCTTGTATCTGTGAGCCCACTGTTTTAGACTGTGAGCCCACTGTTGGGTAGGGACTGTCTCTATATGTTGCCAACTTGTACTTCCCAAGCGCTTAGTACAGTGCTCTGCACACAGTAAGTGCTCAATAAATACGATTGATGATTGATGATCTGTCCCAGTGCTTAGAACAGTGCCTAGCACCCAGTACGCACTTAACAAATACCATAAAAAAATCCTGCCCTAACTCCTGTCTCCTTGTTGACCTCCCTGCCTCTCTCCTTTCCAATCCATCCTTCACTGTACTGCCCCCATCATTGTTCTAAAATAAAACATTTAGTCTACATCTCCTATCTTCTCAAAAAAAACCCCTCCCCCTTGTGAGAAGCAGTGTAGCCTAGTGGAGTTGAAAGAGCATGTGCCTGGGAGTTCAAGTACCTAGGACTAGGACCTAGGTTCGAATCCTGGTTCTGCCACTGACCTGCAGTGTGGCCTTGAGCAAATCATTCTACTAACATGTGCTAAATTGGGATTCCCAGTTTCCCCACTGTGAGCCCCATGAGGAGCCTGATTAACTCGTATCTACCCCAGTTTTTACAAGAGTGCTCGGCACGTAGTAAGCACTTAAGAAATACCACAATTATTATTATCACTAATTGCCCATCAACCTCGACATCAAAAGAAACTCTTTTCCATCCAGACTGTGAGCTTGTTGTGGGCAGGGTTTGTATCTGTTACATTTTTGTTTGCACTCACCCAAATGCTTAGTACAGTGCCCTGCACACCGTATGTGCTCAATACATATAAGTGATTGATTTATTACCACTGGCTTTGCAGCCTTCAATCAGCATGTCAAATGGTGGAGATGATAATGGTTATGGTTGTACATATTTATTACTCTATTTATTTATTTATTTTACTTGTACATATCTATCCTATTTATTTTATTTTGTTGGTATGTTTGGTTTTGTTCTCTGTCTCCCCCTTTTAGACTGTGAGCCCACTGTTGGGTACGGACTGTCTCTATGTGTTGCCAATTTGTACTTCCCAAGCGCTTAGTACAGTGCTCTGCACATAGTAAGCGCTCAATAAATACAATTGATGATGATGATGATGATGATGATAAATCAATCAATCGTCTTTATTGAGTGCTTTTTATTGATTGCTTACTGTATGCAGAGTACTGTACCAAACAGTTAGGAGAGTACAATATAAAAGAGGTGGTAGACAGGTTGCCTGTCCACAAAAGCTTACAGTCTAGAGACGATGATAATTTTGAATGTCCCTTCCTAGTAAATGCTATTATTTTATCCAGAAGTCACATCCAAATCCCTGAACAACTTCACCTGAATCATTCAGTCGTACTTATGGAGCAATTACTGTGTACAGACCACTGTTCTAAGTGCTTGGGAGAGTACAAAATAACAGGCACATTCCCTTCCCACAACAAGAGACGCACCAAGAGCTTTAGCAGCATCAAACGGCAGGGCAAGATCATCAAGCAAAGGACACTGCAATGCGGTTCTGAGGAAATGCTCACAGCATTTATAGTTTCTGGTCTGTACTGATCCGGTGAGGAGAATGGATAGACGACAGGGTCCCCAAGTAGCTCCTGTACAGAGAACTAAAAGGAGGCTGAGAAGCAGCATTACCTAGTGGAAAGAGCACAGGTCTGAGTTCAGAGAACCTGGCTTCTAATCCCTGACTCCACCACTTGTCTGACCACCACATTGCTGTGTGACACTTCTCTGTGCCTCAGTTCCCTCATCTGCCAAATGGGGATTCAATATAATAATAATAATAATGGTATCTGTTAAGCACTTACTATGTGCCAAACACTGTTCTAATATCTTTTCTCCCTTCTATTTAAACTGTGAGCCTCACATGGGACCTGATTATCCTGTACTTACTCCAGCATTTAGTACAGTGCTTGGCACATAGGAAGAGTTTAACAAATGCCATAAATATATATAAGCAGAGGGGCGAGAACAAAATGTCTGAAGATGATAACAAAGCCCGGACTGAGTACGTCAGTGCACTGTATGGAGACAAGTGCAGCAGATAAACCAGTCTGACAGGAAGCTGTGGGAAAGGCGTTCTTTTCCTTCATCGATTCCCAAAGATGAGGAAACCAGGAAGCCAACTTAAAAACAGAGACAGGTCTTGCAGGACATGGGTTCTAATCCTGGCTTAGGCACTTGCCTGCTATGTGACCGTGGGCAAGTTACTTAAATTATCTGTGCTTCAGTTTCCTCAACTAGCTTGTTGTGGGCAGGGAATGTGTCTGTTCATTCTTGTATGGTACTTTCCCAAGCACTTAGTACCGTGCTACAGTGCTCTGCACACAGTAAGTGCTCAATAAATACATTGAATGAATGAATAAAATAAGGATTCAAATCCTATTCTCTTCCCTCCTTAGACTGGGAGTCCTAGGTGATTCATTGGCCTGGTTAACTTATACTTACCCCCGTGCTTAGATTAAAAAATAAGAATATCACTGGTTTTTATTGCTTTCTTGTCTCTCATTCCTTGTAAAGTTTCTGCTCAAAAATAACCACTTCTTTCTTTATATGACCAGATAGTTTATTGTTTGCTGAAGGAGGTAAAATACTAAGTCCTAGCCTGCCAGATCAAACTGCATTTCTGGTGCATCCTGTTAGAGTAAGTTGTCCTTCTTTGAAGAGGTTAAAGAAAAATATAAATTATCCACCATATAGTTTCTAAAGTAACTACAAATCAAGAGTTACCCATTGACCCAAATGAAAAATGAAAATGATAAACTCCTCACGCCAAGGTCATACAAAGTTCCTGATGCTTAGAAACCTCCGAACAGTTCATGCTTGAGGATTTTTAAGAAAACTGGACATGAACCATAGTAGCTGACATTGAAAAGTTTGTAGGAGAGACTCGGGTACCCAATATGACATACAGTTAATCTATTTGAGGGAAGTATCACATATTCAATCAGAAAAGTACTTTCAACTTCACTTTAGGTGGATACTACATCTTTATATACTACCATATATCTCTGTCAAAATAAATTTCGTGGACATCATTGACTTGTCAAAAATGTGGGGCACATAAATCATTGCAAATACGTGTCGCGTGGGATTTGTAGTGGATGCAGCTATTTCAGAACAGGCATTTTGAGCGAACTATCTACTGTCTATTGATTAGATCCAGTGATCTTTTTGAAAAAAACTACCTGAACATTCCTACATACGAGAAGCAGAGTGGCTCAGTGAAAAGAGCACGGGCTTTGGAGTCAGAGGTCATTGGTTCAAATTCCGGCTCCGCCAATTGTCAGCTATGTGACTTTGGGCAAGTCACTTAACTTCTCTGGGCCTCAGTTACCTCATCTGTAAAATGGGGATGAAGACTGTGAGCCCCTTGTGGGACAACCTGATCACTGTGTAAACTCCCCAGTGCTTAGAACAGTGCTTTGCACATAGTAAGCACTTAATAAACGCCATCATAATTTATTTATCATTACATACATGCACACATGTTTGCACACCAAAGAAACACATAGTAAGGCATGGAACAAGAGATAATTTTTCCTCATGATGAGAATCAGCACAAGTTCTCATTTCCTGTTCTCCACCAAACCAAAGCTTGGGGGAGAGCATCGTGCATTCCCGCGACTAGTTGGCACAGTTTTCTTGACAAAATATTACCCAGGTGACATCCTTCGAGATGATATGTCAGGACATCTAGCGCTTTTTAGTCGCTACCGATTGATAGACTCATACTTTCAAATACTAGGTCACCTGATCTGATGAGCGGGGCCAGGGAAGAGGGAAGCAGGACTTTCCATTAAGGCTTGGGGGGAAAGGACCCAGGCTGACCACAGCCACACAGACTGTCAACTGGGAACAGCTTCTTTGGAACCTGGTGCTGACCCCCATGGGAGGGGCAAAGGGGATGCTTGCTGCTCTCCCGACTGGGCTCACCCGATGCTACCACTGCCACGCTCAGGACAGAGGAGGTGAGGGACCCAGGATGGGCTTTCTCGAAGATGAGGGAAGAGCCATGTTGCTACCACACCCAGGTTGTGTGGGTGATGGGAGCTGCATACACACCATAAGGTTTCCACTGCTGGATAAGAGGACAGAGAGGCCACTCTACCAGGGGTGAGAGAGGTGGTGGAGAAAAGAGGGGTCTATCTCCAGACTCATTCACCTGAGCTGCAGAGCAGGGAAGCCCTTGCCCCTCCCACACAACAGGATAGCAGCGCACACAGAAGCAGTTCTGTCCCAGCTCCTTGGGAGGTTTCATAATAATAATAATAATAATAATAATAATGGCATTTATTAAGCTCTTGCTATGTGCAAAGCACTGTTCTAAGTGCTGGGGAGGTTACAAGGTGATCAGGTTGTTCCACGGGGGGTTCACAGTCTTAATCCCCATTTCACAGATGAGGGAATTGAGGCCCACAGAAGTTAAGTGACTTGCCTAAAGTCACACAGCTGACAATTGGTGGAGGCAGGATTTGAACCCATGACCTCTGACTCCAAAGCCCGGGCTCTTTCCACTGAGCCATGCTGTTTCTCTCATGCTGCCCGAAGTCCATCTCTCCATTATCCCCGAACAGGGAAAGCAGAAAAGCACCTGAGAAGCCTCATGTTTGTTTTCTTTTTATTTTAAAAACTGACAAAAGATGTTTTACTTGTTCTGATGTGTATATGTATGCATATATATGTACATATATGTCTAATTCTATATATATTGATGCTATTAATGCCTGTTTACTGGTTTTGATGCCTGTCTCCCCCCTTCTAGACTGTAAGCCTGTTGTGGGCAGGGATTGTCTCTCTTTGTTGCTGAACTGTACTTTCCAAGCACTTAGTACAGTGCTCTGCACACAGTAAGCACTCAATAAATATGATTGAATAGAATGAATGAATAAATCAGCCAGAGCCAGCAGTGCTTCGAGGGGGGTGCGAACCCGAGACTGGGGACCACCATGGCCACTGCCCAGCTCAGAGGGGCCACAGGCGAGGAGCGTGTATCAGACCGGCCTCAGATGCATCATAGGACTGACAGGGGGAGGTGGTGCCATGTTGGATCACACTTCAGCCCTTTCACTTCAGGACTGTGGAATTGACAGGACACCCATATAAATCCAAAAGCCAACCAAACACCTCCAATGCAAACCGTGCCCAAGTTGCAGACTCCCACCATGCACCAGAAGCAGAGAGGCACAACCACCATTTCCATCCAGGACACACTGCAGGAACGTCAACCTGCTTTAGCCATTGGATAGGAAAATGACACGGTCCTCCCTCCTCTATTCTCCATCTCCTCTATCACTGTCCTCCACCCTTTTTGCCTCCTGGGGATTTTATGTTTGCTTCCTTTAGCCATGCAGGTTGCATTGGAGAAGAGACGAGCACTGAAGAGGCTCTGGTCTCCCAGGCAGCAGTATCAGTAGGGCAGACACCTAATCATCATCAATCATATTTATTGAGCGCTTACTGTGTGCAGAGCACTGTACTAAGCGCTTGGGAAGTACAAGTTGGCAACACATAGAGACAGTCCCTACCCAACAGTGGGCTCACAGTCTAAAAGGTGGCACAGAGTATACACCTAATCCAAGTTGTACATGACCATGTAATCAATGGGCCCCAAATCCTGGCCTGAGACAGTGTCAGCAAATGTATGCATGACCTTTCTAACTGAGTCTTCTCTGACATCTCCTTCTCTTGTTATCTCTACATCAGGCTCCATCAATCAATCAATCATATTTATTAAGTGCTTGCTGTTTTGCCCTGCACATAGTAACCACTCAATAACAATGATTGACTGATTGATCAATTGATTACTATGTTCAGAGCACTATACTAAGAGTGTGGGTGAGTACAATACAACAGAATTAGCAGTCATGATCCCTTCCCATAATGAGCTTACAGTCTAGAGGGAAAGACAGACTCCATCCTCTCTCCAGTGGCATCCATGAATATGAAATATTAACAGACACAATAAAACTTTAACAGATTCCAGTAATTTTTAAAACCGTTATTCATATGAATAGTCCCACTATGAACACCTCTTTGTAGGTGATACTGACTGTGAATTGTGACCCATATACTGCGGAGCTTAGAACAGTGCTTTGCATACAGCAAGTGCTCAATAAATATGATTGAATGAATGAATATAGAGCAAAACACCTTAAATTCTAAAATTTGGTTTACCGTGTAATGCAAGCAGCTATTTTAATTAGGAGACTAGCATTAGGCGATTATTTGTCCCTTATCTAAGCATCTAGGAGATTCTCCAGTAGTTTGAAGTCATAACTCAGAAGACTGTTGAGGATAAAATTTGACTTGTGTACACAGCCTCATCAGCCACATCTTCAGATATTGAAGAATCCAGCTAATCATAGTTTTGAAAAGAAAGCCTGAATACATCTTTTTTTGCTATTTTCTCTTTCTGCTCGCAAAACTCACAATTAACCTTTTGTACTTCTACAGGTTTCACCATCAATTGGTGCCTTTCGTACTACACCACATTAAGCAGGTGAATCCTTCAGATCTGATAAACAGGTGTTTTTTATCCACTCCTGATTAACTGTCTTCATAGTTTAAATCACAAAATCTCCTCACCTTCCAAGCAGGGTGCAGCACTGGGAAGGAGGGAAGTGAGATTTTCCTCCGGAGCTTATCCCCTGCAACAGTGGGGAGGGAAGACAGTCTGTTCAGGGAGACACATGGATTCATGGCATAGTGGATAGAGCATGGGGCTGGGATTCAGAAGGTCATGGGATCTAATCCTGGATAAGCCACTTGTCTGCTTTGTGACCTTGGGCAAGTCACTTTACTTCTCTGTGCTTTAGTTCCCTCATCTGTAAAATGTAGATTGAGACAGTGAGCCCCATGTGGGATAGGGACTCTTTCCAAACCCATTTGCTTGTATCCACCTCGGCACTTTGTACAGCGCTTGGAACATAATAAGTACTTAACAAATACCATCATTAGTACTATTATTATGTGGATTGCAGAGGTGGGGAGTGGATCTGGGAGCATGTGCCTTGCTATAAGACCTCTTCCCCAGAGCTGAGCCACATGAGAGGGGATGGGGGACAGAGTTTGTCTATGGACGAAGGTGGAATGCGAGAATTCATATAGGGAAGCAGCATGGCCTAGTCATGGGAGTCAGAAGGAACTGATTTCTAATCCTACCTCCACTACTTGTCTGCTGTGTGACCTTAGGCAAGTCACTTCACTTCTCTGTGCCTCAGTTATCTCAGCTGTCAAATGGAGATGAAGACTGTGAGCCCCATGTGGGACAGGGATTGTGTCCAACCTGATTAGCTTGCATCTACCCCAGCGATTAGAACAATGCTTGACAAAGACTATCCTCATGTGGAGGCAGGGAGCAGACCAGCCACCAAGCACAAACTGAAGTGGCTTTGTCTTAGCTTCTTGGGAGGGATCATGCCCACATTTCATACAAACTATATTCTTAATGGACAACAAGCCCATAATTCATATTTTTATCAACTTTTAATGATTAGCATAATAATAGCATTTACCTTAATGTTAGAAATATTTTGGTATTTTAAGTCAACATTTTGAGCACCCATTGTAACCCCTTAACCCCAAGGCCCGAGGGCTACCGCCCCTCCATGGGACAGAGAGGTCACTCAGAAAGGAACAGGGGCACAGAGTCTTTGCCAAAGCTGTGGGGAGGACCACCCGTTGGGGATGTGCAAATGAAGCAGGTCCCAGGTCAGCATATGATTGCGTCCAATGACTGGCAGATAACAATCATAAGGGACCTCTAGCTCATCCCTCTAGACTGTAAGCTCATTGTGGGCAGGGAGTGTGTCTGTTCCTTGTTGTATTGTATTACCCCAAGCACCTAATATAATGCTCTACACACAGTAAGCACTCAATAAATACGATTGACTGACTTGATGCAGTGCCATGTTGTGTAATAGTTCAATCTCTACTACTAAAGATGTGTAGACTTAATAGAATATCCAAACACAATTCTACCAAGTGCCTCTTATGGAAATCAAATACCTGTTGCTGCTCCACTTCATTATAGTGCTGTCTCACTGAACTACTTGCTATCTTTTGCAGAGCTCCACTCTGCAATGGCAGAAAGTAGGTAGACAACCTCTGAAATTTAATAAACAAGACGCTTCCTTTACCTGGTGTATTTTCTCAAAAACATTTCATACAAACTATATTCTTAATGGACATCAAGCCCATAATTCATATTTTTATCAGCTTTTAATGATTAGCATAATAATAGCATTAACCTTAATGTTAGAAATATTTTGGTATTTTAAGTCAACATTTTGAGCACCCATTGTAATCTGTGGGGAGTAAGGTATAGTCACTGCCTTCAGGAGATGACACTCTTAACAGGGAATACGAGATGAACAAATACACAAACACAAAGCAAAACATAGAACACAGGCATGTAAATATGTAAAAGATACCTATTATTCTTAGGAAACGACTGGGTTAAGGTCAATAGGCCTGGGAGAGGTTTGCATTCCCAAGGTTACTAGTTCCCAGAGATAACAGCAGTAAAGCGATGTGTGCAAAGCTTTAAGGATTCCATGAGACAAGACAGAAAGTGAACTGCTGTAGCCAATCTGAAACTGACTAGGAGCCCCACCTTAATCTACTTGACCCAAAGTTGAGCCCCTTCCCCACCTCCCCTCCACCGCATGGCCATACATAAAAGAAAAAATGACTATTTTTAAGTCACAAGAGACTCGTTTGATTGGTCAAAAGAAACAGCGTAGCTTAGTGGAATGAGCATGGGCTTGGGGGTCAGAGGTCATGGGTTCTAATCCCCGTTCTGCCACTTATCAGCTGTGTGACCTTGGGGAAGTCACTTCACTTCTCCGAACCTCAGTTCCCTCATCTGTAAAATGGGGATGAAGACTGTGAGCCCCACGTGGGACAACCCGATGACCTTGTATCTACCCCAGCGCTTAGAACAGTGCTTGGCACCTAGTAAGTGCTTAACAAATACCTAATTATTATTATTATTATTATTCAAGCACATGCTAAAGCTGGGCAGTTAAACTGTGTAAGCAGGAAGGAGGGGAGCAACATTACACTGCCCTCCCGAAGCAACTCTTATAAACCTTGCCCAATTTTACTACTAAGCCTAGGTTGCAGGGACAGGGATATTTTGTAGAGGGAATGGTTTGGGGCTGTATTTTTCATGGTATTTTTTAAGCATTTACCATGTGTCAAGCACTCTTCTGAGCACTAGGGTAGCTACAAGGTACATACAATCTCTGTACCACATGGGGCTCACAGTTTAAGTACAAGGGAGTAGAATTTAATCCCCATTTTACAGTTGAGGAAACTGAGACACAGAGCAGTTAAGTGACTTGCCCATGGTCTCACAGCAAACATTGGCAGAGCTGGGATTAGAATCCAGATCCTCTGACTCCCAAGTCCGTGCTCTTTCCACTGGGCAATGCTGCTTCTCAAGCAGTTACTATGTGCTAAGCACTGTACTCAGTGCTGTAGTAGATACAAAATAATCAGGTAGAACCCAATCCCTGCTCCACATGGCACTCAAAGTCTAAGTGGAAGGGAGAACAGGCAAATTGACCCATTTTACAGATGAGGAAACTGTGGCCAGAGAAGTTGTGACTCTGTAAAAGTGAGGAGACACACCCACCACTTCCACCCAGAAATCTCTGTAAGAACGTCAACCTGCATAAACCAGCCATACTATATGTTGCCAACTTGTACTTCCCAAGCGCTTAGTACCGTGCTCTGCACACAGTAAGCGCTCAATAAATACGATTGAATAAATGAATGAATGAATGACTTGCCCAATGTAATGCAGCAGGCACACTGCTTATTTTGTTAAGCGGTCTGCAGAGGGGTCAATCTGCAGAGCAATCAGTCGGCAGAAGGGTCAGTCCACAGAGTGTCGGTCTGCTGAGGTGGTGGCCCAGGCATGGGTCATCTGCAGAGGGGTCAGATAGAGAAGCAGCGTGGCTCAGTAGGAAAGAGCCCGGGCTTTGGAGTCAGAGGTCATGGGTTCAAATCCCAGCTCCACCAATTGTCAGCTGTGTGACTTTGGGCAAATCACTTCACTTCTCTGTGCCTCAGTTACCTCATCTGTAAAATGGGGATTAAGACTGTGAGTTCCCCGTGGGACAACCTGATCACCTTGTATCCTCCCTGGTGCTTAGAACAGTGCTTTGCACATAGTAAGCACTTAATAAATGCCTTCATTATTATCATTATTATTATTATTGCAGAGGGATCTGTCCATGGAGCTCTAGGTCTGAAGAGGGGTCAGTCTATGGAGGGGATGGTCTGTGCAGAAAAATTGAGCCTCGTAGATAGAGCACGGGCCTGAAGTCAGCAAGACGTGGGTTCAAATCCCAGTTCCACTGCTTGTCTGCTCTATGACCTTGAGCAAGTCACTTCATTCCTCTGTTCCTCAGTTACCTCATCTGTAAAATGGGGATTAAGACTGTCAGCCTCATGTAGGATGTAGACTGTGTCCAACCTGATTAGCTTTCACCTATCCCAGTGCTTAGTACAGTGCCTGACAAAAAGTATGCACTTCACAAATGCAATAAAAAGGTGAGGGAGGCAATCCATGGAGGGGGCGATCCATGGAGGGGATCTTCACAGGAGTTGGTCCGTGGAGGGTGTTGTTTATAGAGGGGTAGATCTGCAGAGCAGTTGGTCCAAGAATGGAGTGGTCCATGGAGGGGGAAGCCCTTGAAAGGCTGTTGTGGGGGTGGTCTTCACAGGGGGCTGTTTGTAGAGGGGGGAGTATGGGCCTGCAGAGGGGCCTGCTTCAGGACTTACTGCCTTGGTCCTTAAGCAGGCCCAGGGATATACATTTGGCTCTGTTCACACTGAGGATCTCTCTTGCTGACGGGCTATCAGGGTAGAGTCCATGGGGGACATGAACCACCTCGATCTGCTCCATGTTAGTACCAAAGCCACAGGCATCGCTTGGAAAAAGGGAACTGAGGGAGGAGCAGCTGGAGATTCTGGCTAACAATTAACGCAAGACAGACATGATGAAATGTAGGTTAGAAATTGAAAAAATAATCAAGAGGTTTCTTATTGACTCTAAACAAAGAGCCCAATCATCCTCCGACAGTGATATAGACAAGACTGATGCCATACAAACCGCTCCAGAAGAAGAAAGAAATCAATAAGTCAGTCAGTAATAACAATAATTGCGGTACTTGTACTGAGCATTGTATTAAGTGCTGGTGTAAATACAAGATACTAATAATAATTGTGGTATTTGTTAAACCCTATATACCAAGCAGTGAGAAGCAGCGTGGCTTAGTGGATAGACCATGAGCCTGGGAGTCAGAATGACCTGGGTTGGATAGAAAGGAAAGAAAGGGAGGGCATATAAAATCATGGGGTTAGAAAGGGAAAAATTCTAATCAATTTTCCTACACTTTCGGGAGATGGAGCTTTCTTTGTTTTAAAGACTCCAGGAGAAAGGGATTCTATTTGCCTATGAGAACCCTCACTATTCTCCTTTCATCTAAATTCCTGAAAATTCTAAATCTTCTGTCCCCTTTATCAAAATAATGGTCTTCAAATAAATGTAAGATCACTTCTTTTCACGTTCCCCCATGAACCTTATCTTCCAACCTTTTGTGGCTGCCTCATGGACTTTCCCAGTTCTCCATCCTGTTTAAAATTCAGAACCCAGAACAGTCTTCTAGCAAAGCCTGACCATTTCAGAGTATAATGAAAGGATGACCTTATAGTTCTTCATTCTCTTTATACATACCATTATCAACTTTAATTCTTCAAAAATTGTGCTATGTTACTAACTCAAATTCACCTTGTGATCCTGTATAGCTATAGAAGAAATCTCAAGGTGAATAGGCATAAATATTCATATTTCGTGTCTCCCGAACTTACACCTGTGATAAAATTGATGATTGATATGGTAGCAGCCTCCACATGCCAACCGTATATTGTTCCAAGGGGAAAAAAAAATCACTTGATTTTAATGCACAGCATATTTACTGGCTGCAGATTTAATAAGCATTGCAGAGATGCTGAAGGAACTTCAGGTTCTGTCTCCTGTCTGCACTTGCTTCAACATAAAGACTATAAAATAAAGAGACTTAGGGAGGCATAGATATGGACATCAAGGGTGGTAGAGTTCACCACTAGATTGGTAACCGGTTCCTGGACTAATTACTAGTGCTCTACTCTCTCTTAACCAGTCATCCTAGCTCTGACTCACGCCTACCATTAGTAGTAGTAGTGTAGTAGTAGCAGTAATAGTTGTAGCAGTAGTAGTAATAATAGGAGTAGTAGCACAGCAGCAGTAGTAATAGTAGGAATAAGATTTATAATAATAATAATGATGGTATTTGTTAAGCACTTATTATGTGCAAAGCACTGTTCTAAGCTCTGGGGAGGTTACAAGGTGATCAGGTTGTCCCACGGGGGGGTCACAGTTTTAATTCCTATTTTACAGATGAGGTAACTGAGGCACAGAGAAGTTAAGTGGCTTGCCCAAAGTCACACAGCTGACAGTTGGCGGAGCCAGGATTTGAACCCAAGACCTCTGACTCCAAAGCCCGTGCTCTTTCCACTGAGCCACGCTGCTTCTCATGTGTATTTATTATATGCTTACTCTGTTTTACATGCTGGAGTAGATTCAAGATGGATGGGCCATCAGTCAGTCAGCCAATTGTATTTATTGGGCTCTTACTGTTTACAAAGCACCATACTAAGCACTTGGGAGACTATAATATACCAGAGCTCCTGACTGAGCCCCCTTTTTCCTCTCCTCCTCCCCATCCCCCAGCCCTACCTCCTTCCCCTCCCTACAGTACCTGTATATATGTTTGTATAGATTTATTACTTTATTTTACTTGTACAATACTTTACTACTTTACTTGTACTTTACTTTACTATTCTATTTATTTTATTTAGCTTTAATTCTATTTGTTCTGACAACTTGACAACAGGTCTACTTGTTTTGTTTTGTTGTCTGTCTCCCCCTTCTAGACTGTGAACCCATTGTTGGGTAGGGACCATCTCTACATGTTGCCAACTTGTTCTTCCCAAGCACTTAGTACAGTGCTCTGCACACAGTAAGTGCTCAATAAATATGATTGAATGAATGAATGAATGACTACAATGAGCTAACAGTCTAGAAGGGACATAGTTCAGGTGGATATGGTCTTTCTCTCAGAACACTTGAGTGACCTTTCTTTTTCTGCCAGAATTGTGGCCTAGTGGAAAAATCCCAGCACTGGGTGACAGGAGACTAGGGTTTCAATCCTAGCTCTGCCACCAACCTGTTGTGTGAACTTACAAGTCACTTACTCTCTCTGTGCCTCTGTTTCCTCATCTGTGAAGTGGAGAAAAGATATTTGTTCTCCCCATCTCTTAAACTTGTTAGTCTTATGTGGGATGGGGATTGAGCCTCATCTGATTGCCCATCTCTACCCCAGTGATAAGTATAATGCTTTGACACATAATAATAATAGAAATAATAATGACGTTTGTTAAGTGCTTACTATGCCCCAGGCACTGGACTAAATGCTGGGGTAGATACAAGGTAATTGGTTTGGACACAGTCCATGTGCCACATGAGGCTCACAGAAGCAGTGTGGCTCAGTAGAAAGAGCACAGGCTTTGGAGCCAGAGGTCATGGGTTCAAATCCCAGCTCCGCCAACTGTCAGCTGTGTGACTTTGGGCAAGTCACTTAACTTCTCTGTGCCTCAGTTCCCTCATCTGTAAAATGGGGATTAAGACTGTGGGCCCCCCGTAGGACAACCTGATCACCTTGTAACCTCCCCAACACTTAAAACAGTGCTTTGCACATAGTAAGCACTTAATCAATGTCATTATTATTATTATTAATAAAATCCCCATTTTATAGATAGGAAACTGAGGCACAGAGAAGTGAAGTGACTTGCCCAAGGTCACAGAGTAGACAAGTAGCAGAGCTGGGGTTAGAGCCCAGATCCTTCTGACACCCAGGCCCACGCTCTATCCAGTAGGCACATAAGAACAACTTAACAAGTAAAGACCATCATTGTTTAATATAACTGAGAGGTGAGCAGAGTATAACAGCCTATTAAATATCCCTGATGTGAAAAAACATTTCTTTTTCGATATTAACTTTTTTACCTGCCTAAAGCATACATCATATTTTCATCTATTTTGATAACCATTGTATGGTGAATCACTCAACACATATGCATTGTTTTTACAAGAAATGGTTTCAAGATGTATTACACAGGAGATTAACATCACTATCATGCACTATGAGAGTTTCCAGAATTGAAAAACCAAATTTAACCTTCAGAGAAATCAAGGAAACAGATAGGGACTGCTGATAAATTGCTTTTCGCTGTTTCTAAAGAGCTCTGTCAATTGATTCTAATGTTGTGTTAGAAAATAACAAAATTGCTGGGGAAGAAATATATTCCTTGGTACATTTGAAAGATGATGATGATGATGGTCAAGTCTCAATCCTGAGACTTCAGGACTGAGAACTTTCCCAAAGGAGCTGACTACGGGCCTGTGGTTTGCACAGTGAAATTTACAAACTCTCCTAACTGCCACCCATATTAACAGTGGGACACAGCATGCAACAGGTTAATAGGCAGGCAGGAGTGCAGAGCATTGTAAAATGTGTGCAGAGAGTTGGTATTTTTGTGTTATTTTTTTATGTGCAGGATTCATTTTAAGAAAGAAAGAACCACAGTAAATTGATGAAAGCTGATCTATAGTGTTATAATCCAGCAGACAGTGAGTTGCCTTGATAATAATAATAATAATAATAGTGATAATAATATGTAAGTGCTTCATCGTGGCTCAGTAGAAAAAGCCAGGGCTTGGGAGTCAGAGGTCATGGGTTCTAATCCCGGCTCCACAACTTGTCAGCTGTGTGACTTTGGGCAAGTCACTTGACTTCTCTGTGCCTCAGTTACCTCATCTGTAAAATGGGCATTAAGACTGTGAGTTCTATGTGGGACAATCTAATCACCTTGTATCCCCCCAGCACTTAGAACAGTGCTTTGCACATAGTAAGCGCTTAACAAATTCCATCATTATTATTATTATGTGCCAAGCACTGTACTATGCACTGGGAAAGATACAAGATAATCAGGTCCCACATGGGGCTCACATTCTAAATATAAGGGAGTCAAGGTACTGAATCTCCACCTTGCAGATGAGGGAACTGAGGTACAGAGAAGTTTAGTGACTTGCCCAAGATCACAAAGATGATAAGGTGAGGAGCCAGGATTAAGAACCCAGATCCTTTGATTCCCAGGCCCATGTTCTTTCTACTAGGCCAAGCTGCTTGGTAGCCACTACAGTCTTTACTGGCCAAGTTAGCTGACTATTTTCCCAAATTTCTGCCAGGCCTGTCTACCTCACAGAATGGCCTTTGTGGTTCTTTGGTAAGAAACTTCACTTCTGATGATGGTGCTGGTGGCACAGTTCCAGCGGGAAAAAACACGACTAGAAACCTAGATCACCTGATTCCCAGAGTAATGCACTCTCCTGTGGATCAAGTGGATCTGAAAAAGATCTTAAGACATCTAACTGATCCTCCAGATGATGTTCTGAAATGAAAAGCAAAAAAAGGAAAGGTTTGTAGTTCCTTCTATTGGAATAGTGCTTTACCAAGTGCCTTCATATCTCATTTTATCCTCACAACACCCCTTTAAGGTAGAGGCTGATATTATTAGCCCCACTTTGCAAATGAGGAAACTGACACACAGAGGGGTTAAGTGTCTTGCCCAAGATCACACAGCAGGCCAGGGGCAGAGCTGGAACTGTAACTCAGGTGTCCTGACTGCATTTCTATTAATCTTTCTTCCAAGAGCTTCCATGCACCAACCAACCCTTCCCAATGGATAAATTGCACTCTAGAAAGGACATTCATTGCTTCTGAATCAAACTGAGGTCTGAAAGCCTATGGGAACCTAACAGGAGGATTACAAAATTGTCCCCATTTCTTTGGAATTTTCTTGATAGAATATTTAAGAAGAAGAGAATACGTATGTACTACTCCCTATGCAAAAGCTTCCTCAAGCTTACCCTCATTTTCTAGAGTTATATCGAAATAAACCTCGATAGAAAAAGAGAGAGTTCATGTATTATTCACTGCAAAGAAAAGCATAGTCATATATTGAAGAGATTGGGAAAAGAACTTCATTTTATCTGCAAGCCTTCTTAAAACTACAGGATATTCCCTCCAGCATAGAAGGTGTGGTGATGGAATCTCATATCAGGAATAAAGGCTGAGTCTTGGATCTGAGACTCCAGAATGATGAAACTTGCACAGAGGAATTGATTCTAGCACTTATGGCTTTCACAAAGACCCTCATATTCCCTCATCCCTGCCAATCACTTTCCCACTGGTTATTCAAGTGCAAAGAGCAAGTAGGCGGGCAAGAATGTGGCACATTAAGAAGCAGTGGAGTAGCCTTTGTCTGTGCTAGCCTGTTACAGACAGAATTGGAGCAAGAATTGGAGCTCCTGATTCCCAAAGCAGGATTCTTTCCATTGGACTAACAATGGAGCAATTTCTACAGTTTAGTATAGTGCCTGGCATGTACCATTATTATTATTATTATTATTATTATTATTATTATTATTATTATTATCCTATAGTACAAAGTGCATTCAGAAGTTGCATTATGCCCAAACATTATGTAGCTGGAGAAACTTCTGTTACGTCTATGAGGATGATGATGGTATTTGTTAAACGTTTACTATGTGCTAAGCACGGTTCTAAACACTGGGGTAGATACAAGATGATTGGTCTGGCACAGTCCCTGTCCCACATAGGGCTCACAATCTTAATCCCCATTTTACAGTGAGGGACCTGAGACACAGAGAAGTTAAGTAACTTGCCCAAGGTCACAAAGCAGACAAGTGGCAGAGCTGGAATTAGAACTCAGGTCCTTCTGACTCCCAGGCCTGTGCTCTATTCCACTAGACCACACTACTTCCGTAGGAAAATGAATTCAGTGTCCACAGTTACAGTGATCCAGGATAAATGCCAGGGGCATAAGCAAAATCTTTGTGCGTAATGAACAGGTAAAGGCCTTGGATTCATTTCTTGGAATTTTCTGATTCAAATCCTCAAAGAATTGGGCTGGAAATCAAAGTTTGTCAGGCTCATCTGGTCATTTCATTCACTTTCCAAGGCTAATGATCTGGGGAAGCTCTCAGAATCAATTCGATGACATTTTGTCAGTGGGTTTAAATAAGACCTGACCAATAGTGTCCATCTCAATATTTAGACATTGTGTCCCCAAAATAGATTTGGCTTGGTCAAAATAGATACCGCAACATCAGATGAATTAGTATATTTTTGGAAAGAATAACAGTCATTTGTCAGCAAAATGTGAGCTCCTGGTTGGCCTTGAATCAGGTTTGAATTAATAGCCTGGTACCTTTCCTCTGAGGTTAGTATCAAGTAAATGTTCACAAAATGTCAGGAAAAATGCACATAGTAATGTTGAAAACTGAAGTTAACTTATTGATAAATTCAAGGGTGAATAAAACACTAGGCCAACCACAGTCAGCCACCAAGCTTGGGACTGAAATCAGTCAGTTGCCTTAGCAAATCCTACAAGCCATCTCATCAGGGCTGCTCTTGAATAGGAAGGAGATGGACTAGGTCTGATCAAAGATCATCTTTGATCAAAAGGAAATGTTTTCTGTCCTTCTGCCAAAGAGTGTCTTAAACCAATCAGAATCTATCACCATTATTTTCTAAGAAGCTTGGAAAAGAAAGTGTCAGGATTAGCCAGCTCTTCAGTCAGTTAATGAATCAATGGTATTTATTGAGTGCATACAGTGTGCACAGCATTGTACTAAGCTTTTTGGAGAGTGCAATACAACAGATGTTCCATGCCCACAAGGGGCTGACAGTCTAGAATTCTTCTCACATTCAAATGGCAAGTGACATCACTGAAGAATCTTGGAATCTCCTTTGCTGATCCCTTCCCTCATCCAAATGCACAGTAGCAGGAGGAAATAGACCTGCTGAAGACCACACAGAGGGCCACCATAAAATATGTATTAGGGCTATAGAGTCTTCAGTCCATTCAATCAAAGTCCACCTCTCATCAGATGGAGTCCATTCACAGTTATAGATTCATTCTTTCCTCCTACCACACCCCAGCTCAAACCTTAAATACCTCTAAAACCAACCTACTCATTGGACTTAGTTCTCATCTTTCGACCACTACCGACTTGCCCTTTCCTTTGCCATTGTCTGGAATTCCCTCCACAGAAGTAAAGTGTCTTGCATAAGGTCACACAGCAGACAATTGGCAAAATGAGGATTAGAACCCAGGTCCTTCTCACTCCCAGGGCTATGCTCTATCCATTAGGCCATGTTTAATTTCTAATAACCTTACGTTTTATCCCCTATTGTCACTCCCATCCTAAGTTCTCCTGTACCACCAATATGTATAACTTTATGTTCTATAACTTGATCCTATTTGTAATTTGTTTTAATTTCTGTCGTATGCATTAGATTGTAAGCATCTCGAGAACTGGGATCAGTTCAACATTACTAATTTTATTGTACTGACCTAAACACTTATTACAGTGATCTCACACAGTAGTGTGCTCTCTCTCTCTCTCTCTCTCTCTCTCTCTCTCTCTCTCTCTCTCTCTCTCTCTCTCTCTCTCTCTCTCATATATATAAGTTGTCCTTAGTATTCAAAGAAAACACCATCTTCCTCAAACTCTCAGCTGAATTCAACACTGTGGACCACACTCTTCTCTTCTCCTCATCTAATCTTAGCTTCACTGACACTTTCCTCTCCTGCTTCTCCTCCTGTCTCTTTGTTAGCACATTCTCAGTATCTTTCATGGCTCCTCGTCTGCCTCCTACAGTTTAACTGATCATCTAATGCTAACCTTCTCACTGTACCTTGATCTTGCCTATCATGCTGCAGACCTCTCACCCACATCCTACCTCAGGCCTGGAACACCCTCCCTCTTCATATCTGACAGACAATTACTCTTCCCACCTTCAAAGCCTTACTGAAAGCATATCTTCTCCAAGAGGGTCTTCCCTGACTAATTCTCCTTTTCTCTTCTTCCACACCCTTTTGTGTCACCCTGACTTGCTCCCTTTATTCTTCCCCCTTCTTAGCTCCACAGCACTTGTGTACATATCTACAATTACTTTTATTTACATTAATGTCTATCTCGTCCTCTAGATTGTAAACTTGTTGTGGGAAGGCAGTGTGTTTGTCATATTGTTATACTCTTCCAAGCACTTAGTACAGTTCTCTGCACATGGTAAGTGCTCAATAAATATGATTGACTGGCTGATGTCGACTGACTGACACCTATACCCATGCCCCTGGAAAAATCATTCACTTCCATGATTTCAACTATGATCTAAGTGGATGATTCCCAAATTTACATCTCCACCCCTGACCTGTATGATTCCCAAATCTACATCTCCACTCCTGACCTCTCTCCTTCTCTGCAGTCTCACACTTCTTTGCACCTTCAGGCCATTTCTACTTGGATGTCCCACTGACTCCTCAAACTTAACATGTTCAAAATAACGATTTCATTTTCCTCCCCAAACCCTGTTTTTCCCCTGTTTTCCCATCAATATCCTCCCCATATCACAAGCCCATAACCTTGGCAGTATCTTCTACTCATCTCTCTCATTTGGCCCACATATTCACCAAATTCACCACTGTCACCAAATCGTGTTAGTTATGCCTTCACAACATCACTAAAATCTGCCCTTTCCTCTCCATCCAAATTGCTACCATGCTGATCCAAGTCCCACCTCGAACAACAGCCTCCCTCCTTCCCATCTCTCCCAAAACCAGTCCTTACTTCACACTTCTGCCCAGATCATTTTTCTAAAGAACTTTCAGTCTGTTTTCCCACTACTCAAGAACCCTCACTAGTTGTCCATCCACCTTCATGAATAGAAACTCTTTACCATTTGCTTTAAAGCTTCAGTCAGCTCTCCCTCTCGAATTTTACCTCACTGATTTCCTACTACAAACCCAGCCCTTACCATTCATGCCACTATGGCCAACCTACTCAATGTATTTCAATCTCATCTATGTAGCAACTGACCCTTTGTCCACATTTTCCCTCTTACCTGGAACTCTCTCCCCCTTTGAACATGACAGACCACCACTTACCCGCCTCCTATGTCTTACTAAAATCACATCTCCTCCAAAGAGGTTTTCCCCAACTAATCCTTCATTTCCCCTACTCTCTCTTCCACTAATGTCACTTAGGGTTGTGTTTCTATATCCCTTCAGCACTTGATACTCACCCCAGCCTGTGCCCCACAGCATTTGGGAACAGACAGATAATTTACTTTGATGTCCATCTCCCCATCTAGATTGTAAACTCCCTGTGGGCTGGGAACATGTCTACCAACTCTATTGTATTATATTATATTTCTCAAGTACTTAGTTCAGTGATCTGCAGAATAAGCACTCAATAAATACCATTGATGGATCAACTGACAAGTTTACCTAAAAGTGAGCATATTGCTGTTCAGGCCAAGGAAGAATACAGAATCCCAGCCAACATTGCGCACAAATAAATGTTGTGGCAAGCACTTAGTACAGTGCTTTGCACACAGTAAGTGCTCAATAAATACGATTGATTTAAGTGGTGTTGTTGAGCTGTTTTCTCTTTTGCCTTCTTATCTTTCTATCCATACACAACTCTTGTTCAAAGAAAGGCACTCCCTTCTTGATGACAGTGAGCCATGCAGGCCTGTCCTCAGCAACTGAGTCCCCAGTTTTTAGCTAAATTGCAGAATTGCCTGAGGTTTTGCTTTATCATGTCTTTAAGAGGCTTCCTCTGCCTTTCTTGCTTTCAATTTCCCACTTTCAGCTCTCCTTACAGCAGCTGTTTGGCTATTCTTCTGTGGCTTACTCCCTCCCAGCCCAGCTGTGTTAAGGTGACTATAGCTTTGTTGCTAGGAGACTGACTGTGTTCCATAGCTTCACTGATAGAAAGCTTGTCAATACATACTTTTAATTGATTGATAGATTGATATCCAACAAGCTTTCCATCTGCTTGTCAGTTCAGGATTGAACATACTCGTGAGTCACATTTTAATGTCTTACTATGAAAAACTTTTCACTTTCAACGACCCCAACTCTCAGGGACAGGAGAGACAGATCTGACTGAAAGATGTGTTCTCCGCTGGAGTCTTTTTTACCAAGGTATTGATTGGTTTGATGGATGCATCAGACTATTGATGATGTTATGTTAGGAAGCAATTGTGCCAATGTTTGTTCATTGGAACTGAGTAGTAATAGCAATTATAGTATTTATTAGGCACTAACTTTCTGCAAAACACTGTTCTAAGCACTAGGAAAAAATTCAGGGGTGGGAATTAGTCATGGACCCTGTTCCTCAGGGGCTCACAATCTAAAAATGAAATTGGGAAACAGGCACTGGCATCAGACACAAAAGTAGTCATTCCCCCTTTTCCTCAAGGGGATTACAAGTATTAAAGTGGGAAAAGAAGTGTGGCGACAGCCAATATAAGGAAAGATGAAATAATGAAAGTGCTAACGCAACATAAAGCAAGGACAAATACATCCAAAGTGGAAACAAAAGAAGTGGAACAAAAACCATAGACTACTGTGCTAGAGGAGCAGATTCAAGCTCATCGTGGTTCAAAGTCCAGCGGTGACCATCGAAGTGATCATTACAGCTATGGCAACCTCCACTGCCTTCTTTATCCTCATTAGTTTGTGGGAGGCTTCAGGCTACCACTGTTTTTGTCTTTCCCATATTGGTGGTGCAAAGCAGGATGAGATTACAGGTCCAGGATGACAAGAAGAGCTCCAGTGGTGAGGCAGCGTGATGCCTCAGTGACTGGGAAGCTGGAAGCTCTGCCCAAGACCTTATTGTGAGTCAGTCAATAGTATTTGTTGAGTACTTACTGTGTGTACAGCACTGTACTAAGCTTGGGAGAGTATAACAATTAAAATAGACATATTCCCTGTATTAGTATTAATATTATCATCCAAAGTGCTTTAATGCCCATTTCCAGAGAGTCCTTTCTTCTGCCACAAACAGCCTTTTCTTTAATATGAGACCTATTTTTCTTCTTTCAATCCATTTTATTGCTTTTAATTGAACCACTTTTGCACTGTCCAAAGCACTTCCTTAAAGAGAAATAAGGAAAAATTTGAAGACAAAGAGGTGCAGAGAATAATTAGGGAACTATCTTTACTAGAATGTTGCATAGTCATTTATGCTAATTTGAGGCAAATTGCTCAGTAATATATTGCAGTGAGCAGATTTGAATTGGAGGTTTCACAGGTGGAGACAAGAAAGGATAGTAATACTTTTCCATCTGTAGATCCCATTATTCTTCTAGGTAAGATGATAATAAATTTCATTATAGTTTATTGGAGACATCATCTCAATGATTATATATCTGTTTATGGAGAAATAGATTTTTCATTTTAGCTTTGAGCTGGAGAATGAAACTGTAAGTGTCCTTGTATTAGATGTTCTGAGCTAAGAATGAAATAACACATTTTAAGTAAATTATATGACACTTATGTCCTTGAGCTCCATGTCATTGGCAAATGAGCAATGTGGGGTAGGTCAAGCTGTGAATGTGTATTTTAACCATATGCAGTCATGTTAACTAACTAAAGAAAGTCTTTCACTTATTGTAAATAAATCCAGAGGAAAGTTTGAAAATGATTACACATTCAAATGTTCAGTTCACAAAGATTAACATTTCAATATAATGCAATTTTACATGTTCTAAGCACTGTCATCACAGCGAGTTTGGGAAATTGGTTTCCTATTACATAATTCAGAATTTTAATAGCGTATTATCTTCCAATCCATTTTCCTATGTATGGCAAGGTTCTAATAATAATAATGATAATAATGGTATTTGTTAAGCACTTACTATGTGCCAAGCACTGTTATAAGCACTGGGGGAGATACAGGGCAATCAGGTTGTCCCATGTGGAGTTCACAGTTTTAATCCCCATTTTATAGATGAGGGAGCTGAGGAACAGAGAAGTAAAGTGACTTGCCCAAGTCCACACTGCAGACAAGTGGCAGAGCTGGGCTGAGAAAACATGTCCTCTGACTCCTAAGCCTGGGCTATTTCCATCAAGCTCTGCCGCCGCTGCTTCTTCTGCTGCTTCTAGTAATCATAATAATTATGGTTTTTATTAAGCACTTACTACACACCAAGCACTGTGCTAAGCACTAGGGTAAATAAAATATAATCAGATCAGACACAAGCCCTGTCCCACATGGATTCTCACAGTCTAAGGGGGGAATGAAAACGGGAATTGAATCCCCATTTACAGCACTGGGGTCTTAGTCTAAGGAAGAGAGTAAACAGGTCTTTAATCCCTCTTGTACAGAAGTGATAACTGAGGCTGAGAGAAGTCAAGTAACTTTCCCGGAGTCATACAATAAACAATTGGAAGAGGCCAAGATTAGAACCCAAATTTCCTGATTCCTATCAGTCAGTCAGTCAACTGTCTTTATTGAGCACTCACTGTGTGCAAAACACTGTACTAAGCTCTTGGGAGAGTACAATATTACAATAAACCTACATATTCCCCCACAACGAGTTTAAAGTCTAGAGGAGGAGACAGACATTGATATAAATAAATAAATTACAGACATGTACATAAATGCTGTGGGGCTGGGAGGGGAGATGAATAAATAGAGAAATTCAGGTCAATGAAGAAAGTGAGTGGGAGAAGAGGAAAGAAGGGCTTAGTCAGGGTACATATTTATTTTATTTATTTTATTTTGTTAATATGTTTTGTTTTGTTCTCTGTCCCCCCCTTCTAGACTGTAAGCCCACTGTTGGGTAGGGACTGTCTCTATGTGTTGCCAACTTGTGCTTCCCAAGCACTTAGTACAGTGATCCGCACACAGTAAGCATTCAATAAATACGATTGAATGAATGAATGGAAGACCTCATGGAGGAGATGCACCTTCAGTAAGGCTTTGAAGGATTGGAAAGGAATTGTCTGCCAGATATGAAGAGGAAGGGCATTCCAGGCCAAAGGCAGGACATGGGCGAGGGGTCGGAGGTGAGATAGATGAGATTGAAGCACAGTGAGAAGCTCATTCCTTTACCCCACACTAGAAAGGTTAACAAGGTTTTTAGTGGGTATTTGCCTTGAGATCAATCAATCAATCATATTTATTGAGCGCTTACTGTGTGCAGAGCACTGTACTAAGTGCTTGGGAAGTACAAGTTGGCAATATATAGAGATGGTCCCTACCCAACAGTGGGCTCACAGTCTAGAAGGGGGAGACAGAGAACAAAACAAAACATATTAACAAAATAAAATAAAAAGAATAGATATGTACAAGTAAAATAAATAAATAGAGTAATAAATATGTACAAACATATATACATATATGTAGGTGCTGTGGGGAAGGGAAGGAGGTAAGGCAGGGGGGATGAAGAGGGGGAGGAGGGGGAGAGGAAGAGGGGGCTCAGTCTGGGAAGGCCTCCTGGAGGAGGTGAGCTCTCAGTAGGGCCTGGAAGGGAGGAAGAGAGCTAGCTTGGCGGATGTGCGGAGGGAGGGCATTCCAGGCCAGGGGGACGACGTGGGCCGGGGGTCGATGGTGGGACAGGTGAGAATGAGGCACGGTGAGGAGATTAGCGGCAGAGGAGCAGAGGGTGCGGGGTGGGCTGGAGAAGGAGAGGAGGGAGGTTAGGTAGGAGGAGGCGAGGTGATGGAGAGCCTTGAAGCCCAGGGTGAGGAGTTTCTGCCTGATGCGTAGGTTGATTGGTAGCCACTGGAGATTTTTGAGGAGGGGAGCAACATGCCCAGAGCATTTCTGGACAAAGACAATCGAGGCAGCGGCATGAAGTATGGATTGAAGTGGGAAGAGACAAGAGGATGGGAGATCGGAGAGGAGGCTGATACAGTAGTCCAGACGGGATAGGATGAGAGCTTGAACGAGCAGGGTAGCAGTTTGGATGGAGAGGAAAGGGCAGATCTTGGCAATGTTGCAGATATGAGACCGGCAGGTTTTGGTGACGGCTTGGATGTGAGGGGTGAATGAGAGAGTGGAGTCGAGGATGACTACAAGGTTGCGGGCTTGTGAGATGGGAAGGATGGTAGTGCCGTCAACAGTGATGGGAAAGTCAGGGAGAGGGCAGGGTTTGGGAGGAAAGACAAGGAGTTCAGTCTTGGACATGTTGAGTTCCAGGTGGCGGGCAGTCATCCAGATGGAGATGTCCTGAAGGCAGGAGGAGATGTGAGCCTGGAGGGAGTGGGAGAGAGCAGGGGCAGAGATGTAGATTTGGGTGTCATCAGCGTAGAGATGATAGTTGAAGCTGTGGGAGCGAATGAGGTCACCAAGGGAGTGAGTGTAGATTGAGAACAGAAGGGGACCAAGAACTGAACCTTGAGGAACCCCTACAGTAAAGGGATGGGTGGGGGAGGAGGAGCCTGCAAAAGAGACTGAGAATGAACGACCGGAGAGATAAGAGGAGAACCAGGAGAGGACGGAGTCTGTGAAGCCAAGGTTGGATAGCGTGTTGAGGAGAAGGGAGTGGTCCACAGTGTCGAAGGCAGCTGAGAGGTCGAGGAGGATTAGGATAGAGTATGAGCCATTGGATTTGACAAGCAGGGGGTCATTGGTGACCTTTGAGAAGGCAGTTGTGTTTGGCAGCAGCAGCACGGAAGAGTCAAGGGCAGAGACTCAAGTTTACTTTGTGGAAGAAGGCAATGGCAAACCACTTTCATTTTTTTAAACCAAGAAAACTCTATGGATACACTACCAGAACCATTGCAGGTGGAGGTGGGGCATTCTAGGAGAGATGTGTCCATGGCATCACTATGGGTCAGACACGACTTGACAGCTTAAGACAATAGACATCCCATATTATATTGACTCCTTCTTGCTGCTATTGTCAGCTGATGGATAAATGGCCTTCCCCAGACAATGCCTCTTTTGGAGGCATTCCTACCTCATTATAAGGAATAGTAGTAATAACAGGAATGATACCTTGAATTAGTCTGACATTTATTTCCCTAAAGGATTTTCACAGTACCTATATTGTATCCTCAGTGGATCTCTGAAGTATTAGGAGAAACTGGAATTCTTACCCCCATAAGATAGATGCAGTTAGTGGGACACAGAGAGGTTAAGTAATGTTAGAGCTCACACAGCAGGAGAATGGCAGAGTCGGGATAAGAACACCTTGTTTTCCAATCCCCGATCCATGCTGCTCATTTCACTAGATCACGCTCTTGACCAGCTACAAAGTAACATGGGTCCCAGGTGTCTGGTGATATGTTTTTTTTCCTAGACAGCCCATTAATACTTGCAAGAATGCCCTGACACATAACTGCAATAGGGAAATTCAAGACTCCTTTGTTCAATATGGATTTCCTTGAAAATCTGACACTCTGCATCTTCAAGCTGCCGAACAGAGAAGGCTATGTTTGCTATAAATGATATTTTCACATAATCATTTTTAGAGTTACTATACTCTTCTGGCCCTCATTTAAAATAGGAAGAAAATCACTCACATACATATCAGAATACCATTGATGGAGATGATTCCTTTAGGTTCAGTCTCTTATTATTAATTAGGTCTGGGAAGAAGGCAGCAGATAAATAATGTAGTCTGTCCTTAGGGTCCAAAGTAGAATTGCTCTGTACAAAATATTATCTAATGTATGCTTAAGAAAGGGAGCTCCCACCACCTCCCCTGGGACGAAATTCTACTGTCAAATGGATCTCATTATAAATAATTTTTCCCCTAAGTAGTCAGCTTCAGTTTTTCCTTTACTTTTATTCCCTTGTTGCTTGTAACTCCACATTAGGCCATTCTAAATAACAACAATAATTATTATTATGATAGTTATTGTTATTATTATTATGATTAAGTGCTTACTATGTGTCAACCACTGTACTCTGCACAGGGGTAGATGCAAGTTAATCAGGTCAGACACAGTCTCTGTCACACTTGGGGCTCATAGTCTAAGTAGGAGGGTGAATAGATATAGAGTCTCTAATTTAAAGATGAGGAAACTGAGTCACAGAGAAGTTAAGTGACTTGCCCAAGGTCACACAGCAAGCTTGTCAGGGAGCTGGGATTAGAATCCAAGTTCTGGGACTTTCAGGCTCAGGTTCTTTCCATTAGTTCATGTGACTTCTTGAGCAGTGTTTCAATTCCTCAGATAGTTGCACATTTTCTATTCCTCTTTTCACACATTCGTCCCTGAGTTTGACTTAAATTACTTTACTTTGAAATCAGTTCGAAGATGCCATAACCCAAGAGCAAATTTAACTTGCACAAGGACTCTGTTACTTGAATGAGCTGTCAATTGCCCCCACCCAATCACCATAGACATGATGGGCATTCTTTAAGAACTTGTTCGGGTACATGCACAGACACATAATACACATGTGTGCATCTGCCCTCAATCATTTTCTACATTCCACAGAAATGTAATAATATTTGGTCTGAGTTAGAGATCAATTTGTTCCAGTTTCTTGAACTGATATTCCTCAACACAGGATTCAAATCATATTTATTGAGCACTTACTATGTGCAGAGCCCTGTACTAAGCATTTGGGAGAATACAATACGACAGAATTAGCAGGCATGTTCCTTGCCCATAATGAATTTACAGTTTAGAGAGGGAAGCAGATGATTAAATAATTTATAATACATAATTTAAAGGGAGGATAGCAGTGTTGTCTAAAGTGAAGGAAAAGTCAGTGGGGAGGACAGGGTTTCATAGAAAGATAAGGAGTTCAGTTTGGAACATGTTTAATTTGAGGTGCTGGCAGGACAACCAAGTGGATATGTCTTGAAGGCAAGAGGAAATGCGAGATTGCAGGGAAGGAGAGGGGTCAGGGCTGGAGATGTAGAATTGGGAATCATCTGCATAGAGATGGTAATTGAAGCCAATGGGAGCAAATGAGTTCTCCAAGAGAGCAGGTGTAGAGGGAGAATAGAAAGGGGCCTATAATAATAATGATGGTATTTGTTAAGCACTTACTATGTGCAAAGCACTGTTCTAAGCTCTGGGGAGGTTTCAAGGTTATCATGTTGTCCCACGGGGGGCTCACAGTTTTAATCCCCATTTTACAGATGTGGAACTGAGGCCCAGAGAAGTGAATTGACTTGCCCAAAGTCACACAGCTGACAATTGGTGGAGCCGGGATTTTAACCCATGACCTCTGACTCCAAAGCCCGTGCTCTTTGCATTGAGCCACGCTGCTTCTCTAACTGAGCCCTACTGTTAGAAGGTGGGAGGCAGAGGAGGAGCCAGCAAAAGAGACTGAGGAGTGGACAAAGAGATAGGAGGAGAACCAAGAAAGGACAGTGTCAGTGAACCCAAGGTTGGATAACGTTTCCAGAGGAAGCGGGTAGTCTCCAGTGTCAAAGGTGGCTGATATGTCCAGAAGGATTAAGATAGAGTATAGGCCATCAGATTTAACAACAAGAAGGTCACTGGTTACTTTAGAGAGGGCTGTTCTGTGGAGTGAAGGGGACAAAAGCCAGATTGGAGGGGGTCTAAGAGAGAATTGGAGGATAGGGAGTAGAGACAAGGGGTGTAAACAACTCTCTGAAGAAGTTCGGATTGAAAATGCAATCCATGCATCATTTTCTGAAAGCTAGTAAATCAGGTTTAATAGTGGAGGGACTGGGGAGCATTTCATGATTGCTCCAACCATCATCAAATTAATCACAGGCGTCTTAGATGCATGAATTTTGTTTGAATGCCAAGAGAGAGAAGGGGTCAAAGCAAGCCTAACCCAAATGATCATACTACCCAGTATATGTGCCCTATAAGAGAAAAAGTGGAAGAGAAATTTAGAAAGGAGGAATAGGTGAAGAAGAGACAGAAATCAACCAGTCAATCAATGGTGTTCAGTGCTTACTGTGCACAGAGCACTGTACTAAGGGATTGGAAAAGTACAATACAGCGGAGTTGGTAGACGTGATCCCTCACCCTGTTGAGCTTATCCTCTACAGTGGGAGATAGACATTAAAATACTTTACAGATAAGGGAAATTGTAGAGTACAAGGGTACATACTTAAGTGTCGTGGGGCTGGGCTGATTCATTCATTCAGTCATATATACTGAGCACTTACTATGTGCAGAACACATAGTACTAAGCACTTGACTATCGAAGTGCTTCAGGGATACACAGACAAGTGCATAGGGCAAATGAGAACTTAGTCAGGGAAGCCCTCTTGGAGGAGGCACCTTCCCCTATTTAATTTAAAAGTTCTGTTCTCTGATGGGCTGAGCTCTTCCCAAGTCACAGTAGGCAGGTTCCATTTCCTTCCAGAAGATTCTAAACTTCCAAAGATTCTAACAATGTATCCTTCAGAATCTTGGCAATGAGTTTCCAGGAAGAAGAGATTACAAAAATTAAGTGGCTAATGCTCTTGCAGAATCCTGTAATCTCAGTTCCAATGGGACCTGAACAACTGGATTCTACTAATAATTTGCCTATTATTGAGTATATATAAACACTTCCCACTTGGAACATAGAGACTTCTTAAATCAATAAATGGAATTTAGTGCGTGCTTACTGTGTGCAGAGCATAGTACTAAGAGCTTGAGAGAGTACAATACAGGGGTTGGTAGGCCTGTTTCCTGCCCACAGTAAGCTTACTAGAGGAGCTTAGTAAATGGGGGAAAAAGAAACCCCTTTCTGATTCCTACAGGTACACTTCTAAGATATATTCCTCATCATAGTAATAGTATTTATGAAAAACTTACTATGTGCAAAGTATGGTACTAAGTGGTCATAAATAATATGTTGATTAAAAGTAGATAAGACAGTGGGATATGGCAACATAAATACAAGGAAGGCAACAGATAAAACAGAGTGCAGTATAAAAAGACAACGACAGGAATAAATACTATACTACAGGAGTTGCAGTCACCTTTGTATATGATCGCTAAATTATGCATCACTGATGGAGAATGTAATAGAATATAGCAGTTTCTTTCTTTATCCACATTCTCAACTCTTCTGTCTTTACCAAAATTAATCCTCTTTCCCCTCCTGCATCTCTACCACCAACCACTAGCTCTGCATCCCTTCCATGGTATCATTCAATCAATGGCATTTCTTAAGTGCTTAGTGTATGCAAAGCACTGTACTAAACACTAAGTACTCATGTGCCTCATCTCATCAACATCATGCTCATCATCATCATGAGAAGCAGAGTGGCTCAGTGGAAAGAGCACGGGCTTGGGAGTCAGAGGTCATGGGTTCAAATCCCAGCTCTGCCACCTGTCAGCTCTATGAATTTGGGCAAGTCACTTAACTTTTCTGTGCCTCAGTTACCACATCTGTAAAGTGGGGATTAAAACTGTGAGCCCCCCGTGGGACAACGTGATCACCTTGTATCCTCCCCAGCGCTTAGAACAGTGTTTTGCACATAGTAAGCACTTAACAAATACCATAATTATCATCATCCTTATCTCACCCTTTGCAATGCTGTTCATGGAAATCCAGGTGTCAGGCCCACTTCAGCCACTTCAAATTAAGACAGTGGGGGTAGGATGAGATGAGTAACAAAACAGAAGGTTTGGACCCAAGTGCATAAGCAATGCAAAAGAGAGAATAGAGTGGGAAGATGGGCTTTCCCAGGAGATACGATTTTGGTAGCGCTTTGAAGATGGGGAGGGTGGTGGTCTGTCAGCTATGAAGGGAAGAGAGTTTCAGACAAGAGAGAGGGTGTGAGCAATGGGTTGATGACTAGAAAGATAAGTTTGTTACACAGTAAGTAGAATGGTGTTTGAGGAATCAAGTGTGCGGACTGGGTTATAGTGGGAGAAGAGTAGGAAAAGGTCGGAGGGGTAGAAAAGCTGATTGGTAGTTTAAATCTGATAATGTAAACCTGGGCAACCATTGGAGGTTTTAAGGAATGGGGAGATGTTCACAGAATTTTTTTTTTTTTGGAAATTAAACAGACAGCAGAGTAAAGTATGAACTGGAGAGGGGAAGGTTTGGAGGCAAGGAGGTGAGCAAGAAGTTGGATGCAGTAGTTGAGGCTGGCTAAGACAAGTGCCAGCATAGTAGCAATTTGGATGAAGAGGAAGGGTCAGATCCTAGAGATGTTGGGAAGGTTGAAGCAACAGGTTTTGGTGACTGACTGCATATGAAGTTGGATGGGAAAGATGAGTTGAGGATAATGCCAAGGTGGCTGCAGGCTTGTGAGACAAGGAGGATAGTGGTATTGTCAACATTGATGGAAAATTCGATGGGGAAAGAGATTTGCATGTGAAGATGAGTTCTCTTTTGGACATGATAGTTTGAGGTGTTGGTGAGATATGTTAAATTGTACACTTCCAAGTGCTCAGTACAGTTGTCTGCATACAGTAAGTGCTCAATAAATATGATTGACCAATTCAAGGCAGGAGGAAATTCAAGGATTGCAGAAGAGATAGGGAGACTGGGTAGGTAGATTTGGGAATTATCTGCATAGAGATGGCTGTTGAAGTCATGGACATGAATGAGTTCTCCAAGAGAATTGGTATTAATGGAGAATAAAAGAGGGTCTCAGAACTGATCCTTGAGGGAACACAGGTGAGAGGCAGTGGAGAAGCTGGAAAAAGCGAATGAGAAGGAGAGGGCAGAGAGTTTTGGGGGATAACCAGGACAGGAGAGTGTTAGTGAAACTATAGTTAGATAGTGGAATGACTAGGGTGTTCCCCAGAGAAAAGGCGGGGGGAGGGGGCGTGGAGTGAACATGGGGAGGCAGGGCATCCATCCCGTGGTGTCCAAAGAAGCTGAAAGGTCTAAAAGGATTAGGATGGAGTACTGTCCATTTGATTTAGCAAGAAGACCACCTGTGACCAGTTTGCAGGGAGTCTGGGAGAATGTTGGAGGAGAGGATGATTTTTGGCCAACCTGGGATTATATACTAAAGTTGATCTTTACAACTGGTGGAGAAAAGAATATTGTTCGATCAAAAGGATATGTTCTTGGCTTGTTCCTCCTTTAGTGGAAAAGAACATTTGGAGAGATTAACAATTGGGCATTTTTGAACACTGGCACAGACATATACTGCATCGTAGTAATATCTGAAATGATAATAATTCAGAATACAGAAAACATTGAATATGTTTCAGAAACTCATCTAATATCCCAACAATCAATTATAATTCATTTTGATTAGTTCCTGATAAGGCTGACTACCTTTATATTCAAACAATTGTTCATATTTAGATTCTCCTTTATGAACATTTATCTTGTACAATCCTATAAACCAAAATGTATTGTTATTAACCGTCATAACCACTTGAGCAATAAATCACAAAACAGCCTCTTTTATTCCTCGCTGTTATTTTTCTAGCTTGCAAATGAAAAGAAATACAGAGTAATCACAAAGGAAAATAATGTATTAAAGTCATGAAAACAATAAAAAGGAATTCGGAAGGCAACTTGCACTGAAAGTGTAAGGACATTGCCAGTGAACGTGACACGGAAGATCCATCAGTGGTTTCGAACAGACCACATAGGTATTAAAATATGGTGACCAAGTGTTTTCAAAGAAATATGGTCCAATGGAAAGAGCACCAGTCTGGGATTCAGGACATGTGGGTCTAGGCTCAGTTGTCCATGATGCAAAGTGGGTAATGAACATTACAATGCTTGAAGACAGAGGGAAGATAACAGAGATAAACCCAGCCATGCAAAGATGACTCCCCAGGAAACTAAAGACTCCTTTGCCTGTGGGTAGAGATTGGAGACACCGCAGCACTATTCTAGATCTCAATGTCCACTTGTGTTGTCCCTTTTCCCCCACAAACTAGTACCCCCACTTTTGGTTCATGCAGGAAAAAATAAAGAGTGGTTAATTTCACTTGTTTGAATAACCATATCATCTTCCAAACTGCTTAATCCAAAATGATTTGGCTTTGTGAGTTTTTCCTCCCCTAAGATTTCATCCCTCCCTTTGTACCATGCTTATCTTTTTTTCTTATGGTATTAGCACTTACTATGTGCCTGGCACTGTTCTAAGTGTTGGAGTAGGTACAAGGTAATCAGATTGGACACAGTCCATGTCCCACATGGGGCTCATAGTCTTAATCTCCATTTTACAGATGAGGTAACTGAGGCAAAAAGAAGTTAACTGATTTTCCCAAGGTCACAGAGTGGCAGAGCCGGGACTTGAACCTGGGTAGTTTTAACTCCCTGGCCCTTGCTCTATCCACTAAGATATACTGCTTATCTTGAGGAGCAATTCCAATTTTGAGAATGCTTTCAGGTTTTCTAAGGAAGATGGAATATGCTATGATCTGCACAGCATATTCTATCCTAACATCGTGTTAGCCCCCAGGTACAATTTCTTTGATGATTCAGGTCTAAAGCATAGTTCTGTAGAAGAAAATGATCTCCCAAGTGGCCTGTGTGAAACTTAACTAAAATAACACTTGAAATATTGGCTGAGTTTGTTCTGTGGGGATATGCTTTTATTCTATTAGCAAGATTAATCAAGAATCACCAGTTGTTGTCTATACATTTTAGAATGAATGCTCTCCTGTTCACAGACTTTAAAATAAAATGTATTAAAACAATTTAAGAAAGTTTCAATGCTATGAATATTGGAATTGGTTATCAAAACACAAATGGACTTCAAATACCACAATGCTTTCCATGGTTTTAAATTTATATCACTCCAAAAACTACAATATTAATTTGAAGTGCTTCTTAAATTGTTATTTTATGTAGTGGAGTGGAAGAGACATATGTAAGATTACTATTTCTCCCCTGGATCTGACAAAGAATTACATTATTATGAAATAGTGCTTCCATTCTATTTGCTACTCACTGTTGAATACATTAATAGCAGTTATTTTAAAAAGATGCTGCTATAAATGTGTCCTTCTGGACTTCAATATCAACAAACATTTTCAAAAAGATTCTTGTGGATTAAAAGTATCTTACCTGCCACATGATCTATTTGAAAGTGTTGCAACACAGGCAATTGTTCTAAGTATGAAACTTGGGAATTTTTAAAATCCCATGCTGTAATAATCACCCAAAACCATTTTGAAAAGGGTCAAAGGGTTGACAAACCATTATCTCTCACTGCAGGGGGGAAAAGAACCAATTCCTAGAATGCATGCCTCAAGCATTGGGCAAGACATCTATTGAGGTCAGTGGGAGCTTAAAATATATAGAGATTGAAAGACTAGATCCTTCTAGTTTTGGTAAACTTTATCTTTTAAGCATTTTAATCTGATGCCTCCCTTAGCATGTTATTTATTGAACAAGCTGTGTCAAATCAATGGTCTTGGGCTCAACAAAGAACAGGGAAAGACATTTTGTTAGGTGTGGCTCTTTTGTGAACATAGTGGTTACATTTTCTTGTGACAGTTCTTCCCCCACAGAGATGTTCTCTAACCACATGGCCTGAATTGATTTGAATCTATCCTACCTGTCCTTTTTTCCCCCCCCTCCCTTAGAGGATAGATCAAAGTCCTGGAAATCAGAAGGACCTGGGTTCTAATTTTCAGCTGTACCACTTGTCTGCTATATGACCTAAAGGTCTTATATGACCTAAAGGTCACCAATGACCTCCTGCTTGCCAAATCCAATGGCTCATACTCTGTCATAATCCTCCTCGACCTCTCAGCTGCCTTCGACACTGTGGACCACCCCCTTCTCCTCAACATGCTATCTGACCTTGGCTTCACAGACTCCGTCCTCTCCTGGTTCTCCTCTTATCTCTCCGATCGTTCATTCTCAGTCTCTTTTGCAGGCTCCTCCTCCCCCTCCCATCCCCTTACTGTGGGGGTTCCCCAAGTTTCAGTGCTTGGTCCCCTTCTGTTCTCGATCTACACGTACTCGCTTGGTGACCTCATTCACTCCCACGGCTTCAACTATCATCTCTATGCTGATGACACCCAGATCTACATCTCTGTCCCTGCTCTCTCCCCCTCCCTCCAGGCTCGCATCTCCTCCTGCCTTCAGGACATTTCCATCTGGATGTCTGCCCACCACCTAAAACTCAACATGTCCAAGACTGAACTCCTTGCCTTTCCTCCCAAACCCTGCCCTCTCCCTGACTTTCCCATCTCTGTTGACGGCACTACCATCCTTCCCATCTCACAAGCCCACAACCTTGGTGTCATCCTCGACTCCGGTCTCTCATTCACCCCTCACATCCAAGCCGTCACCAAAGCCTGCCGGTCTCAGTTCCGCAACATTGCCAAGATCCGCCCTTTCCTCTCCAACCATACTGCTACTCTGCTCATTCAAGCTCTCGTCCTATCCCGTCTGGACTACTGCATCAGCCTTCTCTCTGATCTCCCATCCTCATGTCTTTCCCCACTTCAATCCATACTTCATGCTGCTGCCCGGATTGTCTTTGTCCAGAAATGCTCTGGGCATGTTACTCCCCTCCTCAAAAATCTCCAGTGGCTACCAATCAATCTGCACATCAGGCAGAAACTCCTCACCCTGGGCTTCAAGGCTGTCCATCACCTCGCCCCCTCCTACCTCACCTCCCTTCTCTCCTTCTCCAGCCCAGCCCGCACCCTCCGCTCCTCTGCCGCTAATCTCCTCATCGTACCTCGTTCTCGCCCGTCCCGCCATTGACCCCCGGCCCACGTCCTCCCCCTGGCCCGGAATGCCCTCCCTCTGCCCATCTGCCAAGCTAGCTCTCTTCCTCCCTTCAAGGCCCTACTGAGAGCTCACCTCCTCCAGGAGGTCTTCCCAGACTGAGCCCCTTCCTTCCTCTCCCCCTCGTCCCCCTCTCCATCCCCCCATCTTACCTCCTTCCCTTCCCCACAGCACCTGTATATATGTATATATGTTTGTACATATTTATTACTCTCTTTATCTATTTATTTATTTTACTTGTACATATCTATTCTATTTATTTTGTTTTGTTAGTGTGTTTGGTTTTGTTCTCTGTCTCCCCCTTTTAGACTGTGAGCCCAGTGTTGGGTAGGGACTGTCTCTATATGCTGCCAACTTGTACTTCCCAAGCGCTTAGTACAGTGCTCTGCACACAGTAAGCGCTCAATAAATACAATTGATGATGATGATGATGATGATGACCTTGGGTGAGTTATTTCACTTTTGTGCCTCAGTTACCTCATCTGTAAAATGTCAGTCAGTTGTATTTATTGAGCATTTGCTATGTGCAGAGTACTGTACTAAGTGCTTGGGAGAGTATAATATAACAATTGACATATTCCCTGTCCACAAAGAGCTTACAGGGAGATTAAGATTGTGATCCCTTTGTGGGACAGGGACTGTGTCCAAACTAACTTGTATTTACCCCAACACTTAGTACAGTGTCTGGCACATATTAAATGCTTAATAAAAGCCATTAAAAAAATACACTCTCACCAGTGCCGTGAATGCTTATTCTTCAATTGTATTTATTGGGCACTTAGTGTATGCAGAGCACTGTACAAAATGCTTGAAGAGTACAATAACAATAAACAGACACATTCCTTGGCAAGTCACTTCACTTCCCTGTGCCTCAGTTACCTCATCTGTAAAATGGGGATTAAAACTGTGAGCTCCCCCCGCCCCGTGGGACAACCTGATTACCTTGTAACCTCCCCAGCACTTAGAACAGTGCTTTGCACATAGTAAGCGCTTAACAAATACCATCATTATTATTATTATTATAACGAGTTTACAGTGTAGAGTTAACCCAGGAACTCCATTTCCCTTCATAGCCTTCACACTATCGCTCTTCTCATTACAAAAGCCCCTCTGAAATCACATCTCCTCCAGGAGGCCTTCCCTGATCAATTTCTATTCTCTCTAGTTCGTTTTCCACCAACTGCCACTTCTGTACCATCTAAGCACTCACAACCCATATGAGAAGCAGGGTGGCTTATTGGCTAGAGCACAAGCCTGGGAGTCAGAAGGACCTGGGTTCTAATCCTGCTCCACTACATATCTGCTGTGTGACCTTGAGCTAGTCACTTAACTTTTCTTGGCCTCAGTTACCACATCTGCAAAATGGGGATGAAGACTGTGAGTCCCATGTGGGACGTAGACTGTGTCCAACCTGATTACCTTTTATCTACCCCATCACTTAAACCAGTACTTGGTGCATAGTAAGCAGTACCATTATTATTATTAACCCATATTGTTTTAGCACTAACTCACATACATACTTCCTCTTTTTGTACTGTCTCTTATATGAAATTCGTCTTAGTGCTTTTATCCTCTACCAGATTGTAAACTCCGTGAGGGCAAGAAGTGTGCCTATTAAATTCATTACATTCTCCCAATCGACTAGTGTTAAGCTGTGCACACGGCAGGCAATAGCTGCTCTGCTTGCTTGGTTGATTTATCTTCTTGCCTAGGTTTCAAGGGGAACTGGGCATTTGGAAACCAAAAGTGTCACTTTATTCCATATATTGGTATCCAAGTTCTCTCAACTAATCAGAAGGCTTTATTAAGTTTTATTTGTCTCTGAGAAGCAGAGCCTTGTGGCTCTGAGACCAAGTCAGCTGGCTTGTTGGGAGGATAAGAGCAGTGAGGCTAGGTACTCAAAGAAGAAGCGTGGCTTAGTGGAAAGGGAGTCAGAGGTTGTGGGTTCTAATCCCTGTTCTGCCACTTGTCAGCTATGTGACTTTGGGCCAGTCACTTGACTTCTCTGTGCCCGTTATCTCATCTGTAAAATGGGGATTAAGATTGTGAAGCCCACATGGGACAATGTGATTACCTTGTATCTACCCCAGCACTTAGAACAATGCTAGACACATAGTAAGCACTTAACAAATACCCTTCTTGTTCTTGTAAAATATCTATTGTAGTCAGAGAACTGTCCACAGTCCTGCTGAGTGCAATAAAATCAGAAGACACAATCCCTAACCTCAAGGAAGAGTCTCGGAAAAAGAGATTTGGTAGGGGAAAAAGGTGGCACTGTATTACGGTGTTTGAGTAATAAGTGTTTCTGGAAATTTTTCCAGGTTTGGGTAAAATGGCTGTCGCAAGCCCCCGTTTCATACCAACCAGGACCTTCCAGGACCGGGCAACCTCAGCAACAGTAGTAGAAGTAGTGGTAGTAGTAGTAGTAGAGCATGGGCTTTGGAGTCAGAGATCATGGGTTCAAATCTCAGCTCCGCCACTTGTCAGCAGTGTGACTTTGGGCAAGTCACTCAACTTCTCTGTGCCTCAGTTACCTCATCTGTAAAATGGGGATTAAGACTGTGAACCCCACATGGGACAAGCTGATCACCTTGTAACCTCCCCAGCGTTTAGAACAGTGCTTTCCACGTAGTAAGCACTTAATAAATGCCATTATTATTATTATTATTATTAGTAGTAGTAGTAGTAGTAGTAGTAGTAGTAGTAGTAGTAGTAGTAGTCGTAGAAGCCAAACCACACCTCTCATCACCAAGGTTACTGTGAAAAGTTTTTTACTTAGTTTTATCAACGTGCAAGGGAGTGAAACATACATATACTCACTCCACTAAGCATCTAATACCAGTCTGTGGTCAAAGGAGCCCATCCTGCCAATGCTTATTCCTTCTGTTGACAAGTGACGCTGCCTTCTGCTGCTTTTGAGAACTGCTCTCCTATTACTTCAATGCTTGCTTCTCTGTGCTGCCTCCAGGTGCCCCCTTATCTATGTTAGGCATGGCAGTTGGGGCGCTACGTAGCAGTCATTAATTGTTCCAGACCCATTACTGGGTAGAACAGGGAGAGAAAGCCATGCCTTCCTCCATGCTCCACCCCCACAGCCCAGTAATCACCTACCCCAGGTAGAGTCTATCAGTGTTTTTGCAAAATCTCTCCCTTGGTGTTGTTTACAGGATCACAAACAGTCAATAAATAAGGCAATTGTCATATTCTCATCACAATGACTAGCTCTGATGTTGCATCATCTTCAATAGCAAATTTTGGAGTTATCAGCAGCACAACTGACCCAATCTGGCTGCTAGGAAGACCTAAGGAAGTGAAGACTCCTCTTTTGAAATAAAATTACAGGACTAGGTTAAGATCGGGGAAAACAGGCCAAAGTGTGCTCTCTCTTAGGAGATAAAGCACAGTCCTGGGAGTCAGAGGACCTAGGTTCAAATCTCTGCTCCACCACTTGTCTGCTTTGTGACCTTGGGAAACTCACTTAACTTCTCTGTGCTTCAGTTACCTCATCTGTAAAATGGGGATTAGGATCGTAAGCCCTATGTGGGTCATGGGCTGTGTCCAACCTGATTATCCTGTAGCTTCCCCAGGGCTTAATACAGTGTCTAGCATATAGTCCATAAAAACAAAAGAGCATCAGCCTGGAAGTCAGAGGACCAGGATTCTATCCTAGGCTCTGTCACTTACTTGCTGCGTGATCTTGGGCCAGCCACTTAACTTCTCTGTGCCTAAGTATTCATCTGCATAGTGGAGATTCAATATCTATTCTCCGCCTATTTATACATGAGCTCCATGTGGGAACATATTATCTTGTTTCCACCTCAGCTCTTTGTACAGTGCTTTATACAGAGTAAGCATTTGACACATACAGTAATTATTATTACTATTATTATTATTGTTATTATTATTATCATCATCATCACCATCATTTGTTCACCTCATGCCCCTTTCCCAGCTGGTACTATATTTAGTTAAGCACAGTGCCTATAGCAGAAATAATGGGAAGATTTATTCATTCATTCATTCTTTCATTAAACAGTATTTATTGAGCATCTACTACGTGCAAGGCACTGTACTAAGTGTTGGGGAAAAATACACAAATAAAAATTAGATTCATTCCCCCAAAGGAGTCATGCTCTTTAAGAATAATGGAGAAAGGATTGGCCTTAGACACATAAGGGAAAATGAAACAAAGAAAAAAAAAAACTACCTGAAAAGACAAGGTCAACAATAGGTATGGTAAGAACTGTGGAATATTGAGGCTAAAGGATTGGTTTCAGACTCCTCCCTGCTGACACAGGGCTGTGCTGAGTCAAACAGCCAAAATAGCCACAGCCATTGCTTCTGAACCCCAATATTTAAAAATGTTACCACCACTTCACACTTCCTCAGCCGTGCTGGAAAGAAGCAAGGTGGAAGGTCAGAGGGCAAGGGAAAATGGTAGCTGAAGCAGGTGTCTTCTATGTGTCGGATCTTGTCTTCCAAGTCTAGGAATCAATCAATCAATCGATGGTATTTATTGAGCACTTACTATGTGCAGAACACTGTTCTAAGTGCTTGGAAGTGTACAATGTAACAGAATTAGCGAACACTTTTCCTGCCCATAATGAGCTTTCAGTCTAGAAGCAGCCCAACTTTATGCTGCCTCTTTTTTCCTCCAAACACAGCAAACCGCAGCTGATGGTAAGCCTTCCGAAAGTTACCCCAAATCAATTGAACACTGAGTGAAAGCCCAAGGAACCAAAAATGATCTTTTTTGAGATATGTCAATCAGATAACCCAAACTTTATGTGCTCGTTGAAGAAATAATACGCAGAAATAAAAAGCAGGTTGGTAACTGCTCGGTTTGCTATTTTACCCTTCATTAATGTGACATTAGAGCTGTATTCCGGTAGAATCCTTCCTCCTGGAGTTCAAAGAAAACCTTTGTGTCTGTAGCTGCTGGCCGGGTATGGGATGAAGCTAGCCCCTAATTTATGAAGAAATGAATGTTGTGTAACAGCGAGGTAGCTAACAATAGCTCTCTGTGCTTTTTGTGTTGGAGTTTTCCATACCATGCAGGGCGTGGGGAGGTTAGTGGAACATCCAACGGGGATGCCAACTTTTTGTTTGATGGCCGCTTCAGACTTTGGGGGTGGCTCACAGGAAGGCTCGCTGAGACAACATAAAACACATAAACAGGGGCTGAGAGGGTGTCTGTCTTCTCTCACAACTGTGAGCTCACTGTGGGCAGGGAATGTATCTGTTGTTGTATTCCACTGTCCCAAGAGCTTAGTGCAGTGCTTCGCATACAGTAAGCCCTCAAGAAATATGATTGAATGAATGGTCATATTGTACTTTCCCCATTGCGTAGTAAAGTGCTCTGCACTCAATAAGTGCTCAATAAATACAGTTGACTGACTGACTGACTGCCCCATTCCTGGACAGGGGCAGGAAACGTTTAGGGCAAAAAAGTCTGTGGCTCCTGTTCCTGGGCTAGAGCACTAATAAGGATACTTGTTATTTATTAAGCTCTACGCGCTAGGGACTGTACTAAGCACTGTGGTGAATACAAGCAAATTGGTTTGGACACAGTCCGTGTCCCACATGGGGTTTGCAGTCTCAATCCCCATTTTACAGATGAGGTAACTAAGGCCTCATCTTACAGAAGGGAAGTGACTTACCCAAGGTCACACAGCAGACATGTGGCACCGGGATTAGAACCCAGTTCCTTCTGACTCCTAGGCCCGTGGTCTAGCCACTAGGCCTCACTGCTTCTACAAGTTCACTAGTTTTGAATGCTTCCTAGCTCCTATGCCAAACACTAGACTTTCCAACCTGGCCAACTACAGAGCTTGCATTAGATTTCGAAACAGGGCCAGGAGTGAAAGGAGCTTCTTGTGTAACCACTCCTTAGAGTCTCCGTCCCAATCCCAAGGGCCAGTACAGGAAGATGAGTTTCCTGCCTAGTCCTAGAGATCTATGGGAGCAAGTTAAGCTCCCTGTCCCATGCCAGAACCCCCTAAATTCAGTGGAGTTGCCATCCTATGACTTCATTCAATTAATCATTCAATAGTACTTACTGTCTCTCCCTCTAGACTGTAAGCTTCTTGTGGGTAGGGAATATATTTACCAACTTTGTCATATTGTATTTTCCCAAGAGCCTAATACAGCACGGGCTTGGGAATCAGGGATCATGGGTTCGAATCCCAGCTCTGCCAATTGTGAGCTGTGTGACTTTGAACAAGCCACTTAACTTCTCTGTGCCTCAGTTCCCTCATCTGTAAAATGGAGATTAAGACTGCAAGCCCCCTGTGGGACAACCTGATCTCCTTGTAATCTCCCCAGCACATAGAACAGTGCTTTGCACATAGTAAGCGCTTAATAAATGCCATTATTATTAGTGGGAGAACAGCAATCAATCAATCATTCAGTCATATTTATTGAGCACTTACTGTGTGCAGAGCACTGTACTAAGCGCTTGGGAAGTACAAGTTGGCAACATATAGAGATGGTCCCTACCCAAAAGTGGGCTCACAGCCTAGAAGGGGGAGACAGAGAACAAAACAAAACATATTAACAAAATAAAATAAATAGAATAGATATGTACAAGTAAAATAAAAAAATAGATAGAGTAATAAATACATACAAACATATATACATATATACAAGTGCTATGGGGAAGGGAAGGAGGTAAGGTGGGGGGGTGGAGAGGGGGAGGATTAGGTGGTAGAGAAAAAGCTAATTGAGTGCCTTTCTGCTTGATGCAGGGTTCAGTAAACAGTCATAGGAGATTTTTGAGGAATGGGGGCGTGCACAGAACTGTTTTGAGAAAAATGATCTGGGCAACAGAGTGAAGTATGGACTGGAATGGGGAGAAACTGGAGGCAGGGAGGTCAGTGGACAGGATGATGCAGTTGAGGTGGAATATGACAGATACTTGGGCAAATTCTTAGACCATAAGCTCATTGAGGGCAGGGAACATGTTGGCCAACTCTGTTGTATTTTATTCCCTCAAGAACTTAATACAGTGCTCTGTATATTGTTAGTGTTCAATGAATACCACTGATTGATTGACTGATTATTATGGAGATGATATGAAGTTAGAACCATCAGGATTTGGAGACTGAATATATGGGATGCATGAAGGAGACGAGTCAAGAATAATGCCAAAGCTACAGACTACGAGGCAGGGTGGACATGATATTGCCAGCAGTGGTGGAAAGGTCAGGTGCAGGAGAAGGTTGGTGTAGAAAAGTGAGGAGTTCTGTTTGCCAGTTGCCTCTATTTCCAAGGGTTGAGGTGGGTTAATTATAGCTGCCTATCCTGCAGGTGGAGGCAGGATTATCACTTAGCCTGTCTTGTGCTAACTCTATGAGGATGGTAGCTCCTCTTATTCCCCATGAAATGGTTGATAGTGATATCCTCCCCCAACTCATGGGAACTTACCAGCAAACTTTAAAAAAATGCCTCTTTGCAATCCTAGAAGATTTTCACAATGCTATTTTTAGTGACATGGAAGACTGGAAGACTATTTGAGTAAAAGATGGCATGGGGATATGACCAGCTGTAATTTGTTCTTCTTTCCCTCTCCTCCTTTCTTTTGCCCCTCTCCATTTTCCCCCTCCCTTTTTTTTCTTTCCTTCTCCTGCCGTCTCTTCTCCCTTTCAACCCATCTACGAGAAACAGCATAGCTCAATGGAAAGACCATGGGCTTGGGAGTCAGAGGACCTGGGTTCTATTCCTGAATCGGTCACTTCATTCATTCATTCATTTAATTGTATTACTGAGAACTAACTGTCTGCAGAGCACTGTACTAAGTGCTTGGAAAGTACAATTCGGCAACCAAAGAGGCAATCCCTATCCAAAAATGGGCTCACAGTCTAGAAGGGGGAAGACAGACAACAAAACAAAACAAATAGGCATCAATAGCATCTATATGAATAAATAGAATTATAGATATAACAAATCATTAATAAAATATAGAATAATGAATATGTACATATATATACAAGTGCTTTGGGGTGGGGATAGAGCAGAGGAAGGGAGTAGGGGTGATGGGGAGGGGAGGAGGAGCAGAGGTCTCCGCTGTGTGACCTCAATCAAGTCATTTAACATCTCTGTGCCTCAGTTCCCTGATCTGTAAAAATGTGTAAAATGGGGTTTAAGACTGTGAGTTCCATTTGGGACATGGACTGTGTCCAACCTGATTAACTTGTAACTATTCTAATATTTAGTATGGTATCTGGCACATATTACCACTTAACAACACCATTAAAAAGTCTAAGATGACCAAATCCCTGTCCCATTCTCTCTTTCCCTTTTGTCTATCATATTTCCCCCTCTCTAAATCAGTATTTCCTGGTTTTGACCCTAGGCAACCCATTCTAAGTTCGCACAGATCTGGCCATTTCACAAATACAGCATTTCATAAGATAGGAGAGGGACTAACAGAAGCAGACAAGAAAAGTGTCCGAAGTGAAAGGAAAAGCAATGCCACCCAGTCACATTTCCTACGGCTTCTGTCGTCTCTCTACCTCTGCTGCTGCCTCCTCCACGTCCAACTGAGCTCCAGCCCCACACGGCTGTTAATCTGCCAGCACTGACAGAAGCTGGTCCCTGGGTGTTTCTGAAGCAGCTGCCCAATGCAGAATGCCAAGAAGAGGACTGCGGCAGTAGCCTCAGCTGCTCCATGCTGGAGCGGTGTTGTGGCTGTGTCAGAGGAAGCAGCACAGGCACTGGTGGCTTCATCCTCTCCCCACATATATGCTATTGGTCAATGGTGGTCCCAAGAATAATGGTAATAGCAATAATGGTCAAACTTGGGAATATGTTTGTATGTGAGTGTGCATGTGTGTTGGTGTATGCATGTCTGTGGGCTGCATGAGTGTGTGTCTATTGCCCCAAACTGTGTGTGTGTATTTATTTTATTTTGTTAGTATGTTTGGTTTTGTTCTCTGTCTCCCCCTTTTAGACTGTAAGCCCACTGTTGGGTAGGGACTGTCTCTATATGTTGCCCATTTGTACTTCCCAAGAGCTTAGTACAGTGCTCTGCACATAGTAAGCGCTCAATAAATACAATTGATTGATTGATTGATTGTGTGTGTCCCCTTTCTGCCTTTCTCCAATTTTATTTTGGATCTTGGGCGAGACCCACTCCTATCTCACTTCCTATCTCACTTGGAACTTCAGAACTGATGTTTCTTCCTGCATTGAACCTCTAGTCAATGTTGACTGTAGTAGTAATTAATTAATTAATTAATGATGGCATTTTTAAGCGCTTACTATGTGCAAAGCTCTGTTCTAAGCACTGGGGGTGATACAAGGTGATCAGGTTGTCCCACGTGGGGCTCACAGTCTTCATCCCCATTTTACAGATGAGGTAACTGAGGCTCAGAGAAGTTAAATGACTTGCCCAAGATCACACAGCAGACATGTGGGGGAGCCGGGATTAGAACCCATGACCTCTGACTCCCAAGCCCGTGCTCTTTTCACCGAGCCACACTGCTTCCCTGACTTGCCTCCCTGACTATTCTTGCCAGTTTGACCAAAATTGGAACTTTTGGGAATCCCATGTACCATCTTTTGGGAGGAGGTCTGAAGTCCTGAGGTTGTGGAGGATCCTCTGTACTGCCGGATTCCTGGACACTTTGGTGTAGTGGAAAATAGAGAAATAGGTTTGAAAAAAAGCCAGAGAAAAGTGGGCATGTGAGATAAGCACTGTATAAAAAAATGCTAAGCCCCTCCATTCTAACAAAAGAAGAAAATGAGTGAAAATAGAAAAACAGGACAGAACCAATATAAAGAAAGGATAAAAGTATGAAACCGGAAAATTGAAAGAAGCATAGAAAATGCCAACTATTGCCACCTTGATATTTTAACCTTCAAAACAGTGACACCAAAAATTACAATGTGCTTTACAACCACAAACATCTTCTATTATTAAAGGATTCTTTTTCCTAAATCCTTTTTATGTCTGCCTGTTGTATTATCACCCTTTCATTTGAGCATTTGACCTCTCAACATCGAATAAACTTTCTCCTCATATTCTTTTACTAGCCAGTTACTTCTTTACATTCTTACAATAACACAGCTTCATAAATAATGTCATGAAGTCTCCCCCTCATCTTGGCCCACATATTGCATTACAGAATATCTGTCAGTGCTATTTTATTCCTCTATAATTTTGACATTCAACTTATAGTCTTACCACTTTTTCTCAAAAGTATGATAAAACAGCCTCCTTTCCAGTCACCTTTTCATTGCAATATCTTGCACTGATTCAAATCTTGGGCTGTTCTTGCCATAGGACCTATCTCTTTCAGTGAACAGCATTCGTGTTTCTGCTTCTGGAGGGGCTTTTTTTCCTACTACTTTCCATAGAACATTGTTCTCCAGTATACAGCAGAACATTCTAATTAGCAACAGGAGCATTTTCATGAAAGGGCAGGACAATCAATCAATCAATCAATCATATTTATTGAGCGCTTACTGTGTGTAGAGCACTGTACTAAGCGCTTGGGAAGTACAAGTTGGCAACATATAGAGACAGGCCTTACCCAACAGTGGGCTCACAATCTAAAAGAAACAAGATACAGGGGTCTTGAAGAGTTTGATTGTGAGTTCTTTATTTGTGGTATCTTCACGGTGGCATGGTAGAAGAGGTTTCTGAGTATTAATTTTGAGGAGACATTTGATTAACTAGTCCAGAAAGGAATGTGTCTACCACAGCGCTTAGAACAGTGCTTTGCACATAGTAAGCACTTAACAAATGGCATCATCACCTATGTTGTAATATACTCTCCCAAGCACTTGGTACAGTGCTGTGCACAGAGTGGGTGCTCAATAAATACAATTGTTTAATTGATTAACAACAACAAAAAATTCTTAAGCTATTCTCTAGAAGAAGCCGGCTTTTGATGGATGGGAAATGAGGGGTGAAACCCACAGCTAAAAAAATTGAAGAGTTTAATTTTATTTTTACATATTCATTAAAAAAAATAAACACCAGAGTAAGTGGTAATGTTATCTATATGTTATCTATATCATTCATTATTTCAGTCATATTTATTGAGCGCTTACTGTGTGCAGAGCACTGTACTGAGCACTTGGAAAGTGCAATTCCGCAACAGATAGAGACAATCCCTACCAAACAACGGGCTCACAGTCTACCTGTAAAAAGGGGATTGAGACTTTGAGCCCTATATGGGACAGGGACTGTGTCCAACCCAATTAGCTTGTGTCCACTCCAGCAGCTGGGTGACAATGGATTCTTCTATGACTTTGGAAAGTATAACGGAAGAGACATATTCCCTACCCAAGGAGCTTCCAATCTAGAGGGGAAGATAGACATAATACTAGGTATTAATAGAGTAGTCAGAATAAATGATTGATTGAACAATTGATTATACATTTATACAAAAAATGAAGCAAGATTGGGAAGTAAGCCAGAATCTGGGAAAAAAAGAGTATGTTAACCAAAGGATGTGCATATAAATCTGCAGGGCCCAGTGACAAATATTCATTCATTCAGTCAGTCGTATTTATTGAGTGCTTACTGTGTGCAGAGCACTGTACTAAGCACTCGGAAAGTACAATTTGGCAACAAATAGAGACAATCCCTACCCAACAATTGGCTCACAGTCTGGAAAGGCGGAGACAGACAACAAAACAAAACAAGTAGACAGGCATTAATAGCATCAATATAAATATGTAGAATTATACATATGCATATTGGGATATTTTAGGATGGTAGGTGTTATTGCCAAGGCATGTTTTACTGAAAACCCACAGAGAACAAGAAACATGCTTAGAATATATAAGTAAAGAAATAATATAAATAAATAAATACGATTAAATGAGAAGCAGTGTGGCCGAGTGGATTGAGCACAAACCTGGAAGTCAAAAAGACCTGGGTTCTAATACTGCCTCTGCCACTTGTCTGCTGTGTGAAGTTGGGCAAGTCATTTCAGTTTCCTGTGTTTCAGTTACCTCATCTGTAAAATGGGGATTAAGACTGTGAACTCCCTTGTGGGACATGGACTATGTCCAACTTGATTAGCTTGTATCTACCCAGCGCTTAGTACAGTGCCTGGCACGTTTAATGGAGAAGCAGCATGGCATAGTGAATCAAGCACAAGCCTGGGATTCAAAAAGTCTTGGGTTCTAATCTCAGCTCTGCCCCTTGTCTGCTGTGAGGCTTTGGGCAAATCACTTCACTTCTCTGTGCTTCTGTTACCTCATTCATTCATTCATTATTTCAATCATATTTATTGAGTGCTTACTGCGTGCAGAGTGCTGTACTGAGCACTTGGAAAATACAATTCGGCAACAGATAGAGACAATCCCTACCAAACAACGGGCTCACAGTCTACATGTAAAAAGGGGATAGAGACTTTGAGCCCTATATGGGACAGGGACTCTGTCCAACCCAATTAGCTTGTGTCCACTCCAGTGCTTAGTGCAGTGACTGGAACGTAATAATAATGGCATTTGTTAAGCACTTACTATGTGCAGAGCACTGTTCTAAGCACTGGAGCACTGTTTTAAGTGCTGGAGCACTGTTCTAAGCACTGGGCAAATGCTTACCAACTACCACTATTACTATTATTATTATTGTTACTAACAAATACCATAAAAATTATTCTAAAAGGAAAGCACTGCAATCATTTTTTGAAGAAGGCTATGGATAACCCTGATAATGACTAATCTACCAGCTGTATATCACAACATGAGAAGATTATGGAACAAATCATGAAGCAATCTACTGTGATTCCTAGAAAAGCATTCATTGACAGAAAGCAAACATCATGGTTTTATAAAGGGCAAGAAGTGCCATCAAAATAAGGGAGAAACAATCGACTTGATCCATTTATACTTCACTAATATTTTTTTTATTTCACCCCACTGGATAGTCACAATTGAAATGCTAGGAAAGCATTGTTTTGACCCGATTAACATTAGGTGGTTGCATAGTTAGATTGAGGGTTGCATCCAAAGAGAAGTAATTGATGGCTAAACGTCAGTTAGAGGCAAACCTATCAAGATGAGCCCCACAGGGATCAATCCTGAGGACAGTGTCATTCTAAAAACTCTATTGGCAAGCTGTACAAAGTTTTGAGAATTTGTGCCTCTGATTTCTGGTTGAGATGTGCAGGGTGCAAGAGAATGTGTCTGTTATATTGTGCTGTACTCTCCCAAGTGCTCAATAAATATGACTGATTGATTAATTTATTGATTGCTGCTCTGCCACCACTTTTAAACACAGAAGTAGAGTGTATAAGGATTTAGACCTCTTGAAACAATGGTCCATCTGTGCAAAGTGAAGTTGAGAAAAACTGAATGCCAAGGATCTTGGGCAAGGCACAGGGCTTAGTAAATTCAGAGGGAACCTCCATCAGATCTAGGGAAGTTGACTGGGTGCTCAGAAAAAGATGATTGAGGACTGTGATGATTCCATTACTATTTAAGACAAAGCCACCCTCAGCTTCATTGCTCTAAGTAAAAACTACTTAAGGTAGAATTTCAAGCCCCTTTTAACCCAGAAGGAGTAAACAAAATCAGCAAGAAATATTATGCGACAGAGACTGTAAAAACAAAACTACAGATTGACCCTAGTTTACTGCAGGTCTTAACTTGGGATACCCCTAATACATAGCATCATCCATTGTCTAGCATGGTGTTTCTTTACCAGGTTTCCCCTTCCAAGTTATATGTGTTCTTTTGGAGGAAAGAGTAAAGAGAAATGTGCCTGTTGCATCCTTTTTTTGAAAAACTCCCTCCCCTCCCCTTTGTTGCATTCCTTCCTTGGAATTAGGCTCCAGCTGCTATCATCATTCATTCGTTCACTGATTCAGTCACATTTATTGAGAGCTTACTATGGGCAGAGCACAGTACTAAGCACTTGGGAGAGTACAATATAGGAATTGTATATTCCCTGGCCACATTCCCTGGCCACAAGCTTACAATCAGAGGCCCACGTGTTCTGGCCTCTACAAGAGTGACTGACAGTGCTCAGCAGATAGTGAGTTCTAATTGTTATCATCAATCATATTTATTGAGCACTTACTATGTGCAGAGCACTGTACTAAGCACTTGGGAAGTACAAATTGGCAACATATAGAGACAGTCGCTACCCAACAGTGGGCTCACAGTCTAAAAGCCTGGGGAGGTTACAAGGTGATCAGGTTGTCCCATGGGGGGCTCACAGTCTGAATCCCTATTTAAAAAAAAACAAGAGGGTGTGGCAGAAGGAAGAAAGTCAGAAGGGGAATGAGGCACAAAAGTAGAAGATGGAGAGAAGGAAATAGAGAGGGTATTCACCTCTACTGCCATCTCTGTTACCACATCAACACCAGAATGATGGCAGCTATATTTCTGGTTAATGTGGTTCAGTTCATTCATTCATTTGTTCATTTAATCGTATTTACTGAATGCTTACTGTGTGAGGAGCTCTGTACTCAGCGTTTGAGAAAGTACAATATAACATTAAGCAGACACAGTCGCTGCCTACAATGAACTTACAGTCATTGAGCCTGGGTTGTTCTAGCTTTAACTCAGGTAATGGCAGTGAAGGGTTGTGACGTTGGCCCAACTGTTAACCAGGGGCCTGCCAAACTCTGCCTTAGCCATCTCTACAAACCAAGTGTTTTGAGCCCAGAACGTGTAAGCTAGAGTCCTGGACTGCACTGGGTTTGGCATAGATCACCACAGCCACTCTCCAGACCCTGTAGGATCCGATCAGCAAGATACCTTTCTCCAACATTGCCTTCTTCAGGAGCAGTAATAATAATGGTATTTGTTAACAGCTCATTTTCTGCAGAGCACTATACTAAGCTCTGTAGGAAAATTACACTGTTTCTGGTCCTCAAGGGGCTCAAGATGTAAGAATACGTATGGGAGGGGAAAGAGATGGGAGGCAGACATATAAAGTAGGATGAAACAAAAAAATACAAAAATAATATGAAAGCTGAGGACAATGGGAAAAACAAGCAGGATAGTGAATTATGGCTAAAGGAGCAGAGCCTAGCAGTCACAACCCGTGGGTATAGTCACAGTCAGAGTGAAAAGCAGTATGGTGTAGTGGATAAAGCACTGGCCTGAAGCAGTGTGGCTCAGTGGAAAGAGCACAGGCTTTGGAGTCAGAGGTCATGGGTTCAAATCCCACTCTGCCAATTGTCAGCTGTGTGACTTTGGGCAAGTTACTTAACTTCTCTGTGCCTCAGTTACCTCATCTGTAAAATGGGGATTCAGACTGTGAGCCCTCTGTGGGACAACCTGAACACCTTGTAACCTCCCCAGTGCTTAGAACAGTGCTTTGCACATAGTAAGTGCTTAATAAATGTCATTATTATTATTATTATTAATCACTTTGTACAGTGCTCAGCTCACAGTAAGCACTCAATAAATATGATTGAATGAATTAATGAATGGGAGTCAGAATGTTTTGATCCTGGCTCTGCCACATGTCTGTTGTGTGACCTTGGGTAAATCACTTTACTTCTCTGTGCCTCAGTTCCCTCATCTGTAAAATGGGTATTCAGACTGAGAGCCCCATGTGGGACAGGGACTGTGTCCAACCTGATTTGCTTGTACCCCATCCCAGCACTTTGTACCTGGTGCCTGGTACATAGTAAGCACTTAACAAATACTATAATTATTTCTACAGTCACAGCAGCAGCCTGCCTGATTTCAGAAAATTGTCTCTGATCCTCACCCACAACGTTTCTTTTATTTTCTATCAGTTTTTCTCACTCTAAATCCGGCATGGGGTGGTTATGGATAGCTGCCACTGCTTCTCCCACTCCCCTTTCTTGTCTCTTCCTCCTCATTAATGTCCCTCCTTTCTTCTCCTTCCTACTCTCTTCCCCTGTCTAGATCACCCCTCTTGTGTATTTAGAGGGATATCCACTCAAATATCCACCTTGTAAAGTACCAGTGTCCCCCGTATCTTCAATTTGAGGGGACAGTTAAATGTCTCTCAAAAAACCTAAATTTCCTTAAATTTCATGATTGTCCTACCGAAGTTGGGTCATCTTAATCCCCCCACTGCCAATGCACATGTCCCATAGATATTTGCAGTATCACTCAGAGAAGACGCTTACGATGAGAAAAAAGTGGTAGAAAATAAAAGAACGGTAAAGGGGCATGAGGGAGTGAAAACCCAGAGGCAAAAATGTTCTATTTTGTCTCACTGATTTCCACTGCCGATTGAATACTGTTCACAGTTGTTCACTTCAGTTATTTTCTGCCTGCTCAGCATGATCTGAGTTAGTAAGTCTCTTTCTGCTAATTGCCATCACTTAATATTGACCATCTGGCACAAAACTTTTCTTGAACTCTTTTTGGGCCAGTTCAGATTAACATTTCTGACTGTTGTCTCTAGACTGTTTTTAAAATAGAGGTATGACCCTCCCACAAACCTGTTCCCAACAGAGTGATACTGGAAGGAATTATGGGAAGCCTGAGGAGGATGTTATTACCAGCCATCCCTACTCCCTCCCCACCAGCCATCCCTACAGCCCTGAGCCAACCTTTCCAGGACATGGAGAAACTAAACCCTGGATGTGTTCAAGGACCAGTGTGAGACTGGCCTGAGATACGTCCACAGCAGTCCAACCAAACCGAGCCAAAATGACTCCTCACCCTCGGCTTCAAGGCTGTCCATCACCTTGCCCCCTCCTACCTCACCTCCCTTCTCTCCTTCTACAGCCCAACTGGCACCCTCTGCTCCTCTGCTGCTAACCTCCTCACTGTACCTCGTTCTCACCTGTCCTGCTGTCGACTCCCGGCCCATGTCCTCCCCCTGGCCTGGAATGCCCTCCCTCCACACATCCGCCAAGCTAGCTCTCTTCCTCCCTTCAAAGCCCTACTGAGAGCTCACCTCCTTCAAGAGGCCTTCCCAGACTGAACCCCCTTTTTCCTCTCCTCCTCCCCACCACCTGCCCTACCTCCTTCCTCTCCCCGTAGCACCTGTATATATATTTGTACATATTTATTGCTCTATTTATTTTACTTGTACATATTTACTATTCTATTTATTCTGTAAATTATGTGCATTTAACTTTAATTCTATTTGTTCTGATGACTTGACACCTATCCACATGTTCTGTTTTATTGTCTGTCTCCCCCTTCTAGACTCTGAGCCCGTTGTTGGGTAGGGACCGTCTCTATATGTCGCCAACTTGTAATAATAATAATAATAATGGTGGCATTTATTAAGTGCTTACTATGTGCAAAGCACTGTTCTAAGCGCTGGGGAGGTTACAAGGTGATCAGGTTGTCCCACAGGGGGCTCACAGGCTTAATCTTCATTTTACAGTTGAGGTAACTGAGGCACGGAGAAGTTAAGTGACTTGTCCAAAGTCACACAGCTGACAATTGTCAGAGCCGGGATTTGAACCCATGACCTCTGACTCCGAAGCCCGGGCTCTTTCCACTGAGCCATGCTGCTTCTCAAGCACTTGTACTTCCCAAGCACTTAGTACAGTGCTCTGCACACAATAAGCGCTCAATAAATACGACTGAATGAAATGAATGAATGACTCATACTTTCCAGAAACGGTTACATGCTCAAAGATGTTTAAGTATGGGGAAATGTTTTATGCAGCGAAGGATTTGTAGTTCACAGGAAGAAGGTCACAGTTTGTAGATATGCCCCAAGGTTGCACTTGACAGAGACTAAACAGCTTGCCCAATTCCCCAAAACCTTCCCCGCCTGCCATTTCAATGAAATGTTTATATGTAGATCAGGGCCCACCTGCCTGTCACGTGCTACAGGCAGATAATCTTTTCCAAATTTTGGCAGTGATACGCATCCAAACTCCCCCGATAAAAAACAGGTGCACCTGGGTAAACTGCTGCTCCTCACAACCCTGAGGGGAGGCTAGGAGAGCCCGGAGTGTGCTTAGCTTACCAGGGGACAGTCGATCCGAGGCTTTGTAAAGGAGCCACCGAGTACTAGAGAGGAAAAGGGATTCGAGAACCTGTCCATCTGGGATAGAGTTAGGTACATTAGCACAAACCTCCCAGTGGTTGGGCGAGACATTTTGACCCTAGGAGTTGTTCATGGGATCCTAGGGGATGTAATAACTTTGCTTTAGTTTGGGGTTTGAGTATGTTTTGTGCATTGGCTCCATAGCTTTCGTAGGTTTATGTATTAACGCCATAGCTTTCATAGGTTTACACATTAAAGCTATAGGTTTCATTGTAAAACTCAGTGTATCCATTTGTTTCATTCTTCTGGGCCTGGATCTAAGTGCCCGTGAATGAAGCCCTCTCCTTCGGGGTTACATCAACCAGTTTCCAGCATCCTCTTTCCTGCCAGTTGGTTGCCAAGGAACCACCACCACTCTAGATGCACAGCCCCAACTTTGACATAAACCAGTCAGGGAGACATGGTCCTTCAGAGAGCCTTCCTGGAAGGAAATGTGAGCAGTAGCAGCTGCAAGAGAGAGTAAGTAGCGAGACAGGAAAGCACAATTACTGTTTATGATTGCCTCTGTCAGTTGACCAACATTTCTGGTATGGAGCCAGTAGTGGCGGCTAGCAAAGTATAGGCTTTTCTGTTAGGCTGCACAGATATGCATTACATATATATAATTGCATGGAGTCACCTCAAATAACACACATATATGAATTTGAATGACACTTGTATTCACACAGCACTTTCACAACAATCAGCTCATGTTATCTTCAGTTTCCCTGTGAGGTAGGACAAACCAGTTATTATTCTCCCCATTTTACAAGTAAGTAAACTGAGGCTCAGGGAGGTTAAGTAACTTGTACAAGATCAAACAGGAGGCCAGAAGCAGAACCAGGTTTAGAACTCAGGTCTCCTGGGCCTTATTCCCATGCTCTTTCCACTAGATTATGCTGCCACCATGAAAGTTCTCATATTCTCAAGATATAATAATGATGGCATTTGTTAAGTGCTTACTATGTGCAAAGCACTGTTCTAAGCGCTGGGGGGATACAGGGTCATCAGGTTGTCCCACGTGGGGCTCAAAGTCATAATCCCCATTTTTTACAGATGAGGTAACTGAGGCTCAGAGAAGTTAAGTGACTAGCCCAAGGTCACATAGCAGACATGTAGTGGAGCTGGGATTAGAACCCATGACCTCTGACTCCCAAGCCCATGCTCTTTCCACTGAGCCACACTGCTTCTCTAAAGAAAATTGATACGCTAGTTCCACTGGGGCTCGAACCCAGGACCTTCTGCGTGTAAAGCAGACGTGATAACCACTACACTATGTGGGCTTCTCCAACTAGCACTACTTTTTCGCTCAGATTTTACTGGACATTTTCAGAAAGGTTGGTGGTCACAGGCTCTGACTTTTCTGTGTTCACACATTAACTAAAGGGAGACTCAATATGCCCAGTGGCACTTACTGAACCCACTGGGGTAGTGATCACTTTTGGGGTGTGGAATAAACCATGTTAGTTCACCCTTGTGAATGAACTAGAAAAATTAGGCATATTGTTGGTCCAGGAGTAGGGTAAATCTCTGGGCATCTTCTCTTCTATAAAGACATGCCTCGTCAATTTTAATGCTTTCCTTCCTGTTAGCCAAAGGGAATGACTCTTCAACCCCAGTCAGTCAGTCTTTCAAATTTATTGAGTGCTTACTCTGTGTAGAGCACTGTACTAAGGGCTTGGGAGAGTACAGTATAACAGACACATTCCCTGCCCACACCCAGACCATGCCCAAGAAGTATGGAACCCTATTATCTTCTAAAATGCAGCAAACTCCCCGCACTTGGTCACCATGTTACTTTCATGACCAGCTTCCCTTCCTGGACCACTTGTATTTGTTGAGTGCTTACTGTATGAAGAGCACTCTACTAAGCACTTTGGAAAAGACAATGTGCAAGAGATGGTAGATATGGTACCTGCCCATAATAATAATAATAATGGCATTTATTAAGCGCTTACTATGTGCAGAGTACTGTTCTAAGTGCTGGGGAGGTTACTAGGTGATCAGGTTGTCCCACGTGGGGCTCACAGTCTTAATCCCCATTTTACAGATGAGGTAACTGAGGCCCAGAGAGGGTAAGTGACTTGCCCAAAGTCACACAGCTAACAAGCGGCAGAGCCGGGATTTGAAACCATGACCTCAGACTCCAAAGCCTGGGCTCTTTCCACTGAGCCATGCTGCTTCTCTGACCTTAATGACCATAATGACCTTACCGGCTAGAAGGGGAGATCGACACTGATATGAATAAATAAATTATGGATACGTATATAAGTGAGTGGGACTGAGGGAGGGGTGAATAAATCCAGCCCTGATGTCTCTCCTTCTCCGCAGTCTCACATCTCCTCCTGCCTTCAGGACATCTCTACTTGGATGTCCCGCCAACACCTCAAACTTTGGACAGGCATAGCCTGCCCAAAACAGAACTCCTTTTCTTCCCACCCAAACTATGTCCTCCCCCTGACTTTACCTCAAAAGGTTATAAATCCAAGTGCAAAGGTGATACAAAAGGGAGTGGGAGAAGAGGAAACAAGGGCTTAGCCAGGGAAGGACTCTTGGAGGCAACATGCTTTTAATAAGGTTTTGTATGTAGGGAGAGTGGTCATTTGTTATATATGGAAAGGGAGGGCATTCCAGGACAAAGACAGGATGTGGGTAAGAGGTCAGCAATGAGATAGATGAGATCGAGGTACAGTGAGTTGGTTGGTAGTAAAGGAGTGAAGTGTCTGGGTTGGATTGGAATAGGAAATCAGTTAGGAAAGGTAGGAGGGGCAAGACAATTGAGGGCTTTAAAACCTGTGGTAAGGAGTTTCTGTTTGATACATGGTGAAGGGGCAATGATTTTGTGAAGGTTAAACCATCAGGATTTGGTGGCAGATTGAGGAAAGGTCAGGGGGAGGACATAGTTTGGGTGGGAAGAAAAGGTCTGTTTAGGGCAGGCTATGCCTGTCCAAAGTTTGAGGTCTTGGACATCCAAGTAGAGATGTCCTGAAGGCAGGAGGAAATGTGAGACTGCAGAGAAGGAGAGACATCAGGGCTGGAGATGTAGATTCGGGAATCATCTGCATAGAGATGATAGCTGAAGCCATGGGAGTGAACAAGTTCTCCAAGGATGTGGGTGTGCATGGAGAATAACGGGAGACCCAGAATGAGCCTTGACCCAGACCAGAACCTGGAGGGACTCCCATATTTAAGGGATGGGAGGCAACAGAGGAGTCTGTGAGAGACTGAGAAGGAGTGGCTAGAGAGATAGGAGAAGAGCCAGGAGAGAACAGTGTCAGTGAAGCTAAGGTTGGATTATGTTTCCAGGAAAAGGGGTGGTCAACAGAGTAGGAGGCAGCTGAAAAGTCAAGAAGGATTATGGTGGAGAAGAGGTTTTCGGATTTGGAAGAAGGAGACCCCTGGTTACCTTAAAGAGAGCAGTTTCTGTGGAGTGAAGGGGATAGAAGCCAGATTGAAAGGGGTCAAAGAGAGAATTGGAATAGAGGAGGTGAAGACAGTAGGTGTAGACAACTCACACAAGGAGTTTGGGGAGGAATGGAAGGAGGGAGTTAGAGCGATAACTGGAGGGAGCTGTGAGGTCAAGGGAGGTTTTTTAGGATGGGGAGACAAGAGCGTATTTGAAAGCAGTGGGGAAGAAGAAATTGGAGAGTGAACAGTTGAAGATGGCAGTCAGGAAGGAAAGAAGAGAGGGTACAAACACTTTGATAAGGTGCTACAGGATGGTGTCAGATGTTCAGGCAGATGGGGTGGAGTTTGAGAGGAGGCAGGAGATCCCCTCAAGATTCTGCTGGGAAAGATGGGAGAGTTGAAGAAGGGACAGGACTGGAGATCACTCCTGATTTCATTTGTCTTGATAAAGTAGATGGCTAGGCCATTAGGGGAAAGAGGTTGGTGGGGTGGGGGGGCAGGGGGAGTCAGGGGATAGGTGTTTTGAGGAGAGAGTTAAATATCTGTAAAATTAGGTGAGGACATGGGATTCAATAACGATGGAGAAATCATTTTGCCAGGTAGAGGAGAGGGCAGAACTAAAGCAGGCAAGAATGAACTTGAAGTGGATAAGTGTACGTATTATCTATATACATATAATACACACACTTATCCACTTCAAGTATATATATATACTCAGCCCTGGTTCACCTTGACAGTCTGCTTCCTTCACTCCTGTGTATGAGCTGCAGAGTACTGTGGGAGGAAATCCAGATATCAGGCTAACCTCATCCACTTCAAGTTCATTCTTGCCTGCTTTATATATATTTCCATATATATATACATATATACATACATGGAAATATATATAAAGCAGGCAAGAATGAACTTGAAGTGGATGAAGTTAGCCTGATATCTGGATTTCCTCCCACAGTACTCTGCAGCTCATACACAGGAGTGAAGGAAGCAGACTGTCAAGGTGAACCAGGGCTGAGGGTTAATGGTACAAGATCGGTGAAGGGATAGGGAAGAGAATGAGTTGAGTTAAGAAGAGAGGGTGGTGTTGAGGACATTGATTTGGTCATCAAGGGAAGGAAGTTTGAGTATGGAGACTAAATGGGAAGGAGCTTAGAGCCGATGATATAACCCAGAAAAGCCCAGGACCCAAATTGATGGATTTTCCCTTTTCTCTTCTCCTTGGCAAACTTTTCACCAGGTTCAATTCCCTTATCTTTTCTTTCTTTCGATTTCATTTCCTTCTCACTGCTCTTCTCTCTTGCTTGTTTCTTACGCTCTTTCCTCAACAAACTGGTTTTACAACTATAAGTCCTCTCTGCATATCATTCATACCCACTTTGGAAAAGACATATTTTGTTTATGTGCTTATATATATATATATATATATATATATATATATATATATATATATTTGTGTGTGTATTTTATATATATATATATATATGCACATACATATAAATGTGTATATATATGCAGATACATAGAAATATATCTATATATATTTACACAGATAGAAATGTATGTACACACGCATATATATTCATACTGGAGCCATATATAGGATGAAGGTCCTATGTAAATGAAGCTACCCTTAAGGAATCAGTTTCATTTTACTTTCTCATTTCTGATTTTGCTCCTGATTAGAAAGAAACTGTTGCAAGATTGTATTCAATTACAGGGCTGTAGGTTCACAGTATTTCAAGCTCAAACATGCTCTGGTTTGAGAGCTAATTACATAGTGACTCAGTATTAATCATACCTTATATGGATTCAAAGTAGGCTTTAATGCTGATTCTTTATTCAAAACATAGCCTCCTTAAGTTATTCAGCCTGTATATGGCTCAATATCATTCCAATTTTTCAATACTTTACTTTTTAATTGTCTAGCACTGCACAAAGCACTCCATAAGTACCACTGATTAGTTAAAAAGAGCATTGTACTAAGTGAATAATAATGATGGTATTTGTTAAGTGCTTACTATGTGCAAAGCACTGTTCTAAGCACTGGGGAGGTTACAAGGTGATCAGGTTGTCCCATTGGGGGGGCTTACAGTTTTAATCCCCATTTTACAGATGAGGTAACTGAGGCACAGATAAGTTAAGTAACTTGCCCAAAGTCACACAGCTGGAAGTTGGCAGAGCCAGGATTTGAACCCATAACCTCTGACTCCAAAGCCCGTACTCTTTCCACTGAGCCACACTGCTTCTTGTATGAATGGGAGGGTACAACACAGTTGGTAGACATGTTCCTGGCTCACAAGGAGCTTACAGCCTACCATTCATATATAAACTAAAATAGTTTGAATATATATTTGCTTTAGGAATTTCATTTTATCTCACTATGTCATAATTAGATCTTTTTGGCTTCAGAGATAAGAATCATTTTCATAATTATTTCATTGTGAAACCAAAAGGAGCCTACAGCCTACCATTCATATATAAACTAAAATAGTTTGAATATATATTTGCTTTAGTAATTGCATTTTAGCTCACTATGTCATAAATAGATATTTTTGGCTTCAGAGATAAGAATCGTTTTCATGATTATTTCATTGTGAAACCAATCAGAGCTCCTAGGCAAAAAGGTACCAAGAATAAAGTGCTTATGAGATTTTTCTTCAAAGATTCAATAGTCACTCAATCAAAGTATCATTGTCAAGTAATGCCTATTGAGCGGTGAATACTGTACTAGTGCTATAGAGAGTAAATCACAAGCAAGAAACACATTATCTGCCTTCAAGGAGTTTACACTCTAATGGTATGTGCACATGCTTCAGTTGCAGCTTTACACCCCACTGAGAGATGTTCTGCCTTGTCTTTGATTTAATCTTTAAGGCACATGTGGCCCTACTTCAGTGGCAAAATTCCTAGCTCTGCACTCTCCTGTTATCTTAAGAGTCAGCCATAACTCAGCTGCCCTTCCAGGGAATCAGTCAATCATATTTATTGAGCCCTTACTGTGTGCAGAGCACTACACTAAGCACTTGGGAGAGTACAACATAACGGTAAACAAGCTCCCTGCTCATGACAAGTTTAAGGGGTGGTCAGAGGCTCTAAACTCGGGGTATTTCTGGTGCCCCACCAGAGGATATAGGCCTGGAACCTGGCATCAGAATGTGTACCAAAGGAGGCTATGAAGTTTCCCGAACTAACCTAACATTCCCTGACATGGTTTAGTGGAATCAGCTTGGGTTGCTGAGGTGGGTCTGAGTGTGATAGTGCCTGGGACATAGCAAATGCTTAAAAAGTAGCACAGTTGTTATTCCTGCACCTGGTAACTGACCAGGTATAGTGGATCCTGCCACTTGCTGAACACCTCTGGGTCCCCGCATCTGTCAGCCAAATCCCATAGAGAAGTGTGCTATAGGCAGGAGAAACGGAGTTCCTGGGCAGTTGCTATACAGGCACCAGGTTCACTGCCTAAATATGATTGTCATTCCGTCTCCAAATCCAAGGGACAGCACATGTCATCAGGGATATGTGATGGTGCACCCCCCCACATAGAACAATGACAATAATAATTGTGGTATTTGTTAAGCGCTTACTGCGTGCCAGGCACTGTACTAAGCAATGGAGTAGATGCAAACTAACCAGGTTGGACGAAGTCCCTGTCCCACATGGGGCTCACAGTCTCAATCCTCATTTTACAGATGAGGTAACTGAGGCACAGGGAGGTGAAGTGACTTGCTCAAGGACACACAGCAGACAGGTGGCAGAGATGGGATTAGAACCCCTAACCTTCTGACTCTTGGGCCCATCCACTGCATCATGCTGCTTCTCAGTCAGTCTGAGAACTGAGAAGTAGCTGATTCTACCTCCTTCAAGTAAGTGCCTTGAGAGCATCCTCTACTAACTTATTCTCCTCAATATCAAAGGGGACAATTGGACTCCCATAATGAATATCAGCAGGTACTTCTCTTACATAATTTAGTCTAGATTTAAGAATTCATTATATATCTACATTGCATTTATGCTTCAAAATGCTTGATGTACTTTATAACTTTTAACTTGCTCACTCTACATTCAGCCGCCTAACATGCCAACGAGGTAGGTCATGGTGAAAGCGGAAATCGTGAATTATTCAGAAACATTTATTCTGGCAGGTGCAGCTCCACCTGAACCAGTCATCCCAAAGATTGTGTAATTTTCAGTAGAACCAGCAAGTTCCAAGAAGTCTCCATTTTTAATTTTCAAGGCATAAAACAAAATCTCTTTCCTATTCCAGTGTTACTTACTTTTGATGGTCCTTTAAATACTTAGTCAATCCATCAATGGAGTGGAGAGCACTAAACTAAGCATTAGGGGTAGGAAAATACAACAGAGTTGGTAAACATGATCTCTACCCATAGGAGCTTATCGCTTCTGACTGAGAAACTGATATGGTCCAAGCTTCTAGAGAGCAGCAACTGTAAACTTCATTAGGGACAAATGTTTTTAGATCTTCAAACAAAAACACTTCAATACCTTCATTTTCATTCATAAATTGGAATAGGTAAATCTACTACTCTTAAAAATCTATGCAGTTGATATTAACAATAAAGGCATTACCACTGAACGGCTTAAATATATTTTTTAAAGACTATAAACAACTTTCAGATAAAATAACTTTGAGGATGGACAGGGACTCTTTCTATATGACTACTCAGGGTGGTCATTTATCTCGCTATATCTATCTCTCGAGGTACATAAATAGATCTGGCTATATATCAGGCTTTATCTGGAAAATAGCATGGCTTAGTTGATGGGAAGCAGCATGGCCTAGTGAACAGAGCACAGGACCTCCTGAATCTGTCACTTGTCTGCTGGGTGACTTTGGGCAAATCACTTAACTTCTCCATGCCTCAGTTACCTCAGCTGTAAAATGGAGGTTGAGACCGTGAGCCCCTTGTGGGACAGGGACTGTGTTCAACCCTATTTGCTTGTATCCACCCTAGGGCTTAGTACAGTGCCTGGCACATAGTAAGCACTTAACAAATACCAAGTTTTATTAAAATAAATTTCAGATAGGGGAATCAGCCCATTATAAGGGTATTTACATCAGTGCTGTCAGGGCAGGGTGAGTAGCAAACTGTTAATTCCCAAATGCCGAAAGTTGTTACCCTACTAACCCTTCTAGCAAAGCTTTGCTTTATTCTGTTGCCTCTGGAGCCTCAGGGGATTGATCATTAGCATGTTTGAACTGAGCAGTGGTATTTAGGACAAGGGTAGGTTGGCCAATGGAATTACTCATCAATGCCAAACCTTCTTTGACCAACCAAGACGAAAAATACATCATAACGTGCTTTACGCCTATTATGCCTATTATTCCAACTAATGTAGTGATATATGTTGCCAACTTCTACTTCCCAAGTGCTTAATACAGTGCTCTGCACACAGTAAGCGCTCAATAAATACGATTGAATGAATGAATGAATGAATGATATAGAACCTTTCATGGAAATCTGCAGATTCACCCTTAGTAACCTGTGAGTAGGGAAAGGATCTGTTATTTTTTTTGTTGTACCCTCCCAAGTGCTTAGTACAGTAAGCACTCAATAAATACGATTAGTTGATCGATTGATTGACTAGTGCTGGCTGCATTGCTAGAGGTATTTGGTTGCTAGAGGCATTTGGGTATTTCAGGTCTCTGAGGCCTTGGGACAGTTTTGGAGAGTTTACTTAGCCTGCAGATGTGGACTGGCCCACGCTAGTTTCAGGTTAGTTTATGCGCTCCAGAGCCTGGAACTCTTTTTTAAAATTACCCAGTACCATTTGAAGGATCACCCTCGAGGGCCCTGTGAATGCGTCTTTGAGAATTGAGCCTCTAGAGGAATACGGAGGGCTTGCTAGGATCTACTACATCATTAGCCCTTAGAGCAGCGCTTGACATATAGTAAACACTTAATGAATACTATCATTACTGTAAGGGAGCATTGTGGGAAGGAAGAAAAGGAACTGATGATTTTCCCTAGTCCTCCTGGTCCACAAGTTTATGTAGAGTCATGCCCCTTATTAATGGGACATTTCTGCTCAGGTTTGTTTCATAATATGGAGTTTGTCAGAAGGACGCTAATGGTCTGTAATTTCATTACAACATTGTTGATGTGTCACTATTTTTTTTTTTGACTCTCATTCCCCTTTTGAGAAATTGCCTCCCTCCCTGTTAGTAACTTGCCCAGTTTGCTAAAAGTTCAGGAGTGGAGAGGCTGAAGAGCGGGAAAGGGTGTGTATTGAAATTGCATTTTGTTGTAAGCAAGGGATTAGAGCCAGAGTTGCTAAGAGAACAGGAGGTATAGAATGGAGACCTGTCAAAGATGCAGAAATACTTAGTCATAGCCTTGCTATCCATCAGAATCTAACAATCAGCTCTCATGGTAGAGTTGCTTTTAGATGATGTGGATGCAGAGAGCAAGCTCAGTCTAATCCTTTAAAATATGTCTGCACTGCATTTTTACTGGTATTTGTTGAGCACTATGTTCCAGGCACTGCACTAAGCACTGAGGTAGATACAAGACAATCAGCCTGGACAAAGTGCCTGTCCCACATTAATTCATTCAATTGTATTTATTAAGCATTTACTACATGTAAAGTACTATATAAGAGCTTGGGAGAGTGCAGTATAACAACAGACACATGCCTGTCCACAACGAGCTCACTGTTTATAGGGGGATACAGATGTTAATATAAATAGATTATGGATATATATATATATATATATATATATATATATATATATATATATATATATATGTGTGCTGTGGAGATGGAAGGGAGAATGAATGAAGGAGCAAGTAAGAGTGGAGTAGAAGGGACTGGGAGAAGAGGATCGGAGGGTTAATCAGGGAAGACTTCTCAGAGATGTACATTCAATAAGGCTTTGAAGTGGGGGAAAGCAATTATCTGACTGATATGAGGAGGGAGAGCATTCCAGGCTAGAAGTAGAATGTGGGCAAGAGGTCAGTGGTGAGATAGACCAGATCGAGGCACAGTGAGAAGGTTAGCATTAGAGAAATGAAGTGTGCAGGCTGAGTTGTAGTAGGAGAGTAAGTAGGTGAGGTAAGAGGGGGCAAGGTGATTAAGTGCTTTAAAGCCAACAGTGAGGAGTTTTTGATTGACATAGAGATGGATGGGAAACCACTGGATTTCTTGCACTTCTAATTCTCATTTTATTCATTCATTCATTCAACCATATTTATTGAGTGCTTACTGTGTGCAGCACCATACTAAGTGCTTGGAAAGTACAATTCAGCAACAGATAGAGACAATCCCTACCCAACAATGGCCTCAAAGTCTTGAGATAAATGAAGCACAGAGAAGTTAAGTGGCTTGCCTAAGGTCACACAGCAGACAAATAGTGGAGCCAGGATGAGAACCCAGGACCACTGACTCTTAGGCCCGTGCTTGCTCCACTAGGCCAAACAACAAGCAGAACAAATGATCTCTTTGAATTAGGGTGACCATACCAATTTTCTTAGAGTCCTGGGACCTACTAGACTCTTTTTGTCCCATGGCATTTGCTAAGTACTGACTATGTGCCAGACACTGTGCTAAGCGCTGAAGTAGATAATTGCAGGGAAGCAGCACAGTCTAGTAGCAAAAACACAGGCCTGGAAGTCAAAGGACATGGGTTCGAATCCTGGCTTTACCACGTGTCTGCTGTGTGACTTTGGGCAAGTCACTTCACTTCTTTGTGCCTCAGTTACTTCATCTGTAAAATGGGGATTAAGAATGTGAGCCCCCTGTGATCAGGGACTGTGTCCAATCTGATTACCTTGTGTTTGCCCCAGTGCTTAAAACAGTGTTTGGCACCTAGCAAGCGTTTAACCAGTATCACAATTATTCTAGGGAAACAGCAGGTTTGGCAGTCAGAAGGACCAAGGTTCTAATCCCACCTCTTCCACTTGTCTGCTGTGTGACCTTGGGCAATTCACTTAACTTCTCTGTGCCTTAGTTACCTCATCTGTAAAATGGGGATTAAGACTGTGAGCCCCAGGTGGGACAGGGACTGTGTCCAACCTGGTTAGCTTGTAATTACCCCAGAGCTTAGAACAGTGCTTGACAAATAGTGAGTGCTTAACAAATGCAGCGTGGCTTAATGGAAATAGCACGGGCTTGGGAGTCAGAGGTTATGGGTCATGGGTTCTAATCCCAGCTCCGCCGCTTGTCAGCTGTGTGACCTTGGGCAAGTCACTTAACTTCTCTGGGCCTCAGTTACCTCATCTGAAAAATAGGGGTTAAGACTGTGAGCCCCCTGTGGGACAATATGATCACCTTGTATCCTCCCTAGTGCTTAGAACAGTGCTTTGCACATAGTAAGCACGTAATAAATGCTATTAAAAAAATGCCATCATTACTATTATAAGCTAATTAGGCTGGACACAGTCCCTGTTTCACGTGGGGTTTATGGTCTTAATCCCCATTTTACCAATGAGGTACCTGAGATTCAGAGAGTGAAGTGATTTGTCCAAGGTCACGCAGCAGGCAAGTGGCTGTGAGCCCTTTGTTGGATAGGGATTGTCTCTGTTTGTTGCCGAATTGTACTTCCCAAGAGCTTAGTACAGTGCTCAGCACAAAGTAAGCGCTCAATAAATATGATTGAATGAATGAATGAAGTAGCTGAATGGGGATTAGAATCCAGGCCCTTCTGGCTCCCAGGCCCATTTTCTATCCACTAGGACATGCTACCCCTGATCATCTTGACATTGTCTTGACATCATCTTGATACGACGGCTGTATGTCAAGACATCATGCCATTGTTACCTCAAAAGCAGCCTGGCTTTTGTAGTGGGATCTAATTGTTTCTGACCCACCTTCTGTCCCAAATCCTACTCTGATGGGGAGTTAGGACATGGTGTATTGTTTTCAACCCCAGGTGGTCCCTCAATCAATCAATCAATCAATCAATCAATTGTATTTATTGAGTGCTTACTGTGTGCCTTGTGTTACAGGGCACAGTACTAAGAATTTGGGAAAGTACAATGTACAGTGTAAATGTACAAGTACAATGTAACAATATAACAGATTTGGTTCCCTGCCCACAAAAAAAGCTTAGTAATAATAAGAAGCAGCATGGCTCAGTGGAACGAGGTCATGGGTTCAAATCCCAGCTCTGCCAATTGTCAGCTGTGTGACTTTGGGCAAGTCACTTCACTTCTCTGGGCCTCAGTTCCCTCAGCTGTAAAATGGGGATTAAGACTGTGAACCTCCCGTGGGACAACCTTGTAAACCTCCCCAGCACTTGGAACAGTGCTTTGCACATAGTAAGCACTTAATAAATGCATTATTATTATTATTATAACTGTGGCATTTGCCACACACTATACTCATTGCTGGAGTAGATACAAGCTAATCGGGTTGGACATAGTCCCTGTCCCACTTAAGGCTCGCCGTCTTAATCCCCATTTAATAGATGATGGAACTGAGGCACAGTTAAGTGCCCAAAGTCACACAGTTGACAATTGGCAGAGCCGGGATTTGAACCCATGACCTCTGACTCCAAAGCCCGGGATTTTTGGAATAATTGATCTAAACTATTATCCTTTGCACTGTGGCAAAAGTATATTTGGTACTTAATGAGTGATAACACATTTTCTCAAAAAAGATGAAATGAGGAAACATCTTTTGCATAAAACAAATCACAATATGCTGATATTATCAGAGAAAGGGGAACCATTTCAAATGACTTCGGCATTACTGACAACCTCAGCCTCTATGCGTGGGAACTGCTTTAGATGAAATGACTTAATCTTTAAGAAAGATAATAATCATCAACTGCTATTAAAGCATTTAATTGTTATTAGCTCCTCAGCATTCAATTAAGATGCTCTCTACACACACACACACACACACACACACACACACACATATATATATACATATATTCAATAGCAAGATATAAATGAGAAAAAACAATTGACAACTCTTTCTGTTGGAGTTTTCCTGAAATCACCTAATTTAAGTGTGTCAAAATGATTTTTAGGCTTTATTCATTGTCTATAAACACAATTAAAAGCTTTCATAGGATTTACAAGGACACAGTTGCCCACAGATGTGAAACAATTAAGCATGTGATGACTGGTCAGAAAATGTGGTCCTGATGTTATGCTTCCAGATTTTAAAGAAAATAAATCTTTAAAACCAAAGATACCCCATTGTAGAAGAAAAACCCTATCAATCAATCAATCATATTTATTGAGCACTTACTGTGTGCAGAGCACTGTACTAAGTGCTTAGGAAGTACAAGTTGGCAACATAATGTACATCACATAACTATATATTCATTTAATCATATTTATTGAGCACTTTCTGTGTGCAGAGCACTGTACTAAGAGCTTATATATGATCTTTTTACCCTTTGCCAGCCTTTTTTTTAAACTATAAAGAATTGCTTTATAGCTTAGTAAAATCATGAATAGGGATGAAGGGAAAGAAATCCCTTAAAATTTGATAATATTTTTGGTTGATGTATATTTAGCTTATAAAAATAATCCAATCAATTTTCGAGGCTCATTTGTAGCTACAGTAGAGTAGCAAAAGCTAGTGCCATGATGTTCTTGGGGAAAATACATTGGGTAACAAGGACATTTTCCACAGCTTTAGAATCATTTAAAAGTTAGCAGTTAGTTTCACAGGATGGTGGAACTCAAATTGTCTGATGTTGCGAGAGCTAGCGAGAACAAGAAGGACAAAGAATCACAGAATCTAATGATTGGAAGAAACATTCAGTACTCTCTCTTCCAGTATTTCCCAATAGGATCCCGGAGGGCAAGGGCAGGGAAGATCACAGAAGAAAGTCCTGGGGACCCAGCCTGACAAAAAGTATACGCTTTGCAGTAGCAAACTGTAGCCAGTATAAAATAAATGAGCCAATTTTCTTTCTTCTTTTCTTGGCCCTATCCCCGAAATTCCGCTTCCTGCATTTTAGAGAAGGAGCTTGAGTCTTGTGAAAGAATGCAAGCGTGGGAGCAATGAGACCTAGGAGCAATCCTAGCTCCACCATTTGCTTGCAGTGAGACCTTGGGGAAATCACTTGACTTCTCTGTGCCTCATTTTCCTTATCTGTAAAATTTAATGCTTGTTACCTCCTTCCCTTTCACTGTGATCTCTATATTGAACAGAGACTGTGTGTTAGATCTGATTATTTTGTATCCACCCCAGTGCTTGGAACATAGTAAAGGCCTACCACAATTATTAGTATCATTTCCTCCTTTCCTTCCAGTTTTGCATATTGGTGTGGTGTTTTATTGAGGCCACTTTGGAAAACTTGGTGGTGGAAGGAAAGAGACTTTCCTCATGATTCCCCTCTAGACCGTAAACTCCTGCGGGCAGGGAACATACCTACCAACTCTGTTATAGTGTACCCTGCCAAGCACATAAATACAATTCAGGCACTTAGTACAGTGCTCTGCACACAGTAACCATTGGTAAATACAATTTATTGATTGCTCTGCACACAGTAAGCACTCAATAAATATGATTGATTGATTGATGATTAAAACATCCATTCATTCATTCAATCGTATTTATTGAGCACTTACTGTGTGCAGACCACTGTACTAAGCACTTGGAAAGTACAATTTGGCAACAAATAGAGACAATCCCTACCCAAAAACGGGCTCATTGGGGACCCCCTGATGTATAAGGCTTCCTCGTATTGTCAGCTAGGATTATCACAAAGTAATCCCAGGAAAGGAAGAATTTTCCCAAGTTTTAAAGACATTTCAGAGAGGAGATTCTTTTAGCTTCAGAAAGAGGACTGTAAGTTGCTCAAGGACCTGGCTAGTGTCTTTTATTTTTTTGGCTGATTCCTCAAGAACCTAGTAAGCTCTCAAATACCATAGTTATCCTGCCTGTCTATCAAAAGCCAGAGCAAGAAGTAACAACTGCAACAGCCTTTGCCAATCCTCTAGAGAGGCAGAGTGGCTCAGTGGAAAGAGCCAAGGCTTAGGAGCCAGAAGGTCGTGGGTTCTAATCCTGGCTCTGCCACTTGTCAGCTGTGTGACTCTGGGCAAGTCACTTAACTTCTCTGTGGCTCAGTTACCTGATCTGTAAAATGGGGATTAAGTCTGTGAGCCACATGTGAGACAACCTTGTATCCCCCCCAGTGCTTAGAACGGTGCTTGGCACATACTAATAATAATAATAATGTTGGTATTTGTTAAGTGCTTATTATGTGCCAAGCACCGTTCTAAGCACTGAGGTAAATACAAGGTAATCAGGTTGTCCCACGTGGGGTTCACAGTCTTCATTCCCATTTTACAGGTGAGGGAACTGAGGCCCAGAGAAGTTAAGTGACTTGCCCAAAGTCACCCAGCTGACAAGTGGCAGAGCTGGGATTTGAACCCACGACCTCTGACTCCAAAGCCCAGGCTCTTTCCACTGAGTCACAAATGCCATTTTTTTTCCTCTGACAAATTAGAGCACTACTATCTAGGAAAAAAGTTGTCCATGCCCACATCATCAGGATTTCCCCTCAGCCCATGCTCTGCTCCACTCTCAAGGAAAAACGTCAGCAATAGCATGAGGCCATCTGAACTTCCAGCAGTGACTCGGTGACGGTGGTAGTGCCAATCTTGACTACTGGAGTTTAAATAAGTCTGAAACTCTCTTCCTCTAGCCACAAAACCCTACTGCTCTTTTTGTTCTTGTCTCTGGTATGGTTTTTATGTTGTTTTTGTATTTTGATTTTTGTAATCTTTCTTTATGTATTTATTGCCGGTCCCCTTTGCCTTCCCTTCCCCAAAGCCTTAGGCTGTAAGCTAGCTGGGGGCCGAGGACCAGATCTAATTTTGAAACATGTTTTTGACAGTACTTACTAGCACTTAGAACAGTGCTCCAGCATTTAGAACAGTGCTTTGCACATAGTAAGCACTTAACAAATGCCATTATTATTATTATTACTACAGTGCGTACCACACTGAAATGATTTATAAAAAAACAGTACTACTACCTGTTGCCAACAACCGCCTCCCATCAGCAACATACAGGAGGTTCCTATGAGAGAGCTTCCCAGAAAGGGAAAGAACCTGCCCATCACCCCAGTATAATTACCAATCCAAGAACGAGGTGACACACCAAGAGGTCCATAACAATGCAGTTTACTGGTTTGCCTTTATACTGGTTTACGGACCACTGGACTCCAGCCCATAGAGAAAAGACCATTACCCCCTCCACCTCTTTTTATAGCCTTGAACACTCCTTGCCCCTCCCTGGTTCCTCCCTAAAGGTGGGGCATTTTCTACTCTGATGTCAGTCTGGGTGGTCCAGTGTGTTCCTGAGGTGTGTCCACATATTTTGAGGTGTTCCCATGGGTGGGAACCTGAACAAGTCTTGCAAAGAGCTTAGTACAGTGCTCTGCACACAGTATGTGCTCAATAAATACGATTAAATGAAAAGGGTTGTGCTCAGGACAGCTAGTTCTGACTGTCGGTACTCGGACTGATAGTCCTGGGAAACTTTCCTTGCCCCTTCAATATGGCCAATATCAATAGTTTTCCTAGTTGTGATGGGTTGATTTATTCTTTGTTATAGCCCTATTGTTCCTTATATCTGCCCTCATCCATCCTCCTTTTGTGCTCTATTTACTGTTTTGTGGCTCCTGGTACCTGCCTTTTTGTGGTACTGTCAGGAACAGCCTGCCCCACCCCATCTTCCTGCTCCTTCTTGTATTCTTCATGAACACAGTTTAAGGAACACCACCCCCCCACCCCACCCAGCTTCAATTCCTAGTCTCCATAGTACTATTACTATTCACAATTTAGTATCCTGATGACCTAGCTGAAAGAGCATAAAACTATAAGCCAGGAGACCTGCGTTCTAATCCTGGCTCCACAACCTGAATGCTGTGTCACCTTGGGCAAATCACTTGGCTTCTCCACAAAATGGGAATTAAATACTTATTCTTCCTCTCCCTTAGACTGTGAACTCTATGCAAGATAGAGACTGCATCTGATTTTTTTTAAGGTGTTTGTTAAGTGCTTACTATGTACCAGGTACTAAGCACTGGGGTAGATACAACCTAATCAGGTAGGAAAAGCATATGTCCCACATGAGGCTCACAGTATTAATACCCATCTTACAGATGAGGTAACTGAGGCACAGAAAAGTTAAGTGACTTGCCCAAGGTCACACAGCAGACAAGAATCATAGCCATTATTAGACTCCAGGTCCTTCTGACTCCCTCACCTGTGCTCAATCTATTAGCCACACTGCTGATCTGTTTGTATTATATTTACCCCAGTGCTAAGCACGGTGCTATGCATATAGTAAGTGATTAATAAATACCATTATTATTATCATGATTATTATTATTATCTGTGAATATGATTATCTTATGCCCCGTATTTTCATATAAGTAATAAGTTGTAAAAACCTGACCCCAGGGGTATTGTCTTTAGGGACCACTGACTATACTTCCCAGATTGACATCAAACCTGACAACTAACTTCCCACTCTCTAAGGGAGGTTTCATATCAGTTGTGCATCCCTAGAGAAACTTGGAAATAGCTTGGAAATTTGATTGATAGGGTGTTGATTTCAGGTTCAGCTGGACAACACACAGGTCTCTAGAAAATGCCTGATTAAAACTCCAATCTCAGGTTATTTAATATGTACATGTTATGGAAATTGACATACTTCAGTTTGCTGCTAAACTGATATCTATTTGGTTAGACCTAAGTACACAAAATATTGGAAAGCCACTGTTTTCATCTATTGTTCAGGAGGTGTTTTCTTCATTATGAGTCTTTGAACATATGGTAGTAGTCAAAGAGTTAATCATTCTGTATTCTTAGTAATTATTCTGGTTGTTCCTATGTGTCATATAATTTGTTTCATTGGCTAACACCTTACATTACTCAAATAAACTATATTTACTGTACCTTGTAATGTGGCAGTAATTACAAAGCTAAAGAATAATTGCAATATTCCCATACACTTGTAGTGAACTGTACCAGAATTTAAGCTCTTACCTTTTCCTCTGCCTGAAAAATAATTGACTTTATTTCTTAAATATTTACTTCTTTGCTTCTCAAAAATTTCTCCATATTCAAGACTATTCTTTTCTCTGGTAATTTCCAGTTGTTGAACATGTTTCTGCCACTGTGTACTACATGTTCCATTTTCTATGCAATCTATGTTGACTTGAGAGGACGGTCACCTTAAAATTACAATCGACAGCAATTTTTCCCCTGTGATTTTCCCACCATCCCGGAGAGTCTGGATTTTATTTTTTTTCCTTCTCTCATTTTAAGTGCTCTGATAATTTTTAAATGAAAAAAATTAGACCTTACTACAGCAGTGTCTGTAATAAAAAGCAATTCTGAATCCAGATGGACTTCTCCAATAGGCTGGGACCATGTTTAGTCAGAGCAATTCATCAATTGAGTCTGTTATGATTGCATAATTAATAAAAAGAAATGCAATTGACAAAGAGGATAGATTTTACATTTTTAATGATGTATTACAAATTAGCAAATAGAATTTTAATGAACAGTTCAGCTATCTACTGTCCATATTTGCTGAGGAAATGAAAAAGAATCAGCAATCTTGTGGTTTTCATGGCTGTTCAAAGGAGCTGAATTTATCACTTCCTGGTTTTCATAAAGGGACATGTTCATGGACTGTCAAACTTAGAAAGGTTCTTTCCATTAGGTGGATTTAAATCCTTAAGGCTATCACACAATGTTGAAAGTGTCATTTAAGAGGTGTTATTTCATCAATTAGTGTACTCTGTGGTGGCAGTTTGAAAGCCAGGGAAACTTGAAAATTGTCTCACTTGAATGCCATTTTTTAATTTTAACTGAAGAAATCATTTTTTATTACTTTATTATTTTTTGTGTGTTATTATATTGTTGTGGCTGATGCTGGAACTCTCCCCCTGCAAATGTGTCTACCACTGTGCATGCCTGCTAACCATATTATTCATTCGATCATATTTATTGAGTGCTTACTGTGTGCAGAGCACTGTACTAAGCTCTTGGAAAATACAATTCAGCAACAAAGAGAGAAATTCCCTGCCCACAACAGGCTCACAGTCTGGAAGGGAATCTATTAGTAGTGAGGCAACTAACTGTAGTTAATGTCATACTAGTTCCATCACTGCCTCAAAAGAGACCTTCTTCCCTTTTTATGCCTCACTGAGCCATAAGGGTGGGCAAAAGTTCTCTCCCCCATACCCCCAATATCAAGATCCTTTATAGCTCTCCCGCAGCTGGACAGGAACAATAAAAACAACTCTGCTGGAAGAGAGGTGAGGAACAGAGGGAGCAGTGGCATTCATTTCGTAGTGTGGTCATGCCATTAAATCTCCTTAAGCATGCCCTGCTTTCCATAGGGTTTTACTAAAAGACTTCAGGGTTTACAGGAATACCACATATCTTAGGGGAAAGACCACAGGCTTGAAAGTCAGTGGTTGTGGGTTCTAAATCCTGCTCCCCACTTACCACCTATATGACTTTGGGCAAGTCACTTAACTTCTCTGTGCCTCAGTTACCTACCCCGTAAAATGGGGATTAAGACTGTGAGCCCCATGTGGGACAACCCGATTCCCTTTTATCTACCCCAGCATGTAGAACAGTGCTTAGCACATAGTAAACGCTTAACAAATACCATTATTATTAGGGAAGCAACGTGGCTCAGTGGAAAGAGCACGGGCTTGGGAGTCAGAGGTCATGGGTTCTAATACGGGCCCTGCCACTTATCAGCTGTGTGACTTTGGGCAAGTCACTTAACTTCTCTGTGCCTCAGTTCCCTCATCTGTAAAGTGGGGATTAAGACTGTGAGCCCCATGTGGGATGATCTGATTACCTTGTATCTTCCCAGTGCTTAGAACAGTGCTTGGCACATAGTAAGCACTTAACAAATACCAAAATTATTATTATTATTATTATTATTTGGCATTTCAGCAACAGGTTACCTGGTTTTTGAACTAATATTCTGATCATTCATGAAATTATTGGTATCTTATAATGTCCTTCGAAGGTGAAACCTTCAAGGAAACAATGAATTATCCTGAGTTTGCTTTGGAACATTTCTATTTTTTCAGCCTTGATTTAGTGTGCTTACTTTTGTAATTATGTTTTTAGGTTTTATGCACCTTTCTCAAAGCAGTCTGTTTCACTTCACTTTGAATTCTACCTAATCTCCAAGATATAATTCCCTAAATAGTAATAATTATGGGTTTTTAAAAAATTATTTCAAGCACTGTGCTAAACATTGGAATAGATACAAGATAATCAGATAAGAAACAGTTCCTGTCCCATTCAGAACTCCCAGTGCAAGAGGGAGGGAGAAACGCTACTTTATCACTATTATTGTTACTATTATTACTGATAAGGTATTTGTTAAACTCTTATTATGTGTCAAGCACCGTTCTAAGTGCTGGGATAGATAGAAGTTAATCAATCAATCGTATTTATTGAGCGCTTACTGTGTGCAGAGCACTGTACTAAGCGCATGGGAAGTACAAGCTGGCAACATATACAGTCTCTACTCAACAGTGGGCTCAAGTTAATCAGATTGTAAGCAGTTCCTGTGGAGGAGGAAGATGTGGTATTCAAATTCTTATTTTACAGTTGAGAAAACTGAAGTACAGAGAAGTTAAATAACTTGCCCAAGGTCACCCAGAAAGCAAGAGGTAGAGCCAATACTAGAACCTGGGCTTTCTTATGTTTCCTTTCCACTAGCACACACTGCTTTTAGGTGAAACAGGCATGTGGCAGGTGTTTATCCCTCTAATGGATTGTGAGAACCTAACCCAAGACCCACTTGGATTACCTTCCAGGATATTTGCACTCTGTCATTTAATAATAATAATAATAGCAGTACTTGTTAAGTGCTTACTATGTGTTAGGCACTATACTAAGCACTGGGGTAGATAAAAGCAAAATGAGTGGGACACATTTCCTGTCCCACATGAGGCTCACAAAAGCGAAGTGATTTGCTCAAGGTCACACAGCAGATAAGTGCCAGAGCTGGGATTAGAAACCAGGTCCTGCTGACTCCCATGCCCATGCTTTACTAACTAGGGCATGCTGCTTCACTTCTCAACAGTTATTTTGTGTAATGGGAAAAATGAGGCAAAAATTGTATCCAGATTTTAGTTTAGGATGGAATTCTATGGCCAAAAAGGAACCAAACTCAAGAAGCTGTGCCTTAATTAACAGTCTCCCCAAAAACCTCTATCTCTACTACCGATCTATCTATCCACATTAAACAAAAATTCTTCATCATCAACTCTCCCCTTCATTCCTTACTTTGATGATCTCCTAATATTCCTTTAGACTGAAAGCTCGTTGTGGGCAGGGAATGTGTCTATCATTATATTGTACTCTCCCAAGCGCTTAGTACAGTGCTCTGCACACAGTAAGCGTTCACTAAATACAACTGACTGGCTAATATGACCCAATACATAAACATGGATCCCCTAACTCCAACCTATTCACTGTATGTTGATGTTGATCTCATCGATCTCACTCCCGACTCTTTGTCCACATCCTCCTGATGGTTTGGAACTACCCCTTCATACTTGATAGACAATCACTCTCCTCATCTTCAAAGTCCTATTAAAATCATCATATCACTGTGAAGAGGCCTCCTTGACTAAGCTCCATATTCTCCTCCCTTCTGTATAACCTCTGTACTTGTATTTGCACCCCTTAGGCACATGGATATTCATCCCACCCACACAGCACTTATATATATCTATCTATCAATAGATAGATAGATAGATATAGATATATATATTCTCATATTCCACCATTTCCCCTATCTCTAATTTATTTTAGTACCTATCTCTCCTTCTAGATGTAAGTGTTTGTGGGCAAGGATTATTTCTACCATGTCTATTTTATGGTAATAATTATGGTATTTGTTAAGTGCTTACTATGTGCCAGGCACTGTAAAAAACACTGAAGCGGATACAAGCAAATGGGGTTAGACAGTCCTTGTCCCAAATGGGGCTCACAGTTTTAATCTCCATTTTACAGATGAGGTAATTGAGGCACAGAGAAGTAAAGTGACTGGCCCAAGGCCACACAGCACACAGCAGGTAGTGGAGCCAGGACTGGAACCCTTGATCTTCCCAGGCCTGTGCTCAGTGCACTACACCATGGTACTCTCCCAAGAACTTTGTACAGTGCTCTTCACGAGTAACTTCTTAATAAATACCATTGAGTCATCGATTCATTCAAAGCAGAACATGTTGGCATTGGCAAAGAAAGCAGGGAAAAGAGATGGTGTCAAAGTAAACTCATTTACTAAACCTAATCACTTACTAAGCAAAGCACTTAGTACAGTGTCTGGAACATAGTAGGTGCTTAAATATCACAATTATTAATTTTAACAACAATAATAATGATAATAATAAAATAATAATATTGGTATTTGTTAAGCACTTACTATTTGTCAAATACTTATTTAAGTTCTGGTGTAGATACAAGTTAATCTGGTCAGACACAGTCCCTGTCTCACACGGGGCTCGCAGTCTAAGTAGCAGGGAGAACACATTTTACAGATGAGGAAACAGAGGCAAAGACTAGTTACTTGTCCATGGTCACACAGCAAAGTGGCAGAACCAGGATTAGAACACAGATCATCTAATTTCCAAGCCTGTGTTCTTTCCACTAGATCACCCTGCTTCCCTCTTTTTCTGGTCATATGTCAAGAGCTCCTGACTTCTGGCTCATCGTGTCTGTCCTCTGAGGGAACTCTCCCCATGGTGGGATTGAGGCCGAACCTTTACTGTCTCCCTAAATCCCAGGGTGGAGTCCCAGCCCTAATGAACCTAGATTGGCATGACAGGAAATGACAGTATGAAAGAGCCTGGCTCTATTTGGACAAGTTCAGCAGGCTCGGAAAAGTCTGGATTCCTTCATTAGCATCTAATGTGCCCTCCAGGGGAGGGGCATCTGGCCAGGTGGGCACGAGTCTCTGCTCACTGACAGTGCTCAGTAGAAATGAAATCAAGTCGACTGGTTCTCCAGGGGCCGAACCCAAAGCAACAGAGCATTCTCAACAGGCTACCAGTAGTGTTATTTAAGCAGACACCAGCAGGCATGCTCCTACTTCAAAGCCAGATATGGGGATTCCACCACATCATCCCAATATCCGCCTCAGCTCTTACATAAATATGTATATATGTATATGTGCATATATATTTAAGTATATTTGTGTATATGTACATGTGTGTATGTATATGCAGAATACATATAAAACAACGTACATATGTTACTTTATTCATTAATGTATTTATTTCTCTATCCCTCTTCCAATACTCTTGCTACTCAAATTATATCTTGTCTTCCTCCTGTTCCCACTTAATCAATGACTTTTTTTAAGTACCTACGCTGTGTAAAGCACTATATGTACCAAGAGCTTGAAAGAGTACAATAGAGTAAGAAGACTTGATCTCTATCCTCGAGGATCTTAAACTAATCATATATCTTTTGTCTTTTATGAATTGTAAATTCCTTGGTAACAGGTATCATAGAAAAGCAGCGTGGCTTGGTGGCAAGAACAGGGGCTTGGGAGTCAGAGGTCATGGTTTCTAATCCCTGCTCCGCCACTTATCAGCTGTGTGATTTTGGGCAAGCCACTTAACTTCTCTGTGCCTCCCTCAGTTACCTCATCTGTAAAATGGGGATGAAGACTGTGAGCCCCACGTGGGACAACCTGATTACCTTGATTCTACTCCAGCACTTAGAACAGTGCTTGGCACATAGTAAGTGCTAAACAAATGCCATTATTATTATTATTATTATTATTATTATTATTATTATTATTATTATTATTATTATTATATGTCTCTATTTTAACTCACCTAAACCCTTAGTACAGTGCTCTGTACACATAGTAGGCAACCAATAAATTCTATCAATCAGTTAGGCCCTTGAATTTTCTCACATAGCTCTAGGGAATATGATACTGGACCTTCATAAATGGCTTTAGAGAATTTAGCAAAATAATACTTAGAATAAAAATCTGGCAATTATTTTCAAAAAGTACCAAGTAGACATGTTAGGAATGAAGAATGGGAAAATAAAGTGGAAATTGCTTGAAACCCCATGACTGGAATTTGAGAAGATAGAAAAGTTTTAGATCATATTTTGAAGTCCTCCAGGTTAAATAATATAATTATAATTCTGCTCTCCTCAGCATTTTCAATACCATTCAACACATTTGTGCCCAGCACATTTATTCCAACTTTCTATCTTCAATTATTGCTTTGCACTTGCAGATTGTGTCACTTATTTTTCTTCCTAACACTTCCATGGTGCTGGTCCCTGTGGTGGGTGAATATGCCAAGGTGGGAAGCAGTTCAACAATTCACTCATGGTTCCTCAGTGAGTCTGTGAGCAGAGCCCAAATTCATGAACTTCTGCCCCTTGAGCAGTGTGTGGTAATCCCTCAACAGAAAGGAAGACAGGCTTTTGTGTAACTTCAGGAATCAAGGCTGAGGGAAAACTATGGTGACACTACAAACAGAAGCAGAAATCATTAATGTGGAATACATAAATACCAGACTAAGTCTATTTGGTTAACCTGGTTCAAAGGGCTCCCTTATCCCTTTTGTTGGCTTGAGAGAAATATAGTGTACGAGTTGGGGTTTCATGGGAAAGAAGGGATTTAACTACCCCCAAGAAAGCCCAAAATTCTCAGAGAGGCAATTCACTAATAATAATAATAAGCATGGTACTTGGTAAGCACTTACTATGTGCCAAGCACTGTTCTAAGTCCTGGGGTAGATACAAATTAATCAGATTGGACACAGTCCCTATTCTACAAGGGGCTCACATTCCTAATCCCCACTTTACAAATTAGGTAACTGAGGCCCAGAGAATTTAATTGACTTGCCCAAGGTCACACAGCAGACATATGGCAGAGCCAGGATTAGAATCCAGGTCCTTCCAACTCCCAGGCCTGTGGTCTATCCACTAAGCCACGCTGTGTCTCACTAAAGAGTCCTTGTATGCCCTTTCTTTAGAAGCAACAAATTGATCCATTTTCTCCTAATCATTAGTTAGAACAAGGCTAATAATGACTTTTCTAGCCTTTATTAGTCTATAGGCTGGGAATACTAATCTCATCTGCATTGTACAATAGTAGATATGACCAGCTTTACCATGATCACATGGAGGCAAATGTTGGCAGAGTATGCAGATACATTCATCAAACTAGAACAGTTGAGCATCAGTTTATCTCTCCCAAGGGACCCCATTCATTGCATGATTTTCAAGCTAATGGAAATGTGCTAATTTAAACCCAAGAAGAATAGAAAAGGTTATCAGATCAATCAATAATATTTATTGAGCACGTGTAATATAGTACAATAGAAATAGTAAACATGATCCCTGCTTTCAAGAATCTTTCAGACTAGCAGGGGAGACAGACAGTAACAGGAAGTAATAAAGAATATAAGATACCGGAAGCTGTGAATACTTAAGGGCTCAGATGGTATGGATGGGTGGATATAAATTTGAGAGACTATAAAAGTATCAGGGAAGTATTCCTGAAGGAGATGTGATTTCATAAGGGTTTTGAATATGGGGAGGGCCGAAGTCTGTCGGATTTGGAGAGTTCAAAGTGGGAAGAGAATGAGCAAGAGGTCAACAATGGGAGACTAAGTGCTCAATAAATACGATTGAATGAATATAAGAAGGAAGTACCATAAACAGCTTAGCTTACACAGAATAAAGAGTGTGAGTTGGGGTGCTGTGGTGGAGGGTGTGACTAAATAGAAGAGAGATAGCTGATGGAGTGTCTTACAGCCAATAGTCAAGAGTTTCTGCTTAAGGCAGAGCAGAAAGGATAACCAGAGGAGGTTTTTGAGGAGTGGGGAGATCAAATACGCTGAGCAAGCTCAGTAGAGTCTGGTTTCCCAGCACCCTGTTCAGGCCAAGAACACTTGGTCCCAGGAAGTTTTGGTGAGGAGCAGCAGAGGAAGATTTGCTAAGGAAATGAGTCAGACCAAGATCATTGACTCACCACAACCAGCTCTCTTGTTTCTCCTTCCACAAAATGGCCCAGGCTGTCTCTCTTCAACCATTTCTCCTAGTATACCTGTTGCATCTTCCTTTCCCCTGCCACCATTCATGTTCTCCAGCTCCTTCTCTGCATAGCACCTTACCAATAAGTCAGTAGTATTTATTGAACATTTATTCTGTACATAACACACTCAAATAAGCGCTCAAAAATATGATTGAATGAATGAATAAATGAATGAATATAGAAGACATGATCCCTCTTCTCAAGAAGCTATCTAGTGGGAAAAATGAACACTAAAATGAAATTTCAGGTAGCAATAGAGTACAAATATATGTACATAAGTGAGGGGGGGATTGAAAACCCAAATGCTTAGATGACACAGAAATGCAGAAATGGTACTAGTGGGGAAGTAGGGTGGTGAGATGAGAGGTCAGTCAGTGAAGACTACCTGGAGGATGTGTGATTTCAAAAGGGTTTTGAAGATAGGGAGAGCAGTGGTCAGGTGGAGGGGAAGGGCTGCAACTTCCAGGGAGAAGATCAACAGCGAAGGTCATTAGGTCAAAGCACAATGACTATGTTGGCTTGAGAGAAATATAGTGTATGAGTTGGGGTTTAGTGGGAGAGAAGGGAGGATAAATGGTGGGGAGAGAACTGATTGAATTTCTTAAAACCAGTGATCAGGAGTTTTTTCTTGGTGTGGAGGGGAATGGGCAACTATTGCAGGTTTTTGAGAAATGGAGAAACATGCACAAAATGATGTTTCACTTCCCCATCAATCAATCAATTGACAGCAGTTATTGAGGGCTTACTGTGTGTAGCATACTGTACTAAGCACTTGGGAAAGTACAATACAATTGAGTTTGTTACAATGCCTGTCCTCAAGGAGATTACATTGTTTGGCCTCTCTATTTGCCTCTGAATGCCCTCTCCACCACTAGTGTTCCACCATCCCTCCTGGTTGCTTGTCACTTCCACTACCAGTAATAATAATTATAGTGCATACTTAATATATAGTAAATATTTAATAATTACATCCTGCATCTGGCCTAGAACGCCCTCCCTCCTCAAATCTGATGGACAGTTACAATTCCTGACTTCAAAGCCTTATTGAAGGCACATCTCCTCCAAGAGGCCTTCCCTGACTAAGCTCCCCTTTCCTTTTCTCCCAGTCCCTCCTGTGTCGCTCTGACTTGCTCCCTTCACTCTTCCCCATCCCAGCCCCACAACACTTAGATATATATCTGTAATGTATTTATTTGTATTGATGTCTGTCTCCCCCCTTCTAGATGGTAAACTCATTCTGGGAATGTGTATGTTTATTGCTGTATTGTACTCTCCCAAGCAATCAATAAATATGATTGAATTAATTAACGAATACAGCATAAGCATATTATTCATTCAGTCATACTTATTGAGCGCTTACTGTGTGCAGAGCACTATACTAAGTGCTTGGGAAGTACAGGTTGGCAACATATAGAGACAGTCCTTACCCAACAGTGGGCTCACAGTCTAGAAGATTAGACACTGTCCTGAACTTCATAGGAGTCCTGGAGCTCATAGCTTAAGTAGGAGCTCATAGCTTAGAAAAGCAGTGTGGCTCAGTGGAAAGAGCCCGGGCTTGGGAGTCAAAGGTCATGGGTTCAAATCCTGGCTCTGCCACTTGTCAGCTGTGTGACTTTGGGCAAGTCACTTAACCTCTCTGTGCCTCAGTTACCTGATATGTAAAATGGGGATTAAGACTGTGAGCTCCACATGGGAAAACCTGATCACATTGTATCCTCCCCAGTGCTTAGAACAGTGCTTTGCACATAGTAAGCACTTTAACAAATGCCATCGTTATTATAACTGGGAGGGGGAACAAGTATTTATTCCCCATTTTGGAGATGAGGAAACTGAGGAACAGAAGAGTTCAGTGACTTGCCCAGGCAGACAAGTAGTAGAGTCAGGACTAGAATCTGGGATCCCTGATTTCCAGGTCTGTGTGCTTTCCACTAAATCATTCTGCTTCCTGTCACTGCTAGAAGTCCTCCGTCCATCACATCTACTCTCTCTGGCTGTCCTCACACTCTCAGGCCACTCAAGCCATCTCTGTGACTCCCTTCCCACCCCACTGGTGTGAGTATTCCTATTCTCTTCACCCAAACGTATGTTTGCCCCAGCACCACCATACCAATTCTCTATCATGTTTCCCACGCCATTTATTTTATTGCTTATCTACATTTATTAAGAGCCTGATTAAGTTTATATCTTTGCACTAGGTGATTGAAAATAAGTTGGGAAACAGCCCCTGCCCATAAGGAGCTTACAACTATTGGTAAGTAAGGCAAACTGAGAAGCAACTTACAAATGTACATCAATGTGGAGAAGCACCTGAATGTTTCTGTTTCTTTTCCCTCCTCCTCTCCCACATCACTTCAGTAACAAAAAATAGTAATCAATTTTTTTGTGGTATTTATTAAGTGCTTTCTATGTGTTGGGCACTGCACTAAATGCTAGGGTAGATCAATCAACCAATCAATCAATCAGTGGCATTTACTGAGCGCTTACTATGCACTGAGTGTACAATACTACAGAATTAGCCGACATGTTCCACGCTCATAATGGGCTTCAAGCTAATCAGGGTGGACACAGTCTATATCCACATGGGACTCACAGTCCTTCATTCCCATTTTACAGATGGGGTAACTGAGGCCCAGAGAAGTGAAGTGACTTGACCGAGGTCACACAGCAGACGTGGCAAAGTCAGGTTTGGAACCCAGGTCCTTTTGACTTCCGGGCCTTTGCTCCATCTACTAAGCCATGTTCGAAATACTCAATATTCATAATATTGACAGAGGTTCTACTTCACCACTTTCTGCTCCAACAACGCGAGAATCTAGTCTTGGCACAGAGTCCAGACCTCTTGGGAGGTAGTGGTCCCGTCCTGGTGATACTAGGGTATCCTTAACACCTGGAAGACAGGGAGGTAAAGAGGTTACTTTAACAAGAAGCCTGCCATTTGATAGAGTAATATGTTTAGCTAGATTTAAGCTGCTTGAAAGCCAAGGATCATGTCTGCCAATTCTACTGTACCATACTCTCCCAAGTGATTAATACCATGCTCTGCACAGAGTAAATGCTCAAAAAATATCATCGATTGATCAACTGACTAGATACAACTCAAGGATAATGGAAGCAGGATGAGACAGTTTTCCCTCATGAGGATGGCATATTCTCAGGTTCACCCTCATTAAAATCTCCTTGAAAAATAGATATAGGCTAAAGTCCTATCAACCGCCTATTTTCCCTGAAGGAATTGTCTGAATGTAAAAAATCTGTTTCCTAGAGGGTTATTTTCTGTAATTAAATCGAAGCCAATCTAAAAGTAGGCAATTCCCTTGACATGTCACTGTGCCACTAGTTTTTTTCCTTAAGACTTTTACACCCAATGTTTAATTGACTCTCTAGTCTGTTCTGATTTCTTACAGGCTATTCACATGGAATAATTTGCTTCTGTAACTAAATAGTTGTTCTAATTCACCAAGCCAATACCCATTCTACTTTGAAATTCCTTTTCAAAGTTCAGCTCTTTCAGTAAACCATTTAAACTGACAATCTGTCTTAGGTGTTGTGAATGATGAGAGGAAATGGTAGGGAACTCAAATAAGATAATGCATAAAAATTAAAGAGGCATTAGCCACTCCTTAGAAGATATTTTCAACTGTAATGCAAGTTATTTGCTGGATCATTTAAATTCCAAGCCCCATTAATCGGAAACTCGAAGTAACACAGTAAAGTGACAGGGGCCTTCAAATATCCCATCAGCATCACGATCACCACCATGATACTACTACCACACTGATGAAGCAGCATGGCCCAGTGAAAAGAGCATGGGCCCAGGAATCAGAGGACTTTGGCTTCTAATCCAGGCTCTGCCACTTGCCTGCTGTGTGACAAGTCATTTAAATTCTCTGTCCTCCGATTCCATAACTGCAAAATGGGCATTCAATACCTGTTCTCCCTTCCACTTGGACTGAGCTCCATGTGGGAAAGGGACTTTGTCTGACCTGATTAATCTGTATCTTCCCCAGCACTTAGAACAGTGCTTAGCACATAGAAATCATCATCACCACCTGAATTATATAGAAACATTGAATAGCATATAGCAAAATCCAGGCTTCTCTGTCCCCATGAGGGAGATAGGAGAACTGAGAGGCAGGTTTGTATGGGAGGGTGAGGAGTGTGAGTTTGGATGAAACAGATGAAGGACAGCCAATATGTAAGAAAGAGAGAACTCATTTTAAATAGAGGGATCAGATAGTTATCCAGAAAAATATGGATACAGGTTTTTCTGGAGAAGGATCTATTCATTAGGTCAAGTAGGCTATTGTGAAGCCTCATGCTTTCAACCATCCAAACTAAACTGGTGTCCCCAAACTTTACAAAACCTCTGATTTTGTAGTCACCTGTCAGACAGTAACCTGCAGTTAATCTACACCATTACCCTGTTGACATCTTTAATACTAACTACTGGCCTGTGTTCAGCATGACCCTCATGCATTTTTCTGCTATACTTTGTATCTCACTGGGCTTCCCTCATTGTGCATTTGCAGTGATTGGCTTTTGTTCCAAGGTCAGGCTTGTCTCAAATAAATGTTTATCATCTTTTTCTCATGCTCTTTTTCTCATTTTTTCAAGGTTACTCTGATTATTTTCCCCCCGGTTTTCCAAAGTGTTAGCAATTCTACTCTCAGTTTGGCAGCCTTTCTCCACTGTTTCTGCTGCCTCTGCTCACACAACGTTCCCACCTTCTGTCATTATCTTTCCTTCCAGAGATAAGTGCCTAGCATTATAGACCCACTCTCTCTCTCTCCCTCAGTCAACTATATTTATTTCACACATTTACTGCAGAGCACTGTACTAAGTGCTTGAGAAGTACAGTACAACAGAGGTGAAAGACATGTTCCCTGCTCACAACAAGCTCACAGTCTCCCACCGACATATAGATAAAGGATTACATCACTGGACTCATTCTGGCCTGAAGCATGAGGCAACTTTGGGTAACTGCTCATGCACATTCTGTAGACCTTACAAGATTAATTATCTCATTTCCCTGCCTCTAAAACAAGATGAAATGTGTTTTAAAGATCTGTGGGTATAGGAGAGTTTAATAGCCTAGAAAGTCCAGTAGTGAGAGAGCTGGTGGTTCTCATTAAAGAACTGATTTGTGAGAAAGTAGGGTTCCTTCTTTCGGGCAACAACGATTAAGAAAATGAATCTGGGGTAAATGACAATTGGAAATCTTCTCAGCAAACTCTGCTGGAAATCTTAAAATTTTGTTGACTAGTAAATAAAACAGCTCGGGAGAAAAAAAATGATCAAGAAAAATAGATCTACAAACACCGGCACCTGGGTATCACTTGAGAATTATGGTAATATAATTCATTAATCAGTTTGCATCTATAACCTGAAATTCATATTGAAGAACCAAAAATAGTTTTGGGGTTATTTAATTACTATTAGCTCTTAGTACAGTGCTTTGCACACAGTAAGTGCTCAATAAATACGATTGAATGAATGAATACACAAGAGTGTCCTTTTTTGTCATGTTCATCATCAGCTGGGTTATTTGAAAGGAGTTATGATTAAGTCACAGCTCTCAGAAAACCTGAATTCTAGTCCTAGCTCTGTGAGAGGGGCATGTCCACAGTGGAGAAGACTTTTGGTCAAAGAACTATCTAGTGGATTCCAAGAGGAGGGCAGTTCCACCAGGAAGCCTGAAAAAAGCTTCAGTGAGGAAGTAGTCAAAAACCGCAACCAAATGACTCTAAACTGCATGCTCCTTACGGGCAGGGAACATGTCTCCCCCTTCTAGACTGTGAGCCCGCTGTTGGATAGAGACCGTCTCTATATGTTGCCAACTTGTACTTCCCAAGCGCTTAGTACAGTGCTGTGCACACAGTAAGCGCTCAATAAATATGATTGAATGAATGAATGAATGAATGTCTACCAACTTGGTTATATTGTACTCTCCCAAGCGCTTATCACAGTTTTCTGCACACAGTAAGTGCTCAATAAATATCACTGATTGATCAATTGAAATGCCTGCCAGATTACAGCAGTATGGCATGCCATTGGCACTGTGCTGCAGTATCTTCAGCCACAAACAAGTCCTGTACAAAAAAGATTTTTTAAACATCCCTGTGCAAGCATTTTATAATATGCATGTCCTTGTGTGCTTACTAACTCACTGTACTCCGGGCCGTACTGAAACATAAATGGCAAGACAAGGAAGTGAGGCGGGCAAAGTACCAACTCTGACTCCACTTGGAATTATAACTAATTCCTTCCCATAGGGCAGGATGCAGGGTTGTACGTCATTCTAGATAGAAGACTAGATCATTATTAGATCAATGTTATTTATTGCAAGCCTACTGTGTGCAGAGCACTGGACTAAGCACCTGGAAAAGTACAATGGGAATAAAGGATAACGTCTCTGACCTGACCTGTATATATGTATATATGTTTGCACAAATTTATTACTCTATTTATTTATTTATTATACTTGTACATATCTATTCTATTTATTTTATTTTGTTAATATGTTTGGTTTTGTTCTCTGTCTCCCCCTTCTAGACTGTGAGCCCATTGTTGGGTAGGGACCATCTCTGTATGTTGCCAACTTGTACTTCCCAAGCGCTTAGTACAGTGCTCTGCACACAGTAAGCACTCAATAATTACAATTGATTGATTGATTGATTGAGGACCTGACAATTTAATGAGATTATTAATTATTTTCAACAGAATAGAAAAAGAATGAAATGTCTCTGAATCACTATAATTGAGAAGCAGTGTGGCCTAATGGATAGAACGTAGGCCTGAGAGTCAAAAGAACTCACGATTTAGTCCCGCCTCCACCGCATTTACGCTGTGTGACCTTGGCCAAGTCATTTCACTTTTCTGTGCCTCAGTTACCTTATCTGTAAAACTGAGATAAAGACTGTGACTTTGTCCATCCTGTGACTTTGTCCATCCTGATCAAGCTTGTATCTACCCCAGCACTTGGAACTGTGCCTGGCAAATAGTAAGCACTTAAAAAATATCATTAACAAAAATTCAGGATGTAGAAAGCAATAAATAGTCCAGAGAAGCCTTGGCAGAGACCTTCTTGTTAGCCAAATCAAATAAGAATACAAATACTGTTTTTTGTTATGTTTTGCTTTTTGCTCACATCACCCCACTCTTTGAAATTCTCCTATACTTAACTCTTCTCTGCATTAAACAGAAATGTTAGACCATTGGTTTTAGAGCATTCATTCACTTTGCTACCTTCTACTTACCCTTGTTCCTTTCCCTCTACAATCCAGATTATACCCTTTGTTCTTCTCAAACCAATCTACCTATTGTGCCTTGTTCTCATCTTTCTTGCTGCTGAATTACTGCTCTTGCTGTCTAGAACTCCCTACCCCCTTCACATTCTGGTAGATTACTGCTCTTCCTCACCTTTCAAATCCTTCCATAATCTCATCATACCCAGGAGGATTTTCTTAATTAATATCTCATCTCCCAGTTTATTTCCCTCCTTACTGTCACCTCAGTATTTTTCTGTAGCTAAGCACATGGGTATTTTGTCTCCCCCAGGCCCCAGGTAGCATTTAATTACATATCCTAAAATTCTGTTGCTTCATCCAACTACTTAATGTCTGTCTCCCTCACAAAGCTGTAATACTTTGTTGTAATAATAATGATAATTATGACATTTGTTAAGCACTATGTGCCAGGTACTATACTAAGCGCTGGGATAGATAAAAGCAAATCAGGTTGGACACTGTTCCTGTCCCACATGAGGCTCACAGTCTTAGTCACCATTTTTACAGATGAGGTAAGCGAGACCCAGAGAAGTTAAATGACTTGCCCAAGGTCACACAGCAGATAGATGGCAGAGCTGGGATTAGAACCCAGGCCCTTCTGACTCCCAGTCCTGTGCTCTATCCATTGGGCCACCCTGCTTCTCTCCTAAGCACCTGCTAGAGAGCTCTGCACAAAAAAGTGCTCAATAAATTTGATGTATTGATAGATGCTGTTATGATAATGAATTTCTTCTCCTCCTCATCCACAAAATTATTCTTCTTTCATAAACTCTAAACTATAATCACGGACAATCTTAACACATGCACTCAAAAGAAAGACCACTTGCCTCAGCAGTGGTTATGACGAGCTCCTGGAGTTCACAGGTGATATAAAATAGGATTCATAGATGTCCAAGGACCTGAAACCTAATTATAGAACTCTATTTTCAGAATGAGTATCTATCACTGTGTCCCCAGATATTTGAAATATTTTGAATCATAATTTTCCCAACTAGGTTCTAGCAGGATTGAAAGGTATTATTAAATAAGACATTTAACTCTAAGTATCTTTAACTTTAATCTTTAATTAAAGATGAAGGGCATAAAATTTTCCCAGTGCCGAGAACAACACATTGTAACATGGCATTTAACCATCATTTTATTTTGGATTTTTAGCCTTTCCAGTCATATTTCTGTACTACCTAGTAATTCTCTCTTATGCTGGGTGCACATGTCTCTTTTTCATTTTATCTCCTTCACTGAACTAGCACACCTATTCCTCAGTGGTAGGATGATCTTCCTAGATTATCACAGAAAGCTAGAAAACTCCAATTCCCAGCTGTAATGATGAATCTATTTCCAGGCTGATTTCTGGATACAGAATCTCACCACTATCACCTTAGCATCTTTAGAGTTTGTGAAATCGGTAATTCTTCACTCACCCTTCTACTTAAAATAACTAATTGCATCATTCTAATGAGGGCCTGGGAACTGCTCAGTTTCATATTGGCAATGTTGAATAAAGTATCAGACCGTGTCGATCAATGGAAAGAGCATGGGCTTGGGAGTCAGAGGTCATGGGTTCTAATTCTGGCTCTGCCACTTGTCAGCTGTGTGACTTTGGGCAAGTCACTTAACTTCTCTGTGCCTCAGTTATCTCTTCTGTGAAATGGGGATGAAGACTGTGAGCCCCACGTGGGATAACCTGATTACCTTGTATCCCCTCAAGCACTTAGAATAGTGCTTGGCACATAGTAAGCACATAACAAATGCCATCATCATTATAATCATCAGACCGATAACCCAGAATGAGCTAATAGCATGTGCTATTTCTTTATTTGTTAGCCCTGCCCTTGCTAGGTGTAAACTCCTAACAATCACTGGTACTTACTGAGCACTTACTATGTGCAGAGCACTTGGGAGAGTACAATATAATAAAGTTGGTAAACACAATTCCTGCCTTCAGCCTCCTGCCTTCAGGAGTTTACAGTCTAGTGGGAAGCTTACAGTCTAAACTGTAAGCTCCTTGATGGCAGGGATTGTGAATATCAACTCAATTTTTTTATGTTTTTTGTTAAGCACTTACTATGTGACAGGCATTTTATTAAGTGCATTGATAGATAGAAGTTAATTAGGTTGGACACAGTCCCTGTCCCACCTGGGGCTCAGAGTAGTAATCTCCATTTTATAGAAGAGGTAGTGAGGCACGGAGAAGTTAAGTGACTTGCCCAAGGTCACACAGCAAACAGGTAGCAGAGCTGGGATTAGAATTCAGGTCCTTCTATTCACTAGGCCTTGTTTTTTTCTCTTATCGTATTCGATTGTATTGTTCTTTCCTAAGTGTTTATTATAGTGCTCTGCACTGAGTAGCCATTCATAAAATACCATTATTAATCTTCAGGGGGTCAAATTTTTCTCTACGTTTTCCCGGCCAAACAGAATTCTTCCCAGGTATATGGTAGTCCTTGTAAATTGGGTAATTTGCAGGGGTTATGATCTCTCAAAGGTCTTTTGAGTACCATACGCTGTCTCACAATCTTGATGTCCTAAGTCGCCTCGTATAGTTGGAAAGAAAGTCTTTGTCTCAAGGCATTTAAATATGAATTACTCTATGCTAAATACTAATATGCTTGTTCACTAGAGCTGTTCTTTTCGGTCAAATATGAGGCTTCAGGCCCAAAGATCTTATCCTTGTTTTGGGATCAAGTTTCAATAGGTGTGGCCCTCTGATGAACCAAATTTGAGTTTGATGAGGCAGACACTATTTAGGACATCTTTCTATATTCTGCCCCATTTCTGGGTGAGCAATAAGTCCCTATACAATAATAATAATAATAATAATAATAATAATAATAATAATAATGGCATTTGTTAAGTGCTTACTATGTGCAAAGCACTGCTCTAAGCACTGGGGAGGATATAAGGTGATCAGGTTGTCCCACATGGGGCTCACAGCCTTAATCCCCATTTTACAGATGAGGGAACTGAGTCCCAGAGAAGTGAAGTGACTTGCCCAGAGTCACACAGCTGACAATTGGAGGAGCTAGGATTTGAACCGATGACCTCTGACTCCCAAGCCCATACTGCTTAGGGACTCAGGGGGTTCCTGGGTGCTACTGCACCCCTATTAGCGAGAGAACAGCCAATACCTTGAGCTGTTTGGTTTAAGGGAAAGGGATATCCCACCATCTGTAGGATATGCCCTTGACTCTGCCATAGGTTATCAAAACATCTTGATATGCAAAAAGCAGCTCAGAAGAAAATGTAATTTTGAACATGATTAAGGCTTGAGTCCCATTTCATTACATGATTTATCTGCCTAGTAAACTAAAACAGGACACACATGTGCTATATATTTTCAGTTCTGCTATTTTCTAAATGAGCAGAGAGCCACTATCACATGCAGAATTGAGTTCTATTAACTGTTACACTGATATCACAAAATCATGGAGTAATGAGACAGGCTTTTCCTCAACATCCTGGAAAGGGTTAAGTCTTGGATTAATATTGATCCTTTGAAATTCCAGGCCCTCAAGAGCATTAATAATTTTAACAAAACTAGCTACATTCCTGTCACACTCAACACCTCAACCTTTCCAGGCCACAAGAGTGACAATTTCAAAGCTAACACATTTATTCAAAATATATTAGGAGCCTATCTTTAAATCATGGGCTTGTATACATCTCAACTTGAAATAATTGCAAGAGTCAACAAAATCTATCATGTGTCATTCCCCTCATATGCTTATTCATTCAGAGGAAGCCAAGCACCATGATGACCAATAGGGAGTGCTAGCAACTGGTCCCTTTGTTACTAAAATATATTTTTAGACAAACTATTGGATAGAAAAAGAAATAATAGGTGGTTAGAATGTGAGAGTGACACATGTAGGAAGTCTCTGTCTTTGCCATTATCAAGGACTACAAGAGGCAATTTAATAAAAATGACCTTTCTGCAGTTCTTTGCTAGGTAAATGATATAATTACAAGCCTCCATTAACCATAACATTCAAAACTGAAATGATCCTCTATGACTATTTTTAATTTCCACATATGCCTGGGGGGTATGCCAAACAGTGGAAATCCCCAGCACTTGAATTCAGCAGGAAATTGTCACAGATGTGTTCAGTAGGATTAGCTGCAACTAGTAATAACAATAAAGAGACTTTTTATAGTATTGGTTTAGAACTTACAGTGTGTCACGCACTGCTCTGAGCACCGGGTAGATGCAAGCTTTCAGGATGGAAGCAGTTGTACTCCCACATAGGGCTCACCTCTCCACTAATCCTTGGAATCTGGTTTCCGGCCCCTGGAAACTGCCTTCTCTAAGGTTACCAGTGACCTCTTTCTTACCAAATCCAAGGGACTTTATGCCATCCTACTCATCCTTGACCTCTCAGCTGTCTTTGACTAAACAACCACCACCTTCTCCTGGAAACATTACCTAACCTTGGCTTCAGTGATACTGTCCTCTCTTTGTTCTCCTATGTCTCTGGCTGCTCCTACTCAGTCTATTTCACAGGCTCCCCCTCTGCTTCCCACCCCCTGAATGTGGAAGTCTCTCAAGGTTCAGTTCTGGGTCTCTTTCTACTTTCCATCTACACCCACTCCCTTGGAGAATTCATTTACTTCGATGGCTTCAACTACCACCTATCTGCAGATGATTCCCAAATCTACTTCTCTAAACTTGATCTCTCTCCCATTTTGTAGGCCTCATATTTCCTCCCGTCTTCAGGACATCTCTACTTGAATGACCTTCCACCATCTCAAATTAAACATAAATAGACATAGAAAAATAGAAATCCTCGTCTTCCAACCCAAACTCTATCCATGACTTTCCCAACACTGTAGACAGCACCACCATCCTCTCTGTCTCAGAAGCCCATAACCTTGGCATTCTCTTCGTCTCATCACTCTCATTCAACTCTCATATTCAATCTGTCACCAAATCCTGTCACTTCCACCTTCATATATTGCTAGAATCCACCCTTTACCTCCTGTCTAAACTGCTACTTTGCTGATGTAAGTACTTATCCTATCCTGCCTTGCCTATTGCTTATCTGTTTCCTTGCTGACCTCCCTGCTTCCTGTTTCTCCCCATTCCAGTCCATACTTCATCTTCCTGCTCAGATCATTTTTCTAAAGGAGCAGTCAGTCCACATCTCAGTCCTCAAGAATCTGTAGCAGCTGCCTATCCACCTCCACATCAAGCAGAAACTTCTTACCATTGCCTTTAAAACACTCAATCAGTTTGCCCTCTCTTACTTTACCTCACTGATCTCCTACTACCTCCCAATCCATTGATTTGGCTTTTCTAGCACCACCTTGCTCACTGTTCCCTGATCTATATTTATGCTAACCCTTATCCCAAATCCTCCCTCTGGCCTGAAACTCCCTCCCTCAGAACATATGCCAATAAACCACTCTCCTTTCCTTCGAAGCCTTATTATGGTCATAATTCCTCCCAGAGGCATTCTCCATTTAAGCCCTCTTTTCCCCAACTCCTTCACCTTTGTGTGTCATCTATGCACTTGGATCTGTTCCCTTTGTCCACTGGATAGCCACCCCACCCTCAGCCCCACGGCATTTATGTACATATCCTTAACTTATTTATTTATGTTAGTGTCTGTTTCTCCTTCCAGACTGTAAGTTCACTGTGGACAGGGAATATGTCTACCAACTCTGTTGTACTGTACTCTCCCAAGTGCTTCATACAGTGCTCTGCAAACAGTGAACTCGCAATAAATACCATTGATTGTTATTGCATTTATTAAGTGCTTACTATGTGCCAAGCCCTGGGATAGAGCAATCACATTAGACACAGTTTCTGTCTGTCTCACGGTCTATGGGGGAGAGTGAAGAAATACTTCATTCCCATTCTGCAGCTGAAGAAACTGAGCCACAGGAAAATTAAGTGGCTTGCCCAAGGTCATGCAGCAGACAAGTGGCAAAGTCGGGATTAGAACCCAGGGCCTCTGATGCCTGGATCCATGTTCTTTCCACTGTGCCACACTTTGTGTTTGTCTCCTGGCCTTATCTGGATCCTTAGCTGGCTAGGGATAACCAATCAGTCAGTTGATCACTGGTATTTATTGAGTGATTAATTTGGGCAGAGCACTGTACTAAATAAACACTTGGGAGAGTATAATGCAATTGGTTGACAAGATGTTGCTGGTAATTATTTAATTTCAAAAAACTGGCTCCCATTCTTTTGAGTGTCATGAAAATTTCAGAGAAAATAGGTAAACTTTCTTGCATTATATTGTAACGGGTGTCCAAAAGGAGGAAGAAGAGGAAGTATAGTTTCATATAAATACTATTGCATTTAAATAGCATTAATATTCTTCCACTTTGCTGCCACATTTTGTTTTTCTTTTCTCACTGGTTATTTGTGATATTGTTTATAAAATGAATTATGTCATTAAATAATGATGAAAGAACCAAAACAAAACCATATTTGTGTTGGTATAGCCCACAGGCCTGTAAACTTGGTGTTATCCTCCACTCATCTCCCTCATTCAATGCACATATTCAATCAACAATCAAATCCTGTCAGTTCAACGTTCACAACATCATTAAAATCTACCCTTTCCTCTTCATCCAAACTACTGCCACGTTAATTCGAGTACTTACCCCCCACCTCCACCCTCAGACTGTGAGCTAGCTGTGGACAGGTAACATCACGGTTTATTGTTGTACTGTACTTTCCCAAGCGCTTAGTACAGTGCTCTGCACACAGTAAGTGTTTAATACATATGATTGAATGAATGACTGAATGAACAAATCATCCTATCCTGCCTTGACAGCTTCCTTGCTGATCTCCCCGCCTCTCATCTCTCTCCATTCAAGTCCATACTGCACCCTTTTGCCAGGATTATTTTTCTACAGAAACATTTGGTTCATGTTTCCCCACGCCTCAGTGGTTGCCCATCCTCCTCCACATCAAACAGGTACACCTTTCCATAGGCTATAAAGCACTCAATCACCTTGCCCCCTCCTACTTGACTTCCATGATTTCCTATCGGCGCTTAGAACAGTGCTTTGCGCATAGAAAGCACTTAACAAATACCATCATTATTATTATTATTACAACCCAGACTATACACTTTGTTCCTTTAATTCCGGCCTACTCACTGTACTTTGACCTCATCTATTTCACATTTGTCCAGCCTCTGGCCTGGAATGCCCTCCCTCTTCATATCTGACATAACGATCACCCTCCCCACCTTATTTAAAGCACACCTCCTCCTCCTTCCACAACTAAGCCCTTATTTTCTCTTCTCCCACTCCCTTCTTGACTGTTCTTGTACTTCAACCCTCCCTCAGCCCCACAGCACTTTTATACATAGCCATAATTTATATAAATGCCTATCTCCCCCTCTAGACCGTGAGCTCACTGAGGACAGGGAACTTGTCTACCAACTCTGTTACACTGTACTCTCCTAAGTGCTTACTACAGTGCTCTGCATATAGTAAGCACTTAATAAATGCAATTGACTAATTGACTGATCGAGCATGAAGAAGGATTTGTAAATCACTGCCTTTCCAGAATGACACAATCCCTAACACTTCCATTTCCCCACCCCAACCCCAAAGTGTCCTAAACAATACCACTCAGATATCAAAGCAACTGGATCCATTAATGTCACCTCTGAATTGGCTTTTCTGGAGTTCATTCCCCCTCTCAGGATAGCTCCTGAAGAGTTTTGAATATTTTACCAAGTCTTTACTATGGGAAGGAGAGTCAAACAGAGACATACTCATTCCATTCCTAGCTTGGGCAGTGGCTAACAAGTGGAAGGCAATCTGCTATAAGTCAAAACTCACTTGTCCTGGGCAGCAGTGGCATGGGAGAGATTCAACGGTGGAAACTCAAGTTTACTGTGTGGAAAAAGGCAATGGTAAACCACTTCTGTATTTTTACCAAGAAAAGTCTATGAATACATTACCAGAATGGTTACACATAGAGGTAGGGAATTCTGAAAGAGATGTGTCCATGGAATCTCTATGGGTCAGAAATGACTCAACAGCATAAGACAAGACAAGGGTTTATTATAATTCTATTTATATTCCACTTAATCTATGTGGCTTTCATATCAAAAGATCATGTATCCTTCCCTCACATATCTATTGGTATTCTGAACTGTACTTTCCAAGTGCTCAGTACAGTTCTCTGCACACAGTAAGCGCTCAATAAATACAATTGAATGAATGAATGAATACTGGTAATGGGATATTTTTCTCACCAATAAAAATTGCCATATGATGGATATATGACTTTCATGGGTATCCAACCCACAAACAGAACCATTATAACAAGGCTTCAAATGTGAAAAACTCAGCTATGTATCTTGATACAATAACAGAACATTAAGAGGACAGAGGGGAATAGAATGCATGCTAAAGATTTTCAAATGAACCATATGGCTGGTTTGGATTTTTTTGTTCACATATTAAGTTTAAACAAATTATCCCCCACAGTAGCATTCAGTTCCAAAACTAGAACAACTCCTTGCTCAGTAGGAAAAAAAAAAACAAAAAACTCCAGCGTTAAAAGGATGAACAATGCATAAAGTACAAACATTTCAATAAAGTTGAAAAAGAAAGAAAATCTGTCTAAAATAGTAGGAAAGTTTAAACACAAAATCATGGAAAGTGTGGACTAATTGTTACTACCTCAACACTATTAACAGTCTTTGGGGCCCAGTAATTCTGCATATTTGATGCTAAAAGAGAGGGATTCACCTTATTAAGCAACTTTAGCTGATGTTTTTAAAACAAACAATTTTGTCATACTACCAACAGATCACAGCCCTCCCCATATTCAAAGTCTTCTTGAAATCCCACCTCCCCCAACGTGCCTTTTCCAATTAATTCTCAACACTAAAGTCATATAAACCTACAAGCCACCTTAATCACTTGCGGATTTATACAGTCAATTATTTATTTCGATTACCCTATTTGTCAAACTCTGTGTAGTTGTCCCCGTCTTGGAGTGTAAGCTCCTTGTGAGCAAGGGACAAGTCACTTTTAAATTTTGGGACTTTACTTGAAGCAGCATGGCTCAGTGGAAAGAGCCTGGGCTTTGGAGTCAGAGGTCATGGGTTTAAATCCCTGCTCCTCCAACTGTCAGCTGTGTGACTTTGGGGAGGTCACTTAACTTCTCTGGGCCTCAGTTACCTCATCTGTAAAATGGGGATTAAAATTGTGTGAGCCCCCCATGGGACAACCTGATCATCTTGTAACCTCCCATGTGCTTAGAACAGTGCTTGGCACATAGTAAGTGCTTAACAAATACCAACATTATTATTATTATTGTTACTATAGTGCATTGCAATTGGGTGGGCACTCAAAAAATGTCATTATTCCTACTACTACTATTACTAGACTGTAGATTGTAGCTTCTTAGCCTCCTGCCACCCTAGTCTGTGAGATGACATCATTCAAAGCCATTCACCATTGGGACTATTTTCTGGAGCTCAAAGTACAACAAGGGAATGGATGTCCAAAGGGCAAGACCATAGTCATATTCATTGGGTGGGAGGGAGGAGAGGAACCAAAAGTGAAGATAAAAATAGAGCAGCATACATACATACATAGAATCATGCTTCTGACACAACATGCATTCGCAAAATCATTTCTTCCCTCACCACATCATAGCGTATCCTGGCCATCGCACTTTGTGGGAAGAATGTACCTTGTCTTTTCCTGTCCTAGGCTGTCGAGTCGTCTCCAACCCATAATGACTCCCTGGAAACATTTCTCCCTGAACGCCCCACCTCCATCTGCAATCGTTCTGATAGTATATCCAGAGAGTTTTCTTGGTCAAACTATGGAGGTGGTTCTTCCGTGCAGTAAACTTGAATCTCCACTCTTGACTCTCTCCCATGCCACTGCTGCCAAGCATAGGTGAGTTTTGACTTGTAGCAGATTGCCTTCCACTCGCTAGCCACTGCCCAAGCTAAGAATGGAATGGGTATGCCTCTTCTTGACTCTCCCTCCCATAGCCGAGACTGGTAGAGTACTGCAAACTCTCCAGATGCTATCCTGACAGGGGAGAATGTTCTTAGTTCCATTCTATTCACAGTGTGTGATGAAAACAAACATCCAGTAAGAAATGGCTGCATAATGCATTGTAATTGCCATAATACAAATGATAATAGATGATTACCATCTAGAGTGCTTTCGAGTGCTCTAATCATCACAACTATTGCTGATTAGACTTTTAGACTGTGAGCCCACTGTTGGGTAGGGACTGTCTCTATATGTTGTCAACTTATACTTCCCAAGTGCTTAGTACAGTGCTCTGCACACAGTAAGCGCTCAATAAATATGATTGATGATGAACTATGCACGGGGACCTAAATTCTCCCAATTTTTAAGATTAGATTACTTCAGGCATGGCCTTGAGTAAGGCAAAATTAATATTAACTAGAACAAAGATGTTATTTCTGAAGGCTTACAGAACTGCCAGCCCATGAAACTCTGCAGAGCCATATTTGCCTTATTCTTTGAAACTGGGAAGAATTGAGGGCATTGAGGGGATCACTAAAGAACTGTGTGTCAATTTGCCTTGTTCTTTGTACTGCAGGGACTCATGTACACTTAGAGGATAGGATCACATATCTTTGCACTGGTAAAAGTAAGGATGATTTACGCTAAGGGGGCCGGAGACACCCTCATTTACTGCAGAAGGGGAACTGCCCAATTAAACACTCATTCTAAAATGGGTGGCTCAGGAGCTCTTTTGTAGCAGAATGGGCTTAGTCAGAGGTGGAGATAAGAGAGTAGCAGCTAAGTACGTCAGGGTTCACTTTCATCTTCAACCTCTACCTAGAGCCCCACTAAACAAATCATCTGCACTTTGAGGGATGGGACTTTGACGTGCTTATGTAGCTAGGAGAGCAGTCACCCAGACAGATTGCTCTTGTCCAACTGGGTAAAGGGGAGGCTTCAGGAGCAAGTCAGATGAGATTCCTCTCTCCTAACACTTTCCAGTATGGGCGAGTCATTCGGTAAGTAATAACAATAATAATAATAATGGTATTTGTTGAGCACTTACTGTGTGCCAAGCACTGTTCTAAACACTGGGGTAGATACAGGATCATCAGGTTGCCCAACGTGGGGCTCACAGTCTTAATCCCCATTTTACAAATGTGGGAACTGAGCCCAGAGAAGTTAAGTGACTTGCCCAAGGTCACACAGCAGACAAGTGGCAGAGTCGGAACGGCAACAGTAACTTTGCTGTTCACTTAGTAGAATTAAATAGTAGGAGCACAGGACATCTGGTAGGATTAGTATGACAAAAATCTCATGACAGTCTCACATTTCTATTCTGCTAGTATGCAGATATGTTCATTTTAAAATGTCAGGATTTGAGTAGCTTCAAACCTAATTACATTTACCTTCAGAGATACTGTTCGCTCTCCAGCCATCTCTTGCCACTGGCTCTCCCACTTGGATCTGTGACCTCGGAGCATTTGACATTGACCCCCACAGCACGTATATATATATATATATATATATATATATATATATATGTATATATATATATATATATATATATATATATATCTACAATTTATAAATTAGTTATTTATATTAATGTCTGCCTCCCTCGCTATACCGTAAACTCAGTTTTTTGTTGTTGTTGTTTTATTTTTTTAACAGTATTTGTTAAGTGTTTTCTATAATAATTGTACCATTTGTTAAGTGCTTAGTATGTGCCAGGCACTGTTTTAAGCACTGGGGTGGATACAAACAAATTGGGTTGGACACAGTCCCTGTCCTGCGTGGGGATCACAGTCTTAATCCCCATTTTTCAGATGAGGTAACTGAGGCACAGACAGAGATGTTAAAGTGCTTTACCCAAGGTCAGACAGTAGACAAGTGGTGGAGCCAGGGTTAGAACAAAGGTCCTTCTGACTCTCAGGCCCATACTTTATCCCCTAGGCCACACTGCTTTGTTAGGTGTGGTGCTTGTTAAGTGCATACTTTGTGCCAAGCACTGTACACTTGGGTAGATACAAGACAATCAAGTCCCATGTGGGGTTCACAGTCTAAGCTGGAGGGAGAACAGGGATTGAATCCCCATTTTTCAGATAAGCAAAATGGAGGCACAGAGAAGTTAAGTGACTTGCCCAGGGTCAAAACGCAGATATGTGGCAAAGCTGGGATTCGAATCCAGATCCTCTGACTCTCAGGCTCATGCTCTGTCCACTGAGCAGGGAATGTGTCTTCCAACTCTGTTGTATTGTACACTCCCAAATGCTTAGTACAGTGCTCTGCACACAGTAAGCACTCAATGAATACCATTGATGATGATGATGATGATGATGATGATGATGATGTTGGCTCTTATGGCAAAAGGTGTAGCCACCACCATAACAGTGGGAGGAAAGGATGTTCTCCTGTGCTCATTCCTTCCCTTGTTATGGTTATGACTCAGAGCCAGTCACCTTATTTCTAATTCCTTTGTTTGTCCATTCTCCTTGGCCTTTTGCAAAGCTGTGATTGAACTGCCTCTGGGTTGAACCTCAGAGAACTTCATTTTAAATAGGCATGTGGAAGTCACCCTCTCCCTCTAATAATAATAATAATAATAATAATAATAATAATAATAATAATAATAATAATAATAATAATATTTGTGGTATTTTTAAGCACTTACTATGTCCCAGGCACTGTGCTAAGCACTGGTGCAGATACAAGGTAATTGGGTTGGACATGGTCCCTGTCCCACTTTAGGCTCACAGTCTTAATCCCCATTTTACAGATGAGGTAACTGAGTCACAGAGAAGTGAAGGGATTTGCCCAAGGTCATCCAGCAGACAAGTGAACACAGGTGCCATTTATTTATTATTTCAGGATCCCTGTTTTCTTTTTCCAGGCCTAGGCTAGATTCTTGAAATTCAATTTTCCCTATTAGCCAAGAGTTCCCACCTTCAGCTCAGAGATTAGATCTTCTCCCTAATGAGGAAGTCTTTTTTTCTTATTGCCTAGATGTCCTTTTTAATCCTATCCCATAATCTCTGCACTCTCCTAATGTCATTTCCAATCACTCTAATTTAGCATTCCTATTTCAGTACCAGTCTCCACACTGTCCTTTGTAGGGCTGATGAAAGGGAAAGTTAATTCATTCATTCATTCTATCGTATTTATTGAGTGCTTACTGTGTGCAGAGCACTGTACTAAGCACCTGGAAAATGCAACAAAGAGAGACAATCCCTGCCCACAGTGGGCTTCAGTCTAGAAGGAAGTGGCAGACAGGCATCAATAGCATAAATATAAATACACAGAATTATAGATATATATATACACATCAAAACAAGCAAATGGGAAATAACACAAATAAATAGAATTATAGATATGCACGCACAAGTGCTGTAGCGGGGAGGGGGTAGAGCAAAGGGAGTGAGTCGAGGTGATGGGGAGGGGAGGGGAAGCAAAAGAAAAGAGGGGCTTAGTCTGGGATATAGTTAGTATGTTTGAACCTGATTTGGTTCTTACAAGTGATCCCTTCATTAGAGCTGTCTGAAGCAAAGATGATGCATTGGTGGGCAATCTTGAAGCAATAATAGCAGAGACTCTGCTTTTGTAACTCCATGTAAATGCTCCAACTTTCCTGATATCATGCAAATGCAGAAATGCTGGAGCATAAAAGCTCCCTGTATCCATCCTTGACACTGGACATTGAATCTCCTTTGTAGTATAACTAAACCTAGTGGTTAGTTTTGAAGGAGGCACTTTATGGGCTATCTTCCCTTCAAATTTGTCAAATACATTTTATTACTATTTTTGAATATAATAATGATAATAGTAAATTTAATGGCATTCATTAAATGCCTTCACAATATTCCTTTCATTCCTTTTACTGCTTCTATTCTGAACAAGAAATGTTAACCCCATTGATTTGCTCTAAATTTTGATGAGGATGTGCTCCAGGGGCCTCTGGGGACCAAGATGAAACTAGCACATACATTTTTACTTTTGTCTGAAACTAAAATTGGAAGCCAGATACAAGAGATTCGAGGCTAGATATTAAATCACTGTTCCTTCTAGCCACTTGACATTTTGGCTGATGCTAAGAGCAATAGTACATGTTAAATAATAAGGGTAAAACTAGAAGGTCGGGCAGCTGGGTAAACTAGATAGAGACACATAGATATTCTCCTTGCTCTATCACAGGCTCCTGATATGACCTTAGGAAAAATCACTTAATCTCTCTGTGTCTTTGTTTCTTCACCTTGACTGTGCTCCCTATTTATCTTACCAGAATAAAAATCCAAATATATCTACTCTCTAAAGGGAAGCACCTTATCCCTAGATAATGGAAGACATTGGAAAATCAGTGATCATGCATTTTAGTGTCATTTTTCACTTATTTTCTATTTTCCTTTATTTTAAAACCTCAAATGGTACATTTTGAGAAATATACCCGTCAGAAAGAGCAAAGGGTTATAAAGACAGGAGACCTGAATTCTAGTTCTATTTTTGCCAATGCTCTTGGATCAGGCACTTTATTTTTCTTTCCTCAGTTTCTCCATCAGTAAAATGGGATACCATATGCCCCTTACAGGAATGTAGTAAAATATAAATTAATAGACTATTTCTGATCATTAGAATGTTATCTGAAATATGTAAATTAGTTGTTTTTATTTAAAATGGGGACTTTCCATACATTACATAAATACACAGATATACATATCTATATATACATACATAGCCACACACAAACACACTCTCCACCTATGTTACACCATTTCTGTAAAAACTTGCAGATACTCCCCTACTTCAGACCTTACACCTCCCATCACGATGAGGTCAGATTTTGCTGGAGTGATTCATGTAGGCACAGAACAAATGCACTATGTGTGTGTGAGCTCAGCAGAACAAGGCTCCAGACTCATTTGGGTGGGAGAACTTGCAGTGGTTAGCTCACTCTCCTAGGATGCAAGTGCCATAGGATATTTTTAAATGATGGCTAAAATTTCAATATGTTTCTGAAAGTGGGTACTGAAAACGGCTGTGAAAAGATGGGCATGCTTTTCTTGCTTATATCGTAACAGGTGCATTGCTGAGTGTACATTCGCATCTTTTAACACAATTTGAAAAAAAAGTGGGTAGTTGGCATCAATGTAGATGTGTCCATAATTTAACATAATGTTCACTTCCTGAAGTGTTTATTTACTGTCTGTTATTAACACATGAACACATTCCAGAGTTTTCAGTGTACAATACAGATATAGCATACTACACATATTGTAATGAAGCTGATTCTTGAGCTATAAATAAAAAACATACTCAAATAGAGTATACTCATATAGAATACATCCGTACAGTGTACATCTGAACTCCTTTTGAGGACATGCTGTCCTGTCTGGGATGGAGAAAAATGGCTTTTCCCACATGCACAGAGCAAGCACTGCTATAATTCAGAGATGCATCCTAAAAAGAAAAAGGCAGTGTGTAGAACAGCGGAGAAACTGGACAGAGTTCTAGTAATTTTCCTTGAACTCTGGCTGCCTGCTCTGTATTACGTCCTCAAACTGGGGCTACCCAAACTGGGGCGATTCCAGATCCCATTATAGCAAAGGATTATTCAGCTCCTGTTCTCATCTTGGCCCAAAGAGAGTCTTAGAAAGGAGAAGTCTAGGAAGAAGCAATTCAAGATGATGTAAAGTTAGGGTCTTCCTCAGTCCAAAGGAGTCAGGTTAAATATGTATTCTGAATACTCCCTCCTTCCCTCTCTCTCTCTCTATATATAGATATACATGTAGATATAGATAGAAATTGGGCTGTATAGACTACATATATGTGTGTTCGTGTGCATATATATATGTATATATGTAAATATATATATCATTATTGGTCCTTAGTTTTTGAAAATCAATCAATCAATTGTATTTATTGAGTGCTTACTGTGTGCAGAGCACTGTACTAAGCACTTGGGAAGTACAAGTTGGCAACATATAGAGGCAGTCCCTACCCAACAGTGGGCTCACAATCTTGGTGCTACTGATGGTGAGATTCTATCCATATAGTGGGTAATGACTGAAAAAACCAAAACTAGGATGGATACTTTTGCCCACACTGTTTGCATGGAAAAATAAATTCTTGCTGGGTTAATGTGTATGTCCTACCCTGGGTTAGTTTCTTTTTTCAAAACTATTTCCTAGCATCCCAATCTCTGTGATGACTTTGCTACAGGAAAGGTATCCCACTCGCAATTTCTGGCCCTTAGACTGACCCGTCCACTGCAGTGGTATTTCATTTTCTTGTTGTAGATTAGAGTTCATGATCTCTTTAACTTTTAATTTTTATTCCCTCTGGTATTGTGTCTGCCGACTTTCACTTCCTCATACCGAAGATGCTTGGATATTCTATTGTCACCCATTCTCTTTACATGCTCCACCCAACAGGGTGTACACAGCTCACCAGTCTCCCGTGGACAGGAATCATGTTTCCTACCTCTATTGTACTCTACACACATTAAATAGGTGCTCAATAAGTATTATTAATTGATTCATTCTTTGTAGCACTCAGCAGGAACACTGGAGCAGGTCAAGTGTACACTTGGAACAAGGCATCAAATGATACAAGTTATATAGTACTCTCCCAAGTGCTTAATACAGTGTTCTGCATATGGTAAGCGCTCAATGAATACCATTGATGATGATAATGATGATGTTATCGCTGGGTGGGTTTATCATTGGATGGTTGTATCCTGAGCTATGCAGGTGTTATATATGCATACATGGAAGTCACTGAGGTTTAATAGAAAGAGAGACCTTGGGCAAGTCCCTTATTTCCTGTGCCTCAATTTCCTTATCTATATAATGGGGATAGTAATACCTACCTCTTCCTACCTCACATGGGCTTATGAGGTTACAATAAAATAATTGATGTAAAAATCAGTGCCACATAAATTAAAGGTATTATTATTATCAATAGTAATTACTGAAAACAAAGAAATGGATAAAAGCAAGAAAGCATTTCTGAAAAACACATCTTCTCTTGCTGAAACTGACACTCCAAATTATCTAAGAGATTCCATCAACCATGAGGGGGAAGCTTGAACATTGTACAAACAGTAGGTGTTCCTAGAGATTACATTTAAGTTTTGCTTTTCAATTACAATGCATGGAGGATTCTTAATATTTATAAAATCATTTTTAGATGCAATGCTTGAATTTCATCAAATCAGATAAATGATAAGGTAAGAAAAGATTCTATTATTTCTTTAAAATATGTGATTTTCATGAAGGACCTTCAGGGAGGAACCCAGTGTGTGTGTGTGTTGGGGGGTGGGGGGGATATGTTGCAAGAAAAAGACAGGCAGGGGACAGGCATTTTCCCCTAATTTTCTCCATTAGGGGAAAATGGAGAGAGGGAAAGAGAAAGAGAGAGAGGAAGAGAGAGAGAGAGAGAGAGAGAGAGAGAGAGAGAGAGAGATTTCTGAGGTCACAGTTTGAAGAAACACAATACAATACAGTGTTTGAAGATGACACAGCCAACAGTGAACAATGTACAGATAGGTGTCATGCCACAACAGACCTGGAGAATATAAATTTTATTTGTTATGTGACTGGAAAGGGGCAGGACCAAGCCTGTTGTGTAGCATAGCGACACTGCACTTGGGCACATTGCTAGCTTCCTGAAACATTAAGTGAAAATTTTGGGTGTGCCTGTTATGCTCCGTACTATAAAAACAACAGGTAAATATGGATGCCTTTCCTAACAACTTTATGTTGGGGTTTGAGGGAAAATTGAAAAAAGCAAGAAGAAGCAGCTTACAGGCAAAAAAAAAAAAAAAAAAAATGTGCTACCCAGCAATTATTTTTCCACCTAGTTTTATCCCCCGAGCTTCACAGAGAGAAATAGAGAATATGAGCGGCATTGCACACATGACCTTGGGAGTTTCAGGTTTCAAAGTAGCTCAATTAGGGTCTTCAGTTTTCTAAGTTCCTGCAATGTGTTCAGAAATACAAAAGCTAGAGACACACCTCCTCCTCTGGTGGTTTATAATCTAAGGTACATAGAGGAAAAGGTTTTAAAAATAAGAAATGAGTTTTCAAGTAAAACGGGAAAAAAGGAATTCTGTTGGCCCGAAGGGGGATTTACAATTTCAAGTGTCTAGGGGGAACTTGGAATCTGGCTAGGATGGGAGGAAAGACTATAAAGAGCAATTAGGACACAGAGCAGAGGAAAGGGTAAGAGAGTGTGGGAGATGTATAAATTATGTCCACTGGCCTGGACAATTTAGAAGCAGAGTCTTTTTTAATGGGAGTGATGTTTTAAGTATATTGTTTGAGTGAAGATCAACACATTACTAAATGAATGTTGTACCTGTAGCTATTTCCTAATGTAAAGCAGCTTAAAAGCAGGGTGGTCTAGTGAATAGAGCACAGGACTGGGAGTCAGAAGGACCTGGGTTCTAATCCTGACTCTGCCACTTGTCTGCTCTGTGACCTTGGGCAAGTCACTTCACTTTAGTTCCCTCATCTGTAAAAATGGGGATTAAGACTGTAAACCCTATGTGGGGCAGGGACTCTGTCCAACCCGATTAGCTTGTATCTACCCCAGCACTTAGGACAGTGCCTGGCATATAGTAAGCACCTAACAAATGCCAAAATTATTATTATTATTATTGTTTTATTATTATTATTATCATCATTATCATCCAATTGAGAAAGCAAAGAGGACAGGGGAAGGAAGACGTGTTTAATGAAATAGCACTGCTCTCACCATCAAAATAATTCTTAGATTCTTGGCTAGCCAGAGGCAAGGTGGAAGGGCAGAGGTGGAGTGGGAGGAGAGAGAGGTAGGTGGGGTGTGAAAGGGGGAAGGATGGGAGAAGTTGGCAGGTCAATATCCCTGGACATGAGCTATAAATTGTGTAGACTCATAATGTACTCAGGAAGCCACTCCTCCACAAATCCAAGGTGGATTTATCATAAGTGCTTAATTTTAATCTTGTTATCTGAGGGTAGGGCTTTTTTCCGAACTCTGTTGTCAGTATATAGAGATACTGATAACAATAAATGACTGTTCAATATACTCAAACAGTGATACTCCTTCCTCTCCCCCTCCTCCCCCCCCATCCCCCCACTTACCTCCTTCACCTCCCCACAGCACCTGTATATATATATATATATATGTTGGGGTTTGAGGGAAACATATACATATATATGTTTGTACATATTTATTACTCTATTTTACTGGTACATATTTATTCTATTCATTTTATTTTGTTAATATGTTTTGTTGTCTGTCTCCCCCTTCTAGACTGTGAGCCCACTGTTGGGTAGGGACCGCCTCTATATGTTACCAACTTGTACTTCCCAAGCGCTTAGTACAGCGCTCTGCACACAGTAAGCGCTCAATAAATACGATTGAATGAATGAATGAATGAATGAAATAGAACCAAGACTTATTTAACCCATAGGTCCCACCATGTCACTAATACAATGAAGAAAGTAACATCTAACAGAAAATGCAGCAGAACAAAAAAGACAAAAGTAATAGTGTAGGAATGATGCTAAAAATACAGGTATTTTTATAAAACAGGCATCCTCACTTGTGTTTAACTCTGCCCTCTCCTCTCACTGGCAACATTATTTCTGCATCCTTATTGACTCCCATTTCCATTGCCTATACCACCTGTTTCAGACTTTTAACTCCCTTCTAAAAACCCCTGTCACTCTTGCCTCTATTGACCTGGCCATGTACTCTCTTGTTAAAATTGAAACAATTAGGTGTGATCTCCCCAAAATTTTCTATCCAGTCAATCCTGCCATCCTCCTGCCTCCTCTTCAACTCTCTCATTTCTCCAGAAGTATCTCAAGAGATCTCTTGCCTCTTTGCAAAATCTACCCCCCTCATTATCTCTGACCCCATCCCTTTGCACCTTATCAAAACATTTGTTCCCTCCCTTCTTCCCACCACGACTGCCATCTTCTACCATTCCCTTTCCAATGCCTTTTCCCCCATGCTTTCTAACATGCTCAGGTAATCCCTATCCTAAAAAAAACCTTCTCGATCCCATGGCTTCCTCCAATTATCACTCCTTCCTTACCTCTCCTCCCCAAACCCCTTTGCAAATTATCTATACCTGCTACCTCCACTTTAGCTCCTCCAATTATCTCCTTGACTTCCTGCAATCTAGCTTCTGCTCCCTTCGTTCCATGGAAAAGGCCCATTTCATTTTAATGTCTAGAATGACGTCATTCTTGCCTAATCCAATGGGTTATGCTCCACCCTAATCCTTCTCAGATGCCTTCAACACTGTGGACCCACTCCTTTTTCCCAGAAACATTATCTAACCTTGGCTTCACTGACACTGTCCTCTCTTGGATCTCCTCCTATCTCTCTGGCCACTTTTTCTTAGTCCTTTCCTCTAACTGTGGAAGACCCTCAAGGCTCAGTTCTGGGACTCCAGTCCATACGTCACTTTGGGGCCAGATAATTTGTCTTAAAAAAAAGCTCAGTACATGTCTCCCCATTCCTCCAGAATCTCCAGTGGTTGCCCGTCTACCCTCACATTAAGCAGAAGCTCCTTACCACTGGCTTTAAAGCACTCAATCAGCTCTCCCCTTCCTATTTTACTTCTCTAATTTCCTACAGCTCAGCTTGCACACTTTGCTCCTCCAGTGCCAACTCACTCACTGTACCTCAATCTTGTTTATCTTGCCTCCAACCCCTTGCCCACGTCTTCCCTCTAGCCTCTGAACTCCCTCTCTCTTCACACCTGACAGATTACCACTCACTCCAACTTCAAAGAATGATTGAAATCACATCTCCTCCAAGAGGCCTTACCCAATTAAGCTCCTGTTTCTCCTACTTCCTCTCCCTTCTGCTTCACTTATGTATTTGCATCTGTACGCTTTAAGCACTTGATATGATGATGATGGTATTTGTTAAGCACTTACTATGTGCAAAGCACTGTTCTAAGCACTGGGGAAGTTACAAGGTGACCAGATTGTCCCTTGAGGGGCTCACAGTTTTAATCCCCATTTTACAGATGAGGTAACTGAGGCACAGGGAAGCTATGTGACTTGCCCAAAATCACACAGCTGACAGTTGGCGGAGCTGGGATTTGAACCCATGATCTCTGACTCCAAAGCCCATGCTCTTTTCACTGAGTCACACTGCTTCTCCAATATATGCACCCCAGCCTCAACCCCAAGGTATTCATGTACCTCTCCATGATTTATTTTAATGCCTGTTTCCCCCTCTAGACTGTTAGTTCCTTGTGGTCAGGTAATGTGTCTTCCAATACTCACAAGCTCCTAGTACAGTGCTTTGAAGACAGTAAGCTCTCAATAAATACCACTGATTGACAAAGGATAATAAAAGCCACTGTCATTATGACAATGTCTGTACTGTTAATCTAAACTTGCTTGATTATGGTCTGGTTTTTCTTTGATCTTAGTGGCAAGAGATTAAATTCCCAACCTTTATATCCCTAAAAAAACCCTAAATAACAACATTGATAATAATAATAAATAATGGTAGCATTTATTAAGTGCTTACTATGTGCAAAGCCACATGGGGCTCACAGTCGTAAGTCCCATTTTACAGTTGAGGTAACATCTTTTAAAATTTTTTGACTAAGCTTGGAGCAATATTTTTGTTAGATCACATTCAGTGTTCATTGCACCATATGTTTTGCTTCATTATTGAATTCAAATTTGAGACTTTCATTTCCTTATTAGAATTTATGGAATACCTATTGTGTGCAAGGCACTGTACAAAACACTTAACTCGCTTATAATATTTATGCTATTTGTTAAACACCTCCTATGTGTCAAGCACTATTCTAAGCACCAGGGTAGTTGAGTTAATCAGGTCAGACACAGTCCCTGTCCCACACGGAGGTCACAGTCTAAGACCTCCGTGTGGAGGTCACAGTCTAAGTAGGAAGGAGAACAGGTTTTTGAATCCCCATTTTACAGATGAGGAAACTGAAGCACGGAGATGTTAAGTGACTTGCCCAAGGTCACACAGCAGACCAGCAGCGGAGCTGGAATAGATCCCAGGTCCATTGACTCCCTGCCTGTGTTCTTTCCATTAGGCCATGCTGTTTCCTAGTATGAACAGTTTAACCTGTAAAATTTGGCCATTCATCCTTCAGCGATCTATCTAAAGACCACTTAAAAGGGAATTTAAACCAAACCCCAACATTAATTTTCTATTGTATCTCAGAAATCTGTGTCACTCCTTCATGTCTGTCACAACATCAGAAAAAATATAGTGATAAGAAAGGGATCTTTAAAATCAACAAATATTTTAAATAGCAATATTTGCAGTCTCCATGAGTTTAAAAATATTGTTGCCACTTTAAGCTTAATAAAGGTATCTGATTTTCATAATTGCATTAGACACACATATGGCTTTGGATCAAGTTGTTTTGTGTTCAGAGCAAGAAAAGCCTTTCCAAAATTTTAATAGGCTGTTTTAATTATCTAAGATAGGGCCTAATGAACAGCGTCTTAGCATCCATTTTATATGGCAAAGGGGTTTTAATGAGGACTTTTCAGGATCCTGATAAATTATAAAACATGTAAGTGATTGTCTAATGAAAATTACAAATTCCTAGATAAAGTCAAGACTATCTCTAACTTCACCAGTTTCATTCGTACAGGCCCAAGTGACGAGATTAAACAAATGAGTCTAATAGTGCACAAACACTGATCTACTTTAGTTTTTGCATGAAAGCCTGAATATGTGCTAGGAATAATTAGGAATAATTAGTGACATGAAAACATTACCCTTTCAAGCAAATTGCTATCAGTTTGCTGAAGCTATCCTTTACAACCCAAAACAGTTTCCAGGTCTATTCCAGCTGTGCTATATAATCTCATAAAATAATCTTAATATCTAACCTTTCTTTACCAACCAACTTCACGTGCACATCTGGTATTTTTTCTTGTATAGCAATATTCCTGGTTTGATGAATTATTACAGCAAAGAATAGTGACCTTAATTTTTCTGATGATTTGTCTGATAAATATTTTAGTGGTGACCATTGGCAAAATGTAATGTTAAACACATTTGACAATTGATGAGTTAAAACATTAGCTTAGGAGGAAGAAAGAGTGTTATCTGGGGTGTTGTGGGAGGAGAGTGGATGGCATTAGGGAATGATTAGGAAATTTAGTTTTATGTGGGGAAAAAATAGGTAGCCACTGAAATTTTTGAGATCAATTGATCAGTCGCACTTATTGAGTGTTTATTGTGTGCAGAGCACTGCTCTGAGCACTTGGGAGAGAGCAATAGAACAGAGTTGGTGGACATGTTCCCTGCCCCCCAACGACCTTACATTCTATAGGGGGACAGACAGTAATATGAATAAATAAATTACTAATAGGTACATAAATGCTGTGAGGATGAGGGAGGGATGAATGAAGGGTGCAAGGGTAACACAGAAGGGAGGGGGAGAAGAAGATATGAGAGCCTGGTTAGAGAAGGCCTCTTGGAGAGATGTGCCTTCAATAAGACGATGAATCTGTCAGATATAAAGAAGGAGGGCATTCCAGTCCAAGGACACACCATGGGCAGAGGCTAGCGATGAGATAGAAAAGATTGAGGTACAGTGAGTAGGTTGGCATTAGAGGAATGACGTATGTGGGTTGGGTTGTAGTTGGAAATCTGGGAGGTAACGTAGGAAGGGGCAAGGTGATTGGGTACTTTAAAGTCATTGGTAAGGAGTTTATATTTGAGGCAAAGCTGGATGGACAAACACTGGAGGTTCTCGAGGAGCGGTGAAATATGGACTGAACATTTTTGTCAAAAAATAATCAGAGCAGAAGAGTGAAGTAAGGACTGGAGTGGGGAGAGACAGGAAGCAAGGTGGTCAGGAAGGAGGCTGTTGCAATTGTCAAGACGGGTTAAGACAAGTGTGCTTGGATTAACATGGTAGCCGTTTGGGTGGAGAGGAAAGGGTGGATTTTAGTGATGTTGTGAAGGTTTAACCACAGGATTTGGTGACAGATTGAACATGTGGGTTGCATGAGAGAGATGAGTCAAGGATGATTACTGAGATTACAGGTTTGTGAGACAAGGAGGATGGTGGTGTTGTCTACAGTAACAGAAAAGTCAGGGGGAGGACAGGGTTTGGATGGGAGGATAAGGATTCTAGACTTCTAGACTGTGAGCCCCTTCTAGACTGTGAGCCCGCTGTTGGGTAGGGACCCTCTCTATATGTTCCCAACTTGTACTTCCCAAGTGCTTAGTACAGTGCTCTGCACACAGTAAGTGCTCAATAAATACAATTGAATGAATGAATGAATGAATAAGGAGTTCTGTTTTGGACATGTTAAATTTGAGGTAATAATAATGATCATGATGGTATTTGTTAAGCACTGTTAACCACCATGTCCAGCACCGTTCTAAGTGCTGAGCACTGTTCTAAGCACTCAGCACTGTTCTAAGCTCTGCTGTTGTCAGGACATCCAAGTATACAGATGTCCTGAAGGCAGGTGGAAAAGAGAAACTACAGAGAAAGAGAGAGCTCAGGGCTGGAGATGTAGATTTGGGAATCATCCATATAGAGATGATAGTTGAAGCCTTGAGAGTGAATGAGTTCTCCCAAGGAGTGTGTGTAAGTGGAGAATAGAAGCGAACCCAGAACTGAGCCTTGAGGGATTTCCATTATTAGGGAGTGGGATTAAGAGGAGGAGCCCACAAAAGAGACTGAGAATGAGTGGCCAGAGATATATGAAGAGAACAAGAAGAGGACAGTGTCAGTGAAGCCAAGGTTGGATAATATTTAATAATAATAATAATAATAACAACAATGGTATTTGTTAAGTGCTTACTATGGGCAAAGAACTGTTCAAAGCACAGAGAGGGATACAAGGTAATCAGGTTTTCCCACGTGGGGCTCACAGTCTTCATCCTCATTTTACCAATGAGGTAACTGAGGCACAGAGAAGTTAAGTGAGTTGCCAAAAGTCACACAGTTGACAAGAGGTGGAACCAGGATTAGGACCCATGACCTCTGCCCCCCAAACCCTGGCTCTTTTCACTGAGCTACGCTTCCAAGAGAAAAGGGTGGTCAACTGCATCAGAGGTAGCTGAGAGGTCGAGCAGAATAAAGATGGAGTACAGGACATTGGATTTGGCAAGAAGAAGATCAGTTAAGCTCTCTGAGAGGATGGCTTCTGTGGAGTGAAGGAGATGGAAGCTAGATCAGAGGGGGTCAAGGAGAGAATTGGAGGAGAGGAACTGGAGATAACGGATATAGACAACTTGCTCAAGGAGCTTGTAGAGGAATGGTTAAGAGGGAGATGGGGTGATAACTGGAGAGAGCCAAGGAACCAAGGGAGGGGTTGTTGTTTTCTTTAGGATAGGGGAGACATGAGCATGTTTGAAAGCACTAAGGAAAAAATCCACTGGAGAGTGAACCGTTGAAGATGCCAGTCAGGAAGGGAAGAAGGGAGTGGGCAAGTGATTTGATAAGGTGTCTTTGTAGCTTATGGGGTCAGAAACGCAGATGGAGGGGGTGGATTTTGAAAGAAGGCAGATGAGACGAGTGATGTGTTCTAAATCGTCTGTTCAGAGAACAATGCTAGCAGCTGAACGTAGGATACAGTGAAGAGGGGAGAAGCTAGAGGCGGGGTGACCAGTGAGGAGCTTGGAGATGATGAGGTCTTGAACAGGGTGGTGGTCTTTATGATGGAGAGGAAGAGTTGGACCTAAGACATATTACAAAGGAACAACTTTTACCTTACTGATTTACTGCTACAACCCAGCCTGCCCACTTATTTCCTCTAACACCAACCCACTTACTGTAGCCCAGTCTCATCCATTTCACCTGTGACCTTTTGCCTACGTCCTCCCCCTGGCCTGGGACTCCTCTCCTTCCATGTACAACAAATCACCACTCTCCCCACCTTCAGAAACCTTACTAAAATCACATCTCTTCCAAAAGACCTTCCTCAACTGAGTCCTCATTTCCCCTACTTCCTCTCTTTTCTGCCTCACCTATGCACTTAGATCTGTACCCTTTAGGCACTTGATATCCATCCCACCCTCAGCCCCCCAACATCTATGTAACTTATTTTACTGTCTGTCTCCCCCTCTAGACTGCAGGCTACTTGTGGGTTGGGAACATTTCTCGCAACTCTGCTGTATCGTACTGTCCCAAGCACTAGAACAGTGCTCCTAAAATAAGTGCTCAGCAAATACCATTTTTGCAAATCCCATGTTAAGGACAACTCACTCTACAATACCCATAGTTATCAATGCCTTGTATATGCACACACACACACACACACACACACACACACACAAACACACACACACACACACATACACATTTGTTCACACACTATGTTTTCTGACAAGTTTCTGTGGTCAGAGAAACATTCACTAATCCGTAACTATGCTCTAGCCAAAATGCATAGTGAAAACATGCATCATTTTGGCAGAACTGAGCCTACTAAATGTTTAGGAAAATATAACTAAAGCAAGTGACATGTCATGTTCCCAGTTTTCAAAGAGCTTACAATTTAATGGAGAAGACAGGCCGACACAAAGTATCTTCAAAATGTGGGAGCAAGAAATAGAACAATGATATAACTGTTGTTAGTAGGAGTATGTCAGAATAAATAGATGAGTAAGTATAGATTAACTCTAGTCAAAATGTACATATAACGACTAAGGCTAGGGGTAGAAAAATAAGTGTTAAACGTGGCTGTTCATAATCCGGCAAGGTGGAGCTCAGCCAGGCAAGGTGTTCTTTTAGAGCCCCAGAATGGGCGTGAACAAAGACTGTAGAAAATGGAAGTGACAAGAAGGGACTGGAAAAGACCACGGACATTCTTGGAGCCACCTGAAGAATCTCAAGGCTACCAAATCACCTAATGGCAAGTGAAAAGGTGAGAAACCCGGTTCTCTGAGCACCTCTGTGGTCCAGTATCTGAGACAGGACAAAATGGAGACAAAATCTGTGAAGAAGAAAGTAATTGCATCACTCCATTAGTCTGAAACCTGCAGGGACACTCAGTGCCCCTGTTAACAATACACACTTTCTGCCCGGACACAAGGCAGACTGGCTTATTGTAGTGGAAAAAGCATGAGATACAGGGTCAGGAGACCTGAGTTCTAGTTTCACTCCGCCACTTGCCTACTGTGTGACTTTGAGCAAACGACTTAACCTCTTGGCGCCTCAGTTTCCACGTCTGTAAAATGGGACTTAGGTACGAGTTCTCCTCTCCCCACTACCCCCTGCTTAGACTGTGAGCTCTATGAGAGAGAGGGACTATGTCTGATCTGATTATTGCACTGACCTCAGCACTTAGTACTGTGCTTGGTACACTGAGAGCACTAGTAAATAACCCTAACTAACTGCCGATCCTTTTTTGGTAGGTTGAAAATGGCCTGGAACTTTGGTAGTTCTTATTAGGCAGGCAACAACAGTTTATATTTCAAAGTTTTCTTCCAGCTGCCATAACGTGCACACAGTACCTGAGTCATTCATCTGAAGCGGCCGCTGGCATAATACGCTAGCCGTATATTCCTGAATCTGCACCTGTATTGTAGAGGCCCCTGGATCTGGGCAATTCAGGAGGCTCTCTCAGCCACCTCAGCATGCCTTATGAATTAGGCATGAACTCTTCTAAGATGTGCTCAGGAAGAAGGCAGAGGAAAAATCCTCCTGTGTAATGAAAACAATCATTCCAGCAAGGCTAAGAGCAGCCTCAAGTCTCCACTAAGTTCAGGGTGCAGGAACAGATAAAGTGTATGAGAATATTGTCAGCTTTGTCACCTACCCCAGTTAGAGTTAATAGCTCAACTTTAAAATCGGGTTACACTCTTTAAGAGCCTTTAAATGGTTAAACAAATGCATAATAAATAATTTAAATAACCAGGATGAGAATGGTCTGCATTATTGATAAGCTCAATACTACTCCAGCGCTTAGTTCAGTGGTTGGGACATGGTGCTTGGCACCGAGGGGAAGTAACATGGCTGAGTAAAAAGAGCCCAGACCTGGGAATCAAAAGCCCTCGGTTCTAATAATAATAGTAATAATGATCATATTTATTAAGCACTTACTATGTGCCAAGCACTGTTCTAAGCACTGGGAAAGTTACAAGGTGATCAGGTTGCCCCAAGAGGAGCTCACAGTCTTCATCCCCATTTTCCAGATGAGGTAACTGAGGCCCAGAGAAGTGAAGTGACTTGCCCAAAGTCACACAGCTGACAATTGGCGGAGCCAGGATTTGAACCCATACCCTCTGACTCCCAAGCCCGGGCTCTTTCCACTGAGCCACGCTGCTTCTAATCCCAGCTCTGCCACTTCTCTGCTGTGTGGTCTTGGACAAGACACTTAAAATTTTCTTTGCCTCAGTTTCCGCATCTGTACAGTGGGAATTTGATCCACTGAATTCAGTTCATACTTTGATCAGTTGCCCGGATCATTTTTCCTATAAAAACTTTCAGTCCATGTTTCCCCACTCCTCAAGAACCTCCAGGGGTTGCCCAACCACTTCCATGTCAAACTGAAACTCTTTAACATAAGCTTTAAAGCCTTCAATCACCTTGACCCTTCCCACTTTACCCCACTAATTCCCTACTATAACCCTGCCTACACACTTCCCTCCTCTAATTCAATCGTATTTATTGAGCGCTTACTGTGTGCAGAGCACTGTACTAAGCGCTTGGGAAGTACAAGTTGGTAGAGACGATCCCTACCCAACAGTGGGCTTACAGTCTAGAAAGGAGAGATGCCAACCTACTCACTGTATCCTGATAATAATCGCATCTATATGGCTGCCGACCCCTCAACCACATCCTGCCTCTGGCCTGGAACGCCCTCCCTCTTTATATCACACAGACAAGCACTCTTCCCACCTTCAAAACCTTATGTATTAAAAGCACAGCCCCTCCAAGAGGCCTTCCCCGATTAAAGCCTCAGTTCCTCTTCTGCCACTCCCTTCTGTGTCACCCTTGCATTTGGATTTGCACCATTCGTATCTGTAATGTACTTATTCATCTTCATTAATTCTGTTATACTGTACTCTCCCAGGCGCTTAGTACAGCACTATGCGCAGTGTCGTGTGTCGTGTTTTACGCCCTCAAGTCATCTCTGACCCAGAGTGACACCATGGACACATAATAATAATAATAATAATAATAATAATAATAATGATAATAATGGTATTTGTTAAGTGCTTACTATGTGCAAAGCACAGTTCTAAGCGCTGGGGAGGTTACAAGGTGATCAGGTTGTCCCGGGGGGCGCTCACAGTCTCAGTCCCCATTTTACAGATGAGGTAACTGAGGCCCAGAGAAGTTAAGTGACTTGCCCAAAGTCACACAGCTGACAGTTGGCAGAGCCAGGATTTGAACCCATGACCTCTGACTCCAAAGCCCGGGCTCTTTCCACCGAGCCACGCTGCTTCCCCTGGGAGACACATCTCTTCCAGAACGCCCCACCGCCACCTGCAATCGTTCTGGTAATGTATCCAGAGTTTTCTTGGTAAAAATATGGAAGTGGTTTACCATGGCCTCCTTTCGCGCAGTAAACTTGAGTCTCCACTCTCGACTCTCTCCCATGTCGCTGCTGCCCAGCACAGTTGATCTTTTTGACTTGTAGCAGATTGCCTTCCATTGGCTAGCCACTGCCCAAGCAAGGAATGGAAATGCCTCTACTTGACTCTCCCTCCTATAGTCGAGACTGGTACAGTATTGGAAACTCTCGAGGTGTGACCCTGAAAGGGGATGCACACAGTAAGCGCTCAATAAATATGATTGATTGGTTGATGATTAGATACCTGTTCTCCCTCCTAGACTGCTTATCTTACATTCATTCATTCATTCATTCAAGGGTATTTATTGAACGCTTATTGTGTGCAGAGCACTGTACTAAGTGCCTGGGAAGTACAAGTTGGCAACATATAGAGACGGTCTCTACCCAACAGCAGATTCGCAGTCTAGAAGGGGGAGACAGACAACAAAACATATTAACAAAATAAAATAAATAGAATAAATAGGTACAAGTAAAGTAAATAAATAAACAGAGTAATAAATATGTACAAACATATATACAGGTGTTGTGGGGAGGGGAAGGAGGTAAGGCAGGGGATGGGGAGTGGGAGTACAGGGAGAGGAAGGAGGGGGCTCAGTCTGGGAAGGCCTCCTGGAGGAGGTGAGCTCTCAGTAGGGCTTTGAAGGGAGGAAGAGAGCTAGCTTGGCGGATGTGAGGAGGGAGGGCATTACATCTAACCCAGTGCTAAATACAGTACTTGACACATAGTATACAGTGAACAAGTACCATTGAAAAAAATAGTGAACTCTTAACAAATACTACTATTATTATTACAATTCTATTATTTTAATGAAGTGTTAATCCCTGAGAAACAGCCTGGACTAGTAGAAAACACTAAGAAAGAAATGGTTCTAACCCCAGCTCTGTCCCTTGTCTGCTGTGTGACCTTGGTCAAGTCACTTAATCCCTCTCTGCCCCAGTTTCTTTATCTGTAAAATAGGGATTCAGTATCTGTTTTTCATCCCTCATTAGACTGTGAGCCCCATGTGGGACAGGGACTGTGTCCAACCTGTTTACCTTGTATCTACTTGTAGAGCAGCGTTTGATGCATAGTGTGAGCTTAACAATTGCCATAAAAAACAAACAAACTGACTGATCTGATTGCATCATATCTTTCCTAGCCCTTAACAAAGTGCTCGACACATAGTGAGGACTAAAGAAATGCCACAATTATTATTGTTTTAGTAAAATGAAGCAAAAGTGATATCTATCAATTGAGCAAAGATACTTATCTAGTCGACACTGTGCAGAGCACTGAAGTAAATGCATAAGAAAGTACAATAGAAGCAAAAATACCTGGTCTATGCCTCTGGGAGTGAACAAAATACATAGGCAAAATGAAGTTGAATATTGAGGCAATTTTCTGAGCATTTGAGAAAGAAAAATAGCTATTAAGAAAATGGAGTATATTTCACTGGTGATTGTGTTAGTTGACCAAACGTACCAAGAATTGTCCAGCTTTTCACATCACTTCGTCTGTGAAGGCAGAAAAAGAATGATAGAGTCATTATTAGGATTAACTTTTGCCCTTTTTAAGGAGAAATATTCAGTACAGTCATGAATATCTCTACTAAAATATGTGTTGGCTAAATATTTAGAAGAAGAGTAGACAATGAGCTTCCCCTCCTAGCAAATGAACATTTATTTTCTTCTATATTTTAAATATTTTAGGATAATTTCTACTTATAAATAACCAGTGGAAATAACAATAATAATAATAATAATAATAATAATAATGGCATTTGTTAAGTGCTTTCTTTGTGAGAGGCACTGTTCTAAGCGCTGGTTGGGGGGGGCTGATGCAAGGTGATCAGTTTGTCCCACATGGGACTCACAGACTTCACCCTCATTTTACAGATGAGGGAATTGAGGCACAGAGAGGTTAAGTGACTTGCCCAAAGTCACACAGCTGACAAGTAGCGGAACCAGGATAAGAACCAATGACCTCTGGCTCCCAAGCCCAGGCTCTTTCCACTGAGCCACGCTGCTAGTTGAAGACTGCCTCTGGTTGGGGATTCTACTCCCCACCCCACCCCCCGACACACTCCCCTTTTTAACAGTATTTGTAAAGCTGCTTACAAAGTGCAAGCACTCTTCTAAGCGCTGTGGTAGATACAATTTAATCAAGCCATTAATTAATTCATTCATTCATTCAATCGCATTTATTGAGCACTTACTGTGTGCAGAGCACTGTATTAAGCACTTGGCAAGTGCAAGTTGGCAACATATAGAAACGGTCCCTACCCAACAGTGGGCTCACAGTCTAGAAGGGGGAGACAGAGAACAAAACAAAACATATTAACAAAATAAAATAAATAGAATAAACATGTACAAATAAAATAGAGTAGTAAATACGTATAAACATATATACATATATACAGGTGCTGTGGGGAGGGTAAGGAGGTAAGGTGAGGGGGTGTGGAGGGGGAGAAGGGGGAGAGGAAGGAGGGGGCTCAGTTTGGGAAGGCCTCCTGGAAGAGGTGAGCTCTCCGTAGGGCCTTGATGGGAGGAAGAGAGTTAGCTTGGCAGATGTGCAGGGGGAGGGCATTCCAGGACAGGGGGAGGACCTGGGCTGGGGGTCGACGGCAGGACAGGTGAGAATGAGGCACGGTGAGGAGATTGGGAGCAGAGGAGCGGAGGCTGCCGGCTGGGCTGTAGAAGGAGAGAAGGGAGGTGAGGTAGGAGGGGACGAGGTGATGGACAGCCTTGAAGCCAAGGGTGAGGAGTTTTTGCCTGATGCGTAGATTGATTGGTAGCCACTGGAGATTTTTGAGGAGGGGAGTAACATGCCCAGAGCGTTTCTGGACAAAGACAATCTGGGCAGCGGCGTGATGTATGGATTGAAGTGGGGAGAGACAGGAGGATGGGAGATCAGAGAGGAGGCTGATACAGTAATCCAGAGAGGATAGGATGAGAGCTTGAACGAGCAGGGTGGTGGTTTGGATGGAGAGGAAAAGGCGCAGACAGATACAGAGCCAGATACAGTCCCTGTCCCCCGTGCGTCTCACAGTCAAGTAGGAGGGAGAACAGGCACTGGGTTCCCATTTTGCCATCAAGGAAACTGAGGCACAGAGAAGTTGTGACTTCTTGCCCAAGGTCACTCAGCAGGCCAGTGGTGGAACTGGCATTAGAACGTAGGTCCTCTAGCTTCCAGGCCCATGCTTCATTCATTAGGCCATGTTGCTTCTCTCTTGATAAAAGCTAGCAATGGACCCAAACAAGGGAAGCATTCGAGGTAGTGTGGCAGAAGGGCTCAGGAGGAACCAGCCAAGGGTAACTGTGAAGAATTTGCTGCTCCAGGGGGCTGAGCCTCTCTCTCCCAAGCCTTTCTGTGTCTCTTTCTCCAGGCTCTCCTAGTCTCTCTCTCTCTCTCTCTCTCTCTCCCCCCCCACTGCTACAGTCGTTCTTCACTCCCCAGCCTCACTGCTTCAGCTGGCCGGTCCCTTGACTGGAGGTGAGCCAGTTGTTGGGTAGGGACCGTCTCTATACGTTGCCAACTTGTACTTCCCAAGCGCTTAGTACAGTGCTCTGCACACAGTAAGCACTCAATAAATACGATTGAATGAATGAGTCAGTTTTTCCTTCAAGAATGGCTTAGGCATCAGTCTTAGTTCAATGACTTCTAGGTCCAGTTTATACCACAGTTTAATCACAGTTCCAAATGATGACAATGAGATATCAGCTTTCCTCTTCCAATTATTTTCTTCTCCAGAAATCAGATACAATATGTTCCTTGCATTATTTGTTGCATGAATCTATTGATATCAGTGCTCAAAAGTTGGTCTCAGGCAAATCCCTGTTATGATCCTTTCTACAGTGCATAGGCTCTTTTGTGCTCCAAATTCTATTAGGTTTAGTTTCATTGCTTACTCACCACTGAAATATACTCATCACCTGTGAAATTGGCCTGAACAAAGAACAAAACCTCCAGTGGAAGGAGTGTCAAGGAAATGGTTCAACACCACAGAACAGATCTCTCAGGACAAAGTGTTTCTGGCAAATAGCTTGGAGTTACTTCTTCACGTAGGACTCTGATCTTAAGGATGTAAGAAAAGGGTTGTTTGGGTCAAGCAGCTGGCTCCTTTTTAAAACAAGTTAATTTCAGGTACCAGTAATGAACTCCTCAAGACACCCTTCATCCCAGAAACCACTCCATCCTAGTTTATTACTAAACCAATAAATCATTTCTGGGTCCTAGAAATCTCTTATTTAACCCTGCTGTCCATACAGCCAAAGCTGAGTTGTTCATGATTAAAAAGCCTGTAATTACACCACCAGCTTTTGTCAATTGCACTTTTTGTAGAAGAGGAATGTTAATTGATTCCCAAATTGGATAAACGGTAGTGTTGTTTCCCCTAATAGCAGCGTCAGAGAACATTCATTCCATCATCGAATTCCTACCCAACCATCAGGTAGCACTTACTGTAGACCCGGAGGGTTTGGGGCACCGTATCTGAAGCTGAATGAGGATGCATTCTTGATTAATTATCCCATTTTATGGATTTCACAAACTGATGCACCAGAAGGGAAAGCAATTTTCAAAAAGCTCACATGATAAATTAGTGTTTTAATGGGGAGAGGGATCGCCATCTACTGAATTTTCAAGACCCGCTTTTAGTTCATCGAGGCCCCAAATCTCCAGGGATTTAAATCTCCAAGGGTGAAACCTCAGGATGGTGGCCGGTCCGACACTTGTCCGAAAGAGGAGGGTGGAGAAAAGGGGAAGGAAGCTTGCTTCCAAAATAGTACCAGGGATTCCTCCTTCAGACCCAATGGAGACCCACTGTGCAGAGAGGGCAGTTGCCTCTTTTGCCCAGTGCCTAAAGAACATTGAAGTGTAGTTGGGTGTTGGGTCAAGTGACTGTGAGCTTACGCGAGGGTTGAGGGGGGCACAGAAACTGATAATGATCTCTTTCACGTAAATTAAAATGAATCCAGCCAGAAAACCTACACCACTCGAAGGAAATATCTAATGCCGGTACAGGACAAGAAGTGCTGCAATGTAGGACAGTGCTTTGCACGCACTCAGCACTCAATAAATATAAGGGAATGATTGAATGAATGAACTACCATTCCCTATGACCGATTCCCAAATTTACATCGCCAGTCCTGATCTCTCCCCTTCTCTGCAGTCTTGCATTTCCTCCTGCCTTCAAGACATCTTTACTCGGGGTGTCCCGCCAACACCTCAAACTTAACGTGTCCAAAACGGAACTCCTAATCTTCCCACCCAAGCCCTGTCCACCAGCCGACTCTCCCATCGCTATAGACGGCACAACCATCCTTCTTGTCTCACAAGTCCATGACCTTGACATTATCTTTGACTCCTCTCTCTCATTCAACCCACATATTCAATCTATCAAAAAATCCTATCCATCCAACCTTCACCACGTCACTGAAAGCTCCCCTTTCCTCTCCCTCCAAACTGCTACCTCCTTAACCCAAGCACTCATCCTATCCCATCTTGATTACTGTATCAACCTCGCTGCTGACCTCCCCGCCTCTTATCTCTCCCAGCTCCAGTCCATACTTCACTCTGCCGCCTGGATCATTTTTCTATATAAAAAAAAATACTCGGTATGGTGTTTCCCTTCTTCTCAGGAACCTCCTCAACAAAAAGAAAGTCCTTACCTTCAGCTTTAAAGTGCTCAATCACCTTGCCCCCTCCAAACTCACCTCACTACTCTCCCACTCTGCAGCCCACACACTTTGCTCCTCCAATGCCAGTCTACTCACTATACCTCGATCTCGATGCCAGCTTCTAGCCCACATCCTGCTTCTTGGCCTATAACACCCTTCCTTTTCATACTCGACAATTACTCTCCCCACCCTCAAAACCTTCCTGAAGGTACAACTCGATAAGCCCACATTTCCTTTGCTCCCAGTCCTTTCTGCATCGTCATTGATTTGCTTCCTTTATTCACCCTCCCTCAACCCCGAAGTACTTTTGTACCTATCCGTGATTTATTTACTTGTAGGAATGCCTATTCCCCCCTCTAGACAGTCAGCTCATTGTAGACAGGAAATGTGTCTGTTATATTGTTATACTGTGCTCTCCCGAGTACTTAATACAGTGCTCTGTATTTAATTAATTAATTATTTTAATTAAGCGCTGTGTATTAAATTTAGCTTTAATTCTATTTAGCTTTAATTCTGTTTGTCCTGACCACTTGACACCTGTCCCAATGTTTTGTTTTGTTGTCTGTCTCCCCCTTCTAGACTGTGAGCCCGTTGCTGGGTAGGTACCATCTCTATATGTTGCCAACTTGTACCTCCCAAGCGCTTAGTACAGTGCTCTGCACACAGTGAGCGCTCAATGAATACGATTGAATGAATGCATGAATGCTCTCCACGTAGTAAGCGCTCGATCATCATCATCATCATCAATCGTATTTATTGAGCGCTTACTATGTGCAGAGCACTGTACTAAGCGCTTGGGAAGTACACACTGGCAACATATAGAGACAGTCCCTACCCAACAGTGGGCTCACAGTCTAAAAGGGGGGAGATCATTATGATTGATTGATGAGTGTAGGAGGGAGATGGGAAAACTTGTAGAGAAATAAGGACTGAGTCTCAGGCATCTACACAATTCAACGGAAATCACCCGAATCCTATCCTACCTGAAATTCTGCCTAGAATAATCACATTACACATCCATTCGCTCGTATTTATTGAGCGCTTATGGTGTGCAGAGCCCTGTACAAAGTGAGCGCTTGTTTCCTGTGGGTGAAGCAGGGCAGTAAATGCCGGGGAGAGTACAATACAACCAACAATACAATACAATACAACCAACAATACGAGTCGGCCTATTCGTTCCCTGTCCGCCGGGAGCTTAACGTCTAGAGGGGGGCCAGACGATAGAAAAATGAGGGATGCGCGCCCAAGTGAGAACGCTTTATCATCTCTCGAAGATGCTCCGCAGCCAGGTGGAAGAAATGAGGACCGTACCCCCTACTATTCACGCTTCGATGGGGCGACAATCGGGGTGTGATTCCAATCGGCTTCGCGGCCTGTGTCATCTCAGCCGGGCTCCCAGCACCAGCGGGAGAGAAAAGGCAGGACGATGGCAGCAGCTTCACGGCACAGGGGAACCTGCTGCCTGGTATTTCTGCCTCTCCCTGGTCTGGGGGAAACCACCCCTCCGCCGGGCTCGGTGGAGGAGCCCCGTGTGTGCGGGAAGGGATGAGGGGAGGAAGGGGAGGATGGGTGGGGGAATGGCAGGAGACACCCAACTGAACGTGTGGACTCTGTCCCCGCGATTGACACCCCAAAGCTAAGGCTCCAGCGTGGGGAGGGGAGAGGTCCAGCCAATGAGCACCGCGCGGGGCGGGTTTTGGAGCTGGGGGTGGCTGCTACTTAGCATCGCCTCTCTGGTCGGGGCTGGCCGGGGGGGAGTCCAGTCCAGAGCCGGAGAGGACGGCCACCCAAAGAAGCCCGGGCCGGGGCGCAGTGAAGAGGGGCGCGTTGGAGAGGGGCGCATTGGAGAGGGGCGCGCTTGGCCCCCCAAAATCACATCACTTGTGGTGGTGGCAGAGGCGAACCGGCGTCCAAGCAGTAGTACCGGCACCCAAGCAGCAGCAGCACCGGCAGAAAGAGCGGGCTCAAACGCCAGGGAGGACGCCTTCACCTCCGCAGTACCGATGGGGACGGGAAGACTTTAAAAGGAGTTTTGCGTTTCCAGGAGCGGGGAGATCACGGGTACGGAGAGGCACCGGTTTGTTCTTTGGGGGTTTTGCTCCCTTTGGTTTTCCCCTCTCTCCTTCGGTCTGATTTTTTTGACCTGGCGATGGTGGTGGTGGTGGTAGTCATTTCTGGAACCCCCCCCCCCCAAAAAAAAAAAACAACAACAAGGAAACAATCCCCCCTTTCTTTTTGCCGTTTCAGGGCCGGTGTGTTTGTGAGCAATGGGCCGGAGGCAAAAGGCTCCTCCCTCCCTTGTTAAACGGCAGGATTTTCTCGTTTTTCGGGCGAAGGAGGCGACAGGAGTCGGAAGGGAAGGAAGGAGGAGAGTGAGAGAGGCAGGCAAGAGATAAAGGGGCATTTTGCAGCCGAGGGCCCGGTGAGCAGGAAAGCCCAGAGCTCTGGACAGTTTGAGTTTAACTCTCCAGGCGGGGACTTTCCTCGCAAACCCCATCCCACGGCGCCCACCTCCCTCTCCCCCGACTCCTGCCTCCTGCGGACATCCCACGGCTTTATTTCAGATTTTTATCTCCTGCCGCTCCCTGCGCCTTTTCTTCCTTTTTTCCTCGCATTTCGGGCAGGTCGGACGGTGGCCTCCTCCCCATCCCCACCCTCCATCCCCTCCCACCGGGAGAGGCCGACGAGGGTCAAGCGCTTAGTCCAGTGCTCTGCACACCGCAGGCGCTCAATAAATAGGATTGGAGGAATGAGGGGCGTGCGGTCTCCCGGCTGATCCTTTTTCGGGGTACCTTAGAGGAGTGCTTCGCACATAGTCAGCGCTCAACCAACGCCGTCATTATTATATCATGATTACCTTTCTCTCCTTTCCAACGCCGGAGGAAGGGTCCTGCCAAGAGAGACCGGCTGGGAGAAGGGCCTCTCCATCCCCCCTTCTTACCTCCTTCCCTTCCCCACAGCACCTGTATATATGTATATATGTTTGTACATATTTATTACTCTATTTATTCATTTATTTTACTTGTACATATCTATTCTATTTATTTTATTTTGTTAGTATGTTTGGTTTTGTTCTCTGCCTCCCCCTTTTAGACTGTGAGCCCACTGTTGGGTAGGGACTGTCTCTATGTGTTGCCAATTTGTACTTGCCAAGCGCTTAGTACAGTGCTCTGCACATAGTAAGCGCTCAATAAATACGAATGATGATGATGATGATGATGATGAGGGTGGAGGGATGGAGAGGTGGAGCGGAGCCCGCTCCTGGAAGCTTTGCCTGGGCGAGGTGGCGAGGGTAGAGGGGGGAAGACGAGGGCGGTGATTTTGCTTGAGGTCTGATTAAGCCCCAGAGTTTAGCGCACAGTGTCAGCGCTTAAGCAGGGTGGGGGGAGGGGGGAGAAGCAGCGTGTCTCGGTGGTAAGAGCCTTGGCGGTCAGGGGTCCTCATCCCGGCTCCGCCTCTTGTCAGCTGGGTGACCTTGGGCAAGTCACTTCACGTCTCCGGGTCTCAGGCCCCTCATCTGTCAAATGGGGATGAAGACTGCGAGCCCCGTGGGGGACAACCCGCTGACCTTGTATCTACCCCAGCGCTTGGCACATAGTAACAAATACCATCACTATCATCATCATCATTCTTATTATTGTTATTAGAGAAGCATTGGGGCTCAGTGGAAAGAGCCCGGGCTTGAGAGTCAGGGGTCATGGGTTCAAATCCCGACTCTGGGCCTCAGTAACCTCATCTGTAAAATGAGGATGAAGACTGTGAGCCCCCCCCCCCCACCGTGGGACAACCTGATCACTCTGTCACCTCCCCGGCGCTTAGAACATAGTAAGCGCTTAACAAATACCATCATCATCATCATTATTATTTGTTATTATTATTGTTGTTGTTGTTAAGAAATGGCACACGCTACTATGGTGACGGTGGTCCGGAGGAAGGCTGGGGAAACTCTGACTCGGCGGGGTGGGGGATGGCTATATTCATTCGTTCGTTCATTCAATCGTATTTATTGAGCGCTTACTGCGTGCAGAGCACTGGACTGAGCGCTTAGGAAGTACAAGTTGGATATTCATTCATTCATTCAATCGTATTTATTGAGCGCTTACTGCGTGCAGAGCGTTGGACTGAGCGCTCGGGAAGTACAAGTTGGATATTCATTCATTCATTCAATCGTATTTATTGAGCGCTGACTGCGTGCAGAGTACTGGACTGAGAGCTTGGGAAGTACAAGTTGGATATTCATTCATTCATTCAATCGTATTTATTGAGCGCTGACTGTGTGCAGAGCACTGTACTGAGCGCTTGGGAAGTACAAGTTGGCAACATATAGAGACGGTCCCTACCCAACAGCGAGCTCATATAGAGACGGTCCCTAGCCGCTAATAATAACAATAATAATAATAATAATAATGGCATTTCTTAAGCGCTTACTATATGCAAAGCACTGTTCTAAGCGCTGGGGAGTTTCCAAGGCGATCAGGTTGTCCCACGGGGGACTCACAGTCTTCAACCCCATTTTCCGGATGAGGGAACTGAGGCCCAGAGAAGTTGAGTGACTTGCCCAAGGTCACACGGCTGACAAGCGGCGGAGCCGGGATTTGAACCGAAGACCTCTGACTCCCAAGCCCGTGCTCTTTTCCACTGAGCCATGCTGCTTCTCTAATAATAATAATGGCCTTTATTAAGCGCTTACTGCGTGCAGAGCATTGGACTGAGCGCTTGGGAAGTACAAGTTGATTATTCATTCATTCATTCAATCGTATTTATTGAGCGCTTACTGTGTGCAGAGCACTGGACTGAGCGCTTGGGAAGTACAAGTTGGCAACATATACAGACGGTCCCTACCCAACAGCGGGCTCATATAGAGACGGTCCCTAGCAGATAATAATAATAACAATAATGTCATTTCTTAAGCGCTTACTATGTGTAAAGCACTGTTCTAAGCGCTGGAGAGTTTACAAGGCGATCAGGTTGTCCCACATGGGGCTCACAGTCTCAAGTCCCATTTTACAGATGAGCTAACTGAGGCCCAGAGAAGTGAAGTAACTTGCCCAAAAAGTCAACACAGCTGACAATTGGTGGAGCCGGGATTTGAACCCATGACCTCTAACTCCCAAGCCCGTGCTCTTTTCCACTGAGCCCCGCTGCTTCTCTAATAATAATAATGGCCTTTATTAAGTGCTTACTATGTGCAAAACACTGTTCTAAGCGCTGGGGAGTTTGCAAGGCGATCAGGTTGTCCCACGGGGGGCTCACAGTCTTCAACCCCATTTTCCAGATGAGGGAACTGAGGCCCAGAGAAGTTGAGTGACTTGCCCAAGGTCACACGGCTGACAAGCGGCGGAGCCGGGATTTGAACCGACGACCTCTGACTCCCAAGCCCGCGATCATTTCCACTGAGCCCCGCTGCTTCTCTAATAATAATAATAATAATAGCCTTTATTAAGCGCTTACTATGTGCAGAGCACTGTTCTAAGCGCTGGGGGGGATACAAGGTGAACAAGTTGTCCCACGTGGGGCTCACAGTCTTCATCCCCATTTACCAGATGAGGGAACTGAGGCCCAGAGAAGTTAAAAGTGACTTGCCCAAGGTCACACGGCTGACAAGTGGCGGAGCCGGGATTTGAACCGAAGACCTCTAATTCCAAAGCCCGTGCTCTTTTCCACTGAGCCCCGCTGCTTCTCTAATAATAATAATGACCTTTATTAAGCGCTTACTATGTGCAAAGCACCGTTCTAAGCGCCGGGGAGTTTACAGGGCGATCAGGTTGTCCCACGTGGGGCTCACAGTCTTCATCCCCATTTTCCAGATGAGGGAACTGAGGCCCAGAGAAGTTAAAAGTGACTTGCCCAAGGTCACACGGCTGACAAGCGGCGGAGCCGGGATTTGAACCGAAGACCTCTGACTCCCAAGCCCGGGCTCTTTCCACCGAGCCACGCTGCTTCCCAGAGCCCGGGCTTTGGAGTCAGAGGTCATGGGTTCCAATTCCGGCTCCGCCAATTGTCAGCCGTGTGACTTTGGGCAAGACACTTCACTTCTCTGGGCTTCGGTTGTGAGCCCCCCGTGGGACAACCTGATCACCTCGTATCCTCCCCGGCGTATATGTATATATGCCTGTACATATTTATTACTCTATTTATTTATTTAGTTTACTTGTACATATCTATTCCATTTATTTTATTAGTATGTTTGGTTTTGTTCTCCGTCTCCCCCTTTTAGACTGCGAGCCCACTGTTGGGTAGGGACCGTCTCTCTATGTTGCCAACTTGCACTTCCCAAGCGCTTAGTACAGTGCTCCGCACACAGTAAGAGCTCGATAAATACGATTGACTGATTGATTGCTCTGCACATAGTAAGCGCTTGATGATGATGATGATGGCACTTATTAATAATAATAATAATGATGATGGCATTTGTTAAGCGCTATGTGCAAAGCACTGTTCTAAGCGCTGGGGGGGGGGGATCCAGTGTGATCAAGTTGTCCCACGTGGGGCTCAGCGGAAAGAGCCCGGGCTTTGAAGTCAGAGGTCATCGGTTCAACTCCCGGCTCTGCCACTGGTCAGCTGTGTGACTTTGGGCAAGTCAGTTCACTTCTCTGGGCCTCAGTTACCTTCTCTGTAAAATGGGATTAAGACTGCGAGCCCCACGTGGGACAGCCTGAGCACCTTGTAAATTCCCCAGCGCTTAGAACAGTGCTTTGCACATTAGTAAGTGCTTAATAAATGCCATCATTATTATTAATCCCCAGTTTTACAGATGAGGTCACCGAGGCTCAGAGAAGTTAAGTGACTTGCCCAAGGTCACACAGCAGACTTGTGGTGGAGCCGGGAAACCCCTGACCTCAGACTCCAAAGCCGGGGCTCTTTCCCCTGAGCCACGCTGCTTCTCTATTAAGCGCCCACTGTGTGCGAAGCAATGTTCTAAGCGCTGGGGAGGTTACAAGGTCATCATCATTACTGTTGCATCATTGCATCAGGCAGAAACTCCTCACCCTGGGCTTCAAGGCTGTCCATCACCTCGCCCCCTCCTACGTCACCTCCCTTCTCTCCTTCTCCAGCCCAGCCCGCACCCTCCGCTCCTCCGCCGCTAATCTCCTCACTGTACCTCTTTCTCGCCTGTCCCGCCATCGACCCCCGGCCCACGTCATCCCCCGGGCCCGGAATGCCCTCCCTCTGCCCATCCGCCAAGCTAGCTCTCTTCCTCCCTTCAAGGCCCTACTGAGAGCTCACCTCCTCCAGGAGGCCTTCCCAGACTGAGCCCCTTCCTTCCTCTCCCCCTCTTCCCCCCTCCATCCTCCCATCTTACCTCCTTCCCTTCCCCACAGCACCTGTACATATGTATATATGTTTGTACATATTTATTACTCTATTTATTTATTTATTTATTTTACTTGTGCATATCTATTCTATTTATTTTATTTTGTTAGTAGGTTTGGTTTTGTTCTCTGTCTCCCCCTTTTAAACTGTGAGCCCACTGTTGCGTAGGGACCGTCTCTATGTGTTGCCAATTTGTACTTCCCAAGCGCTCAGTCCAGTGCTCTGCACACAGTAAGCACTCAATAAATACGATTGATGATGATGATGACTGTCTCTATATGTTGCCAATTTGCACTTCCCAAGCGCTTAGTCCAGTGCTCTGCACACAGTAAGCGCTCAATAAATACGATTGATGATGATGATGACTGTCTCTATGTGTTGCCAATTTGGACTTCCCAAGCTCTTAGTCCAGTGCTCTGCACACAGTAAGCGCTCAATAAATACGATTGATGATGATGATGACTGTCTCTATGTGTTGCCAATTTGGACTCCCCAAGCGCTTAGTCCAGTGCTCTGCACACAGTAAGCGCTCAATAAATATGATTGATGATGATGATGACTGTCTCTATATGTTGCCAACTTGTACTTCCCAAGCGCTTAGTCCAGTGTTCTGCACACAGTAAGCGCTGAATAAATATGATTGACGATGATGATGACTGTCTCTATAGGTTGCCAATTTGTACTTCCCAAGCGCTTAGTCCAGCGCTCTGCACACAGTAAGTGCTGAATAAATACGATGGATGATGATGATGACTGTCTCTATAGGTTGCCAATTTGGACTTCCCAAGTGCTCAGTCCAGCGCTCTGCACACAGTAAGCGCTCAGTAAATACGATTGATGATGATGATGACTGTCTCTATAGGTTGCCAACTTGTACTTCCCAAGCGCTTAGTCCAGTGCTCTGCACATAGTAAGCGCTCAATACGATTGATGATGACGATGACTGTCTCTATAGGTTGCCAATTTGCACTTCCCAAGCGCTTAGTCCAGTGCTCTGCACACAGTAAGCGCTCAATACGATTGATGATGATGATGACTGTCTCTATAGGTTGACAATTTGCACTTCCCAAGCGCTTAGTCCAGTGCTCTGCACACAGTAAGCACTCAATAAATACGATGGATGATGATGATGACTGTCTCTACAGGTTGCCAATTTGGACTTCCTAAGCGCTTAGTCCAGCGCTCTGCACACAGTAAGCGCTCAATAAATACGATTGATGACGATGATGACTATCTCTATATGTTGCCAATTTGGACTTCCCAAGCGCTTAGTCCAGCGCTCTGCACACAGTAAGCGCTCAATAAATACGATTGATGACGATGATGACTGTCTCTATAGGTTGCCAATTTGGACTTCCCAAGCGCTTGGTCCAGTGCTCTGCACACAGTAAGCGCTCATACGATTGATGATGATGATGACTGTCTCTATGTGTTGCCAATTTGTACTTCCCAAGCGCTTAGTCCAGTGCTCTGCACACAGTAAGCGCTCAATAAATACGATGGATGACGATGATGACTGTCTCTATGTGTTGCCAATTTGGACTTCCCAAGCGCTTAGTCCAGTGCTCTGCACACAGTAAGCGCTCAATAAATACGATGGATGATGATGATGACTGTCTCTATAGGTTGCCAATTTGGACTTCCCAAGCGCTTAGTCCAGCGCTCTGCACACGGTAAGCGCTCAATAAATACGATTGACGATGATGATGACTGTCTCTATAGGTTGCCAATTTGGACTTCCCAAGCGCTTAGTCCAGCGCTCTGCACACGGTAAGCGCTCAATAAATACGATTGACGATGATGATGACTGTCTCTATAGGTTGCCAATTTGGACTTCCCAAGCGCTTAGTCCAGTGCTCTGCACATAGTAAGCACTCAATAAATACGATTGATGATGATGATGACTGTCTCTATAGGTTGCCAATTTGGACTTCCCAAGCGCTTAGTCCAGCGCTCTGCACACGGTTAAGCGCTCAATAAATACGATGGATGATGATGATGACTGTCTCTATAGGTTGCCAATTTGGACTTCCCAAGCGCTCAGTCCAGTGCTCTGCACACAGTAAGCGCTCAATAAATACGATTGATGATGATGATGACTGCCTCTATAGGTTGCCAATTTGGACTTCCCAAGCGCTTAGTCCAGCGCTCTGCACACGGTAAACGCTCAATAAATACGATGGATGACGATGATGACTGTCTCTATAGGTTGCCAATTTGGACTTCCCAAGCGCTCAGTCCAGTGCTCTGCACACAGTAAGCGCTCAATAAATACGATTGACGATGATGATGACTGTCTCTATAGGTTGCCAATTTGGACTTCCCAAGCGCTTAGTCCAGTGCTCTGCACATAGTAAGCACTCAATAAATACGATTGATGATGATGATGACTGTCTCTATAGGTTGCCAATTTGGACTTCCCAAGCGCTTAGTCCAGCGCTCTGCACACGGTAAGCGCTCAATAAATACGATGGATGATGATGATGACTGTCTCTATAGGTTGCCAATTTGGACTTCCCAAGCACTCAGTCCAGTGCTCTGCACACAGTAAGCGCTCAATAAATACGATTGATGATGATGATGACTGCCTCTATAGGTTGCCAATTTGGACTTCCCAAGTGCTTAGTCCAGCGCTCTGCACACAGTAAGCACTCAATAAATACGATGGATGATAATGATGACTGTCTCTATAGGTTGCCAATTTGGACTTCCCAAGCGCTTAGTCCAGCGCTCTGCACACGGTAAGCGCTCAATAAATACGATGGATGACGATGATGACTGTCTCTATAGGTTGCCAATTTGGACTTCCCAAGCGCTTACTCCAGTGCTCTGCACACGGTAAGCGCTCATACGATGGATGACGATGATGACTGTCTCTATAGGTTGCCAATTTGGACTTCCCAAGCTCTCAGTCCAGCGCTCTGCACACAGTAAGCGCTCATACGATGGATGATGATGATGACTGTCTCTATAGGTTGCCAATCTGGACTTCCCAAGCGCTCAGTCCAGCGCTCTGCACATAGTAAGCGCTCAGTAGATACGATCGATTGATTGTTGCCATTGGCAGGTGTGATTTATCTGTTTTCTTCCCGTTTTGTCCTTTCTTTTCCCCCCCACCCCGCCCTCCTTCTCCCCGACCGGGCCGCCCCGCAGCGCCCGGGGCCCGGGGCCTCGCCCGGTCCTTGATGGGCAACCAGCTGGACCGCATCACCCGGCTCAACTACAGCGAGCTGCCCACGGGGGACCCGTCGGGGGTGGAGCCGGACGAGCTGCGCGTCGGGGTGGCCTACTTCTTCTCGGACGAGGAGGAGGAGGAGGCGGAGGAGCAGCAGCAGCAGCAGCAGCAGCAGCAGCAGCAGCAGCAGCAGCAGATGCAGCAGCATCACTGGGGCCCGGGGAGGGCCCTCCCGAGCCCCCCGGCCCCCGGGTGCGGCCTGCGGCCCCTGCAGCCGCCGGACCCCCGGGAGACGCAGTTCTCCGCCTTCAGGGGGGACGAGTGCATCTTCTCCAAGGCCATCGGGGGCCCGCTGGGGGCCGACCTCAGCGTCCACCCGGTGGCCGCCCTGCAGGACCTGTGCCGGCCGGGGGACCTGCTGGAGCTGCTGCTGCGGCCGGGGGAGCCGGCGGAGCCGGGGGAGCGGCCGGAGCCCCCGCACTGGGCCGTCTACGTGGGCGGGGGGCAGATCGTGCACCTGCTGCGGGGCCAGATCCGCCAGGACCGGCTGGCCGAGGCCGGGGCCGGCCGCGTGGGCCGCCTGGTCACCGGCTGGTACCGCTTCCCCCCGCTGGTGGCCGAGCTGGTGGTGCAGAACGCCAGCGGACACCTGGGCCTGCGCCGCGACGAGATCTGCTGGGCCGACTCCGAGAGCTTCGCCGCCTGGTGCCGCTTCGGCAAGCGCGAGTTCAAGGCCGGCGGCGAGGGCCGGCCCCCCCGCGCCCGGGACCCCGCCGCCGCCGCCGCCGCCGGCCCGCCCCCCGCCGCGCCCAGCCGCTACTGCCTCCGCGCCCACCGCCGCGGGGACGCCCGCGTCCACACCGCCTGCTTCCACCGCCTGGAGGACCTCATCCGCGAGAAGCGACGGATAGACGCCGGGGGACGCCTCAGGCTCATCCAGGACCGGGAACATCGGCTCAGGGCCAAGGACTAGCCCGGGGGAGGACTGGACCCCCCTCGTCCAAGATCTCATGTCCGGCTCGCCCTCCCGAATCTCGTGCCCATCCCCGACAACCTCCCCGTCTCCGGCCCTCTCCCTCCTCCCAGACCTCGCCTCCATCTCTGACAACCTCCCTCCCTCTCCCCGTCCGTCCTCTCAGATCTCACGTCCCTCTCTGACAACCTCCCTCCCTCTCCCCGTCTCTCTCCCTCCTCTCAGATCTCACGTCCATCTCTGACAGGCTCCCTCCCTCTCCCCGTCCCCTTCCCTCCTCTCAGATCTCATGTCCGTCTCTGGCAACCTCCCTTCCTCTCCCCATCCCTCTCCCTCCTCTCAGATCTCAGGTCCATCTCTGACAACCTCCCTCCACCTGTCCCTCTCCCTCCTCTCAGATCTCACGTCCATCTCTGACAACCTCCCTCCCTCTCCCCGTCCCCTTCCCTCCTCTCAGATCTCATGTCCGTCTCTGGCAACCTCCCTTCCTCTCCCCGTCCCTCTCCCTCCTCTCAGATCTCAGGTCCATCTCTGACAACCTCCCTCCACCTGTCCCTCTCCCTCCTCTCGGATCTCAAGTCCATCTCTGACAACCTCCCTCCCTTTCCCCGTCCCTCTCCCTCCTCTCTCTTCCCCTCCCAGATCTCATGTCCTGCTCTCTGACAACGTCCCACTCCCTGTCCCTCTCCCTCCTCACTTTTCCCTTCCCAGATCTCAGGTCCATCTCTGACAACCTCCCTCCCTCTACCTGTCTCTCTCCCTCCTCTCGGATCTCACGTCCATCTCTGACAACCTCCCTTCCCTTCCCCATCCCTCTCCCTTCCCCTCCCAGATCTCATGTCCATCTCTGACAACTTACCTTTCTGTCTCTGTCCCTCTCCCTCTTCACCCTTCCCCTCCCAATTCTCATGTCTACCCCTGACAACCTCCCTTCCTCTCTCTGTCCCTCTCCCTCCTCTCCCTCCCCCGCCAAGATCTCCTGTCCAGCTCCCTGACAACCTCCCTCCCTCTCCCTGTCCCTCTCCCTCCTCACCTTTCCCCTCCCAAATCTCATGTCCATCTCTGACAACTTCCCTCCATCTCTCCGTCCCTCTTCCTCCTCACTTTCCCCTCCCAATCTCATGTCCATCTCTGACAACCTCCCTCTCCCTGTCCCTCTCCCTCCTCACCCTTTCCCCTCCCAAATATCATGTCCATCTCTGACAACTTCCCTCCATCTCTCTGTCCCTCTTCCTCCTCACTTTCCCCTCCCAATCTCATGTCCATCTCTGACAACTTCCCTCCATCTCTCCTTCCCTCTTCCTCCTCACTTTCCCCTCCCAATCTCATGTCCATCTCTGACAACCTCCCTCTCCCTGTCCCTCTCCCTCCTCACCTTCCCCCCCCCCCAAATCTCATGTCCAGCTCTCTGACAACCTCCCTCCCTGCCCCCTCACCCCCTCTTTTCCCCAACCCCCCTTGTAGCTTGCCTCTGCGGACATGGGCCAGACACTCGGAGGCTGCTCTAAGGGAAGGGGCGATTGGGATGCCCTCTTACGCGTTCAAGATTAGGAGCTTGGGCAAGGGAATGTGTCTGGAGCTGGGGGAAAGGAGGAAGCAAGGGCAAACGCCAAGGTGTGGGATTGTGTGTGTATGGGGTAGGGGTGGGGGGTATCAGTGGGGGGAATGAAAGGTGGAGGACTGCTACCAGCTTCCCCCCACCCCAGCCCCGCTAGGAGAGCCCCTCCAGGGAGTTCCACTGTGCCAGCTTCCACAGTCCCCAATTGGGAAGGGTTGGGGATGGGGCTGGGTTGGGGTGGCGGTTATTGGGGAAGGGGCGGAAAGACACCCGGAGCCACCCAGGGGACCGATCCCGGGTCCCCTAGGAAAAGAGAGGGACAGGGAGGAAGGTGCTGGGGAGGCGCTCAGACAGTAGTACCAAGGAGCACCATGGCGAGAGCCCTCATCCTATGTCCAACGGGCAGGCCCGCGGCCCCCAAAAAAGATAGCGGATCAGGGTGAGGGGGGTAGCCCTTCTCCACTCTCCCCTTTCCCTTTTAACCATCATCCCCCCCGCCCCCCCGCCGTGTCCTTGATCGAGGAGTCTTTCTAAAACCGGGGTCATCTCTAACGAGGGTCAAGGAGAGCCTTCCCCCCAGGCGAACAATTCTATTTTTCAATAAAACGTAACCGTCTGTCAGGGTGTCGGAGCACCCGGGCCTCTGGGCTTCTGAGTTTTCCTCTAGAACTGTTTTCGTGGTTTCTGTCTGGCTTAATGTCTGTCTCCCTGGGTTTCCTTTGGATAACTTGGGTACATCCTTTGTCCACTCCGTCGTTTCCCTGCCCCCACTGGTTTTCATTCAGTCGTAATCATCGAGCGCTTACTGTGTGCAGAGCACTGTACAAAGCGCGTCTCGTCTGAGCCCCGTTCCTCCTCCTCCGGCTCCGCTACCTGGGTCTTGGTCTCCCATTCTCAGCTCTCTCTTCCTCCTTCTCTTTCTGCCTCTGGGCCGCTCCTCACCCTCTCCTACGGTGTCCTGCCGAGGCTGGTGGTGCCAGCTGACTGCTCACCCACAAGCTCTGGGTCTCAGGATCCACCCGTCGATCATTGGTATTGATTGAGTGCTCACCGTGTGCAGAGCACTGGGCTAAAAGCCAGAGCGCTGGACTCAAAGCTCAGAAGAGCACAGCAGAGTAGAGGCGATAGGCCTGTATTTAAACATGCCAGTCTTTCTACCTGTCCCTTTCATCCCGAGCCTGTCGCTCTGCCCAGCGAGGCTTTCCCGGCTCCCTGCTCCTCGTGCCAGGTGTGTTCGCCTCCATCTGGACCCTTGACATTCTGCTAATGGCCTCGCTTTCTTTTCCAGGCCGCTGCTAGCATCTGCAGGCAGAACAAGCCGGGGACCTCCTTTTTGGCCAAAGCTTTCAAGTGGGGCAGATTTGGGGGTGGTTTGCTTTTTTGTGTGGTGGTTGTTGTTGTTTGGAAGCAACTTTGGGGCCCTAAGCGGAGAAGCACAACGGCGTTTTCCTCACTGTGCTCCCGGATGGGAACAAGGTTACCTGAGCTCAGATTTCTTTAAGGACGCCTGCCCCATTTCCAGAGTGCAGCCCCCGGACTGAGTTCCAAAAGAAAGGAGACACGGGTGGAGGGCCTGTGTGTGGGTGGGGAGAGGGGGGAGGGGGGTGGTGGTCATCGTGGAAACATTCCAGAAACCAGCATTACAGCGACAACATAGCCAGTATGTTTAGTTTGGCTTGTCCTAACATGCAAGTATTAATGGACTGGGCAGGGAGGAGGGAGGGTGGAATAAGGGAGAAAAGAAAAAAAAAACCAGAGCATTTTCCAAGTATGTCAACAAAATCTACAGTGTTGATGTTTATTGACCATCTTAGTGACATGCTAATAAAATTTCAAATTGAAATTTTTATTTTCATGGCTTTAATCCATGATAGCTTAAATACTGGGGGCCATAAAGAATGGATTTAGCTGAGAAGCTAAGTGAACATGCTTTTTTACTCTATTTTCTCAAATCTTCTGGAAGTTCCATTTTTGAACAGAGTAGTTTATTCGGGGCTTTTACCTGTAGTCCTAGTATCGGTGGATTTAATTCATAGGTGAACTAGTCAATTCGTCAGTCGAAGGGTTACCGTTACAGCTGAAACCGCTTGCAGAGTATATTATTTTTCTCTCATCTGTTTCACGTCCGCGTGCTTTTCTTCCGCACAGTGCCGAGTGCTGTTTGTGTCCCATATTTGCTTTAACGTTTTCTTTTCTCTACCTCTCATTCCTCCTCTCCACCCCCGCACTCGCTCTTCAAAAGATATTTAGAATTGGCAGCGTTTTGTTTTTTTCTCAGACAACAACCATCTTCAAGCTAAAAGCAAAGGGAAACAATAAATGACGGGACGGATGCCTAATCACTGTGGTACTTGTCGAGGGCTTACTCTGTATGTGCCAAGCGCTGTACTGGGATAGATGCCAGAGAGTCAAATTGGACAAGGTCCCCGTCAACACATGTGGCCCATAGTCTATAAGTAGGCGGGTGTAGGATTTGTTGCCCATATTCCAGATGGGGAAACTGAGGCAGGGAAAAGTTCAGCGACCAGTCCGAGGGAACGCGGCAGGCGAGTGGCAGAGCTGTGCTCAGCCGCTCCCTATAACTGGAGGTCAGGTCTTGGGCAGGGGATGGATGGACGTGGGAGTTCGGACGGATGGACGTGGGAGTTAGGATGGATGGACGTGGACGTGGGAGTTCGGATGGATGGACGTGGGAGTTCAGATGGATGGATGTTGGGAGTGCATCGGGGAAGCTAACCGGATTCTGAGTAACAGCTGGATTGTAGAGCCGATTTCGAAGCACCGAGAAGTAAGAGCAAGTTAAGGCCACTCCAGAAATCAAGATGCTAGGCTTGGGGTTCAGGTCTGCAGCCCGCGTTCGCATGCCACTGCATCCCCAGTCTGATTCTGCACTCATGTGCACGCCACTGCATCCCCAGTCTGATTCTCAACTCACTATATTAGTTACAGTACCTTTCAGAGGAGCCTGTTATAAAAGCATCTAATTAATCCGGTTAGCAACTTGCTCTGTGCAATGGCAGACCAAATCAACACTTCCGATTTAGTGTCCTAATAAAAATGCACTTTGATGAGGTTGCTTTCTGCAACTTCACAGGGCAATACGACAAAAATAGTATCTCAGCAGGGGCGGCTGACGGTAGCAATGACTTCTTCGTGTTTAAATGAACTGCTTTTCATATTTTTAATTTTCGTCCCATTTCCATCCATTCGTTTATCCCTAATCTTGGATCGGGAAGTTCAGAAGATGAAGATGGAATCATATATTGAAATAGAAGTATATCCGGAGAATTTCCAAAAATGGTTTAATACGCGTATGCCGTTTTTTTTATAGTGAACCGCAAAGTCCCTGTCATTATTCACTTATTTTTGCCCTGCATCAGGACTGGAAAGATGTTTGCTTTTTCCCACTTCCCTCACTTTTAAGTAACACTGGCAGACTTTAGTCCCAAATCTTTTACTGTACAGGCACAATTACTGTATCTTGGTTCCCTATTTAATTAAACATGGTCTTAAACACTTGTTCCAATGGTAACTCCTTTTTAACATCCACATATGGTCGGTTTCCATCCATGCTGAGTATGAAATTTTACCGGAAGAAAGACGTCAAAATATATTTTACTGTCTGACTTTGGCTTCGTTTCCTATAGCGAAGCGTGGTATGATGATGTATTCCCAATAGTACCACTCTAAAAGAAGGATAGCTATTGTTTTTATATATATATATATTTGTTGATCTGGGGCCGGCAATAAAAATACCTGTTTTTCAGTCAAAACCTCACTTCTTACTCTAGCAGCCCACTAAGAGATTGTATTAGAAGAAATGGATAATCAAACCCGTCTCAAAATCCTTCAGTTTTAAAATGAAGTCGTGTCTTTTCATTAAATGGAGATAACAGTGGTGAGATGAGGGCTTGCTTGTTCTATGTCACGTTAATAAATATCAGATTCCTTTTCAGTCACGGTATTCCGGACTTGAATGTGAGACTTGGAAATTAATATTCAGAGCACTTTAGCCACCTAACAATTTTTACATTCTTGTTTTTGCCAGGATGGGATTGTAACCAGATGTTGTGTCGCGTAAGGCAAAACAAAAAGTGTATTATTCAGCAGAAAGTAACCAACCAGACAGGTAGAGGGTATAAATGCATGGAATTTTCATCGGGAAATGAATATAATGCCAGGATTTGCTGGGATCCTAAGAGATGTCAGAGTTAATAGAACATGCTCAAACCATGCCAAATAGTGATATGCGAGCGAATTGTTTCTTTGGTTTGAAGGTTTCCTCCACAAGCGTGTTCCCGCCCTTCCTCCCGTGATGTACACAGATTGCTGCATGAATTAGGCCCAGTCCTGAGGTCGCCGAAGCCTCCGCATTCGAGTGTCCACTGGGTGCAGTGCACCACAATCGGTGCTCGGGACGAAGAGAATGTGAGAGTGATGTGGTGCTTGCCCACAACGGCGCTTAGAACAGTGCTCGGCGCTTAGAACAGTGCTTTGCACATAGTAAGCACTTAATAAATGCCATTATTAAGAAGCTCGGACTCTAACAGGGTGGACAAGCATATTTACAACTAGAGAGGTCAAAATAGATCATTGAAAACATGACATGAATATCGCATAAGGGCATAAAAAGGTTCCTAAGTGGTAGAGTTGGCCGCTGGATTTGTACAGTTTAGGGAGCTGGTAAGGTAATCCGGAAGGCCTCCTGGTTGGGGGTGGGATTTTAGGGGGCCTTGGGATGTGGGGTTGAGCTGTGTTCCATTTAATGCGGATTCGCGAGGAAATTCTAAATCAGGGTTACAGGGTGATCAAGGCACAGCTAGAAGTTGGGCTGGGGAGGAGCAGAGAAGCAAGTTGCTGAAGAACAGAAAAAGCGCTCAATAAATACGATTGAATGAAGGAATGAATGAAAAGAGAGCGGCTCCTCGGTGCGGTGGTGAGCCTGGAAGCTGACTGTGAGAAGTTTTTCTTTCCTGCAGAGGACACAGGAAGCCGCTGGAGCATTTTGGAGGAGGGGAGAGATGTAGGTTAAGAAATGCTTCAGGAAGGTGGTCTGCAAAATTTTGGAGTGTAGCTTAAGGGAGGAGGAATCTTTAAGCTCTTGACCTTCCCCAGTCAGTTTTGGGTCCAGTAGGTCTTTGTCGATGTGTGTGCAGCACTGTACTAAGCTCTTGGGAGAGTGCAGTGCAACAGGCACGTTCCCTGCCCCCAGTGAGCACTGGATCTCTTCCCAAACCTACCTGGGAGAATTGCAGTGAGGAATATGAGGCACTTCCACCCATTTTACCAACATTTGAGCTTTCACGGTGGGGTCACTATATGTGGATTCCTAGATGTGCGCTCTAAACCCTAGTGAAATCTAGGCAAGACCTGGAGTAACAGGGTTTGTGGTAACAGATCTGTGGTTATATCAAATGGGAAAATCTTACCTGTTCAGGACTCTAAAATGCTGTGCCTGGATAAATCAGAAGTATCCATTTTCAGCTGGTTTTCATTTCCAGAAGTTCAAATTTAAACATTTTATGCAATCACCCTGAACCTTTTCCTCTCCGCTTTTTAAGTCCCTCCCTTTCGAAATAGACTTGAAATTGCTTCGAGTCTTTGCCAAAATAGCATGAACTGATTTAAAGTCATGGATTAAATCAGTTGCCTAGTCTATCCCTAAAGAATATTTAGTCTTTAAAATAATTGGATGCGTTGTATGTATCTGAAATCAAAGTGTATAAATGGATCAAATCAAGAATGTTTAACCTTCAGTGTTGCAAGTTACAGAATTGACAGTTGATAAAAAAATCTCCTTTACTTGGGATGGAAAACAATAATCTTGAACATCAGATTTGCTTATTCTCTTCTGTGTTTTCTTCAATTTTATTTTAATGATTGTAAGCTTTTTCGCATGAATTTTGCTTTGAACCCCACCGTCGTATTTGAATTTTTCATTGATATTATTAGGAGAAAAAAGTGTTGCCAAAGGCAAGCAATAATCATGTGTGATTGAAGAAAAACCTCAATTATTTGACTGATTAACATTTCCTAAGCCACTGACCATTAATCTGTGTTTATGGGGTGCTTTCTTCACCCCAAGAATGTTTTATGAAATAGGAATGCATTTGCCACTAAATTTAAAAATAAAAAACACGTTAGTGCAAAAAGAGAGGGGCCATTTAGAAATAAAAGTTTGTTTTAAAAATGTTCTTCTTCAGTTCATGTAGGGGTTTGTCTTTAACCTTTGTAGCAAATCTCTTTCACTGTAGAAATTTCATCCTTACTTTCAGAGAACTTCAGACTGTATAAAGTTAATATTTTCAATGGAGAACATCTCAGTTTCCTTATTCTCTTTCAAGACTAGGGCCCATCTTCAAAAACTAGTTATTCTTGATGCGACTAGATTTTTCTTGGCAGGTATAGCCTTCGGGGAACTGATACACAAACTGTACGGTATGAGATGGAGAATGAACAAGTACAGCAGAGAAGCTAAGGGCTGTTAGCTGGCCTTGGGACAGCATCAGAGTGCATAGTTAAAATGAGCATGATTCTGGAAAGTGCCAATTAGGACTGTCAATATTGTGTGATATCTGGTTCCACAGACTGCCATGCCCTCTTCCTCCATTCCCCGTTTTCCCTTTCTAACTTACAATTTTACTAGGAGATTTTCTACTTTCAACCTACTGAATGTACAAAAGTATACTCAGTTCTTTCACAGCGGATAGAACGCTGTTAGGGAATTATGGACCATTTTCTGACAGTGTACATCTGTCTGGGTAGATGATAGGATGATTCAGGAAGAAATTATTGTGAACCTGTGTGTGGTGTCAGTTTGGGTGGCTGTGTTATAACAAGAATTTTCCTTAATGTAGGGTTTTTGTCAGGAAGAGAATAATAATTGCGGTACACGATAAGGGCTTACAGTATGCCACACACTGTACTATTAACTTATTATCTTAGCTATTAACTTAACATTAACTTGCGCTGAGGTAGATGCAAGGTAATCGGGTCCTGGCTATGGCTCACGGTCTAAGTAGGAGGGAGAACAGGTATTGAATCCCTATTTTGCGCATGAAAGAACTGAGTCCCAGAGAAGTTAAGTGAGTTGCCCCAGGTTGCACAGCAGAAGAGGGGCAGAGCTGGGATTAGTACCCAGGTCCTCTGACTCCCAGCCCGTCCTCTTTCCAGTAAACCACACTGCTTGCACAGCATTATAGGGAAACTAAGTATTTGGTGAGAGAGTTCAGCCTGGGATATATATTCCTCCCCCAACCCCACCGGTCTGTATTAGAGATTCTTTTCCAGCATATGCTACCATTTAATAATAATTATGGTATCGTTAACCACTTACTATGTGTCAAGCACTGTTCTACTTGCTGGGGTAGATACAAGATAATCAGGTTGGATATAGTCTCTGTAATATATTAGGCTCACAGTCTTAATCCCCATTTTACAGATGAGGTACCCGAGGCCCAGAGAAGTGAAGTGACTTGCCCAAGGTCACCCAGCAGACGAGTGGTGGAGATGGGTTTAGAACCCACATCCTCTGACTCCCAAGCCCCTGCTCTTGCCGCTAATAACAATTATGGTATTTGTTAAGCACTTACTATGTGCCAGGTACTGTTCTAAGCACTGGGATGGACACAAGCAAATCGGGTTTGATACAGTCCCTGTCCCACACAGGGCTCACACTCTTAATCCCGATTTTATAGATGAGGTAACTGAGGCCCAGAGAAGTGAAGGGACTTGCTCTAGGCCACCCAGTAGACAAGTGGCAGAGCTGGGATCGGAACCCAGGACCCCTGATTCCCAGGCCTGTGCTTTATCCACTACACCATGCTGCTTCCCACTATGCTGTGTTGATTCCCTATAGATACATAGATATGACCGGTGAAACAATATACGTCTTGACGAATATAACATTGGTTCTGCAAATAGCAGTGTTCACTACTGAGTTGAAATTAAATTCCAACACTTCATTTATAATGATGGATTACTGTGAGCCTGCTGTTGGGTAGGGACCGTCTTTATATCTTGCCAACTTGTACTTCCCAAGTGCTTAGTACAGTGCTCTGCACAGAGTAAGTGCTCAATAAATAAGATTGAATGAATGTGATTCTTCAAGTTGGCAATTCTGTGTTTACTTCTATGAAAATTACTTAGGCAAAGCACAAAGACTGATCCCAAGATCCTGAGCATCAGTATGTGTACCTGTTTCCATACAACCACAGTGCAGTACATTCCTGAGACACATCGTTTGCTAATTGCTGATGTGGCCCAGGATCTATAAGCCAGACATTCTGACCAATCATTGCAGGGAAGACCATTCCCATCATCCTGGGAACTGTAAGCTCCTTGTAGACAGGTATTGTATCCAAGAACTCTATTGCAGTTTCCCAAGCACTTTACAGTTCTCTGAACAGAGTAGACAATAAATACCACTGATGGATAGACTGATCTCCTTTCCTCCTCACCAATTCCCACTTAGTGACATGCAGGTCGAGTTGCGTGCTGAGGGAGACGGCACAAATAAGGCAGGGATGGAAGGGCCAGAAATGTCTTCTCTTCTTTTTTTCTTTTAATGACACTTGTTCAGTGCTTACTATGGACCAAACATTGTACCGAGTGCTGAGATAGATACAGGATTGTCAGGTTGGACACAGTCCCTGTCCACGTGGGGTTTGTACTCTAAGTAGGATGGAGTAGGATTTAATCCCCATTTTTCTGATGAGGAAACTGTGGCCCCCGAAAAGTTAAGTGACTTGCCCAAGGTCACACAGCACACAAGTGGCAGAGTTGTGATTTATGACTCCCAGGACTGTGCTCTTTTGTGTTATTTTTTGCCAGAGGGACAAACCTGATCAGCTGCTCTTTCCCTCTCCTCTACCCACTTTCAACCGACTAGCTACACCAAGCAGCACTTTCTCTTTCCTCACCCCCAATTTTGTGCTGCTTTAGGAGGGCAGGGGAAGGAGGAAGAGCTGACTTGGTAGGGAATTTCAAACTCTTGCCACAGCCAACAATGGCCCTGGCTAAGGCAACCCCTGGTTACTGTGGTAACAGAAGCCACCAGATGACTTCTTAGGAGCAAAGAAGAACTTGGAGCCAAGTCTATACAGCAAGAGAGAACATGACTGGGTGAAACCCAACCTGTTTCCTGCTATATGGGGTGAGTAGGTGGGGCCAACATTTGGATATATGAGCATCAAGATCCAGACTCAGCCTCCTCAACATTTTCCTCCCCTACTTCCAGCTGGAAATAGAGTTGTAGCTCATGGCTGTGCACATCCCTGGCTAAAAGAAAAAAAAAATCAAAGGCCATGTTTGGGGTCATGGAAACCAAGAAAATTCCTTATGAATGAAAAGTGTCAGGTAAGAAGTGATCTAAAATGTAATTTTGTATTACCTATAGGGCTCAGTAGTCGGAGAAGCAGCACGGCCTAGGGGAAAGAACAAAGGTCTGGAAGTTCTAAGCCCAGCTCTGCCACGTGTCTGCTGTGTGACCTTGGACAAGTCACTTAACTTGTCTGTTCCTTAGTTATCTCATATGTAAAAAGGGTCAAATCCTTCTCCTTCCTACTTTGACTATGAGCCCCATGTGTGACAGGAATTGTGATAGCACAGTGCTTTGCACACAGTAAGCACAATAAATACGATTGAATGATTAACTTTATCTTCTGCAGTGTCTTGACACATAGAAAGTACTTAACAAATGATTAATTATTATTATTATTATTATCATTATTATTATTTCCAGTCTGGTTCTGTAACAAGAAAGGAACGAGTTAAGTTTAAATCTGTGGGAACATATCCCACAATACAGTGGGCCAAAATGCACCTACCTATTAAAGTACATATGAATACTTGGCAATGGGCAAATCCTGAGTATCATTAAATTAGTTTTCTATCATTATTATAAATATAATAGGAGTAATTTCATTTTCTTTTACGTGATATTAATTTAGAGGTCACTTTCAAATTTAGGTCTTTAAGTTTTGTGGGGCTAATAGGGAAGAATCAGGAGACTTGATTTTAAAAAGCACAAAACTGTGGGGCCATTCATTTCAACAATAGTTCAATCAGTCTAGGTAGGTTGGGAATTGGTAAGTTAATGAATAACATGAACAACTAAAATATGAACAGAACAAGCTGATTTAAAAAGATCATAGAAAGCAATTAAGTGTGATATATGATTGAATGATTGAATAGGCTGATAGCCTAAAATTACAGTCAAGAAAGGACCCTGGCATTTTTCAGAAATAAATGCATTTATCCAAATTTTTGAAAAGTGAATAGAACCATGATTTTGTGTGTTCGAAATCTAACACAGGCGGCAGGAGTCTAGCCAATTAACATTTGGAAGCAGCATAGTCTAGTTAATAGAGCATGGGACCGGGAGTCAGAAGGACCTGGGTCCTAATCCCAGGTCCCCTACTTGACTTCTGTGTAACCTTGAGCAAATCACTTCTCTGTGCCTCAGTTCCCTTATCTGTAAAATGGGGATTAAGACTGTGAGCCCCATGTGGGACAGGGACTGTGTCCAACCTCATTAGCTTATATTTACCCCAGTGCTTAGAATGGTGCTTGACACCTAGTAAGCCCTTAACGAACACCATCATTATCATTAATTATTATCATTATTATTATTTGGAAGAAAGCTGATCTCAGAAGAGCCCTGAGGAGCAGCAGAAGGGAATGGAAATGCAAAACTCAGGGGAGCCCGGTGAGCCTTGCTCTCTGCTGACACTCATAACCTCCTGGATTGTCATGGGTTGGCTTTTTCTGCCTAACTCTCCTCCTTGCCTCTTCCTCTTTTCTTTCTTAGCCTTAGAGTAAGGAGTCATGACCAAGTACTTGTCTGAAATGGTCAAGCCCAGTACAGTACAAAAAGAGGAGGCACTTACACTGGAGAGGCCCCAGGCTAAAATAGTTCTGTCTACTGGGCCACACGAGTGCAGTGTGACCTTGGGCAAGTCTCTTAACTTCTCCGACCCTCAGTTATGTTATCTGCAAAGTGGGGAATAAGACTGCGAGCCCCATGTGGGGCAGGGACTATGTCCATCCTGATCAACTTGTAACCACATTTAGAACACCGCTTGGCACATAGTGCTTAACAAGTACCATAATAATATGAATAATAATTAATATGAATATTTTAGATTGGATTACCGATCAGGATCGTCCAATAGCAGCCAGACCTCAGACCAGGATCCCCTGAGACCTGGTCCATGTTTGCTTTTTCCTTTGTAGTTACCAGCCTCTTGTATTGCCTGAATTAATTTATTCCCCCAAACACTTAGTGCTCTGCATATAATAAGTGCTCAATAAATACCATTGACAGTGTTGATTATCTAACTGACTGCCTCAACTCATCATTTTTCTTATTTGTGTGAATACACTTTTTTTTTTTTAAAAAAAGGCCAATCCTTTCAGAATAGGTACAAACTTTCCCCTATTACTAGTAATAAGAACTTACTGAGTGCAGAGCACTGAACTAAGTGCTGGCAAGAATACATATTTGGGAATTTGACATGGTCGTCATTCTTGGCAGGCTCACAATCTTGCCCCTTTATGGAATTTCAGTAGTTAATTGTCAGAGAGAAAATAATGACTAGCTAATGAAGTCGAGAATTGGATCAATTATCAAATAACCAAAACATTTGTCTATTTAGGCATCAAAAAGTAAATCCCAATTCCCTTGCACAATTAGCCCAATACAATTAAATCTAAATAAATCAGCTGTTTTTTAAGAATGACCAAAATAAGGACTACTAGACAAGCCCATTTTACATATAACAAATATCCTTGCTTCAAATTTTTTAAATGCCACAAAGAATCAACATCAGTGGATTTTATTGACTGCTCATTGTGTGGAAAACATTTTACTGAATGCTTGGTAGAGAACAATACAACAATACAACAGACGTGGTGGACAAGTTCCCTGCCCACAGTGAACTTACCATGTAGAGGTGATGGTTCAAAAGAACATTTTTTTATTAATTCTTCTTCAGATATATTTTGTTTGCTTTTTGAGGCAAGCCCTAAAGGGGTACTATTCATTTCACAGTTCCATTTTTCTAATATAATTATATTTGAAATTAAGGATTTTTTTTACATAAAACTGCATTAAGTTTTGAGACAATAGTATAGGAAATAATTAGGAAAAATGAATTGTTCATACTGTACAAAATGACACAAAACTTAGCACAAACATATTCTGAATTGCAACCTAGGTGTTTATCCTTGAAAATATGGTACCAATAAAGGTTGAGTTATGGAGTAAGTAGTCTCTAAATTTACACTTTATCAATTAGGACCAGTGCTAAGTGCGTAGTACAGTGCTCTGCATGCAATACCACCATTGATTCTAGAGCTCCTGGAGAGCATAATGAAAATCCTTCACCTGCTATATGTTATAATAATTAGTGAACTTTTGTTTAATCTTTATTAAAGTAGTTCAAAGCACAATGTCAAAATATTAAATGAATGAGGAATTTTAATAGGATTAAGTCTTTTAAGACAGCCAAAGTAGAAGTGTGTTCAGCTGTGTTCTGTTTTTCAACTTTAGTGAAGAATTTATTCTATTTGCGATGAACATCAGCCTCCTTATTTTCTTCATGAAGGATCTTTTAGTAGGTTAACTTCTCCCAAATAGTCCTGGGCTGAACTCTGAGGGTCGTCATCTTTAATCGTGTTTATAAAGTGACCTGTTCATTTGGAAATCAAAGTCTTGGCATATTCTGAAAGTACTATCCCTAGGTTTTAGATGTGGGTAGAGAAATGACAATTACTATTTATTGTGTCTATATTTTGCAATGATGCCCTAAATTATCAAAGTTTCATGGAGTCCCCATTTTACAGATGAGGTAACTGAGGCCCAGAGAGGTTAAGTGACTTGCCCAGGGTCACACAGCTGATAATTGGCGGAGTCGGGATTTGAACCCATGACCTCTGACTCCAAAGCCCGGGCTCTTTCCACTGAGCCACGCTGCTTCAAAGTACGAATCTTGGCAGATATAAAATGCTATCTAAATCATCATCACCCCGATGATTTATTAAGTCCCGGCTCCGCCAAATGTCAGCTGTGTGACTTTGGGCAAGTCACTTCACTTCTCTGTGCCTCAGTGACCTCATCTGTCAGATGGGGATGGAGACTGTGAGCCCCCCCCGTGGGACAGCCTGATCACCTTGTGGCCTCCCCGGTGCTTAGAACAGTGCTTTGCACGTAGTAAGCGCTTAATAAATGCCATCATTATTATTATTATTATTAGAGAGAAATTCCTCCAAAGAGATGGAATTATCTTCTCAACCCCAGCATCATCGATTTCTAAATCAAGTTTCCTTCTCAGTTCAATAACTTCTTTGGTTTTCTGCCCGGGGGTCTCTGATGCCTTGAATAGCTGATCTAAACCATTGACAGAGCTTTCCTGGAGATCCATTCACTGTTTATTTTTTGAAATCTCAGACCAGGTAGGGAGGTTTTTACATGTAACAATTCGGGGTATATGCCTGGGATAAATATACAGGTTACATTATGGGGTAAAATACCTTACTTGAGTAACAAAAATTACTGGCTGTATCTTTGGGGTTGTTGTAATATGAAAAATTAATGTAGAGAATCAAGTGCCATGTGCATGCTCAATAAACATTTCTCAATGATGACAAAGTAAAAACAAGAGTCAAGTTGAGTCTTCATGGTTAAAGTACAATTCAGGGTTGAAGTGATTTTACAGAAAAAATTCTAGTCGAGCTATTTTTGGCCTTGAATTATTCAGAAAATTGCCTCAAACATTCCCCAAGTTTGTTTCAGATGGGGAAGCTTGGCTGGCATTTACAATTCAGAGTGTAAATCAATTCATAGCCAGCCCTGGGAATAACTGATAGATAAAAATTAATTTGAAATTTCACCAACTACATGTCCCAAAGCAAAAATTTTGAGAGAACCAGTCCCTTTTAATGTATGTGCCATTGGCACACACAGTTCCGCTTAACCTGGTTTCATGATGTTAATTACAAGCTACAAATGCATGATATAAATCCAAGAGACCCAACACCATTATGTTCAATTTTCATTTTGATCATTCTAAACAGAAATTTATCTGGCATTTATAATCACCTGCCCTGGGCCTATCATGCTTATAAGTAATCCTTTTTGGTAACTAAATGTATTGCTCTAGGAATTTCATTTCATATATGACTTTATTCTATTAAGCAATAGGTCTAGCAAAGGAAACCTGAAAGTGGATTGTTTGGAAGTACAACATAATGCTTTCAGATTTGTTGCTATATGCTCACTGAATAAAAACACAAAATCAGAAGATTTTGGTGGAAGGTTTCAACACGAATGTAACAGCCTAAGAAACTAAATTTGATAAAAATGAAACAGTCTTAAAATAAATTCCCACCAATTGCTGAATAATTTAGTTGGGCTTTTTTTAACCCAATGAAAATTCAGATAAAAGAAAACAAAAATAAGCATTTTAGGAGCTATTTTAGACCACTTCCTATGCAAGTGTATAAAGACTGTATGGTGTAACTACAAACTTTGTTAAACTGTACTCTCCTAAACACTTAGTAGGCTGTGAGCACACAGCAAGCTGCCTTATTAGAGACTGTTTGTGGTCCCTCGAACAACAAGGAAGAAACTTGTGAAGTCATTGATGGGCTGTACCTGTGACAGGTGATTGCTGGCCTTTGGGGGCGGAGCATGGAGTGAAAAGGGGCTTTCTCTCCCTTGTAATGTGCCTGGACCAACGAATGACTGCCACATAGAGCCCCCAGCTGCAATACCTAAGGCGATAAAAGTTGCTCATTTTGAATTGTGAGGAGGCACACACAGAAGATAGCACAGAACAGCAGGAGAGCAGTACTTGAAAGCAGCAGCACTTGGAAGCAGAAAGAAGTAGCTTTGGCAGAACAGGCTCCTTTGACCACAGACTGGTATTGGATTGGTGGGTGAGTGAGTGTGTGTGTCACTTACTCCCCTGCTTGCTGATAAAACTAAGTAAAAACTTTCCCAAGTGCTTAGTACAGTGCTCTGCACACAGTAAGTGCTCAATAAATACAATTGATTGGTGATCAGAGGTGTAGTTTGAACTGTGCTGTGTGTCACTGAGGCTCCCCTGGTCCAGAAAGGTCCTGTTTGGTTCAAACTGGAGTTTGGGACATTATACACACAGTAAGCAATTAATAAATGTCATTGACTAAGAGTGGCTTAACTATTGGAACTACTCTAAAGGGAAGACCTTTTATTGTGGCTCTGAAAAAGGATATATTCATCTTTTGGGGATGAATGTGGGTGAGTAAACACCCCCTCTATAGTTTGGCCAATGAAATCACTGGATTAGCATGATCATTGTCATTATTGTCAGTAGTATTTATTGCCTATTGAATTCAGAACGTGTTTTAGGTGCTTGGGGCCTTATCTTACAAATACAGTCTTCTAGGGCATGGATTTTTCACTCTTCATTTTGAATAGAATGCTATCAAAGAACTAGGGAATGTTCTACTGCAACACCACCCTTGGCTCATCTGCTCCACAAACAAAGTCTCTCTCACCATTTGTGTTCCACAGGCACAAAACGTTATTTTACTTAATTTGCCCACCTTCATACCAAGGCCCTCTTAATTACAGGACACCAGTGACCTTACTGCATAACCCGATATGTTAGAAGAAGCAGCTGTGCACTTAGTACAGTGTAAAGGTTACTTAAGGCTTTTCAAGAATATAATCCTTGCAGTAAAGGAGAACTAACTGTAAAGAGGCACGGCCCCTGCTTTGAGAAACTTACTATTTCTATTCTAAGCACCTTGTGGGCAGAGAACATGTCTACCAACTCTGATATATTGTATTTTCCCAAGCACTTAATACAGTATTCTGAATATAGTAAACACTCAGTTGGATCCAGAATAGCCAATTCCTTATTGGTCTGCTCACATAACAAAATTGGTACCCAAGTTGTCCCTCACTGCAACTAATCTTATTACTGGGCTTTTTCAGATCTCAAGTGAAGGATTAAATAATGATAATAATTATGGTATTAAATGCTTACGATGTGCCAAGCCCTGTTCTGAATGCTGGGGTAGATACTAGGTCACTGGACTTTCCCACATGGGGCTTAGTCTCAATCCCCATTTTACAGCTGAGATAACTGAGGCACAGAGAAGTAAAGTGACTTGCCCTAGGTCAAACAGCAGACAAGTGGCAGAGCTGGTATTAGAGCCCATGTCCTCTGACTCCCATGCCTGTGTTCTTTCCACAAAGCCACGCTGCACCTAGTTGCTCAAATAAGTACCAGGCTCCAAAAATATATAGAAGGAGGTATGAATTGAATGGTTGCTAAAGGTGTCTGTTAGATTGGTACGAGGGAAGGCTTTCTGGAGATAGAATTCTAGGAAGATTTTGAATGTGGGGAGAACTGTGGCCTAATGAATTTGTGGAGGAGGGTTTTTTGGGTCAGAGAAGAGTATAAGCAGGGGAGGAAGGTGAGAAAATCAAATGAGGTGTAATTAAGTGATCTGAGGACTAATGAATAAAGAGAGCTAATATGTGAGATGGAGAGATGTGGTGGAGATCCTTGAAGGCAATCGTGAAGCTTTTTTGTTGGAGGTGGTAACTATTTTTTTCATTTTATATATATATATATATATATATATATATATATATATCTCCAGTATCATCCTTTGGAACAAGAAATTTGACTTTCAGTCCTTTAGTGTATTGAGCTCTTCAGTTGATTTGACATGTATATTTTCATTGTGACTGTCGTATTTATTTTTACGGTATTTGTTTACTGCTTACTATGTGCCAGCATTGTACTCAGCCCTGTGGTAGTTACAAGTTAATCAGGTTGGACACAGTCTCTGTTCCACACAGGACTCACATTCTTAATCCCATTTTACAGATGAGGTAACTGAGGCACAGAGAAGTAAAGTGACTTGCCCTAGGTGACTGGTATGAGGGTAGGTTTTCTGGAGATACAATTTTAGGACGATTTTGAATGTGGGGAGAACTGTAGCCTAATGAATTTGTGGAGGAGGGTTTTTTGGGTCAGAAGAGTATAAGCAGGGGAGGAAGGTGAGGAAAATCAAATGAGGTGTAATTAAGTGATCTGAGGACTAATGAATAAAGAAAGCTAATATGTGAGATGGAGAGATGTGGTGGAGATCCTTGAAGGCAATCGTGAAGCTTTTTTGCTTAATCCCATTTTACAGATGAGGTAACTGAGGCACAGAGAAGTTGAGTGACTTGTCCCGGCCCACATCATCCCCCTGGCCTGGAATGCCCTCCTTCCCCACATCCGCCAAGCTAGCTCTCTTCCTCCCTTCAAAGCCCTACTGAGAGCTCACCTCCTCCAGGAGGCCTTCCCAGACTGAGCCCCCTCCTTCCTCTCCCCCTCCTCCCCCTCTCCATCCCCCCCACCTTACCTCCTTCCCTTCCCTACAGCACCTGTATATATGTTTGTACGTATTTATTACTCTATTTCTTTTACTTGTACATATCTATTCTTTTTATTTTGTTAATATGTTTTGTTCTGTCTCCTCCTTCTAGACTGTGAGCCCACTGTTGGGTAGGGACCGTCTCTATATGTTGCCAACTTGTACTTCCCAAGTGCTTAGTGCAGTGCTCTGCACACAGTAAGGGCTCAATAAATACAACTGATTGATTGTCCAGGGTCACACAGCAGACAAGTGGGAGAGCTGGGATTAGTACCCAGATCCTTCTGGATGTCTGCCCGCCACCTAAAACTCAACATGTCCAAGACTGAACTCCTTGTCTTCCCTCCCAAACCCTGCCCTCTCCCTGACTTCCCCATCTCTGTTGACGGCACTACCATCCTTCCTGTCTCACAAGCCCACAACCTTGGTGTCATCCTCGACTCCGCTCTCTCATTCACCCCTCACATCCAAGCCATCACCAAAACCTGCCGGTCTCAGCTCCGCAACATTGCCAAGCTCCGCCCTTTCCTCTCCATCCAAACCGCCACCCTGCTCATTCAAGCTCTCATCCTATCCATCTGGACTACTGTATCAGCCTTCTCTCTGATCTCCCATCCTCGTGTCTCTCCCCACTTCCATCCATACTTCATGTTGCTGCCCAGATTGTCTTTGTCCAGAAATGCTCTGGGCATGTTACTCCCCTCCTCAAAAGTCTCCAGTGGCTACCAATCAATCTGTGCATCAGACAGAAACTCCTCACCCTGGGCTTCAAGGCTGTCCATCACCTCGCCCCCTCCTACCTCACCTTCCTTCTCTCCTTCTACAGCCCACCCCATATCCTCCACTCCTCTGCCGCTGATCTTCTCACCGTGCCTCGTTCTCGCCTGTCCTGCTGTTGACCCCCAGCCCACGTCATCCCCCTGGCTTGGAATGCCCTCCCTCTGCCCATCCACCAAGCTAGCTCTCTTCCTCCCTTCAAGACCCTACTGAGAGCTCACCTCCTCCAGGAGGCCTTCCCAGACTGAGCCCCTTCCTTCCTCTCCCCCTCGTCCCCCTTCCATCCCCCCATCTTACCTCCTTCCCTTCCCCACAGCACCTGTATATATGTATATATGTTTGTACATATTTATTACTCCATTTATTTATTTATTTTTCTTGTACATATCTATTCTATTTATTTTATTTTGTTAGTATGTTTGGTTTTGTTCTCCGTCTCCCCCTTTTTAGACTGTGAGCCCACTGCTGGGTAGGGACTGTCTGTATATGTTGCCAACTTGTACTTCCCAAGCGCTTAGTACAGTGCTCTGCACACAGTAAGCGCTCAATAAATACGATTGATCCTTCTCCCAGGCCCGTGCTCTAGGCCATACTGCTTCTCACTTAGAATCAGTTAATAACATGATATCAGTGTAACTCTACTTGACCAAAATTAATGACAGAATGAATTGTGTTTGTCAATTAGTCACTTAATTCCTTAAAAGTTTCCACTGGAATTCATCTCAAAAATGGCTTAAATAATGACTAACGTGACTGTGGATCAAGGTAAAATACATGTAATGAGGGTAGATAGGACTACATGAAGACCCAATGCAAGAGGGAAAGAAATGTTTACAAAAGTTATCCATTAAAAGTAGGTTTCTTATTTTGTGAATTCCTCAGCTTGCTCCATTGCTGACTCTAGCACCTGCTTAAACTGCAGAGAGTTTCCTAGCAGCTGTTGAAGCTTGAGTTTAATCTCTGGGGAAGCTAAATTTAAATTAAGCTGAACCTGGCCAAGATAGCAGGGGACTACAGGAGCTGAGTTGGCAGGATACCCACAAGTGTGCTTACTCCACTCTTGTCAGGGAGATCCCTCTGGTAAAATATATTTCCTGAATTTAAAGCAGGGCAGGAATAGCAACAAGGTGAATTCATAGTTGATTTATTTTGACCAGGACCAGTATATGGAATAGCCATTGGTGACACTGGATCATTCAAGACAGCCCTCTGCTGACACTCCTCTCTCCACCTCCCAACAACCCCAGGACCTTATGTATGTTTAAATATGTTTATATATGTATATAATATATATTTTGAAATAATCATATTTTAGTGGTCACGGTTTATCCTATAAGAAGTATGGCCTCATGGAAAGACCTGGGAACTGGGAGTGATAAAACCCAGGTTTCACTTCCATCTCTGTTGTTGATGATGATGATAATAATGATGATGATGATAATGATGGCATTTATTAAGTGCTTAGTATGTGCAAAGCACTGTTCTAAGCACTGGGGAGGTTACAGGGTGATCAGGTTGTCCCACGGGGTGGGGGGGGCTCACAGTCTTAATCCCCATTTTACAGATGAGGTAACTGAGGCCCAGAGAAGTTAAGTGACTTGCCGAAAGTCACACAGCTGACAATTGGCAGAGCTGGGATTTGAGCCCATGACCTCTGACTCCAAAGCCAGTGCTCTTTCCCCTGAGCCACACTGTTTCTCTGTTGCTTGGCTGCTGCGTGATCTTAGAAAAGTCACTTAACTTCTCTATGCCTCAGTTTCCTCACCTATAAAATCGGGATAAAATAGCTGAACTCTAATAGAGTTAAGCTGTAGATGCAGTTTGTGGCCATATAACTGCATATACCCCTGTCCTGTCAGCAGCAGATCTTGCTATGCCCTCATCCAGTTTGTATGACATTGTTGTGATTTTCATATCTGCTGAGTAAAAATAATCAAAATAATTATGGCATTTGTTAAATATTTACTATGTGCCAGGAACTGTACTAAGCCCTGGGGTGGATGCCAGCAAATCGGGTTGGACACAGTCCCTGTCCCACCTGGGCCTCAGTCTCAGTGTGGCTCAGTGGAAAGAACATGGGCTTTGGAGTCAGAGGTCATGGGTTCAAACCTGGGCTCTGCCAATTGTCAGCTGTGTGACTTTGGGCAAGTCACTTTTTTTTTTTTTTAAAGCAGTGTGGCTCAATGGAAAGAGCACGGGCTTTGGAGTCAGGTCATGGGTTCAAATCTTGGCTCTGCCAATTGTCAGCTGTGTGACTGGGCAAGTCACTTAATGAGGGTATTTGTTAAGCGCTTACTAGGTGCAAAGCACTGTTCTAAAAACTGGGGAGGTTACGAGGTGATCAGATTGTCCCACAAGGGGCTCACAGTTTTAATCCCCATTTTACAGATGAGGTTCACTTCTCTGTGCCTCAGTTGCCTCATCTGTAAAATGGGGATGAAGACTGTGAGCCCTCCATGGGACAACCTGATCACCTTGTAACTTCCCCAGCACTTAGAACAATGCTTTGCACATAGTAAGTCATTGAATGTCATTATTATAAATCCCCATTTTCCAGATGAGGTAACTGAGGCAGAGTAAAATGACTTGCCCTAGGTTACACAGCAGACAAGTGACAGCTAGGATTAGAACACATGACCTTCTGACTCCAAGGCCCGTGCTCTATCACTATACCATGCTGCTTCTCTCAATAATCACTGCAGTATTTATGTCCTTTCTATGTGTGAAGCACTGTCCTAAGCACTGGGGGGAGATAACAAGGGTACCAGGCGGGATTATCATCATTTTAAACTACTGCAAATCCTCCAAGATGAGCAGATAAACTGTTGCAGTTTCTTGCTGCATTATCCATCATTTCAGCTGTTTAACCTGTCACTTGCCAAACTAGTGACAAGAGGGTGGAGCCAGGGAAGAGGGAGTCTTTTAGACTGTGAGCCCACTGTTGGGTACTGTCTCTCTATGTTGCCCATTTGTACTTCCCAAGCGCTTAGTACAGTGCTCTGCACACAGTAAGTGCTCAATAAATACGATTGATTGATTGAGGTGTGACATTCCAGTGAGCAAGACATTTGTCCTTCCTAGAGCAGCTGGTCTGTCTCGCCAGAGAAGTGCTGGCTCTGGAGGCAGGGGTTAGGGAGAAAATAACCCTGGGCAGGCACAGCCATTCCCGAGGAGCCAGCACAGGGCCACTGGTTGTTTCCTCTTCATCCCCCACAGGCACAGAAGGAGGGGATAGATTCACAGAGTGGGGGGACAGCTTGGGAAGCAGTATCAAAATGAAGAAGCAAGGCTAAAGTGTGGAGTGGTGATGGGGAAGCTTTGAGAAGTTCATGCCTGATATGAATGTATTTAGCACAGGCAAAACTTTTTACTCCACTCCATTAGTTACTTAAAATCATCTTTGGCCAGGAGAACTCTCACCTGTACTGAGCAAAGAAACAAAGCCAGAAGGTGAAACAAGCTGTAATAACCAAACAACTTAAAAGACAGAAATAGCTTATCTATTGTGCCGCTCTCCATTGGCCTGGATTTGGGTCTCTGATGGGGTAGTTAATAGGGCAGGGCTTCTTGGAGGTTGTTGTATTTTTGGAGAGTTTTGGAGTAGAAGGGAATGCTAAGCTTGGGAATAGTATGAGTTATAATAATAATAATGATATTTGAGTGCTTATTATGTGCAAAGCACTGTTCTAAGCGCTGGGGAGGTTACAAGGTGATCAGGTTGTCCCATGGGGGGCTCACAGTTTTCATCCCCATTTTACAGATGAGGTAACTGAGGCCCAGAGAACTGAAATGACTCGCCCAAAGTCACACAGCTGACAGTTGGCGGATCTGGGATTTGAACCCATGACCTCTGACTCCAAAGCCCGGGCTCTTTCCACTGAGCCATGCTGCTTCCTGGGGGTGGGGGTGGGGGTGGGGGGGGGGGGGGGGGAGAGAGAGAGAGAGAGAGAGAGAGAGAGAGAGAGAGAGAGAGAGAGAGAGAGAGAGAGAGAGAGAGAGAGAGAGAGAGAGAGAGAGAGAGAGAGAGAGGAGAGACTGTTAGAAGGCAACCTTAAGAGCAAATAATTTGAGCTGGGAAGTATTGGATGAAGAGAACTAATTTGAAGTGGAGAACTTTGAAGCTACAGGTTTGTGCTTGAAGCAGAGAAAGATGGGTTATCCCTCTGGTTAGTGCTTTTTGTTGGTTACATGAGAATGAGTTAAGTGAGAGAGTCCCAGACACAGAAGACATTTCTCCAGGAAGTAATATAAAATGCTTAATGAGCCCCTGTGATCCAAAAAAAATTTGCCAAAATGATAAATGAGTATTAAAAGTAATTAACATTATTAACTTGCATGATGTAATAGGGATATAAATATGTACCCATAATACAAGATAATGAATTTAAATTGCTAAATGTTTACATGCACCTATGGTAAGACATAATATTCTCCCTGTCGACTCCACCAAGTCAGAAACCTTTTTATCCATTACTTTGACACTTATCTGACACTTCTGCACATTGGCTTTTACTGCCATACGGCCACAGGGAAAATACATAATATTAATATACATGGAGAAGTTTCTTTTTGAGAGGGTCACTTCAATACCAAATAACGGCAATGTGTGAGGGTACACGGACCCCTTGGTGAGGCTGGTTGCCCAGCATATAGAAGGTGTGTACACTGCTCAACATATATGTATTGGAACACATTTGTGAAGTAAGAGAGCACTGTGACATACTGGCACTAAATTTCACCAGTTACTATGAAGAAATGCTAAAGGAAGAGAGTTGTAAGAGGGATGGCTGAATATGTATATTTGGTTAAATATATCTGTACAATTACAGCTTTCTTTCTGATGTATTCTAATATCTGTCAAAGTACCTATTGTGATTTTCTTTCTCTTGCTCATACTATCTGTAAATGATTTGACCAACGTTCCCTTCCATTAAATTTTAACCCCCTTGATTATGTTAAGGAATATGTGCCTTCTAGTCTACTCACCCAAGAGTTTAGCACAGTGCTCTGCACTCAATATACACCCAATAAAATGATTTGATCCTAGGTTTAAAAAAAGGTGGGGAGAGAGTGAGATGATGGACATGGGAAATAAAAATTACTAGGCAGTGTCACAATTTTCTCTACCTTGTTACCCATCTCTGTGGAATATTTATTTCATCAGATAATTCAGGTTGAACACAAACTCCTATTTGAAGGATAACTTCTCAACAAACTTTCCAGAATTCCAGTACGTGTTTACTAAAGGAGGTGAATGTCTTTATCTCAAACCATGGTGTGCAGCTGCTGAAAACTATATGGGAACAGGAAAAAGGCATTTAGAGACATAAGGGGTGGAGGAGCAGTTTGGGGCTGGACCCCAGCTCTTGCTGTAATCCTCAAAATCCCAATTCCAGTTCCTTTGTGCTCCAGAGTGGGCCTTAACCTACATTGAGAAATACCAGGCAAGTTCTATTGAGGTTGCAAAAAGGGGTGGAGGGAATCCCTGGCAATGAGTGAGTAGAGAAATGGGCGGATTGACCCAACGGAACTGGGAAGTCTCTTTTCATTCATTCAATCATATTTATTGAGCACTTACTGGGTGCACAGCTCTGTACTAAGCGCTTGGAAGAGTACACTACGAACATGAACAGATACATTCCCTGCCCATATTGAGCTTACAATCTAGAGTTGGGGAGGTGATAATAGTACTTAAGTGCTTGCTATGTGCCAAGCATTGTTCTAATAAGCCCTGGGGTAGATACAAGGTAATCAGGTTTATGGGGAAAGAGGGAAAACTAGGGAAAATGTATCATAAAACCGATATATGGAATAGAGTGAATGGCTATGATCTCAATAGTGGGCTCCTGGGGAACACTGTCCCCTCTTCGGGACAAAGAGGAGATAAAAGGGGTATAGCTTTCCTTTTTGCTCACATCCTTAGAACCAGAAGGGATTTCAAATGGTCTTTTGGTCCAGCATCCTGTCTCTGAATTGTTTGTTAGGCATGCCAGGTACTGTACTAAGCACTAGGATAGATACAAGCTAATCAGGTTGGACACAGTCCATGCCCCATATGGGGCTCACAATCTTAATCCCTATTTGACAGATGAGGGAACTGAGACACAAAGAAGTGAAGTGACTTTTCCAAGCCACACAGCAGACAAGTGGAAGAACCAGGATTGGAGGAGATTAGCCAAACCATCAGGCATACAGGGTTGTCTATTTTCTTTCTTTTTTTAAAAAAAAAAATACTCCCCAAGGTAGTTTGAATATGTTCTAATAATACCACTAACAACAACTGTGGTATTTAAGTGCTTACTGTGAGCCACTGTCCTAAATGCTGGGGTAAATGCAGGATCATCAGGTCCCACATGGGGTTCATATTGTGAGGAGTGAGAAGAGGTATTGAATCCCCATTTTTACAGATGAGGGAGGGAACTGAGGCCCAGAGAAGTCATGACTTTCCCAGGGTCACATGGCAGGTAAGTGGTGATGTTGGGATTAGAACCCAGATCTTCTTACTCCCACGTCTGTGCTCTTTCCACTAGGCCATGCTGATTCCCTAACATTGTACTGTGTAATAACCTTTATAATCAAGTGTTGGTCTTAGGTTTTAACCAAAAAATTATTTTTCTGCAGTGTAAGAACTCCCTGGTGGAAATGTTGGTTATGTGAACATGTACCTCATAGCATTTCTTTCATATAAATGTGTAACTCATTCCTAGCTTTTCTCCTTCAGGCTATGATCATTTTCTAGCCCTATAACCACTCACGCTTCTCTCTTTCCTGGTTCTTCACCTCACACCATAGTATTAACAACAGTGGACATTCCTTTCAAAAGAGGGTCTTATAAATGCAGAAAATAATTTCCTTCTTCCTTTTACATGCACCTTGCCTATTGAGGTTACCCAATATCATTTGTTCTTTGAACAGCCTCTTATTGGTACTACATATTCAGTTTATAGATGACCACTTCCTCCAAATCTGTCACTAGGTGCTTTTCCTAGCAATCTTTCCTCAGCCTTTATTTGCATGGCTTGCATTTTGCACTGTTTAGGAACCTATCATAGAACAAGGGCATTGTTGGTTATGTCACCCCCAGAGTATTTCAGGACAGGAGGAAGCAGCATCAATCTCAGTAGTATTTACTGAGCGCTGACTGTGCGCAGAGCACTGTGGGTTATAAAGGTACAACAGATTTGGTAGACATAGTCTATGCCCAAGAGGAGTTTATATTCTAGAAATCTAGGGGAAAGAGCTTAGGCCTTGGAGTCAAGAAACATGGGCTCTAATCCCAACTCTTCCAACTCTTCCACTTGTCTGCAGTGTGATTTTTTTTTTTTTTTTGACAAGTCATTGAATTTCCTTGTCTGTTTCCTCATCTATAAAATGGGGATTAAATACCTATGCCCCCTCCTCAATTAGATGCAAGGAACATGTCTACCAACTCTTTTATATTATATTATCCCAACCACTTAGTACAGTGCTCTACACACAGTAAGTGCTCAATAAATGATTGATTATAAGCCACATGTGCGACAGGGATGATTGGATTGTATTTACCCTAGTGTTTGGTACATTGCTTGCCATATAGTAAGCCCTTAAATGCCATCATTATTATTCACTGGACACCACTTGAGGCAACTGGAAAAGTGTTTCTAAATATTTGACAACTGGGTTTTTTTAGGAAACAGTGCCTTACCATCATGTTGACTAACTTCCCTACAACACTTAATCGATATTATAAATGTGTGTGTGTATATACATATATATATTTATATATTCTCTAGACTGTAAGCTCCTAGTGGGCAGGGAATATGCCTACCAACTCTATTGTATTGTACTATACCTATCACTTAGTAAAGTGTTCTATGCATAGTAAAAGCTCAATAATACCTCTTGTTAGAGTGGTTTTTATGATATTTAAGTGTTCAACTATGTTCCAGGCACTGTCCTAATTACTATGGTAGATACAAGCTAATCATGGTGGACACAGCCTATCTTCCATGTGGGGCTCAGTTTTAATCCTCATTTTACAGATGAGGAAACTGAGCCACAGAGAAGTTGTGACTCACCCAAGGTGACATAGCAGATGAGTGGTGGAGTCAGGATTAGAACCCAGGACCTTTGGACTCCCAGACCATGCTCTATTTACTGGAATACTCTGTGAAGAACATTTTGCTAGAACCTTAGGAGAGTATTATAGTGATGAGATCCAATCCCTACTGTCAAGGAGCTTACAGAAGCAGCGTAGCTTAGTGGAAAGAGCCCGGGCTTTGGAGTCAGAGGTCATGGGTTCGAATCCTGGCTCTGCCACTTGTCAGCTGGGTGGCTTTGGGCAAGTCACTTCACTTCTCTGGGCCTGTGACCTCATCTGTAAAATGGGGACTAAGACTGTGAGCCCCATGTGGAACAACCCGATAACCGTGTATCTACCCCCCTGCTTAGAACAGTGCTTTGCACATAGTAATTGCTTAACAAATACCATTATTATTATTATTATTATTATTATTACTACAGTGTAGTGGGGAAGACTGACATTACAATGTACTGCAGGTAACAGACAAAAAAGATTAAAGATATATACATGAGTGGAGAGTCGTGTGCCCAACTGTTTAGATGAAGCTGAAGTTGCAGAAAAAGAGGAATTGTGGTGGGGAGATGATTGATTGATTGATCAGGAAAGGTCTCCTATAGGAGATGTATTTTCAGAAGGGCTTTGAAGATAGAGCAACCAGCTGTGAAGGTGGGGGACTTCCATGCAGGAGGGAGAGGTGAGAATGAGTAGGTTAGCATAGAGAAGCAGTGTGGCTCAGTGGAAAGAGCACGGGCGTTGGAGTTTGAGGTCATGGGTTCAAATCCCCGATCCGCCAACTGTCAGCTGTGTGACTTTCGGCAAGTCACTTCACTTCTCTGGGCCTCAGTTACCTCATCTGTAAAATGGGAATGAAGACTGTGAGCCCCACGTGGGACAACCCGATCACCTTGTAACCTCCCCAGCGCTTAGAACAGTGCTGTGCACATAGTAAGTGCTTAATAAATGCCTTCATCATCATCAAGAAGAGCAAAGCATGAGAACTGGGGAAAAAGCTGATGGACTATCTTAAAACCAGTGATGAAGAGTTTCTGCCTGATGTAAGACGGATTGGGGTAAATGAGGCATAGAGATCTTCCTCCCTTCAAGGCCCTAATGAGAGCTGACCTCCTCCAGGAGGCCTTCCCAGACTGAGCCCCCTCCTTCCTCTCCCCCTCCTCACCCTCTCCATCCCCCCCCGCCTTACCTCCTTCCCCTCCCCACAGCACCTGTATATATGTATATATGTTTGTACATATTTATTACTTTATTTTATTTGTACATATTTATTCTATTTTATTTTGTTAATATGTTTTGTTCTGTTCTGTCTCCCCCTTCTAGACTGTGAGCCCACTGTTAGGTAGGGACCATCTCTATATTTTGCCAACTTGTACTTCCCAAGCGCTTAGAACAGTGCTCTGCACACAGTAAGCGCTCAATAAATACAATTGAATGAATGATAAATATGATTGAAGAGTGGGGTGTTGTACACAAAACAATGCTTTAGGAAAATGATCTGGGTAGTAGAGTGAACCATGGACTGGAGGAGGGAGAGACTGATGGCAAGGAGTAGTTCAGTACAATAAGTATTTGGCCAGCCAAGTAGCTTAATGGATGGATAGGAATGAGCAGATAATAAGAAGCATGGCCTAGTGGAAAAAGCATGGGCTTGGGACTCAGAGATCCTGGGTTCTAATCCCGGCTCTGTCCCGTACCTGCTCTGTGGCTTTGGGCAAGTCACTTAACTTCTCCGTGCCTCAGTTCCCTCATCTGCAAAATGAAAATCCAATGCCTGTTTCCCCTCCTACTTAGAATGTGAGCCTCATGTGGGACCTGATTATCTTGTATCTAGCCCAGTGCTTAGTACAATACTTGGCACATAGCAAATGCTTAACAAATAACACTATTATTATTATAAAAAGAATCAAAATGATTTAGTGACTGATTATGGTGTTTGAAAGAGAGAGGAGTCAAGGAGAATGCAAGTTTCGAGTTTGAGAAGCAAGGATGATGGTGTTTAGTCAACTCTGATGGGGTATTAAGAGGTGGAGGAGAAGATTTGGATGGGAATATTAGGAGTTCAGTTCTGGATACGTTGAGCTTGAGGTGCCAGAGGCACTTCATGTAGAATTGCCCTGGAAGCAGGACAGTGAGGCAAGATGAGCAGAGGAAGAGAGAGGTTGAGGTTAGTTAAGTAGATTTTTGGTAGTCATCTGCATAGAAGTGATAGTTGAAGGTGTGACAGTGGATGAGCTGCTTTAGGGATTGTGTGTAGATTAAGGATAGAAGTGGATTCAGGACAAAATCTTGAGGGTCAACTATAGTTGGGATTGGGAAGCAGTGGAAAAGCCTAAAGATTCATTCATTTAATCGTATTGAGGGATTACTGTGTGCAGAGCATTGTACTAAGTGTCTAGAAAATACAGCACAGCAATATAGAGATATTTCCTGCCCACAGTGGGCTCACAGTTTGGGGGTGGGGGGGCATGGAGGGGAACAGGCATCAATATAAATAGAATTATAGATATATACATAAGTACTATGAGGCAGGGAGTGGGGGAAGAGCAAAGGGAGTGAGTCATGGTGATGTAGAAGGGAGTGGGAGCTAAGGAAAAGGGGGGCTTAGTTTTGGAAGGCCTCTTGGAGGAGGTGTGCCTTCAGTAGGGCTCTGAATGGGGCAAGAGTGATTGGCAGACTTGAGGAGGGAGGGTGTTCCAGGTCAGAGTTAGGATGTGGGCCAGGGGACTGGGGCGCAACAGGCAAGATATTGGCAGGCAGCAAGTGAGAAGGTTAGCGCCAGAGGAGTGGAGTGTGCAAGCAGGGATGTAGAAGGAGAGAAGGGAAGTGATGTAGAAGGGGGCAAGGGGATAGAGAATTTTAAAGGCCAGTAGTAAGGTGTTTTTGTTTGATTTAGTGGTGGATGGGCAATCATTGAAGATTTTTGAGGAGGGGAGTGATATGCCCTGAACATTTCTGTAGAAAGATAATCTGGGCAGTGGAGTGAAGTATGGTCTGAACTGGGGAGAGGCAGGTTGGGAGGTCAGAAAGGAGGCTGATGTAGTAATGTAGGCAGGATAGGATGAGTGTACTAAAGTGGCAGTGGTTTGGATGGAGAGGAAAGGGCAGATCTTGGCGATGTTGTGAAGGTGAGACCGACAGAATTTGGTGAGGGATTGGATATGTGGGTTAAATGAGAGTGGAGTCAAGGTTGACACCAATGTTACGGGCTTGTGAGACTGGAAGGATGGTTGTGCTGTCCGTAATGATGGGAAAGATTAGGAGAAGACAGGGTTTGAGAGGGAAGATAAGGAGCTCTGTCTTGGACATGTTGAGTTTGAGGTAGCAGGAGGACATCCAAGTAGAGATCTCCTGAAGGCAGGAGGAGATGTGAGCCTGGAGGGAGTGAGAACAGGGGAGGAGATGTAGATTTGGGTGTCACCAGCATAGAGATGGTAGTTGAAGCCATGGGAGTGAATGAGTTATCCAAGGGAGTGAGTGTAGATGTAGAAGGGGACCAAGAACTGAACCTTGTGGGACCCCTACCATTAGGGGATGAGGGGAAGGAGGAGCTCGTGAAGGACACTAAGAATGGTCAGAGAGATAAGAGGAGAACCAGGAGAGGATGGAGTCAGTGAAGCCAAGGTAGGATAATGTATCGAGGAGAAGCGAATGGTCCACAGTGTCAAAGGCAGCTGAGAAGTCGAAGAGGACTAGGATGGAGTGGGTGCCATTGAATTTGGCAAGAGGGAGTGCAAGAGAGTATGCTACATAAGAATAGGCAAAGAAATGAGGAACTAGCTAAAATTCATTCAATCATATTTATTGAGCGCTTACTGTGTGCAGAGCACTGTACTAAGCACTTGGGAAGTACAAGTTGGCAACATATAGAGATGGTCCCTACCCAACAGTGGGCTCACAGTCTACAATGACCTTGGGAAGAAAACAATGATTCTTCTACCTATTGGGCACCAATTTAATCAGCGCAAAACTTAGTTCTGCCAGATTTGTTTTCAGTACATGTTTTGGACAGTGCAATGGCAAAATAATTAGGGAATGTTCTGGATATAGCAGGACCTGGCTTTGGAAGAAATAGTTGTACAGTTGCATGAGGCACTGAATATTGGGTAAGTACTAAAATGTGTATGCTCAGGGACATTCTGAAGAGGGTGTCCCTACAGAGTTGCTATGGGTCAGAAATGACTCAACGGCATTTGAAGACTAAAATGGGAGTTTTCCATGATATGGGGTTCTTCAGAACCAGAGCCTCCACATTATAATCAATCATATTTATTGAGCGCTTACTGTGTACAGAGCACTGTACTAAGCGCTTGAAGTACAAGTTGGCAACATATAGAGACAGTCCCTACCCAACAGTGGGCTCACAGTCCAGAACGGGGAGACAGAGAACAAAACCAAACATATTAACAAAATAAAATAAATAGAATAGATATATACAAGTAAAATGAATAGAGTATTAAATATGTACATACATATATACAGGTGCTGTGGGGAAGGGAAGGAGGTAAGATGATGATGATGATGATGATGATGGCATTTGTTAAGCGCTTACTATGTGCAAAGCACTGTTCTAAGCGCTGGGGGTATACAATGTGATCAAGTTGTCCCACGTGGGGCTCACAGTCTTAATCCCCATTTCTACAGATGAGGTAACTGAGGCTCAGAGAAGTTAAGTGACTTGCCCAAAGTCACACAGCAGACTTGTGGTGGAGCCGGGATTCGAACCCATGACCTCTGACTCCAAAGCCCGTGCTCTTTCCACTGAGCCACGCTGCTTCTGGGGATTGAGAGAGGGGCAAAGGGGAGAGGAAGGAGGGGGCTCAGTCTGGAAAGGCCTCCTGGAGGAGGTGAGCTCTCAGTAGGGCCTTGAAGGGAGGAAGAGAGCTAGCTTGGCGGATGTGCAGAGGGAGGGCATTCCAGGCCCGGGGGATGATGTGGGCTGGGGATCGACGGCGGGACAGGCGAGAACGAGTCACGGTGAAGAGATTAGTGGTGGAGGGTGCGGGCTGGGCTGGAGAAGGAGAGAAGGGAGGTGAGGTAGGAGGGGGCGAGGTGATGGACAGCCTTGAAGCCGAGGGTGAGGAGTTTCTGCCTGATGCACAGATTGATTGGTAGCCACTGGAGATTTTTGAGGAGGGGAATAACATGCCCAGAGAGTTTCTGGACAAAGACAATCTGGGCAGCAGCATGAAGTATGGATTGAAGTGGGGAGAGACACGAGGATGGGAGATCAGAGAGAAGGCTGATGCAGTAGTCCAGACGGGATAGGATGAGAGCTTGAATGAGCAGGGTAGCAGTTTGGATGAAGAGGAAAGGGCGGATCTTGGCAATGTTGCGGAGCTGAGGCCGGCAGGTTTTGGTGACGGCTTGGATGTGAGGGGTGAATGAGAGAGCAGAGTCGAGGATGACACCAAGTTTGCGGGCTTGTGAGACAGGAAGGATGGTAGTGCTGTCAACAGTGATGGGAGAGGGCAGGGTTTGGGAGGGAAGACAAGGAGTTCGGTCTTGGACATGTTGAGTTTTAGGTGGTGGGCAGACATCCAGATGGAGAGGTCCTGAAGGCAGGAGGAGATGTGAGCCTGGAGGGAGCGGGAGAGAGCAGGGGCAGAGATGTAGATTTGGGTGTCATCAGCGTAGAGATGATAGTTGAAGCCGTGGGAGTGAATGAGGTCACCAAAGGAGTGAGTGTAGATGGAGAATGGAAGGGGACCAAGAACTGAACCTTGGGGAACCCCCACAGTAAGGGGATGGGAGGGGGAAGAGGAGCCTGCAAAAGAGACTGAGAATGAATGACTGGAGAGATGAGGAGAACCAGGAGAGGACGGAGTCTGTGAAGCCAAGGTCGGATAGTGTGTTGAGGAGAAGGGGGTGGTCCACAGTGGCGAAGACAGCTGAGAGGTGGAGGAGGATTAGGATAGAGTATGAGCCATTGGATTTGGCAAGCAGGAGGTCATTGGTGACCTTTGAGAGGGCAGTTTCCATGGAATGTATGGGACGGAAGCCAGACTGGAGGGGGTCGAGGAGAGAGTTGGTGTTGAGGAATTCAAGGCAGCATTTGTAGACAACTCGTTCAAGGAGTTTGGAAAGGAATGGTAGGAGGGATATGGGGCGATAACTAGAAAGTGAGGTGCGGTCAAGAGAGGGTTTTTTTTAGGATGGGAGAGACATGGGCATGTTTGAAGGCAGAGGGGAAGGAATCAGTGGAGAGTGATCGGTTGAAGATGGAAGTTAAGGAGGGGAGAAGGGATGGAGTGACAGATTTCATGAGATGAGAGGGAATGGGGACTTTTAGACTGTGAGCCCACTGTTAGGTAGGGACTGTGTCTATATGTTGCCAATTTGTACTTCCCAAGCGCTTAGTACAGTGCTCTGCACACAGTAAGCACTCAATAAATACGACTGATGATGATGAATGGGGTCTGAAGCACAGGTGGCCAGAGTAGCACTTGAGAGGAGGGAGGAGAGCTCCTTTGAGGATACTGCTGGGAAGGATGGGAGAGTAGCAGAGAGTGTTGAGAGCCGGGGGGTTGGAGAAGCGGGCGGAGTGACTTTGTGGAGGTTGGACCTGATGGATTTAATTTTGTTAATGAAGTAGGAGGCCAGATTGTTGGGGGTGAGGGAAGGAGGAGGGGGAGGAACTGGGGGCTTGAGAAGGGAGTTGAATGTATGGAAGAGCTGACAGGGTGATGGGCATGGGTGTCAATAAGGGAGGAGAAATAGTTTTGTCTGGCAGAGGAGAGGGCTGAGTTAAGGCAAGAAAGGATAAACTTGAAGTGAATGAGGTTTGCATGGTGTTTAGACTTTCGCCAGCAGCGTTCTGCAGCTCGAGCATAAGAGCGAAGGAGGCAGACAGTGGCAGTGATCCAGGGCTGTGGGTTAGTGGTACGAGAGCAGCGAAGGGAAAGGGGAGCGAGTGAGTCTAGCTGAGTAGAAAGGGTAGAGTTGAGAGCAGTAATCTGATCATCAAGACTGGGTAGAGAGGAGAGGGAGGTGAGTGGGGTGTGAGGCACTCAGAAAGATGGATGGGGTCAAGAGAGTGGAGATCTCTGTGAGGGAGTAATACGGATTTACAGGAGAAAGGAGTGTGAGTGAGGAGGCAGGTGAGAAGATTATGATCAGAGAGAGGGATTTCAAAGTTGGTGAGGGTGGACACAGTGCAGCGGTAGGAGATGAGGTTGAGGGTATGACCAAGTTGGTGAGTGGGTGAGGTGGGGTGGAGCAAGAGTTTGGCAGATTGGAGGTTGGAGAACTGATTGTGTGTACCGGATTTTTATGAGGTCTTTTAAGATGTAAAAAAAACCTAGAACACAGACAATCAGCAATATTTTATACTGAACTCTGCATAGTTCTTCTCTAGACTGTGAGCTCCTTATGGATAGGGAACATGTTTACCAACTCTGCTGTATTGAATTCTTCCAGGTTCTCAGTAGTCTACTCTGCACATAGTGTTTGATAAATACCACTGTGATTCATAAGGGTAAGAACTGAAGATTGAAAGGCAAAATGTGTATATAAACATTTGGAAGTATATATACTCAAGGGAAGAAAGATGTGAATACAGTGCAAGAGTGAGAAACTTTCAGCATATTTGAGTCTCCTGCCTTCTGTGATTTTTGTCTTTTTAAAATGATTCAAGATACTGAAGTGCATCATGAGGGAGAATATGAAAAACAGAACTGGCTACTTGGATGGGGACTGAAAGGGATAGGTTTGTCCATGGAAAACATTTAGATGGTAAAGTGGAAGAAAAATCAAGGATGTGGTAAAATAACAAGTGGTAGCAAGTGAGTGAATGGGAGAGCATAAGATTTATAGAACATTATATTGCCTTAGGGACTTGCAGGCAAGGAAGAGAAATTTAAATTTGAAGAAAGTTATGAAATGATAATGAAGGAGAAGACAAGTAGGGGGATATAGCAGCACATTGGGGAAGATTATTTCAGCTAATTATTGGAATATATTAAAGTGGGGAGGTCAAAGGAGGGAAAGTCAGGAGTGAGGCACTGTCACTGGGGGAAGATAGCTGAAACGATTTTTATCTCAGTATGGTAGTGTTCCCCAGAAATTATTAGTATTCTTGAGTACAGTATTTGATAGAAAAAAAGTCTTTGGTTCTTCATTAGACTTCTAAATACTCTGTCATTTGAAGTAAGCTTTAAGTCATTGATTTAAGTTTTTTTATTCATTGGCATTTTATTTTTATGACTATTTCCTCCATCCCAATATTTGTTTGCCTGTGTATATCTCTAGACTACAAGCTCATTGTGGGCAGGGGATATGTCTGCCAATTCTATATTGTACTCTCCCATGAGCAGTTCATTGGTTTGTACATAGGCACTTATTATATACCATTGATGTTGAACAGGTCCACTGTGTTTATGGCTCCATTAGATGTATGAAACAATGTGTGACTAAGTTAAAATGAAAAATTAAATATGGTTAGTATTTATGGACCCTTATAAAAGTTCATCTCTATACTCTAAACTCATTTTGGGCAGGGAACATGTCTGCTCTTTCTGTTGTATTGTAGTAATAATAATAATGATGGAATTTGTTAAGCGCTACGTGCAAAGCACTGTTCTAATTCTGGGGGGATACAAGGTGATCAGGTTGTCCCACGGGGGGCTCACAGTCTTAATCCTCATTTTACAGACGAGGTAACTGAGGCTCAGAGAAGTTAAGTGACTTGCCCCCAAGGTCACACAGCAGACATGTGGCAGAGCTGGGATTGTACTCTCTGAAGCACCTAGAACCACTTTTCACATAGTAAGCACTCAATAAATGATTTATTATAAAAAAAGTGCTTTTCAGAAGCTAATAGAACTTGGCAATTGTTAAACAGGTGGTATGTCAAGTGATATTTTAGGGACTGTACATATCACTTTTACAGGAAGATGATTACCAAATGCAACAGTATAAATGGAAGAGAAAAAAATTGCCTTGAGATTGACAATATGACTGTCCATATATTATTTATAAGACTATGCACAGTTTGACAGAAAGATGGGTTTCCCAAGTGCCCTCTCTTGGTGGTGTTGGGCAAAATTTCTTAATATCTATTTATATATTCATTCAATTGCATATATTTTCAATCCTCTTAAGTGGAGAAGGCAACTCTATTAGTCACAAAATCAATTATTTTCAGCATTGGAATTAAACACAGATACATGTGATTTGAGATACTGATGGGGCCGCTTGAATCCTGAATAAGGATTAAAAGTAATAGTAATAATGATAGTGACAGTAATAGTCTTGGCTCCTTTATCAGCCCACTGCAGAGGAAAAGAGGGGACAGGGATTTAGCACAATCTGTTTGCTAGCTGTACAAATGCCTCAGCAGTCATGACTGAACTAGGTTCCTAAACAAAGTGCTGAGTTGAATACAAGAAAATCAGGTTGGACACAGTCCCTGTTCAATATGAGGCTCACAGTCTTAATCCCCATTTTACAGATGAGGTAACTGAAGCACAGAGAAGTCAAGTGACTTGCCCAAGACCACACAGCAGACAAGTGGCAGAGGCGTGATTAGGATCCATAATCATCTGACTCCCATCCCTGTGCTTTATAATAATAATAAGGATGGTATTTGTTAAGCGCTATGAGCAAAATACTGTTGTAAGTGATGGGGAGGATACAAGGTGATCAGGTTGTCCCATGAGGGGCTCACAGTTTGATTCCCCATTTTACAAATGAGGTAACAGGCACAGAGAAGTTAGGTGACTTGCCCAAAGTCACACAGCTGACAGTTGGTGGATCTGGGATTTGAACCCATGACCTCTGACTCCAAAGCCCGTGCTCTTTCTATTGAGCCACGCTGCTTCTCCATGCTTCTTTATCCACTATACCATGTAGCATGGCTCAATGGAAAGAGCACGGGCTTGGGAGTCAGAGGTCATGGGTTCAAATCCCAGCTCCACCAGTTGTCAGCTGTGTGACCTTGGGCAAGTCACTTAACTTCTCTGTGCCTCAGTTACCTCATCTGTAAAATGGAGATTAAGACTGTGAGCCCCATGTGGGACAACCTGATCACCTTGTCTCCCTTTCCAGCGCTTAGAACAGTCCTTTGCACATAGTAAGTGCTTAACAAATACTATTATTATGATGCAGTGTTTATTGAACACTTTAGGTAGAACACTGAATTAAATCCTAGGGGAACATTTGGGGGTGTGAATTAAGCATAATTCCTGGCCCCTCACCATCTGAATTGGTCTCTCTCTTATAATGGCATTGTGGAATGCACTGTGCTAAGTGCTTGGAAAAGTACACAAGAAGCACATTTTCTGTTCAATGCCCTGACTATAAAGAGCTGCTTTTCTGTCTATACCAGCTATCTCTCTCCTCTCTGCTCCATCAGCCTCCCCCAACTACCTGCTTCTACATTACCCAACTAGTACTTCCACGCATCCCAAAGGAACAGATTTTCACCACAAAACATGCACTGCAATAATCATCAGACCTTCTTTGATTAACTCCTTTCCTGGTTTCCTCTCCCTTCTGTGTCATCTATGTTTTTGGAGCTATGATTTTTGGACACTTGATATTCACCCCACTCTCCTCCCCAAGGCACTTGTATACATATCTATAAATCATATATTATAAATCATTTTTATTAATGTCTGTCTCACCCTCTGGACTGTAAAGCTCATAGTGGGCAGGGAATGTGTCTCTTTACTGTTCTATTGTAATCTCCCAAGTGCTTAGTACAGTGCTCTGCACACAGTGAGTGCTCAAAAGAATTGCTGATAATGATAAAGCCTGGGAATTTTCAAGAGGGACAGTATAAAAAAATCAATTTATAAGGGTGATCCCTGATTAGTGGTGGTGGCAGTGTGTACACTCGCAGAAACACTGGAAAAACTAGTCAGTTGACTGTATTCACTGAGCAGTTTGTACAGAGCACTGTACTAAGCACTTGGGAGAGAACAATATAACAGACACATTCCCTGCCCATGATGGGCTTTACAGTCTAGAGGGGGAGATGGACATTAATATAAATAACTTATAATGTATGCATATCTGTCACAAGTACAAAGACTACTGCAAAGCTCTTTTTAGCATCAACCACCTGGTGTCAAATCTTTAAATGAATTCATAAAAAGATAAATCAGTACATGCACAAAGTAGTCAAATGCTCTCCTTCAGAACAGGCAGAGAAATGTTCTTTATGAAAATGCGTGAGCTCTGCTACCATAAAATGCATGAATGCATTAGGCATAATCATACAATTTTATCTTTTTTAATGATGTGGTTTTGTTCAGTTTGATTGGACGCTTCAATCTTTGGAAAAACTTGACAATGAGGAACCCAACTTGAGCATGGTTCGTCGGAGTCTTGTTCCATTTGCAGACAGCTGTTCATCAGTCCTGTCAGTTCTCTGCAGTGTTAGAGCAGCGCATGTGCTGAATTCTGGTTAGTCAAGAGGTTACTGCTGACTGTTCAGTTTGCTCTAATGAAAATCGACTATCTTTACATTTCACCTTTTTCATCAAGGGATCACAAGCCATGGTATAATCAGTACCTTTCAGTGCAAGTTCTTTGACTCATGGATAAGCCAAGGAGAAGACAGGTTAGTTGACTTGCCCAACGAATAATTCATCTGGTGTCAATGCCCTACAGTAAAGCATTTCTCTGCTAGAGAGTAATTTACACTGGTTTTCCTCTGGATCATTAACTAGAATCAGGTAGTAAACGATTTCTATGAAGCACTATGTGCTAAGCACTGAGGCAGATGAAAGATAATACAATCAGGAAATAGATACTATCCCTAAAATAAAATTATGCTAAGTACCAGGTCTGACCCATCACCATTGGGGTAAAACAGATGTTGGGTAGGACAAACTGTATTCAGCCTATTCACCCCTTGTTCTTGGTTTGACTGTATTCTTGACTTTTCAGGCTATCTACACAGTTCTGAATATCTTTTTTTCATGGTATTTAAGTGCTTACTATGTGTCAAACACCGTTCTAAGTGCTGGGGTAGATACAAGTTAATTAGGTTGGACACAGCCCCTGTCCCACCTGGGGCTCACAGTCTAAGTAGGAGGGAGAACAAGACAGGCACAAAGAAGTTAATGACTCGCTCAAGGTCACACAGCAAACAATTAGCAAAGATGGGATTAGAACCCAGGCCCTCTGACCCTGAGGCCCCTGCTCCTTCCACTAGGCCATACTTCTTCTCCATTCTTTACTAGTAGAGTTCATGTCTAGAAAGTGTCTTCTTCCTCTCAACACCTCTTTTATCAGCTTTCCCAAGAATTTCAGTTTGAATAAGGTTCAGGAAACTAATGCTACTATTTCCTCTATCCCAAATCTACTTCAATGTCTGTTTCCCCATCTAGACTGTTAGCTTCTTGTGAGCAGGGATCACATCTGCCCACTGTGTTGAATTATAATTTCCCAAGCATTTAGTCCAGTGCTCTGCACATGGTTAGCACTGAATGAATACCACTGCTCTATTGACTCTCTACCAGTTATATTATTGACAGCAGCTTCCGGTATCATGTCTCAGCAGGACTAGGATATGACCCACTGTCATATTCCAGGTAGTATACCTGTAGGTTTTTCTGCCTTTCAGGAGCCATCATCGAAAAAAAAATCTTTAAATTATGATAGGTTTAACTCAGCTATCTGGGAAGAAAGTGGTGTAACTACAGTGTATCTAGCATGTGGTATGCTGATAGCTAGCCAATAACCCACTTAGTGAAAAATAGTTACTTCTACTTAGGGTTTTGGACAACACATTTAATGGAGACTTAGGTTTTTTGCTTTTTTTCCCCAAAACAAGGTTTATACTGTTACAAGCTGTCAGTGGAGTTCCATTATAACACTATTCTATTCCACTATAATCTTTTTTACAGTACCAAGTGCAATTTCAGATTGTTGGGAAAGTACAATATCCTATGGATCAGCAACTTTGGTTTGAGCAGTAATCTGGATGTGCTATCATAAAACATAGAGCACTGTTTTCAATTTTATTGACTGAACTGATGAACTGAGGATTCTGATGTTCTTACTAAAAATCCTCTTTGTGAAAGAGCTGGAGAAAAACTAATAAATGAATCAATTTGCACATTTAGAAAAGAGTGAATATGCAGTGAGGTTAGTTAGCAGAAATCAATCCAACAATAGTATCAAACGCCTAATGTTCTATACAGTTCGATTATGTGAAGCAGCATGGCTTAGTGGAAAGAGCACAGGCTTGGGAGTCAGACTGGGATTAAGTCTGAGCCCCAAGTGGGACAACCTGATTACCTTGTATCTACCCCAGCATTTAAAACACTGCTTGGCCCATAGTAAGTCCTTAACAAATACCAGAATTATTATTATTATTACTGTGTCCAGAGCACTAATTAGTTGTTTAGGCGACTACAGTAGATTTAGTATTTAAAATTCCAGGCTTCAGGAAGCTGACAATCTAGCAGGAGAGACAGACACTAAAATGACTTGCAGGTAAGAAGGAAGGGGATATTTAGGCAAGTGCTTAAGTAATAGGAAGTTCTATGAAATTTTATGGACAGAGATCCACCTATTTGGGGGAATCTCTCAAAGATTTACCAGTTTTGAGGTCACTTATCTAAGTGACTAGTCCCTTTCTCAAGTGTTTGTATGACTTGACTTCAGGTTTTCTGGCAAAAGAGGTGGAAGGAAGAGGTAAATGGATCAAGGTCCTGTCCAAGTTATCATGGAAATTTGCCAGGAAGCAGAAAATATTTTCTGCTTTCCTTCCCACTCACTCATTACTTGCCTTCTTTCCCCAACCCTCCCCCTGGCCCCAGCAAGGGAAAAATGGTGAAGTTATGGAAATTTGTAGAGGAAAATAATGAGAAGCAATGTGGCTTAGTGGAAAGAACATGGATTTGGGAGTCAGAGGTCATGGGTTCTAATTCCCAGCTCTGCCACTTATCAGCTTTGTGACTTTGGGCAAGTCACTTCACTTTTCTGTGCTTCAGTTACCTCATCTGTAAAATGGGGAGTAGAACTGTGAGCCCCATGTGGGACAACCTGATTACCTTGTACCTCCCTCAGGGCTTAGAACAGTGCTTTGCACATAGTAAGTGCTTAACAAATATCATTATTATTTTTTTTTCTTATTTCCTTCAAATTTCTTTGCAATTCATAATTGAACTTCATAGGTATTTACATTCCTCCAGGCTTGTAACTCCTCTGCCCCTTCCACCCCAAACTCCAGGGCCTGCTTCCTTGTAGTTGGGAAAACTGAAAACAGATCATCCCAGAGTGCTCACCATACTCTGGGTTGAGAAGAAGCTTGGCTTAGTGGAAAGAGCCCGGGCTTGGGAGTCAGAGGTCATGGGTTCTAATCCCGCTCCCCCACAAGTCAGCTGTGTGGCTTTGGGCAAGTCATTTAACTTATGTCGTACAGTTTCCTCATCTATAAAATGGGGATTAAGACTGTGAACCCACATGGGACAAGCTGACTTGTCCCCCAGTGCTTAGAACAGTGCTTGGCACATAGCAAGTGCTTAATACATACCATTATTATCATGATTACTCACCATCCCAGGTTCAGGCTGGTCTTTCTGAGTGAGTGTGTCTCAGGTGAGACACCCTCTCTGTCACATTCAGGCTACCTCCCATACCCCCACGCCTCATCTCCCACCCTTTCTGTTTTTGCTACAAAAGAGAATAGGACCAACCGAGATAAAGTGGATGTTGAGTGTCTGCTGTACCCACTTTTCCATGTTTAAAATCAGAAGAGATTACATCATTGGCATGGGGGAGCTCAGCAGGAAGACTTACCCACCAATCTGATCCTGCCACGGAGAACTAACCAGAGGAAGAAGCAGGAAGGTAATAAACCAGTGTCTTAATGGGAACAATCCAAAGTTGCCTGGAAGCCTATCACTTGTTGTGGGAGTTGTAGGTTAGCAAGCTGCACACTTTTTGAGTATCCTAGGAAGGTATGTACAAAAGTGCTACAGATGGTTGCAAGTTTGTAAGTATGTGGTTGGCTCAAAGTGCAGGGGTGGTAAATGGGGAGAGAAGCAGGGGAGTAGAAAAAGTACCATTTTGGATTGCATAACTTACCTGCTTTGGGCATATTTTTGCAACCCCAAAACAGGAGAGGGGCTATTTAGCAGAAAACTTAAATCTAGTAATAGGCAGAGGAGGAGAATAAAAGAATGGAGGAGAAAAGGAAGGTAAGAGGGTACCTTGGAGAGTTAAAACCTCGCTTAGTAAAGTGCCTGGCACATAATAATAATAATGATGGTATTTGTTAAGTGCTTATTATGTGTAATGCACTGTTCTAAGCGCTGGGGGGGATACAAAGTGATCAGGTTGTCCCATGTGGGGCTCACAGTCTCAATCCCCGTTTTACAGATGAGGTAAATGAGGCACAGTGAAGTGACTTGCCCAAAGTCACCCAGCCGACAAGTGGCGGAGTTGGGATTAGAACCCATGACCTCTGACTCCTAAGCCCTTGCTCTTTCCACTAAGCCACGCTGAGCACTTAAATACCTCTATTATTGAATAGTAGTCAGCCAATCATATTTATTGAGCACTTGCTGTGTGCAGAATACTGTACTAAATGCTTAGGAGAATACAATATAACAAAGGCACAGTCCTTGCCCACAAGTGTCACATATGTGCTAATGAGTTAACTTCCTCCACTTCTTCTGTGTTATCCTAGTATCACAGTCCATGTGGAGTGGAGCCAGGACTAGTGTGTTAATTTGAGATTCCAGGGGTCACAAAGATTGAGATTGCATCAGTGGGAGACAGAGACACAAGCCAGTAAATTTCTTAACGAAGATTTTGTTAAAATTCAGATGTTCCGACTATTTGGCTCCCCAGTGCAAGCTAGCTGTTAGTTACTCTCACTAACAGGAGCTGTGCACTTACTTGAACGTCAGTAGATATCATGGTGTGGGGGTCCCCAGAACACCAGGCAAATATGTGGGTCCAAGCCAGCTGGAGAGTTTGTGTAACAACTGCCCCGAGCCTCCAGTGGGCTGCCCACTCTGCTCCATCCAGTCACCGACTGTAGATGTCCTCCATGTTGCCATTTGGATAGGCACAGCTCAGCCCACCCAAGATCCGTTGCCAGTTGTGCTCTACACACTTTCCAGGTGCCAACTTCTGACTGGGGTATGTTCTCTTCATGTGTGTCCAGGGAAGCTGTCCATGAGGGTGTCAGGAGTCCACCCTCTAGTCCAGGGGCCATGAGACAAAAGTGCTCACCTGCTATTTTGCACATGAGGATGTTTCATCTGTGATAAGCAGGACCTGGGTTGGGATTGCCCAACTCAGGGACCTCCTTCCCCGTGGTGTGGCTACCAGGCAACTGATTTCCCTAGCATAGGTCTTCTCTGCACACAGTAAGCGCTCAAATACAATTGAATGACTGCTGCAGGGAAGCTCATTTAGGCAATCAAATTGAGTTATGAACCATCTGGTCCTCCTACCTTGGCCATGGCTATCTTAATGAATTAACCCCCCTCACCTGATTTGTTTCCTGCTCACCCTCTCCTCCCCCAGTGTGTGGCTATCATTGCTTAAAATTATATTGTTCCAGTAGAGATGTTTCATTTTCTCTTAGTGAAGTGGGTCAACTGTGGACAGTAAACATGCCTACCATCTCTGTTGTACTCTCCCAAGAGCTTAGTATAGTGTTCTGCAAACAGTAAGTCCTCAGTAAATACCACGATTGATTGGAGACAATTATGCAAGTAAATGTGATAATCAGGGAAAGACTTCAGGAGAAATTTTTATTTCAGAAAGGTTTTGAAAATGGGGATTGTGGATTGCTGGGGGATTGTGGATTGCTGAGGTCTGGCGGATAGTGAGGGGAAGCAAAATCCAGGCAGATGGGAAGACTTAAGCAAGGAGTTGGATGCAGGAGAGGCAATAATGAGGCACAGTGAGGTTTGTTTGAGAGAAAAGAAGAATATGAGCTGGTGTTGAGTGGGAGAAGAGAGTTAATAATTACTGGGGGAAGGGACTAGTGAGTGTTTAAAACAATGGTCAGGAAATTCTACTTGAGGAGGAGTGGAATTTATTCAGTCCTATTTATTGAGCACTGTAAGTGCTTGGGAGAGTACAGTATAACAAACAGACATATTCCCTACCCACAATGAGTTTAGTCCAGAATAATAATAACTATGGTATTAAGTGCTTACTATGTGCCAAGCACTGTTCTAAGCACTGGGGTAGATATAAGGTAATCAGGTTGTCTCATGTGGGACTCCCTACTGTAGGCAACCATAAAACCATTTAGGGACTGGAAGGATGAGTGCAGGATAATGTCTAGGAAGTCTAATGAAGTTATGCATTGGAGAGGGTAGAGATGAGAGGGAGGAAAGTGAGCAAGGAGGCTGACTCACTAGTCAAGTTGGGATATGACATGTGCCTGGACTGGAGTGATAACCATTTGGATGGAGAAGGGGTGGATTCTTGAGGTAGAACAGAGGGAGGGAGTAGGGGTGATGGGGAGGGGAGGAGGAGCAGAATAAAAGGGGGGCTCAGTCTGGGAAGGCCTTCTGGAAGAGGTGAGCTCTCAGTAGGGCTTTGAAGGGGGGAAGAGAGCTCGTTTGGCAGATGTGAGGTGGGAGGGCTTTCCAGGCCAGAGGTAAGATGTGAGCTAGGTGTTGATGGCGGGACAGGCGAGATAATCTGGGCAGCAGAGTGAAGTATAGACTAATGTGGGGAGAGACAGGAGGTTAGGAGACTGGGGGATCAGAAAGGATACGTGCTGCGGTAGATACAAGGTAATCAGGTTGTTTCATGTGGGGCTCACAGTCTTAATTCCCATTTTACAGATGAGATGTGAGGCACAGAGAAGTTAAGTGGCTTACCCAAGGTCACGCAGCAGACAAGGGGCAGAGCCGGGATTAGAATTTACCTCCTCTGACTCCCAAGCCCACACTCTTTCCACTAAGCCATGCTGCTTGTTCCTCCCTGGGTAGAAAGGTTTGGAGGACATGAAAGTTCAAGAGCAAGGGTGGGAGGAAGTGAATAATGCAAGTGAAAAACCTAAAATATGATTTAGAAAAACTACTTTTCAGGTTTAATCTGACTACATCCAAATCCAAGAAAACGATCAAAGGTTTTGTTGTTCGGTTTCCTTTGTTCCCTAGAAGACACAAGTTTTTTCACTTCAAAGGGAGTACGGGTGTGTTGATACAGAGAAATGTATTTCAGATTTCCCTTATAGAATATCTTTCAGTTCATTCAAGATAAACCTGCTCACCTTTGGTGTTTATAGCGAGGCTGCAAAATAGAAGGATAAAAATATGCTGCCACTTATTCAGAATTTCACCTTTCACAAGAAATGTTGTCAGAATTTTGTCTTTATCCTTCAGGACTACTAGTTTACAAATTACAGTATCTCCAGCCAGCCATCCTTTATTAAGCTTCTTGGCAGGAAGCCTATAAGCCTTTTCAACATAGATCAGATCACTGTCTCAAGTTGCAAGACCTTGGAGAACCAATTTTCCAGGAAAATAATCAGGTCTCTCTCTCCCTCCTATCAGCAGGCCAAAACTTCTGACAGTAATGCTCTCATCACATTTTCATGAATTTCACTTTCTTTTGCCTGACTCTTCAGTTAACTACTAGATATTTTTTCACATACATAGTGCTATGTTTGCATCCATACACAAACAAACTTTCTTCATTGGGAAGGGCTATGTCAAGAAAATGCAGATACCTTTTGAAATCCTTTAAAATAGGTCCTATTCATTAAACTATCTTTTTCCAAGAATTGTTATGATTAATAATAATAATATATTTTTAAGGGCTTACAATGTGTCAAGCACTGGGATAGATTCAAGCTAATTAGGTCAGACAGAGTCTCTGACCCACATGGGGCTTTCAATCTATGAAGGAGCGAGAACAGGCACTGAATCCCCATTTCGCAGATTAGGAAATCAAAGTTCAGAGAAGTAAAGTGACTTGCCCAGGGTCACACAGCAGGCAACTGGCAGAACCAGGATAAGAACTGAGATCCTCTGATTCCCGGGCCTGTGCTCTGTCCACTTGCCATACTCTTTATGGATGGAATTAAACTTTCTACCCAGAAGACAGAGACGTACTTTGTGCCATTCCTGGAGGGGTGAACATTGTCTACAGGAGCTGAATCAATGCTTTTGATAATTAGGATTTTTAGCTACAGTGCTACTATTTAGTTGGATTGCTAGTCATTACCTAAATTGCTATCCAGACCATTGGTTTGAGGCATCAACCTGCACTCTCCACTCTAGTTATTCACTCTCATCTCACACTACACCCCAGCTCAGAAGCTTCACTCAAAGACAATTTACTCACTGTACCTCATTCTCATTTCTTAAGCTGCCAGCCTTTTACTCTTGGCCACGCTTCCACCTGGAACAGCATCCTGCCATCCAAAAGACCACTGCTCTCCGTATTTTCAAAGCCCTCGTTAAATCACACCACCTCAGGAGGACTTCCCTGGTTAATTAATTTGCCCCTCCTCTATCCTCTCTGATACCACTTCAGCATCTTCATCACCTAAGCATCAGCCTCCACCATAACCTCCCTGCCTCCAGACTCTCCTATATCCAGTTTATACTTCATTATAATGTCCAGATCATTTTTCTGAAAAATATCATTTAACACATGCCTGCCTCCCAGCCCTCAAAATCTCCAGTGGTTGCCCTTTCCTCTCTACATCAAATAGAAACTCCTTGTCATTGGCTTTAAAATAGTAAATCAATTTCTTCCTACCTATCCTTGCTCCTCTCCCATTAACAACCCAGCCTACTTACTGTGACTCAATCTCATCATCGATCCCTTACTCACAGCCTCACTCCTGCCTTTCTTCCCTTTCATAACCTATGGGCCACCACTCTCCCCAGATTCAAATCAATGAATTGTATTTACTGAGCACTTAATGTGTACAGAGCACTATACTAAGCACTTGGCAAAGTTTTAGAATACTGCTGATTTGGTAGACATAATCCCTATTCAACCCCTACCCAAAAGGAGCTTAGAGTCTAAAGACAGATATCAAAAAACAAGTTACAGATTGGGGAGCAAAGAGAGTATGAGGATATATATAAAAGTACTGTGGGGGTAGAGTGAATATCAGGTCCTTGATAGCACAGATCCAAGTGCATAGGTGATGCAGAAGGAAGAGAGATGAAGAATTAGTCAGGGAAGGCGTCTTGGAGGAGATGTGATTTTAGGAGGGCTTTGAAAGTGCAGAGAGTTGTAATCTGTCAGCTATGAAGGGGAAGGACATGGGCTAGGGGTTGGCAGAAGGAAAAATGAGGCTGAGATACAGAGCGCAGGTTGACAGGAGTGAAGTATGTGGATTAAGTTGTAGTGGGAAGTCAGTAAGGTAGGAGAGTGAGAGCTGATTGTGTGCATTGAAGCTGATGATAAAGAGTTTGATGCATATTGGAAGGATAATCACTGGAGGTTTTTGAGGAGTGAGGAGATATGGGCTAAATGTTTTTCAAGAAAAATGATGCAGGCAGCAGAGTGGAGTATGGACTTGAGGCAGGGAGATTAGTGAACTAGACTGGTATAGTAGTGAAGGTGGGATATAGATTAGTGCTTGGGTCAGCATAGTAGCAGTTTAGATGCAGAGGAAAGGATGGATTCTAGGGATGTTGTGAAGGTAGAGGCACAGGATTTGTTATCATTATTATACTTAAGTGCTTATTATATGCTAAACTGGAGTAGATACATGTTAATCAGGTCAGAAACTTCCTTGTCTCGCATGAGGTAACTCTGTAAATAGATGCAAGAAGGTTTTCCTTCAATCATATATTGAGCACTTACTATGTGCAGAGTACCGTACTGAGCCCTTGAAAAATACAATTCAGCAACAGAGTCAATCCCGGCTCACAGTGGGCTTACAGTGTAGCTGAATCCCTATTTTATGTCACAAACTAAGGCACAAAGAAGTTAACTTGTCTGTCACAGAGCAGGCAGCTGGCAGAGCCAGGATACGAACCCAGGTCCTATGACTCCCAGTCTTGTACTCTTTCCACTAGGCAACTCTGCTCCTCATTGAAAATGAGTTGAATGAGAGAGATGAGTTGAGGACGATGGCTCCATCCCCACCCGACTTGATCTGGAGCTGGGTAGCAAGGAGAGCTCAGCCTGGGGGTGACAGTGGCCCTGTGCAATCTGGAAGTATGGTCATCATCATCATCATCAATCGTATTTATTGAGCGCTTACTGTGTGCAGAGCATCCAGGCAACTGGACCAGTGCTCAGCCCTGCAGAGACCCTGGCTCTGACCCTGTGCAGTTTGGAGACAGGTGGAGGCTCAACCCAAACACCTTAGTTCGGCCCACCCTTTCAAGCCATAGATCCAGGCCACCTGGTTGTAGTGAGCCCAAGATGGGTGCTGCCCATCTACAAGGAGCAGCGGGCTCTGATGAAAACAAACAATGACAGGCTGTGGGAGTAGATTGCAAACCCCATGATGGCCATGAAGGATTTCCACTGGTAGATTTATCTTGGGGAAAATGGACTATGTTGGCTAAAAGTGACTCAGTTTGGGAGATGTAAATGAACCAAGGGATGAAAGCCCAGATTGCTAAGCAATACTTATAATAATAATGATAATGATTGCGTTTATTAAGCGCTTACTATCTGAAAATCACTGTTAATAATAATAATAATAATGGCATTTGTTAAGCACTTACTATGTGCAGAGCACTGTTCTAAGCACTGTGGGGGGATACAAGGTGATCAAGTTGTCCCACGTGGGGCTCACAGTCTTAATCCCCATTTTACAGGTGAGGTAACTGAGGCACAGAGAAGTGACTTGCCCCAAGTCACACAGCTGATAATTGGCGGAGCTGGGATTTGAATCCATGACCTCTGATTCCAAGGCCCAAGCGCTTTCCACTGAGCCATGCTGCTTCTCAGCGTGGAAGACTGGAGAACAGATGGGAGGACTCCCCAAGAGAGAATGGGACTTAAAGGTGTTTGACCTGGAACAGCTGGTGTTTGAGTCTTTTCTGGGAGTCATAGCAGGGATGTTAATGCGAAGTTCTTAATCAATCAATAGTATGCATTGCACACTTCCTGCATGAATGACACTACTCTAAGTGCTTGGGAGAATATTATACAATATAGATGGTATATACAATCCCTGCCTTCAAAGTGCTTACAGTCTATTTGAATTCCAATCCACCAAGATAATGGGCTTGTGGTACAGGGAAGATAGTGGTGTGATCTACAGTGATGGGAAAGAGAGGGAGAAGACAGGGTTTGGGTGGGAAAATGAGGAGTTCTATTTGGACAATGTTAAGTTTGAGGTATCGATGGGATATCCAAATAGAGATGTCCTGAAGGCAGGAGGAATTGTGAAACTGTAGAGAACAAGACAGGTCCCAGCAGAAGAGGCAGATTTGGGAATTAACCATGTAGAGGTTGTAGTTGGATTTGCTCCTTTTATTCACCCCTCCCTTAGCCCCACAGCACTAATGTACATGTCTGTAATTCACGTATTCATATTAATGTCTGTCTGTCCCTCTAGACTGTGAGCTCACTGTGGTCAGAGAATGTGTCTATCAACTGCTATATTGTACTCTCTCAAACAAAAGTGCTCAGTAAATACCACCGATTTAGTAGTAGAAACCGAGGGAGCAGATGAGTTATTCAAGGGAGTGGGTGAAGATAAGAGCATTAAAGGGGACCCAGAACTGAACCATAAGGAACTCCCATAGTTTGACAGTGGGAGGCAGAGGAGATGCCTGCAAAAGAGACTGAGAAGGAACAGCGAGAAAGATTGGAGGAACACCTTAAGAGGACAGTGTCAGTGAAGTCAAATATCAATATGTTGTTTGTTTTTTTTTAATGGCATTTATTAAGCGCTTACTATGTGTAGAGCACCGTTCTAAGCGCTGGGGAATTTACAAGGTGATCAGGTTGTCCCATGTGGGGCTCACAGTCTTCATCCCCATTTTACAGATGAGGTAACTGAGGCCCAGAGAAGTGAAGTGACTTGCCCAAAGTCACAAAGCTGACGAGTGGTGGAGCTGGGATTTGAACCCATGACCTCTGACTCCAAAGCCCGGGCTCTTTCCACTGAGCCATGCTGCTTCTCAGGAGAAGGAGGTGGTCCACAGTGTTGAAAGCAGATAAGAAGTTAAAAAAGATTAGGATAGATTAGGGTGCAGTAGAAGTCATTGGATTTGGCAAGAAGGAGATCATTGATAACCTTAGAGAGGGGGATTTCTGTAAAGTGAATAATAATAATAATAATGATGGCATCTGTTAAGCACTTACTATGTGCCAGACACTGTACTAAACATGAGTGGAAGCCAGATTGAAGGGCATCAAGGAGGGAACTGGAGGAAAGCAAGTGGAAGCAGTGAGTGTAGATACTCCCTTGGAGAGGTCATTCAACCCCTTGGCTTTAACTATCATCTCTACATAGATTAGGGAATCATCTATATCTCCACCCCGACCTTTCTCTTTTGCAGTCCTGAATATCTTCCTGCATTCAGGACCTCTCTACTGGGATGTCCCTCTGACACATCAAGCTTGACATGTCGAAAGCAGAACTCCTTATCTTCCCACTCAAACCCTGTCCTCTCCCTCCCTGACATTCCTAGATAACACCAGCCTCCTCCCTGTTTCAACAGCCCATACAGTCGACATTGTCCTTGATTCATTTTCACTTAACTGCTCTTTCCTCTGTGTCACCTATCCAGTCAGATCTTTTCCCTTTAAGAACTTCATATTCCCCAGATGCTCAGCCCCACAGCACTTGTATAAATAGCCTTGTTTGTCCCATTTCCCCTATTTGTAATTTATTTTAATGCCTGTCTCCCTCTCTAGACTGTAAGCTTCTTGTGGGAAAGGATCATGTCTACCAACTGTATTGTATTTTCCCAAGTGTGTAATGCAGTGCTCTGCTCACAGTAAATAATCAAATATATTATTGAGTGATTATCTGGACTGACCCAAGTTCCCTGGACGCTGAGCGTGCCCACTCCTATCCTCACCCATTTCTGGGATCTTAGGGGAGCTTGGGACTGTGGGGGTGCTCCTGAAGTGGGGTCCAGGGCCCTGCTTGATAGTGCCACCAGCCTGGCTAAGGTGGACGAACGGTGCTGCCTTCCCTACTGAGCAAGGTGTCAATATCTCTGCCACTGCCTAGGTATCACATATGGAGATATAACTACACCCTATTACTTCCTCTCATCCATACACACTTTACTGTTTGTCTATCCTGCCGGGGTTTTTTTGGGGTTTTTTTTTTTTTTAGCTCCTTGAGCGCAGGAATCAGGCCTACTAATTCACTAGTGCTCTCCCAAGTGCTTAGTTCAGTGCAGTGCTCTCTACAGCACTTTTAAGTGCTTAAGCATGGCTCAGTGGAAAGAGCATGGGCTTTGGAGTCGGTGGTCATGGGTTCAAGTTCCGGCTCCGCCATTGTCAGCTGTGTGACTTTGGGCAAGTCATTTAACTTCTCTGTGCCTGTTACCTCATTTGTAAATGGGAATTGACTGCTAGTCTGCCGTGGGACAACCTGATCATCTTGTAGCTTCCCCAGCGCTTAGAACAGTGCTTGCACATAGTAAGCACTTAACAAATGCCATCATTATTAGAAGCAGTGTGGCTCAGTGGAAAGAACATGGGCTTTGGAGTCAGAGGGCATGGGTTCAAATCCCCACTCCACTAACAGTCAGCTGTGTAACTTTGGGCAATTCACTTAACTTCTCTGTGCCTGTTACCTCATCTGTAAAATGGGGATTTAAACTGTGAGCCCCCCCATGGGACAATCTGTTCATCTTGTAACCTCCCAGCACTAGAACAGTGCTTTGCACATAGTAAGCACTTAATAAATACCATTATTACAGAGTCTTGTCTTATAAAGTTGAGCTGTCTCTGACTCATAGCGACACTATGGACACATCTCTCCCAGAACACCGTGACTCCATCTGCGATCATTCTGGGAGTATACCCATAGCGTTTTCTTCGTAAAAATACAGAAGTAGTTTACCACTGCCTCCTTCCACACAGTAAAGTCTCTGCCCTTGACTCTCTCCCACACCGCTGCTGCCCAGAAAAGGGAAGTTTTAACTTGTAGCAGGTTGCCTTCCACTTGATAGTCCCTGCCCAAGCTGGGAATGGAATGGGTATTCATTCATTCAATCGTATTTATTGAGTGCTTACTGTGTGCAGGGCATTGTACTAGGCGCTTGGGAAGTACAGGCCGGCAACATGTAGAGACGGTCCCTACTCAACAACGGGCTCACAGTCTAGAAGGGGGAGACAGGCAGACAGACAAACAGAGGGTATGCCTCTGCTTGACTTTTGTTCCTATAGTCAAGACTGGTAGAGTACTGGAAACTCTCCAGGTGTGACCCTGAGAGGGGTCTCTACAGAGTAGGGGTTCAAAAAGTGTTTCTGATGGATTTGCTGAGCTGTTTCCTAAAGTACATGTCACTCCCATACGTTGGAGCAACCACTGATTCAACTAAAAACCATCCAAACCTGCTTTAATTACCCTCTTAGATGTACTGGGAACGCTTCGAGACCTGAAGATCAACAGATGAAGCATTGTTGGAAGATTAGAATGAGATTTAAAGCCAGTGGGGAAAAATTTCATTTCAAATAAAAATGTAAACCCCAGAATGCACTTAGTAATTCTCGTTTTGAGGCCTTCCTATAATTGGATATTTAAACTTCACAAATATTGCACTATTCATAGTTCATGTGTTCTCGCATAAGCGTAAAAGTGACTTAGCACCTCAAAGGACAAGTTATCAGAACTACAGAAAAAAATTGTTCCTTTTATTTGCAGTGCTACCAGCTTTTGATTATCTATGGGAATTGAGGACAGATGTACTGGGTATAATTTAGCCCAACAGAATTAACACTAAAACATTTTTTAGCATCAGATTCGACTTCTTTCATTAGGACCCTTAACAGGAGTGTGGCGGATGGTTTGATTCCCATGAGGTATCTATGAGGGTAACTTATTTTGCTGCACTGAGAACTTCAGAAGTTACCCCCAAGACCTCAATTCTCCATCTCCCTCCTACTATTCCTCTCCAAACTCCTTGAGCAAGTTGTCTACACCCTCTGTCTCAAATTTCTGTGCTCCAATTCTCTCCTTGTCCCACTCCAATCTGGCTTCCATCCCCTTGACTCCACAGAAACCACCCCCTCAAAGGTCACCAATGATCTCCTTCTAGCCAAGTCCAATGGCCTCCTAATCCTTCTTGTCCTCTCAGCTGCCTTCGACACTGTGGACCACACCCTTCTCCTGAAACTTTATCCAACCTTGGTTTCACTGACTTTGTCCTCTCCTGGTTCTCCTCTTGTGTCTCTGGCCATTCATTCTCAGTCTCCTTCGAGGGTTCCTCCTCCTGCCTCCCACTCCCTAACTGTGGGGGTCCCTCAAAGTTCAGTTCTGGGTCCCCTTCTAGTCTCTATCCACAGCCTCTCCTTTGGAGAACTCATTCGCTCCAATGACTTCAACTACCACCTCTAAGGATGGTATCAAAATCTACATCTCCAGCCCTGATCTCTCTCCGTCTCTGCAGTCTCACATTTCCTCTTGCCTTCAAGATATCTCTACTTGGATGTCTGCTGTGCCACGTGTCTGCTGTGTGACCTTGGGCAAGTCATTTCACTTCTCTGGGCCTCAGTCACCTCAACTGTAAAATGGGGATTGAGACTGTGAGCCCCTTATAGGACAGGGACTGTGTCCAACTTCATTTACTTGTATCCACTTCATCACGTAGTACAGTAAGCACAAAGTAAACACCTAATAAATATGAAAATTGTTCTCCCATCACTTCACTCTTTACATGTCCAAAACAGAGTTCTTTATCTTCCCACCCATCACTATAGATGGCATCACCAACCTTTCTCTTTTACAAGCCTGTAAACTTGGTGTTATCCTTTACTCTTTTTTCTCTCTCAACCCACATATTCACTCACTAAATACTGTCAGTGCCACCTTCACAATATTGCTAAAATTTTCCCTTTCCTCTCCATCCAAACTGCTATCATGTTAATACACTCATCCTATCCCACCTAGATTATTGCATCCACCTCCTTACTGACTCCCAGCCTCCTGCCTCTTCCCACTCCAGTCCATACATCACCCTGCTGCCCAGATCATTGTTCTACAAAAAAATGTTCAGGACCTGTCACCCAACTCCTCAAACTCCAGGGGTTGCCCATCCACCTCCACATCAAACAAAACCTTCTCTGCATTGGCCTTGAAGAACTAGATCACCTTGCCACGTCCTACCTCATTTCACTCCTCTCCTACTACAACCCAGCCTGCACACTTCATTCCTTTAATGCTAACCTTCTCACTGTGCCTAAACCTCACCTACCTTTGAGATGCCCATGTCCCGTCTCTGGCCTGAAATGCCTTCCCTCCTCAAATCTGACAGACCTTTACTGTACCTACCTTCAAAGCCTTATTGTGAAGGCACATCTCCAAGAGGCCTTCCTTGTCTACCCCACCTTTCCTCTTCTCCCACTCCCTTCTGTATCACTCTGATTTGCTCTCTTTGCTCCCGCCCCCCCCAGCCCCACAGCACATATGTACATATCTGTAATTCATTTATGTTAATGTCTGACTCCTCCTTTCTATACTATAAGCTCATGGACAGGGAATGTGTCTATTTACTGTTGTTCTCTCCCAAGTGCTTAGTACAGTGGTCTGCAGACAGTAAGCACTCAAATATGATTGAGAGAATGAATGAATGTTCAGCATCTTAATGCTAACTCTGCCCCTGTGAGCTACACATCCAGCTCCACCTTACCCTGACATTTCCAGGTTTCCCACAGCTTTTAGCTTTTCAGCACTTTCCTCCCCACACTTCCATCCCTCTTGTTCTGTATTTTGACATTTTTGTGAAACCCCAATGTTGCTGGGGACTTCACTGGTCCTGATTCCCCAACACGCCAGTCCCTTCAACTACCAGCTGACTGGACTAGGGCCATATTGATGTGGGATCAGGGAGACGTGGGTAGACTCTCTTCCTTTTTCCCTGGACTTTCCCCTCTTCATCTTTCCAGCATCAGAAGAAGCAGAGTTGGGTAGAACCCAGCAGCACGGAGGCCATAGAAAAAATAGATCCGGTACAAAAAATTATAGAAGAGAAAAAGGATAGACCAAATGCTCATTACACTGCTCTGAACACAGTAAGCACTCAGATATCATTGATTAATGGAGAGGTGTGAAGGGGGAAGACAAAGAGTAGCTTTGGAGTATGGAAATACAAGGACAGAGATGCCCCAAACCATGGGGATTGAGGTGGATTTTTGCCAAGAGAAGCACAGTTACTTCTTTGGCTCATTTACAAAAGCAAAAAAAAAAACAGTAATACTTCACGAAGAAGTGATTTTTCCTCTGGCCTGACATGAAACCGCATCTCTCTTCTCTTTATTAACGAGCAGTGAAATAGCCATAAAATAGAAGGCAGAGATTCAGTAAGGAGCTTGGATAATCAACACGTTAGATAACCAACTGAAAAACAGAGTTTGGCAGCATAAAGATTTAATTGAAAACAGTGTTCACTATTTGACCTTTGGAAGGAGCCTGTTTCTTGGTGCCCCCTGGAAGTGTATTCAACCTCTACTCCCCTGTGCTTTTAGTCGCATTGAAGCCCTCTCTCGAGCCCACAATCTCATCCCACTATTATCCCATCTTCCGGCTCCCATTCCTCTCCAAAATCTGGAAGTGGGCTGGGCACATTCACTGTCTTCATTTCCTTTCCACCAACTCCCATTTTGTCATCTTCAATCAACTGAAACTGCCCTCTCTAAAGTCGCCTATCACATCCTTAAATCCCAACCTCTGTTCTGGGTGTCCCTTATTCTTCTAGGTTCGCACCTGTGTTCTTGGAGCTCTTCCTCTAACATGCTTCAGCTACCAACATTACACAGCTGACTCCTGGTTCTACCAGTCTGGCCTCAACCTAGCATTTCACCTCCAATCATTCAGTTATTCATTCAATCGTACTTGAGTGCTTACTGTGTGCAGAGCACTGTACTAAGCACTTGGGAAGTACAAGTTGGCAACATATACAGTCCCTACCCAACAGCGGGCTCACAGTCTAGAAGGGGGAGACAGACAACAAAACATATTAACAAAATCAAATAGAATAGTAAATATGTACAAGTATAATAGAGTAATACTTCTGTACAAACATATATGCGGGTGCTGTGGGGAGGGGAAGGAGGTAGGGTCAGGGGGAGGGGGAGAGGAAGGAGGGGGCTCAGTCTGGGAAGGCGTCCTGGAGGACGTGAGCTCTCAGTAGGGATTTGAAGGGAGGAGGAGAGCTAGCTTGGCAGATGTGTGGAGGAAGGGCATTCCAGTCCAGGAGGAGGACGTGGGCCAGAGGTCGATGGCGGGACAGGCAAAAACGAGGCACAGTGAGGAGGTTAGCAGCAGAGGAGTGGAGGGTGCGGGCTGGGCTGTAGAAGGAAAGAAGGGAGGTGAGGTAGCATGGCCTAGTGGAAAGAGCCCGGGCTTTGGAGTCAGAGGTCATGGCTTCGAATGCCGGCTCCACCACGTGTCTGCTGTGTGACCTTGGGCAAGTCACTTAACTTTTTGGAGCTTCAGTTACCTCATCTGTAAAATGGGGATGAAGGCTGTGAGCCCCACACGGGACAACCTGATCACCTTGTATCCCCCCCAGTGCTTAGAACGATGCTTTGCACATCGTAAGCACTTAACAAATGCCATCATTATTATAGGAGGGGACGAGGTGATGGAGAGCCTTGAAGCCAAGAGTGAGGAGCTTTTGCCTGATACGTAGGTTGACTGGTAGCCACTGGAGATTTTTGAGGAGGGGAGTCACATGCCCAGGGCGTTTCTGCACAAGGATGATCCGGGCAGCAGCGTGAAGTATAGATTGAAGTGGGGAGAGACAGGAGGATGGGAGATCTCCTCTTGCCTTCAAGACATCTCAACCTGAATACCCTATTGGCACTTCAAACTTTACATGTCGACTACTCTTCCCAACCAATTCCATAGCTCACTCCTCCTCCTAACTTTTCCGTTTCCGATGAGGACCCCTCCATGCTCCTTGTCCAAGAAACCTGCAACCTTTGTGTCATCTTCTCTTCACTGACTTTTATTGATTCTTCCTATACAACTTTTTGCACTTCCACCTAAAGCACTGTCATCTTGGTCCAGTGTCATGTGCCAGTAGACTATACAACCTATACTCTAGCTGCACAGGGCAGGGAGGCAGAGGAGCTATTGATGATGAGGAGTCCTTTGGATTTCTGTGAGCAATGTTTTACAGGAATGACAAAACAGAGGGAGTGCTTAATAGAAAAATACAAGTTATTTATTTCTTCTTTCTCTTTAAAGCACTCATTCACCTTGACCTTTCGTATCTCACCTTGCTACTCTCATACTACCATCCAGCCTGCACCTTTAATGCTAAGCATCTCACTGTACCTCAATCTCATCTATCTTGCCTCTTACCGCATCCTGTCTCTGGCCTAGAATGTCCTCTCTCTTCCTATCCGATGGACAATTACTCTCTCCACTCACCATCAAAGCCTTACTGAAGGCACAAACCTACCCTGTCTAAGCCCTCCTTTCCTCTTCTCTGACTAACTTAAGTGTCATCCTGCCTTGCTCCCTTAATTCAACCTCCCAATCAGCCCCTCAGCACGCATCGATGTATCTGTAATTTTATTTATTTACATTTAATGTCTGGTCCCTCACTTCGTGCATTCATTCAATCATATTTATTGAGCGCTTACTGTGTGCAGAGCACTGCACTAAGCACCTGGAAAGTATAATTCGGCAACAAATAGAGACAATCCCTCCCCAACAATGGGTTCACAGTCTAGAAGGGGGAAGACAGACAACAAAACAAGTAGACAGGCATCAATAGCAGCAACATAAATAGAATTATAAATACATACATATTAATAAAATAAATAGAATAATAAATGTACTTATATATACAAGTACTGTGGGGAGGTGGGTAGAGCAGAGGGAGGGAATAGAGGTGATGGGGGGAGAGGGACAGAGGAAAAGTACTCTCCCAAGTGCTTAGTGCAATGCTCTGCATAGAATACTTAGTGAATATGAGGCTGACTGACTTCTTCCTCAGTTATTCAAGTATTACTGCTGTCTCCAAACCACCAGTACACAACCTTGATTTCTAGCTAGGGTTTGCAAAGAGGATGAGAGCAAGCAATTCTTAATCCAATAACTGATATATTATTGTATCCTTCCCTGGAGTAGTTTCCCATGACTCATTAAGTCAGCCCATCGCTCTTTTCTCGGCAGTCATGGTTTCGGTGTCCCCAGCACCGGGCAGACTGCCGGGATTCCAGACCAGCTGGAGAATCCTTGCTGCCTCAGCTTCAAAGATTCTTCCTGTTTGGTCTGTCCTTTTCAGGCTATCCCATGGTCGCTGGTGCAGCAATGCCAAACTGGCCTATTCTACCTTTCTGCTGACTATGGCAATCGCCAAATACCCCCTTAGGAGGTTTCTCCTTGTCACTTAGCAGTGGGAGGAATCCACCTAGGTTTTGCAAACCAGGCCTTTCTAGGCTTTGCATCAGTCAACAGACCCCTAAACCAAACTTGGGGTCTGAAGATTGGTGGCCTTGGACTTCCAGACTCTCTTCCATACCATGGGTAGAATAGCTTCTTCACTGATTTCTCTGACTACAACAAATAAACGCTTAGTACAGTGCTCTGCACACAGTGAGCACTCAATAAATATGATTGAATGAATCCCTCACTTCTCTCCAATCTATACCACAAACTGCTACACAAATATTTGAAACATCATTCATAGTGCATCCCCTCTCCTCTAAACCCTCCACAACTTCCCATTTCACTTTGCATAAAGGAAAAATTCTTCACAATTGATTTCAAGGCTCTTCAACCCATTCTTGTATATTACAGCTCTTTCCCCAGCATTCTCCAGCTTGCTGTCTTCATTCCTCTTAATGTAAATAGTCTTTCTGTCCTTCACTCTTGAGTTTCACACCTGTCCTCTTGCTCAGACTCTTCTCCCAACCTGAAACTTCCCTGACATCAGTCAGTTCACAGCTCTCCTCACTTCCATAGCCCTCTTCACTTTCTATAATTGCCCACATTACCTCCCAACACCCCAAGTCTTATCCTACCACATGTTTACAGCACTTACATACAAATCAACCTCAGCCCTTTCCAGCATCTGTGGGCACATGTAATAATTTTTTTTTCTGATTATACGGTCTGTAACTAGTATATAAGCTCCTTATGGACAGGGAACATGTATAATTTTGCTGTTTCACTTTCCCAAATGGTTAGTACAGTGCTTTGCATCAAATGGCCTCTTGATAAATATCATTAATAATACTACTTTCACTGCCTAACATCGGAATTCTTATTCCACAAGCTGCTACATCAAAGCCATTCTGTTCTTTTCACAACATTTCAAATGGAAATGTAGCTGACAACCTTACGGTTTTAAACCTTTCTCTAAAAATACATAAGCACTTATATTAAAACCTTACCCTTCCATACAACCATCGGAATGATGCTCTTTCTAACGGCTTTGTGATTAATTCCTCAGCCTCTGTCATTGCTGTCAATGCAAAACATCAACTAAAAGTGTGGCAAATTGGGAATATGAGAAAATAACAAGTTCTACATTCACTACACAAATCAATGAAATACATTTTCTATTTTCTTTCAACCTTGTTGCAAGCCAGAAATTGTACATAGAGTACCTAAAACTGTTTCTTAATAGGAATTCTCGTTTTGAACTGCTGTTTCACAGTAGCCCTTACTCAACTAATAACATTCAGAAAAAAAAAAGAATTATTCAGTTCCCTGCACAATGTACCCAACAAATGAAACATTGAAACAACCATTCTCTGGTAACAGATTATACTCTTTCAAGTACATCACTACTTTGAGACTTTTGGATCTAAAACTTTGTTAATCATTTATGAAACTTTTTCTTGCTTTGCAAAAGTATTTCATAGGAAGCATGAGGGAAATAAGAGTGTCATATTGAAAACATGAACTACAACTAGCCCTCAGTTGGCTACATATCAATCAATGGTATTTATTGAGCACTTGTTTATGTGCAAAGCACTATACTAACCACTTGGGAAAGTACAATGCAACAGAATTCGCTGACATGATCCCAACCCCCAAGGAGCTTGCAGTCTACAGAGGGATACAGAAATTAAAGTGTATTAGGAATAGGGAAACTAGTAAAATATAACAATGTTACATAGGTTCATAGTCAACAACGAAGAGGAAGGTGGGTAGGGGAAATAAATGATTTAGTCTCGGAAGGCCTCTTGGAGGAGATATGATTTCAGGAGGGTTTTGAAGGTGGGGAGAATGGTGCACTTCGGGATATTAAGGGGGAGGGAGTTTCAAACTTGAGGGAAAAGGTGGGCAAGGGGTTAGTGGAGAAATGTGCAAGATGAAGGTACAGACAGTAGATTGGTGTTGGCATATTGGATAAACCACGGGCTTGGGTGTCAGAAGGTTATGGGTTCTAATACTAGCTCTGCCACTTGTCTGCCATGTGACCTTGGGCAAATCACTTTATTTCTCCTTGCCTCAGTTAACTGATCTGTAAAATGGGGATTGAGACCGTGAACCCCTCATGGGACAGGGACTGTGTCCAACCCCATTTGATTATAGCTACCCCAGTGCTTAGTACAGCGCCTCACACATAGTAAGCACTTAAATACCATAATTATTATAATTATTAGGAGTGAAGTGCCTGGGTTGGGTTGTAGTGGGATAGTTGGGAAGAATGGGAGAGAGCTGATTGGTTGCCTGAAAGTTGATGGTTAGGAGTTTCTGTTTGCAGAGGTGGATGGAGAAGGAGCGTGGCTCAGTGGAAAGAGCACAGGCTTGGGAGTCAGCGGTCATGGGTTCAAATCCCAGCTCTGCCACTTAGCTGCATGACTTTGGGCAAGTCACTTTGCTTCTCTGGGCCTCAGTTCCCTCATCTGTAAAATGGGGAGGAAGAATGTGAGCCCCACGTGGGACAACCTGATCACCTTGTAACCACCCTGGTGCTTAGAACAGTGCTTTGCACGTAGTAAGCACTCAATAAATGCCATCATTACCATTACTATTATTATGGGCAACCACTGAAGGCTTTAGAAGAGTGGGGGACATGGACGGAACACTTTTTTCAGAAAAATGACTCAGGTAGCAGTTTGAAGTGTGAACTGGAAGGGGAGAGATGGAATGCAGAGAAGTCAGCAAGAAAGATGAAGCCATAGGGTGAGAAACTCTTCTTGGATCAGTATGGTAAGAGTATGGATGGAGCGGAAAGAGCGTATTCTAGAAATATTGTGAAGGTAGAACTAACAAGATTTCATGACCGACTGAATGAGAGGTGTTGAGAGCAATGTCAGTTACAGGCTTGTGAAGCAGGGTGGATAATGGTGCCATAAACCCTGACAGTGCCATTAGTCAAAGGAGAGAGTTTGGGTGGGAAGATGAGGAGTTCTGTTTGGGACATGTTAAGTTTTGAAGTGTTGGTGGGACATCCAAGTAGTGATGTCCTGAAGGCAGGAGGAAAGTCCAGGTCTGGAGAGAGATTTGGGAATGATCCACATAGAAGGGATAGTTGAAAATGTGGGAGCAAATCAATTCTTCAAGGAAGTAGGTGTAGATGGAGAATAGAAGGGGACTTGGAACTGAACCTTGGGCAACCCTACAGTTAAAAGGTGGGACGCAGAGGAGGAGTCTGAGAATGAACTGCCAGAGAGATAGGGTGAGAACCAGGAGAGGACAATATCAATGAAACCAAGGTTAGGTAATGTTCCCAAAAGAAGGGGGTGGTTCACAGTGTCAAAGTCTGCTGAAAGGTTTAACCGGATTGGGATGAAATTGGTGGCCATTGGACTGGGCAAGAAGGAGGTCACTGGTGACCTTAAAGAGGGCAGTTTGTTTCCATGGAGTAGGGGTAGGGGGAATTCATGTTGTAAGGGGTTGAGAAGATGATTGTTGCCAACTTGTACTTCCCAAGCGCTTAGTACAGTGCTCTGCAGACAGTAAGCATTCAATAAATATGATTGAATGAATGATTGGAGAAGTGGTGGAGTCAGTTGATGTAACCAACTTGCTCAAGAACGTTGGAGATGAATGGTAGGAGGAAGATGGGGAAATAACTGGAGGAGCCATGGGGTCAGGTAAGGGTACTTTTTGGATACTTTAGGAGAAGCAGCACGGCTCAGTGGAAAGAGTATGGGCTTTGGAGTTGAGGTCATGGGTTCAAATCCCGGCTCCACCACTTGTCAGCTGTGTGACTTTGGGCAAGTCATTTCACTTCTCTGGGCCTCGGTTACCTTATCTGTAAAATGGGGTTAAAGACTGTGAGCCCCCCGTGGGACACCCTGATCACCTTGCAACCTCCCCAGCGCTTAGAACAGTGCTTTGCACATAGTAAGCACCTAAGTGCCATTATTATTATTGTTATCATTATTATTATAGAGAAGCAGTGTGGCTTAGTGGAAAGAGCACAGACTTGGGAGTCAGAGGTCATGGGTTCTAATCCCGGCTCTGTCACTTATCAGCTATGTGACTTTGGCAAGTCACTTAATTTCTCTGTGCCTCAGTTACCTAATCTGTAAAATGGGGATTAAGACTGTGAGCCCTACGTGGGACAACCTGACTGCCTTGTATCTACCCCAGTGCTTGGCCCATAGTGCTCAACAAATGCCATCATTATTATTATTATTATTATTGGGTCTGCATGAGCATATATGAAGTCAGTAGGCTAAAAGCTGGGAAGTGAACATTTGAAGGTGACTGTCAGGGAGGGAAGAAGGAAGGGGGAAAGTGCTTTGTTAAGGTGTCAAATGATGGGATCAGAATGGGAGTAATAATAATGATGATGGCATTTGTTAAGCACTTATTATGTGCCAAGCACTGTTCTAAGTGTTGGGGTAGATACATGGTAAACAGGTTCTCCCGAGTGGGGCTCACAGTCTTAATTCCCACTTTACAGATGAGGTAACTGAGGCACAGAGAAGACAAGTGACTTGCCCAAAATCACACAGCTGATCAGTGGTGGAGTCGGGATTAGAACAACCTCTGATTCCCAAGCCCAGGCTATTTCCACTATTCCACGCTGAGTAGAGTACGAGAAGAGGCAGGAGATCTTCTCTTAAGATCCTGGTAGAAAGAACAGGAACTTTACAGAGGAGGCTGGAGGAGGAATGAACTGTAGAGTAGCAGGGGAAATTTTAGGGAGAACATGCCTAATGGTTTCGGTATTACTGATGAAGTATATTTCCAGGTCACTGGGGCAAGAGATTGAGTGCTGCAGGAAGACAGTTTGAGGAGGGAGTTAAGTCTGAAACAGCAGGCATGGACAACAGGTATGGGAGTCAATAAGGATGGAGAAATATTGTTGCGGGATGGATGATTGGGCACAATCAAAGCAGGTAAGGATGAATTTGAGATGGACAAGGTCAGGCTGGCATAGAGAAACAGTGTGGTTTAGTGGAAAGAGCACGGGCTTAGAAAGAGGTCATGGGTTCTAATCCCTGCTCCACCACTTGTCAGCTGTATGATTTTGGGCAAGTCACTTAACTTCTCTGTGCCTGTTATTTCAACTGTAAAATGGGGATTAATAATAATGGTATTTGTTAAGCGCTTACTGTGTGTAAAGCACAATTCTAAGCACTGGGGTAGATACAAGGTTGTCAGGTTGTCCCACGTGGGGCTCACAGTCTTAATCCCCATTTTACAGATGAGGGAACTGAGGCACAGAGAAGTGAAGTGACTTGCCCAAAGTCACACAGCTGACATGTGGCGGAGCCAGGATTAGAACCCATGACTTCTGACTCCCAAGCCCAAGTTCTTTCCACTGAGCCATGCTGCTTCTCAAAAATAAAAATAATGATGGCATTTGTTAAGTGCTTACTATATGCCGAGCACTGTTCTAAACGCTGGAGTAGATACAAAGTGATCAGGTTGTCCCACGTGGGGCTCACAGTCTTAATCCCCATTTTACAGATGAGGGAACTGAGGCACAGAGAAGTGAAGTGACTTGCCCAAAGTCACACAGCTGAAATGTGGCGGAGCCAGGATTAGAACCCATGACCTCTGACTCCAAAGCCCAGGCTCTTTCCACCGAGCCATGCTGCTTCTCTATACATGTGTAATCACTAGTACAATCAGTGCATTTATTGTAATTGCCCAATTTGTAAATCTGCTTATATCTTTTGCCCCTATTTTTTAATGGCATTTGCCAGTCCCACATTGGGCTCAGTCTTAAACCACCATTTCACAGATGAGGTTACTGAAGCACAGAGCAGTGAAGCGACTTGCCCAAGGTCACACAGCAGGAAACTGGCAGAGCTGGGATTAGAACCCAGATCCTTCTGACTCCTAAGCCCATGTTCTATCCACTAGGCCATGCGTTTTCTCTACTGAAGTAAAAGTCCTTGTGAGAAGGGAACATGTCTCATATTTCTGTTGTAGTTTTCCAAGTGTTCAATACAGTGCACTACTCAATAATCCATCAGTGGTATCATGATCCTGACTGAAATCTTTGCCCTGCCTGGCCTCCCCCAGGCTGCTAAAGATTCACCTCATCCAGATTCCGGCTCCCTGGGGGTAAGATCCATGAATTCACCTCCCCACCACAATTCCTGATCCCCTGGGGCAAGATCCATAGATTCACCTACCCCAGATTCCTGGTCCCCCTAGGATGAGATCCATAGATTCACCTCAGTGAGGCAGCCCTAATTAACCAGGAGCTCCTGTTGGGTCAGGTACTCACTGACGAGTTCAACGTGAAAGCAAACCACTGCTGTATACAGTGGAAAGTTTTATTCCACACTTAAGCTAATAAAAAAGGGTATGCTTTGCATATAATAATGGCTTAACAAATGCCATTATTATTATTATTATTATTATTATTATTATATGTCCACACATAAACACTCACACACATAAATATAGCTACCCATCAGACTCGTTTCCTCAGGTTCTTACAGATGGTTCCCATATCGAAGGAGTCAAGGAGTCCGACTGCTTACAGCCCATCATCTTGGTTCAAGTCTTAGATGCTTTGGCTGCTGCCGCAGTAGGCACCTCAGTACATGTCCTAGATGGTTTTGCAGTGGCCTGGGGGACCAGTTCTTCCCTTCTTTTATCAGTTGCCCCGGGGGGAGTGGGGGCATTGCAGTGGGACGGTCCTGATTCACTGCTCCGAATGCCTGCTATCTCAAGCTCATCACCAGGTGAAGCCCTCCTACTGCCCCCTGCCCTGTGGGCTCATCTGGCCATGTTTCCCCTGCCCGAAAGCAGGACATTTCAGTCCCTCTTCAATCTCCTCTGCAAGACAATTCCGTTCCTCCTCAGCAATTCAAGTCCTCCTCAAACTTCTCAGCAAGACAATTCAGTTTCTCCTCTGATTCCTCCTTTGACCTTGTTGCTCATGGGGTCAAAGAACATTCTCTTAGGAAATGACTTCTGCATTACAAGATGGAGCCATTCTCACTCACTACAAGTGGTACATTTTGAGTATTTGGTGCAGAGCATTGAATTAATCACATGTACAGTTGGTTATAATAATGATGTCAATGATAATTGGGATAAGTGCTCACTATATGCCAAGTACTGAAATAAGTACAGGATAGTCAGTTTGGACACAGTCCCTGTCCCATTCGGAGCACTCAGTGTGAGAGGGAGAACAAGTATGGAATGCCCATTTTTACAGATGGGGAAAACTGAGGTCCAGTGAAGTGACTTTTTCGAGATCACACAGCAGGCCAGTGGCAGAGCTGGAGTTAGAACACAGGTCCTTTGATGCCCAGTCCCATGCTCTTTCCAGTAAGCCAAACTGCCCTCATGGAGCTTACCATCTAATAGGGGAGATAGACATTAATTTAGAGGTAAGGTGAACAATTGAATATGATATTTAAATGGGGGCAGGGGGCAGGCAGAGCACCTAAATACTTAGGGTGTGGGACTAAGTGTATTAGGATGAGAATATAGATAGTCAAGGAAGCCTTCCTTGGGAAAGTAAGATTTTAGCAGGGCTTTGAAGATGGGAGAGTGCTGGCCTCTTGGATATGAAGTGGAAAGCAACTTCCAGGCTGAAGAGAGGGTGTGAGTAAGGAGTTGAGAGTGGGTGAGGTGTGAGAGACATGGACAATGAGAAGGCTAATGTCAGAGAATTGAAGAGAGACTTGTTTATAGTTGATGAGAGGATAAGTATGGGGGAGAAAGCTGACTGAGTGCTTTGATTTCACTCTGCTGCTCGGATCATCTTTGTGCAGAAACACTCTGGGCATGTTACTCCCCTCCTCAAAAATCTCCAGTGGCTGCCTGTCAACCTACGCATCAAGCAAAAACTCCTAACTCTCGGCTTCAAGGCTCTCTATCACCTACCTCAACCCCTTTCTCTTCTTCTACAGCCCAGCCCGCGCTCTCTGCTCCTCTGCTGCTAACCTCCTCACTGTACCTCTCTCTCGCCTGTTCCGCCGTCGACCCCCGGCTCACGTCGTTCCCCTGGCCTGGAATGCCCTCCCTCCACACATTCTCCAAGCTAGCTCTCTTCCTCCCTTCAAAGCCCTACTGAGAGCTCACCTCCTCCAAGAGGCCTTCCCAGACTAAGCCCCTTTTTTCCTCTCCTCTTCCTCATCCCCCCCACCCTACCTCCTTCCCCTCTCCACAGCACTTGTATATATGTTTGTACTTGTACATATTCACTATTCTATTTATTTTGTTAATGACATGCATATGGCTTTAATTCTATTTGTTCTGATGACTTTGACACCTGTTTACATGTTTTGTTTTGTTGTCTGGCTCCCCCTTCTAGACTGTGAGCCTGTTGTTGTGTAGGGAGCGTCTTTATGTGTTGCCAACTTTCACTTCCCAAGCGCTTAGTACAGTGCTCTGCACACAGTAAGCACTCAATAAATATGATTGAATGAATGAATGAGTTTCTGCTTAATAAGGAGCTGGATGGGTAACTACTGAAGGCCTTTGCCTGCTTTAATAATATTAGTGATGGTATTTGTTAAGCTCTTACTATGTGCCAAGCACTGTTCTAAGTGCCAGAGTAGATACAAGGTAATCAGGTTGTTCCATGTGGAGTTCACAGTCTTAATCCCCATTTTACAGATGAGAGAACTGAGGCACAGAGAAGTTGAGGCTTACCCAAGGTCACATGGCAGCAGACAAGTGGTGGAGCTGGGTTTAGAAGCCAAATCCTCTGACTCCTAAGGCTGGGCTCTTTCCGCTAAACCACTCTGCTCTCTGCTCTTCCTGGCAACATTATTGCTCCATCCTTATAGATTCCCATGCCTATTTCAGACATTTATCTCCCTCCTCAAACCCTCTGTTCTCCCACCCAACTCATTTCATGCCCATAATGACCTGCCCATGTATTTTATTGAGAAAATTGAAACCAACATGCATGATCTTGCTAAAATCTCCCCTGCTTCTCTCCAGTCCCTCCCTCTTCTGCCCCTTCTTCAAGTTTCCCATCAGAATCTCAAGAGGAGATCTGCCGTCTCTCAAAATCCATCCCCTCCACCTGCACACCTTATCAAAGTTCTTGCTCCCTCTCTTCTTCCTTCACTGACTGCCATCTTCAACTATTCACTCTTCAATGGCTTTTTCCCACTGCTTTCAAACATGCTCATTCCCCCTTATTCTAAAAAAAAAACCCTCCTGTGACCCCACAGCTCCCTCCAGCTATCGTCCCATCTCCCTCCTCTCCAAACTCCTTAAAGGAGTTGTCTACAACCCTATCTCCACCTCTCCCCTAATTCTCTCCTTGACCTTGATCAAATACGATTGATTGATTGACCCCCTCCAAGCTGGCTTCTTCCCCCTATACTCCACAGTAACTGTTCCCTCAAAGGTCGCCAATGGTTATCTCCTTGTCACATCCAATGCCTCTACTCCATCCTAATCATCCTCAACCTCTCAGCTGCCTTTGATGCTTTCAACCAGCCTCTTCTCCTGGAAACATTATCAAACCTTAGCTTCACTGACACTGTCTACTCCTGGTTCTCTTCCTATCTCTCTGGCCACTCATTCTTAGTCTCTTTAGTGGGTTCCTCCTCTGCTCCTCACCCCCTAACTTTGGTAATACTTCAAGTTCAGTTCTGGATCCCCTTCTATTCTTCGACATCCACTTCCTTGGAAAAATTATTTGCTCCGATGGCTTCAACTGCCATCTCTATGCAGATGATTCCCAAATCTACATCTCCAGCCCTGATCCCTCTCTCCTTCTCTGCTGTCTATCGTTTCTTCCGCTTCAGGACATCTCTACTTGGATATCCTACTGCTAGGTCCCAGTAGAGTCAATTAGGGATGAAGCGGGGAGTGGAGGGGGAGTGGGTTTGTGAATCAGCTTTACCGATGCAATAGAACAGGACATCCAGTACTACAGTAAGAAAACATCTATTAGCAGACACAAAACATCAATTGCAATGGATCCTGCTTCTGTTAAGCCCTCTACCCCTGAGCCTTAAGACTTTCGACCACAAGATAATCAGCCCCAATTTGGTATTCGGCCCTAGTGCCGGTTTAAGACCAACACAAGCATCCCCAGTTAAAGGCTCTCCTCCAGCCAGGAATGTCTCTGTTGTCTATTTACATAACAGCAAGCAGCAGTGATAGGCATATCCCCCAGCCTTTTATACTATACTTGTTGCACCTTACATTGAGCTGCTTCTGCTTAATTATCCTAATCTACCAATTAAGTTCGTTTGTGGTCTGTTCTTAGAAGGTGTCTTGGCTGGGGCCCCTGTGGGTATGTCAACATTCAGTCTTCCCACGGAGCCTGGCCGGTTGGGATCACTAGAAGGGGTAGACTGAAGGATATTAGAGAAGCAGCTTGGCTCAGTGGAAAGAGCTTGGGCTTGGGAGTCAGAGGTCATGGGTTCTAATCTCACCTCTGCCACTTAGCTGTGTGACTTAGGGCAGATCACTTAACTTCTCTGGGCCTCAGTTACCTCATCTGGAAAACGGGGATTAAGACTGTGAGCCCCATGTGGGATAACCTGATTACCTTGTATCTCCCCCAGCGTTTAGAACAGTGCTCGGCACATAGTGCTTAACAAATATCAAAATTATCATTATTATTATTATTGAGTTCAACAAGTTGTTAATGCAAGATGCAAAATGCACTCTTCACCCTCTGACATCTCCAACTTAACATGTCCAAAACAGAAGTCTTCACCTTCCCTGCCCTTTCCCTAACATTCTCATCACTGTAGACTGCATGACCACCCTCCTCTAGACTGTGAGCTCCTTCTGGGCAGGGAATGCCTGTTTGTTGTTTTATTGTACTCTCCCAAGTGCTTAGTACACTGCTTTGCTTATATTTTACCCTCCCAAACGCTTAGTACACTGCTGTGCTTGTATTCTACTTTCCCAAGCCTTTAGTACTCTGCTGTGCTTGTATTGTACTCTCCCGAAAGCTTAGTACACTGCTGTGCTTGTATTCTACTCCCAAAGTGCTTCATACACTGCTGTGCTTGTATTATATTCTCCAAGTGCTTAGTAGACTGCTGTGCTTGTATTACACGCTCCAAGCGCTTAGTACACTGCTCTGCTTGTATTGTACTCTCCAAGTGCTGAGTACACTGCTGTGCTTGTATTGTACTGGCCAAGCGCTTAGTACACTGCTGTGCTTGTATTGTATTCTCCAAGTGCTTAGTAGACTGCTGTTCTTGTATTGCACTCTCCAAGCGCTTAGTACACTGCTGTGCTTGTATTGTACTTGCCAAGTGCTTAGTACACTGCTGTGCTTGTATTGTACTCACCAAGCACTTAGTACAGGGCTCTGCTTGTATTGTACTCGCCAAGCGCTTAGTACAGGGCTCTGCTCGTATTGTACTCGCCAAGCGCTTAGTACAGGGCTCTGCTTGTATTGTACTCGCCAAGCACTTAGTACACTGCTGTGCTTGTATTGTACTTGCCAAGCGCTTAGTACACTGCTGTGCTTGTATTGTACTCGCTAAGCGCTTAGTACACTGTTGTTGCTTGGATTGTACTCGCTAAGCGCTTAGTACACTGCTGTGCTTGTATTGTACTTCCCAAGTGCTTAGTACACTGCTGTAGCTTGTATTGTACTTGCCAAGTGCTTAGTACACTGCTGTGCTTGTATTGTACTCGCTAAGCGCTTAGTACACTGCTGTTGCTTGTATTGTACTCGGCAAGCGCTCAGTACACCACTGAGCTTGTATTGTACTCGCCAAGTGCTTAGTACACCACTGTGCTTCTACTCTACTCTCCCAAGTGCTTAGTACATTGCTGTGCTTGTACTGTACTTGCCATCGCTTAGTACACTGCTTTGCTTGTACTGTACTCGCCAAGCACTTAGTACACTGCTGTGCTTGTACTGTACTCGCCAAGTGCTTAGTACACTGCTGTTGCTTGTATTGTACTCGCCAAGCGCTTATTACACTGCTTTTGCTTGTATTGTACTCGTCAAGCGCTTAGTACACTGCTGTGCTTGTATTGTACTTGCCAAGCGCTTAGTACACTGCTGTGTTTATATTGTACTCGCCACGCGCTTTGTACACTGCTGTTGCTTGTATTGTACTCTCCCAATTGCTTAGCACACTCCTGTGCACATAGTAAGCATTCATTAAGTACAATTGAATGACTTAACACACTCCCTGTCTCATAAGCCCATAATTTTGGAATTATCCTTGTCTTATCTTTCTTATTAAACCCACATGTTCAATCTATCACCAAATCCTAGTGGTTCAACCCTCAAAACATCACTAAAACCTCCCCTTTCCTCTCCATCCTAACTGCTACCGCTGCAGCTCCTCCCTTCCCCCCCCCCCGGACCGGTCAGTTGGGGACTCCCTTGCTGTTTGCGGACGCCCAAGCACGTCGGACAAGCTGCCCTACAAAGTCGGTGCAGTGGTCCAGCTGCAATATCTTCTCCACGCAGGACCACGCTGCAGCCGCCATGGCCAAGGCCGGCATTCCCGTGTACGCCTGGAAGGGGGAGATGGACGAGGAGTACCTGTGGTGCATCGAACAGACCCTGTACTTCCAGAACGGTCGCCCCCTCAACATGATCCTGGATGACGGCGGAGACCTCACTAACCTCGTCCACACCAAGTACCCCCAGCTCCTCAAGGGCATCAGAGGTATCTCCGAGGAGACCACCACCGGCGTCCACAACCTGTACAAGATGAAAGCCAACGGCGTCCTGAAGGTGCCGGCCATCAACGTCAACGACTCCGTGACCAAGAGCAAATTTGACAACCTCTACGGCTGCCGCGAGAGCCTCATCGACGGCATCAAGCGCGCCACCGACGTGATGATCGCCGGCAAGGTGGCCGTGGTGGCCGGCTACGGCGACGTGGGCAAGGGCTGCGCCCAGGCCCTGCGCGGCTTCGGGGCCCGGGTCATCATCACCGAGATCGACCCCATCAACGCCCTCCAGGCCACCATGGAGGGTTACGAGGTCACCACGATGGACGAGGCCTGCAAAGAAGGGGGCATCTTTGTCATCACCACCGGCTGCACCGACATCATCCTGGGCAGGCACTTCGAGCAGATGAAGGACGACGCCATCGTGTGCAACATCGGCCACTTCGACGTGGAGCTCGACGTCAAGTGGCTGAACGACAACGCGGCCGAGAAAGTCAACATTAAGCCTCAGGTGCGCGGGCCGCGACCGGGAGGAGCGCTTGGACGAGGGAGCATCATATTGATGCCTTCCTCTCCCCCTCGCCCCCCCTCTCCATCCCCCCCATCTTACCTCCTTCCCTTCCCCACAGCACCTGTATATATGGATATATGTTTGTACATATTTATTACTCTATTTATCTTACTTGTACATACCTATTCTATTTATTTTATTTTGTTAATATGTTTGGTTTTGTTCTCTGTCTCCCCCTTTTAGACTGTGAGCCCACTGCTGGGTAGGGACCGTCTCTATATGTTGCCAACTTGTACTTCCCAAGCGCTTAGTACAGTGCTCTGCACACAGTAAGTGCTCAATAAATACGATTGATGATGATGATGATGCTACAATGTTAATACAAACATTTATCCTAACCCGCCTTGGGATCGGCCTCCTTGCTGATCTTCCTGCCTCCTGTCCCTCCCCTTCTCAGTCCGTTCTCGACTCCGCTGCCCAGAGAATTTTCTACAATATCATTCAGTTTATTTTTCCTCACACCTCAAGAACCTTTATTGGTTGCCAATCCACCTTTGCGACAAACAAGAACTCTGTACCAGATGATTTGGAGTACTCAATCACCTTGTCCCCTCCTACCTTACCTCCCTGATTTTCTACTACACTCAGCCCATGCACTTTACTCCTCTAAATGCCAACCTACTTACTAGACCTTGATCTCCTCATCTTACTGGCGACCCTCTTGTCCATATCCTGCCTCTTGCTTGGAACACCCTCCCTCTCGTATCCAACTGACGATCCCTCTCCCCACTTTCAAAGCCTTATTAAAAACACACCTCCTCCGAGAGGCCTTCTCTGACTTAGCCCTTATTTCCTCTTCTCTCTCTCCCGGTTTTTGTCATCCTTGCACTTGGATTTCACCATTTATTCACTTCTCCATCAGCTCCACAGCACACAATAATAATAATAATAATAATAATAATGGCATTAAGCGTTTATGTGCAAAGCACTGTTCTAAGCACTGGGGAGGTTACAAGGTGATCAGGTTGTCCCACGGGGTGCTCACAGTCTTATTCCCCATTTTGCAGATGAGGTAACTGAGGCACAGAGAAGTGGACTTGCCCAAAGTCACACAGTTGACAATTGGCGGAGCTGGGGTTTGAACCCATGACCTCCGACTCCAAAGCCTGTGCTCTTTCCACTGATCCACGCTGCTTCTCTAGGTACACATCCGTAATTCATGTATTTATATTAACATCTGTCTCCCCCCCGTTACTGTAAGTTCACTGTGGGCAGGGAATATGATTATCAATTTTATTGTGTTTAGTTCTCCCAAGTGCTCAGTACAGTGTTCTACACACAATAAGTGCTCAGTAAATACAACTGATTGCATGGAGAATCATAATCAGAAAAATGATTTTTACTACTATCAATCAATGGTGTTTATTGAGCACTTACTATGTGCAGAGCACTGTACTAAGTGCTTGGGAGAGTACAATGTAGCAGAATTAACAGGCACTCTCCCTGCCCATAAAGACCTTGCAGTCTAGAGGGTAAGACAGACATATGAATAAGTAATTTGTAATATATAATAAATAATTGAAATGTTTGTGTATAAATATATAATTCAAAGGTATGTGTGTAACTGCTGTGCTGTAGGATTAGGGGAGGGGCAAACACTCATTCATTCATTCCATCGTATTTATTGAGTGCTTCCCTAGTGCAGAGCACTGTACTAAAGCACTTGGGAAGTACAAGTTGGCAACATATAGAGACAGTCCCTACCCAACAACGGGCTCACAGTCTAGAAGGGGGAGACAGACAACAAAACAAAACATGTGGACAGGTGTCAAGTCACCTGAATAAATAAAAAATAAAGCTAGATACACATCAACAAAATAAATGGAATATCAAATGTCCAAAGGTTACAGATCAAGTGCATAGGTGATGGACAAGGATGAGCAAGCTGTTAAAAAGAGGACTTTATCAGGGAAAGCCTCTTGGAGAAGGTGTGACCTCAGTAATGCTTTGAAGGTGGATAGAGTGGTGGTCAGGCATATATGGATGGGGAGGGAGTTCCAGGCTAGGGGGAGGATGTGGGAAAGGGGTCGGTGTTGGAATAGGTGAGTTAGAGACATACTGAGTAAGCTAATGGTGGTATTTGTTAAGCGCTTACTATGTGCAAAGCACTGTTCTAAGTGCTTGGGGGATACAAGGTGATCAGGTTGTCCCACTTGGGGCTCACAGTCTTAATCCCCATTTTACAGATGAGGTAACTGAGGCACGGAGAAGTTAAGTGGCTTGCCCAAGGTCACACAGCTGACAAATGGCAGAGCTGGGATTCAAACCCATGACCTCTGACTCCCAAGCCCGGGCTCTTTCCACTGAGCCACGCTAGAGTAGCAAAATGTGTAGGTTGGGGTATAGGAGGAGATCAGTGAAATGAGGTAGGATGGGATGAGATGATTGACTGCTTTAAAGTTTCTGTTTGATAACAATAATAATAATAATAATGGCATTTGTTAAGCACTTACTATGTGCAAAGCATTGTTCTAAGCGCTGGGGAGGTTACAAGGTGATCAGGTTGTCCCCTGGGGTGGCTCACAATCTTCATCCCCATTTTCCAGATGAGGGAACTGAGGCCCAAAGAAGTGAAGTGACTTGCCCGAAGTCACCCAGCTGACAGTTGGCAGAGTCGGGATTTGAACCCACGACCTCTGACTCCAAAGCCCGGGCTCTTTCCACTGAGCCACGCTGCTTCTCCTATGATGTGGATGATGTTTGATGTGGAGGTGGATGGGCAATCATTGGAGGCTCTTGAGTGAGGAGAGATGGGCTGAATGTTTCCGGTGATAAATTATCCATGCAGCAAAGGGAAGTGTGGGACTGGAGTGGGGAGAGACCGGAGGACAGCGAGAAAGCAGGTGCAGTAAGCATGGTGGGATGGGATAAGTACTTGGATATATGTATATATGTTTGTACATATTTGTTACTCTATTTATTTATTTATTTATTTATTTATTTTACTTGTACATATCCCTTTTATACTGTGAGCCCACTGTTGGGTAGGGACTGTCTCTATGTGTTGCCAATTTGTATTTCCCAAGCGCTTAGTACAGTGCTCTGCACATAGTAAGCGCTCAATAAATACGATTGATGATGATGATGATGCTATCTATTCTATTTATTTTATTTTGTTAGTATGTTTGGTTTTGTTCTCTGTCTCCCCCTTTTAGACTGTGAGCCCACTGTTGGGTAGGGACTGTCTCTATATGTTGCCAACTTGTACTTCCCAAGCGCTTAGTACAGTGCTCTGCACACAGTAAGCGCTCAATAAATACAATTGATGATGATGATGATCAGCTTGGTAGCAGTTTGGATGGACAAGGAAGGGTGGATTTTAGTGCTGTGGCAGTTGAACTACTACTACTACTATTTCAATAGGTTCCAAGAGAAGTTGTAGAGTCCCAATCCCCAGAGACATTTAAGAATAGACTAGCCAGCCATTCTTCTTCGATGTTCTGGACTAGATGGCTTCATGAGACATCTCTCAGCTATTTTGACTTTTTGACACGAAATTTTGGCCAGTTGCATGCCTTATAAATCATGTCAAATGTGCATACAGGAAAAACCATTGTTTTTTGAGGAGCATGGATTAATAAAATGACATCATATTTCTAAATAATAATATTAGATCATGCTAACTCAGGGCACCATAAATATTTTATGAGGTTGAGTTTCTCTTAATATGCATTTTGTATCTAGGAATTTGGCTTTGCTTATGAACTTTGGGAACCAATTTATTTCTTGATTAAAAAGTTGTACATATTTTAGTGGATAGCTTTGCAGAGGTTATCATTTTCTATCTTTTCTTGTAATTATATTGACAATCCCCTAAATGGATCACTCTTTTTAAAAGGGTTTTAGTAACCAAATTAGCTTATTGAAGTCTCTATATCTTGTTTATTTTTCTCAGTCTCTTATCTGAACTGTCTGACTGCAGAATGAGAATTGAAAGAGTTAGTGGAAGACTTTTACTCTAGCTCTTTATAACTTGTATCTTCTTAGCCTGAGTATCCATTTTAGTATCACAGCAGCAGTCAACCATTCTGCCTCTTAAAATGAGCTTTGACATTCTACAACTCACTTTCTGCTTTTCTCTCTCAATACTATTATTAACTTTTATTAAATAAAATGGAGATATAGTCCTTGATCTGTGAGCCTAGTAACTGACTATTAAAGATGTGGATCAAGAAAGCAAGATCAAATACGTAAAAGAATGTTGGACAGAAGTGTGGGATCAAACAAGAAGTTTGTGCAATTCAGAATGGATTTCTCCTTCAGTGAGCCAACAGTGGTTCCAAACAAGCTTAAAAGGAGGAGATATTCATGAAAGAACACTGCCTTATGGATCACTTTTCTATAAAAACATTCGGGCCATATTTCCCCACTCCTCAAGATCCTCCAGTGGTTGCCCATCTACCTGCGTATCAAACAAAAACTCCTTATCAGCTTTAATGCACTCAATCACCTTGTCCCCTCCTATTTCACCTCGCTACGCTCCTCCTACAACCCACCCCATGCACTTCACTCCTCTAGTGCCAACTTTCTCACTCTACCTCGAGCTTATCTATCTTCATTCATTCATTCATTCAATCATATTTATTGAGCGCTTACTGTGTGCAGAGCACTGTACTAAGCGCTTGGGAAGTACAAGTTGGCAACATATAGAGACGGGGTCCCTACCCAACAACGGGCTCACAGTCTAGAAGGGGGAGACAGACAACAAAACAAAACATGTGGACGGTGTCAAGTCATCATCATAAATAGAAGTAAAGCTAGATGCACATCATTAACAAAATAAATAGAATAGTAAATATGTACAAGTAAAATAAATAGAATAATAACTCTGTACAAACATATATACAGGTGCTGTGGGGAGGGGAAGGAGCCTCTTCACTCATCCTGCCTGTTGCCTGGAACGTCCTCCCTCTTCATATTCATTCATTCATTCACTCAATCATATTTATTGATTGCTTACTGTGTGCAGAGCACTATACTAAGCGCTTGGGAAGTACAAGTTGGCAACATATAGAGATGGTCTATATGTGACGGTCACTGTGAGCCCAACAGTGGGCTCACAATCTCTCCCCACGTTCAAAGCCTTATTGAAGACTCATCTCCTCTACAAGGCCTTCCCTGACTAAGCCCTCCTTTCCTCTATCCTCACTTCCTTCACCATTGCCCTGATATGCTCCTTTTATTCATCCCCCTTCCCATCCCCACAGCACTTATGTCCATATCTGTATTTTATTTCTTTATATAAAGACTGTCTCCCCACTCTAGACTGTAAACTCACTGTGAGTGTGGAATGTGTCTGTTATATTGTTATATTGTGCTCTCCCAAGCGGTTAGTACAGTGCTCTGCATACAGTATGCGCTAAATTCTACTGCTCCACATTGTACTGCTTTTGCCAGTTTTATCCAGTGCTTAGAACAGTGCTTTGCACATAGTAAGCACTTAATAAATGCCCTTAGTATTAATAATAATAATAATAGTAATAGTAAATGAATATGATTGATTTTACAGAATCGGAGGAGAGAAATTGTTATAGGAAATGTTCAGAGTGGAATGGGAGGAGAAGGAAATGTCAGAGTATCATCATCCCAGTTCACATAAAGCTTGGGAAGATGAAAACATTATACCTGCTCCTGCCCAGCCACTAGAATGTCTCCTCTATCTTCTTGAGTCTGTGATCTCTTCAGCAGCTGGTAAGGATACAGCTTCCCATGGGAAGCTGATTCCAGTTCTTTCATTCAATCGTATTTATTGAGCACTTACTGTGTGCAAAGCACTTTGGAGGATACAGTATAAAAACAAACAGACACATTCCCTGCCCACAAAGAGTTTATAGTCTGTGATTGAGAGCTCACCTCCTCCAGGAGGCCTTCCCAGACTGAGCCCCCTTTTTCCTCTCCTCCTCCCCTCCCCATCATCCCCCCTCCCTCTGCCCTACCTCTTTCCCCTCCCCGCAGCACTTGTATATATTTGTACATATTTATAACTTCATTTATTTTACTTCTACATATTTACTACTCTATTTTATTAATGATGTGCATATAGGTAAAATTCTATTATTCTGATGGTTTTGACACCTGTCTACTTATTTTGTTTTCTGTCTCCCCCTTCTAGACTGTGAGCCCGATGTTGGGTAGGGACCGTCTCTATATGTTGCTGATTTGTACTTCCCAAGTGCTTAGTAGAGTGCTCTGCACACAGTAAGCGCTCAATAAATACGATTAAATGAATGAATGAACGATCCTTATTGACTGGAAACATTTTACATTAAGCCTTCGCCGAGTGCACGTGACTTTCTCTGTGGAGTAAAGGGATATGATATGGAAGGTGGTGGTGGAATCCTCCTGGGAAAATTGATGGACTAGCCTCGGTCCTGTTCATGGGGTGTGTTTTGAGATGTATTGAGGATACCAAGAGGCAAGGCACCCGGCTGACCCCATAATGACAGACATAGGTCAGAGCACTTGAAGTTCTCGAACCCACCTGATTCCTGGCTCCTCTGTTGAGTAGTGCTTTTGTCTTCAAAGGCCTGAATAAACCAATGGCAGATAATAAGAATAATAATGGCATTTATTAAGTGCTTACTATGTGCAAAGCACTGTTCTAAGAGCTGTGGAGTTTACAAGGTGATCAGGTTGTCCCACAGGGTGCTCAGTCTTAATCCCCATTTTACAGATGAGGGAACTGAGGCCATGAGAAGTTAAGTGACTTGCCCAAAGTCACACATCTGACAATTGGCAGAGTCAGGATTTGAACCCATGACCTCTGACTCCAAAGCCCGTGCTCTTTCTACTGAGCCTCGCTGCTTCTCTGGGAGAGCCATCCTGGAGGACCAGCTCCCAAGCGTGTTGATGAGAGGATCACACTTTGAGGATGGCTTTGTTTCTTTTCCCCTGGCCATCTCTGGAGCATACTGCAGAGCTGAACTCTTGCCGTTGGTATAATCTTGGTAATCCTCTTATCATCCATTTATATCAGAATAAGGAGGGTAGAAACCAGGCAGGTGGCTAGCTAAATATGAAGGCCATCGATTCTGAATGTACCGGAAAACTGATGAAAACATCTAAAAGGGTGAATTTGTGTGATTATTTTACATATTCTTTTTTAACTCACCAGTTGGGTAGCTACGTTTCTCGACTTGAAGAATGAAATGATCCCTTGTCTAGTATTCTGATTATTTAAATAACTTTTAAATACTAGATAAAAGGTAGTTTACAGCTTAGCTTTTTCATGGAAAAATTTAAAGGGGACTTCTCTGCATTATTTGCTCTTTAATTCAGGACTACTTTGTGTCTGAATTGACTTAAAATAAAGGCCAATTAGAAAAATAGAGAATTTTTAGTATACCTTATTTAACAGGTGTAAAAGAACAGGAAGATAAAATAGCTTGAAAGGAAACTTGAAATCAACAAAGCAAAATCAGTGGAGTTAAATAAGAATTACTGATGAACGATGTTATTTTAGAGAGAATGTTTATAGTCTGTGGGAACGATGTTGGTTAGCCTGAGCTTTTTAAAGAAAATATTTATTTTCCTATTCCAATTTAAACCTCGTTCACATCCTGTGCTCTGGCATATGGTTATGTAAGAAACGAAATAGTCTGATTAAAAATCACTGGAATTTTCATTTCAATTATATTTCATTAAACAAATGAAAGAAATAGTGGGTTTGTCTAGCAACCATTATAGGAGAAGAGGCTGAAATTCTCATCCAGCCTCTACTGTAGGAGTTGCTAAGAACAGGTTCTATCAAAAGTAGCTGCATCTCTCAAATCTTAGCACCTTTTGACAGAGTCCAGAGCACAGTGTGTGATAAACTCAGGGCAGAAGGTTTAGACAGAGGAGATGTCTGTCAGTTCATTGTTTTGCTCTAATGGAGGAAGCCTTTACTTACACTGCCACCTCCATCAAAAGTCTCAGGTACAGTGAGAGAGAGAGAGAAAAAAACATTGTATTTCAACCTAGGAAACTAGCTGCAGGGAAAGACTAAGATAAGAAATGGAGAAAATGGGCTCATACTTGAACAACATGATGTGTTAGGGGTCATGTCGCCCCTGACCAACTCTCCGTTGCCAAAATTGACCATTTTCACCCCCATTCCATGTATAAGATTGGTGAGTAGATTCAAACTCTCTTTGTTTCGCAGAACGGCTTGAGGGTCAGACTTCTGGAAATGCTTACGACTTTTTTCTTTTTTTCTAACTCTTATTCCTTCAGGTTGGGTATTTGCTTACAAGTGCTGCTGAATCATTCTGAAGTGTTCCTAATACCTTTTGATTGTTCACTTTTATATATGTTCTTACATCATGTGCTGAAGGGAAAAAGAGTGACCTGGTGGATAAAGCATGGGTCTGAGACAGAGAACCTTGGTCCTAATTCCATCTCTTCCACTTGCCTTCTGCGTCCTTCAGTTTTCACAACTGTAAAATGGGGATTCAATACTTAAATTTTGAACTCTGTGTGACAGAGATTGTGTCTGATCAGATTAACCTACATCTACCTCAGTGCTTAGTACAGTGCTTGATGCATAGTAAGCACTTAACAAATACCATCCCAAAAAAGTCAAGATTCACTGAAATTAAATATGGTCTAGAACAGCATAATCAGAAAGGATGCAAGAAAATGCACTTGTCTTTAATTTAATATCCTGCACTGCTCAGGTTCGAAGAGCTTCCCTTCTTGGTATGGGCCATTAATAATAATAATAATAATAATAATAATAATAATAATAATAATTGACATTCATTAAGCAGTTACAATGTGCCAAGCACTGTACTAAGTGCTGGGGTAGGTACCAGCAAATCAGGATGGACTTGGTCTTAATCCTCTCTTTACAGATGAAGAAACTGAGGCCAAGAGAAGTTAAGTGATGTGGCCAGCAGACAATGGCAGAGCTGGGATTAGAACCCAGGTCCTTCGGACCCAGGTCCATGCTCTATCCACTAGGCCACGTTGCTTCTCAACTTTAACGGTTTTAACTTTATGTTCTTAACAAATACCACAGTTACTACTGTGTGCCAAGCTTATTGGAGCTCATTCTAAGTTAGAGGGGAAAAACAGGTATTTGAACACCATTTTTAACAGACGAAGCACCAAAAAGTTAAATGACATGCCCCAGGTCACAAATCAGGCAAGTGGCAGTGTGGATCAGTGGAGAAAGCCCGGGCTTGGGAGTCAGAGGTCATGGGTTCAAATCCCGGCTCTGCCAACTGTCAGCTGTGTGACTTTGGGCAAGTCAGTTAACTTCTGTGCATCTGTTACCTCATCTGTAAAATGGGGATTAAGATTGTGAGCCCCACGTGGGACAATCTGATCACATTGTAACCTCCCCAGCACTTACAGCAGTGCTTTGCACATAGTAAGGGCTTAATAAATGCCATCATTATAAGTGGCAGAGCTGGAAATAGAACCCAAGTTCTCTGCATCCCAGAGCCGTGCAAGACCACGCTTCTTCTTCTTTGCCTCCTTGCTTTCTCCCTCTTACACAGGAAATGATTCTCTGTCTAATGCAGAGACCTTGAATTAGAAATAGGGAATGCAGGTACATGGTACTCCACAGATGTTAGGACTTGTTCATCTCCTTGCTCTGGGAAAATATTTAATGCATGCCTGCAGGCTATAGTACCACATCTGCCCTCCTCTGCTCATTTGGGACAAAGCACATCAACTGTAGGAAAAAATGTAGTACCTAAGCATTTCCTTTGGCAGCAGAAGCCTTGCCCGTTAAGATGCTAAACCCCTTGTTTCTTTATCCTAATGACCTGGCCACACACCTCACTGATAAAAAAGAAAGCCAGTTTTTTCAGATGCTAAACCCCCAGTCTCTTTACCCTAATGACCTGGCCACACACTTTATTGATAAAAAGGAAACTTTCACTTGTGATCCCCCTAAAAACCTCCCCTGCTCTTCTCTAGTCCCTCCTTTGTCCCTTCTTTAACTCTACCATCTTTATCAGCAATATCTCAAGAGGGAATCTCACCTACTCTCAAAATTTACCCACTCCACTTGCACCTGCAACCCCAATCCTTTTTCTCACCTTATCAAAACACTTGCTCCATCCCTTTTTCTCTCCCTGACCTCAGCTTCACTGACATTGTCCTCTCTTGGGTCTCCTCCTACCTGGCCACTCATTCTTAGTCTCTTTCACTGGTTCTTCTTCTGCCTCCCACCCCATAATGGCAGGAGTTCCTCAAGGTTCAGTTCTGATCCCCTTCTATTCTCCATCTATACCCACTCCCTTAGAGAACTCTTTTTCTCACACAGCTTCAACTACACCCTCTACGTGTTTAATTCCCAAATCTATATCTCCAGCCCTGATCTCTCTCCTTCTCTGCAGTCTACCATTTCCTCCTGCCTTCAAGACATCTCTATTTGGATGTCTTCCCCTCACTTCAAATTTAACACATTTAAAACAGAACTCCTGATCTTCCCACCCAAACCCTGTCCTCCATCTGACTTTCCCATCACTGTTGATGGCTCCACCATCCTTCCTGTCTCACAAGCCTGTAATCTTGGCATTATCCTTGACTCCTCTCACTGTCAACCCATATATTCAATCTATAACTAAATCCTATTGGTTCAACTTTCCCAACATAGCTAAAATTTGCCCTTTTCTCTCCATCCAAACAGCTACCACGTTAATCCAAGCCCCTATCCTATCCTGCCTTGATTTCCGTATTAGCCTCCTTGCTGACCTCTCTGCTTCCTGTCTCTCCCCAACACCAGTTCAGACTTCTTCCTGCTTCCAGATCAATTTATTACAAAAAGTGCTCAGGCTGTGTTTCCCCACTCTTGAGAACCTCCAGTGGTTTCTCATGCACTTCCGTATCAAACAGAAACTCCTCACCACTGACTTCAAAGCATTCAATCATCTTGCCCCCTTCTACCTCATCTCGCTACTCTCCTACTACAACAGCCTGCGCACTTCACTCCTCTAGTGCCAATCTTCTCGCTGTACCTCAATCTCATCCATCTCGCCACTGAACTCTCACCCACATCCTGCCTCTGGCCTGGAATATCCTCGCCCTTCACATCTGACAATTACTCTTGCCACCTCCAAAGCCTTATTGAAAGCACATCTCCAAGAGGCCTTCCCTGACTAAGCCCTCCTTTCCTCTTCTGCCACTCCCTTCTGTACCACCTTGAGTTGCTCTCTTTATTCTCAGAGAAGCAGTGTGGCTCCGTGGAAAGAGCCCGGGCTTGGGAGTCAGAGGTCGTGGGTTTAAATCCCAGCTCCACCACATGTCTGCAGTGTGACTTTGTGCAAGTCACTTCACTTCTCTGTGCCTCAGTTCCCTCATCTGTAAAATGGGGATTAAGACTGTGAGCCCCCCGTGGGACAACCCGATCACCTTGTATCCCCCCAGAGCTTAGAACAGTGCTTTACGCATAGTAAGCGCTTTAACAAATAACATCATTATTATTATTATTATTATTCATCGCCCCTCCCAGCTCCATAACACTTATGTTCATATATGTCTGTTTTATTGTTATATTGTACTCTCCCCCGCCCTTAATGTAGTTTGGTGCACACTGTAAGCCCTCGATAAATATGACTGACTGACTGACCCCCATGTTTAACTAACTGTTCACTCTCCAGAGTCGTCTTCTGCCTTGCATTCAAACATATTCTTATATCCCCTATCCTAAAAAACAAAACCAAACAAAAAACCTTACTGTGACCCCACGGCTACTTCGAATTATAATAATAATAATGATGGCATTTATTAAGTGCTTACTTTGTGCAAAGCACTGTTCTAAGCACCGGGGAGGTTACAAGGTGATCAGGTTGTCCCATGAGGGGCTCACAGTCTTAATCCTCATTTTAAATGTGAGGTAACTGAGGCACAGAGAAGTTAAGTGACTTGCCCAAAGTCACACAGCCGATAATTGGCAGAACCGGGATTTGAACCCATGACCTCTGACTCCAAAGCCCGTGCTCTTTCCACTGAGCCACACTGCTTATCGCTCCATCTCCCTCCTACTATTCCTCTCCAAATGAGTTATCTACTCTCACTACCTCCTTACCTCTCTATTTCTTTCCTCTACCACCTCCAATCCTTGTTGAACTCTCTGCCTCCTGTTTCTCCCCACTCTAATACATACTTCACTCTGCTGCCTGGATCATTTATATGGAGAGAAAAAAATGTTTAGTTCATGTTTCCCCACTCCTCAAGAACCTCCACTATTAGCCTGTACACACTTGCATCAAACAGAAACTCCTTATGGTATGCTTTGAATGACTCCATCACCTTGCTTCCTCCTTCCTTACTTCTCAAATCTAATACAACTCAGTACCTTCAAGTGCCCTTCCCCCTTTGCGCATCACCTATACACTCATGTCCGTATCAATCAATCTTATTTTTTGAGCACTTAATGTATGCAGAGCACTGCATTAAGCACTTGGGAAAGTACAATATAACAATTTGTAGGCACATTTCCTGCCCACAGCTAGTTTACAATCCAGAGGAGGTACCCTCTAGCACTTTGATACCCAACTTCCACCACTCCAATACCTACATATATATCTTTATACTCTACTGCTTCCCCTACCTGTAATTTGCTGTTTGTTTCCACAAGATTGCAAGTTCCTTGAGGGCAAGGTTTATTTGTCACCAGATCTACTGTACAGTATTGTCTCAAGAGCATAATACAGTACTCTGCACACTGTGAGCATAAATATTATTAAGGTATTTGTTAAGCATTCATTCAATTGTATTGAGCGCTTACTGTCTGGAGAGCACCGTACTAAGCGCTTGGGAAGTACACGTTGGCAACATATAGAGATGGCCCCTACTCAACAGTGGGCTCACAGTCTAGAAGGGGGAGACAGACAACAGAACAAAACATATTAACAAAATAAAATGAATAGAATAAATATGTACAAGTAAAATAGAGTAATAAATATGTACAAACATATATACATATATAAAGGTGCTGTGGGGAAGGGAAGGAGGTAAGGCAGGGGGTATGGGGAGGGGGAGGAGGGGGAGAGGAAGGAGGGGGCTCAGTCTGGGAAGGCCTCCTGGAGGAGGTGAGCTCTCAGTAGGGCCTTGAAGGGAGGAAGAGAGCTAGCTTAGCGGATGTGCGGAGGGAGGGCATTCCAGGCCAGGGGGGATGACGTGGGCCAGGGGTCGATGGCGGGACAGGTGAGAATGAGGCACAGTGAGGAGATTAGTGGCAGAGGAGTGGAGGGTGCGGGCTGGGCTGTAGAAGGAGAGAAGGATGGTGAGGTAGGAGGAGGCGAGGTGATGGACAGCCTTGAAGCCAAGAGTGAGGAGTTTTTGCCTGATGCGTAGGTTGATTGGTAGCCACTGGAGATTTTTGAGGAGGGGAGAAACATGCCCAGAGCGTTTCTGCACAAAGATGATCCGGGCAGCGCCATGAAGTATAGATTGAAGTGGGGAGAAACAGGAGGATGGGCGATCAGAGAGGAGGCTGATGCAGTAGTCCAGTCAGGATAGGATGAGAGATTGAACGAGCAGGTTAGCGGTTTGGATAGAGAGGAAAGTGCGTATCTTGACGATGTTGCGGAGGTGAGGCCGGCAGGTTTTGATGACAGATTGGATGTGAGGGGAGAACTAGAGAATGGAGTCGAGGATGACACCAAGTTTGCGGGCTTGTGAGACGGGAATGGTGGTAGTTCCATCAACAGTGATGGGAAAGTCAGGGAGAGGGCAAGGTTTGGGAGGGAAGATAAGGAGTTCAGTCTTGGACATGTTGAGTTTTAGATGGCGGGCAGACATCCAGATGAAGATGTCCTGAAGGCAGGAGGAGATACGAGCCTGGAGGGAGGGAGAGAGAGCAGGGGCAGAGAAGTAGATTTGGGTGTCATCAGCGTAGAGATGATAGTTGAAGCCGTGGGAGCGAATGAGGTCACCAAGGGAGTGCGTGTAGATCGAGAACAGAAGGGGACCAAAACTGACCCTTGAGGAACCCCTACAGTAAGGGGATGGGAGGGGGAGGAGGAGCCCACAAAATAGACTGAGAATGAAAGGCCGGAGGGATGAGAAGAACCAGGAGAGGACAGAGTCTGTGAAGCCAAGGTTGGATAGCGTGTTGAGGAGAAGGGGGTGGTCCACAGTGTCGAAGGCAGCTGAGAGGTCAAGAGGATTAGAACTTACTGTGTGTCAAGCCCTGTTCTACGTGCTAAGGTAGATAAGGATAATCACATCGGACACAGTCCCTGTCCCACATGGGGCTCACAGTGTCAGAGGGAGAACATGGACCAGTAAATACCATTGACTGATTGATAATCCCTATATTTGATTTGATTTTACTTAGTGAAACTAACTGTAAGAATTGAGATTGTTCTCAGCCATCAAAAATGAATGTTTCTCTCCCTTGTCACCCCTACTTCTCCCTGTAGCCTTTTGACAATGTGGGTAGCATTTATTACAATATAAAAAGCAAAGTGTGGAAGAGGGATCATTTAAGAATAAAACACATTTTTCAAAAGAAACTTCAAATCCCTGACTTCAAAAGCCATGGCATAAGGGAATTTCAATTTGTTTTAGGGAACTTAATATGAAGTTCATAAATCTCAATTACTTTGAGCAGCTGAAAGTATGGTAAATCTAATTAAAATATGTGATCAAGGCAGAGATTGTACCTTTATTAAAACAGGGGAATAGGGATACCACAATTAAATTTTAACCTTCAGCTGACATTATAACAGGGGAATTTGACCTTTTCACTCACTGGCTCTAGCATCAGTAACACAACGACCATCTACTACAGTGTGATGATGTAAATTAAATGTCACAAGCGATAAATTTCAGACCATTTCAAAATTCAACTTACGCTGTATTGCTAGAGATGACCATGCTTTATCGATAATCATGACGTCATGGTTTCCATAGTAACTCTCCAAAGGGAAAGATTTCAATAAGACCGAACAAAACAGAATAAATTACATAAAACACATGTGATGTATTCTGGAATGATACCATTGACCCCTCTTTTTTGGAAGAGCTGAGCAAATTACTTGTAGCTATGTATACACTAACAGGACTCTGATTTCATGCAGACCAAATAGGTATATAAATGAGACCAAGTGCTTCAAAGCCCTGTAGCATTGTACAAACATTACTGTAGCATATGCTGTACTTGGAGGAGGGAGGAGGAGATTTCAGCAGGAGGTTGTGTTGAAACCGAATAGTACTTGCATTTAAGTAGCAGCTTGAGAAGCAGCATGGCTTAGTGGAAAGATCCCGGGCTTGGGAGTCAAAGGATGTGGGTTCTAATCCCGTCTCTGCCACCTGACTGCTGTGTGACCTTGGGCAAGTCACTTCACTTCTCTGTGCCTCAGTTACCTCATCTGTAAAATGGGGATTAAGACCATGGCTCTACATGGGGCAACCTGATGACCTTGTCTCTACCCCAGTGCTTAGATGAGTGTTTGGAATATAGTAAGTGCTTAACAAATACCATTATTATTATTATTTAAGATCTTATGATAAGAAGATCTTTAAAAATTCAGGCAAATATCTAGTCTTCCAGTAATCTGTCCATATACTTTGTTGCCTCCCATACTAGATTGTAAGTTCCCTGTGGACTGGTATTTTGTTTACCAACTCTTTACTATTGTACTCTCCTAAGTGCTTAGTACAGTGCTCTGCAACCAGTAAAGCACTCAGGTACCACTGACTGATATTCATTTGTATATAAATGCATCTTCCCCACCTTCCCAGAGAGCATTCTTAACCTGTCGTAGTTCTCTTTAATTCTGGGTTGGTTATGCAAATCTTGACTACACAAAAGTTGAACCGAAAAAGGCTACATCACAACAAATAGCTTTACTATCATAGTAGGAGTTGGCCCTGAAGTTTGGTCAGATTGCCAATTGACCCCCATCTCATTGCTTTGACCCATTTTCCTGGAGACTTCTGCTGAGTGGATTCATAATTGTCCAGATTTTGAATCGCATAGATCCTTTCTCTGCATAGATAAAGCTAGGCTTTAGCCAGTATCCCATAGTCTAAAATCTGAAATCTAACAGCCCTTCCCTATAGCGATTGATAGGGACTTTACCATAGGTTTAGCAAAGAAACCCACTAACTAGAATCTGTGAAAAATGAAAAAAGTAATGTCATGGCAGTAAATGAAATTGGTCTGCAAAATAGCTTTCCTAGAACTCTGGGGCAGATAGAAGATAGCATTCAGACACAGTACCTATCCTTCATGGAGCTCACAGTCTAAGCCCCAAGTAGTCTCCCAAGCATTTAGTATCTTGCTTTGCACACAGTAAGTGCTCAATAAATACCATTGATTGATTACTGAAATTTACTATCTTGCATTCTTTTCAATCAAATCTCAGATTAACCCAATATCCATTTGAAGAACTATAAAACTTTGATTTTCCTTGTCTGTTAGCTACTCAGGCAGATTCTCCTTTTGAATTCTGACTAGACTTCACCTCTCCTTCTTTTCATGTGAACACCTGGTCTGGAAAAGGAAATTCTCCATATTTCAACAAAATGTCTCATCTCAAAGTTGTCCTAAAATTCTCACCTTCTTCAAACAAGTCTTCCCCAAATAATTCAAAATGCCATGCTGCAACAACCGACAGCCACTCATAGTACTTATTTTATTTCATTTCCTTTCCCAAGCAATTGTGCACATTATTTGAAATTTCATTTGCGTATTCAATTATGCTGATATCTCACTCTCATATGCTTGATCCACTTCCTTTGAAATCCTCCTAGTGTGGTATTTGTTGATCTGCTTCCCTTTGAAGAATTTAATTTTGATGGCAGAAAATGCATTTTTTTACTCTCTATAGCACTTAGTAGACTCAGTGGGTGTTCAGTAAATACCTTTGATTAAATTGAGATTGCTCAGCAAGATTAAATTGTTTTCTTTGCTTCATTTATAAAAGTTTTTATATCTGTGACTCCTGATAGAGTATAAAATCATTTTTGGCATGGAACATGCCTTCTTTCTATATTGTAATTTTCCAAGCACTTAGGATAGTGCATTGCACCATGGGCAAACAATCAATACCATCAATAGTACTTATCAATTTCCTACTTCATTTTGAAGGAATGATGTGACTGATAGCCTAGTCACGCAGGTATTTAATTTCCAACTATGTTTTTAGCTCAAACTATGTCTCCTTAGATCTGTGAGAAGGATATCCAGTGCTTAGAACTGTGCTTTGCACATAGTAAGCACTTAATAAATGCTATTATTATTATTATTATTATTATTATTATTATTATTATTATTATTATTATTATTATATCTGCAGGGTGAAAGACTGACCACTCAGCTTCTATTGTATCATTTCTCAGATAGAAGATAGATGGTATTTATCAAGTGCTTATACTGTTAAGCATGGAAATATACCCAACATAATCAGATCAAAGTCCCTGTATCACCTGAACCTCAGTAAAAGAGGGAGGGAGAATATATATTTTCTCTGCATTCTTCAGATGAGGAAACTGAGGCACAGAGAAGTTAAATGACTTGACCAGGGTCATACTGTAGGCAGGTGCGCAAAGCTGGGACTAGAACCTGGGTCTACTGACTCCCAGTCCTGTGCTCCTTCCACTAGATCACACTGTCTACAACAGCACTCTGCATTTTTTACATATATATACCTGTATATATGTTTGTACATATTTATTACTCTATTTGTTTATTTATTTTACCTGTACATATCTATTCTATTTATTTTATTTTGTTAGTGTGTTTGGTTTTGTTCTCTGTCTCCCCCTTTTAGACTGTGAGCCCACTGTTGGGTAGGGACTGTCTCTATATGTTGCCAACTACTTGTACTTCCCAAGCGCTTAGTACAGTGTTCTGCACACAGTAAGCGCTCAATAAATACGATTGATTGATTTATTTTTTATGTGTATTTGGTAGGATAACAACTCATATCTACATATTGTAGAATGCTAGAGAAACTATCATGGTAGCTGTTAGTAGCTCTGTACTAATACCTAAAAAAAAAAGGTAATTATAGAAATCCACCTCATTCTTTGAATTTAGATGTGTACAATACTTCAAAGGCAGCATATTATTTGGTCATAATGTCCTTACAGTGACCAACAATGTGTGCATGGTTCCCAAGATATGAATTACTTATTATTTCAACTAATGAAGTTACCACAGAGAAGTTTAGTGTTACAAATTATGTTTGACATTTTAAGATCTGCACACTATTGCTTCATGATTTGATTCCCTAAAAGCATTTTCTGTCTCACTCTCAAAGGCAATTTAGAGTGGGCAAAATGATCTTAAAATATTCTGTAAACACCCTCATTGATAGACTAATTTAGTGTAGATTTGTATTTCCTAAAGTGAATTGTGTTAAGATAAAGGAATTTTGATGAGGGCTAATGGGAAAGAAAGAAAGGGAAGATGGTACAGAGGCATCCCTGCACCAGAAGTAATTATTAATTTCTTGAGAAGAAATAGAAAACAAGGTCGGATTCAGTGAGGTTATTTAAGAATGTTCAATGTGAATAAGGTTCCTTAGTTACCTATTGTTTTAAAGACACCTGTAGTTACCCTCCACCAACTCTGAGTTTATGACAAGGGTCTAGGCAAGCAAATTAAATTAGCAAGGATGAACTATATAATAATAATAATTGTGATATTTGTTGTGTGCTTAGTATGTGACAGGCACTCTACTAAGTGCTGGGGTAGATACACGCAAATCAGGTTGGAATCAATCCCTGTCCCACATGGGGCTCACAATCTTAATCCCCACTTTACAGATGAGGTAACAGGCACAGAGAAGTGAAGTGACTTCCCCAAAGTCACACAGAAGACAAATGGTGGAGTGAGGATTAGAACCCACAACCTCTTGACTCCAAGGCCCAGTCGCTCTATCCATTACACCATCCTAGCTGTTGAGGAGCCTGGTGTGTAAGACTGTCGAGAATTGAAGCCTTGAAGCCAATTGTGAGGAATGCTTGCTTAATGTGGAGGAAATGGGAGGTTGTGATGTGATGTGGGACACTTCAAAAATATGATCCACCTAGCGAATACGGAGGCATGGAAACCAGTGAGGAGGCTGATATATTAGTCTAGCCACAATATGACAAAAGCTGATTTGCTTGTACCCACCCCAGCTCTTAGTACAGTGTTTGGCAGATGGTAAGTGCTTAACAAATATTATTATTATTATCATCATCATCATCATCATCATCATAATTACTATTAAAAGCTGGGACCAAGGGTGTAGCAGTCTGCAGACAGAGGAATAGACAGATTTGGGAAATATGGTAGAGGAGGAATGGGCAGGATATGGCAGTGCTTAGAACAGTGCTTTGCACTTAGTAAGCGCTTAACAAATGCTATTATTATTATTATTATTATTATTATTATAGCAGTGGCAGCATGCCTAGTGGGTAGAGCACAGGCCTGAGAGTCAGAAGGACCTGGGTTCTAATTCCGGCCCTGCCACTTCTCTATTGCATGACCTTAGGCAAGTCACTCACTTCTCTTTGCCTAGGTTACCTAATCTGTAAAATGGGGATTAAGACTGTGATCCCCATGTCGGGTAGGGACTGTGTCCAAGCTGATTAACTTCTATCTACCCCAGTGCTTAGTACAATGCCTGGCACGTAGTAAGCAATTCACAAATACTATTCAGTACACGTTTCCCCACTCCCAGTTGTTGCCCATCTACCTCTGCATCAAACAGAAAGTCCTTTCCCTGTGGTTAAATTACTCATTCATCTTGCCCCTTCCTATCTTACCTCCCTGATGCACCCCAGCCCATGCATTTCACTCCTCTATTAACCTACTAACTATACTTTGATCACGTCTATCTCACAGCTGACCACCTCACCTCACATCCTGCCTATGGCCTGAATACCCTCCTTCTTCTTAGTTGCTAGACAATCACTCTCCCCACCTTCAAAGTCTTCTCAAAAGCCCCTCTCCTCCAAGAGGCCGTTCCCAACTAAGCTCTGTTCCTCCTCTCCCACTCTCTTCTGCATCACCTTTGAACTTACCTTTTATCATCCTTAGCCTCACAGCACTTATTTATATATCTGTAATTTATTTATGTTAATGTCTGATTCCACCTCTAGGTTGTAAACTCACTGTGGGCAGGGAATATGTCTATTAACTCTGTTACATTGTATTCTCCCAAGTGCTTAGTATAGTGCTCTGCACACATTAAGCACTCAATAAATACAATTGATTGATTGTGTGAAGTGCTGACAGATCATCCTTATGACTGTCCGGGAGGCAGAAGTAAATATAGGATTGTAGGTTAGATGAATTCAGTGCTGAGAGGTAGATTTGGAAATCACTCACCTGGAGGTGGCAACCCCTGAGAAAGAGGAACAGAATACAGCCTGGTGGGGCACCTACAGTTAGGGCTGGAAGGCAGAAGAGGACCCAGTGAATGAAAATGGAAAGGAGCAGTAAAAGAAACAGGAGAAGAAGCAGTAAAAGAAGCAGGTCCAGGCCAGGTTAAGAAAGGGAATAACAAGATCTTTATCTCAGGGTCTTGGTTTTCAGGGGTCCAAACTGCACTCCCTCCTGATCTTACTAACGTAGCCATTGCTTAGTCGCTGTAAAGATGGTGTCCTTTTTATAGTGGTCATTGCAAGGCATCCTATGATGGTTCTTTAGGGGAATGCCTAAAGATTCCGACTGTGGGGATGTGGCAGAGTGACACGGGAACCTGAATGATCCCAGGAGCTTTTATTGGCGTCTGAAGGTATTCCTTTGCAATTACAAAGCCTCCCCTTTCTTCCCAGTCTGCCCTCCTGCGAGAGTAGTGAATTGCAAAATTAGATTCTACCTACCACCCTGTCCCTTAACTCTTCAATTTAGAAAAGCAGTACGATGTAGGGGATAGAGCATGGGTTCTAATCCCAGTTCTGCCACTTATCTGCTGTGTGACTTTGGCCAAGTCACTTAACTTCTCTGGGTCTCATTTTCCTCATCTGTAAAATTGGAGATTAAGACTGCAAGCCCCTGTGTAGATTAAGACTGCGAGGCCCTATGTGGGACACGGACTGTGTCCACCCTGACTAACTTTTATCTACCCCAATGCTTAGAACAGTGCCTGGCTCATAATAAATGCTTAACAAGAACAACAATTATTATTACTATTATCTGTAAAATGGGAATTGTGATTGTGAGCCCCACGTGGGACAGGGACAGTGTCCAGCCCAATTTGCTTGACTCCACCCCAGCACTTAGTATGGTGCCTGGCACATTCATTCATTCATATTTATTGATCGCTTACTGTGTGCAGAGCACATAGTAAGTGCTTAACACATACCACAGTTATTATTCATTCATTCAACTGTATTTAATAATAATAATTTTGGTATTAAGCCCTTACTATGTGCCAAGTGTGGGAATTATGACTGTGAACCCCATGTGGGACAACCTGGTTACCTTGTATCTACCCCAGTGCTTAGAACAGTGCTTGGTGCATAGTAAGCGCTCAACAAATACCATCGTCATTATTATTATTACTAAGCACTTAATAAATGCCATTGATAGATTTTCTTTGATCAAAAACTTTATTGGCTCAGTATGAATACAGTTTTATTATTAGGGGTTACTGAAATAAAGTCTGGGTAGGAATGGAGAAGCAGAAATAATTTTGCTGAATGAATGATCTTGGTGAAACAAAGGATAATCAAAACTCTTTGAGCCAGAGAAGATTCTTGAAGTTATTTAATGAATCCCCTGCTTCCAAGCGTCTCTGGAAAGTGGAAAGAAACAAAAAGCAAATTAATCTACAGGTGTGAGGGTTAAGTGAAGGAACAAAGAGTTGAAGATGAAAAATCATTAGGGAAAGAAGAGAAGGAACAGGGGCCTTCCTAATAGAGCAGATTTTGTGTGTGTGTGTGTGTGTGTGTGTTTGTATCTAGTTTTGAATCTTCAGATAACACCAATCACTAACTGCTGAGAAATGTCTTCTTTCACCTCCTCTGGTGAAAATGACTATCAAATATGGTTACAAAAAATATGGTTACAAAATACATTTGCTGTACTGTCAACTGGACCGTGTCATGTGTCAATTTCATTCATGCCCTTACTATGTGCCAAGCACTGTTCTAACCACTGGGGAACATACAAGGTTATCAGGTTGTCCCACGTGAGGCTCACAGTCTTAATCCCCATTTTACAGATAAGATAACTGAGGCACAGAGAAGTTAAGTGACTTGCCCAAAGTCACACAGCAGACAAGTGGCAGAGCTGGGATTAGAACCCATGACCTCTGACTCCCAAGCCTGTGCTCTTTCCACTGAGCCACGGTGCTTCTCTTTTGCTGCTTTCCTTTTCTGCACTGCGCAGTACCTGACACTCTGCCTAGTGGAAATAGTATGGGCTGGGGACTCAGGACCTGTGTTCTAATCCCAGCTCCATCACCTGCCTTCTGGGAGACCTTGGGCAAATCACTGAACTTCTCTGTGCCTCAATTCCTTTGTCTGCAAAATGGGTATGAAATAACTGTTCTCATTCTTTCTTAGACTATGAGCCACATGTTGGACCTTATTATCTTGTAACTACCCCAGCGTTTAGTAAGTGCTTGACACTAATCGCTTAGAAATGATATCATTATTATTATTTACATTCTTTCTTCTCTGTCACTATTTTACCAAAGCCTCTGCTCCTAGACTTACCCATTTCTGATTTCTCTGTACCACACTGATCCCCATCTAGGCTGTTATCCTACTAACTACAGCTGTACCACATTGACTGAGACGTGCTTCACTACTGTAAACCATTTTTAGTGTTCTTCTTTTCCATGGTGAACCAAAGCACCTTATCCACTTCTAGATTGTAGGCTCCTTGGGTGCAGGGGACATATCTATTAACTCTGTTAAATTGTACTTTCCCAAGTGCTCAAGTACAGTGTTCAGCACACAGTAAGTGCTCAAATGCAATTGTTCCCACTCATTCGATTCCTGAAGAGCCTTGGTTTGGACCCCCTGCTGCTGTACATTCTCTTTACATGTCTTGCCTAGTTAATAAAAATAATGATAATGATGGCATTTAATAAGCACTTACTATGTGCAAAGCACTGTTCGAAATGCAGGGGAGGATACAAGGTAATCAGGTTGTCCCACAGCGGACTCACAGTCTTAATCCCCATTTTACAGATGAGGTAACTGAGGTGCAGAGAAGTTAAGTGACTAGCCCAAAGTCACACAGCTGACAAGTGGAGGAACTGGGATTTGAACCCATGACCTCTAAAGCCCGGGCTCTTTCCACTAAGCCACGCTGCTTCCCACAGTTAAGGTGTTGTTTGATGAGCAACTGTGTTGTTCTGACTGCATTTCATTACTTCATTATTTGTAGTGCTACTTCCCGCTATTTTGAGAAGCTTTGTGGTCTAGTAGAAAGAGAGTAGGCCTGGGAGTAGGAGGACCTGGGTTCTAATTATGACTCTGCTACCTGCCTGCTCCTCTCTTAGGATTGCATCTGGAGAGTTTTCAGTACTCAGCTACTCTTGGCTACAGGTGGGACAGTCAAGCAGAGGCATACCCATACCATTCCTAGCTTGGGGAGTGGCTAGTGAGTGGAAGACAATCTGCTACAAGTCAAACTCACCTGTGCTGGGCAGCCAGGGCATGGGCGAGAATCAAGGGTGAAGATTCGGGTTTACTGCATGGAAGAAGGCAATGGTAAATCATTTCATTTGTTACCAAGAAAATTCTATGGGTACACTACTACATTTGCAGATGGAGGTGAGGCAATCTGGGAGAGATGTATCCATGGAGTCGTTATGGGTCAGAAATGGCTTAACAGCCTAAGACAAGTCTTGCCTGCTCTGTCACTTTGGACAAGCCACTCAACTTCTCTATGTGCCTCAGTTTCCACATCTGTAAAATGGGGATTAAAACTGTGAGCCCTATGTGGGACAGATACTGTATCCAACCCAATTATCTTGTATCTACCCCAGAGCTTAGTTCAGTGCCCAGCTTATATGATTGGTATTATTATACTAATATTAGTATTATAATAATATTAGTAGTAGGAGGAGGAGGAGTTGTAGTACTAGTAGCAGCCAGAGTAAGTGTTCCTGTAGCTTGTCTTCTGACCCTGGAAGAACTGGGCTGTGGCCTCCCAGACTAAAGGATAGCACAGATCACTCACTCACTACAGCCTGTCAATTCTGAAGAAAGATCCTGCTTTGTCAGCACCTCATAATTCCAGCTGGCACACCCTCAGCCTATAAATAGCATTTTTTTAAATGTGAGCAGAGTATTGTACCAACTACTTGGGAGAGTACAAATAAATTCCATGATCTCTGTTCTTACAGAGTTTACGGAATAGCAAAGGTGACGGACACTTAAATTATGATGGAGAAGTAATAGTGTATGAGAGATGTACCTAGGTGTTAAGTGACCATTCATTCAATCGTATTTATTGAGTGCTTACTGTGTGCAGAGCACTGTACTAAGCACTTGGGAAGCACAGGTTTGCAACATATAGAGATGGTCCCTACCCAACAACAGACTCAAAGTCTAGAAGGAGGAGACAGACAACAAAACAAAACATGTGGACAGGCGTCAAGTGGTCAGAACAAATGGAAATAAAGCTAAATGCACATCATTAACAAAATAAATAGAATAGTAAATATGTACAAGTAAAATTAATAGAGTAATAAATCTTTACAAACATGTATACAGGTACTGTGGGGAGGGGAAGGAGGTAGGGAGGGGGGATGGGGAGGAGGAGAGGAAAAATGGGGCTTAGTCTGGGAAGGCCTCTTGGAGGAGGTGAGCTTCAGTAGGGCTTTGAAGGGAGGAAGAGAGCTAGCTTGGCGGATATGTGGAAGGAGGGTATTCCAGGCCCGGGGGAGGACGTGGGCCAGGGGTCGATAGCGGGACAGGTGAGAACGAGGTACAGTGAGGAGGTTAGGAGCAGAGCATGTGGGCTGGGCTGTAGAAGGAGAGAAGGGAGGTGAAGTAGGAGGGGGCGAGGTGATGGAGTGCCTTGAAGCCGAGAGTGAGGAGTTTTTGCTTGATGCATAGGTTGACCAAATCCCCTGTAGGTGGTTAGGTGGTGCTAAGGAGTTGAAGAAGCATTTAGAGGACATAAACATTAAGTTAGAGGAATTATAGATTACATCTCCTCCCTGAGGCCTTCCTTGAATAATCTCAGAAGGTCTTTAAAGATGGGAAGCGCTGTAGAGTGGCAGATAGAGTGGTAATATTTATTTTGCACTTACTGTATGCAGAGCATTGTACTGAGCATGGGAAAGAGTACAGTTAAGAATTAGACACAGACCCTGTCCCTGAAGGGGCTCAGAATCAGAAGACTGGAGACATATGCATAAGGAGCAATGATGCAGTCAAACATTCATTGCAGCATAAGAGACAAGGATAAATATGCAAACTAAAAACAAAAGTCAGTAGGGAGTTTTGGCTGGAGGAGCAGAATTTCTGACTCCTCGTGATTCAGAATCCATGGCATATCCATAGCAACAGTTATCGCAGCACAGGCCTTAGTATAGTGTTGGCCCACAATAATGCTCAAAAAATACAATTGATTGATCGATGTAATGAGGCCTCATGCCACAGGTGCTGTTTTCTTTCTCACTGGGGTGGTGCAAAGGCAAGATGGGATGGGGGTCTCCTTGATGATGCAGGGGCTGCCTGTTCCTGGAAAGGTAGTGTGATTGGCGCAAAGGGTAGGTTGGGGGCAGAGGCCCTGGGAGGTAAAGAGGAAAGGCAGTTCACTTGGTCATGATGGGAGAGTGAAGGAGATGGGCAAAAAGTGTGCAGGAGATAAGGCTGCAGCTACGAAATGTTTCATTCAGCAGTGGGAAAGAGGACCCAAGGTGACTTGGCAGCAGCAGCATTTATCTCTGTCAAGGGCAGCAGAAAGCATGCCAGGGGCAGGGGATTGGATTGGACCTGGAAGCTGGGTCCGAGAGCACACAAGGAGGCAATGCTGCAGTTATCCAATATCTTAGTCATGTTGAAAAGGGATAAGATATGAAGGAAAATAGAATTCCAGGCAGGCTGGTGGAGGTGAAGAAATGTCAGTGACCAGGAAGATAAGAATGAGGCAAAATATGCAGGTTAGGTTGAATGGAATGAGGATTGTGAGCAGGAGAGAGGTCTAGTGGGAGAAGAGAGTGGATAGGCAGGAGGGAAAGAGCTTATTGCATGTCTTAACTCCAATGATGAAGAGTTTCTGCTTCATGCAGAGAGGAAAGGGCACTCATTGGAAGTTTGAGGGGTGGGAAGATGTACAGAAAGAAAATACGGAAAAGTGATTTCGGCAGCAGAGTGAAGTTATAGACTAGAGAGGGGATAGAGAGGAAGCCAAGAGATCAGTGAGGAAATTGATGCAGTAGTCAAGCTGGGATATGACAAGTGCCTGAATCAGTGGTAGTCATTTGGGTGGAAAAGTAGGGAGAGGATACTGAAAATGTTGTGGGGAAAAAATCATAAGATTTGGCAAGCATGGGGATGTTGTTGATGGTGTTCAGAAATTGATGTGGATGAGAGGATTCTCTGCTCCTCCTCCCCTCTCCATTGCCCCCTCTCCCTTTCTCTGCCTTACCCCCTTCCCCTCCCCACAGCACTTGTACATATTTATTACTCTATTAATGATGTGTATATATCTACAATTCTATCTTTCTATTCTAATGGTATTGACACCTACTTGTTTTGTTATGCTGTCTGTCTCCCCCTTCTAGACTGTGAGCCCGTTGTTATGTAGGCACTGTCTCTATCTGTTTCCAAATTGTACTTTCCAAGCACTTAGCACAGTACTCTGCACACAGTAAGAACTCAATAAATACGATTGAATGAATGAATGATTTGTAGGTGGAAGATGGGTTCAGTTTTAGACATATTAATCTTTTGGTGTGGGTAGAACTTTACGTCGAGCTGAAATAGAGGCAAGTTCCTCCTCAAGTTCTATCCTAATCTTCCTCGACCTCTCAGCTGCCTTCGACACTGTGGACCACCCCCTTCTCCTCAACACACTATCCAACCTTGGCTTCACAGACTGTCCTCTCCTGGTTCTCCTCTTATCTCTCAGGTTGTTCATTCTCAGTCTCTTTTGCAGGCTCCTCCTCCCCCTCCCAACCCCTTACTGTGGGGGTTCCTTAAGGTTCATTTCTTGGTCCCCTTCTGTTCTCGATCTACACTCACTCCGTTGGTGACCTCATTTGCTCCCACGGCTTCAACTGTCATCTCTACACTGATGACACCCAAATCTACATCTCAGCCCCTGTTCTCTCCCCTCCCTCCAGGCTCACATCTCCTCCTGGCTTCAGGGCATCTCCATCTGGATGTCTGTCCACCACCTAAAACTCAACATGTCCAAGACTGAACTCCTTGTCTTCCGTCCCAAACCCTGCCCTCTTCCTGACTTTCCCATCACTGTTGATGGCACTACCATCCTTCCCGTCTCACAAGTCCGCAATCTTGGTGTCATCCTCGACCCCGCTCTCTCATTCACCCCTCACATCCAAGCCGTCACCAAAACCTGCCAGTCTCAGCTCCGCAACATTGCCAAGATCCACTTTTTCCTCTCCATCCAAACCGCTACCTTGCTCGTTCAAGCTCTCATCCTATCCTGTCTGGACTACTGTATCAGCCTCCTCTCTGATCTCCCATCCTCTTGTCTCTCCCCACTTCAATCCATACTTCATGCCACTGCCTGGATTGTTTTTGTCCAGAAACGCTCTGGACATGTTACTCCCTTCCTCAAAAATCTCCAGTAGCTATCGATCAACCTACACATCAGGCAGAAACTCCTCACCCTCGGCTTCAAGGCAGTCCATCACCTCGCACCCTCCTACCTCACCTCCCTTCTCTCCTTCTCCAGCCCAGCTCGCACCCTCCGCTCCTCTGCCGCTAATCTCCTCACTGTACCTCGTTCTTGCCTGTCCCGCCATCGACCCCCAGCTCACGTCATCCCCCTGTCCTGGAATGCCCTCCTTCCCAACATCCGCCACGCTAACTCTGTTCCTCCCTTCAAGGCCCTACTGAGAGCTCACCTCCTCCAGGAGGCCTTCCCAGACTGAGCCCCCTCTTTCTTCTCCCCATCCTCCCCCTCTCCATCCCCCCGCCTTACCTCCTTCCCTTCCCCACAGCAACTGTATATATGTATATATGTTTGTACATATTTATTACTCCATTTATTTATTTAACTTGTACATATCTATTCTATTTATTTTATTTTGTTAATATGTTTGGTTTTATTCTCTGTCTCCCCCTTCTAGACTGTGAGCCCACTGTTGGGTAGAGACCGTCTCCGTATGTTGCCAACTTGTACTTCCCAAGCGCTTAGTACAGTGCTCTGCACACTGTAAGTGCTCAATAAATATGATTGATTGAAGTGGAAACATGAGATTAATGAAAAATCAGAGCTAGGAAGTAGAAAAGGCAGCTTTAGAACATAGCCTATACTTTAAAGTAGAAAATTTCCATTTATTTTTGTATAAATTGCAGTACACAGTTCACTTGGACAGTAAGTTTTACTGATTTAATCACAATAAATTGCAGATATGCATTCCTGCATTACCTTCAAATCCCATCCTGTCAATCATTATCCTGCCACTAATTCAACTTGCCGTAGCCAAATATGATCTTTTTGTGTAAATCTCTGGGATCCCCAGTCTAAGACAGCGATGCATTTCCAAACTTCCCAAGCATCTGTGGCAACTTGCTTGAGCTGGTGAGGAATGTGTTCTTCGTTACTGAAATTCTTGAAACTGCTTACTTCATCAAATTGAATAGGTTCTCATTTTATGAATGGGAATAACATTACAATGATTGAAAAGGTCTTTAAAAGAGCAATTTTCAAATACTGTTTCCAACGCAAAGTTTCTGGACACAAACCACATGTAGATGTAGACTGTAACCTTGTTGTGGGCAGGAATATGTCTTTTTATCGTATTGTACCCTCCCAAGCACTTAGTGCTCTGAACACAGTAAGCACTCATTAAATACAATTGAATTAATGAATGTAGTTCTGGGCATTGGTCCTGGTACCTTGTGTAATGTTTGTTTCATGAATGAGGAATATTTAAATTGATTGTTATTTAGTATTTACAAGAAACAATCCAGTCTTTCCCCATAATTCATTCATTCAATCGTATTGAGCGCTTACTGTGTGCAGAGCACTATACTAAGCGGTTGGGAAGTACAAGTCAACAACATATAGAGATGGTCCCTATGCAACAGTGGGCTCACAGTCTAGAAGGGGGAGACAGACAACAAAACAAAGCATGTAGACAGGTGTCAAAATAGAACAAATAGAATTATAGCTACATGCACATCATTAACAAAATACATAGAATAGTAAATATGTACAAGTAAAATAGAGTAATAAATCTGTAAAAATATATACAAGTGGTGAGGGGAGGGGAAGGAGGAAGGGCGGGCGGATGGGAAGGAGGAGAGAAAATGGGTATCAATCTGGGAAGGCCTCTTGGGCGAGGTGAGCTCTCAGTAGGGCTTTGAAGGGAGGAAGAGAGCTGGCTTGGTGGATGTGTAGAGGGAGGGCATTCCAGGCCTGGGGAAGGACACGGGCCAGAGGTCAATGGTGGGACAGGTGAGAACGAGGCACAGTGAGGAGGTTAGCAGCAGAGGAGCAGAGGGTGCAGGCTGGGCTGTAGAAGGAAAGAGGGAGGTGAGGTAGGAAGGGGCAAGGTGATGAAGAGCCTTGAAGCCGAGAGTGAGGAGTTTTTGCTTGATTCGTCGGTTGACAGGCAACCACTGGAGATTTTTGAAGAGGGGAGTGACATTCCCAGAGCATTTCTGTACAAAGATAATCCTGGCAGCAGAGTGAAGTATAGACTGAAGTGGGGAGAGACAGGAGAATGGGAGATCAGAGAGGAGGCTGATGCAGTAATCCAGTCGGAATAGGATGAGAGATTGAACCAGCAAGGTTTGGATGGAGAGGATAGGGCCAATCTTGGCGATGTTATGGAGGTGAGACCGGCAGGTTTTGGTGACAGATTGGATGTGTGGGGTGAACGAGAGAGCGGAGTCAAGGATGACACTAAGGTTGCAGGCTTGTGAGACGGGAAGGATGGTAGTGCCGTCTACAATGATGGGAAAGTCAGGGAGAGATCAGGGTTTGGGAGGGAAGATGATAACTTCTGCATTTTGGTTTTATGCATTTTGTAGTGCAATTATCAGATATTTGTAAATATAATACATTCCAAAACAACTGAAACCCAAGAATTACTAAACTTTGGGGTGCTTCTAGTAACTTTGTCATTGCACTCGTCACTTCTCTGCTGTTATTTTTCCATTGTTGCCTTCTAAACATGCTCTAAAATTGTTTTCTTCTGAACTGGAAAAAACACAGGCATTTCAAGTGATTCAGCTGGTATCTGTGTTGTTTACAAAACAAGATGACTAAAATGTCATCTTTTCATTGACAAATGCTCCATTAATTTAAATTGAACATCAGTTTACTGTATCCCGTAAATTTAGGTACACTTTCTAAACCTATTCTTCCACCATCCGTGTTCATTTAACTCACTGTAATGATCCATAGTGGATCTTTCTCGTTCATCAGTGTAGTGTTGTCAAAGAAAATGGTACTCCTAAGGAAAAGCATGGATAATAGAACTATTCTATAGAGATGTTAAAAGAACCACTACAACATTTCAAAGGAGAAGTATCTCAGATAAAGTCAAAGTAGCAGCTGTACCTTACTGATGTTGGAATCCAAGCAGAGTCAAGGACATCCATTAGTTAATGTTGAGTGTGAAAGATTTAATGTAAAATCCTCAGTTGGTGATTTTTAAATATGGCTAATGCCATCATCCCCTGGTAAAGTTGTAGTTCTGTTTTCAAAGGAGCAAAATTGTTTAGTTTTCATTTGTTACTTGAACTCATAAACTATGCAGTTCCTTCAATATAATTGACAATGATTTTTTTCATTGCCATATAAAATGTTATCCAACATAATATAACATATGTAATAATATATATGTGTGTATATATATTTAACTCATTCGCTCCCACGGCTTAAGCTATCATCTCTACACAGATGATACCCAAATCTATATCTCCTCCTTTGTTCTCTCTCCCTCCCTCCAGGCTCCTATCTCCTCCTGCCTTCAGGACATCTCCACCTGGATGTCCGTCTGCCACCTAAAATTCAACACATCTAAGACTGAGCTTCTTATTTTCCCTCCCAAACCCTGTCCTCTGCCTGACTTTCCTGTCACTGTGGACAGCACTACCATCCTTCCTTTCTCTCAAGCCTGCAACCTTGTTGTCATCCTTGACTCCACTCTCTCATTCACCCCACACATCCAATCTGTCACCAAAACCTACCGGTCTCAACTTCTCATCGCCAAGGTCCGCCCTTTCCACTCCATCCAAACCATGACCTTGTTAGTACATTCACTCATCATATCCTGACTGGATTATTGCATCAGCATCCTTTCTGATCTCCCAACCCCCTGTCTCTCTCCACTTCACTCTGCTGCCCAGATTATCTTTCTACAGAAACGCTCTGGGCATGTCACCCACCTCCTCAAAAATCTCCAGTGGTTGCCTATCAACCGTCGTATGAAGCAAAAACTCCTATTGGCTTCAAAGCTCTCCATCACCTTGACCCCTCCTACCTCCCCTCCCTTCTCTCCTTCTACAGCTCAGCCAGCATACACCACTATTCTGCCTCCACTAACCTCCTCACTGTGCCTCATTCTCGCCTGTCCCGCCGTCGACCCCTGGTCAACGTCCTACCTCTGGCCTAGAATATGCTCCCTCCTCACATCTGCCAAACTAGCTCACTTCCCCCTTTCAAAGCCCTACTGAGAGCTCACCTCATCCAGGAGGCCTTCCCAGACTGAGCCCCGCTTTTCCTTTTCCCCATTGCCCCTCCCCTCCTCCCTGTCCCACAGCACTTGTGCATATCTGTACATATTTATTATGCTATTTATTTTATTAATGCTATACATATCTATAATTCTATTTTGAGGCTATTGATGCCTGTTTTGTTGTCTGTCCCCCCCTTCTAGACTGTGAGTCTGTTGTTGGGTAGGGATTGTCTCTTGCTGAATTGTACTTTACAAGTGCTTAGTACAGTGCTTTGCACACAGTAAGTGCTCAATAAATACAATTGAATGAATGAATGAAAATGGTGACAAAGTTCTAAATTCTTATGAGTAAAAATATTACCCTGTTTCCACAGTTACCCTGTTGAGTACTGGAGTGTCATTATGAGGACCCCTTAACATTAAGTTCCTCTTTCTTGCCAATGGCAAACTCAAAGCAAAATGATTGCTTTTTGCATTACTTACTGTGAAAGCGTTATTGGAACTGCTAGGAGCAGCTACTTACAATCCTAAGAGTGCATTGCAAAGTGAAACAATATGAATAGGGTTCTAGACAAGTAGTTTTTCCTCAGAGTATGTGGGAAAAGATTACTGGCACCTCAGTTAGTGGGGATCCTGAAAAACAAGTTTGGGGAATCAATAAATTACAACAGTAAGCAACCTTAGGGCAAACTACTTTGATATGTGGAGAAAAGAACGCTTTATGGAGGTGCCTTGATACACATGAAAACTCCCCATCTTCCCTCCCAAAAACTGTCTTCCCCGAGACTGTAGGTAACACCACAATCCTTCCTGTCTCACAAGCCTGTAACCACGGCATTGTCCTCAAATCATCTCTCATTCAACCCACATTCTGGAGAGAACACAGGCATGGGAGTCAGAAGGACCTGGGTTCTAATCCTGGGTCTGCCACTTGTGTGCTGTGTGATTTGCCGAAAAACAGTGTGGCTTAATGTAAAGAGTATGGGCTTGGGAGTCAGAAGGACCTGGGTTCTAATTTCGGGCCTACCGCTTGTCTCCCATGTGACCTTGGACAACTCACTTTGCTTCTCTGTTCCTCAGTTAACTCATCTGTAAAATGAGAATTAAGAATGTGAGCCCCATGTGGGAAAACCTGATTACCTTGTATCTCCCCAGAGCTTAATACAGTGCTTGGCACTTAGTATGTGCTTAGCAAATGCCATTATTATCATTATCTTGGGCAAGCCACTTCACTTCCCTGGACCTCAGTTGCCTCATCTGTAAAATGGGGATTAAGACTGTGATGCCCATGTGGGACAGGGATTGTGTCCAAATGGATTAGTTTATGTCTACCCCAGCATTTAGTAAAGTGTCTGACACATAGCATGAAATTAGCAAATACCATAGTAAAAATGGAACTAATGCTTTCTGTGCTTAGTCCATGAGAAAGTGGGTATGGTTTAAGGGATGAAGCTACCATACCAGGAAGAACAGAGCTGCTCTACAAACTTTTCTCACCATGAATTAAATCGAGATAAACCTGTTCCAGGCAAGACTGGGATTTTGTGAGCCACAGAGATTTATCCTGTGTCAAACCTGGAAGTTGGAAGTTATAGCAGGTTTTTTTAGGGGGGAAAAAAAGTATCAGCTTTGAGAGAGCTTTAGCCTCATTATTTCTCAGTTCATTCTTTTTTTTTAAATGGTATTTGTTAAGCACTTTGTGCTCAGCAGTGTTTCAAGCATTGAGGTATATACAAACTAATCCAAAAGCTCACTGCGGGCAGGGAATGTGTCTGTTATTGTACTCTCCCAAACATTTAGTTTGATGCTTTGCACACAGTAAGTGTTTAGTAAATGCAATTGACTGACAGTCCATGTCCCTCATCATCATCAATCGTATTTATTGAGCGCTTACTATGTGCAGAGCACTGTACTAAGCGCTTGGGAAGTACAAATTGGCAACACATAGAGACAGTCCCTACCCAACAGTGGGCTCACAGTCTAAAAGGGCCAGAGTATAAAAGGGCTCACAGTCTAAAAGGGCTCTGAGCATGGGGCTCAGAGTCTTAATCCCCATTTTACAGATGAGCTAACTGAAGCCCAGAGAAGCAACTTGCCCAAGGTCATACAGCAAACAAGCGGCAGAGCTGGGATTAGGACACAGGTCCCTCTGACTCCTAGGCCTGTGCTCTTTCCACTAGGCCATGCTACTTCATGTAATTTGGCAGGAAAATATACTCTCCCCAGCTCTTATGACAAGTGTTTCATAGTCAGAAGTCACTCAGTATATGACATTGATAATTGTGTTAAGTATTTTTGGTGTGCCAAGCACTCTATTAAGCCCTGGGGTAAATACAAGATCAAGTTGGATGCAGTCCCTGTCCTAAATGGGGCTCACAGTTTAGGAAGGAGGCGGGTATTGAATCCCTGTTTACAGATGAGAAAATTGAGGCATTGAGAAGCCAATCAACCAATCAGTGGTATTTATTGAGTGCTTATGGTGTGCAGACTACTGTGCTATGCACTTGGGAGAGCACAATACAACAGAATTAGCAGACATGTTCCCTAACCATAATGAGTTTACAATCTAGAGAGATGAGCTAAGTGACTGAGCTAAGTGACTCTCCCAAGGTCACACAGCAGGTAAGAGGCAAAGCTGTTCTCAACTAGTCCCTATAACTGGGGATCAGGTCTGAGGCACAAGATGGATGGGTGTGGAAGATCATCAGAGCACTAACTGGATTTTGAGTAACATTGCGTGCAGAGCCTATTAGGCCCAATGAGGCTTAAGAAAAAGTTGAGACCACAGTCTCTGACCTTGAGGAGGTTACAATCCCTTAAAATCTCTCTCACAGGCAAGGAATCATATCTGTAGCCCAGAAAACAATCCTGGCAAAGCGACTGGGGAAGAGAAAACCACATTTTCTCCGATAAGACTTTAAGACCTGCGTGGAATGGAAAAGACTATTGCTCCACACCTGATGGAAATGCTATTTTGCTGTGTCTGGCAACAAAATAGCTTCGGGGAAAAATACTGGGACTGACTGAAATTAACCAATTATTTCAGTACTATTCTGGTCATATAAACTTCAGTTTTAAGAACATTAAAGCAGAATTTCAGAATATTGCTAATGGGTTTAATGTGAAGCAAATGTACAAGAAACAATAGTGGCAGTAATGGCATCATAGCTAATGTTTTCACTGCCACATCTGAATGCCAGGTGAACATAAAAGAAAAGCTGTTACACTTGAATTAGCAACAACAGTTAGATAAACGAGCCAACAACAATAATAGGAAAACAGGCCATTTTTTATAGAAAGTGAATATTCTCTACATCATTAAGAATGTGGATTGACCTCATTTCAGGTTTTCCTAATTTTATACTATTTTAATACATGATTAACAAAGGAAATTCATTTGGAAGGGTACTTATTCTTGGTGAGATGCAGCATGGCCTCCATGTTTTGTGTCTAGATGTTTTGTTTTGTTGTCTTGTCTCCCCCTTCCAGACTGTGAGCCCGTTATTGAGTAGGGACTGACTCTGTGTTGCTGACTTGTACTTGCCAAGAGCTTAGTACAGTGCTCTGCACACAGTAAGTGCTCAATAAATATGATTTAATGAATGAATGAATGGCCTAGTGGAATGAGCGATAGAAGGCAGAGGACCTGAGTTCTAATCTCAGCTCCAGCACTGTCTGCTGTGTGTGAGTTCCGGCACCTGCAAAATGGTAATCCAATACCTGTTCTTTCTCCTGCTTAGACTGTGAGTCCCTTGTGGGACTTGATTATCTTGTATCTAATCCATAAACCTTGGTGTTACCCTTGACTCATCTCTCTCAATCAACCCACATATTTAATGTATCACTAAATCCTGTTGGTTCAACCTTCACAGCATTGCTAAAATTCATCCTTTCCTCTCCATTCAAACAACCACAATGTTAACCCAAGCATTTATTGTACCGCACCATGATTACTGAATCAGCCTTCTTGCTGACCTCTCCCGGCCTTCTGTCTTCTCCCACTCCAGTCCGTACTACGCTCTCTTGCTTGGATCATTTTTCTTCAAAAACTTTCAGTCCATTTTCAAGAACCTCAAGCGTTTTGCGCATCCAACTCTGCATCAAACAGAAACTCCTTACTGTTGGCTTTAAAACACTCAATCACCTTGCCCGCTCCTACCTTACCTCACTGCTCTCCTATTACAACTCAGCCCACACACTTCACTCCTTTATTCCAACCTATTCACTCTACCTCATTCTCATCTACCTCACTGCTGACCTCTCACCCACATCTTGCCTCTGGTCTGGAATGCCCTCCCTCTTCATATCTGACAGACAATTACTCTTCCTACTTTCAGAGCATTTTTGAAGGCACATCTATCTCCAAGAGGCCTTCTCTGGCTAAGTCCTCATTTCCTCTTTTCATTTATTCATTCATTCAGTAGTATTTATTGAGCGCTTACTGTGTGCAGAGCACTGTAGCAAGCGCTTGGAAAGTATGAAAAGCAGCGTGGCTTAGTGGGGAGAGCCCGGGCTTGGGAGTCAGAGGTTGTGGGTTCTAATCCTGGTTCCTCCACTTATCAGCTGTGTGACTTTGGGAAAGTCACTTAACTTCTCTGTGCCTCAGTGACCTCATCTGTAAAATGAGAAGCAGAAGCTTCTCAGAGAAGCAGCATGGCTCAGTGAAAAGAGCACAGGCTGTGGAGTCAGAAGTCATGGGTTCAAATCCCGGCTCCACCAATTGTCTGTTGTGTGACTTTGGGGAAGTCACCTAACTTCTCTGTGCCTGTTACCTCATCTGTAAAATGGGGATTAAGACTGTGTGCCCCACATGGGACAACGTGATTACCTTGTATCTACCCCAGTGCTTAGAACAGTGCTTGGCATCTTTTTTTACATGTCTAAAGACTGAGCTCCTTATCTTTCCTCATAAACCCTGTCCTCTCCCTGACTATCCTGTCACTGAAAGTGGCATTACCATCCTTCCCTTCTCACAAACCTGCAACCTTGGTGTCATCCTTGACTCCATTCTCTCATTCACCCCACATCCAATCTGTCACCAAAACCTGCCAGTCTCACCTCCACAACATTGCCAAGATCTGCCCTTTCCTCTCCATTTAAACTGCTACCTTGCTGGTTCAATCTCTCATACTATCCTGTCTGGATTACTGCATCAGCCTCCTCTCTGATCTCCCATCCTCCTGCCACTCCCGGCTTCAGTCTATACTTCACTCTGCTGCCCAGATTATCTTTGTACAGAAATGCTCTGGGTATGTCACTCCCTTCCTCAAAAATCTCCAGTGGTTGCCTGTCAACCTATGAGTCAAGCAAAATATCCTCACTCTAGGCTTCAAGGCCGTCCATCACCTCACCCCCTCCTACCTCACCTCCCTTCTCTCCTTCTACAGCCCAGCCCGCACCCTCCGCTCCTCTGCCGCTAACCTCCTCACTGTGTCTCGTTCTCACCTGTCCCTCCGTTGACCCCGGCCCATGTCCTTTTCCTGACCTGGAATGCCCTCCCTCCACACATCCACCAAACTAGCTCTCTTCCTCCCTTCAAACCCCTATTGAGAGCTCACCTCCTCCAGGAGGCCTTTCCAGACTAAGCCCACTTTTTCCTTTCCTCCTCCCCTCCCCATCACCCTGCCTCCCTCTGCCTTACACCCTTCCCATCCCCACAGCACTTGTATATATTTGTATATATTTATTACTTTATTTTACTTGTACATATTTACTACTCTATTTTATTAATGATGTGCATATAGTTATCATTCTATTTATTCTGATGGTTTTGACACCTGTCTGCTTGTTTTGTTTTGTTGTCTGTCTCCCCCTTCTAGACTGTGATCCCATTGTTGGGTAGGGACTGTCTCTATATGTTGCCAACTTGTACTTCCCAAGCACTTAGTACAGTGCTCTGCACACAGTAAGCGCTCAATAAATATGATTGAATGAATGAAAGTACAATTAAATAGAAGGGCTCTCTTTAGGAGGCTATTTGCCACAGTAAAATGTTTTTTTCTACCACATAATCCATTGACATAATCAGTGCTTTACTTAAGAATCTTATGTCACCATTAACAGTATTTACCGAGTGCCCATTGTGAGTAGAGTCTGTTCTGGATTCTTGACAGAAGTAGAAAACCCAATTCCTTCTCTAAGATGTTTACCAGTGAACAGAGCATACAATAAAACCTTATTTTCGTTCCAAAGATGTTTAGAAATCAATGAATGAATCCTTGATTTAAAATAGATTATCAGTAAATTTGTTTGGAATTTAGTTTCCTCACTCTGTTCTGTGCCACCCTGTTTTGCTCCATTTATTTACCCCTCCCTCAGCCCCACAGCACTTATGCACATATCCCTAATTGATTTATATTAGTGTCTTTCTCCCATTCTACACTGTGATCTTGTGGGCAGGGAATGTGTCTACCAACTCTATTTTATTTTACTCTCCCAACTACTTAATACAGTGTTCTGAATACAGTAAGTGCTCAATAAATATGACTGATTACCCCAGCACGTTAAGTGCTTGGTAGATAATGCACACTTAACAAATACAACAATTATTGGTATTACTGTGTCATTTAAAATTTCAAACTCCGAAGTACTGTGCCATTAAAACCAATTACAGTACCAAAGCAGGGTAGTTTTACCCTCCATCAGTTTTAAATTTCCAAAATAACTATAAAAGAGATAGATCACTCAGGCCTTGAATACATGGGTTGGGGGAATGATTTGTGTTGGGGGGAAAGAAGTGATATTTTGACTGCATTATCACCATTTTGCAAGAAGAATTTTCTACTGGCTGACTAGGGAGAACTGAGATGTTCAGATGGAGATGCAGTGACTAGAACAAACCTATGCAATGAAATGCAAACAAGCAGCTTCATATGGTAGGGAGGGATGAAAGGAACCAGTTAGGGCAGACATACTCTGCCAATTCTCTGCTCATTTAAATTTCTCTGCTTTTATCAGCAATGTAGCTTACTTTATACCTTCTGCCAGATGTGAGGAGAAATATAAGTGTACTTTTAGGCACTGCAGCATGTTATTTAATAAGAAAATACTGCATAAATTTGAAGTGAAATAGCAGAAATATCATCAACAAAAAGCTACTGGGCTCTTATATCCACATTTTATTCAAACATTGCCCTTTTATTTTTAAAGCTACTTTCAGAAGTTTACAACTGGAAACACTACCTTGGAATCAAAGCCCACCAGCAAGCTGCATGAATTATTTTCCCTCCCATTTCCCCCCACACCAATCAGTCAATGGTATTTACTGAGCACTTACTATGTGCAGAGCACCAATCTAACTACAGTTAATCATCCTCAATATCATTATCCTCAGCATCAGCATTTGAGTGCCTATTGTATGCAACACAGCATACTAGGAGTTTGAGGACATGTAAGAGGGGTAAATTATATGGTCTCGCAGTGCTTACCAGTTTAAGTAGAATTGCAAGAGAACTGTGCAATTCCAAAATGCACCAATATTTAGGAATAACTTGGTTTCCTAAGCAAGTACTAAGTAATATTTTTTTCTGTTTTCTCTCTTTCCCCTGTTAGTATTTATTAGATCCTGAAGACAACTTGGAGTCTAATGCCTAAGTGTTTCTGATCAATGGCCAGAAGACTCATTTACTAAGCATTTGAACAAATGCCTAGAGGCTTAGGGCTATTTATCTCTATGATAGTATGGGAAAGGACCAGAACATGTTGTTGTAGTGGCACTGGCCTGTGTGCTGATCTTACTGCCTCTGGGTTCTCTCTCTCCAGTCCATACTTTACCTTGCCACCCAAATCATTTTTCAAAATATCACTATGTGCACATCTCATAAGGTTAGAGAATGCCCATCCACTTCCGCATCAAGCAGAAACTCATCACCATTGGCTTTAGTGCACTCAGATCTCTCCCTCCTACCTATTCTTGCTATTCTACTACTATGATTCAACATGCGTATCAGCCTACTTACTGTGCCTTGACTTCTTAATATCGATAATAATGACAACTATAATAATAGTTTTTCTTAAGCACTTACTATGCACTAAGCACTGGGGTAGATACAAGATCATTAGGTCTTACATGGGGCTCACATTTTAAGTAGGAAGGAGAAAAGGTAATGAATTCCCACTTTGAAAATGAGGAAATTGAGACCCAGAGACGTTAAGTGACTTGTTCAAGGTCACAGAGCAGGTTAATGGCAGAGCTGGGGTTAGAACTCAGGCCCTAGGAGTGACCAGGACACACTGCTTCGGTCAATTTATTAATGATATGTATTGAGTACTTACGGTGTGCAAGGTACTGTATGAAGGGCTTTGGAGTAAGGCTTTACAGTATGATAGAGTTGGTATATATGTTCCCTGTCCACAGGGGGTTTTCAGTCTAGACCAGAAAGTTTATTTAAAATTTTTTATTCTGCCCTGAACCCTGCCCCTATTTGATGAAATGATCTTCTGTCTCTCACTGTTATGCCTTTGCTCCTGCCTTCTCTCCTGCCTAGAACTCTCTTCCGCTTCATATCCAGAAGACTACCACTTTCCCCATCCTATCACCTATGGAAAGCCTTCCCAGACAAATCTCCCATCTCTCCTCCCATTTCCCCCCTCCTTCTGCATCACCTATGCAATTTAAGTCCATACACAACATTGTGATACTCACCCCACTCCTCCTCCTGCAGCACTCCTGTATATACTCTTATACTCTGTTCCTTCCCCGATTCTAATTTATTTTATTTTAAGGTCTGTTTCTTCTAAATTGTAAGCTACTTGAGGACAGGGATCATGTCCACCTATGCCTTCAGCACTTAGTCCAGGGCTCAGCATGCAGTAAGTGTTCAATGATTGTCACTGATAAATAACATTTATTGAGTGCTCATTTGGTGAGGTGAAATTTTATTTTTTTAAATGTTACTTGGATTTTAAGTGGCTCAGTGCTTAGTATGTGCCAAGCAATGTGCCAAGCACTGTTCTAAGTCCAAGGGAGATATAAACTGGTTGGACACAGTACCTGTTCCACGTAGAACTTCAGTAGGAAGGAGTAATAATAATAATAATTGTGATACTTGTTGAGCACTTACTATGTGCCAAGCACTGTTCTAAACACTGGGGTAGATACAAGATAATAAGGTCCTACATGGGGTCACAGTCTTTATCGCCATTTTATCTTACTGCATTTACCTTAACCTTACTGAGGTAAATGAGGAGTGAAGTAACTTGCCCAAGATCACAGAGACAATGATCTTGGTAGAAAAGTTGCCAAGCCAGGCTTAGAACCCGGCATTATACTCGGAAATGCTTGAGAAAAACAGAATTGAGAAGTAGCGTGTCTCTGATCCACAAGAAGCTTATACTCTAATGGGGGATATAAATGTAAAAGACCAGTGGTTGCTGTAATGGTGGCCGTGACTGTACCTTGAACTCTCAGGCATAAGGTGCTTGAAATTCTGCTCCTCAAGGCACAGCACCCTACTGATTTTTGGTTTGGATTTGTGTATTTGCCCTTACCTTTTATGTTGTTTTCATTCATTCATTCATTCAATAGTATTTATTGAGCACTTACTGTGTGCAGAGCACTGTACTAAGCACTTGGGAAGTACAAATCAGCAATATATCGAGACGGTCCCTACCCAACAACAGGCTCACAGTCTAGAAGGGGGTGACAGACAACAAAACAAAACAAGTAAATGGGTGTCAATACCATCAGAATAAATAGAATTATTTTATTATCTTTTAATTAAACATAATTTAAACATAAATTATGTTTTAGTGGAGCATTTTTATTTTATTCATTCATTCATTCAATCGTATTTATTGAGCACTTACTGTGTGCAGAGCACTGTACTAAGCGCTTGGGAAGTACAAGTTGGCAACATATAGAGACGGTCCCTACCCAACAGTGGGCTCACAGTCTAGAAGGGGGAGACAGAAAACAAAACGCTTTAACAAAATAAAATAATTAGAATAAATATGTACAAATAAAATAAATGAATAGAGTAATAAATACATACAAACATGTATATGTTGCCAACCTGTACTTCCCAAGCGCTTAGTACAGTGCTCTGCACACAGTAAGTGCTCAATAAATACGATTGAATGAATATATACGTATATACAGGTGCTGTGGGGAGGGGAAGGAGGTAAGTTGGGGGAATGGGGAGGAGGGGGAGAGGAATTTTTGATTGGTCCATCTCCCTTCCTCTCTCCCCACCTTATAGTCTTAGATTGCAAGTCCCTAAAGACCCAGGGATGGTGTCAATTCCCACCTTTTTATTCTTTTTTGACACTTAGCATAATACTCTCTGCACAGTAAGCACATCATAAAAAAACTATTAGTACTAACAAAATATTTACGGCTTGAGTAGACAAGATAAGTAATTGAGCAGAAATTTGTGTGTGAATATTAGACTGTAAGCTCACTGTGGGCAGGAAATTCATTCAATTGTATTTATTGAGTGCTTACTGTGTATAGAGCACGGTACTAAACACTTGGGAAGTACAATTCGGGGGAGAGGGATAGAGCAAAGGGAGCGAGTCAGGGCAACGGGGAGGGGAGGGGGAGAAGAGGAAAAGCAGGGGTTAGTCTGGGGAGACCTCCTAGAGGAGGTGAGCTTTCAGTAGGGCTTTGAAGGGGGGAAGTGTGCTAGTTTGGCAGTTTTGAGGAGGGAGGGCATTCCAGGACAGAGGTAGGACGTGGGCCAGGGGTTGACGATGAGACAGGTGAAAACGAGGCACAGTGAGAAGGTTAGTACGAAAGGAGCAGAGAGTGCAGGCTGGGCTGTAGAAGGAGAGAAAGGAGGGGAGGTTAGAAGGGGCAAGGTGATGGAGAGCTTTGAAGCCAATTGTGAAGAGTTTTTGCTTGATACAGAGGATATATGTCCGTTATATTGTGTTGTACTTTCTAAGCTGTTTAGTAAAGTCCCCTGCACACAGGAAGTACTCAAATATGATTGATTATATATGGTCATACAAGTTCTTAGTTTTGCTGCTCTGCACACAGTAAGCATTTATTTATTGAGTGATTCATGCTAGAGTTGCCTGAAGGGATTGGATTATATGACCCAGGATTCTGGGAATTGAACCATGGAAAGCTTGTTGGAGGAGGAGGAATTTTAGGGGGGATTTGAATGAGGGATGAGCTGCGCTCTATCTGAGGGGAAGGAAGGAGTACCAGGCTGGGGTAACAGCTTGATTGAGAGGGTGGAGATTAAAGAGTGAGGTACAGCACGATGCTTGGTTGGGAGGAATGAAGACAGCAAGTTGGGGAATGGCCAGAGACAAGATTGGTTAAGCAGTGTGGGGTCAGATGGTGGAGAGCCTTTGAAGCCAATTATGAGGAGCTTTCCCCTTCTCTAGAATATAAGCTTGACCTGGGTAGGGAAAGTGCCTGCTAATTTTGTCTGCTAATTCTATTGTATTGTACTCTCCCAAACACTAATTCTGTCTGCTAATTCTGTTGTATTTTTATAATAATAAGAATAATAATAATAATAATGGTATTTAAGTGCTTACTATGTGTCAAGCTCTGTTGTAAGCACTGGGGTAAATACAAGGTTACCAGGTTGTCCAAAGTGGGGCTCACAGTCTTAATCCCCATTTTACAGATGAGGTAACTGAGGCACAGAGAAGTTAAGTGACTTGCCCAAAGTCACACAGCTGATGTGGTGGATGGCAGAGTAGAACCCACGACCTCTGACTTCCAAGCCCCTTCTCCTTACACTAAGCCACGCTGCTTCTCACTCTCCCAAGCACTTAGTACAATGTTCTGCTCATAATAAGCTCTCAAAAGATACCACTGATTGATTGATTGATCCCATGGAGCTGCTGGGACAGACTCCTCAAGTCCTAGCTTTTACCATGACTGCCTAGTGACTCTGCTAGAGGTCAGGTGTCCCAGAGCGACCCTTATTAGCCCTGAGACATTCTAAATCAATCAATCAATCATATTTATTGAGTGCTTACTGAGTGCAGAGCACTGTACTAAGCACTTGGGAAGTACAATTTGGCAACATATAGAGACAGTCCCTACCCAACAGTGGGCTCACAGTCTAAAAGACTAAATCTAGAAGTCTAAATCTATGGCTCTGCCCCTGGAGCAGATTGGAATTTGAATCACAGGGATATTAAAGTGTTCAAGTCTTAGGCATTAAAGTGTTAGGTGTCTTGCTGGTGCTTAGGAAATGTCTTGGGCTCCTCTTGTTCTTTCCAAGCTCTTAGTATGGTGCAGGCATTCAGTAGGCACTCAAATAATGTTACTACTCCTAGGGTCTCTATGGTGTGGGCTTGGCCTCTGCAGGCTATAGTGGTTTGGAGCGCCTCATTGCTTGATATGATGTAATCGAAAGGCCTGGAGACTGGGTGCATGGGTGTGCCCATGTGACTAGAAGCAGCATGGCTCAGTGGAAAGAGCACGGGCTTTGGAGTCAGAGGTCATGGGTTCAAATCCCAGCTCCGCCAATTGCCAGCTGTGTGACTTTGGACAAGTCACTTAACTTCTCTGTGCCTCAGTTACCACATCTGTTAAATGGGGATTAAGACTGTGAGCCCCCCGTGGGACAACCTGATCACCTTGTAACCTCTCCAGCACATAGAACAGTGCTTTGCACATAGTAAGCACTTAATAAATGCTATTATTATTATTATTATAAGGTAAAGAAGACTGGTGGTGGCTGCATGGCCTTGTGGAAAGAACACAGGTATCAGAAGACCTGGGTTCTAATCCCAGCTCTGCCAATGGCTTGCTGGGTGCCCTTGGGCAAGTCATTTCACTTTTCTGTGCCTCAGTTCTTCTCTTCCCCCTCCTACCTAGACAGTGAACCCCATGTGGGACAAGGACTGCGTCCAACCTAATTAGGTTGTTCCTACCCCAGCATTTAGAACCATCTTGGACACATAGTAAGCACTTAACAAATACCCTTTGAAAATAAATATAAATACCAACACTTGGACAGAGTTTGACTTAGGGAAGGAAGGCCTCTGAAGGAGTTGTGGACCCTGGGCACCAAGGCCCAGTATGATGTGGAGACCCTCCATCCTAGTAAAGCTAAAGGACAGATACTTTAGGTAGCCCAGAGATGAGGTGAGTTTGAAGGAAAAAATTGACAGAGAAGGAGAAAAATGGCCAGCGGAAGAGCACAAGTACAGAGGGAAAGCAGTAGGGGAAGGAAAGGGGAGGTCTCTGTCAGAGTTTTACATTGTGGGATTTTGGATGTCCCAATTTCCCAGAATATCACTCCAGGGGATGGTAGTCCAAAGCTGCTAGTAAAACATATATCTCTTTCAGTTGTTCAGATTATCCATATTCAGTTATATGTCTTGGAATACATTGTCTCTTGCTTCTATGATCACTGAATACAATTAATAAACTATGCTGAAAAATTAATCACGTAGGTCTTTTCCTAATAAAATTAGCTTCAGTTCTAAGATCCCTTCACACATTTCTGATCATTTTAAGAATGGAGATGTTAATGCCATTGAGACAAACAGAACCCTTTCACTACTTTCACAAGGCTGAACATCAGGAAGAAAATATTTTTATTTTATGACCTTCTCTCGCTTCTACACACCTACATATAAATCTTTCTACTAGTCATATGAATCTTTTGATGAAATGGAACATGCACATTTGTGCCATCTTATCTAACCATAAATCTAAACTGAAACCTTTGAAAAATTCCAATACATGTTTATACCAGGTGTTGCTAAATTCAGTCGGTGAAATCTATTGAAATGCTTATGCCAGCATTGTTTCCTTCATGTTCTTTCACACCTCAGAAAAGGTAACACAGTTGTTGATGCAATTCAGTTATTTCCGCAGTACGATATCTCTTGTCCTTGTATTTTCTATTACAGGGTTAGTCCACTCACTGCATTAATTATTTTTGCACTTGCTCATGTCATTGAAAATGCTCTTTTTAAATTCTTCTGAGGTTAAATCTATCTTCTTTTTCAGGGTGCCATTTTTATTCATTTTTTTTTCCTGCATGCCATGAAGTATTGTATGATTTAAAACACATGAGTGCAAAAATATGTGAATGAGGGAAGATCATATATTCTCAATAACATAATAAAAATATCTTTTTTCTAACATCTTTTTTTCCTAACAAAAACATTGACATACACTAAACTGTAACTGGGTTTCCTTCACTTAACACTTTAATATGCATTGGTACATATTGGTTATAATAATATATTATGTAATAATAACTATTATTAAATATTAAACATTCAATTATACAATAATTATAAATGATATACTATATTGTATTATAGATGATGCATTTATATAAGTGTTTATAGTTATATATTTGTTATATGTATATTGCATCATACATATAATATATTATGTATATGCTATAATAATACAATATGATAATTATATAATAATATATAATAGTGAAAGCTGTTAACCTCCACAGTACATTCATAAGAGCTATGAATGTAGCTCATCAGAACTCATCAACCTAGGTTTCTGAAATGCACACAGACTGAAATAGTAAGTATTAATGCAGTCATTTCCACGATACCATAACCTAACTGTAATTCTGTACTTGCAGCATGGTGAATTGTCAATTATTTTCCAATAATTAGCAGATGGAAGTTTTGCCTAGGTGTTCATTCATAATGCAGGATTACTATGTAAGATAGTAGGCTCTTTGAATTTCTGTATTTGAACTTCATACCGTGGTGTGGCTGTTAATGAGGGCTCAATAAATAGTCAATAAAAATGGAGAGCATCTATCTAGTGTAATATGGGAGACAAGAGGCTCTATCAGTTGTGATAGAGCTAAGATGAAAGTGGCATAAAACTTCCTTTAAAGATTGACCTTGAAAGATGGCACCCATGCCTTCAGGGTCCTGAAAGGAAGGTGAAACTACTGTAAAGGGACTGCACACCCCTCACTTCATCCTGGAGGCTGTTCATCTTTGGAATTGCCTCCTCTGTCCAACAGATGTAATAATCAATCAATTGTAATTATTAAGTAATAATAATAATAATGACATGTATTAAGTGCTTACTATGTGCAAAGCACTGTTCTAAGTGCTGGGGAGGATACAAGGTGATCAGGTTGTCCCACGGGGGGGCTCACAGTCTTAATCCCCATTTTACAGATGCGGTAACTGAGGCACAGAGAAGTTAAGTGACTTGCCCAAAGTCACACAGCTGACAGTTGGTGGAGTCAGGATTTGAACCCATGACCTCTGACTCCAAAGTCCGTGCTCTTTCCACTGAGTTCTGTACTAAGTACTTGGGAGAGTCCAGAAAGTTAGTAGATATGATCCCTGCCCTCAAGGACCTGCAAACTTAGTGGGAGAGACAGACATTAGAATACATTACAAGTAGAGGAAGCAACAGTGTTTAAAGATATATATACAAGTTGTAAAGAGGGTATAGGAGTATTTACTCAAGATATAAGGGTTGAGGAAGTGGTGAAAAGGCCACAGCAGCATGACCTAGTAGAGTACAGGACTGGAAGTCAAAGGACTGGGGTTCTAATCCCAGCTCTACCACTTGTTGGCTGTGTGACCTTGGTCAGGTTACTTAACTTCTCTGTGCCTCCGTTACCTCCTCTGTAAAATGGAGATTAAGGCTATGAGCCCCTTGTGGGACATGGACTGTGTCCAACATCATATCTACTGCAGCACTTAGTACAGTGCCTGGCACCCAGTATGTACTTAACAAATAACATTAAAAACAACAGTAGCATAACAAAAGATTGGAGATTAATCAGGGAAGTCCATCTGAAGGAGATTAAATTTCAGAAGAGCCTTGAAGATGGGGAGATCAGTGGTTTGTTGGATATGAAGAAGCAGGGATTTCCAGGAAGAAGGGACATCTCCATCTAGATGCCTGCCCTCCACCTAAAACTCAACATGTCCAAGACTGAACTCCTTGTCTTCCCTCCCAAACCCTGCCCTCTCCCTGAATTTCCCATCTCTGTTGACGGCACTACCATCCTTCCCGTCTCACAAGCCCGCAACCTTGGTGTCATCCTCGACTCCGCTCTCTCGTTCACCCCTCACATCCAAGCCATCACCAAAACCTGCCGGTCTCGGCTCTGCAGCATTGCCAAGATCCGCCCTTTCCTCTCCATCCAAACTGCTACCCTGCTCTTTCAAGCTCTCATCCTATCTCATCTGGACTACTGCATCAGCCTCCTCTCTGATCTCCCATCCTCGTGTCTTTCCCCACTTCAATCCATACTTCACGCCGCTATCCGGATTGTCTTTGTCCAGAAACACTCTGGGCATGCTACTCCCCTCCTCAAAAATCTCCAGTGGCTACCAATCAATCTGCGCATCAGGCAGAAACTCCTCACTCTCAGCTTCAGGGCTGTCCATCACCTCGTCCCCTCCTACCTCACCTCCCTTCTCTCCTTCTCCAGCCCAGCCCGCACCCTCCGATCCTCTGCCGCTAATCTCCTCCCCGTGCCTCGTTCTCGCCTGTCCCTCCATCGACCCCCGGCCCACGTCATCCCCCGGGCCTGGAATGCCCTCCCTCTGCCCATCCGCCAAGCTAGCTCTCTTCCTCCCTTCCAGGCCCTACTGAGAGCTCACCTCCTCCAGGAGGCCTTCCCAGACTGAGCCCTTTCCTTCCTCTCCCCCTCATCCCCCCTCCATCCCCCCGTCTTACCTCCTTCCCTTCCCCACAGCACCTGTATATATATATACGTTTATATATATATACGTTTGTACATATTTATTACTCTATTTTACTTGTACATATCTATTCTGTTTTATTTTGTTAATATGTTTGGTTTTGTTCTCTGTCTCCCCCTTCTAGACTGTGAGCCCACTGTTGGGTAGGGACTGTCTGTATATGTTGCCAACTTGTACTTCCCAAGAACTTAGTACAGTGCTCTGCACACAGTAAGTGCTCAATAAATATGATTGATTGTCCATCCACCTGTGCATCAAACAAAAGGTCCTCACCATTGGCTTTAAAACAGTTAATCACCTTGGCCCTCCTACCTCACTTCACTACTCTCCTACTAAAACCCAGCCTGAACATTGCATTCCTTTAGTGCTAACCTTCTCATTGTACCTCGATCTCATCTATTTCACTGCCAACCTCTTGCCCATATCCTACCTCTCAAAAGAATGCCCTCCCAACTCATATCAGTCAGATAATTGCTCTCTGTCACTTCAAAGCCTTATTGAAGGCATATCTCCTCCAAGAAGCCTTCCCTGACTAAGCCCTCCTCTCTTCTTCTCTCACTCCCTTCTGAGCCGCTCTTACTTGCTCCTTCATTCATCCTCCCTCCCATTCCCACAACACATATGTATATATCTGTAATTTATATTAATGTCTGTCTCTCCTTCAAGACTGTGAGCTTGTTGTGGGCAGGGAATGTGTCTGTTTTTATATTGTACTCTCCCAACTGCTTAGTACAGTGCATTGCACACAGTAAGTGCTCAATAAATACGATTGAATGAATGAATGATGTGCCCTGATGCTGCTGTCTCACGTGATTCTCATACAAGTCCTGCCACTGTGCAATTTGTTCCAGTGTCCGGTCGAGAGTCAGAGATCAATAAATGTGTTGACAAGCCTAACCCTAATTTACTTAACTTTTCAGGACTTGATGCAAAGGATACATACTGCTCTTGGTTTCATCAGCTCCTGTGGATAGTTTATGATGGTGGATTATTGAGTGTTTTCTTTGCTATTTTTTTAATGTTTTCTTAAAAGTGTAATGATGAATAACTAAGAAAATGTAGTTCCTTCATTCAATCGTATTTATTGAGCACGTACTGTGTTCAGAGCACTGTACTAAGTGCTTGGGAAGTACAAATCAGCAACATATAGAGATGGTCCCTACCCAACAATGGGCTCACAGTCTAGAAGGGGGAAATAGACAAAACAAGTAGACAGGTGTCAATACCATAAAAATAAATGGAATTATAGCTATATACACATCATTAATAAAATGGAGTAATACATATGTACGGATATACAAAAGTGCTGTGGGGAGGGGAAGGGGATGATGGGGAGGGGAGGAAGAGGAGAGGAATAGGGGGGCTCAGTCTGGGAAGGCCTTCTGGAGGGGGTGAGCTCTCAGTAGGGCTTTGAAGGGAGGGAGAGAGCTAGTTTGATGGATGTGTGGAGGGAGGGCATTCCAGGCCAAGCGGAGGACGTGGGCCGGGGGTCGATGGTGGGACAGGCGAGAATGAGGCCCAGCGAGGAGGTTAGCACAGAAGGGCAGAGTGTGCAGGCTGGGCTGTAGAAGGAGAGAAGGGAGGTGAGGTAGGAGGGGGTGAGGTGATGGAGAGCTTTGAAGCCAAGAGTGAGGAGTTTTTGCTTGATTCGAAGGTTGATAGGCAACCACTGGAGATTTTTGAGGTGGGGAGTGACATGCCCAGAGAGTTTCTGTACAGAAGATAATCCAGGCAGCAGTGTGGGCAGAGTGAAGTGTAGACTGAAGCGGGGAGAGACAGGAGGAGGGGAGATCAGACAAGAAGTGTGTGAAAGGAAGTAGTGTGAAAATAAATCCACTTAGTGGTCTTTAAAAAACTTTCAACAGCCATGGATATCTGGGGACTGAATTTGGTCAATATGCTCCTTTGGTTGGAGATCAGGTATTGGATTAAAATAAAATAGCCAATTCAGAAGTTAAATTTAAATGACAGGTATAGCATGAGTTCTGATTCATTTAGAAAGTGTATTTATATATTCTTAATAATGCATGTACTATACTCAGCTTTATTACTTTGTTCATCATAAATATTTTAAGAGCACATAGCTTTGAATAGTACAAGAGATTAGTTGTAATCATAATTTATAAACAGCAATGTCACCTGATTCCTTATACCTGCAGCATATGAAGTTTTAAATATTTCCACACCCATGAAATTGTTAAAATAATGACGCCATTACTTATAAAACCTATTCTCACACCAAAATAACCCAAGCACATTTATTTGTAATTCATGGTTAAAACATCACCTGCTGGAGTGAACAGCAATTTATATTACACTTTTATTCTGCCAGTCAAACTTTCCGTGTGTGCTTTGTTGGCCTCTTATACTGATTAGTGGTTTTTCTCTTCCAAGGATCAGAGTAGAAATTATTTCTTTGATGTCTTAACAGGCAGGAAATCATTTTTACACCTTTTTGCATAAAACTCAGTTGCAGGTGAAAAAAAAACTAACGCTGTGGGAGTGCTAATTGGAACTAATTATAAAACTTGATTGAGTTGCTTTGGCAATAAGTGCCTAACACATTTTGCTCTGTCCATGTCTACCAAACACTTAGCTATTTGAACTTCTCATTCTTCCTATAACAATCAGGAGAATAATATTATTGTGATCAGTTAATACATCTTATCCTTCTTTGCCAGGTACTTTATGAGGCATGGTGAGAGTTTCTGAAATACAGAAAATCTGTTTCTACCCTCAAATTCACTGGTATTCAGAAGGACTTAGATTCTAATCCTGGCTCCACCACTTGATTGCTGTGTGACCTTGGGCAAGTCACTTCACTTATCTACACCTCAGTTTCCTCATCTGTCAAATGGGCACATGGAGACTGTGAGCTCCATGTGGAACAGGGATTGGGTCCAACCTGATTAATTTGTATCTACCCCAGCACTTAGTACAGTGCCTGGCACATAGTAAGCACTTAACAAATACCATAAAAATATGCAGGCACCTTCTAGTCTCTGGCATAACATCAAGTAGTCCGTTAATGGTGGAATGGAGCAGACAGGTGAACTAGGGCTTCAATAATTGGGGATGAGGCATACCAGTGAGATGAGAGATCCTCATGGAGATGTCCTGGAAGTTGGGGGATATACGGGATTGCTAAGGAAGTGAGAGGTCAGGGCTAGTGAGGTACATTTTTAGGGTCATCTACATAGAGGTGGTTATTGAAGTCATAGGAACCCAGTAACTTCCCAGGGGAATAAGGTCAGTGACAAGTGAAGGGGACCTTTGCCTGTCTACTTGTTTTGTTTTGTTGTCTGTCTCCCCCTTCTAGATTGTGAGTCCGTTGTTGGGTAGGAACCATCTCCGTATGTTGCCGATTTGTACTTCCCAAGCACTTGGTAGTGTTGCTTAGAGAATCAGCGTGTCTCAGTGGAAAGAGCCCAGGCTTTGGAGTCAGGGGTTCAAATCCCAGCTCTGCCACTTGTCAGCTGTGTGACTTTGGGCAAGTCACTTAACTTCTCTGTGCCTCAGTTCCCTTATCTGTAAAATGGGGATGAAGACTGTGAGCCCCACGTGGGACAACCTGATCACCTTGTAACCTCCCCAGCACTTAGAACAGTGCTTTGCACATAGTAAGCGCTTAATAAATGCTGCCATTATTATTATTAGTACAGTGCTCTGCACACAGCAAGCTCTCAATAAATGCTATTGAATGAATGAATGAAAGTTTTGAAAGATGTACACAGAAGGTAAGTGAGAGACAGAGGATGAGACAGAGAAAGAACCAGAGAAGTAAGAGGAGAGTCGCTTACTGTGTGCAGAGCACTGTACCAAGCGCTTGAACGTGGTTGCTACAGTGGACCCACCTCAGTGCTCGGCAGAGAAAAAGAGCTTGACAGATACCGTCATAATTATTTCCAACGCCGATTACGACCGTGACGCTGCCGACCTGCCCGTCCGTGCCCCGGGCTGGCTGTGTGGGAAGGCCTACGAGGTTCCGGGGCAGGACGGCTCTTCCTTCCTCTCCCCCTCGTCCCCCTCTCCATCCCCCCCATCTTACCTCCTTCCCTTCCCCACAGCACCTGTATATATGTATATACGTTTGTACACATTTATTACTCTATTTTACTTGGACATATCTATTCTATTTATTTTATTTTGTTAGTATGTTTGGTTTTGTTCTCCGTCTCCCCCTTTTAGACTGTGAGCCCACTGTTGGGCAGGGACTGTCTCTATATGGTGCCAATTTGTACTTCCCAAGCGCTTAGTACAGTGCTCTGCACATAGTAAGCGCTCAATAAATACGATTGATGATGATGATGATGATAGAACTGTGGCTGTGAAACCAATGTTAAATAGTGTTTCCAGGAGAAAGGGTGGGCCACGGTGTCAATGGTTGCTGAGAGGTCTAGTAGGATTAGGGTTCAGTAGTGGCCCTCACATTTGGCAATAAGGATGCCACTAGTAATCTTGGAAAGTGTTATCCCAGCCAAATGAAGGTAACTAAATTGTAGAAGGTTAGGAATGGGAGGGCGTGGGTGAGTGCAACCTGTTTTAGGAGTTCGAACAGGAAGGGTCAAAGTGCAATGGGGCAATAGAAGGAGGATGCAGTGGGAGGCCAGAGAAAATTATTTTCAGCATAGGAGAGACTTGAGTATGCTTGAATGCACTGGGTAATGAGTGGTTTAAAATGGCAGTTGTTGAGAGAGTGCCTCGTTCTCACCAGTCCAGCCATTCAGCCCTGGCCCATGTCCTGCCTCTGGCCTGCAACACCCTGTCTCCTCAAATCCACCAAACAATCACACTTCCCCCCTACTGAAGGCTCACATTCTCCAATAGGCTTTCCCAGACTAAGACTCCTTTTTCCCCAGTTCCCTCTCCCCTCCTCATCTCCCCAACTTACTTTCTTTGCTCTACTCCTCTCTCCCCTCCCCAAAGCACTTGTGTATATATGTACATATCTATAATTCTATTTATATTGATGTCTGTTTACTTGTTTTGTTGTCTGTCTCCCCCCTTCAAGACTGTAAGCCCGATGAGGGCAGGGATTGTCTTTACTGCTGAATTGTATTTCCAAGTGCTTAGTATGGTGCTCTGCACACAGTAAGTGCTCAATAAATACGATTGAATGAATGATTGAATAACTCAGGTCAACTGGCTCCAAGGCCCATGTTCTTTCCACTGGACCATGCTGCTTCCCCTAAAGGAGGATGAGGAGAGATTTAGGAAGAGGGGCAGGAAAGGGAGAGGAGAAGAGAAAGGACAGGAAGAGGATATTTTACAAATTCAAATTAGCACCTTGAGTTGCATTTGGAAACACAGAGAGAAGAGAGCCAGTGCAGACTTTATAATTTAGGTGTTAAGTGGTCCTTGTGGCTTAGAACCATAAGTCAACAGGCTGTTGATTAGTTTTCTAAGGGAGATCTAGGGAATCCAATCTGGAGCCTACACATATGTGTGGACATTTGGGCAAAGTTTTCATATGATAGTGGAAGATTCGCTCATGACTTCAGGAGGGAATGCATTGAAAATCTCATCTGTAAAATCTGGAAACTGTAAATTCCTTCATTTGTTCAAATCTAGTTTATGGTTAGCTATTCATCATAGTTCCCTTCATCAGTATTAAACTTCACTGCATCTAAAATGCCTCAAAAGAGACACCTTATTGGGGCCTAAGCCAAAGCACCTAAGACTGGAACCAGGGTGGCATGCTGCAGGGGGCCAGACTCCTTCAAACTCCTCTGACATAGGACTATCTTCACAAAAGATGTGGTCCCAGTCAGATGCGTAGGATCACCAGTTCAGGTGTCTCAAGACAAGGGTTCAGAACTCGACATGTCCATGGGCAGGAACCAGAGGAGAAGCTCCAGTGCCACTTCACTCCGATGACACCAAGGTTCTTCTGCCCATCCCCAGAGGAGGCCTGAGCTCGCATCTCCTCCTGCCTTCAGGACATCTCCATCTGCATGTCTGCCCGCCACCTAAAACTCAACATGTCCAAGACTGAACTCCTTGTCTTCCCTCCCAAACCCTGCCCTCTCCCTGACTTTCCCATCACTGTTGACGGCACTACTGTCCTTCCTGTCTCACAAGCCCGCAAACTTGGTGTCATCCTCGACTCCGCTCTCTCTTTCACCCCTCACGTCCAAGCCGTCACCAAAACCTGCCGGTCTCACCTCCGCAACATTGCCAAGATCCACCCTTTCCTCTCCATCCAAACCGCTACCCTGCTCATTCAAGCTCTCATCCTATCCTGTCTGGATTACTGTATCAGCCTCTTCTTTGATCTCCCATCCTCGTGTCTCTCCCCACTTCAATCCATACTTCATGCCACTGCCCAGATTGTCTTTGTCCAGAAACGCTCTGGGCATGTTACTCCCCTACTCAAAAATCTCCAGTGGCTACCAATCAACCTACGCATCAGGCAGAAACTCCTCACCCTCGGCTTCAAGGCTCTCCATCACCTCGCCCATTCCTACCTCACCTCCCTTCTCTCCTTCTCCAGCCCAGCCTGCACCCTCTGCTCCTCTGCTGCTAATCTCCTCACTGTGCCTCATTCTAGCCTGTCCCACTGTCGACCCCCGGCCCACGTCATCCCCCTGGCCTAGAATGGCCTCCCTCCCCACATCTGCCAAGCTAGATCTCTTCCTCCATTCAAGGTCCTACTGAGGGCTCACCTCCTCCAGTAGGCCTTCCCAGACTGAGCCCTCTCCTCCCTCTACCCCTCCTCCCCCTCTCCATCCCCCCCACCTTACCTCCTTCCCCTCCCCACAGCACCTGTATATATGTTTGTACATATTTATTACTCTATTTTATTTGTACGTATTTATTCTATTTTATTTTGTTAATATGTTTTGTTTTGTTCTCTGTCTCCCCCTTCTAGACTGTGAGCCCACTGTTGGTTAGGGACTGTCTCTATATGTTGCCAACTTGTTCTTCCCAAGCACTTAGTACAGTGCTCTGCACACAGTAAGCGCTCAATAAATACTATTGAATGAATGAATACCACACAGAGTAAATAATAGGACAATCCCCCTCCCTAACTACAACAGCTGTTAAAATACACATCAATACATGCGCCTTAAAAACACCACACAAAGATTTAGGATCAGGCATGGAACAGAATCTCACAGAGATTTAGGTTCAGTTGTAAGAATATAAGAATAGAATCCCACAGAGGTTTCAAGGGAGCACACTGGTAAAAAAAAAAAAGAAAGAAATTCTCATTTGAAATTTATTTAACAGTGGGATTGAATTTCCAGTCCCACACAATTAAAAACAATCCTTAGTGATCGCAAAACTTCCTCTGACATCTGTAACTTCAAGCAGTAACACTGGGATATTGATTTAGCCCTGACAGTAAGCACATAGTCGTACTTCACCGCTTTCTAGAGTTCAGGTTGATATATAGGTATGTACATAGTTGTCTTTTACGTTCAAAGACAGCACAAATGGAAAGATTTACTTATGAGTGTGTGTGGCTGAAAAGGTCAATATGGGAATCACAGCACTAGCCACACTGGGCACATCTAAAGCCTGTCCCTTATTGTGTTTATATATTTAATAACCATAATCATGGTATATGTTCTACATTTACTGTGTACCGAAATCTATAATAAGTCCTGAGACTGATGCAAGCTAATCTGGTTAGATGCAGTCCCTGTCCCACATGCAGCTCACAGTGTAAGTGGGAGGGAAAACAGGTATTTAATGCCCATTTTAGAGATGAGAAAACTAAGACAACAGATAGGTGGCAAGGATGTGATTAGAACCCAGGTCCTCCCACCCATAGGTCCATGCTCTCTCCTTTAAGCCATGTTGTACACACTTTAATGCCTGAAGTTCCTGGTGCTGTTTTCTTTATTTTTCTTTACATAATTTTTGTTTCAAATAAAGCACTCCTTTTTTGATTTGCGATTCCCTATGCAACCTGTGCAAGTTGAAAATAAAAAGGGAACTAAGACAGGTGAGAGAGTTTGCTATATTACTTATTATTTTTGCCTACAGTTTTTAAAGTTGCTAAGTGATTTTTCCTTTTTGTAAATATTTTTTTCTAGAGGCTATAAATGTTGCTTCCAAGTAATATTAATCGAGCACTTAAACTATGTGCTTGGGAGATTACAATACAACATATGGTCCTCCGTTTTTCCTACTGGAAAATTACCACAGGCTTGGGAGTCAAAGGTCTTAGGTTCTAATGATGGCTCTGAAACTTGCCTGCTGTGTGATTTTGGACATTTCACTTAACTTCTCTGTACCTCAGTTTCTTCATCTGTAAAATGGGGATTCAATACTTGTTCTCTCTCCCACTTGGAAAGTGAGCCCCATGTGGGACAGGGACTGTGTCTCATCTGATTAACTTGTGTCTACCAGCATTCGGAACAATGCTTGAAAAACTAGTAAGCACTTAACAAAAAAAGTAATACTACAGCTACTACCCCCCTCTCACGGTAGCACCTGGAGAGTTTCCAGTACACTACCAGTCTTGGCTATGGTAGGGAGAGTCAAGCAGAGGTATACCCATTCCACTCCCACCTTGGGCAGTGGCTAGGGAGTTGAAGACAATCAGCTACAAGTCAAAACTCACCCATGTTGGGCAGCAGAAGTATAGGAAGGAATCGAGGGCAGAGACCCGAGTTTACTGTGTGGAAGGTGGCAATGGTAAACCACTTCCGTATTTTTTCATTCATTCATTCAATCGTATTTATTGAGTACTTACTGTGTGCAGAGCATTGTACTAAGCACTTTGGAAGTATAAGGCGGCAACATGTAGAGACGGTCCCTACCCAACAATGGGCTCACAGTCTAGAAGGGGGAGGCAGAAAACAAAATATGTAGACAGGTGACAAAATTGTCAGAACAAATAGAATTATAGCTATATGCACATCATTAACAAAATAAATAGAATAGTAAATATGTACAAGTAAAATAGAGTAATAAATCTGTACAAGTATATACAAGTGCAGTGGGGAGGAGGAGAGGAAAAAGGGGGCTCAGTTTGGGAAGGCCTCCTGGAGGAGGTGAGCTCTCAGTAAGGCTTTGAAGGGAGGAAGACAGCTAGTTTGGTGGATGTGTGGTGGGAGGTCATTCCAGGCCTGGGGAAGGACATGGGCTAGAGGTCAATGGCGGGGCAGGTGAGAACGAGGCACATTGAGGAGATTAGTGGCAGAGGAGTGGAGGGTGCGGGCTGGGCTGGAGAAGGAGAGAGGGAGGTGAGGTAGGAGGGGGCGAGGTGATGGACAGCCTTGAAGCCCAGGGTGAGGAGTCTCTGCCTGATGCGCAGATTGATTGGTAGCCACTGGAGATTTTTGAGGAGGGGAGTGACATGCCCAGAGCGTTTCTGTACAAAGCTAATCCAGGCAGCAGAGTGAAGTATAGACTGAAGCAGGGAGAGACAGGAGGATGGGAGATCAGAGAAGAGGCAGATGCAGTAATCCAGTCAGGATAGGATGAGAGATTGAACCAGCAAGGTAGCGGTTTGGTTGGAGAGGAAAGGGCAGATCTTGGCGATATTGTGGAGGTGAGACTGGCAGGTTTTGGTGACGGATTGGATGTGTGGGGGTGAATGAGAGAGTGGAGTCATCATCATCATCAATCGTATTTATTGAGAGCTTACTATGTGCAGAGCACTGTACTAAGCGCTTGGGAAGTACAAATTGGCAACATATAGAGACAGTCCCTACCCAACAGTGGGCTCACAGTCTAAAAGGTGGAGACAGAGAACAAAACCAAACATACTAACAAAATAAAATAAATAGAATAGATATGTACAAGTAAAATAAATAGAGTAATAAATATGTACAAACATATATACATATATACAGGTGCTGTGGGGAAGGGAAGGAGGTAAGATGGGGGGGATGGAGGGGGGACAAGGGGGAGAGGAAGGAAGGGGCTTAGTCTGGGAAGGCCTCCTGGAGGAGGTGAGCTCTCAGCAGGGCCTTGAAGGGAGGAAGAGAGCTAGCTTGGCGGATGGGCAGAGGGAGGGCATTCCAGGCCCGGGGGATGACGTGGGCCGGGGGTCGATGGCGGGACAGGCGAGAACGAGGTACGGTGAGTCAAGGATGATGCCAAGGTTGCGGGCTTGTGAGACGGGAAGGATGGTAGTGCCGTCTACAGTGACGGGGAAGTCAGGGAGAGGACAGGGTTTGGGAGGGAACACAAGGAGTTCAGTCTTGGACATATTGAGTTTTAGGTGGCAGGCAGACATCCAGATTTTACGAAGAAGAGTCTATGGCTATACTACCAGAATGATTTTAGATGGAGAGCAGGGCATTCTGGGAGAGATGGGTCCGTGGTGTTGCTATGGGTCAGAAATGACTCAGTAGCTTAAGACACGGCCACTACTACTAATACTAACTGTCACACAGCTGACAGTTGGCAGAGCCAACTTTGAACCCCTGACCTCTGACTCCAAAGCCCGGGCTCTTTCCATTGAGCCATGTTGCTTCTCAAATCTTATTCTAGTATTTATACATATCTTATTCTAGTATTCACCACCGGAGTTGCTAGCCAAGTCTACACGGGGTAAATATAGCTTTGGGTGAAGTTTCCAGTGGACATACCCATTTCTGAGCTGTATCAGAAGGAAGTAAATCCACTACTCTGTACAAAAGGAAGGGTGGCAGGAGAGTGTGTGACAGGGGAATTCATCAATCAATCAATTGTATTTGAGTGCTTATTGTATGCAGAGCACTGCGCTTTGGAAAGTACAATATAACAGAGTTGGTAGGCACATTCCCTACCCACAATGAGCTTACGATCGAGAGGGTATTATGTTGTGAAGCCACAAAGCCTGTTAAAGAAATTCTGGCTCCAACCCTGAATGGTTTACAAATAGCACTGGCAGGTTACACATTCATTTATTCATTCAATTGTATTTACTGAGCGCTTACTGTGTGCAGAGCACTGTACTAAGCACTTGGGAAGTACAAGTTGGCAACATATAGAGCCGGTCCCTACCCAACAGCGGGCTCACAGTTTGGAAGGGGGAGACAGAGAACAAAACATATTAACAAAATTAAATAAATAGAATATGTACAAATAAAATAGAGTAATAAATCTGTCCAAACATATATACAGGTGCTGTGGGGAGGGGAAGGAGGTAAGGCGAGAGGGATGGACAGGGGGTGGAGGGGGAGAGGAAGGAGGGGGCTCAGTCTGGGAAGGCTTCCTGGAGGAGGTGAGCTCTCAGTAGGGCCAAGTTGGCAACATATAGAGAAGGTCCCTACCCAACAGCGGGCTCACAGTCTAGAAGGGGGAGACACAACAAAACAAAACATATTAACAAAATAAAATAAATAGAATAAATATGTACAAATAAAATAGAGAAATAAATCTTAAAATAGAGTAATAAATAAATAAATACCCATGGGTAGCAGCCAACCTTCGAGTAGACCCCCCAGACAAATCAGGAATACAGGAGGAAGCAGGCTTTAAACCTATCATCCGCATTGGCCTGGACTCAAAAAGATTTCAACTAATCTGGAAAAATGACAAGGACAGACAAGGATGACTGACAAATCTTCCTTCCATGGGGCTGAAACTGAGACTGCTTCCTTGTAGTAGTAAGAATCATGTGGGTTCAAGGCTTGGTTTATTGTTGCTTTTTGTATTTTTCTAATGTAGGCCCACGCAAACCCAGTTACTGTGGTTTCACATGGAGCACCGCAATTCTCAGCTCACACATAAAATGTAATTTCAACAACCACTAAAATGAACCAACAGGACCACAAAATGGCTCAGGTGACTGTTAATGGAGTTTGAAGTATTTATCTGTAGGATATTCCTTTATATCCAACCCACACTTGTCATGCCCTAAAGTGAATTCATTTCACGGCCACTGTGTAGCTAATGTGATGAATTGTCTCATTTCAGTCAAAAGGAAAAGTTGTGTAGATCGTTCTATTATCACAACTGGCCTGTCTCTGTCTGGATGGTCTGAGCTAAGATCACCAATGTAAACTGGCTACTAATTCTGAATACTGTCTTCCTCTTCAAAGGCAGCCCATACTAAGACATGGTTCTAAGGGAAAAAAAATTTTCTACAACTGCTCATTCTCTGCCTGTTTTCTGAAAAGATAGAATCTGATTTTCGAAGTTCTTTCAGGATCTGAGCCAATGTCAGTATGATGTCTGTCTCTCCCTCTAATCTGTAAGTTCCTGGTGGGCAGGAATGTTTCTACCAACTCAGTTGTATTGTAGTTTCCAAAGGGCTTAGTACAGTGTTCTGCACACACTAAGTGCTCAAAAATTACCATTGATTCTTTGATCTTGATAAGCACCAGGTCTGAAGATTTAGAGATCTGCACAGCCTGTTCATGGCATGGTCTTTAATTCTTTGGTGTAGTCTGAGGGGAATAAAAGGGGTCAAATCCCAGTTTCTTAATGGGGAAAATGTTTAACTCATTTTCAACACATTTTAATGGAGATTTGCAAAACAGGCTTTTAGTTGAAAGTTGAGCTGCATCACCAAATCTATTGGGTGAGAGATTGTATGCATTACATTGGGCCTTATAATTCTGTGATATGATTTCCTTAGTGTCATTGACAGCTGTTGCTTGGAGGTCCTGATCCCTCGATCTAATTGGCAAGAATTTGTAAGGATAGGTCGTAGATTTTTGGTTCTTGACAGGGACCTGTGTAAAAACATAGAAAATCCTCGTTAAGCAAAATATCTCTCTCCAAAACATGATGTGTCAATCTGGTAGAAATGCTGATATTCTTGTCTTGCTGGGTGGACTCTGGGAGGTCACCGGAAATATTCACTGGAAAATCATTACTGCTGTCTCCCAGAATCACGCCAGATGATAGGTTGGCACTGAGTGTCACGTGAGCCCTATGGAGGTTTGGGTCAGTAATAATAAATAAAAATAATTGCGGTATTTTGAAAGTGCTCACTCTGTATCAAGCACAGTACACTGGAGTAGATACAAGATAACCAGGTCCCACATGGGGCTCACAATCTAAGTAAGACAGAGAACAGGCATTGAATCCCCATTTTGCAGATGAGGGAGATAAGGTACAGAGAAGTGACTTCCTCAGGGTCTCACAGCAGAAAAGTGGCAGAGCTGGGAATAGACCCTTGTCCACCAACTCCTAGGCCTATGCCCTTTCCACTAGGCCATGCAGCTTTGTGCCCCCCAAAAACACTTGCCTGAAAAGCAGTAAGAGTTTACTGGTGGAGTGTCACTAGCTAACTAACATACCTTGGCAAATCTTTGGAATTTAACTATGGAGATTAAAATTATAACTACTAGAATTGTTTTGCATTTCCTGTGACTATTTCTTGATTGGTTCTCATGACCACATTAGTTGGCTCAATCACTGTGTTTGCCAATGGCTACCTGCTTCCACAAAAGGGAAAGGTTTAAACAACTAAGCAGAGAAGAATCAATTTTATTTTTCCATAAAATTCAATAAAGATATAAAATATATTTTATTGACTGTGAAGTAAAACATGGACATTAAGCTCAGACAAAGATGGACATTAAGCTAAGACAAAAAGAAATGGACAAAAAAACTGAATGGATTTACACCTTCTCTCTATGGTGAGTGATTCACACTCATTTTTCTTTTTCCCACCTTGCCCTGTCATCTTTTCCTTGCCAGTGTAAGTGTTGGCTGCTGGCTTGTTCTTCATATCTCTCGCAATTGGAATCCCTGGAAGTGAAAAAGTGAAAGCAAGGTGAGCCTCAGGTTGTCTGATGAATCATCATTGGACTTACACGGTTCCTTTGGGAAAAACAAAGATAGTTCAGTACTACCCAGGGAGATAAAATCCTCCTCCTCCTACAGAAGTACAAGTATCAAATGGCTTTAACTTACACTTGCCTATAGAAACTGAGAAATATCAAAGAATAATCTGTGAGTTAGCAATGGGTTAAATTTGGGGAGTGAATAAGAGAGAGAAGTGAGATAAATCCAAGATCATATATAAATTGGATTCGGAAGGTAGTGACGCCATTGACAATGATGGGAAAATTGTGAAGTAAAGTGACTAAAAAATATTGAGTTTTAATTGAGAAGCTGGAATCTATTCCCCACGGCCTTTGTCAAGTCACTTAACCTCTCTGGACCTCAGTTTCCACATCTGCAAAATGGGGATTAAAATACTTGCTTTCCCTTCCTCTTAGCTTGTGAGCCCTGGCTCTCCTTCCTCTCCCTCCACATCTGTGTCAGATTATCATATGATTAACAGGTGTTCCAAATGAATCAGAGCCTAGCTGCAGGAACCAATCAGAGGACTGTGTTCTGATATGATTATTTTGTTCACCCTCCCCCATGCTTGATATGTTGTAAGTGTTTTTATCAATACCCTAAATAGTGTCAATTATTGAACATAGGACCCTCTCTCCAAAGAAGAAACCTAAGATGGGAGCAAACAGAGTGAAATTAGGCTACAGTACCTGAGGAAATTAATTATCTCTATATAATTCCAAACCTTCATAAGAATTTAAAATAAAGAAACATTGACTAAATAATAAAAATAATTAAATTAAGCATCTTCTCTGTGTTGAGCTATAATATGGTCAAAGACTTCTTATATAGGGATCACAAACAATTTTATCTCTATCATACAGATGAGGAAACTGTGTCCCAGAGAGGTTAAGTGATTTATCCAAGGCCAGGGGCAGAGCTGGGACTCGATCTGGGGTTTTCTTATGCACAGTCACTTACTCTTTCCATTGGGCCTTGCTGTTTCAATATTTCTCTTGATGATGTAATGAGAAGCATTATGGCCTCATGATTAGAGCACAGGTCTGGGTGTCAGAAGGACCTGCGTTCTAATCCTGCTCTGCCACTTGTCTGTAGAATGACCTTGTTACCTCAACTGTAAACTGGGGATTAAGACTGTGAGCTCCGTGTTGGACAGTCCAACCCAATTTGCTTGTATCCATCCTAGTGCTTAGTGGCACATAGTAAGCACTTAACAAATACCGTTATTATTATTATTGCCACTACATTAGCAAATACCTCATATTATACATATAACAATTTATGATGCACTTGTTATTTCCAAGTAGAAAATCAATTAAAAAATATTTTTAAGGTGAGGTAGAAGCTCGGGATTCCCCTTCATTAAAAAAATTAATGTAATTATGAAAGTGCAAAAAGCCTGTAGTTATCAAATAAATTAAGTGGGTGCTGCAGAATAAAGCACCACATTGTGTTTTAGTAATTGTGAAAGCTCAATGGGGAAGCATAGTTTATATTCATAAAAAAGAGCAGAGGTACAAATATGATTAAACTTTATATTCTGAGTTCATGGTTTTCAAGGAAAGGTACAAGGAGGCCAGTGCCTAAACACAATGAAGCCACAGAGGACATAGTCAGTAAAATGAGTAATAAAGCAAATCAATTTTATTTTATCTCAGTTACTAGATGTCTGCAGGTCTCTGTTTTCAATTATTTTTTATTAACTAACCATATGAACTTTTTGAAATTATTTGACCCTCTTAGTTTGGGGTTTAAATCAAGAAGAAAAACTAACCCTTATCCAAATATCCCCGAGGCACCAGCTTATCTGTAAAAAGAATCACTGTCTAAGGGAAAGCAAACAATGTTAGATGTGTGCTTCCTCTTGGAGTTTGGTTCTGTAATGAACAATTCTTTCCTGCTGGTTACAGTGAGGTGACTTTAACCATGTCCTGAGAAAAGTGTGTTGGAATAGGAGTGGTGAAGCAAAGTGTTATTTTCTAAGTGGATTAATTGTAGTAGTAGCAATAATATTAAGCACTTTCAATGCACAGAGAACTGTACTAAAAACTGGGACAAAGTACAGGGGTGGGAATTAGATACAGACCCTACCCTCAGGGCTCTCACAATCACAGTACAAGTGGGGAGAAAGAAATGGAGACAAGCACAACAGGAATTGTCAAATGGAATTTTATAACCTTCAGCTTGTTTTAGAATCCTTCCTTACTTCTGGATTCTTTTTAGAAAAATTGAACCATTCTTTTCCTTGTGAGTTGAAAAAAATGCTTAAAAATTAAAAGGTGTTAACAGTGCAACGAGTAAATAGGGCTGAAAACTCCCTGTTCTGGCAAGACCTATATTAGATAATTGGGGAACATTGATCCCAACATGCCAGGCTGTTTGGACACAGTGCCCTGTGGCATTGAAATAATCTTTTCATGTGCCTGCCTCATTGTCTAGACACTGGAGCTACTTCTGTGTGAATCAATAATTGATATTTGAGTGCTTACAGTCTGCAAAGCACAGTAACAAGCACCTGGGAGAGCATGATACAAAGGAGTTGGAAGACACAATCCTTGCCCAAAGTGAACTTAAACTCTAAACAGGGAGGGAGAACATTATTCTATAGAGTTAGTAGACATGATCCCTGCCCACACAGAGCTTATAGTCTAGAGGGGGAGACACTGAAATAAATTACAGGTAGGGGAAATGGCAGAGTATAAGGAAGGATATGTACATAAGTGCTCTGGAGCTGAGGGTGGGGTGAATATCAAGTACTTAAATGGTACAGATCCAAACCCATAAGGGACACAGAAGAGAGGGCACATAGGTGATATGGGGTGGAGAAAGACCCCTTGCAGGAGATGTGATTGTAGCAGGACTTTGAAGGTGGGAAGAATGGTGGACTGCCAGGTATGAAGGGAGAGGGAAGACCATGTCAGAGGGACGATGTGGACCAGGGGTCAGTGGTGAGATAGAGGAGATCAGGCTTCAGTGAGTAGATTGGTTGGAGTTAGAGGCGTAAAGAGGGCAGGCTGGGCTATAGTAGGAGATCATCCAGGTAAGATAGGAAGAGGAGAGCTGAGTTCCTTTAGGTTGGAGATAAGGGGTTTGATGTGGAGGTGGATGGGATATGATATATATTGTCCTTACCATGGCATTTTTCAAAAATGCAATCTCAACATTACTACAGAATTGGGCATAATTATAAAATAAAATGATATGATGTATAAAGGATTGAGCGATGACTACAGTATAGCTGAATTTGCTATGAACACCTTTCCTTGCTGTGTTTTATTTTTATCCTCAATAAGTTATGGTATATTATAACTGTCTAGTCCTTTGTCCAACTATTGGTACTAGACTCCTTGTGTGCTTGGAATTCCTTCATAACTAAACTACCTTCATGTCTCCCAATCCTCAAAGGCATCTGGGACATTGTATTGAACAATGTTAATAGGCTGTCAAGAAAAAAAACGATTTGAATCACTCTTAAGATGTTCTATTTGCCTGCTTGTGAATTAGTCTCTTTGGGAAGAGACAAATGTTTTCTATCTTACTACTTTTATGAAACTAATTTCACTTGTCATAATAAGAATTTTACAGAACAGTTGGAGCTTCCTAAAATCCTCTACAAACCCACTGACCTTATTTATACATAAAAGGTAAGGGAAAGTCTACTTTTCCAAGATTAGCATTTAGTCAATCTGACAGGTTCTTCATTATAACATTGGCATTTTTGGAGAACTGCCAGTATGTTGGATGGGGATGGTGCATAGAGGTAGGTGGGAGTAATAGCAGCTGATTAAGGCAGGTAAGACAGCATAGCATAAGATAAAGGGTATGTTCAGCAGAAAATAATGGCTTATTTCAAGTATTCTTGGTGATAACATTCAGCTAGGAAGACCTTCAGGTGTTAGGCAACTACAGGAGTGAGTTTTGAGAAGGAATTTTGAAGAACATAGATTTCAGGTACTTAGTACAGTGCTCTGCACCCAATTGACATGCACTAAATAGAACTGATTGATTGATTACATTGGTGGACTTCTGAGTGGAGTTTTTCCCAGTTAGTAATAGAATGAGGTTTGGGAAGTTTCTTCTAACATACAATTATCTGTATATAAGGGTGAAAAAGTGGTTGATTCGGGAATTATGGATAATGTTATATTTGTTCAAACGTAGATTTTCATGAACATTTAAATTAATCATTAGTATTTGTTGAGTGCTTACTGTATGCAGAAAACAGCACCAAGCTCTTGGGAAACTACAGTACAACAGATTTGGCAGACACGTTCCCTACTCACTAAGAGCTTACAGCCTAGAAGGGAAACTGTTGCAAACTTGTACTTCCCAAGTGCTTAGTACAGTGCTCTGCACACAGTAAGTGCTCAATAAATATGATTGATTGATTGATTGAGATGGGCTATAATATAAATAAATAATTTTTAGATGTACATAGGTGCTGTGGGGTTTAGGATATGGTGAATCCCAGATGCTCAAAGGCCACAGATCCAAGTGCACAGATGATGCAGGAGAGAGAGTTGGGAAAAAGAGGGCTTAATTCGAGAAGGTTTCTTGGAGGAAGTGTGACCTTAATAAGGCTTTGAAGGTGGGGAGAGTGGCAATCTGCTGTATTTGGAGGAGGAGGGAGTTCCAGACCAGAGAGATGATGAGAGAAATGGGTCAGTGACAAGATTGATGAGCTTGAGGTACAGTGAGCCAGCTGGTTCTAGAGGAAGGAAACATGTGGGCTGGGCTGTAGTAGAAAATTCAGTAAGGTAAAGTGGTAGGGAGCAAGGTGACTGAGTGCTTTAAAGCTGATTGTAAGGAATTTCTGTTGATTGTAGTCAATCAATCAGTTGTATTTATTGAGCACTTACTGTGTGCAGAGCTCTGTTCTAAATGCTTGGGAGAGTACAATATAGCAGAGTTGGTAGACACATTCCCTGCCCACAAGGAACTTACAGAATAGAGGGAAAGACAGACATTAATATAAATAAATAAGGATTATGGATAAGCACATAATACTGCAATCATTTTGATAGTGTATCCATAGAGTTTCCTTGGTAAAAATATGGAATTGGTTTACCATTGTCTCCCTCTGCACAATAAACTTTAGACTCTGCCTTCGACTCTTTCCCATGCCACTGCTGCCCAGCACAGGTGAGTTTTGACTTGTAGTAGATTTTCTTCCACTAGCTAGCCACTGCACAAGCTAGGTTGGAGTGGGTATACCTCTGTTTGACTTTCCCTCCCATAATTGAGATGGTAGAGTATTGGAAACTCTTTAGGTGCGACCGTGAGAAGGGATCTTGGAGGATTACTAGAACCATATTTTGGTCTTAATTTTGAAATTAGATTCCTTGTTCGGTCTTCAATCATGACTGAATTTGTTACCTAATCTGGTCTACTCTTCAGTGATGAGGAAACTCTCTTTCAATTATTACATGCTCAATAAATAAGCCGTGGGTTCTTATTTTGCCTCTGCCACTTGTCAGCTGTGTGCCTTTGGACAAGTCACTTCACTTCTCTGTGCCTCAGTTCCCTCATCTGTAAAATGGGGATTAAGACTGTGAGTGCTACATGGGACAACCTGATTACCTTGTGTCTCCCCCAGGGCTTAGAACAGTGCTTGGCACATAGTAAGTGCTTAACAAATACCAACAACAAATAAATAAATAAAAAATATTATTGATTGATGCAATTATTACCCGTTACACTATGCCCATTGAATAATTTTTTTATCTTGATAAATTGTTAGGGGCAAATAATTCTTTAGTAGTTGTAGGGATCTTTTCCTGGTATGTTCAAAACTTAACCTAGGGAATGACATAGTAACATTCAAATCAAGCACTTAGTACAGTGCTCTGCACACAGTAAGTGCTCAATAAACACGATTGATTGCATGAATGAATGAATCTACCAAATAGCTAAGTGTCAGACTTCTGGATAATAAGGATTACTGTGGAAAATCATTGGAGCATTGTCAAAGCAATTTTAACTGAACAGTGGACCACACCCACAAAACCAAGGCAGTCTTCCCTATCAAAGGTGACTCTGTTGACCTTAGACTTCATTGGTATGTGCAGGTTTAGCAGAACACACTACTGTGGGACTGGCAATTCCTTCTACCACATGCCAATGGAAGGATTTCTCCTTTTTACACTGTTGCATTTATTACTTGCAGTCCTATTTATAACTGTATTGGACAGCTACATTTGTACGGAACACTATACTAAGGTCTTTGGGAGAGCACAGTAGAAGTAGTAGTTAATAGTCTTAAGTGACTACCATGTGCAAAGCACTGCACTAAGCACTGGGGAAAATATTAAATGGGAGAGAATTGAGCAAGATCCCTTTCCCTCCAGGTACTCACAGTCTGAGAAAAAGCAGGGAACACCCCCAGATAGACTGTAAGCCCTTTGAGGGCAGGGAATGTGCCTACCAACTCTATTATATTGTGCTCTCCCAAGCTCTCAGTACAGTGCTCCATACAGAGTAAGCCTTTAGTAAATTTGGCTGTAGTCACATAAGGAAAGATGGAAAAACAGAAAGACGAGGACACAGTATACACAACCCCTGCTCTTCAGGAGTTTACAATCATTTTTTCTCTATATATCATAATTTTCTTGAAGTCTCTCCTTCCAAACATGCTGATTCACCCTCCAGCGTGGTAGCTCTCTTCCTCCTTTCAAGGCCCTACTGAGAGCTCACCTCCTCCAAGAGGCCTTCCCAGACTGAGCCCCCCCCTCCTCTCCCCCTGATCCCCCTCTCCACCCCCCCGCCTTACCTCCTTCCCTTCCCCACAGCACCTGTATATATGTATATATGTTTGTACGTATTTATTACTCTATTCATTTTACTTGTACATAGCTATTCTATTTATTTTATTTTGTTAATATGTTTTGTTCAGTTCTCTGTCTCTCCCTTCTAGACTGTGAGCCCACTGTTGGGTAGGGACCATCTCTATATGTTGCCAAGTTGTACTTCCCAAGCGCTTAGTACAGTGCTCTGCACACAGTAAGTGCTCAATAAATACAATTGATTGATTGATAGTAGTTTGAATGGAGAAATGGTGGATTCTGGAAACGTGGTGAATATAAAACTGACAGAATTTGGTGACAGAATGGATATGGGGGTTATAGAATGCAGCATGGCCTAGTGGAAAGAGAATGGGCTTGGGAGTCAGAGGATGTGGGTTCAAATTCTGCCTCCACCACTTGTGTGCTGTGTGACTTTGAGCAAGTCACTTCTCTGGGCTTCGGTCCCCTCATCTGTAGAATGGGGATTATGACCGTGAGCCCCATGTGGGAAGTGGACTGTCCAACCTGCTTACCTTGTATCTACCCCAGCACTTAGAACACTGCCTGGCACATAGTAAGTGCTTTAAAAATGTCATTATTAGTATTTCCAATGGTTGCCTATCAACCTCCATATCAAACAAAAACTCCTCACTATTGACTTCAAAGCTCTCCATCACCTTGCCCCTTCTTACCTCACCTCCCTTCTCTGCTTCCAGATCCCAGTCCACACACTCCACCCCTCTGGTGCTAACCTTTCCTCTGTGCCTCATTCTCGCCTGTTCCATCTTCAATTCCTGTCCCATGTCCTACACCTGGCCCACATCCTACTTCTGGCCTGGAATGCCCTCCCTTCTCAAATCCACCAAACAATCATACTTTCCCCTTCAAAGACCTACTGAAGGCTCACCTCCTCCGAGAGACCTTCCCAGACTAGGCTGCCCTTTTCCTCAGCTCCCCTCCCCTCCACATCATCCTGACTCTCTCCCTTTGCTCTACCCATCTCTCCTCGGCCACAACACTTGTGTACATATGTACATATCTATAATTCTATTTATTTATATTGACACCTGTTTACTTGTTTTGATGTCTGTCTCTCCCCTTTTAGGCTATAAACCCATTATAGGCAGAGGAGATTCTCTCCTTATTGCTGAATTGTACTTTCCAAGTGCTTAGTACAGTGCTCTGCCCACAGTAAGTGCTCAAAGAATACAATTGAATAAATGAATGAATGAGAGAGGGAAGAGTCCAAGATGAGAGTTAGGTAGGATGGTAGTGGTGTCAACAGTGATGGGAAAGTTTGGTGAAGGAGAGGGTTTGGGAGGGAAGATGAGTTCAGCTTTGGAATTGCTGAGCTTGAAAAGATGGAACAGTAAGAACTTAAAAACAACGTAAGATAAAAAGCGTAAATTTAAAAATACATTAGTGAATTGTGGCTAGAGAAATTGGAATATGGATTCTCTGTGGATCAGGGTCCAGCAGTAACACACAGATACAGTATTCCTTTGAATTTGAAGAAAACTTCATCTATGATTGCATGGGTTGCTGTAAAGGCCAGTGCAGGACCCCTGTCCCAGCCAAATTTTACACACCAAAAGACTGTCTCTTGTTGTTCTGTTATGTTTGTTTTCAATGTCTGATTCTTTTTTCTCCTTTATCTCTCACTCTTTCAAGAGTTTTTCTTCAAATTAAGATACTCCCTTCTTGACAGAAGTTCACCATACTGGTGCATCTCAGCAGTTAACTCTCATCATACTGTACTCTTAAAACATTGTTTTCTGCCCTCCTTGCTTTCAGTTTCCCAATTTCACCACTCCATACAAGATTTTTTTTACAGGGGGCAGTTATAATATTTAAGTGCTTACTGTGAGTCAAGCACTATTCAAAGTGCTGGAGATTAATCAGGTCAGACACAATCCCTGTCCCACATAGGACTTGCAGTCTAAGAACAGGTTTTGAATTCCCATTTTATGTTGACAATACTGAGGCACAGAGAAGTTGAGACATGCCCAAGGTCACACTGCAGACAAGTGGCAGAACCGGGATTAGAACCCAGGTCCTCGGACTTCCAGGCCTATTTTTTTTTGACTAGGCTACATCGTTGCTAAGCTGAGATGGGGGCAGGCAGGGGGGCCCCTACACTCTGTTTCAGTATGTGGAAACCTACCAGGACACTTGAAGGAGGGAGAGAGAAAGAAAGAAAAAAAACCAACCATGATTCATCTTATCAGAATTTCCTCTGTTCAGCCCGTTGTCCTCCATCCCTTGCTTATTTGTCCATCAAGGCTGGCAGGAGTTGAGGAAAGTGATTGGCCCCAGCTAGGGCTTGCCACAGATTCTGGCTGTCCCTGTCACAGGTCAGGGGCTTGCCCAAGAGGCTGGAAGTAATGCTCTCCTGGTGGAAGTTTACCACCAGAGAGAGGGCTTCTAGACTGTGAGCTCATCTAGAACTGTGTGCAGAACACTGTACTAAGCGCTTGGGAAGTACAAGTTGGCAACATATAGAGACAGTCCCTACCCAACAGTGGGCTCACAGTCTAGAAGGGGGGAGACAGAGAACAAAACCAAACATATTAACAAAATAAAATAAATAGAATAGATATGTACAAGTAAAATAAATAGAGTAATAAATGTGTACAAACATATATACATACGTAAGCAATCCTAGTGGAACTGCTCAATTAGTCAGAAGTGGCATCTCTGTGTGGTCTAGAACTCACAGCTGTAAGAAGATTAAACAAAACAGCAGCTCCATAGACTACTGTTTTTGTCCAGAACCTGTTTCCCTGGTACCTCCCTGCTCTGTTTGACAGTCCCCCAGAGGTTGTGCTGCCCATTTTGATTCTGTTTTCTACTTCCTTCTCTATCACTGGAAAAGCAGCATGGCTTAGCAGATAGAGCCCAGGTCTAGGAATCAAAAGGACCTGCGTTCTAATCCTGGTTCTGCCATATGTCTGCTAGGTGACCCTGGGCAGGTTATTTAAGTTCTCTGTGCCTCGGTTACCTCTTCTGTAAAATGGGGACTGTGTGGGACTGGGATTATGTGCAACTTGATCAACTTGTAATAATAATAATAATAATAATGGCATTTATTAAGCACTTACTATGTGCAAAGCACTGTTCTAAGCGCAGTATCTATTCCAATGCTTAGAACTTCACTTAGCACAAAGTAAGTGCTTAACAAGTATCATGATTATTATTATTATCGTTGTGTCATCAGTGTGCTGCCTAGCTAACAGGATTCTGTGACTACGCTTAGCTCTGTGCTGTCTATGTGCATTTTTGGTTGTACGTATGGCTTCCCTGTAGCAGGCTGATAGATCATCTTAATTTTCTTTAGATTTATCATCAGCCTGTATCCATCTGGCTGATTCAGTGAAATAGTCTGTAATACTTGGACAATTTTTGGGTGTGGCTCTCTAGGGTGCAGTCACCTGTATACAGTGTATTTTTGTAGGACTTTGAATGATGCTCAAGTTGTGTGAACTTGGAAATTTCCTAGAAGTGCGGGAGAGTATTCTCACACCTGCATTCAGGTCTCTCATTTAATTCCCTGGGATGACTACATAGAATCAGTTGAACATGACCAAGCCCACTAAAAATACCTGCCTTGCTCTATTGGCAATGGTGAATGGATCTGACAGGGAAACTTTGGCTCTGACCTAGCTAGCAATGCTATAATGAGGTAGCTCAGGGTCTTGAAAAACTTTACTAATAATAATGATGGCATTTATTAAGTGCTTACAATGTGCAAAACACTGTTCTAAACACTGGGGCGGTTACAATGGCATCAGGTTGTCCCACGGGAGGCTCACAGTTTTAATCCCGATTTTACAGATGATGTAACTGAGGCACCGAGAATTAAGTGACCTGCCCAAAGTCTCACAGCTGACAATTGGCAGAACCGGGATTTGAACCCATGACCTCTGACTCCAAAACCCGGGATTTTTCCACTGAGCCATGCTGTTTCTCTAATAATAATAATAATAGTATTTGCTAAACTCTTACTATGTGTCAAGCACTGTTCTAAGCGCTGGTGTAGATACAAGCATATCAGGTTGGACACAGTCCATGTCCTACTTAGGGCTCACATTTTACAGGTGGGGTAACTGAGGCCCAGTGAAGTGACTTGCCCAAGGTCACATAGCAGACAAGTGGTGGAGCTGGGATTAGAACCCAGGTCCTTCTGAATCCCAGGCCTGTGCTCTATCCACTAGACCATGCTGCTTCTCTGCTGGCGGTACCAACTGTTTGGGTGAAGCCTACGAAAATTGTGTAGAGCTTCTGGTGTTATTTCCTCCACTTCTCCTGTGTCTGATGCTCAGAAAAAATTATGTCAGCTGTCATTCATTCATTCATTCAATCGTATTTATTGAGTGCTTACTGTATGCAGAGCACTGTACTAAGTGCTTGGGAAGTACAAGTGGGCAACATACTTCATGCTTCGGTCTGAGGCCACATTAAGATTCTGAGAGTGTTCAGTCCAGGATATCCTTTGGTAGCCAATCTGAGCGCAATCTGGTTAGTAAGTTACTCGTGGGCGGGGAACAAGTCTACCAGATTTGTATATTGTCCTCTTCCAAGTGCTTAGTACAATGCTCTGTGCACAGTTAGTGCTCAATAAATGATTGATCTTGCTGAAAATGCAGATGAACAAATGCCTCAAAACTAGATGTCATCCGACCTTTTGGCTTTCTTCTTGAAGATGGTGATAACATATTCATTCATTCGATCGTATTTATTGAGTGCTTACTGTGTGCAGAGCACTGTACTAAGCGCTTGGGAAGTACAAGTTGGCAACACATAGAGATGGTCCCTACCCCTACCCAACAATGGGCTCACAGTCTAGAACGGGGAGACAGACAACCAAACCAAACATGTAGACAGGTGTCAAAGTCATCAGAACAAATAAAATTATAGCTATGTACATATCATTAACAAAATAAATAGAATACTAAATACGTACAAGTAAAATAAAGTAATAAATCCGTACAAATATATACAAGTGCTGTGGGGAGAGGAAGGAGGTAGGGCAGAGAGGGGGATGGGGAGGAGTAGAGGAAAAAGGGGGCTCAGTCTGGGAAGGCCTCCTGGAGGAAGTGAGCTCTCAGTAGGGCTTTGAAGGGCGGAAGAGAGCTAGCTTGGTGGATGTATGGAGGGAGGGCATTCCAGGCCAGGGAAGGACACAGGCCGGGGGTTGACAGCGGGACAGGCCGAGAACTTATATACCAACTCTGTTATACTGTTTTCTCCCAAGCATCAATCAATCAATCAATCAATCGTATTTATTGAGCGCTTACTATGTGCAGAGCACTGTACTAAGCGCTTGGGAAATACAAATTGGCAACACATAGAGACAGTCCCTACCCAACAGTGGGCTCACAGTCTAAAAGGGGGGAGACAGAGAACAAAACCAAACAAACCAACAAAATAAAATAAATAGGATAGAAATGTACAAGTAAAATAAATAAATAAATAAATAAATAGAGTAATAAATATGTACAACCATATATACATATATACAGGTGCTGTGGGGAAGGGAAGGAGGTAAGATGGGGGGATGGAGAGGGGGACGAGGGGGAGAGGAAGGAAGGGGCTCAGTCTGGGAAGGCCTCCTGGAGGAGGTGAGCTCTCAGCAGGGCCTTGAAGGGAGGAAGAGAGCTAGCTTGGTGGAGGGGCAGAGGGAGGGCATTCCAGGCCCGTGGGATGACGTGGGCCGGGGGTCGATGGCGGGATAGGCGAGAACGAGGTACAGTGAGGGGATTAGCAGTGGAGGAGCGGAGGGAGCGGGCTGGGCAGTAGAAGGAGAGAAGGGAGGTGAGGTAGGAGGGGGCGAGGTGATGGACAGCCTTGAAGCCCAGGGTGAGGAGTTTCTGCCCGATTCGCAGATTGACTGGTAGCCACTGGAGGTTTTTGAGGAGGGGAGTGATATGCCCAGAGTGTTTCTGGACAAAGATAATCCGGGCAGCAGCATGAAGTATGGATTGAAGTGGAGAGAGACACGAGGATGGGAGATCAGAGAGAGCATGCTGTACAGTGCTCTGCACACAGTAAACACTCAGTGAATATGACTGATTGATTACTGGTGGTGTCTTTGAGATCCCGTGGCATTTCATCAGTGGTCCACATGTTGAGGAAGAGTTGGTGTAAGTGCAGAGTGTCCCCTCCATGTTTGTAGAGATCAGCAGAGTTGGCAGGTCCAGATGCTTTTCTCTTTGTAATGGCTCTGACTGTCGCAGTGTTTTCTCTAAAAGTTAGTACAAGTGCCATCGTCCCACATACTGAGGTTTTGCAGAACCCTGACTTCACTAGTAGAAGGAGTGTTGAGAAGGATACCGAATTAGTCCATCGATCAATGGTATTTATTCAATGCTTACTGTGTGCAGAGCCCTGTATTAAGTGCTTGAGAGTGTACAATATAACAGAGTTTAATAGACATTTTCCCTGCCCACAATGAGCTCAGAGCCTAGAAAGGAAACAGACATTAGTATAAATAAATTATGGATATGTACATAGGTGCTTTGGGGTTGAGGGAAGGGTGACTAAAGGGTGCAAATTTAAATGCAAGGGTGACTCAGAATGGAATGAAAATACAGGAAATTGGGGCTTAGTCAGGGAAGATCTCTTGGAGTAGATGTGCCTTCAATAAAGCTTTGAAGGTGGGGAGAGTGATCATTTGTTGGATATGAAGAGGGAAGAAATTCCAAGCCAGAGGCTGGATGGGGACAGGGGGTCAGCGACGAGATAGATGAGATATTGAAGTGTTTTTGCCTTTATTTTAGGACTCCCTTCTTGCATGTGATGACACTGGAGCCACCTTCACCCTTCAGAAGTACTGTGCTGGTATGTCTAGGGTCATACAATGTTTGTTTTTTTTTAACCAAGGTGTAACTGTTTTTGGTTTGCATAGCCTTGTATCTCTTCTGTTTTGGCATCCCCACTCCTGTCATACATGTGCCTAATTTTGATTTGCAAGTCAAAAAATGCAGGTTTCTGAAAGCCTTGTCTGAGTCTTTGGGGGCTACAAGATACTGCAGCGCAATTAGTGTTTCCCAGGAAGTAGGCCTCTAATCTTCAGGCTTTTGCATCAAATTAATCTTGGTACATTCTCTTATTCATTCATTCATTCAGTCAGTCAGTCAGTCGTATTTATTGAACGCTTACTGTGTGCAGAGCACTGTACTACGCGCTTGGAAAGTACAATTCGGCAACAGATAGAGACAATCCCTAACCAACAATGGGCTCACGGTCTAGTCTTATCCATGTCCAGTGTTTAAGCAGCATGGCTCAGTGGAAAGAGCCTGGGCTTTGGAGCCAGAGGTCATGGGTTCAAATCCCGGCTCTGCCAATTGCCAGCTGTGTGACCTTGGCCAAGTCACTTAACTTCTCTGTGCCTCAGTTACCTCACCTGTAAAATGGGGATATAGACTGTTAGCCCCCCCGTGGGACAACCTGATCACCTTGTAACCTCCCCAGCACTTAGAACAGTGCTTTGCACATAGTAAGTGCTTCATAAGTGCTATCACTATTAGTATTAAACAGCTGCCCAGATTTCGACATCACTGAGAAATCCCCATTCATTGAGAATGTTGGGGACTGCACTTTGCTTTTCTTATTTTAACAGATGTGTTGTGAGGCCACTACAGAGATGTTTATTCTTATGGTACTTGTTAAGTGCTTACTATGTGTCAAGCACTGTTCTAAGTACTGGTGTAGAGACAAGTCAATCAGGTAAACAGACCTCTGGTGAGGACACTGCGGAGTTGGCGTTTTTTTATGGTATTAGTTTAGCGCTTACTATATAATAATGATGGTATTTGTTAAGCACTTACTATGTGCCAAGCACTGTTCTAAGCACTGGGGTAGATACAAGGTAATCACGTTGTCCCACGGGGGGCTCACAGCCTTAATACCCATTTTCCAGATGAGGTAACTGAGGCACAGAGAAGTTAAGTGACTTCCCCAAAGTCACCCAGCTGATACGTGGCAGAGCGGGGATTAGAACCCATGACCTCTGACTCCCAAGCCCGTGCTCTTTCCACTAAGCCATGCTGCTTCTCACGAAGCCATACTGCCAGCACTGTTCTAAGCACAGGGGTAGATGGAAGTAAATTAGGTTGGATACAGTCCCTGTCTCACATGGGGCTCAAAGGCTAACCAGGAGGGAGAACAGGAGAACTGAGGGAATAAGAAGTTGTGACTTGCCCAAGGTCACACTGCAAGCAATTGGCAGTGCTGGAATTAGCACCCAGGTCCTCTGACTCCCAAACACTTGTTCTACCATGCTCCTTGTGGAATCTCTGTCCTCCAGGAGCTAATTGTTCAGGGCTTTGGATGGTTTGGAGGCCAGCTTTTGACACAGTAGTTCTAATGACAGTGTAAGCTTGAAGTATACATTAATAATTGTGATCCTTTTCTAAGCACTTACTATGTTCCAGGTACTGTACTTATTGCTGGGGTAGATACAAAGTAATTGGGATAGACACAGTCCCTGTCCCTCATAGGGCTCACAGTCTTAATCCCCATTTTCCAGATGTGGTAACTGAGTCCCAGAGAAGTGAAGCGACTGGCCCATGGTCACACAGCAGACATATGGCAGAGTCAGAATTAGAACCCAGGTCCTTCTGACTTCCAGGACCACGCTGTATCCACTAAGCCACTCTGCTTCTCCGGACTATGAGGTGGTAGTCCGCCCAACATCCTGCTCCCTACCAGTTTCCGACCAGCATGCCATGGATGGCAGCCATGATCTGTATATCTTGTAGATGCACCTGCCACCCTCGGAAGCCATCAATAGGATGCATCTGGAAGGGAAGTAGGTGCATCCAGGATGTTTCTATTTGGTTTAGCAAGAAAAACTAGTGTTTGTAATTGCAAGGTAGTGTTTAAGCAAAAGTAAGCTATTGCTGGGGCGTTTGACAATCCTGTGCAGCCTGATGACTTTCCTCCATGTGTGGATGTCACTTCTTACTCTGGCATTGAAATCCCCCATTGCAGTTCATTAATCTGATATCCATACTTCTGTGAGGAGTTTGTTTAAATCTTTGTAGAACTGTTCTTCATTGTCACTGCAGTTTGTTACCCTTCGGGCTTAGGCACTTATGATGGTGGCAAAATGCTTTTCTGTCAGGGAAGGTTTAAAGTCATCAGATGGCCACCCATACCTCTGGGCCAATATGAAGAGGCCAGAAATTTGTCATCGACTGATTACAGGTGCAACCCCTGATAGGTGTCATTCTGAAGAGGGAAACCTCTCCAGAGAATAATATATCCGGTGCTTATCTCTGTGAGCCATCTTTCATCAGGTAGCCTAGTCTCGCTTAGCATTGTGGTTTGGACTCCAGTTCATGCACTATTCAAGTTGTTCTCCTCCTAGGCTGATACTTGTTTTGACTGACTTGAAGCATCCTGATGTACTAAAAGCAAAAAAAAAAAAAAAATTGCATCATGAAACAAGTCATTTTCTGTTTGCTTTGACACTGCAGCTATCCTGTTAGCCAACCTGGACTTATTGGTGAACTGAGGCAAGGAAATTTTTAGGGACAATTTTTTGGTCCTATTTCCCAATTGGAGTGAGCCGTGTACTCTTAATAGTGCTCCTTGTTCTCCTCTTATCTCTCCGGTTGTTCATTCTCAGTCTCCTTTGCAGGCTCCTCCTCCCCCTCCCATCCCCTTACTGTGGGGGTTCCCCAAGGTTCAGTGCTTGGTCCCCTTCTGTTCTCAATCTACACTCACTCCCTTGGTGACCTCATTCGCTCCCACGGCTTCAACTTTCATCTCTACGCTGATGACACCAGATCTACATCTCTGCCCCTGCTCTCTCCCCCTCTCTCTAGGCTCGCATCTCCTCTTGCCTTCAGGACATCTCCTTCTGGATGTCTGCCCGCCACCTAAAACTCAACATGTCCAAGACTGAACTCCTTGTCTTCCCTCCCAAACCCTGCCCTCTCCATGACTTTCCCATCTCTGTTGACGGTACTATCATCCTTCCCGTCTCACAAGCCCACAACCTTGGTGTCATCCTCGACGCCGCTCTCTCATTCACCCCTCACATCCAAGCCGTCACCAAAACATGCCGGTCTCAGCTCTGCAACATTGTCAAGATCCACCCTTTCCTCTCCATCCTAACTGCTACCCTGCTCGTTCAAGCTCTCATCCTATTCCGTCTGGACGACTGCATCAGCCTTCTCTCTGATCTCCCATCCTCGTGTCTTTCCCCACTTCAATCCATACTTCATGCTGCTGCCCGGAATGTCTTTGTCCAGAAACACTCTGGGCATGTTACTCCCCTCCTCAAAAATCTCCAGTGGCTACCAATCAATCTGCGCATCAGGCAGAAACTCCTCACCCTGAGCTTCAAGGCTGTCCATCACCTCGCCCCCTCCTACCTCACCTCCCTTCTCTCCTTCTACAGCCCAGCCCGCACCCTCCGCTCCTCTGCCGCTAATCTCCTCACCGTGCCTCGTTCTTGCCTGTCCCGCCATTGACCCCCGGCCCACGTCATCCCCCGGGCTTGGAATGCCCTCCCTCTGTCCATCCGCCAAGCTAGCTCTCTTCCTCCCTTCAAGGCCCTATGAGAGCTCACCTCCTCCAGGAGGCCTTCCCAGACTGAGCCCCTTCCTTTCTCTCCCCCTCGTCCCCCCTCCATCCCCCCCATCTTACCTCCTTCCCTTCCCCACAGCACCTGTATATATGTATATATGTTTGTACATATTTATTACTCTATCTTACTTGTACATATCTATTCTATTTATTTTATTTTGTTAGTATGTTTGGTTTTGTTCTCTGTCTCCCCCTTCTAGACTGTGAGCCCACTGTTGGGTAGGGACTGTCTCTATGTGTTGCCGACTTGTACTTCCCAAGCGCTTAGTACAGTGCTCTGCACACAGTAAGTGCTCAATAGATACGATTGATTGATTGATTGATTTTTCAGAGATTCAGGGTACTGGTGAGGGGCCTGTTGTCTTTTCAGCAACTAAGGGGCCAATATCCCTTGTAGAAGCAGCATTGTCTGATGGAAAGAACACAGGCTCGGGAGTCAGAGGACCTGGGTTCTAATCCCAGCTATGCCAGTTTCCTTCTGTGCACCCTTGGACAAATAATTTCACTTCTCTGTGCCTCTGTTTCATCAGTTGTACAGTGGAGATTCAGTCCTTGTTCTCCCTCCCAATAAGAGAAGCAGCTTGGCTTAGTGGAAAGGACACAGGCTTGGGAGTCACAGGACATGGGTTCTAATCTCGGCTCCACCATTGTCTGCTGTGTGACCTTGGGCAAGTCACTTGACTTCTCTGTGCCTCAAATGGCTATTAAAAAACGTGAGCCCCACGTGGGACAACCTGATTACATTGTATCTACCCCAGTGCTTAGAACAGTGCTTGGCACATAGCACTTAACAAATACCATCATTATTATTATTATTATTAATAAGACTGTGAGTCACAGGTGGGACAGGACCATGTCCAACTTGATTAAAGTGTAACTACCCCAGCATTTAGAATGGTGTTTGACACAAAGTAAGCACTTAATACAGTAATAATAATATCCTGGACCATCTACTCATGTAGGACAGTCAGTAGGAATTGTCCTGGAGTTCTCTTTTATTGGTGGTGATGGTTTGCACTAGGCCATCCACACTCATTTGTGTGGTACCCTAGAAGCTGAAAACACTCCTTGTGAGGTGACCCATGAAGACTGAGGACTTAGAACACTAGATCTCTGTTCATCTAAGCAGAAGACCTTACTGTGGCCTCAACTAGATTGTATAACATGATCAAATGAGACACTGACATCTGCTAAACCAGTTAATAATAATGATGATGATGATGATAATGGTATTTGTTAAGGACTTACTATGTGTCAAGCACTGTTCTAAGTGCTGGGGTAGATACAAGGTAATCAGTTTGTCCAATATGGGGCTCACAGTCTTCATCCCCATTTTACAGATGAGGTAACTGAGGCACAGAAAAGTGAAGTGACTTGCCCAAGATTACACAGCAGAAAAGTGGCAAAGCAAGGATCAGAAACCAGGTCCTTCTGATTCCCAGGGCTGGGCTGTATCCAGGTTGCTTCCCCACCCCAGCTGCAGCTTTCCATTGTTCTACATTGTGTATAGGTGGAATGCTGCCATTGCTCATATCCTTTCTGCCAGGTTGGTGCAAGGCGCGTTGGGGTTCAGGCCCCAGGATGAAGCAGTAGAACAGTGCAAGGCTAATGGTGCAAAGAACATCAGATATCCAATGGGTTGCGGAAGCAGTGTAGTCTAGCAGAAAGAGCATGGGCCTCGGAATCAGATTAATTCATTCAATCGTATTTATTGAGCGCTTACTGTGTGCAGAGCACTGTACTAAGCGATTGGGAAGTACAAGTTGGCAACATATAGAGACGGTCCCTACCCAACCACAGGCTCACAGTCTGACCTGGATCCTAATCCCAGCTCTGCCACTCACCTGCTGCGTGACCTTGGGAAAGTCACTGCACTTCTCTGAGCCTCAGTTACCTCATCTGTAAAATGAAGATTCAATACCAGTTCACCCTCCTACTTAGAATAGGAGCTCCATGGGAGACCTGATTATCATGTCTCTATCCTAGCTAGCATTCAGTATAGCAATTGGCACATCGTAAAGCACTTCAGTACCGCAATTATCATTACTATCATTTTAATTGTATATTGAAGATGTAGGGAAGATTTAATTGTATATTGAACATATAAGATGTCTGCTTATATCCTAATATTTGCCAGAGACAAGACTTACTAGTAGTATAAATACTATGGTAAAGCATTGTGCAAAAGTCATGATATTGTTGCCTGCAGGCCTTCTGCATTCGGCGTGTAGCCAACATCTCATCCACTGTGTCCTTCTGGGGTCTAAAGCTGTATTGTGTTTCCGGGAGCATGTGGTTAATGAAGTTCTTTAGCAGTTGGTCCACAAGGATCTTTCCAGCAAGGACATACCGTGGTACTTTCCACAATTAAATGATTGCTATATAGTAGTGCTTGAGTAAATGCAACTGTCAGAGTGAATTGAGCATCTCAACTGGGTTTGCTTGAAACCTATTACAAAAATGTGCTAAACTACATTTTCCCCGAACGTGAGCATGTTTTTTGGCAACAGCAAAGGGCTGTGGACTAACAATGCAGCTGAAAAAAGCCAAGGTTATAGTCCAGTTTGCTTTTGGGAATTATTTCACACAACCAGATCCCATCTGTGATATAGAGCTGAATGTTGTCATTGGATTTCTTCAGCATATAGACAGAAAAGGAAATAGAAAACTGGATCAAGGTCAGTATGTCCTTTGGGAGACTGGCGGAGCGTTGTACCAGTGTGACGTCAAGCTTCAGATCAAATTGGAGAAAGCTTGTCAGATCAAACTACAAAGCAGCTCTAATGTCCAATCTTGCAATACGGCTGCAAGATCTGGACTTACCAGGGTTTTCAGACACAAATTCTTAAGTAGTTTCATTAGCATCACCTACGTGATCTGCTTCAATCAATGGCATATATTGAATGCTTACTGTGTAGAACGCTGTACTAAGTGCTTGGGACAGTACACTACAACAGAGGTGGTATACATGTTTCCTGCCCAGAAGTAGCATACAGTCTTGAGGGGTGACAGCAATCTCTTCATTGTTGGGGAAAAGAAAGTTTAAGGGGTAGGAGGCTCCAAACCTTATGTGGCTCCTGGTGCCCTATATTTGAGATCAAATGCCAAGTCAGAATCCAAAACAGGCAGAAACAGACATCGAAGCAAAGCTCACTTCAACTCAGTATCAATCAACCTATCAGTGATTTATTGAGCAATTACTCTGTGCAGTGCACTGTACTAAATGCTCCAGAGAGTACCATGGAGTTTCCTTTCAAGGGGTTTACAGCTTAGGAAGGGAGACATAAATTAAAACAAATTACGAGAGTGAAAAGCAACAGAGAATAAGGATATCAATTAATCAGTGGTGTTTACTGCTAGCTTATTGTGTGCAGAGGGCTCATGTACTTAAGCTCCTGGGATGAAAGTACAGTCCAACAGAGATGGTGAATATGACTCCTGCCCATAAGGATCTTACAGCCAAAGGAGGGAAACAGACATTAAATGAATTACAGATAGGGGAAATAGAGTATAAGAATATTAGCTAAGTACTACGGTGCTGTGGTGAGTATCAAAGTGCATAAAGGGTGCATAGACGATGCAGAGCGGAAATAAAGGGCTGAATCTGGGGAAGCCTTTAGGAGGAAATGTGGTTCTAGGAGGGTTTTGAAGGTGGGGAGAGTGGAGGACTATTAGATGTGAAGGGGTAGGGAGTTCCAGATCCTAGGGAGGATGTGGAAAAGGGATCAGCGATTAGGTAGATGAGATCAAGATACAGAGAGAAGGTGAGCATTAAAGGAGCAGAGTGTGTGTAATGGGTTATAGTAGGAGAATAGTGAGGTTAGGTAGGAGGCAGATTTCTGTTTCAGTGCCTTAAAATTGATTTAAATTTGATGTGGAAGTGGATGGGCAACCATTAGAACTTCTTGAAGAGTGTGGAAATACGGACCGAAGTTCTTTTCAGAAAAATGATCCAGGCAGCAGAGTGAGGTATGGACTGGAGAGGGGAGAAACAGAATGCAGAAAGGCCAATGAGGAGGGTGATACAATAGTCAATCAATCATTTATTGAGTGCTTACTGTGTGCAGAGTCCTTGCCTGAGAGTTGGTAGACATGTTCCCTTCCCACAACAAGATTGCAGTGTAGAGTGGGATACAGGCATTAATATAAATACATAAATTATGGATGTGTTCATAAGATCTGTGGGGCTGAATGCGGGGTAAATAAAGGATGCAAGTCCAAGTGCAAGTGTAACGCAGAAGGGAATGAGAGGCGAGGAAATGAAGGCCTAATTGGGAAAGGCTTCTTGGAGGAGGTGTGCTTTTAATAAGTCTTTGAAAGGGAGGAGAGTGATTCAGAGTGAGAAGCAGTGTGGCTCTGTGGAAAGGGCCCGGGCTTGGGAGTCAGAGGTCATGGGTTCTAATCCCTGCTCCGCCACTTGTCAGCTGTGTGACTTTGAGCAAGTCACTTTACTTCTCTGTGCCTGTTACCTCATCTGTCAAATGGGGAGTAAGATTGTGAGCCCTATATAGGACAACCTGATTACCTTCTATCCCCCCAGCACTTAGAACAGTGCTTTGCACATAGTAAGCATTTAAGAAATGCCATTTTTTAAAAAAGTAGATTTTAGCAATGTTGTGAAGGTAGAACAGACGGGATTTGGTGACACTGAATATGTGGGTTGATTGAGAAATGAGTCAAGGATAACCTGTGAAAATGGGAGGATAGTGGTTCTGTATACAGTGATGAGAAAGCCTTGGGGAGGAGAGGGTTTGGATGAGAATATGAGGAGTTCTGTTTTGGATGTATTAAGTTTGAGGTGTTGCCAGGACATCCTTGAAACTCACCTGAATAATTTTTTTCAGTTAACGTTGAAAAATATTTCATCAATTGACATAAACAGAAAGACTCATCCCAAATAAGCGCTCAGTAAATATGATTGAATGAATTCTGCCCTATTTCATAAATTAATGGTTTCCTTTGGGACATTCTATTTTTTAATGGCATTTATTAAACGCTTACTATGTGCAAAGCACTAATGTAAGTGCTGGGAAGTTTAAAAAGTGATCAGATTGTCCCATGGGGGGGCTCACATTCTTCATCCCCATTTTACAGATGAGGGAACTGAGTCCCAGAGAAGTGAAGTGACTTGCCCAAAGTCACACAGCCGACAACTGGCAGAGCGGGGATTTAAACCCATGAGTTCTGACTCCAAAGCCCGGGCTCTTTTCACTGAGCCATACTGCTTATTATTCAATGCTATATGGACAGTTCCTTCTGTGGTTAGGGATTCTATTGGAAGAGAATCCTGAATGCCTCTTAAAATTATTATTATTATTGTCATCATTATTGTCATTATTGTACTTGTTAAGCTCTTGCTCTGTGCACGAACAAGGTACAAAGCTCTGGGTTAATACGAGATAATCAGATTGGACACTGCTTGCCCCACATGCGGCTCACAGTGAGTAGGAGGAAGTAGGATTTAATCCCCAATATACAGGGCACAGAGAATTTAAGAGGTTTGTCCAAGGTCACATAGCAAATGTCAGAGCCGAGCTTAGAACCCAGGTCCTCTTACTTCCTGGCCTCTGCTCTTTCCACTAGGCCAGCAGCTTCCATCATATAAGAATGAGGACTAGGCAGTGAGGAAACAGGAATCTGGTTCCATTTCCATGAACAGTACACTTAAAAAGGTCAAAAATATTTTCAAAACCTCAAGGAGAAGGGTCCAGGATTCATAGAAAAATGTGACAACTAGTTCTCTGAAAAGAATTGCAAGGGATCCTGAGCACCAAGGACAATTGCTCTGTAATGTGTTTCAACACAACTCTGATAGCTCTCAAGATTCAAAACAAAAGAACTGAACGCCCAGGGCAAAGGAAATCGGTTCCTGGATATTTTTCAAGGAGAACAACTTTCCTTTTTTCCCTCCCCTTCCTGCTGCTCTCCTTTACCTCCTTTCATTCCAGAATTTCAACAATGGTTATTATCTATTCTAAGTCTTTGAATATATAACTTGCAGCCTAGAAGTTACTTGGACAGTTTAGTGATGTGTTTCTAAATTAGTGGGGGGATTTTGGTGGGGTTTTTTTAAAAAAAAAAACACGGGAAGTTATTTGTTGCCTTCTTATACTTTGCCACTACAACTTTTCTAAGGATTGGAATTCATCTAAATTGTAAACTCCCACTAACTGGAAGCTCCTTGAAGGCAGAGATTGTGTCTACCAACTCTATTGTATTATACTCTCCCAAGTGCTCAGTTCAGTGCTCTGCACACAGAATAGTGGATAGAGGCACAGGGCTAGGAGTCAGAAGGTCATAGGTTCTAATCCCAGCTCTGCCACTTGTCTGCTGTGTGACCTTGGGCAAGTCACTTAACTTCTCTGTGCCTGTTACCTCATCTGTAAAATGGGGTTTAAGGCTGTGAGTCCCACATGGGATAACCAGGTCACCTTGTATCTACTCCAGTGCTTAGAACAGTGCTTGGCATGTAGTAAGTGCTTAATAACATCATTATTATATGATAGTATTATTATAGCCTCCCAGCAAGGGGAAGTATGAAGATGGCGCAACTTTGTAATTATACATTCAATTGAGCACATTTTTCAAGCTTATTTGAACATCTATAAGGGAAATCAATCCATCTGCATTTATTTTAATGTGCAGAACTCGAAGCTATACATTCGTGAATATCCATCTTGAGATATTTGGCATGCTGGGGACAGGCTGTCCTCAAACATAGTAGAAAGTTATGCTGCACATAATTTTCAAACACTCATAAACTTTCTTCCAAAGAGAATTATTTAAGACTTATTCTCCTCCTCGCAAAGAAATGGACACAGAAAATTCAAACTTTTGAAAAATGAACCCTTTTTTTGTTTTGCTGGAGGAAAAACAACAGGTGCCTGAACAGTTTTTAGAGCGAGAAAAGTATTTCATGCTTGGATGATACAAAAATGGCTGAACAGAATTTACCAAATTTTCAAGAGAAAAAGATATTCCCCATCGGCTGAGAACAGACATGATAAATTTCAGCCCACAGGGTGCATTTTGGGAAAGTTGGTTGTGCCTGAAAGCAAAAGCTTGAAATTAAAATGTCTTCTCACCTAAAACTCTAGTAAAGCTATTACCTTCATTCACTAAGATTTTCCTTTGCAGTCCTAGCAGCTAGGAGAAGGTTTTTAAATTTTCTCAACCCTTCTGCTTCTTTATATATGTAGATTTGGTGTAGTGCTGATGGCAAGTGTTCTGATTAGCTGGAAGGATGTGCCTGAGGGAACACTAGCGCTTAGAACAGTGCTTTGCACATAGTAAGCACTGAACAAATGCCATCATTATTATTTAAAGCACTCAATTGCCTTGCCCCCTCCTACCTCAGCTCCCTACTCTCCTACTACAATCTAGACTGCACATTTCAGTCTTCTAGTGCTTACCTTCTCACTGTGCCTCAGTCTCATCTATCTCACCGCCAACCCCTCACCCATGTCCTGCCTCTACTCTGGAATGCCCTCCCTCCTCAGATCTGACAGACAATTACTCTCCCTGCCTTCAGAGCCTTGTTGAAGGCACATCTCCTCCAAGAAGCCTTCCCTGACTAAGCCCCCCTTTCCTCTTCTCCCACTCCCTTCTGCATCACCCTAACTTGGCTCCCTTTTTTCATAGCCTAGTGTCAAGGGCACGGGTTTGGGAGTCAAAGGTTGTGGATTATAATCCGGCTCTGCCACTTGTCTGCTGTGACCTGGGGCAAGCCACGTAGCAGCGTGGCTCAGTGGAAAGAGCCTGGGCTTTGGAGTCAGTGGTCATGGGTTCAAATCCAGGCTCCACCATTTGTCAGCTGTGTGACTTTGGGCAAGTCACTTAACTTCTCTGTGCCTCAGTTACCTCATCTGTAAAATGGGGATTAAGACTGTGAGTCCCCTGTGGGACAATCTGATCACCTTGTATCCCCCCAGTGCATAGAACAGTGTTTTGCACACAGTAAGCACTTAATAAATGCCATAAAAAACCCCAAATTCTCTTTGCCTCAGTTATCTCATCGGTAACAATGGAGATTAAGACTGCGAACCCCATGTGAGATAACCTGATTACCTTGTATCTACCTCAGTGCTTAGTACAGTTCTTGGCACATAGTAAGCACTTAACAAATACCATAATTATAATTATATAATAGTATAATATCATCATTATAATATAATGTTATATTATAATATAATATAGAATGATGCAGAATATTGTTATATTGCATCATTATATATTATAATAATTCTATCTCCACTCTGCACAGAGTAACTGCTCAATAAATATGATTGAATGAATGATTGAATAATTTATATTAATGTCTGTCTCACTACCTCTTGACCATAAGCTCATTGTGAGAGGGGAATGTTTCTGTTTATTGTTGTATTGTACTCTTCCAAACACTTAGTACAGTGCTCTGCATACAGTAAGCCCTCAATTAATGTGATTGAATGAATGAATATGCAATAATCTAGCTGTGGCAAGACCAGGGCTTTCATCAAGTGGACACTGTTTGAATGGAGGGGAAGGAGTGGTTCTGGGAGACGTGGCGAGGAAAACCTGGCAAGATTTGATAGTAGGTTGAAGGTAAAGAGTTGAAAGATAGCAAAGAGTTGAGGATGAGATTATGGTGTCAGGCTTCTGAGACAGGGACAGTGGTGATGTTATCAACTGAGACGGGAAAGTTAGGGGAAGAACTAGATGTAGGGGGAAAGATGAACTCTGTCCAAGATGTCTTGAATATGAGGAGCTAGCAGGATGTCAGAGTGGAGATATCCAGGAGTCGAGGAGTTGTGGGATTGATGAGGGGTCAGGGCTAAAGAGTAAAATTTGGAAGTAGTGTGCATTGAAGAGGCAGCTGAAGTTATGTGAGCTGATGTGTTCTTTGAAGGAGTGGGTGTAAAATGAAAAGGAGAAGAACCAGAACAGACTTTGGGGGAATGCCTACAGTATGAGGATGAAAGACAGAGGAGAAGCCTGCACATGAAACAGAAAAACCAGTTAGAGAGGTTAGGTTAGAAGCCAGATGGTATGGGGGCAGCAGAATTGAGGCAATCAACCAATCCTACTTATTGAGTGCTTACTGTGTGCAGAGCACTGTTTATGCACTTGGGAGAGCACACCATAGGAGAGTTGGTAGAAACATTTCCTGCCCACAATATATTCTTTGCAGTATAGAGTACTGATAGGTTTTGAAGAAAAGGGACCATGGTGTCAAAAGCAGGGTAGAGATTAAGAACGGTTAAAAAAGAGTGTAAGCCTTAGGACTTGGCCGTAAGTCATTTTATGGTAACCTTGAAGGGAGCAGTCTTGATGGAGTGAAGAGGTTGAAAGCAAGACAGTAAAATGTCTAGAAGACAGTTGGTGGAAAGAAAATTAAGAAAGCGGTGTTTGGCTAGGAATGGGAGCAGGAAGATGTAGCAATAGCTAGAAGGGACCATGGGGTCAAGGGACATAGAAGAGATTGGTGGGTGTTTGATGGCAGAGAGGAAGGAGCCATGGTAGAATGAGAGGTTCAAGATAGCAGTGAGGGAGGAGAGGAGTGTAGGAGTATATTGTTTTAAGAATTGAGAGGAGGTAGCATTAAAGATGCAGGTAGAGGGGCTGGATTTGAGGAGGCAGCTGGGAAACAAGAGAAAGATGAGAAAGCAGGAGTAGAGAGTTTGGGAGGTGATGGTGAGATTTTGATAAATTCCTGCCTGAAGGCTTTGATTTTACCAAAGGTCATCAGGGATTAGGGAGGTAGGTGCTAGGGAAATTGGGATTGAGGGAAAGGCAAGTGAAACTTCTGTTACTGCCCTGACACTAGTCATTCCAGTCGAGCAGCAGCATGGCTTAGTGAAAAGGGCGTGGGCTTGGAGGTCAAGAGGATGTGGGTTCTAGTCCTTTCTCCAACACAATTCTGCTGTGTGACCTTGGGCAAGTTACTTTGCTCTGACCTGGAAGTCAGAAGGACCTGGATTATAATCCTGATTCTCCAACATGGCTGCTGTGTGATCTTGGGCAAATCACTTTACTTCCCTGGCCTCAGTTACATCTGTAAAATAGGAATTAAGAGTGTGACGGCATCCAACCTGATTAACCTGTTTCTACTCCATTGTTTAGAATAGTACTTGGCAAATAGTGTTTAACAAGTAGCATAATTAGTTATAGTAGTAGCTGAGTTCCATTATGAGCTCTGGCCAGCCAGTTAAGGCAGCCACTGATTACCACTGATCACACTGGTGGTTATTGGACATTCATTTTCTTGTCACATTGTGTTTGTTATTCCTACTATGCAAAAATCTACCCATTCCTGGAGCATTTTCCGCAGGGGAGGATTTGGCTCCTCCATCTTTGTTCCAGAGCTGTTGCATTTCTCTCCCAGTCCCTGCTAAACACAGGTGCTCGTTCCAAGCTGGGAAGCCCAGCAAGAGAGACTGAATGCTTAAAATATAAATACTAGACATGAACGCATCTGTGCCATCTCCACACTGAAAGGAGAACAGGACAGCTGAAAAGTAAACTGCCTGGGATAATTGCAAACCCACATCCAGCCTATATCCAGTGGCTACAACCATGGTAGCTGTGGCTTCGATATGGTTGTTTTCCAGGTACTAATGCCACTCTACTTCTCCATCTGTGTATAGGTGGATGTATGGGATGCATTTCCTTAGCCTCTTCCTCTAACACATCTCTTAATCTTCCACACCCTCAGGAAGTACTGATCCTTCTGCTACAGTACAGCTGATTAAGTTCAGGAAGAAACTTACCATCAGTGAACAGGTCCAAGAGAAGCATCATCAGCGGTTTCCATTGAGAGCATACAGGGAGTTAGCAATTCTACTGCTTTGGAAAATACAACAAAAGTAAGACCCTTGATCGCTGCCCTCTTGGAGTTTACAATCTTATTGTTGGAATGACATACAGAGATGGTAGTCATGTTTCTTTTATACTCTCCCAAGTGCTTAGTTATAGTGCTTCACACTTCATAGGCATTACCTAAATAATTAACCTCTCTGTGCCTCAGTTCCTCCATCTTTAAAGTGGGGATTAAAAATCTCCCCCTTTGACTGTGAGACTGTATGTCTGATCTGGGAAGCAGCATGGCCTAGTGGATAAAGCATGAGCCTGGGATTCAGAGGGGCCTAGGTTCTAATCATGTCTCTGCCATTTGTCAGCTGTGTGCCTCAGTTTCCTTCTCTGTAAAATGGGAATAAGACTGTGAGCCCTATGTGGGCCAGGGACTGTGTCCAACCTGATCTGCTTGTATCCACCCCAGTAGATAGATACAAGCACTGGCTTAGTACGGTGCCTGGCAAATACCATTATTATTATTTATTATTATGTTAATAGACATGGCCTCTTCCCTCAAGGAACTTACAGTCAAATGGGGGAGACAGACCCAGAAATAATTTACAGCTAGGAAGTAACCGTCTCTGTATGTTACCAACTTGTACTTCCCAAGTGCTTAGTACAGTGCTCTGCACACAGTAAGTGCTCAATAAATACAATTGATTGAATGAATGAATGAAAGTAGAAAGGATAGTTCATTCAATCATGCCTTTATTCATATATGAGTGCTTACTGGATGCAGACCACTATACTAAGTGCTTGGGAGAGTACAATGTAACAATAAACAGACACATTCCCTACCCACAATGAGCTTACAGACTAGAGGGGGAGACAGACATTAATGTAAATAAATTGCAGATATGTATGTAAGTGCTTTGGGACTGGTAGGGGGATGAATCTTTATTCAGCAAGTCAGGGTGATGCAGACTGATTGGGAGAAGAGGAAAGGGGAGTTTAATCAGGGAAGGCCTCTTGCAGGAGGTGTATCTTTGATTAGGATTTGAAGGTTGGGAAAGTAAATGTCTGTTGGATTTGAGGAGGGAGGATGTTCCAGAACAGAGGGAGGACGTGGGAGAGGGATCAGCAGAGAGATAGACGACATCAAGGTACAGCAAGAAGGTTAGCATTACAGGAGTGAAGTGTGTGGTCTGGGTTGTAGGAGAGTAGAGAGATGAGACCTCTGCTCCTCCTCCCCTCCCCATCACCCCCACTCCCTCCCTCTGCCCTGCCCCTTTCCCCTCCCCACAGCACTTGTGTATATTTGTATATATTCATTGCTCTATTTTATTAATGATGTGTATATAGCTATTATTCTATTTATTCTGACGTATTGACACCTACTTGTTTTGTTTTGTTGTCTCTCCCTCTTCTAGACTGTGAGCCCATTGTTGGGTAGGGACCGTCTCTATATGTTGCCGATTTGTACTTTCCAAGCACTTAATACTGTGCTCTGCCACAGTAAGCGCTCAATAAATATGAATGAATGAATAGAAGGGGACAAGGGACAAGTGCTTTAAAGCCAATGGTGAGGACTTTTTATGCTGAGGTGGATAGGCAACCACTGAAGTTTCTTGAGGAGTGGGGAAACATGTCCTGATTGTTTTTGTAGAAAAATGATAGGAGATATGTATAAGCATTGGTGTTTAAGTAATATGATGTGTAAGATATGCATAAGTGTTTCAGGAATTTCTGAGTGATGCAAAGGTGGTGCAGAAATGCTTAAATGGCAGTAGGAGGGGAGATATGGGGATTTGGGAAAGTAATCAGAGAAGACCTCCTGGAAGAGTTGTGATTTCAGAAGACTTTTGAAAATAGGGAAAGCTTGTGTTCTGTAAGATGTGAAAGGATGTCCAGGCTGGAAGAAGAGTGAGAACAAGATGTCAGCAGTGGAAGAGACAAGAACAAGGCACAATGAGTAGGCTAGCATGAGAGGAACAAAGTTTGAAGACTGGAGTGAAGTAGGAGAAGAGAGTGGATAATAAGTGAGATGGACGTGATTGAGCACCTTAAAAGCCAGCGATTAGGGGTTTCTGGCTTGATGATCAGAGGAATAGGTTTCATCTTCCCAGGTTCCTCAGGACCAGGAACTGGGATTAGACCAGAAGCAGCAGGCCATGGTGGGGATTTGCCAGTTCATAGGCTAAGGGTTGACAGGAGCACATCTTCCATAAGAGTCTGAGGCTGATTTTGACCCAATCTGAATCAAATGTGGTTGGGAAGAAGGGGGTCTTTCCCTAGGTGGCAAACAATTCTCAGCAGTGTGCTTGCAGTCTCTGCTTCCCATTGCACAGGCAAAGCCAGCTGGATGTCCTTGCTCCATAGATGAGTTCCAGCAGCCCCCATTTCTCCTTCCCAAACCTACCAGAAAACAGATGAGATCAGAAGGGCACATTAGCCAAGTCCTGAATCTGAAATTGCAGTACAGTTTAATGACTGGACACACCTTTGAGAAGTCAGCAATAAGCTGTGACAGTGAAATCCCTTTCTCTTAAATTCTATTTTTACTTGGATGAAATCAGCAGCTTCATTTAAATCACCTGTCAAGGCATGCCAGCCTGAAGTTTATAACATGGGAGAAAGTACAAAAAAGAGCAAATTTCCCTAGGAAGTTACGAGAATCACAATCATTGATGACAACCATTCATCTGTCAAGCCTGGGAGTGAAATCAGAGCTGCCACAAAGTAGGGGAATGTTTATCAGATCTACAAAAAGTTTCTCCCCGTACAAGTTATGGAGTGATAGATCAGCAGCAGCAGCCCAGAACTGACAGCACAAATGGAAGATCAGATTTGAGAGAGTCTGCCACTTAGGTGGCCGATTGTGAAGGGCCTGGGATGATTTTTTTTTCCTTTCCCAACCAAGCACTGCTCTTTCAAAAGTCAAATTAAATTAGTCATCACTTGTGGGCATGCTTTTGCCATCTACTGTCACACAGAATTGGCATTTGCTCTGTCACATTGTTGTACTTGTAATCTTATTTGAAAAGGCCATGGCCAGAGCACTGTGCATATTTTTCTCATGCAAATCAGAATCAATTCATTTGGGCCAAATTAGGAAGGCAGCAGAAACAAATTGACAAGTGTTGTTAGGCAGATCTGTGAGATTTTCTACAACAGAAGGAATTTTTGCCTACGAGAGCAGGAAAAAAAAAGCCACACACATAAAGTCTGTAAATCAACAAAATAATTAAATGATCAAACGTGTAGCATTCAGAATTCACTCCCAAATAGGCTGTCAATCATGTTTGCCTCATGTTAATGCCTTCTGCATCTGTCCAATTTCAATTAGGAGAGTGGGACCCTGGGAATTGCATTTAATTCCATGTCATTTCAATAACTCCCTCATAATGTAACACTTGAGTGCTAAATTGTGACTAATAAGCAGGGGCATTTTGCTATGTGAAGTCCATTCAAGGATTTTAGTTAAGGGGGAACTGTAAAACACAGTAGGTGTTCAAAATTCCCAGGCTTGGCAGGAGAAAAACATCTTGGCTAAGGTAAATGGGGGGAGCAAGTTCTTTTTAAAAAATAACCTTCTTCTCACCCCTCAGTACCTGTTCAGATTCAGCTAGACTCATCATCAGTATTTGGTATCTACTCTGGCAAGCATTTGAGAAGACATGGTCCTTGCCTTTGATAAATTTACAAGGGAATATAGGAGAAAAGCAGTCCCCAAACCTACATTCTTAAAGAATGTTAACCACTCTCTCCCTCTCCCAACAAAACATCCCACCTTATGTGCCAGTTCTTGCTTTCTGATTGCAGGGTTGCAAGGGAAAAAGGATTTTAGGCTGGGAAAGGGCTGGGAGGGGAAAGGCTTTAAATAGTTCATCAGCCAGAATGTGGTCTTTTTGGTGAAGCAGGAAGTCCAGCTCTGAATGTGATAGGGACAATTTCCCCCATCTCCCAGATTAAGGGGAGCAACATGGCCTATTGGAAAGAGCCCAAGCCTGGGAGTCAGAAGACCTGGGTTCTAATCCCAGCTCTGCCACCTGCTTGCTGTGTGACCTGTGGCAAGTCACTTCTCTGCCCTAGGTTTCTCAAGTGTAAAATGAGGATTCAGCACCTGTTCTCCCTCCTACTTAGACTGTGAGCCCCACTGGTGGCAGGGACTCTGTCCAACCTGGTTATCATGTATGTACCCCCGTGCCTAGAACAGTGCTTGACACATAGTAGGTGCTTAATATCATTATTATTATTATGAAGTTGGCTGTTCCCCACCACCCTGGGTTTATGGCAAGACTTGAAATCAGAAGCCTACAGTTCCAGTACCATTTTTAGGAAAAAAGAAAAAAAAACACCTTATGTTTTAAACAGAACACTGCCAAACCTCTGTCCTCCACATGCAGGAATTCCTTTATCTCTTCTATTTTCTCTAATCAATCAATCAAGCAATCAATGGTATTTATTGAGCCCTTACTATGTGCAGAGCACTATACTAAGCCCTTGGGAGAGTACAATATGACTCGTCCCCCTCTCCATCCCCCCCATCTTACCACCTCCCCTTCCTCACAGCACCTGTATATATGTTTGTACATATTTGTTACTCTATTTATTTTACTTGTACATATCTATTCTATTTATTTTATTTTGTTAGTATGTTTGGTTTTGTTCTCTGTCTCCCCCTTTTAGACTGTGAGCCCACTGTTGGGTAGGGACTGTCTCTATATGTTGCCAACTTGAACTTCCCAAGCGCTTAGTACAGTGCTCTGCACACAGTAAGTGCTCAATAAATACTACTGATGATGATGATGAGAATTAGCAAACATGTTCCCTGCTCATAATGAGTTTACAGTCTGTTTTTAATCATTCTTTCACTGTTCTATTTGTGTAATGATGCGACTGGCTATTTGTTATAGGCTATGCTTTTCCATCCTATATCAGCAAACTGCAATCCAATAAATAGTAGGCCGTAATTTCAAAGATCAAGCCCAGAAATGAGAGGATAGGGAAAAATATAGAATTCCAGATTTATAGTTTTGCCATATTCCGATATTAAAATGGCCTACATAGAATATTCAAAGTTATATGTCTATAATATGACTGTTACAGTAATTTTATTCTTAGAACTAATTTTCATCATAGTTATCTATTGCAGTGTCTACTAAGTCTGTTGTGCTGTCCCAAACACTAAGTATAGTGCTCTGCATAGAGCAAGTGCTTACTGGATACTACTGATGGATAATACAGTAGCTCAAATGAACGTGTAAATCTTCTTATTCAGCTCTATCTCTAAAACTGGTAAGAAACATTTTCAGAGATTACATAGTCCCTAAACTATAATGACTGCATAATTAGAAACCCAAGGGTTTGAAGGGATCGGAAAAACTTTGAAACCCAAAATTAGCTCTACCCAGTTTGGCTATTTCCTCCCAGGAATCAAATACCCTGACCCATCAGGAAGTTGCCTTGGTTCCTGCTGCAGTTTTCACCTCTACATTAGTAAACTATTTTTCAGGATTTCTGCTAGGTCTTTCCAACCGAGTGAAGTGTCTGAGTTTTTTTTTTCTTTTAGCCAAAAAAGCATACTGATCAGTGACACAGCTCCAGCAGGCAGAATCGGAACTAGAACCCAGGTCCCCTCGTGCTCAGAGCAGTGCTCTTTCCGCTGAGCCAACAGCAGGACTAGATGGAATCAGCCATCACAAATGCCAATCTGGAAGAGTGCGACCTTTTGTACAGATCAGGTATGGATGGAAAGTCTGCGGATATGGTTCAGATTCTGGTACAAAATGCAGTAATTCCAGTGCAGGTTTGTAATGAATATTTCTTAAAAATACAGCTCTCCTATATTGTGGGAGGTGTCTTAAGAAAAACTTTCACTGTGGTATTTGCTATGTTGGAGCTATACAAGCTGGCCAAGCACATCGGAGATGAAGCAGATGAAAATGTAATTGAATGTATTAAAATACACTTGAACAAAAACACATTAATATAAATGTTCTGAGGAGAAGAATGAAATATGCAAATGCTAAGGGTGCATTTGGACTGATACAACCGGAGTATGATGAAGTAATTTGGTATACTGGAGTCAGGAAGGGGGTTTAGGAGGGCTTTAAAAATGGAGAGCTGTGCTCTGGTAGATTATTTTGGGGGCAGAGGGGTGGGGTTCCAGGCAGGGAGAACAGCATGACCTAGGGGTCAGAAGCAGAGAGTTGGGGAGCATGTGCCATTAGACAAGGTACTAAGGAGAAGTAAAGAGCAGGAACTGGGGTGTGGCAGGGGAAGAAAGCAGATAGGCAAGATGGGGAGAGCTAGTTGAGAACTTTAGAGCCCAATACAGTGTGAAATCGAACTCACCTTCTCTCAACCCTCAGTAAACCTAACTTTTCTATGACTAACAGCCTTACTGTTATCTCTGCTTTAATGCTTGCATCCACAGAATTGTTTTAAACTCCTTTTTCATTCACTTCCTGGGACTTTTAATCTCTCTTCTACCCACCACCAATTCCCACTTATTGTTTCTCTGCAATATGTCATGTTTCTCTCCATTCTACATAGTTCTTTGTCAAACACTTCATCAAACATCTGCCCCTCACATTTGTAGAGCAAACAGTCAATCAGTGGTACTTACTATGTGCTAAGCAGGGTCCTAAGCACTTGGGAGAGTACATCATAACAGAGTTGATAGACACATTCCTTGTCCACAGTGAGTTTACAGTCTCTCCCCAGGCTCCCCTCAGTTAACTGTAGCTCTAGTTCACCTCCTGACTTTTCCACATTTACCTGACTTTTCAGGCTGTGCCCAATCTAGACACTTTGCCTCCCACCCACGAGTCATCATCTACCCCCAACACACACACAGCCCACCCGACCCCCAAGAATGCCTACCCCACTAGATTTTACTGGACCTCATTCCTCCTTCACATTAATAATTATGGTATTTGTTAAGTGCTTACTATGTATTAAGAACGGGTTGGGTACAAGCAAATCGGGTTGTAGACAGTCCCTGTCCCATGTGAGGCTCACAGTCTCAATCCCCATTTTACAGATGAAGTAACTGTGGCACAGAGAAGTGAAGTGATTTGCCCAGGAGCATAGATCAGACAACTGGAAGTGCAAGGATTAAAACCCATGACCTTCTGATTCCCGGGCCCATGCTATATCCAGCTGCTTCCCTAGCCAACTGCTTCCCTTTGAGTCTACTCAGAAATTCTTCCTCCTAAGTGACGTTTGCCATAGCTAATCCTTAGCTGACCAGTTCTAGCCTTCGAACATCACTATCCTAGAACTTAAGTCTCTGTAAGTTAGTTATGTACAGACTTTGAGATGCAGGCTTCTTTCTGTCCCCTTTGACTGCTCTTGAGAGCAAGGACCCTGTCTCTCAACTCTTGCAACGCTCCTCAGGGCCTAGTACAATGTGTTGACCAAAATCCGTGCTTAAATGTTGTCTTGTCTTATGCTGTCAAGTCATCTTCGACTTATAACAATTCTATGGACACATCTCTCCCAGAATGCCCCACCTCCATCTACAGTAATGCTGGTAGTGTATTCATAGAGGGTTTTTTGGTAAAAATATGGAAATGGTTTACCACTGCATTCTTCCGCACAGTAAACTTGAGTCTCCACCCTCGACTTTTTTCTATGCTGCTGCTGCCCAGCACAGGTGAGCTTTGACCTATAGCAGATTGCCTTCCACTTGCTAGCTACTGCCTAAGGTAGGAATGGAATGGATATGCCTCTGTTTGACTCTCCCTCCAGTAGCCAGACTGGAAGAGTACTGGAAACTCTCCAGGTGCAGTTCTGAGAGAGGGCTTAAATGTTAGGAATGAATAAATGTGTCACAATCACTTTTCTCCTAGCCCGTTCCATGTTCATTTCATTGCTTTTAGATCCCTTGCATAAAATCTACTGACCTGAGAAAAGCCATCATTCTTAATTTATTTCAGGACACAGTTTTCTGCGAGTAATTTCATACATTGGCCATTTAGTTTCTTGATTACCAAGTGAAGGAAAATACATATGAACTCCTGTTAATACTAAGGCAGTCCTATAATCTTATAATAATGTGTGTAGGACTTTAATCAGATAAATGATAATGGATTTCAATTGTATTTGTCTGACTGTAGACTGAACGGTTCAATACCGCATGCAAGTACCATGAAATTTAAAACAGTTGGAGCCCTGGGTTTTCCCTTAGAGAAAAATAAGGTGAAAGGTACCATAATCAGTTTTGTCCTTTACATGCTTCTAGAAAAAACAACAACAACAGCAAGACTTCCTAAAAAGGACCAGCCAAGAACTAAGGGAAGCAAAGAGCGCAATTTGTGAAAAAGCAAGCAGGGGAAGAGAAAGTATAATTGAAACAAAGCAATGCCTCTCAGTGAGTCCCCAACCTCTTAGTATGAAACCCCACTATTTTCACTTAAGGCAAGACCGAAAAGAGTGATGAGGAAAATTATTTAATTTCATTTGATTTTTGGCTGGAATCAGGGTTGCCAGATGCATGTCTGATTTCACCTGGGCCATGTTTACACTAATAGTCATCTCTATAGCCGGAGGGGAAAAAAAGCACAAGATACAGCTGTTACATGCAAGCCATGTCACCTTCTTTATTTTCTGTACCTAAATCTGTGAGGCATCTAAACAGTTTTTGCCCTGCAAAGAGAAAAGATACCATCTGAAGCCAGGAGCAGCAGCCCACTAAATGGAGGGAGTTTTAATAGATGCTGGGGAGTGTTCTGTCTGCTCTTCTGTGTGCTGGTGGTAGGTTTTTTGTGGGACATCATCAGACATAAAACATTATGTTAATTCTCCTTTCTTGAGTGTAATGCCAGTGTTAGAACTGCCTTCACTTGAAACATTCCTAGCCATTATGTAGCCTTCCATGAAAACTAGTTTAATCCTATGTATACTTAACACCACGGCCCTAGACGCAGAGTACCTAAAGCACCTGCTTGAAAAATTCTAAATGAGCAAGACAGAAAAATCTTTCAAGATTTGAAGCTGTATCACTGGGTATCGTTAGCAGTTTGTTTTCTGCATGCTAATAAGACTCACAGCACACCTGCTTATGCAACTAAGGTTTTGCCTTTATATAATGAGATTTGGTCATCATTGCTTTAGAATTTAGACTGCCCCGTCAGAAGAGTTGTAAGGACAGAAGGCATTCCTGAAGCCTTACAGCATGATAGCAGAAGGAAAAGGGAAAGGAAAATCTTGAGCCTTTTAGGAGATAAAGTGCAGGAGAGGCAAAGGGGGCTTTAGATAGGTTAGGCACAGTGCTTTGCACATAGTAAGCACTTAATAAATGCTATCATTATTATTATTATTATTATTATGTATGGTTGTGCATATCTCACCTCCTTCAGGAGGCCTTCCCAGACTGAGCCCTCTTTTTCCTCTCCTCCTCCTCATCCCTCCCACCCTACCTCCTTCCCCTCCCCACAGCACCTGTATATATGTTTGTACAGGTTTATTACTCTATTTTACTTGTACATATTTGCTATTCTATTTGGTTAATGATGTGCATCTATCTTTACTTCTATTTATTCTGATGACTTGACATCTGTCCACATCATCATCATCATCAATCATATTTATTGAGTGCTTACTGTGTGCAGAGCACTGTCCTAAGCGCTTGGGAAGTACAAGTTGGCAACATATAGAGACAGTCCCTACTCAACGGTGGGCTCAAGTCCACATGTTTTGTTGTGTTGTCTGTCTCCCCCTTCTAGACTGTGAGCCCGTTGTTGGGTAGGGATCATCTCTATATGCTGCCAACTTGTACTTCCTAAGCGCTTAGTACAGTGCTCTGCACATGTTAAGTGCTCAATAAATATGATTGAATGAATGAATATAAGTGTAGCATAAAAGAACTGTGCAAAACCAACATGCCATTCCATGCTTTGCCCCTTCCACAGTGTGCCTACACTGTAGAGACTGTTGCGGTTTTAGAATTCACCTGTTACCCAGTAATCTGCTCGATTCTTCCATGCCAGACTTGTGGTCTGCTATGACACCACCTAGTTTGAGATGATAGCTTTAGAGTACAAAGGAGGTCAAGCTGCATACCTGTTTGTCATCTGCAAAATGTCATTTAAACGTATTCACTCTTTATGGAGTTCTGGAATCGTAGAAATGAAGAGGAAGCTGCATTGTATCCATTCTCTTAATTATCACTTCACCATTTTCCTTTTAGATGCCTTTTGTACAGCTTCCAACATAGACTGTACTGCTGAGATTCAGGAAACATAAGTAGGTCAGGCATTTCTTTAAACAATTTCATTATTTGAAAACTCTGTGGGGCAGAATTTCAAGCATTATTCCTCCCTTATTCGTTAATAATAATAATGGCACTTATTAAGTGCTTACTAGGTGCAAAACACTGTGCTAAGCGCTGAGAAGGTTATAAGGTGATCAGGTTGTCCCACGGGGGGCTCACAGTCTTAATTCCCATTTTACAGATGAGGTAACTGAGGACCGGGGAAGTTAAGTGACTTGCCCAAAGTCCAAAACCCAAAGTTACACAGCTGGCAATTGGCGGAGCTGGGACTTGAACCCATGACCTCTGACTCCAAAGCCCAGGCTCTTTCCACTGAGCCACGCTCTTGTTATTGATCGTCAGTAGTCATTGAAAATCTAAAGCGTCCCAGATATACTTGGTATTTATCCCCTCAGGAGTAGTAAATAGTATTTACTAAGTGTATACTGGTCGTGGAGCATTGTTTGAAGCAATGGGAGATAATACAAGGATGGAAATTAGACATGGAACTACACTCACTCCTCACACAGCCAAACACATGGCACTTTCAAAAAAACAGTGGCTTGGGAATCAAGGAAACCTGGATTTTAGTTCTCCGTCCGGAATCTTATTACTCAACTGTGTTTACTTTGATGACTCTAATACATCTCCCACGTCACTTACATACATGTCCTCATCCTCTAAAATTTCCCCTATCTGTGATTTATTTTAATACCTTTTTCTCCCTGTAGACATCAAGCTATTATGGGCAAGGATTGGGTCTACCAACTCTGTTGTATTGTAGTTTCCCAAGCACTTAGCACACTGTTCTGCCCACAGAAAGCACTCAATAAATACCAGTAATTGAGCAAAAAATTTCTGAGGTATAGGAAAAAAAGGGCCTATGTTAAAGTGTTATTAGTTTCATTAGGCTAACTGTTGTGGTTATTAAGCTTAATTATCCTAGAGAGAAGCAATACAATTCAGGTGGATATTAACTCTTCCATTCCACCTGGAGACTATACATTTAATGGGATAATTGAACTAAATGGTCCCCAAAGTGTCTCCATGCTCTTCCTAAAGTGCCTACATTAGTCTAGGGAGAAACTTTATGCATGAGGTAAATCAATGGTATTTATTGAGTGCTTACTGTGTGCAGAGCACTGTACTCAACACCTGGGAGAATACAATATGAGTTGATAGAAACATTCCAGATCCACAATGAGCTTATAGTCTAGAGGGGGAGACAGATATAAATATAAATAAATGAATTATGGTTATATAAAGTGGATACATTAATTACAGATATTCATGATTTATCATGTATTTATTGTTATTAATTATTATTTATTTATTTTAGGTATATTGGGTTCACAGTTAAAGATATTAATGATACTTGTTTCAGAAAACCCAAAATGCAGTCATAGAGGTCTTGCCAGCTCCAAAATAAGCAAACAGATGAAGCAAGATCTTGTCAGATGAAGCTTTCCAAAGATTATCCTTAACACAATATATTTAACTTTTCTATATAATTACAGTAACAGAAATATCTTCTCTCAAAGTAGTTCCACATTATTAGGCTCTCAGAGTTTGCTGTGATCCAGATAAAGATAGAATTGGCATCAACTGGGTAAATTTGTGGTATGTTCAAGTGGCTTTATGAATAGAACAGCTAATTCATAAAGCCTCTTACTTGGGCCAAGGCTGTTGGAAAATGATTACACCTCAAAACTGCTTGAGATTTTAAATTAACTTGGGATGGGGTTGGGGTTTTTGGGGTGGATCTGGATGAGCCTGTTGTGTGGAGAGAATGTATCTCTTTGTTATTGTTTTGTACTCTCCCGAGTGCTTAGTACAATTCTTTGCACACAGTAAATGCTCAATAAATACACTTGAATGAATGAATGCAAAAGGAACACACCCAAATCCAGGCAAAGTGAGAGCAGCAGGTTAGATAAGTAAGCTCTTTCTATTTCTTAATGTTTTTACTGGACTTAGTCCTTCAACTCAGGAGGAGTGAGCGGGATCCTGGCCAAATATGGCACCGAGCAATTGATGGAGCCGAATGAGTTATTCTGTGCCTGCAGGGACCACTGATAAACCATCCCATTCCATTCAACAACTTATCAATACACAGATTCTACTCTCACATTCTATACCCCATTGATCTCCAATTCGGGGCACAGCTGGATTTGCTGCAGAGAGAGCACAGAGAAATATTCAATTCCATGGACACAGACCACAACTATTTTCCCAAGGAAGTCCCTGACAATTGGAACCAATGGTCTCATTCAACTGTGCACAGCCTGGATGAAGACCCAGCAGAGTTTGCAACTTAGAGGATGGTCAGGAATTCACTCTTCTCCCAAGGCATGCTTTTGGCTTCCAGGGTACTGAGAAAGATAATGTGGATGACTCAGCACAAGCCATCATCCCAAATGAAAAACAATTCCAGCCCACATTCTGCTGCTGATAGGATAACTACCTGCTCTCAAATGTTCTGTGTGAGTAGGTGATAACACGATATTGGTTGCTTGGTCACTGACCCCCATCTTACCTCCTTCCCTTCCCCACAGCACCTGTACATATGTGTATATGTTTGTACATATTTATTACTCTATTTATTTTACTTATACATATCTATTCTATTTATTTTATTTTGTTAGTATGTTTGGTATTGTTCTCTGTCTCCCCCTTTTAGACTGTGAGCTCACTGTTGGGTAGGGACTGTCTCTACATGTTGCCAACTTGTACTTCCCAAGCGCTTAGTACAGTGCTCTGCACACAGTAAGTGCTCAATAAATATGATTGATTGATTGATTGATTGAGGCATCACTGTGACCCGACAACACCCTGGATGTCTGAGCAACACTATTAATAGAGCACTCTTCACTCCAAATAGTGCATACAATAGAAAAGGGGTCCTTAAAAATTTCCTTCCTTACCCAAAGAGAGCTCAATCCTAAACTGTGACTGATGAGTTATATATAATGACAAAACCAACAGAAAAAAGACTTATTTTAAGAAAATAACCATTGTTGCTATGTGCCATGAAAGTTATTAGAGTTGCATATGGGGATGGGAAAAAAAGTAAAATCAGTGGCCTATTAGAACAGCTCTAATTTTACATGAAATGTCAAGATATGAAGTCAAAGAAGCAGCGTCGCTCAGTGGAAAGAGCCCGGGCTTTGGAGTCAGAGGTCATGGGTTCAAATCCCAGCTCCACAAATTGTCAGCTGTGTGACTTTGGGCAAGTCACTTAACTTCTCTGGGCCTCAGTGACCTTATCTGTAAAATGGGGATTAAGACTGTGAGCCCCCCCATGGGACAACCTGATCACCTTGTAACCTCCCCAGCGCTTAGAACAGTGCTTTGCATATAGTAAGCACTTAATAAATGCCATCAATACTATTATTATGAAGTCAGCATCACAGTAGTAAGACTAGACTACTTGATTCTTTAAATTAGCTATAAATTATTTATTTATATTAATGTCTTTCACCACCTTGTGGAAACAAATGGTCACAGTCTTTCATTTGCATCCCTTTCTTCCTACCCTCCCCTCTGAGCTGCTTTGCCTGTAGGCCTACATGAATGTCTCATATATGCCCAAACATGTTCATGTTTCCCCTACCCTAAAGAAACCCTCCCTAGGCCACACAGCTCCCTCCAGTTATCACTCCATCTCCCTCCTACCATTCCTCTCCAAACTCCTTGAGCAAGTTGTGTATATCCACTGCCTCAAGTTCTCTAACATTTCACTCCTTGACCCCTCCAATATGGCTTCTGTTCTCTTTGCTCCACAGAAACTGCCCCTCAAAGGTCACCAATGATCTCCTTCTTGCCAAATCCACAGCCTCTACTCCATCGTAATCCTCTTCAACCTCTCAGTTGCCTTTGACACTGTTGACTACCCCTTCTCCTGGGGTGGTCATTACCCAAACTCAGCTTCACTGACACTATACTCCCCTGCTTCTCCTCTTCTCTCTATAGCTGCTCATTCTCAAGCTCTTTTGCAGGCTCTTCTACCTCCCAACCCCTAACTGTGGGTGTCCCTCAAGGTTCAGTTCTGGGTCCCCTTCTATTCTTCATCTACACCCACATCCTTGGAGAACTCATTCATAGCTTCAACTACTACCTGTATGCAGATGATTCCCACATCTTTATCTCCAGCCCTGATCTCTCCAACTCTGCAGTCTCGCACTTCTTCCTGACATCTCTATGTGGATGTACTCCATCACCTCATATGTCTAAAACTCGCCTCGACTATTGCAACAGCCTACTTCCTGACCTCCCTTCCTTTTGAATCTCCCAACTCCAGTCCTTTCTTCACTCTGGTGCTCAGGTTATTTTTTTACAAAAATGTTCAGTTTATGTTTCACCACTTCTCAAAAACCTCCAGTGGTTGCACATCCTCCTCCACATCAAATAAAAATCCTTACCATCAGCTTTAAATCACTTATTCACCCTGCCCCCTCCTACTTCACCTTACTTCTCTCCTGTTACAACCCAGCCCACACACTTCATTCCTCTAATAACCACCTATTCACTGTACCTTGATCAGGTCTATTTCCCTGCTGAACTCTCACCTATGTCCTGCCTCTGGTATGAAACACCCTCCTTCTTCATATCAGACAGACAATTACTCTCCTCCCCCTTCAAAGCCTCATTGAAGACACATCTCCTCCAAGAGGCCTTCCCTTAGCCCTCTTTTCGTTTTCTTACACTCCTTTCTGTATCACCCTGACTTGCTCCCTTTGTTCATCCCTCCTTCTAGAAACACAGCACTTATGTACCTAGCCATATGTTATATAATTGTCTATCTCCCCCTCTAGAATGTAATCTTGTTGTGGGCAGGGAATGTGTCTGTTATATTGAACTCTCCCAAGCACTTAGTACAGTGCTCAGCACACAGTAATGCTTAATATACAATTGCAATAATTATATACAACTGATTCATTCATAACAGGATACTCAAAGCAAGCACATCAGATTTCTTCCCTTTGTCCATCATGTCTGTTTTATCACAGAGATTAGACTCAAGGCAGGATGAAGCTGTTCCTTCCTTAGCAAGGGCATGTCCTCTGGACTTACCTATTAATGGTATTTGATCACCTGGAGAACAAAGCAGGGCCAGTAGGGGAATTTGAGTGGGAATTTATTGCTGCCTGCCAAAGTATTTACCACATATGGTGCTCTCTAAACCCGTGTGGATGCTGTATCAACTGTATATATGGAAGCCCTGTATTGTGAAGACTTGAGCTGACTTTGACTAGAAGCAGAAACTCTGGCCATCAACCACCACTCCCACCACTTATAGAAGTGCTAGTATTCAATCCATCACTAAATCCCGTTGGTTCCACCTTCACAACATTGCTAAAATCTGCTCTTTCCTCTCCATCCAAACTGCTTCCACGTTAATACCTCCCACCTTGATTACTGGATCAGCCTCCTTGCTGACTTCCCAACCTCCAGTCTCTCCCCACTCCAGTCCATATTTCACTCTGCTGCCCAGATCATTTTTCTTCAAAAAACATTCAAGTCATATTTCCCCATTCCCTGAGAAACTCCAGTGGTTGCCCATCCACCTTCACATAAAACAAAAACTTCTCACCATTGGCTTTAAAGCACTCAATCACCTTGCCCTCTCCTACCTCACCTCGCTACTCTCCTACTACAACCCAGCCAGCACACTTCACTCCTGTAATGCAAGCCTTCTCACTGTATCTCAATCTAGTCTATCTCACCACAGACCCCTGGTCCACATCCTCCCTCCGGCCCAGAATGCTCTTCCTTAAATCCGACAGTCAATTACTCGCCCCTCATTCAAAGCCTTATTGAAAGCACATCTACTCCAAGAGGTCTTCTCTGCCTAAGCCCCCCTTTTCTCTTGGCACATAGTAAGCGCGTAACAAATACCCTTATTATTATCATTAGAGAAGCAGCATGGCTCAGCAAAATAGCATGAGCTTGGCAGTCAGAGGTCATGGGTTCTAATCCTGGCTCTGCCACTTGTCAGCTGTGTGACTTTGGGCAAGTCATTTAACTTCTCTGTGTCTCAGTTACCTCATCTGTGAAATGGGGATCAAGACTGTGAGCCCCAGGTGGAACAACCTGATTACCTTGTATCCGCCCCCAGCACTTAGAACATTGCTTGACACATAATAAGCACTTAACAAATGCCATTATTATTCTCCCACTCCCTTCTTCATCACCCTGACTTGCTCCCTTCATTCATCACCACAACACTGATGTACATAACTGTAATTTATTTATGTATTTATAGTAATATCTGTCATCACCCTCTCGATTCTAAACTTGTTGTGGGCAGGGAATGTGTCTATTATTATATTGTTCTCTCCCACTTAGTACAATGCTCTGCACACAGTAAGCACTCAATAAATACGACCATGAATAGTAGAATTAAACTTGTTTCTGACATATTTGAGTGAACATAATGCCGAGTTTGTGAAATTTTCTTTGCCACCCTCTAGACTAAACTCATTGTGGGCAGGAATACTTGGTTGTATTGTACTCTCCCAAGCACTTAATACAGAGCTTAATACATAGTAAGTCCCTAATAAATATTGTTCTTGATGATGATTAAGTGCAGATTACAGAGGTAGGTGGTGTAACCACCTTCTTCCAGAGAGGCCCTCTCACTTCAGAACGATACCTATCAAGGTTTGCATTTGCAATTAGACACTCACTAATTTGGGGCCTTCCAGATGACCTGGATGTATAAATAATGAATGTGATTGCTGATTCTGTTGTATTTTACTATCCAAGCTCTTAGACCAGTGCTCTGCACATAATAAATGCTCAATAAATACGTTTGATTGATTGATTGATTACCACTGCTCCAGAAGCAAAAGTCTTTGTCTCCCAGTATTTCAGACTATGATGAAGATAAAGAACACTTCTACAAAGATTTAAGCAAAATTCATTTTAGTAGTATTCGTGTGGAGAAATTAATTGTATTGGGTGATTTCAATACCAGCGTTGGCAGTGATGCCCACTGTTGGGGGAAAGTTACTGAGCCTGTGTGGGGTTGGTAAACTCAACAGTAATAGCCTACTTCCAAGATGTTCAGGTCACAGGCATTCATTCATTCATTCATTCATTCAATTGTATTTATTGAGCGTTAGCTGTGTACAGAGCAGTGTACTAAGCGCTTGAGGGAGTAAAATACAACAGACACATTCCCTGCCCACAACGAGCTGAGCCACACATCATCATAATAATAATAATTGTGGTATTTGTTAAACACTTAGTATATGCCAGGTACTGTACTAAGTGCTGAGGTAGAAACAAGATAATCAGGATGGACACAGTCCCTGTCCCATATGGGGACAGAGAAGCAGCGTGGCTCAGTGGAAAGAGCATGGGCTTTGGAGTCAGAGGTCATGGGTTCAAATCCTGACTCTGCCAACTGTCAGATGTGTGACTTCGGGCAAGTCACTTAACTTCTCTGGGCCTCAGTTACCTCATCTGTAAAATGGGGATTAAAACTGTAAGCCCCCCACGGGACAACCTGATCAGCTTCTAACCTCCCCAGCACTTAGACCTTGTAACCTCCCCAGCGCTTGGAACAGTGCTTTGCACATGTAAGCGCTTAACAAATACCATCTTTATTATTATTATTATTACGGGGCTCACAGTCTTAATCCTCATTTTACAGATGAGATAACTAAGGCTCAGAGAAGTTAAGTGACTTGCCAAGGTCACACAGCAGACAAGTGGCAGAGCCAGAATTAGAACCCAGTTCCTTCTAACTCCCAGGCCCCATACTCTATCAACACATGGAGCCCAAGTTTGGACGCACGGTCATCAATCATGCTCCAAGCTCTCACCCTGTCCTAAGAACTACCACATCAAAGTGGTCTCACTACCGCTGAAACCTTTGAACACTAACCTTCTGGAGAACATTGACACCCATTAATAACCTCCCAGCAGCCCTGTTAAAACAAGAAAATCAAACAGCAATCCCCAACATACAAGATGAATGGGCATTTCTCCATGATCCCTTAATTCAGGCAGTTGTCAAGACACTGGGCGTGGCAAAAAGAATGTGATAAGATTGATTTGATGAAAAGACCAAGAGATTAAAGGCCTGCTTATTGTGAAACATTGAGTACACCAGCAGATTAGTTTGGCCTCCAGAAACTCAGGGTAAAAAAGTCAGGCCTAAGGAAACCTGCCTTGCAAATCAAATTTAGGAACATAAGCAACAAGTGGTGGGATGTCAAAGCAGAAGAGATCCACAATTAGGCAAACTGCCATGAAGCCCAGAATGTCTACACTTCACTAAAGACATTCTATGACCCTGTACATGTCATTACAATAGCTCTGAAGAATGAAGATGGATTCATTCTCATCCCAGGCAAGAAGAAATCTGAAAAGGATGCCAAGAGCATTCTAGTATTCTCCTCAAACACCTTCTCCAAGGTGAGCTTTTTTCCTGTCCCATCCTCTTTCTGCCCCCTCTTTGACTCTCCTATCCTTCCCAGCATTATCACAAGAGGTCTTCTACTTCCTCTCCTCCAACCCCATCCCCTTGTAACAGCAAATAAAACTCTTGCCTTCTCTCTTCTCTGTCTGACAACTGTCTTCAACTGTTCATTCTCCAATGGCTCTTTCTCCATCACTTCAAAACATGTCCATGCATCACGTATCCTAAAATATTTCCTCTCCTCTGCACCCTCCAGTTATCACCCCATCTCCCTCCTACCATTCCTCTCCTCTTTGAATATTTGTTTACACTCACTTCCTCCACTTACTGTCCTCAAATTGTCTCAATAACCCCCTCCAATTTCCATCCCCTTCATTCCATGAAAACTGCCCTTTCAAAGGTCACCAATGAGTTTCTCCTTACCAGTCCAACAGCCTCTATTCCATTCCAGTCCTCACTGATCTCTCAGCTGCCTTAATGGTAATAATAATGGCATTTGATAAGTAATTACTATTTGCCAAGCACTCTTCTAAGCTCTGGGGTAGATACAAGGAAATCAAGTTGTCCCACATGGGGCTCACAGTCTTCATTCCCTTTTTACAGATGAGGTAATTGAGGCACAGAGAAGTAAAGTGGCTTGCCCAAGGTCACATAGTAGACAAGTGGCAGAAGCAGAATTAGAACCCACATTCTCTGACTCCCAAACTCATGCTGTTTCCACTATGCCACGCTGCCATCAACCCTGTGGATCACGCTGTTCTCCTAGAATTATTATCTAACCTTGGCTTCATTGAAACTGTCCTGTCCTGGTTCTCCTCACCTTCTCAGTATCTTTCACTGGCTCCTCCTCTACCTCCCACCTCCCTAACTAAGGGGTGTCTCTCAAGGCTCAGTTCTGGGTTCCCTTCTATTCTCCATCTACACCCACTATTTTGGAGAACTCACTCATTCACTCCCAGTGCTTCCACTATCATATTTATGGTAGATGACACCCAAATCTACCCCTCTGGCTCTGATTGCTCCTGTCTGCAGTCTTGCTTTTCCTCCTGTCTTCAGGCCATTTTTACTGGGATGACCTGCCAACGTCTCAAACCTAACCTGTCCAAACCAGCACTTCTCATCTCCCCACCCAAACCCAGTCCTCCCCATGTCCTTCCCATCTCTCTAGACAGCACCACCTCGTTCCTCTTTCACCACCTTGGTCAGGGGTTCAAATCCCAGCTCCACCAGTTGTCAGCTGTGTGACTTTGGGCAAGTCACAATTTATCTGTGCCTCAGTTACCTCATCTATAAAATGGGGATTAAGACTGTGAGCCCCCCGTGGGGCAACCTGATCACCTTGTAACCTCCCCAGCTCTTAGAACAGTGCTTTGCACATAGTAAGTGCTTAATAAATGCCATCATTATTATTATTATTATTTCCCTGCCTCACAAGCCCATAAACTTGGCATTATTTTTGTCTCATCTCTCTCATTCAACCCATATATTCAGTAACCAAATCCTGTCAGTTTTACCTATACAGCATCTCTAGAATCTGCCCATTTTCCTCCATCCACGCTCCTACCTCTCTGATCCAAGAACTTATTATATCCTACCTTTACTACTGTCTCCTCGCTGACCTCCCTGCCACTCCTCTCACTCACCAGTCCATACTCCACTCTGCTGCCTGCATTATTTTTCTAAACTACAATTCAGTTTAACATCTCTCCACTCCTCAGTGAATCTCAATGGTTGCCCTAATACCTGTGCACTAAATCAATCAATCGTATTTATTGAGCACTTACTGTGTGCAGAGCACTGTACTAAGCGCTTGGGAAGTACAAGTTGGCAACATATAGAGACGGTCCCAACCCAACAGTGGGCTCACAGTCTAGAGTGGGCTCACAGTCTCACAGGCTCACAGTCTAGACACTAAACAGAAACTCCTTACCATTGGCTTTAAGGCATTCAATCAGTTCTCCCTCTCCTACTTTATTCATTCATTCAATCATATTTATTGAGCTCTTAGTGTGTGCAGAGCACTGTACTAAGTGCTTGGAAAGTACAGTTCAGCAACAGAGACACTTCCTACCCAACAGCAGGCTCACAGACTAGAAGGGGGGAGACAGACATCAAAACAAGTAAAAGGGCATCAATAGCATCAATATAAATAAATGGAATTATAGATATATGCACATCATTAATAAAATAAATAGAATAATAAATATACACATATATACACAAGTGCTGTGGGACGAGGAGGGGTTTAGAGCAGAAGGAGGGAGTCAGGGTGTTGGGGAGAGGAGGAGGAGGAGGAGCAAAGGAAAAGGGGGGCTTACATTACCCCAAATTCCTAGTACCACCCATACCACTCACTTTGCATCCTTAACACCAGTTTACTCATTCTACCCTGACCTCATTTGTCTTGCTGTTGACTCCTTGCCCATATACTTTGAACAGTGCTATGCACATAGTAAGTGCTTAACAAATGCCATTATATATAATGCCATATATATATCATCATCATCATCAATCGTATTTATTGAGCGCTTACTATGTGCAGAGCACTGTACTAAGCGCTTGGGAAGTACAAATTGGCAACAGAGACAGTCCCTACCCAACAGTGGGCTCACAGTCTAAAAGGGGGAGACAGAGAACAAAACCATACTAACAAAATAAAATAAATAGAATAGATATGTACAAATAAAATAGAGTAAAAAATATGTACATGTGTATATATATATATATATATCCTCCCTCTGGCCCAAATTATATCCAACAAACCACCTCTCTCTCCATCTTCAAAACCCTATTAAAATCCCATCTGTACCAAAAGCCCTTCTCTGATAAGCCCTCATTTCCCCATTTGCCCTCCCCTCAGCCACCTATGCACATAGACTGTGCCACTTAAACACTTGATATTCATGACATTTCTAGCCTCACAGCACTTTTGTACATATCCATTTCCCCAGTCTGTAATGTATTTCAATGTCTGTCTCCATCTCTATATTGCAAACTCCTTGTGGGCAGGGATCATGTCTATCAACTCTGTTGAATTGTGTTCTTTCAAGAGCACGGGCTTTGGAGTCAGAGGTCATGGGTTCAAATCCCAGCTCTGCCAATTGTCAGCTGTGTGACTTCGGGCAAGTCACTTAACTTCTCTGTGCCTCAATTACCTCATCTGTAAAATGGGGATTAAGACTGTGAGCCCCCCGTGGGACAACCTGATCAACTTGTAATCTCCCCAGCACTTAGATCAGTGCTTTGCACATGGTAAGTACTTAATAAATGCCATTATTATTATCTAAAATACTGCTTGGCACAGTTAATGCACTCGAATACCATTGACTGGTGATAACTGGAGGCACCAGTAAGGTTTTTTGTTTTCTGATTCCTAGAGCTGTGATCTTTCCCATGAACAAACTGCAGGGTTTAATTGTAACTAATTTATGTACCCATTACAGAATGGAGGCCAAAGGAATTTAAAAAGCCAACATTAACCACTCAGAACAGCTGGAATATCTTATAGTTCAGTGAGGTGCTTTATTAAACCATCATAGCTGTGTTTCTTAAGGGACAGACATAACTGACAAGTTGGTTCACCAAACTACATAAGGTTATAGTACCCTTAGGACTTAAGCTGTAGTAGTTTGTTTTAAAATAATATCCAACTGTATGTTAAATCCCGAGAGCACTGCAGCCATGAAAGGTTAGTGAAACATAAAAAATGACAAGTGGCATTCAAAGGTGACACAGTCACACTAAGGTAATCAATAAACTTATTATTCTGGCATTCAAGTATTTTGGCATCTTTAAGCCTCTTAATACACATTCCTCATTCTCAGAGCTCTGTCATGATTTGAATCATAGAGATGTAAAATTACTAAACCACATAAAAACTTTTGTGTTTCTGTACCTTGTATTCACTTAAATTGCGTTCCCAGATTCTCCAGTTTCCTCCCATTAAATAGTGCTTCTGCTAGTGATCACGGGAAATCAATGTAGTATAACTCAACATTTATATTTTTAAAGGTAAATTAAACATATTAAAGGATAGTTATTGTCCATAGGATACATAAAATCAAGACTCTCAACAGCTTCAAAATTGCACAAGCTTCTAAAGCTATTTGCCTTAGAGGGCTGGCAAAGCACTTGATAAAATCATGGGAGATTTCAAACTATCCTTTTCTTCAAATAATGGATTTTGCCCCCACCCACTCTTCACAACCAGTATGTGGATTAATTAAAATTTAGGTGCACAGCAATGAATCCAAGGGAAGATTTCAGAGGAAGGAAGTATAGCTAAGCTGAACTGTCTGTGAAAGAACAGTTTATTGGAAAGGACCAGAGAAAGGATAGAGTTTCCTTAATTCCCACTCATTCTTTCCTTCATTCAATCATATTTATTGAGCACTTACTGTGTGCAGAGCACTTTACTAAGCACTTGGGAAGTACAAGTTGGCAACATATAGAGATGGTCCCTACCCAACAATGGGCTCACAGTCTAGAAAGTATCCAGAAAGTGAGACAAGTTAGGGGCAGACTCTCACTTTCCCCTAAACTACTGTGAATTAATAAGAGAAGGGGGATGGAAACAGGCTGCTGGAAGAATGTGACTATGGTACTTCTATATGGTTGGCTTGAGAGGGGAACACAGAGCAAGCTGGAGAGGTATGGGTGAAGACAGTTGATAAATAAATTGGGGAGAGTAGATTGAGAACCTTGAAGTTGAATGTGAGGAGTTTGAGCTTCATGTACAGGAAAACAGAAAGCCAATGGAGGCTGTCGAGGGGAAATGTGAGAAGAGCAATACCTATAAAAATTATTGATGCATCTGCCTATAGTGTGGATTGGTGATGGCAAAGTCTGGAGTCAGGGAGACCAGTGAAGACACTAATACAACATTCTAGCTGTAATAGGACATGGACCAAGGTGGAGAAAGCCTGGGTGGAGAAGAATGGATGAATTGGGGAATTACCGGATAGGAAGAACAGGTGGGAATTAGCTTAAATTTGAGAGTTGAAAGAGTGAAACGTGAAGATGCAAGTTTCTCAGACATGGAGAATGGGTGTGTCATTGACAGAGATGGGAAAGTTGGGAGAAATGGGTTTAGTAGTTCAGTTTGGGACATGTTTGAATGAACATGTTAAATTTGAGATGCTGGCATGCAAGTGGTCACATCCTGGCTTAAAGAAGAAACGAGACATTGGGGCTAGAAAGAGAGAAATTCAGGAGTCACAGGTGGCAATTGAAGCAATGTAAGCAAATGAGCTCCCCATGAGAGTGGGGATAGAGTGAGAGAAGTAGGGGATCCAGATCAGAGTGTTAGTAATAATAATAATGGTATTTGTGAAGCGCTTAATATGTGCCAAGCACTGTTCGAAATACTGAAGTAGAGACAAGGTAATCAGGTTGTCTCATGTGGGGCTCACAGTCTTAATCCCCATTTTACAGAAAAGATAACTGAGGCACAGAGAAGTGAAGTGAATTGTCCAAGGTCACACAACTAACAAGTGGCAGAATTGGGATTAGAAATCTGCCCTCTCAAAGGTCACCAATGACCTCCTGCTTGCCAGCACTACCATCCTTCCCGTCTCACAAGCCCGCAACCTTGGTGTCATCCAAGACTTCACTCTCTCATTCACCCCTCACATCCAAGCCGTCACCAAAACCTGCCGGTCTCAGCTCCGCAACATTGCCAAGATCCGCCCTTTCCTCTCCATCCAAACCGCTACCCTGCTCATTCAAGCTCTCATCCTATCCCGTCTGGACTACTGTATCAGCCTGCTCTCTGATCTCCCATCCTCATGTCTCTCCCCACTTCAATCCATACTTCATGCTGCTGCCCAGACTGTCTTTGTCCAGAAACGCTCTGGGCATGTTACTCCCTTCCTTAAAAATCTCCAGTGGCTACCAATCAATCTGCGCATCAGGAAGAAACTCCTCACCCTTGGCTTTAAGGCTGTCCATCACCTCATCCCCTCCTACCTCACCTCCCTTCTCTCCTTCTCCAGCCCACTCCGCACCCTCCGCTACTCTGCCACTAATCTCCTCACCGGGCCTCGTTCTCGCCTGTCCCACCATCGACCCCCAGCCCACGTCATCCCCCGGGCCTGGAATGCCCTCCCTCTGCCCATCCGCCAAGCTAGCTCTCTTCCTCCCTTCAAGGCCCTGCTGAGAGCTCACTTCCTCCAGGAGGCCTTCCCAGACTGAGCCCCTTCCTTCCTCTCCCCCTCGTCCCCCTCTCCATCCCCCCATCTTACCTCCTTCCCTTCCCCACAGCACCTGTATATATGTCTGTACATATTTATTACTCCATTTATTTATTTATTTTACTTGTACATATCTTTTCTATTTATTTTATTTTGTTAGTATGTTTGGTTTTGTTCTCTGTCTCCCCCTTTTAGACTGTGAGCCCACTGTTGGGTAGGGAGTGACTCTATATGTTGCCATCTTGCACTCCCCAAGCAATTAGTACAGTGCTCTGCACACAGTAAGCGCTCAATAAATACGATTGATTGATTGATTGACCTCTGACTCCCCAGCCCGTGGTCTTACACTTAAAGGCTGCAAAGTGACAAAAAGAAGACAACAAATTACACTGAGGAGTGGGGAAAGAGGTAGGAAAATAAGAGTGTACTGTGTCTTGCCCACCACCACCACCAACTTGGGATCTCCTTCCCCTTCAATTAGAATGGACAGCTTTCTTCTCTCACTGTCTTCAAAGCCCTACTGAAATCAAATTTCTTCCAGAAAGTCTCCCTGATCAATTTTCAACCTCCCAAATTATATCTCCACCAAGAGCCGCTTCATTCCTTCTGTGCCACCCATGCATTTTCATACTCACAGCCTCCCACACAGCTCTTATGTACATATCTTACATACCTTTCCACTGAGGCACTAACTCATAGGTTTTATTTTAATGTCTGTCTTCTCCACAAGAGTGAAAATTCCTTGAGGACAGGCATTCTGTCTAATAATTCTGTTGTATTCTTGCAAGTGCTTAGTACAGTGCTCTGCCCAGAATAAGTGCTCAAAACATACTATTAATTAGCAATAAAAAGTTGATTGACCAATCAATCCATTATATTTATTAAGCACTTACTGTGTGCAGTGCACTGTACTAAGCATTTGGGAGAGTACAGTACAACAGAGTTGGTAAACATGATCCCGGCCCACAAGAAGCTTATAGTCCTATGGGGGGAAGCAAATGCAGCATGCTTTTAGTTGTGTGACTTTGGGTAAGTCACTTCACTTCTCTGGGCCTCAGTTACCTCATCTGTAAAATGGGGATTAAGACTTTGAGCCCCACTTGAGACAACCTGATTACCTTGTCTCTACTCCAGTACTTAGAACAGTGCTTCGCTCATAGTAAGCACTTAACAAATACCACTATTATTATTACTAACACTCTGATCTGGATTCCCTACTTTTCTCACTCTATCCCCACTGTCTTGGGGAGCTCATTTGCTCACATTGCTTCAATTGTCACCTTTGACTCCTGAATTTCTCTCTTTCTAGCCCCAGCTTCTCATTTCTTCTTTAAGCCAGGACATGACCACTTGCATGCAAGCAAATGGATTAGAGATAGGGAAAATAGTAGAGTACAAGAATATATATAATGATGGCATTTATTAAGCACCATGCACCAAGCACTGTTCTAAGCGCTGGGGTAGATACAAGGTCATCAGGTTGTCCCATGTGGGGCTCACAGCCTTCATCTCCATTTTCCAGATGAGGTCACTGAGGCCCAGAGAAGTTTAGTGACTTGCCCAAGGTCACACAACTGACAGTTATACATATAAGTATGTACATTGTGGAGCCAAGGTAGGTAGCAAGGTTGACACTGATAAATCAGCTTGATAGTAATATAATAATGATGGCATTTATTAAGCACTTACTCTGTGCAAAGCACTGTTCTAAGTGCTGGGGAGGTTACAGGTTGATCAGGTTGTCCCACCGGGGACTCACAGTCTTAATCCCCATTTTCCAGATGAGGTAACTGAGGCCCAGAGAAGTTAAGTGACTTGCCCAAAGTCACACAGCTGACAAGTGGCGGAGCCGGGATTTGAACCCACAACCCCTTGACTCCAAAGCCCGGGCTCTTTGCACTCAGCCATGCAGTTCAACTGAGGAAGGAGAGGTCCATTTAAGTAGAAGACTCATAAGAAGCCTCCCTCTTATTTAGACCATGAGCCCCGTGTGGGGCAGGGGCTGTGTCCAACCTGATGGACTTATATTGAAATAGCATGCTCTAGAGAAGCAATGTGGCTCAGTGCAAAGAGCATAGGCCTGGGAATCAAAAGGACCTAGAGTCTAATCCCTGCTCTGCCACTGGTCCGCTGCGTGACCTTGGGCTAGTCACTTAATTTCTCTGTGACTGTGAGCCTGTGGGAAAGACATTGTGTCCAATTTAAATTGATCCCAGTGCTTAGTACAATGCCTGGTAAATAGTAAGCGCTTACCAAATACTAACATCAACATTACTATATTTGTTATTATTAAACAGTGCTTGACACATAGGAAGCACTAAAACATCACCAAAACCTGCAGGTCTACCCTTCACAACATCACCAAGATCCGCCCTTTCCTCTCCATCCAAACAGCTACCTTGCTGCTTCAATCTCTCATCCTATACTGACTGGATTACTGCATCAGCCTCCTCTCTGATCTCCCATCCTCCCCGCTTCAGTCTATACTTCACTCTGCTGCCTGGATTACCCTTCTACAGAAACGTTCTGGGCATTCATTCATTCAATTGTATTTATTGAGTGCTTACTGTGCAGAGTACCGTACTAAGTGCTTGGGAAGTACAAATTGGCAACATATAGAGACGGTCCCTACCCAACAATGGGCTCACAGGCTAGAAATGTCACCCCCCACCCCTCCTCAAAAATCTCCAGTGGTTGCCTATCAAACTTCGTATGAAATTAAAGCTACTCACTTATTGGCTTTAGAGCACTCCATCACCTTGCCCCCTCCTACCTCACCTCCCTTCTTTCCTTCTACAGCCCAGGACACACACTCCACTCCTCTGGTGCTAACCTTCTCACTGTGCCTCGATCTCACCTGTCCCACAGTCAACCCTTGGCCCACATCCTACCTCTGGTCTGGAATGTCCTCTTCAAATCTGCCAATCACAATTTCCCCCTTCAAAGCCCTATTGAGAGCTCACCTCCTCCAGGAGGCCTTCCCAGACTAAGCCCCCCCTTTTTCTTCAGCTCTCCCTCCCCTCCCTATCGCCCTGCCTTGCTCTACCCTCCCTCCAAACCCCACAACATTTATGTACATATGTACATATCTATAATTCTATTTATTTATATTAATGCCTGTTTACTGATTCTGATGTGTATATAATTCTATTTATTTATAATGATGCTATTGATGCCTGTCTCCTGTCTTCTAGACTGGGAGCCCATTGTGGGCAGGGATTGTCTCGCTCTGTTGCTGAATTGTACTTTCCAAGCACTTAGTACAGAGCTCTGCACACAGTAAGTGCTCAATAAATATGAATGAATTAATGAAATACCATAATCAAGGATCTAGTGATAAGCAAGCAAAAGCAAGAACATGGCTGGGCACTGCAAGCATCACACATGATCTGTTGACTGTAAGTTCAAACTATTATACTGAACTTTCCCAAGTGCTTAGTATACTTCTCGGCACACAATAAGTGCTTAGTAAACCCTACTGAATGATCACCCAACCAAGGACAGCCTTTGTAAGTGCACATCAACTACAATGTAGTTTTTTAACTACACATCAACTATCAATGTTACTTGTTGAGTGTCTATTTTAAGCAGAGTACTACTCTAGGTCCTCTTGGGGTCACACCTGGAGAGTTTCCGATACTCTACCAGTCTCAACTGCAGGAGGGAGAGTCAAGCGGAGGACTGTCCATTCCATTCCTAGCTTGGGCAGTGGTTAGTGAGTGGAAGACAATCTGCTACAAGTCAAAACTCACCAGTGCTGGGCAGCAGTGGCACAGGAGAGAATCGAGGGCAGAGACTCATTTGCTGCGCGGAAGGTGGCAATGATAAACCATTTCCGTATTTTTACCAAGAAAACCCTATGGATACACTACCAGAATGACTGCAGATGGAGTTGGGGAGTTCTGGGAGAGATTTGTACATGTTATCGGACACGACTCAACTGTATAAGACAACAACAACTATTCTTTGTTGCTTTGGAGAATACAGGTGCATCCATGGATGCTTTTCACCCTCAGTGGCAACTCCTTCATTTACAGCTATACTTACATGTACACGTCTACAGGATCATAAAATGTATTTAGTGAGGAGTGCCAGCTTAGTGGTTATGAGCTTTGAGGGACTTCTTTTTATACACATTTCTTGGATTGATATATCTCTACTTTATTTTAATCACGAGTAGTTGCAAGGTGCTGCTTTTAATGCATTTCTTCGCTGAAAATTGTATCAATCTCAGAAGCTTGTCATTCAGTCTTTTTGGCTTCCTCACAGTGTTTTGAAGGAGGACCGATTCACTATCTGCAACAGCATTTCAATCTGGGGCTCCTATAATGTTGTTGCAGTTCACCCAATCCCTTTCATTTTCAGAGATGTTTAAGTGAGAGTCTGTCAAACAAGAAATCTGTGGAAATCTGGGAAAATGTTGCAGCTTCTGCAGTAGACCATCAGTAATCTCCATCTTGCCTGGGAACAGTGTTCAATAGCTTATTAATATAATCATCATCATTATTGTATCTGCTAAGTGCTTGCTATGTGCTGGGCACTGTGCTAAACAGTGATACAAGATAATGAGGTTGGACACCATCCATATCCTTCATGGGACTCCTAACTTTAATCCCCATTTTACAGATGAGGTAACTGAGATCCAGAGAAGTTATTTGCCCAAGATCACATAGCAGACAGGTGATGGAGTCAGGATTAGAACCCAGGTCTTCTGACTCTTGGACTTGTGCTCTTTCTACTCGATCATGAGGCTTCTCTGCAGTACGCTATAAACATGAAGTAATTAATCCTCAAAGCATCATTCTGAGACAAGTTTCATGAAGTCTGTTTTGTAGAGGGGAAAATTCCAGAAACAAGGTTAAATGGCAAAAGGCCTTGAGCCACAGAAAAACTGTCAGACAAAGAATTTGAATACACTCCTTGTTCTCAGTTTTGTGCTATACCCCTAGATCTTTTTCACAAACACTTACACCCACTCATCATTCTAATGGTTTCTGTGTGTTGCACAATTGCTAATTAAAAAACTCAAGTGATTTGTTTCCCAAACAGAACTTTGATGTCCTATTTTCTTCTTCTCCTTCACCTCATACCAAATTCTGTAACTTTAATATCTATAAAGTCCTATTTTTGAGAAATACTTGCTAAGTAATACAAAGGATAAAAAGCTTGAGAAAAATTGAAATCATCCAATCTCAATAGTCAGTGTAAATGGTTTGCCTGAATTTTTCCATTTTATTTTCAATTGTACTCCATCATGACCATTTTCCTCTCACATTGAATAATCACATCGACATTTTTAAGACTCTGAAGTGAGTAAACTATCATTATTTTATACATAGTTACTTGGCAGCTACAGCTTGCTGATTTTTTAAAAATTTCCTGAAGATGTTTCGCTGTATGATTCAAATACCCAAACACTGCATTCCTTAATTAAATTTATATATTAAGAAGATAGTGATGTCTTACAAAGTCATGATGGCATCAAGATGAATCATTCATCTTACACCTAAGCCAAGTTATTACTGATTATCTTCAAAATGAGAATTTTAACTGCATAGCAGGACTAAGCTGTGTATGTCCCCACTATTCCCCACTCCTGGCTAAGTTCTACACTATGACTAAACTTCAAATCCCTCTTCTTAGCCATTGAGATTCATCTTCTATATCTTCAGCCCAGTTGCCATGGGAATTCCATGGTTCTCTTAGCAACAGTATTCTCTCAAATAGTGATTTATAAGTTGGGCCATTATTGATGCATCTGTAGCTATTCTTGCATAAGCTAACATTTCAAAGTGTGGGAGAAATACTAGTAAAGCACACATTGAATATTAAATCCCAAATTCATAGTTCTGTATCCCCTTTCTCAGTGCTGGACAAACAGAAAATGAGTCTCAGAATATTTTCATTTCCAAAACATAAACTCTGGTATTGTGTCACCTAAGAAAGTGGATGAGAAATCAATGATAATCTTATAGCAAACCCGTCAAATTGACAGTAAAGAAAGAACATTAATGGGTTGCTCTCAAATATTGATTTTACTCTCTCCCCTTCACCATCATTGTATATACACCTTAAACCTAAAAACAATTTTTTTCCTCAATTAATCTGAGGGCAAGAGAAATCAATACTGTTAACTCAGGTGAATTCTCCTTCTCCTTCCTTGCTCTCCCACAGCTCCCTGGGAACCCACAATTCTGAGGTCTTTGAATTCCTTGAAAGAGACTACATAAAATGTGGACTACTGTTATTGACTTTTGGCCCAGGCTTATGAAAGAAAATACCTCTGTCTAGAGTATCCCAACTAAACACATGGGAAAAATGTTCTAGTACCTCTGTTAGTGGAGATAGTAAATGGACAACAGATAGTTCATTCAATCGTATTTGATCACTTTCTGTGTGCAAAGCACTGTACTAAGCATTTAGATAGTAAACGTCATTTGTCAAAAGCAAAAGGAAGGGTAAAGAGATTCACAGTTAGGCTAGAGAATGGTCAACAAAGGGAGTTATTTTTGTTTTCAAAGAGTTGCTGTATTCTTGCCATGATCAAACAGGAGTTGAGAGTCCCCCACCTGTGACTTCAGTTGCATGATTCTAGAAAGTGTAGTGACAGTCGTGATGCTGTTTAAAAATCAAAAACTTTTTGCCTAGTTGTGTTAATCTTCAGGGATTTAGGAAGGCTAGTTTACTAATCAATTTCTGTTCAAAGAACCAAGAATCCTTAAGGGGTTTTGAATCTTATAGAATTAAGGAAGGAAGGAAGAAAGTGCTGGTTAATGAGAGCAGACTGTTGAATCGGTCCCCAGAATTCTCTTTGACTCCTGCCTATATCTTTTCTCCCATCACCTCCTCGCCCTTTCCTCAATCCATCAATGGTACTTATTGAGCATGCCCTGTGTGCAAAGTCCTGTACTAAGCACTTGGGAGAGTGCAATACAACAGAGTTGCTAAAAATGTTCCCCGCTCACAGGGGAGGAAGACATTAATATAAATTACAGATATGCACATAGGTGTTGTGGGACTGAGTGTGGGGTGAATATCAGGTGCATAAAGAGAAGCATTGTGACTTAGTGGATAAAGTGTGGGCCTGGGAGTGAGAAGGACCTGGGTTCTAATTCTGGCTCAGACACCTGTCTGCTGTGTGACCTTGGGAAAATCACTTAACTTCTCCGGGCCTCAGTTTCCTCATATATAAAATGGGGATTAAGAGTGTGAGCTCCATGTGGGACAGGGACTATGTCCAACCTGATTAACTTGTAGCTACCCCAGCACTTAGAATAGTGCGTGGTAAATAGTAAATGCTTAATAACAAGTACTGTTATCATTATTATTATAATTGATCTGTAGATCTAAGTTCATAGGTGAAACAGAAGGTAGAGTGAGTAGGAGGAAAGTGAGCTTAGTTGGGGAAGGCCTCATTCAATCAATTTTATTTGAGTACTTACTGTATGGAGAGCACTACACTAAGCGCTTGGGAGAAAACAAGATAACAGTGTTGGAAGACACATTCCCTGCCCACAGTGAGTTTAAAGTCTAGAGTCTACAGTCTAGACATTAAATATATTATGGGTGTGTACATGAGTGCTGTGGACCTAAGGGAACGATGAATAAAGAATGCAAATCCAAGTGCAAGGGAGACACAGAAGGGAATAGGAGAGGAGGAAATGAAGGCTTAGTCAGGGAAGGCCTCTTGGAGGAGATGTGATTTTAACAAGGCTTTGAAGATGAAAAGAGTGCTGGTCTGTCAGATGGTGGGAGAGTGAATTTCAAGTCAGAAGAGGGATATGGAAAAGGGATGTACAGTGAAACAGATGAGCTCAAGGCACAGTGAGAATGCTGGCAGAAGAGGAGCTGTATTAGGATATCAGTGAGGTAAGATAGGAGGGGGAGAACTGATTGAATGCTTTAAAGCTAGTGGTAAGAAGGTTCTGTTTGAAGCAGAGGTGGAGTTTCCCAGCACGGCTTAGTGGAAAGAGCACAGGCTTGGGAGTCAGAGGTCATGGGTTCTAATCCCAGCTCTGCCACTGGTCAGCTGTGCGACTTTGGGTAAGTCACTTCACTTCTCTGTGCTTCAGTTCCCTCATCTGTAAAATGGGGATTAAGACTGTGAGTCCCACATGGGACAACCTATCTCTTCTAGACTGTGAGCCTGTTGTGGGCAGAGGTTGTCTCTGTTGCTGAATCATACTTTCCAAGCACTTAGTACAGTGCTGTGCACAGAGTAAAAGCTCAATAAATACAACTAAATGAATTGGAAACCACTGGAAGTCCTTGAGGAGTGGGGAGATGGGGACTGAATTTTTTTTAGAAAATTGATCTGGGGAACAGGGTGAAGCTTGGACTACAGTGGGGAGAAACAGGAGACAGGGAGGACAGCAAAGATGCTGATACAGTATTCAAGAATGTCTATGTTAACTGCCTGGATCAGCAGAGTATCAATTTGGATGAAAAGGAAATGCAGATTTTAGCAATGTTATGAAGGTAGAATCAATAGGATTTGGAAACAGATTGACCCTGTGGGGTGAATGAGAGAGATGATTTGATAATAATGAAAAAGTTATGGGCATATGAGATAGGTAAGATTGTGGCACAGTGCTGTGCACATAGTAAGCGCTCAATAAATACGATTGATGATGGTATTGTCTACAGCAATGGGAAAGAGAAGGTGAGGACAGGGTTTGAGTGGGAAGATGAAGAGTTCTTTTTTGGACTTGTTTAGTTCTAGGTACCACTGGGACATCCAAGTAGAGATGTCCTGAAGGAAACGAGAGACTGAAGAGGAGAGAGATCAGGACTAGAGAGCTATCTTTGGGAATTATCTATGTAAAAAATGGTAGTTGAAACAATAGGAGAGAATTCCTCCAAGGGAGTGAATGTAGATGGAGAACAGAAGGGGACCCAGAATTGAGCCTTGAGGGACTCCCATTGTCAGAAGGTGAGGGGAAGAGGAGAAGCCTGAAAAAGAGAATGAAAAGGAGTGTCCAGAGGGATAGGACGAGAACCAGGAGAGGACAGTGTCAGAGAAACCAAGGAAGGATAATGCTTCAAGGAAAAGGAAGTGGTCTACAGTGCTGAAGGTATCTGAGAGATCTAGAAGGATTAGTATGGCATAGAGGCTGTCAGATTTGGCAAGAAGGAGGTCATTGTTTACCTTAGCTTTGTGAAGTTAAGTGGGTGGAAACCAGATTGGAGGAGATCAAGGAGAGAACTGGGGGAGTATAAGTGGAGTTAGTAGGGTAGAACCTCTTGCAAGGAGTTCGGAGAGGAATGGTAAGAAGGAGATGGAGGGAGCCATGAGGTTAAAGAAGGTTTTTATTTGTTTTTCCATGTCATGGATTCATGAGCTTGTTCAAAAACAGTGGGGAAGAAGGCATTGTAAAGTGAATGGTTGTATCAGCCTCCTTGCTGACCTCCTGGCCTCCTGTCTCTCCCCACTCCAATCCATACTTCACCGCATTGCCGGGATCAGTTTTCTACAAAAACATTCAGGACATATTTCCTCACTCCTCAAGAACCTCCAGTGGTTGCCCATTCACCTCCACAGTAAACAAAAACTCCTCACTATTGGCTTTAAAGCACTCAATCACCTTGCACCCTCCTTCTTCATCTCGCTTCTCTCCTACTACACCTGAGCTGGCACTCTTAACTCTTCTTATACTAACCTCTCATCATGCCTTGATCTCATCTATCTCACTGCCAACTTCTCGTCCGTGGCCGGCCTCTGGACTGGAATGCCCTACCACCTTATGTAATAATAAGGATGGTATTTGTTAAGTGTTTACTAAATGCCAAGAACTGTTCTAAGTGCCGGGGTAGATATGAGGATGTTAGGTTGTCCCACGTGGGGCTCACAGTCTCTATCCCCATTTTACAGATGAGGGAACTGAGGCACAGATAAGTGAAGCAACTTGCCCAAGGCCACACAGCCCACAAGTAGCAGAGGTGGGATTAGAACCCATGACCTCTGACTCCCAAGCCTTGGCTCTTGCCACCAGGCCATGCTTCTATATCTGACAGTGAATTACTCTCCTCAGCTTTACAGCCTCTCCTCCAGGAACACATCTCCTCCAGGAGGCCTTCCTTGACTAAGCCCTCCTTTCCCCTTCTCCAACTCCCTTCTGAATTGCCCTGACTTTGCTTCCCTTTATTCACCCCCGTCCCAGCCCCACAGGACTTAAGTAAACAGCTGTAATATATTTATTTCTATTTATTCATATTAATGTCTGTCTCCCCCTCTAGACTGTGGGCAGGGAATGTGTCTGTTTATTTTTATATTGTACTCTCCCAAGCACTTGGTACAGTACTCTGCACACAGTAAGTGCTCAATAAATATGATTGAATGAATGAATGAAAAGGAAGGGAAGAAGGGAGGGAGTGAGTGTTCTAATATGGCGTGAAGGGATGGGGTCAAAAGTGCAAGTGGGAGGCATAAATTTTGTGAGGCGGTGAGAGATCTCTGCTTGAGATACCGCAGGAAAATTGGGAGAGTTGGCGCAAGAGGAGGGAAGTACTGGAGAAGAGCAGAGGAGACTTTTAAGGAGATCACAACAGATGGTTTCAATTTCATCACTTAAGTATGTGTCCAGGTCATTGCAGGGAAGAAGTAATATTAATAATAATGATAATAATAATAATAATAATAATAATAATAATAATAATAACAATAATGGCATTTGTAAAGTGCTTACTATGTGCCAGTCACTGTTCTAAGCACCAGGTGGATACAAGCAAATTGATTTAGATGTTGCTTGTCAAGGCATTGAGGAAGGTGGGGGAATAGGGGCTTTAAGGAGGGAGTTAAACTTCCAGAACAGTTGGCACAGGAAATGGGTATGGAAGTCAATAAGGATGGAGAAGTATTATTTTTAGGAGGAGGAGAGGGCAGAATTAAATAGGTGAGGATGAATTTGAATTGGCTAAAGTCAGCCAGATGTCTGAATTTCCACGAACAGTGCTCCATAGCTCATGCTCAGGAGTGTCCTCTTCCCCGCATTCCTTTCTACCTGCTTTCCCTCTGCCCTCAGCTATCTCCATGATGTCCCTGGTAACTAGATAACTGTTCAACCAAATCTCAAAATCAGGTCAAGAACTTGAAAGCTAATGACTGGAATTTTTGCTCATTTCAATGACCTTGAATCAATGTTCATTTAGCATTTCAAAGCCAAGGGTTTGCTAGGTCCACCATTGAGATCAACAATTCCTTAGTGACTCATCTTTTCTTTTAAATCACTTGTCAGCCTGTTACAGCAGAAGTACTGTATGCTTCCTTCCATTAAAAAACAATCACAGTCTAAATTATGAGTAAGCTTATCTTATGTGGAAGAGGATCCCAAGTACTTTCCTAGAAGCATAAATCCACCTCAGGTTGCTGAATTCTAATGGCCAATAATTCTAATTGCAAGTAGCTCCTCTATCACCATTGGCTTTCCTTCTAAAAGTCCAGCCTTATTTAGTCCATGGCTGTTCAGATTTTTAAGACTAAATTCAATTCATGTTAAGGTTCAATACTCTGGAATTGAAGGCATTGACATTCTTCTAAGAGTGACAACATGGAGAAGCAGCATGAGCCTAGGAATCAGAAGACTTGGGTTCTAATCCCAGCTCTGCCCCTTGTCTGCTGTGTGACCTTGGGCAACTAACAACTTCACTTTGCCTCAGTTACCCTATCTATAAAATGGGGATTAAGACAATGGGACATGGACTGGACATAGACAATGTACTATGTGGGAATGGATTGTGTCCAAGCTGATTATCTTGTATCTACCCCCATTGCTTAGTACAATGGCTGGAACATAGTAAGCACCTAATAAATGTTATTTTAAAAAAATGCTCCAGAAGGAAGTCTTTAATCTTAAAAAAATGTACAGCCACATTCTCTCTCTCTTCCTTTCTTCCTCTTCATGAATGGGTACAAGGATTAAAATAATATTTCCCCAAGGACATGTCTAGGACGAAGATCTCTGTGTGACAAAATCTAAATGATTCTAGATGCGTAAAATTCTGTAAAACAAATTTCTCTCACACTTGAAATTATTTGGAGAAAATAGCAATTTCCCTTAGGTTTCTATGGAAATATAATCTAATCTCTGTCAAGTCTATGCTGAGGCTATACCTGAGGTCTATACCTGAGGCTTCGGAATCACCTCTGTATGATTTGTGCCCACAGACTAACACACAAATAATAATTTTTTGTCAATATGAAACTGCTTAAACATTTGTAAACTGATCTAACACTTTGTATTTGACCAAAGGTATAACATGAATATTGTTATGCCAATCACTACAACCAGCTTAAGCAGTTAATAAAACGGGGATGTTAGATTATCTGATAGAGGTTATGGTAGATAAAGTGAACTCTCCAGAGAAATATGGCTTAAGCAGAGAACAATGAGCAAATTGTCCAGCGGGGCTCCCGATGTGTTTTTAATTTCACACCGGCATGCCAAAGCAGTTTAAGATAGATCTCAGATATGGGTTAACAGCAGATGGATGGAATTACTTTACAATTTCCTTTACTAAATTTTGTAGCAGAGCGTTCTTCAGTATCAGAATTTAAATGAAAAAAGTTTGTGACATTAGAGGCTTTCCTTAAATTTTGCCATTGTGTGCTTTAAGTATCACCCTGACTCTAAAGGGTGAGTTTAAAATTTCTAGAATATCTCCAAAGAGCCTCTAAAATGGGTCTCTGCAGATAGTGAGGATTTGAATATATTGCTACCTAAATGACTGCTTCTGAAAAATCAGGAAGATATATGCAGCATTAAGGCAGTCAGACCTCTGTATTTCTGGCTTTCTTCCCCTAAGAGTATAATTTAGTAAATTATTTCTCGAAGTTTATTGGCTCTCACTACTCATTCAGATTTGGAAAACCTACAAATGAGTTGAAATATACATTCTGGCATTTCACCCTTCATTTATGTTCAGATTAAAGAATCATCTGATGCTCAGACCCATTATTAATTGGAGGACAGGCCTAGAAGTTAATGTTATAGCTCTCATTTATGATAATAATAATAATAGTAATAATAATAATGGCATTTGTTAAGCACTTACTATGTGCAAAGCACTGTTCTAAGCGCTGGGGACGATACAAGGTGATCAGGTTGTCCCACGTGGGGCTCACAGTCTTTGTCCCCATTTTACAGATGAGGTAACTGAGACCCAGAGAAGTTAAGTGACTTGCCCAAAGTCACACAGCTGACAAGTGGCAGAGCTGGGATTTGAACCCATGACCTCTGACTCCCAAGCCCGGGCTCTTTCCACTGAGCCACGCTGCTTTGACAACATTACTAAATGCATGGCTCTGTGGAAAGAGCAAGGGCTTGGGAGTCAGAGGTCGTGAGTTCTAATTCCCGCTCCACCACGTATCGGCTGTGTGACTTTGGGCAAGTCACTTAACTTCTCTGTGCCTCAGTTCCTTCATCTGGAAAATGGGGATTAAGACTGGGAGCCCCATGTGGGACAACCTGATCACCTTGTAACAACCCCTGTTCTTAGAACAGTGCTTTGCACTTAGTAAGTGCTTAACAAATACCATTACTATAATTATTATTATTATCATTATTATTATTAAAATGGAGGCATCTGTCACTTTGGTGCCTTAGAGTTTTAACACGTGTAGAAGTGTGACTTACCATATCACTAATTGATCACAGAATTCCCATAAAGAATTCCCAATGGTTACTTTCTTTGAGCTTTGTAATGGCCATTCATTGTGCTAAAGTCCTCTGCAGTCCGAATTTGAAATGTCTTTGATTCTAATTCAGTGTGGCTGTCGTTCCAAACACCGCAAGATTTTGAAGGCCCAGACAGTATGGTTAGAATCCCATAGTTTATAGAGTTGGTTGAGCGGGTAGAATTTGCTTTAGGTGGACCAGAATGTGTAATCAAAGAAGCTAATTATATTACTAGATGAGGCCAACTACGCCCTTTTACATGGCACAACAGAAAAAGAAAACTAATAAATCAATTTAATTTCTGATTTTACCACAAACTCCTGAAGGAAGTTCAAAGTAATATGTATCTCAGCCATATCAATCAAGTATATTTATTGAGTGCTTACTGTGTACAGAGTACTGTACAAGTGCTTGAAAGAGTACAACATAACAGAGTAGGTAAACACATTCTCTGCCCACGAGTTTACAGTTTAGAGGGGGAGACAGACATTAATATAAATAAATTATGAATATGTACATAAGTATTGTAGGGCTGAGGGAAGGGTGAATAACGGGTGGAAATCCAAGTGCAAAGTGGATGCAGAAGGGAGTAGGAGAAGAGGAAATAAGGGCCTAGTCGGGGAATGTGACATGTTGATATATCCCACAAGATCATTTAGAAAACCCTATTTTAATGGACTTCTAGTAAATGCTTAAGAAGGGCATCCCTTGTTATAAAACCAGTAAATCATTCTTCATAGTCTTCTTAGGACTCTTGCCCTTCTGAGAGGATGGGCTAAAAAGGGGGGCTACGTAAACATGCCATTTCTAAAGTATTGAATGTTTGTAAACCTTTGTTAAGTCCCACAAATGAATGGTTTAGAGAAATGGTGACTGTTCAGTGAGTTTAAATAAAGGCTGTTACATCTTTTGCATGTGTGACCAGAATTTCTTAATTAGTTAAAGATCTATCAAGTATTGAAAAGTGCCTCTGAGGATCCAGAAAGAGGGACAAGCCTACAGAGAGTCTTTGACTTTCTAGGTACTTGAGGGAATTGTGCTTTGTTGCATTTATTTCTACCTAAGGTAACATGAAGTCTCAACCCCCAGCTGCTATATTAATTAAAATTCTCCCTCTTCTCCCTTTCCAGTAGAATGTATTGCTTTGTTTTTTTTAATTTCTCCTGTACTACCATACTTAATGCACAGTTGTAGTATTTACTAAGCACCCACTTGATTCAATGCACTAAACTAGGCTCTAGAGAGGTTGTACTCTAACAGGGTAGAAATACATAACATATTTACGAGTGTTTTAAATAAATACCTCAGAACATACACGTGTCAGTATGTTCTAAAGTGAGTGCTCAGCAGAATATAAACAAGTTTTAGAGTTAGCTAAAGGTATGATATGGCTCAGGGTGCTGAAAAAAAAAATCAAGAAAGGTTTGTTGGAGGAGGCGAGATTTTCAGAGGGCTCAATATGGGGAGATCTGTCTGTAGTGGGAAGGGAGGGAGTTCCAAGATGGGAAATAGTTGGAGCAATGGAACAGAAACAGGAAAGTCAAGAACAAGGCAGAAGTTTAGCTAGGAAGGATCAAAGAGATCAAGTTGGGGAAAAGCAGATGAAGACAGGTGTTAAGGTGTAAGCTCACTGTGGGCATTGAACATGTCTTTTATTACTCTCCCAAGTGCTTAATATACTGCACAACACACAGTAGTAACAGCTCAATAAATATGATTGATTGGTTAGGTTAGGCCAGGTGGAGAAGGACCTTAAAGCCGATGGGGAGGAGTTTATATTCGATGCAGAGAGAAGTTTTGGTGGAGGAGAGATGTGGGCTGAGCAATGGGTATGGAAGATTATTCAAGCAGCAGCACATACTTCAGATTGAAGTAGGACAAGCCTGGAGACTTGGAAACCAGTGAGAAGGTAAATATAACAGTCTAGCCATGGCAAGGCCTGAGCTTGTATCATGAAGGCAGTAGTTTGGGTTAAGAGGAAGGGACAATACCCCACTGTACACATATTAGGCTGTAATTGTGGTATTTGTTAAGCACTTATGTGCCAGGCACTGTACTAAGCATTGGAAGCAGAGTGGCTCAATGGAAAGAGCACAGGCTTTGGAGTCAGAGGTCATGGGTTCAAATCCCAGCTCCACCAATTGTCAACTGTGTGACTTTGGGCAAGTCACTTAACTTCTCTGTTTCTCAGTTACCTCATCTGTAAAATGGGGATTAAGACTGTGAGCCCCCCGTGGGACAATCTGATCACCTTGTAAGCTCCCCAGTGCTTAGAACAGTGCTTTGCACATAGTAAGCACTTAATAAATGCCATTACTATTATTGTTATTATTAGAGTGGATACAAGCAAATCAGATTGGACACAGTCCCTATCCCGCATGAGGCTCATAGTCTTAATTCCCATTTTACAGATGAGGGAACCGAGGCCCAAGTGGGAAGTGACTTTCCCAAGGTCACACAGCAGGCAAATGGGGGAGGTCTGGATTAGAACTCAGGTCCTTCTAATTCCCCGGCCTGTGCTTTATCCACTAGGCCATATTGCTTCTCTAGTAACAGAAAATCAATTTTAGGAGTTTGTGATTCTCATTGATCTCACAAGGAGTGAGTTTTCTCTAAATTTGAAGAAAGCAACAAAGTTGGGTGTGTATCTGTGTCTTCACAACAGTGACAAGTTTTTCCGGAAGTTATAGAGTTGCCCTTCACAAACATTAGACGAGCTGAAGGAAGGGCTTAAATTTGTTAGAGTAGATCCTAGCTAAAAAATGTCAAACAAAATATGAAATCATATAAAAGCCAATTTAATTCCAGATTTAGCCTTAAATGCCCTGAGGTAGGTTAGAGGGTTTGTTGTATACACTATCTCTTAAACAGTTGTGGAACGATTTCTTTTCAATATAACTAATCAGCCTGAAATCACATTTTACAAAGAATAATGGAATGGAAAATAACATTTTGAGTTACTTTGACCCTGAAAATATTGCTTTATTAAAGTGCAAGTACCTTAATGCCAGCAGGATCCTGGGCACTATATTTCCTTCCATACTCCATCAGGACTTGTCTATAAACACCAGGGTCTTTTGCAATCTCTTGCAATCTCTAAAACAGATTAATCGGCTGGCTTGATGATGATAGTAGCCTTGGACTCATCACAAGCCAGGCAGCATACATGACAAGGAAACCAGAATGAAGGGTCAAAATGCCTCTGCCCCAAAGTGTTATTTTATACAAGGGGAGTAGAACACCGGAAACCCTAACAGGTAACCACTGGACCATGTAGGATCTCAAAATGACTGATCTATTCCAAATAAATCAGCGTTGCCCATTAAATATATATACACACACATATATATGTGTGTGTATATATATTTATGTATATGTATGTGTGTGTGTTTATATATATCTGTGTTTTCTATTTCATTTTATGAACAAAATAGCCATCGCTACCCCAGAGTGGGATGAAATGATCAGCTAGAGTTAATGGCCCTCTGCAGGGCACCAAGCCATCTAATTCTCCCAGTCCATCATTAATCCACAGGAAATTCCCTATACTTGATGGCTACTGCTCAATCATAAAACCTCAATGCCTTTCTTACTTTTTCAAAACAACTATTTTTCCTTTTCAGTAATCAAAATAGTTTCCTTCCATCCTTTCTGAATTGGACAAACTGATCCCTTTTAATCTCATTTTTTTTTAATTATATTTTCAAAGATCTTTTTCTGCTTGATTTTTTGATATTTTCCCTAAATGACTGAAAGAGCTCGGTTATTGTCTATGCAACTGAAAGTCTTCACTCTCACCCGTAGAGTCTCAAATGTCAAACCTTTTAGGGGGCTCTGAAGTGCAATGAACACATTGAAACTATCAACTGGAGAATTGTTAAATGAGTATTTACATGTACTCAAGCTCAACAGTGTTCTCCATGAAAAAGCACACAGTGAATCTTGAGAATGACAATGACATACAACACACTATATTCATTCATTAAATCATATTTATTGAGCGCTTACTGTGTGCAGAGCACTGTACTAAGCACTTGGGAAGTACAAGTTGGCGACATATAGAGATGGTTCCTACCCAACAGCGGGCTCACAGTCTAGAAGATATGCGTGGCTCAATGGAAAGAGCACAGGCTTGGGAGTCAGAGGTCATGGGTTCTAATCCCGGCTCCCCCATTTGTCAGCTGTGAGACTTTGGGCAAGTCACTTAACTTCTCAGTGCCTCAGTTTCTTCATCTGTAAAATGGGGATTAAGACTGTGAGCCCTACATGAGAGAACCTGATAGCCTTGTATCTACCAGCACTTAGAGCAGTGATTGGCACATAGTAAGTGCTTAACAAATACCATTATTATTATTAAAACACCATGGGCCTAAGAATTAGAGGACCTGGGCTCTAATCCCAGCTCGGCCACTTATCTGCTGGTGACCTTGAGCAAGTCATTTAACTTCTCTCTGCCTCAGTTTCCTCACCTTTAAAATGGGGATTAAATCATAATTCCTTTTAGTCTGTGAGCCCCCTGTGGGACAGGGACTCTGTCTGCCCTGATTATCCTGTATCTACCCCAGCACTTAGTAGGAGAAGCAGCACGGCTTAGTGGAAAGAGCACAGCCTGGGAGTCATAGGACATGAGTTCTAATCCTAGCTCAGCCACTTGTCTGCTGTGTGACCTTGGGCAAGCCACATAATTTCTCTTTGCCTGTTACCTCATCTGTAAAATGGGGATGAAGATTGTGAGCCCCCCGTGGAACAACCTGATTACCTTGTATCTAACCCAGCACTTAGAACAGTGCTTGGCACACAGTAAGCACTTAACAAATACCATAATTAACATTGTCATTACAGAGCTTGGCAGAGTAAGTGCTCAACAAATACCTGAAGAAAAAAATTCTTTAAAACAGTAAAAATGACCCAGTGATGACAGCATAATGATGAACAACAACAGTGGCTTTTTGCCTTCCTGGAAGTAGTCTTTCTCCATTAATTCACAGCATCCCAGTCACCTCAACCCAACACTGAGCTACAGCACTTATGTATTCAATCCCCATCCTTGGTCTACAGTCACTCTCTCAGATAGTTCATCTACTCATACAGCTTCAGTTACCTACTCTATGGAGATGACTCTCAACCTACCATGTTTCTAATTTACAGTGTTAGAGTCTTGCATCCAGGATATCTCCATTTGCTGTTCTGTTGATATCTCAAACTCAGGATCTAAAACTAAACTACTAATTTGCTCCCCATAAACCCACTCCTAAATTTTTCATCTCCATTGGTAACACCAGAAAGCATTTAATAGACACTGTTACTATTAACTGGGAAGCTGATCAATCAATGGTATTCAGTGACCATTTTTCTGTGCGCACACCACTACATTAAGCACAACACAATAACGATGGTATTTTTAAAGTGCTTACTATGTTGGGAAAGATACAAGTTAATCACATTGGACACAGCCGCCATCCCACATGGGACATTCAGTCTGAGTAGGAGGGGGGGATAAGTATTGAATCCCCATTTTACAGATGAGGAAATGAGGCATAAAGAAGTTAAATGACTGGCCCAAGGTCACACAGCAAAGTGGCATCCAGGCCCAAGGAAGAATGTGGGCAAGGGGTTAGTGACAAGATAGATGAAATCAAGATACAGAGAGTAGGTTAGTGCTGGAAGAGTGAAGTATGTGCCCTGGGTTGTAATAGAAAGTCACTGAGGTTAGGTAGGAAGGGGAGAGCTGGATAAGTGCCTAAAAGCCATTGTTAAGGAGTTTCTGTTTGGTGTGGAAGACTAACTATAACAACCCCAGCTATTTCATTCACGTCCCAGCAGACTCTCACTTTTTCAGGTTTAATCAAATCCCAGAACAACCTAATAACAACTCAGAAAAGGACCAAAGAAATAAATAGTTAACAGAAACAAATCATGAGGGAGTCACTTATCCAAAAGGCTAACTAGATTCTCCCAATTTACAAATCCACTTAAATGTTCTAATGCTATTGGTTGTATAAGACAGCAATGTCACAACAGGCAGGAGGATTACAGGGAAGGCAGTAGAAGCAGTCTCTCCGGCACTGGCCCCCACAAAGATGTTGGAACATTTTGGGAGGTCTTCTGCTTATTTTGCTTTCTATTTCACACAGATCCTGCCTTCAGCCACACAAATGAAGAATTTCATGTGGTGATGCATTTTGGGCAAATGGGGAGCTGATGTATACTAATTTTGCTCGGAATGCTTTTTCCATCCACTTCGCAAGAAAGGCTTTCAAGTGGTCCTGTGGATAAGCACATGATAACTCCTTTCTGGTAATAATGATAATAAATAAGGTATTTTATAAGTTCTCACTATATGCCAGTCAGTGTTTTTTTTTGTTTTATTTTTAATGGCATTTGTTAAGCGCTTACTATGTGCAGAGCACTGTTCTAAGCGCTGGGGGGATACATGGTGATCAAATTGTCCCACGTGGGGCTCACAGTCAATCCCCATTTTACAGATGAGGTAACTGAGGCTCAGAGAAGTTAAGTGACTTGCCCAAGGTCACCCAGCAGACATGTGGCAGAGTCGGGATTCGAACCCATGGCCTCTGACTCCAAAACCCGTGCTCTTTCCACTGAGCCACGCTGCTTCCCCCAACAGTAGAGTAGATGTAATAGATTGTATCCACATGGGACTCAGAGGCTAAACAGGAGGGCCCTCCCTCTAGAATATTAGCTAATTGTGGGCAGGGAATGTGCCAACCAACTCTGTTGTATTGTTATATTGTATTCTCCGTGGCTTAGTGGAAAGAGCACAGGCTTGGGAGTCAGAGGGCGTGGGTTCTAATTCTGCCTCCACCACTTGTCTTCTGTGTGGCCTTGAGAAAGTCAATAATAATAATAATGATGGCATTTATTAAGCGCTTACTATGTGCAAACCACTGTTCTAAGCACCGAGTCCTAAGTCCTAAGCTAAGTCCTATGCACTTAACTTCTCTGTGCCTCAGTTTCCTCATCTGTAAAATGGGAATTAAGACTGTGAGCCCCATGTGGAACAACCTGATTACCTTGTATCTACCATCGCGCTTAGAGCAGTGCTCAGCACATAGTAAGCACATAACAAATACCATCATTTATCATTTTTTTGTCTCCCAAGAGCTTAGTACAGTGTTCTGCACACAGTAAGCACTTAAATTTGATAGCTTTATTGATTGAGAACAGGTTGTTGTTTTTTAATCCCCATTTTATAGATGAAGAGACTGAGGCACAGAGAACTTAAGTAACTTGTCCGAGGCCATACACCAGGCAAGTGGAATTAAAACCCAGATCTTTGACTGATCATCAGGGAATCAAGTTTGGCATTTGAAGTTTTTCAGTAACAGTGACAAATACTCTTTCTGTAAACCTCTCCTTTCTCATTTTTTGATGCTACTTTTACCACATTTGTAGTGCTGATAAACAATCAATCAGTGGTATTTATTGAGTGCCCAATGTCTGCAGACCACAGAAGTAAGCACTTGGGAGAGTGCAGTACAAGAGAGTTGGTAGATATGTTCCTTGACCACAAGGAATTATAATCTACGGGTCATGACTTTGGAACTCTGGTCTGGCCATGATTATTTCAGACATCATTAGCTCCCAGCTGGGTTATATCCAGAGTTTTTCATTGTATTTCTTTATTGGATTGCTCTAAGGATAAGAAATCTAAATTTGGTGATATATAGAACAGTACCTGGCATGTAGTAAGCACTTAATACCATTAAAAAATACACAGATAAGTGACACCCAATCCCAAACTCATGAACCAAAACACCAGAGTCTATAGACTGAGCGAGGCTATGAGCTCCTTACCGGCAGGGAACATGCTTACAAGCTCTAGGACTGTAATAATAATGACATTTATTAAGCGCTTACTATGTGCAAAGCACTGTTCTAAGCACTGGGGGGGATACAAGGTGATCAAGTTGTCCCACGTGGGGCTCACAGTCTTAATCACCATTTTACAGATGAGGGAACTGAGGCTCAGAGACGTTAAGTGACTTGCCCAAGGTCAATCAATCAATCAATCGTATTTATTGAGTGCTTACTATGTGCAGAGCACTGTACTAAGCGCTTGGGAAGTACCAATTGGCATCACATAGAGACAGTCCCTACCCAACAGTGGGCTCACAGTCTAAAAGGGGGAGACAGAGAACAGAACCAAACATACCAACAAAATAAAATAAGTAGGATAGAAATGTACAAGTAAAATAAATAAATAAATAAATAAATAGAGTAATAAATATGTACAACCATATATACATATATACAGGTGCTGTGGGGAAGGGAAGGAGGTAAGACGGGGGGATGGAGGTCACACAACAGACATGGATTCGAACCCATGACCTCTGACTCCAGAGCCCGTGCTCTTTCCACTGAGCCACGCTGCTTCCCCAACTGATTAGTACAGTGCTTGGGCCACAGTAAGTACTTAATAAATACCACTGATGGACTTATGGGACCAAAGCATTTTTATGCCCTCAAGATTTTTTTAATGAAAGACATATATATTTTACAATGTATTTACATTAAAATAATAAGATTTCTATTCTTAAACGTTTGTAAAATGGATGATGTGTGTGTGTATGCATCTACAAAGTCACACAGGTCTTGAGATTGATGACAAAATTGAGAGTGAGAAAAAGAGGGAGAGACCTCTCGAAGTGGGCAGCGTTCAGTAGGATGAAATACCAGCATTTGTATTTTTAGCTCATCTCCTGGTTGGGGTCTAGGACTGCGGGGGCAGCTTGAGTCCACCCCAGTATTAGAAACAAGTTCCAGGTGTCTACTCAGTTTTCTTGCAAGCCTAGAGTCCAAGTGGGACATTAACAAAAGAGTTCCATAACCAGACTTCTAAAAACTCCCAGGTTGAGCAGTTTATTTATAAATGGATAGATAGTTCCTTCATGTTCAAAAATGGTACTCCAAAAAACATGGTTTTAAGCTTGTGCAATAAGGTGAATACATGACTGACAGGTTCTTCCATACTGGGCCCATTCAGAGTTCTTTGCTCTTCTGCAAAGGCAAAGCTGCAATGAGATCCCAAGCCTATATTTGCCTGTACTGAACATCTTTCCTCAGAGTTATTATGAAAATGAATGTTAAGGATGAGTGCTGTAAGCTCCTTGCTGGTAGGAATCTTGTCTACCAATTCTTTGTTATTTTATTCTCCAAGGCATAAGTGCAGTGCTCTGTGCCCAGTAAGTGTTCAATAAATACTATTGATCGATTGATTAGTCTGACATGGAGAATTCAGGGAGCCTGAATTCAGTGGGTATCCAGACCCCATGACCTCACCTCAAGGGGGTGAGTCTGTTTCAGTAGGCTGGAGTCCTGGCAGAAGAGGTTATCTGCCAATTTTGTTGGCCTCTGATCTAGGCGCAAAATTGGATTTCAATCATTATAACCAATGAAATGAAGGATTTATATTAAGCCACACTTATCCTTCAAATAACTATATGCTAGGGGGCCCAGACTGAGCCTTCTTTTTCCTCTCTTCCTCCCCATCCCCGCAACCCTACCTCCTTCCCCTCCCTACAGCACCTATATATTTGTTTGTACAGATTTATTACTCTATTTATTTTACTTGTACATACTTACTATTCTATTTATTTCATTAACGATGTGCATATAGCTACAATTCTATTTATTCTGACAGTTTTGACACCTGTCTACATGTTTTGTTGTCTGTCTCCCCCTTCTAGACTGTGAGCCCACTGTTGGGTAGGGACCATCTCTATATGTTGCCAACTTGTACTTCCCAAGCACTTAGTATAGTGCTCTGCACACAGTAAGCACTCAATAAATATGATTGAATGAATGAATGTTGCAAACTTGTACTTTCCAAGTGCTTAGTACAGTGTTCTGCACACAGTAAGCACTCAATAAAGATAATTGAATGAATGAATGAATGAATGAATGAATAGGGATTTTTATGGTATTTGTGTCAAGCACTGCTATAAGTGCTAACGTAGGTACAAGTTAACCAGGCCAGATACAGTCCTTGTACCACATGGGACTCACAGTCTAAGTGGGATGGAGAACAGGAACCAAATACATTTTTCAGTTGAAGAAGCTGAAACACAGAGAAGGTAAGTGACTTGGCCAAGATCACAAAGCAGACAAGTGGCAGAGCTGGGATTAGAACCCAGGTCCTCTAGCTCCAAAGCTGGTGCATATATCCACTAAGGTCTGCTGATCCTGTTCCAGTGGTTGGAGATGAGCTTCATGTGTAGGACAAGGAGTATATAATTAAGAGAAATTAACCCCTGTACTTAAAGAAATAAGACATCCCCCTTGTCACCACAATTTTTATCATCTTTTAGACTATGCAGCAAACACTGTATGACAAATCCTCTGGGGCCATTTAACCATAAAACCATTAAATCATTCCAAGATACTGTCTTCCTGCCATGCCACCTCCCCCACAAACACACAATGTTCCCCTCTGAAATTCATAATTCCAAGATGCCCACCAAAATCATAATTAGATTTAAATTGAAAAATAATCCAATTCCAGATCACTGTCAGTGGGTCAAAGCACACAATCCCAAGAGCCATATAATTACTTTTTGGGATGTAATTTTGGCAAAACCTTCCATTAAAGAGAACAAATTGGTATAATGAAGACACTGGCTACACATCGCAGAATACAGTTGTCGTTCAGTTTAAAGTCCATGCTGTTGATGGTGAGATAGTATCTTTTCTCCCAGGCTTTAGAATCTCTTCTGGCTAGACTGTAAGCTCCTCAAGGGCAGAGATTGTCTATCAGCTACTTTCCCAAGCACTTAGTATAGTGCACTGCACAAAGTAAGTTTTTGAAGTAAGCCCTCAATAAATGCCATTGATTGATTGACTGTTGATATGAAGGATCACACAGAGGATGGTGTTGGAAGCAGCATGGTGTAGTGGTTAGACTGTGGGCCTGAGAGTCAGAAACTCTATGGATACACTACCAGAATGATTGCAGATGGAGTTGGAGCGTACTAGGAGAGATGTGTCAATTGGCATCGCTATGGGTCGGAGATGACTTGAAGCTTGTGGATAGAGTGTGGTTTAGTTGAAGAAGCCCGGGCTTGGGAGTCGAAAATTGTGGGTTCTAATCCCAACTCCTCCATTTGTCAGCTGTGTGACTTTGGACAAGTCACTTCACTTCTCTGGGCCTCAGTTACCTTATCAGTAAAGTGGGGATTAAGACTGTGAGCCCCATGTGGGACAACCTGATTACACTGTATCTACTCCAGTGCTTAGAACAGTGCTTGGCACATAGCAAGCGCTTAACAAATACCATTATTTTAGAGAAGCAGTGTGGCTCAGTGGAAAGAGCATGGGCTTGGGAGCCAGAGGTCATGGGTTCTAATCCCGACTCTGCCACTTGTCAGCTGTGTGACTTTGGGCAAGTCACTTAACTTCTCTGTGCCTCAGTTACCTCATCTGTAAAATGGTGATTAAGAGTGTGAGCCTCACGAGCATCTCCAGGAGAACCAAATTTCATGATGTAAAAAGAAGAACTACTACTACAACTATTCAGTGAGTTTGAAATAGTTGCAACGAGCTCCATTTCATAATGCTAATGAAGGACTGACAACACGATGATCACATAATCCAGCACTACTTGAAATCGCATTACTAGTAGAGTCATAACCAACTCACAGCCATCCAGTTGTAATAACTCTGTCGCTGCCCCCCTAGGAAAGCTGTTCTGCCTTGAACTTAAACCTCTTTAAACAAATCTTTAAGCACCGAGACCCTTGCAGATGGTTTAACTCACCTTGATGATGACAACTTCTTGCTTCTGGCCCAGCAACCCAGTACAGCAGCTGGCTAAGCACTTAGTACAGTGCTCTGCACACAGTAAGCGCTCAATAAATACAACTGAATGAATGACTGTAAGTGCTTAGCAAATGCCATAATTAGTATTATTATTATTACTCTCCCAAGTGCTTAGTACAGTGCTCTGCACACAGTACTCAATAAATATGACTGATTGATTCAATGAAAGGACACATGAAACAAATGGCTTACCCTGCTTACCACCCATCAAACATATCTCAGATATTATTGTAAATCTCAACAACAATCCGCTTGTAGGGGAATGAACAGAATGCCCTCCCTCCTCAAATACAACAGTTACTCCCTCCCCACTTCAAAGCCTCTTCCAAGAGGCCTTCCCAAACTAAGTCTCTCCTTTCCTCTTCTCGTATTCCCTTCTGCATCACCCAGGCTTGCCCTCTTTGTTCTCCCCACCTCCCGCCCTACAGTGCTTATGTATGTCTGTAATTTACTTATTTGTATTGATGTCTGTCTCCCCACCTCTAGCTGTGAGCTCATTGTGGGAAGGGAACTCGTCGATTGTTTTATTGTACTCTCCCAAGTGCTTACTACAGTACTCTGCAAAGAGTAAGCACTCAGTAACTATGAATGAGTGAAGTTCCATTTAAGCTGCTTATGGTCACTGTCAATTTGGACACACACAACACCATCCCTACTATTGAAATGCCAAAAGATATTCCTTTTTTAGAAAAGAATAAACTTGTTGACAAAACATTCCATTGTAGGCCAGAGTCAATATATTGGGCAAACCTCCCCGTCAGTGCTTCAAAAGAAATAGAAAATGTGCAATTTTAAAACACATCTATAATTGCAGCAATAACATCTCTTTCGCTGTGACATGGAAATCAGCAAATGAGTAGCAGCATCTAATTCTAAGGCACAATTAATGAAAGAGCATAAATAAGGTAAAACGATTTCTCCTTTTTAAGAGACCGTCACCCCTAAAATTAAATTTTACATTGCCTCATTCATTTAATTCAAATTAATGAACATGTCAAAAATATAAAAATAATCCAAACAGGGACATAGTTATTTAATTTTAAAAAGGTATACAGTTCTCCTAGTCATTTTTCATCAATCACTTAATAATGCTGTCCTAAATAGATACTTACAAAATTAATACCTTCTCTTGAAGGGAAACTTTTATACACTTGCAAATGTATTCAGTATGAAGCAGTGTGACTCAGTGGAAAGAACACGGGCTTTGGAGTCAGAGGTCATGGGTTCGATTGTGACTCTGCCAATTGTCAGCTGTGTGACTTTGGGTGAGTCACTTAACTTCTCCGTGCCTCAGTTCCCTCATCTGTAAAATGGGGATGAAGACTGTGAGCCCCCTGTGGGACAACCTGATCACCTTGTAACCTCCCTAGCGCTTTGAACATTGCTTTGCACATAGTAACTGCTTAACAAATGCCATCATTGTTACAGAAGCAGCGTGACTCAGTGGAAAGAGCACAGGCTTTGGAGTCAGAGGTCATGGGTTCTAATCCCAGCTCCACCACATGTCCGCTGTGTGACCTTGGGCAAGTCACTTAACTTCTCTGAGCCTCAGTTACCTCATCTGTAAAATATGGATTAAGACTGTGAGCCCCACGTGGGACAACCTGGTCACCTTGTATCCCCCCCAGCGCTTAGAACAGTGCTTTGCACATGGTAAGCGCTTAACAAATGCCATCATTATTATTATTATATAGGTACCAGAAGGGAAGTCTGAGCACTCAAAACTTCCACCAATTGGTTATCTAAATATAGCTTATAAAAGCCATAATCTCTACATGATTTGGTCCAAATTGATGCGCCTACCTTCCTTTCTCCAAATGCTTCTGATTCTGCATTCACCATCTGCCTCTGATGTCAATCACTCTTTGATTTTGAAGGGATTTAGAATTTGTTTCCTTCCAATACTTTCTGCATACTCGCCTACATTTTGGCTCCTCTACAAAAGAATGTGAGGCTTAAATTCAAATGATTCCTTAATTTATCTTTGCATATACATACATGTGTGTATACATATATGCCTACATACATGCAAAGACAAATTTGGGAATCATTTGGTAATATGTAAGCTTTGTGTAAATATATATGTATATTGCCTCTAGACTGTAAGTTTCCTATGGGCAGGAAATGTGTCTACCAATTCTGTTACATTGTACTCTCCCAAGCACTTACTATAGTAAACGCTCAATAAATACCATTGATTTAGACAGGAAAAATTAATCAAGTACATATTTTACTTCCTGCCCAGTGAGCTGTCATCACTTTTAGCAGCATTATTAGGACTAAATTTAATTGGAGGTCAGGGAGATGCCTCAGTTTGTTTTCTTTAATATAAGAATACTATTTATGAGAAACAGCATGGCTTACTGGATAGAGAACGAGGCTGGGAGTCAGAAGGACCTGGGCTCTAATCCCACCTCTACCACTTATCTGATACGTAACCATAGGCAAGTCATTACTTCTCTGTGCTTCAATTCAGTTCCCTCATCTGTAAAATGGGGATTAAGAATGTAAGCCCCACGTGACTGTGTCCAACCTGATTAACTTTTATGTAGCCCAGCACTTAGAACAGTGTTTGACACATAGTAAGAACTTAACTAATACCATCATTATTTTTATACATTCAAATCCATAGCTTTCTGTTTTTTTCAGATGGTGCGAGACGGTGAAATGCTATCCACGCAGGCTGGAGAGGTTGAAAGTATTGACAAATGATCAACACATTTCCATGTTCTGTGTATGGAAAATATATTTCCTTCCTTCCTTCATTCATTCAATCAATCATATTTATTGAGCACTTACTGTGTGCAGAGCACTGTACTAAGTGCTTGGGAAGTACAAGTTGGCAACCTATAGAGACGGTCCCTACCCAACAACGGGCTCACAGTCAATCTTCCGCAATTCACTCTTGAAGAAGAGCAACCTCATGTCATCTGATCTTCCTACATCCCACTGCTCTACCATGTTGCTTGGGAAGGTGCTTCAGGATTTCCTGAGAACACTGAAATCCTGGATCTGCCACTTGTCTGCTGTGTGATGTTGGGCAAGTCATGTAACTTCTCTGTGCCTCTGTTTCCTCAACTGCAAAATGGGGATTTAATACAGGCTTTCCCTCCTACTTGACTGAGTCCCTTGTAGGACAGGGAGTGTAACTGGCCTGTTTACTTGTATCTATCCCAGTGCTTAGCATAGTGTTTGACACACAGTAAGTGCTTAAGGACTATAAAAACATTCTTTCTCCCTGCTCGTATAGGCCCCTCCCAAGTGCTTAGTATAGTGCTCTGCTCATAGTAAGTGCTCAATAAATACCTTTGATTGATTAAGCAACATACTGTAGATGTTTGGGCATCTATTATCATTCATACCTGCTGTGTGCCCTTCCAATATAAACTCTTCAAATAATCTATAAACCTATTGAGGACAGGGATTGTGCTCTGCCTCTTAGGTACTGAATAAATAATATTGACTAACTGTGTGTACTACCAGCAAGCTTCTTCAGGATCCAATAGTGATAAATTCATTCTCAGGAAGTAGCACAGGTAACAGTTATGAGACTAGACTCAATAATAGACTAAGCTCGACCCAGTCTAAGTAGATCTCACATTTCACATTTCAAAAGATATACTTAACATTCAGTAAGTAGCACTCTTACTTACTGTAAGGGGATAGTGAATCAATAGGGCAACACACAGAGCATGTACTCTCCTTGAAGAACTGAGAATCTATTGATGGATGGATACTTTGTCAGCAAGAGCAGTGACAAAATGATACATTATTAGGTTGGCATTTCCCTCTAGTTCTCGTTTGGAGAAGAAGGACCAAAAATAAGAGAGTCAGTACTTCTTTAACAGTTGTTTTTTCTATGCAGTTTGGACAGACACTGCTAGGGAGTTAAGATACTTTTGAATAAGGACATCTGGAAAGAATGCAATAAAATGTCAGAAATAATGGTCATGACCATGCTCGTTGTGTCAGCTATGCATACTCCTTTTTCCTTAACAGACAGGGTAGAGGGAGCAGGGTCAAAAACATTACTACTGTGTTATAGAATAGAGAGTATTTCCTGTCTAATAAGACTTCCAAAAACTAATTTACTAATTCTCAAGGAACCTTGTTCCTACAGTCTAAGAAATTTAATTGAAATGCTAAAGACCCATATTAGTTTCATCAAAGAATCTGAATTGAAAGTATGAGTTTGGAAGGTGATGAATTCTCATTATGGTCCTCTCTAAATTCACAGTTAAAAACTGGATAAAGCAAACTGCAGAACTATTAATGCCTGCATCACAAAGTCTCAAAATATCCATTGGAATATTTTTTCCATGTGGAATTTGAGTTCTTAAACAGTGTTGAAAATTGCTGGATTTTTTAATAGCATTAAGCACATATGTGCCAGGCACTTATTCTAAGTTAATAATAATAATAATAATAATAATAATAATGGCATTTATTAAGTGCTTACTATGTGCAAAGCACTGTTCTAAGTGCTGGGGAGGTTATGAAGTGATCAGGTTGTCCCATGGGGGGCTCACAGTCTTAATCCCCATTTTACAGATGAGGTAACTGAGGCACAGAGAAGTGAAGTGACTTGCCCAAAGTCACAACAGCTGACAAGTAGCAGAGCCGGAATTTGAACCCATGACCTCTGATAGATACAAGGTAATTAGGTTATTGGACACAGTCCATATCCCACATGGGGCTTACAGTCTGAGGTAACTAAGGCACAGAGAAGTTAAGCAACTTGCCCAAGGTCACACTGCAGACAAGTGGCAGAGTGAGAATTAGAACCCAAGTCTTTCTGACTCTCAGAGCCATGCTCTATTCACTAGGCCATGCTGCTGGGTGGTAAAATCTCTAGCAATTCAAAAATATTTCCCAGCCTATTTGCAGTACACATGTTGAGTATGTTTTCCAAAATATGTAGTTACCACAGCAACCTCTACATTATGTGGTTTAGACTGGTCCTTAAGACCAAAACGCTTTCTTTAGAAATCAAATTGTTAACAATATGCTACAGATGCTGTCAACTTAAATTTTAATATTTGAAAATTTAAACCTCCTGGGTGCTTCATTTTTATAATTTGGCATCAACTTGCAATACTCTAAACCTAAAACAACGTGAGTGCACATGATGAATGAATGTTCAGGTTTCTCTTGGGAACTGTATCTGCACATCCTGTCCAAATTATTTTTTGTTCATACCAGTAACAAAAAGTGAAGAAAAAAACGAATATTAAGCATCTGGAAAAGCTAGATGCCTTTGGGGGTAGCAGCCAGCTGAAGCTTCTTCCTGCATCTGTGTTGATTTGGCTGCATGAGACCTGCCTATGTCTAAGGAACTTCAGCATAATGACTGATGTTGCATCTCCATTCTGGTCTTTACTTGGAAGTACAGTTGGGTGAATTTCACTATCAGTGTTTCTTGAACTGTTCTATTTGTTAAAAATATTTGCTTAGCACTGTATTAAACACTGAGGTAGACACAAGATAATTAGCTTGGAAGCACTCCTCCCAACATGGAGCTCACAGTCTTAGTAGGAGGAAGACGAGATGGTGAATTGCCATTTTACATCTGAGGAAACTGAGGGATAGAGAATTTAAGTGGATTGCCCAAAGTCATATAGCAGGGTAGTGATAAAGCCGATATTTGTTGTCTTTCCAATATCTATCTATCTGACTAGATAGATAGGTATATGTACATATGTGCGTGTGTGTGCATGCATGTACATAGATAGGTATATGTTTATGGACATATATAGATCACTCTATGCCTTCAGTCAATGCAAGGGAGAACAAGTGGCAGCCTGCCTCATCTCACCCAGAGTATTATCAAGAGTGAATTCCAGGGTCTGGAAGCAAGAAGGAAAGAAATGCATTTTCAGTTAATAATCCCATCAATTTAGGGTAGAAAATCCCTTAAGAACAGACACAATCTAAGAATAAACTCTGGCTACATGATTAGTACCAGAGAAGATGTTTCAGATTCTTTGACAAAGGTGTTGATCTTCCAGATATGATCTTAGAAACATATACAAATCTGTAGACTATATATTATCAATTATCTATTTATATTAGTGTTTGTCTCACCATCTAGACTGTAAATTTGTTGTGGGCAGAGATTTTGTCTACCAGCTGTTGTGTTGCAGTCTCCCAAACGCTTAGTACAGTGCTCTACACCCAGTAAGCACTCAATAAACACTATGATTAATTCCAAAAAAAAGAATCTGAGTTAGCATGAGATCCATCTCATGGTTCTCCTCTTCAGGGGGACACTGACTAACCTAGAGGACACTGACTAAGCTTGGAAGGAAGGCTTAAAGCAAGCTTTGGAGGGAGGGATTTAGAGTCCAAAGATAAATAAATATCCACTGATCTGGTAAGAAGCCAGAAATCTAGAAGCAAAATGTTATTTTCCATCAGAATAGGAGGCAGAACGCTTTGCTGTGTTTGTTATATGCTAAATGAAAGGAACATGGGAAACAAACAGAGAACCTAGATGTGCTAGCCCAGGGCCACAGTTAGTATAATTGGAACCATGACAGAGCAGGATTCATGAATAGAAACTTGACTTAGAAGGGTATCAGTTGTTATGGGAAGATACACCAGGGATGAAACTGGAAGCCGAAAGATAGCAAGTACCTGGATTAAACTGAAAAGGCAAAGAATAAAGGCAATATTATATCAAATCAATCAGTGGTATTTGAATGCAGAACACTGTATAAAGTGCTTGAGAAAATACAATATGATAGAGTTGGCAGACATGATCCCTGCCCAGTTTAGAGGAGGAAACAGATATTAAAATAAATTATAGATAAGCAAAATTGAAGAATATTGGATTAGATTGTTTTAGACCAGAGTATCAGATTAGGTTCACAGCTTCTCTAAAATTCACCCTTTCCTTTCAAACTGCTACCAGACTGATACAAGCACTTTTCATATCCCACCTTGGCTACTGCATCAGCCGCCTTGCTGACATTCCACTCTTCTGTTTCTCCCCACCCCAGTCCATACTTCAGTTTGCTGCCAGGATCATTTTTCTAGAAAAAAAAAAGAAAACAGCATTTAGTCCTACCTCTCCCCACTCCTCAAAAATCTCTAGTGATTGCCCATTCACCTCCACATCTGACAGAAACTCCTAACCATCAGTTTTAAAGCACTCAATCAGCTCTCCTACTCCTACCTTACTGATTTCCTACTACAACTCAGCCCGTATAATTCACTACTCTGATATTAACCTGTTTGTCTTATGCTGTCGAGTCGTCTCTGACCCATAGCGACTCCACAGATACATCTGTCCCAGAAAGCCCCAACTCCATCTGCAATTGTTCTGGTAGTGTAACCATAGAGTTTTCCTGGTAAAAATATGGAAGTGGTTTACCATTGCCTCCTTCCATGCAGTAAACCTGAGTATCTACCCCTCTCTCCCATGCCACTTCTGCCCAGCACAGGTGGGTTTTGACTTGTAGCTGATTGCCTTCCACTTGCAAACCACTGCCCAAGCTAGGAATGGAATGGGTAGGCCTCTGCTGGACTCTCCCTCCAATAGTCAAAACTGGTAGAGTACTGGAAACTCTCTAGATGCAACCCTGAAAGGGGTATGAACCTGCTCACTTTATCCCAATCATGTCAGTCTCACCACTAACCCCTTGTCTACATTCTCCCTGTGGTCTGGAACTGCCTACTGCCTCATATCAGAGAAACCATCACTCTCCCCTCTTTCAAAGTGTTATTGAAATCACACTTCCTCCAAGAGGTCTTCCCTAAGTCCTCATTTTACTTACTCCTTCCCTTTTGCATCAACTACATAATAGGATTTGTACCCTTTAAGCACTTGATATTAGCTCCCCAATACATATTCATAATTTATATTAATATCTGTCTCCCCCCTGAACTGTATGCTCCTTGTACGTAGGGTACGTGCCTACCAACCCTGTTGTATTATACACTCCCAAGCGCTTAGTTCAGTGCTCTGCATATAGTAAGTTCTCAATGAATACCACTGAGTAGACTTCCTTCTTCAGTGAACTCAAAAAAGTGAGTTTATATACGTTTTTCTTCCCCGTTAGAGTGTAAGCTCTCTGTAGGCAGGGAACAAGTTACTGTTATCCTGTATTACCAAGCTTGTAGCACAGTACCAAGTGGGGACACAACCAAAGCTACAACTACCACTACTGCTATAACAACTATGACTATCACATGAAAGCAGCTTCAGATGAGAAGCTGGTAAGAATAATGATGAGAGATTAGCTGGATATCCTCTGGAAAATCAGTTCGGCGACTATGTCATTACAGGTCTTTTGGATTACATGGGGGCTTAGACAGAAAGCAGAAGAATCAATGAGGGTGGTGATCTGCTTGGTCTGATACTGTCAAAGGAAAATTCACGGACTCTGTGTTGTGTATAAGCGGTTATGTCAGAGATAAGTTTATTTCTTCTAGCACTAGTAGGCAGTGGTGGTTGACAGGCAGAGTTTCCTCTACCAGTCAAGGCCAACTTAACTTCATGCAATACAGAGTTTCTTTGTATGTTGTTGGTATTGTGCTGTCCCAGGTGCTTAGTACAGTGCTCTGCACAGTAAGCACTCAATAAATATGATTGACTGACTATAGCATCTGAACTTCATACACAATAGAAGAGATATACGCAAGGTGTATACTCAAGAACAGGCAACAGTATTCTTCTCATTCAGATATCCTTAGTGGTCACTGATAACTGCGGCGAGGTTCACACCATCCTTATCAACTGATTCTGAAGGCTTTGGCAGTTGAAATAGCATATGGTGTTCATGGAATGTTCCAAGGTATAGCAACTCTTTGTCACAAACAAGTTAGGGAAGTTTGTATACTCAGCAGTACTTGTGGTTTCCTTGTTATGAGGCAATCAAACTACATCAAACCAGCCTGGGAGGGAACGGTCTGAGAAGGGGGAAAATGCAAGGCCCTAAATTCTGTGCTTCCACAATACCAACTAATAAGGAAGAGCTAATTGAAGAACTAAAGGTAGATACATGCCAAGAAGGTAGAAATTACAGGATAATATACTTCAAACCTCTACAGTAAGGGAGGAAAGATACTAAAATGATTTCCTTTATCAAAATTCAATCCTCATAGAATAATAACAACATTAGCATTTATGAAGTGCTTACTATGGGATCAAGCACTTAAGCGCTGGGAACATAGAGGAGAATCGGGTTGGGCACGGTCCCTGTCTAACATAGGGCTCACAGTCTAATCAGGAATGAGAATATGTACTGAACCCCCATTTTACAGATAAGGAAGCTGAGGTACAGAGAAGTTACATGACTTGCCCAAGGTCATATAACAGGCAAGTGGCTGAGCTGAGAAACATCTTCTGTCTCCCAGGCTTGTGTTCTTTCCATTAGACCATTCTGCTTCCTTGATGGGAAGGACCCGAGGTATGAAAATTCATTCAATGGTATTTACTGAGTGCTGTGTGCAGAGTGATATGTCCAAGAGAGCTGGCTATCCTTCTAAAAGACAGATCCTGACTCAGAAACAAATTATACCAGCTCTGAGGGAGGAAAGGGGCACCACGCTGGCTAACCCAAAAACTCTTAAGAGATCTGAAGAGCTAATAAGGGAAGCCGCAGAGAAAGTGGAAATATAATGTAATTTTAATTAGATAGGTCCATTGAAAGCAGCAAGGCACGGAGGAAAGTAGAAGACGTCTTTAACAGATGGCTCCACAAAGACAGAGGATTTTAGTGTTTGCTCTCATCTCTTTACCAAAATGAGATCATATGGAAATAACTGATGAGGATATGCCCACATGGAAACTGGAAGAGGAGATATCCTGGATTTAGTCACATTCTTACCTACAAAGTCTCGGGTGGAACAAAATAAATAATAACAACTGTGGAATGCATTAAGTGCTTACTACGGGCTAAGCACTGGGGTAGGTATGAGATTGAATTGGCAGAGTCCCTGTTACTACTTGGGTGACACAGTATATAGAGACAGGTATTTGACTCCCATTTTACAGATGAGAAAACAGAGGCATACATTAGTTGAGTGACTTGCCCAAAGTCACACAGCAGACAAGTGGCAGAACCCAGGCCTCCTCACTCCCAGTACATAGTACATAGCATAGTACGTAGTACATAGTACATAGCATAGTACATATACTATCCCTATAAGCTGTGGATATACAAGATAACAAAGTGACATGTTTCCTGTACTTTAATGGGGTAGAAAAACATAAAAATATACACTCGGGAGATCTCACCAAAGAAGAAAGTCTATTCAATGGTATTCATCTTGTTTAAGTAAACAAAGAATAACTACATCTTAGAACACACCGTGAACACTGTATACTGTTTCAACTGCCAAGGCCTTTGGGATCAGTTGATAAGGATAGTGTGCACCAAGCCTCTGTTATCACTCACCACCAAGGATCCCCTTGTCTAAATTGCAGTGGCAGCCACCACCACTTTTGCCTTAACTCTGCTTGATAAATGTCACTGATGGATTGATGGAACCCAACCTGCACACTCCGCTCCTCTATCAACCTACTCACTGTTCCTCATTCTTGTCTGTCTTACCACAGACTCCCTTGCCTATGTCCTCCCTCTGTCCTAGAACTCTCTGCCCCTTCATAACCAACAGACTACCACTCTTCCCACCTTCAAAGCCCCCCTAAAATCACATTTTCTCAAAGAGGTCTTCTCTGGGAGTCCTCATTTCCCCTATTCACCCTCCCCACTGCATCACCTAAGTACTCCTTAAGCACTTAATAGTCACCCCACCCTCAGGCCAAAATCACTTCCTTATTCTTTCCCATTTCCCCCATCTGCAATTTATTTCAATGTCTGTCTTCCCCTCTATACTATAAAATACTTGTGGGCAGGGATTGGGTCTACCAAGTCCCTTTTCTTGTACTCTCCCAAGCACTTAGTACAGTGTCCTGTTCACAGTAAGAACTAAGTAAATACCATTGACTAATGATGATGATGGTATTTGTTAAGCACATAATATGTACCATGCACTGTTCTAAGCACTGGTGTAGATATAAGGTAGTCAAGTTGTCCCAAATGGGGCTCACAGTCTTAATCCCCATTTTACAGATTAGGTAACAGGAACAGAGAAGTGCCATAACTTTCCCAAAGTCACACAGCTGACAAGTGTTAGAGCCCAAATTAGAACCCACAACCACTCTCAAACCCATTCTCTTTCCACTAAGCCATGCTGCTTCTCCAGCTTAATACTGTGTCCAATTTTGGTCCCTGCACATTTGTATTACCCAAACCTCCAGATGATTCAATTCAGATCTCCTCCTACTACTCTCAAGTTGATGGAATATTCTGGAAGGGACTGGGTTTTGGCCAATAGGGTGAAAATCTGCACCTCCACCCCCAACTGGAGCAGAGCTAAATTCTGGCTGGGCATTTAGCAGGAGAAGCGTGGCTTCTTTTGAAGTTGACAGAGAATGGAGCAGGGGCTTGGCGCCTGTCCTCGGAAACATAGCCAGAAAAATTTTTCTGTGGTAATTTATTTCTTTCTCTCTAAGCTACATCTCATATAAAAAGAAAGTTTATTGTTGGGTGACTTGGTCTTCATCATAATTTGTGGGATAATTTCAGCCTGGCTCCCACTACATGATCTGGTAATCACTATAAAAATCTTCAGGAGCCGGAAATAGTTACCTTGCAAACATCTCCTGTGCTGGTGTTCCAATCTCACTGTTTGGGTTCCTAATTAAATCCTGTCTATCCCCCCTGTTTGGAAATCAATCATGGCCACTAGGGTCTATAGAGCCATACCAATGAGATTTGGGGTGGAGTACCTAAATCCACTCCTTTTCTTGATTCTTTGAAATACAGAATGGCTGGTCTTAATAGTAATAATGATAATGGCATTTATTAAGTACTTAATATGTGCAAAGCACTGTTCTAAGCACTGGGAAGTTTACAAGGTGATCGGGTTGTCCCACGTGGGGCTCACAGTCTTAACCCCCATTTTACAGATGAGGTAACTGAGGCCCAGAGAAGTTGTGACTTGACCAAAGTCACACAGCTGACAAGTGGCGGAGCCAGTATTTGAACCCATGAGCTCTGACTCAGACCTTTTAGACTGTGAGCCCACTGTTGGGTAGGGACTGTCTCTATGTGTCACCAATTTGTACTTCCCAAGCGCTTAGTACAGTGCTCTGCACATAGTAAGCGCTCAATAAATACGATTGATTGATTGATTGACTCCAAAGCCCGTGCTCTTTCCAGTGAGTCACCCTGCTTCTCCAGCGTGGCTCACTTGATCCTGGTTAATGGGTAATTAGCAATGCAACCCCAGATTTAATCTAGAGAATCCTTACTTTCATGGATTCCAGTAGTTAGAATGAATCAATCAAAGATATTTATTGAGCACTTGCTGTACTAAGCACTTGTGAAACTACATTGTGAATTGGTAGAAAAAACGTGGGCTTACAGAGGCAAGAAACAATTCTGAAAGCGCTGGAAAATTAGTCTTTTGAGGAAAGGTTAAAGTGTTTGGGGTCCTTGAGCCTGGAAAAGGCTCTGACAGGACAATCAATCCATCATATTTTTTTAATCTTACTGAGTGCAGAGCACTGTACTAAGCACTTGGTAGAGTACAATGCAGTTGGTGGATACAACTTCTGCCCACAAGAAGCATGTGTGGCCTGGGAATCAGAGCACTTGACTTCTAATTCTAGCTCCATCAGGTGCCTGCTGTGTGACCTGGGACAAGTCACTTAACTTCTCTTTGTCTCAGTTCCTCTTAACTCTAAAATGGGAATTCAATACCTGTTCTCCCTCCTAGACTGTGAACTCCATGTGGGATCTAATTACCTTGTAACTACCCAAGCACTTGGAAAAGTGCTTGGCACATATTAAGTGCTTAACAAATATCACAATTATCATTAAAATCTAATTTGAAGAAGGTTTTTCCTGAGGAGAATGTTGCTGAGCTGTTTTCCATGTCCCCTTTCATTCATTAATTCATTCATTCAATCATAGTTATTGATGGCTTACTGTGTGCAGAGCACTGTACTAAGCGCTTGGGAAGTACATGTTGGCAACATATAGAGATGGTCCCTACCCAACAGCGGGCTCACAGTCTAGAAGGGGGGTCATGACAAAACAAGGAAAAATGCATTTTTAAGGAAAACCAGGAGAGATATTTGGTTGGCTATATGAATTAACTTACTACTTTCAGAGATATAAAACACTGGAGTGGACTACAAAGGGAGATTGTAGTTTTTCCACTTGTTTCTTTAGAGAACTTTAAGATAAGAACAGCTAGATATCTCCCCACTCTGAAAGGGCCTGGCCAGGTGAGCTGTTAAGGTCCTTTCCAGATCTTATGATTTTATAATTCCTTTGTTGAAGATTTTGTTAAAATGAAGAGACAAAATGCAAAACTAAGCTACTTAACATATTCCTTTTCACTTTAAGGACAAAGCATAGGGTTACAGGATCACTATGAGTATAACAATTCCAAATCAAGTTATTTTTTTTCCTCATAATGGGACTAACCCTTACTTCACTCTGCTGTCTGAATCATTTTTCTAAGAAAATATTTAGGCCATGTTTCCTCATTGCCCAAGATCCTTCAGTGACTATCCATCCACCTCTGCATCAAACAGAAATTTTGTACCACCATTTTTAAATCATTCAGTGAGCTTGCTGGTTCCTATCTAACCTGGCCGATGTCTTACTTCAACCCAACACATTCACTTCACTCCTAATACACCAACCATTCAGTGTACCTCTATTTCCTCTACCTCACCAACAACTCCTTGCACACATGCTCCTTCTAGCCTGGAACTCCCTCCCCTTCATATATCACAGATCACCACCGTCACCACCTTTAAAACCTTACTAAGATTCATTCATTCAATCGTATTTATCACGTCTCCTCCAAGAGGCCCAACTAAGCCCTCATTTCCCCTACTCCTCCTTCCTCCCACATCACCTTGCACACTTGGATTTATACCTGCTATTCACCCCCACCTTCAGCTTGCCAGCAATTATGTACATATCCCATAATTCAACATCTTTCTCCCCCTCTATACTATAAGCTCTCTGTTGGCAAGCAATACGTATGCTAATTCTGTGGTACTGTACCTTCCCAAGTGCTTAATACAGTTCTCTGCACACAGTAAGTGCTCAAATACCATTGATTGATGAAATCACAATGGCAAGATTGATCCCTTTGTTGGAAGCAGCAGGCACTTTTCTCAGATAATAATAATAATAATAATAGCATTTATTAAGCGCTTACTATGTGCAAAGCACTGTTCTAAGCACTGGGGAGGATACAAGGTGATCAGATTGTCCCATGTGGAGCTCACAATCTTCATCCACATTTTACAGATGAGGTAACTGAGGCACAGAGAAGTTAAGTGACTTGCCCAAAGTCACGCAGCTGACAATTGGCGGATCCGGGGTTTGAACCCATGACCTCTGACTCCAAAGCCTGTGCTCATTCCACTGAGCCACGCTGCTTCTCTAAGCATTAACTAACCAATCAGATCATTAACTAACTTCTACTAACATGGTAGGTTTAGAGCTTTACCTTAGAAGAACCAGAATGAAGATTTATCCCATTACTCAATTAAAGTGGAAAACCTGCTTGAATTAATTCAACACCGCTGAAGAGATCAGCACAGATGAATATCTTTTCAATGAGTATAGGCCTAGGAGTCAGAGCACCTAAATCCTAATCTGGGCTCTGCCACTTAGCCGCTTTGTGATCTTGGATGACTCACTTAACTTCTCTGTATCTCAGTTTCCTCAACTGTAAATTGGGTGTTCTCCCTCCTACTTCAGAGTGTGATCCCCATGCGGGATAGGGACTGTGTCCAATCTGATCATCTGGTATCTTACCCAGTGCCCAGAAGAGTGCTTGACACATGGTAAGTACTTAAATTCCATAATTACTACTGAAGCAGTGTGGCCTAGTGGTGAGAGCACAGGTCCGGGAGTTGAGAGGATTTGAGTTCTAATCCCACCTCTGCCACTTGTCCACTGTGTGACTTTGGACAAGCTTCACTGTGCCTCAGTTACCTCAACTGTAAAATGTGGATTAAGACTGTGAGCTCCATATGGGACTTGGACTGTTCCCAATCTGATTACTATGTATCTACCTCAGCATTTAGTACAGTGTCTAGCACATAGTAAATACACAGCAGGTTTTCCCTATGCACCCCCTTTTCTCTTCTCCCACTCTCTTCTGCATCACCCTGACTTGCTTCCATAGCTCCTCCCACCCCCACAGCACTTATGTGTAATTTATTTTTTTATATTAATGTCTGTCTCCTCCATCTAGACTATAAGCACATTGTGGGCAGGGAATGTGTCTGTTTATTGCTGTATTGTACTCTTCCAAGCCAGAAAATCCTTACGAATATGAGTCAATCAATTCTATTTACTTAACTTGGAAGCAGTGTGGCTCAGTGGAAAGAGCCCGGGCTTTGGAGTCAGAGGTCAGGGGTTCAAATCCCAGGTCTGCCAATTGTCAGCTGTGTGACTTTGGGCAAGTCACTTCACTTCTCTGTGCCTCACCTCATCTGTAAAATGGGGATTAAGACTGTGAGCCCCCAGTTGGACAACCTGATCACCTTGTAACCTCCCCAGTGCTTAGAACAGTGCTTTGCACATAGCAAGTGCTTAATAAATGTCATTATTATTATTATTATTATTAACACTGTGTGTGCAGAGTACTACTAAGCAAGCAGTGCAGGTCTCTGCCTCACTCTCCTTTTCTCTAGGCTGCAAACTCATCGTGGGAACATATCTGCTGATTCCCACTGATTCTCTCCTTCTAGTCAAGGAAGGGACTAAGTATGTACCTCCTCTTGAATAAGGAAATACTGCCTTGAATGAGAGAATAAGGGAAAAGAACCATAATACGTAAACACATAGAAAGCACTCAGTAAATACAACTGATTGACAGGTAGATGCCATTACCTTGTAATGTGCCAAGTGAGGCATGTATAAAAAGGGTCTGACAGTTTCTCACACTTTCCTGACAAGGTAAACAATATCATATTCTAGACCATAGCTTGATGTAATTCCCATTAGCCATTTTAATCTTAAAATTAAAATTTTAAAATTTACAACTAAGGTAATTAAGCCTTAGGGTATATGCTGTAGTTAATATACCTTATGTCCTAATTACCTTAATTGTAATAAATCAAACATGAATATACATTTTTGTATGTGAACTCTATAAAGAAATAAATTATAAAATGAACTGTGTTCTGTAGCATTTTTTTCTTCAAAAATATCTAAATAAGACCTGCCAATTCTTGTCATACATTTAATCGTTTTCCAATGATCAGAAAATCTCCCCAACACTCTAGAGTGTTTTTCAACTCTAAATCTTTAAATTCTGCATCTGTATATTTTTCCATGTCATAAATTCATAAAGCAGCAATGCATTTGAAAACTAATAATCAATTTCATGGGTTCTATGTAGCCAAGTTATCACTCCTACATGGAATTTCTAATTAGTAGGAAAACCTCTTGTGAGAAAACTAAGTTTAAAATATAATTCCCCACTGGTGAAAGTAATTATTTCTTCAATTTTTTGGAAGTGCTAAATTTTAATATATTAATTTTTGAGGTGACCTAATTGAGTTGAACCCATAGCAATATGCTGTATATGAGAACCATAGGTCTAATCCAGAATATAACTGAAATACTAGCAGGTTTTAAAACCTCCATCTCTGAAGATCTTTAGAAAAGGGATTAGGCCATAGGTTTGGAAAACTTTATACATCCATCTGTCAGGGGCCTGGCAGTATAAAGATCAAGATCATTTCTAGTTCTGCACATGGTAAGTGCTCAAGAAATACCACTGATTGATTGATAGTTCCAAGATGCTAATATGTTAAGTAAAGGACTAAATTCCAGATTTAAAAGCCATGATAATTTTTCTAAAAAGTAGTTTCACTTATAATTCTGCCCTCATCAACAACCTCCATATTTGTCTCTGCATAAAGCAAAACATCCTGGCGTGGCTTTGCAGTAGCTTTCTTCTTTATCTGTTTTGCCTCAGCCCATACACTACATCCCTCACTCTAGTCTCTCCCACCACTATCCCTGTAATTATGTCCTCTCCCTGTCAGAGCAAGGAAGGGAAAGGCTCTTAACAGCTGCTGTGCGTGTTGTGGGGACTCACAGCACTTGACAGCCCTGTCTCACTGGTAAAGAGCCTGAAAATGGCTCTTTCAACCATAATGTTCTTGTGGCTTTTATTATGTTCATCACTGTCCTTGTGTAATGATGATGATGTTGATGGTACCTGTTAGGCATTTACTATGTGTCAAGCACTGTTCTAGGCTCTGGGGTTGGTACAAGCTAATCAGGTTGAACACAATCCCTGTCCCAAACTGGGCTCACAGTTTTAATCCCCATTTTCCAGACGAGGGAACTGAGGCACAGAGAAGTGAAGTGACTTGCCCAAGGTCACACAGAAGACAAGTGGCAGAGCTAGGATTAGAACCCATGACCTCGGACTCCCAGGCTGGGGCAGTATCCACTATGCCATGCTATGTTTTTGTATATTAGGCAATGAAGTTTTCTACATATGCTCTTCCCTATCTTCCCAGACCTCCTTTTAGAATGAGCCTTAGGCTTGTAGAGTCTTTATTGTAACCTCCCCAGAGTTTAGTACACATTAGGCTCGCAATAAATGCCAGTGGATGAACTTCCTCCTACTTCAAATCCACCAGACCACAGCACTCCCCACCTTCAAAGCCCTCCTAAAACTTCCTCCAGGCATTTCCCAATTTATTTTATCTGCCCACTTTCCAACTCAGCACTTTTGTACTCACAGCCACCTGTAGCATTGATGTTCATATCAATTATTTAAGCTATTTAAGCACTTAGTCACTCATTCTTCTTTCCATCCTCTAACAGTAATTTTGTGTCCTGTTAGCTTGAGGGCAGAGATTGTTTTTTACTTCTACTGTACTCTTTCAAGTGCTTAGCATAATATTCTACATCCAGTAGCCACTCAATAAATTGATTCATTAATACCGAACATACATCGGTTGGGAAGAAGCAGAGGCACAGTGATGGTAGTTCATTAATAATAAAAGAATAATAATGTGATATTTGTTATGCTCTAAGTGCCAAAGCTCCGAGGTAGATTGCAATTCAATTAGATTAGACCCAATCCCTATCCCACATGATGTTCACAGTCTAAGGGAGAGGTAGGTATTTTATACCCATTTTACAGATGGAGAATTGAGGTAAAGTGTCACACCCAAAGTCACACTGCAGGAATTTGAAGGATCCAGGTTTAGAACCCAGGTCTCCTGACTCCCAGTCTTGCGATCTTTCCACTATTTCCATTAGGCCACACTGCAGCTCTAAGGCAAAGTGTGAATATTGTCACTCTTCCCGTACATATCTTATAAAATGGTATTATAGGGAGGTAACTGTAGCAGAGTCCAGTCTCTGATGCAATAATAAGGAGTTGCTCTTCAGGAGAAGCAGCATGGCTTAGTGAGAACACCACACACCTGAGAGTCAGAAGAACCTGAGTTCATTCATTCATTCAATCATATTTATTGAGCATTTACTGTGTGCATATTTATTGAGCATTTACTGTGTGCAGAGCACTGTTCTAAGTGCTTGGGAAGTACAAGTTGGCAACATATAGAGATGGTCCCTACCCAACAACGGGCTCACAGTCTAGAAGGGGGAGACAGACAACCAAACAAAACTTGCTCACCTATGAGTTCTAATCCTAGTTCTATCACTTGTCACTGTGACCTGGGGGAAGTAACTTGTCTGCACCTCAGTTACTTCATCTATAAAATAGGGATTAAGACTGTGAGTCCTATGTGAGACAGGGATTGTATCCAATCCAATATGCTTATATTGACACTCAAGGACTGGCACATACCAAGCACTTAACTAATACCATACATATGCATAGGTATATAAAATTCCAAATATATATATGCACATACATATATAAATATGTACATCATATATATGTTTGTAATTGGAATCTTTTATAAGCCAAATGCTAGAGACACTGCAATTTAAATAAAGGTCAATGAAGGCAAGTTGGAAATACAGGAGAACCTCATCATCCCACATGATCATACAAGCATATTTTTAAATGTCTTTTCAATACAGTACTGCGGATGCATGACGCTGTGTATGTGTGTGCACGTGTGCGTTTGTCAGTCTCCAAGTATGTGTTCAATTCATATTACCACTTCCTGGTGTACTAATGATTTGTCTTTCTCAAATATATAAAGACAATCTGGCAGTTAGAAAAAGTGTTTCTGTATATTTTTCTTACAGGTTTGTTAGTGAGCTGAGATCTTATTAACTACAGTGAAATGAATAACTTCCTTGTTTAGATCAAATCTTGCCTAGCTTTGGCAGCAATAGACACTTTGAAGAGAGGAAGTTGCGGATGAGTATAATATCTAAATATCACACAACTGAGATTCATTAAGACTTAATAATCAATCAATCAATCGTATTTATTGAGTGCTTACTGTGTGCAGAGCACTGTACTAAGCGCTTGGGAAGTACAAGTTGGCAACATATAGAGACAGTCCCTACCCAACAGTGGGCTCACAGTCTAAAAGGGGGAGACAGAGAACAAAACAAAACATACTAACAAAATAAAATAGAATAGATATGTACAAATAAATAAATAGAGTAATAAATATGTACAAGCATATATACATATATACAGGTGCTGTGGGGAAGGGAAGGAGGTAAGATGAGGTGGATGGAGAGGGGGACGAAGGGGAGAGGAAGGAAGGGGCTCAGTCTGGGAAGGCCTCCTGGAGGAGGTGAGCTCTCAATAGGGCCTTGAAGGGAGGAAGAGAGCTAGCTTGGCGGATGGGTAGAGGGAGGGCATTCCAGGCCTGGGAGATGACGTGGGCCGGGGGTCGATGGTGGGACAGGTGAGAACGAGGCACGGGGAGGAGATTAGCGGCAGAGGAGCGTAGGGTATGGGGTGGGCTGTAGAAGGAGAGAACGGAGGTGAGGTAGGAGGGGGCGAGGTGATGGACAGCCTTGAAGCCTTAATACCGCTCCTGAAGTTGAAATAGCTTAATAATAATGATAATAATAATAATAATAGCATTTATAAAACACTTACTATGTGCAAAGCACTGTTCTAAGCACTAGGGAGGTTACAAGGTGATCAGGTTGTCCCATAGGGCGCTCACAGTCTTAATCCCCAGTTTACAGATGAGGTAACTGAGGCACAGAGAAGTTAAGTGACTTGCCCAAAGTCACACAGCTGACAAGTGGTGGAGCTGAGATTTGAACCCCTGACCTCTGACTCCAAAGCCCGTGCTCTTTCCACTGAGCCATGCTCCTACCTTACTACAAACTTGGGAACTTAAACTGAGTGTCAGACTAGCATTGTTATTAGACATATTTAATATAGGAAAAGCTTTATTAAAACTTTCAAATATTGCAACTTCTCATTTTCCACCCTCTTCCCCTACTCTGCTCCTTTTATTTGGAAAGATCCTTTACCCAAAAATCAGAGGATTTTGTTGTGTTGTTTACTCTGAATTAGTGGGGAAATACAGGATAAAGTAATATTTTTAGAAATTCTGAATTAGTTATTCATTCATTAATTCAATCGTATTTATTGAGCGTTTACTGTGTGCACTGCACTTGGGAAGTACAAGTTGGCAATATATAGAGACGGTCCCTACCCAACAGTGGGCTCACAGTCTAGAAGGGGGAGACAGACAACAAAACAAAACATATTAACAAAATAAAATAAATAGAATAAATATGTACAAGTAAAATAGAGTAATAAATATGTACAAATATATATACATATATACATTTGCTGTGGGGAGGGGAAGGAGGTAAGGCGGGGGGATGGGGAGAGGGAGGAGGGTGAGAGGAAGAAGGGGGCTCAGTCTGGGAAGGCCTTCTGGAGGAGATAAGCTCTCAGTAGGGCTTTGAAGGGAGGAAGAGAGCTAGCTTGGCGGATGTGTGGAGGGAGGGCATTCCAGGCCAGGGGGAAGACGTGGGCCGGGGGTCGAAGGCGGGACAGGCGAGAACGAGGCCCAGTGAGGAGGTTAGCGGCAGAGGAGCAGAGGGTGTGGGCTGGGCTGTAGAAGGAAAGAAGGGAGGTGAAGTAAGAGGGGGCAAGGTGATGGTCAGCCTTGAAGCCAAGAGTGAGTAGTTTTTGCCTGATGCCTAGGTTGATTGGTAGCCACTGGAGATTTTTGAGGAGGGAAGTAACACACCCAGAGTGTTTCTGCACAAAGATGATCCGGGCAGCAGCATGAAGTATAGATTGAAGTGGGGAGAGACAGGAGGATGGGAGATCAGAGAGGAGGCTGATGCAGTAATTCAGTCGGGATAGGATGAGAGATTGAGCCAGCAGGGTAGAAGTTTGGATGGAGAGGAAAGGGCAGATCTTGGCGATGTTGCGGAGGCGAGACTGGCAGGGTTTGATGACAGATTGATTGTGAGGGGTGAACGAGAGAGCAGAGTCGAGGATGGCACCAAGGTTGCGGGCTTGTGAGACGGGAAGGATGGTAGTGCCGTCAACAGTGATGTGAAAGTCATGGAGAGGGCAGGATTTGGGAGGGAAGATAAGGAGTTCAGTCTTGAACATATTGAGTTTTAGATGGTGGACAGACATCTAGATGTAGATGTCTTGAAGGCAGGAGGAGATACGAGCCTGAAGGGAGGAAGAGAGAGCAGGAGCAGAGATGTAGATTTGGGTGTCATCAGCGTAGAGATGATAGTTGAAGCCGTGCAAGCGAATGAGTTCACCAAGGGAGTGAGTGTAGATAATTACCACTTGGAACCTTCACTTAACATTTCCGTACGATCCTACAGATTAAACTAATTTAATAGAATTGAACTGCATTACCAAATAAGTCAATATATCTTTATCCCATACAAATTGATTGCTTTAGATAGATGTTTACTTTATATTGTAAAAATATTTGAGTATAAATTAGAGAAATGTGAGGCTAGACACTGATGTAGAGAGACTAGTGACAAAGAACAAATTAAACTGATCCCATAAAAAGTTACAAAGTGCATGCACTATGCTGGTTTAATGATGTAAACATCATCAGAATTCAGGCCTAAAAGATTTCAAATGGCTTACTAGCTCAGGAAAATGGGAAAAAAAATAATTAAGCACAACAGCTCAAGACGGTAGGCAAAGATTTTGAATGGGTAAACAAAACCAGCTGATAGGTTATTAAATACAGTTTACATACTCATCAGTAGCTGTGTGCCCTGGAGAAGTCTAAATGGAAACTTTCCAAGAGTCAATGAAATAGGCACCAAACAACTTTATTTTTGGAAACAATACAGCCTGTAATATTTCTAGACATATTAGTTTATCTCCTGGCTCTTTAGAGAGTTCTTTGGCTACAGAGTGCTGCACTAAGTATTTATCATTTGCATATATTAAGCATCCTATTAGATGGTTTAAAAATCCTACTTGAAGCACAATTCCTATCTTCAAAAACAAAGCCAGAGCATCTAAAGGATCACACAGTTGCTAAAGAAGATTCATTTTATGTGCAGACCCAAAGACTGTTTCCTGACACCAACTTGGGGCAAACTTTAATTTTAATATTCCCCCACCATCAATGTACTCAATAAATAAAGGACAAGGAATGATCTTAATCCACTCCTGAATATATTAAATTCTAATTAGAACTTTAGGGAGCATGCTTTTATTTATACTAATCTTATCCCATATCTTTGAATTATATAGTGTACATTTATTTCAGTTAATGTCTTTCTCCCTGACTAGACTGTAAGCTGGTTGTGGACACAGAATGCTTTGACCAACTTTATTGTATTGTACTCTCCCAAAGACTTAGCACATAGTAAGTGCTCAATAGACACCATTGATAACGATGATGTGATAGTCTTGCTTTCATTGTAAATCCTGTAACGTGGTCCATACAAATACCTTATAATACTACTAATAATACTAGTGGTATTTGTTAAGCTCTTATTATGTGCCAAGCAAGTACTGTACTAAGTTCTGGGGTAGAAAAAGAAAATCGGGTCCCACATGGGGCTCACAGTCTAAGTAGGAGGGAGAACAGGTATTGAATACCCATTTTGCTGACAAGGGAACTGAGGCACAGGGAACTGTGGAGAATTGCCAAAGGTCAAGTGACTTGTCCAAGGTCACATGGTAGACAAGTGGTGGAGTCAGATTAGAACCCAGGAACTCTGATTCCCAGGACCATGCTCTTTCCACTAGGCAATGCTGCTTCTTTAAGTGTCCATAAATACATTTGGCTATTAAGCAGTTTCATGTTTGAGTATATGTTACTGTGGATTGCTCCTTGGCTGAAATAATGAGATGTTGGATGGGATGCGTACAGACTGAGGCAGGATCATGAAGAAAGCAGGGGTGATTCCTTTTCATGGCTCTGTACTACTTGATATAGCCCGAACCATATTCATTCAATCATATTTATTGAGCACTTACTGTGTGCAGAGCACTGTAATAAGCATGATTTGAAGGTTCTGGGTAGCATCACCTAAAATGCAGAGGAGAGATGAGTACTGCAGAGGTGAGCCAAGATTTAAAAAATAAAAAATCAGGTCTATGGTACCCAGTGCCATCCTGTTTTCTTGGTTACCCACATCCAGAGCAGGAATTGGAAAGAGTGGGTTAGGATGATCTTCTCCATTTCTTGTTGGCCACTGGCAGGATATGGTTCCTGGCCCAGCCTGTGAATCTTGGTGGGCTAACTGGACCTTTTCCCCCAACCCCTCATGCTATCACCCTTTCACTGTCTCTTGACACTACCCTGATGAGAATTTTTACCTTCAGCCCCATGGATGGGAATGTGGAGTGGTGCAGACGAGAGGGCAGAGGAAAAACTAAGATGTTTTAAAGGGTTGTGGGAAGATTGAGGCAAGTAGATATAGGGCCAGGTAGTCAACAGGTGGCATTCATTCATTCATTCAATCGTATTTGAGCACTTACTGTGTGCAGAGCACTGTACTAAGCACTTGGGAAGTACAAGTTGGCAACTTATAGAGATGGTCCCTACCCAACAATGGGCTCACAGTTTAGAAGGGGGAGACAGACAACAAAACAAAACATGTGGAAAGGTGTCAAGTCAACAGAATAAATATAAAGCTAGATGCACACCATTAACAAGATAGAATAGTAAATATGTACAAGTAAAATAGAGTAATAAATCTGTACAAACATATATGCAGGTGCTGTGTGGAGGGGAAGGAGGTAGGGCGGGGGATGGGAAGCGGGGAGGAAAAAGGGGGCTCAGTCTGGGAAGACCTCCTGGAGGAGGTGAGCTCTCAGGAGGGCCTTGAAGGGAGGAAGAGAGTTAGCTTGGCAGATGTGTGGAGGGAGGGCATTCCAGGCCAGGGGGAGGACATGGGCCAGTGGTCGATGGTGGGACAGGTGAAAATAAGGTACAGTGAGGAGGTTAGCAGCAGAAGAGCGGAGGGTGCGGGCTGGGCTGTAGAAGGAGAGAAGGGAGGTGAGGTAGGAGGGGGCGAGGTGATGAAGAGCCTTGAAGCTGAGAGTGAGGAGGTTTTGCTTGATGCGTAGGTTGACTGGCAGCCACTGGAGATTTTTAAGGAGGGGCATAACATGCCCAGAGCATTTCTGCACAAAGATGATCTGGGCAGCAGCATGGAGTATAGACTGAAGTGGGGAGAGACAAGACGGTGGGAGATCAGAGAGGAGGCTGATGCAGTAATCCAGTCGGGATAGGATGAGAGATTGAACCAGCAAGGTAGCGGTTTGGATGGAGAGGAAATGGCGGATCTTGGCGATGTTGCGGAGGTGGACTGGCAGATTTTGGTGATGGATTGGATGTGAGGGGTGAACGAGAGAGCAGAATCGAGGATGACACCAGGTTTGCAGGCTTGTGAGACAGAAAGGATGGTAGTGCCATCTACAGTGACGGGAAAGTCAGGGAGAGGGCAGGGTTTGGGAGGGAAGATAAGGAGTTCAGTCTTGGACATATTGAGTTTTAGATGGCGGGCAGACATCCAGATGATGTCCTGAAGGCAGGAGGAGATATGAACCTGAAGAGAGCGAGAGAGAGCAGGGGCAGAGACGTAGATTTCTCAGTCTCTTTTGCAGGCTCCTCCTCCCCCTCCCATCCTCTTACTGTGGGGGTTACCCAAGGTTCAGTGCTTGGTCCCCTTCTGTTCTCAATCTACACTCACTCCCTTGGTGACCTCATTCACTCCCACGGCTTCAACTATCATCTCTACGCTGATGACACCCAGATCTGCATCTCTGCCCCTGCTCTCTCCCCCTCCCTCCAGGCTCGCATCTCCTCCTGCCTTCAGGACATCTCCATCTGGATGTCCGCCCGCCACCTAAAGCTCAACATGTCGAAGACTGAGCTCCTTGTCTTCCCTCCCAAACCTTGTCCTCTCCCTGACTTTCCCATCTCTGTTGACGGCACTACCATCCTTCCCGTCTCACAAGCCCGCAACCTTGGTGTCATCCTCGACTCCGCTCTCTCATTCACCCCTCACATCCAAGCCGTCACCAAAACCTGCCGGTCTCAGCTCCGCAACATTGCCAAGATCCGCCCTTTCTTCTCCATCCAAACTGCTACCCTGCTCATTCAAGCTCTCATCCTATCCCGTCTGGACTACTGCACCAGCCTTCTCTCTGATCTCCCATCCTCGTGTCTCTCTCCACTTCAATCCATACTTCATGCTGCTGCCCGGATTATCTTTGTCCAGAAACGCTCTGGACATATTACTCCCCTCCTCAAAAATCTCCAGTGGCTACCAATCAATCTGCGCATCAGGGAGAAACTCCTCACCCTGGGCTTCAAGGCTCTCCATCACCTCGCCCCCTCCTACCTCACCTCCCTTCTCTCCTTCTACTGCCCAGCCCGCACCCTCCGCTCCTCCACCGCTAATCTCCTCACTGTATCTCGTTCTCGCCTGTCCCACCGTCGACCCCCGGCCCACGTCATCCCCCGGGCCTGGAATGCCCTCCCTCTGCCCATCCGCCAAGCTAGCTCTCTTCCTCCCTTCAAGGCCCTGCTGAGAGCTCACCTCCTCCAGGAGGCCTTCCCAGACTGAGCCCCTTCCCTCCTCTCCCCCTCGTCCCCCTCTCCATCCCCCCATCTTACCTCCTTCCCTTCCCCACAGCACCTGTATATATGTATATATGGTTGTACATATTTATTACTCTGTTTATTTATTTATTTATTTATTTTACGTGTACATTTCTTTCCTATTTATTTTATTTTGTTGGTATGTTTGGTTCTGTTCTCTGTCTCCCCCTTTTAGACCGTGAGCCCACTGTTGGGTAGGGACTGTCTCTATGTGTTGCCAATTTGTACTTCCCAAGCACTTAGTACAGTGCTCTGCACATAGTAAGCGCTCAATAAATACTATTGATTGATTGATTGATTTGGGTGTCATCAGCGTAGAGTTGATAGTTGAAGCATAAACCTCAGGGTGGGAAGCCACATCCAAAAAGCTTCATTTGAAAGTGAAATTTACAACCCTGACATACAACCTGAGTGAACAAGAGATCCCCTTATAAAATAAAAAGATCTGCCTAATTTGATGATATGTCTCTCCTAGAGGGTGCTGGAAATATAGCACCCTGCGACATGTAGAGCCCAGGCAGCAGGTGTTGAAAAGAATAATTTTCACATTGAAAATAGCAAATGAGAAGTTAAATCACTTACAGGAGAAAAATCAGAATGAAACTGGAGAACTCAGAAAGTGGACAGATATTAAAACCAAGATTAACAGTGACCTATTTATTGGAAAGCAGCACAAGGAAAGTTCCCTTTGAACTTTAAACTCAACTATGACAGTAAACTTGTTGTGTATGGGAAACACTCCACCAACTCTGTTGTGTGGTACTCTCCCAAGTACTTAGTACAGTGCTCTCCACACAGTAAGCACTGACTAAATTTCATTGATTGATTCCCACTGACTAGCCCCAAACTAACCTGTATTTCATATGCCTACTGAGCAAGAAGGTGAACACTATTGAATACTGCTGTGTTTGGGGGAAGACTTTCAGCAAGAAACAAATCACAACCAGAATTATTTTGGAAAGAGAGACTGTATACTCTATGGGGAGTAAATATGCAATGTGAGAAGTACAAAATGAGGCCATCATACCTTTTTCATGAGAAGAAATTAATTTCATTTCATTAGATGAGAAATAGTAGTTTGTGAAGTTTTGATTTTTTGCTCTTATCTCCCTTTGGAGATTTGTGAAAAGAAATCTTTTTCTTTTCATATTTCATTTTTTCTTTAAAATTTAGTTTTGTACAAAAGATCACAAAATATTTCAACTTTGCCGATACCACAGCTAATGATATGCATCTCCACTTCTTCACCGTAGCAAAGCACTAGTAAGTCTCTTATTCCTATTTCACTACTTTAAAAATTTCAGTAAATTAGTATACTGGAAAATGCTCTAAGTCTTATAATGGCAACAAATTTAATAAAGATAATACCAATGTATTATTCATATGGAATATAAAAATTAATTTTACTGTAAAATTTGGGAATTAAAATATATTAGCACATGCTTGTTCATTCATGATTCCTCAGAAGTGTATGTGATGAAAAACCCTAGAGCCAAATGCTTTAGACTTACTTCAAAAGGAATCATCAGTATGGGAAAGAAATCATTAGTAGCAATTATATTTTAAAATAAAGAGGTCTGTGTTGTTGAAGTCCATACACTTTTCTGCTTTAGTGAATTCTCCCCCTGAAGATTTTATTTTAAAGGAAAAGAAAAATCTGAACTGGTTACGTTGTAATAAGGATGTTACAGCTAATTTAAGTATTGTGTCATTACCAGTTGCAATTCAATATTGAATTTCTGGGCTGCAAAAAGCTACATATACCAGGAAAATTAATTGGGATTCTCGAAAGACTAAATCAGTAGAGATTTCTTCACAGTCAGGTTGGCATCTTCAGACATGAGAATTAAGCTATTTTCATCTATCTTTATTTGCCTAGCCAGTCCACTGGACAACAAAGATGCATCTTATTTTTAGACTCTTTCCTTAGGGGCTGTAAATATATATCTTTTTGAAGATATTGAAAAGTTACCATTGTGCTTCTTCACTAAGGAATGAGGGATTGTAAATTATTAAAACATCCATTTTATACAGCAAAAATGTAGTGTATTTTCCTTTTTAAGATACAAAAAGCATTCAACCAAACGTTTGTTTCTCCAAGTCATTAATCGTAACATTTTTCTTTCTTAAACACTCCCTTCTTCAATAAATGTTGCCTTGGAAAACTCTAGAGAGATTTTAATGAAATATCGACTTTTCCTTTTCTAGTTCCCATCACATTCCAGTGGTAGTACTTCTCATTTGTTTTTAGCATTCAGGCAAAATGCCTTCCTATTTATAATTTCAAGATTGATTGCAACTGAGAGAAAAAATGATAGATCAGGGACCACTAAGTATTGATAAACTGCATGAACTAGTGGAAAGAGCACAGGCTTGGAAGTCAGGGGATCAGATTGAAAGCCCAGGCAGGCTACTTACTTGCTGCATGACCTTGGGCAAGTCACTTAATCAATCAATCAATCATATTTATTGAGTGCTTACTGTGTGCAGAGCACTTAACTTCTCTGTGCCTCAGTTTCCTAATCTGCAAAATGGAGATTCAATGCCTATTCTCCCTCATACTTAGACTGAACTCTAGGTGACAGGGGAACTGTGTCCAACCAATCTTGTGTCTACCCCAGCATTTAATCCATTGTTGGCACATAAGTGCATAACAAATTATTATTAGTAGTAATAATAGTAGTAGTATTTAACCATAACACTTCATGGTTATGACTGCACCAGGCAAATCTGACAGGTTGAAAAAATGTCACCAACTGTGACTTGTACTTTAGCTACTACACTAAAACTGCAAGAATGTCTGGTTACTGGGGACTGCCTTAGGGCACTAGATTGTTGTCTTCAAGGGTAGGGACCATATCAATCAATCAGTTGTGTTGGAGTGCTCACTGTCTCCCTTGGCTTTCTCCACCACTTGTCGACAACACTGCAACTAACAAACTTTTCAGTTTTTGATTTCCCTCTCCTCAAAATCTTCTAGTGATTGCCTATCCACCTCCACATCAAAGAGAAACTTCTTATCATTGGCTTAAAATCAACTTGGCCTCTCCAACCTGACCTTGTTGATTTCCTACTACAATGAAGTCCCCACACTTTACTTCTGTATCACTAACTTATTCACTGTAGCTCAATCTTGTTTATCTCACCACTGAATCCTTGCCCATATTGTCCCTCTCCCCCTAAATATTTGACAAATCACCACTCTCCCCATCCCCTAACCTTCATCACACCTCCAGCAAGAGCCTTCCCCAACTAAGCCCTCATTTCACCTATTCCCTCTCCCTATGCATAGTCTATGCACTTGTATTTGAACCCCTTTAATTCATCCCACCCTCAGTCCCACAGCACTTAAACATAGCTATAATTTATTTTGGTATTGGTGTCCACCTCTGGACTGTAAGCTCTGTATGGGCAGAGAACATAGATACTCTGTTATTTTGTACTCTCCCAAGTACTTAGTACAGTGCTCGGCACTCAACAAACAATCAATACCACTGATTGATTGGAAGAGTATTGTGCAGCAGAATTGTTAGAACTGATCGCTGCCTTCAAGGAGATTAAGAGTTTAGTGGATAAAGAACACTGATTGAATGATCAGTATGGCAGTGGGATGCAGGGAGTATGACAAGGGTGGAAAAGACCTAAACACAGCTGTCAATCAAGCTGAGATGCTGACCTCAGGCTCTCTGGATCAGGAAGACAGGACTCAAAACTGTTTAACCTTGAAGGAAAGGCACACTTCCTGTTGATGTTAGTTGAATTTTTTCTGGGTAACCAAAGTGGAATCTTCAACTGAAGAATGTATCACAGATTTTTCTCAGTATGGATTCATTCCCTCTTTTGAATCCATTTCTTTCCAAATTATTTTCTAAAATTAAGGCAGACCTGACATTTGGAATAGCCAGAATAAACATGGTAGCTGTGGATTCATAGGAGAAATATGGGTGGGACCGTGGGAAGCATTTATCCATTTGTACTAGAAAATGAATGTAATTTTCATCTTTTTTAAATAGTTATTTCCTGTATATTTTTTAAAATGCTTCAAAATGCTTCTTCAAAACAAAACAGAAAAATCAGTAGGAAATCTCCAAAGAAAATGGAACAGAATACCACAAATGCCAAGAAAGTTCGATTCTGATTTCATTTCAGTAAATAAGCAGCAATTTCAATAATTCATTCAATTCAGCATGGGTTGTTAGGGCATCCTTCATTGAAGTCTCTTCTTATAGCCTATTTTGCCTTGCTTCCTACTTCAAATACCTCATTTTCAAAAGCCCTGAGAAAAGTTCACCCAACCCTCAACTGCTTTCTTCTTTTCTTCTACAATGTCTTGAGTAATGGTTCTCCTTTCTAAATCAAGATCATCCCAACATAAACATCCCAACATAAATCTGTTAATAAAAGATCACATTGAAATTGTAACACCTCTATGTTCCCTAATGGAACTTTTCTAGCCAAATCATCATTCAACCTAATTCCTAGAGTTCTATTTTTTTTAAAAAAAAAAGGTTGGGTTTTTTTTTGTGGGGGGGGCAGAGGGGAAACTATGAGCAGCTCCAAAATTCCAATCCTAAAAATCATGAAAGAAAGCATTAAAGTTATTTAATGAAAAATAACTTGCAGAGGGAAATATGGGACACTTTAAAATCAAAGCAAATGGTATTGTACTTCCCAAGAGCTTAGTACAGTGCTCTGCACAAAGTAAGCGCTCAATAAATACAATTGAATGAATGAATGAATCCAACACTAACATCCATCAGGACCTGTACTTTTTATGTCCTTGAATAGTTTGTGTACCTCAATATTTCACTCTACATTTATAAAAGTCGGTAGAACTTCAAAAAAGCTGATAAAAGATGTTATGTGGTGAACTGTTGAAATTATTACATTCTACCAAAAAGAATTTCCCATTGCATTAGCATCAAAATTGTCAGGAGAGCTGGGCTGCCAACTCTTCATATTTTAATTTTGGTGAAAGTTCGGAAAAATATGTGCTGCAATTTTTCCCCAATTTTTGTTGTGTCATTTTTAATGCAGATTAAAAAAAAATGTCTGTGTTAGTACTTTGTAACTGCTAAAAATTCAAGTTTGCTCTCCTGCTCGATTAAAATGACATTTCTGTATATAGCAGATTAATCTGAAAGAGTAAACTTAAGCAAACCAAGTTAAAGAAGCAAATGGCTTAGCAGAAACACTACACATCCATCTCTGCATCAAGCAGTAATCCTCACCACTGGCTTTAAGTCTCTCTCTCCTAACCATCCTCGTAACTCTACCACTCTGTAGTGGCAGAGGAGCCCACACACTTGACTTCTATAATATCAACTTCCTCACCATGTCTCGATCTCATCTATCTCACCATTGACTGATTCCTCATGCCGTGAACTATCTTCTTCATATTTGATAGACTATCACCCTTCCTATCTTTAAAACCCAGCTAAAATCATATCTTCTTCAGGCAGTCTTTTCTGACTAACCTCTTGTCATGAACCTCCCCACCTCGGCTCATACCAACCAGGACTTTCCTGGACCGGAGGAGCCTCGGTGACACGTAGTAGAGTCAATCCACGCCTCTGATCACCAAGGTTACTGTGGAAATTTTTTACTTAGTTTTACCAACATGCAAGTGAATGACATATACACACACTCACTCACTCCACCAAGGATTCAACACCAGTCTACTGGTCAAGAGAGCCCATTCTGCCAATGCTTCTTCTTTCTGCTTCCAAGTGAAACAGAAAGAAGCAGCGTGGCTAAGTGGAAAGAGCCCGGGCTTTGGAGTCAGAGGTCGTGGGTTCAAATCCCGACTCCGCCACTTGTCAGCTGTGTGACTTTGGGCAAGTCATTTCTTCTCTGGGCCTCAGTTCCCTCATCTGGAAAATGGGGATTAAGACTGTGAGCCCCCCGTGGGACAACCTGATCACCTTGTAACCTCCCCAGTGCTTAGAACAGTGCTTTGCACATAGTAAGTGCTTAATAAATGCCATTATTATTATTATTATTAAGTGCTGTTGTCTTCTGCTGCTGTACTGCTTCTGAGTCAATGCTACTCTCTCTGCAAGCTTCTTCTCGAGGTGCTTCCCTCTGCGAGCCTCTCTGCATGCCCTCTCATGATTCAAAGCAACCACCTTTTATCTGCCTTAGGCGTGGCAGTTGGGGCTCTTCGTGGCAGTCACTGACTGGTCCAGGCCCGTTATTGGGTAGAGCAATCAATCAATCAATCATATTTATTGAGTGCTTACTGTGTGCAGAGCACTGTACTAAGTGCTTGGGAAGTACAAGTAGGCAACATATAGAGACGGTCCCTACCCAACAGTGGGCTCACAGTCTAGAAGGGAGAGAGCAGTGAGAGAAAACCACACCTCCCTCCATGCTCCACTCCCACAGGCCAGGAATCACCTGCCTCAGGTAGTGCCCATCAGTGACTTTGTGAGTCTCCTCCTGGTTGTTGTTAGCAGGTTCACAAACAGTCATGAAAGAGGCATCACCAAACTTCTCATTCCCCATCTTATTTCCCACCCTACTGCATTCCCTATTATTCTATGTCCTTACCCCTTAAGCAATTAGGTACTCTCACTCTAGCCCTTTTCCCCTGAGCACTTAAAAATAATAATAATAATAATGGCATTTATGAAGCGCTTACTATGTGCAAAGCACTGTTCTAAGCTCTGGGGAGGGTACAAGGTGATAAGGCTGTCCCACGGGGGGCTCACAGTCTTCATCTCCATTTTACAGATGAGGAAACTGGGGCCCAGAGAAGTTAAGTGACTGCCCAAAGTCACACAGCTAAGTGGCAGAGCCGGGATTTGAACCCATGACCTCTGACTCCAACGCCCGGGCTCTTTCCACTGAGCCACTCTGCTTCTCCACTTATGTACATATCTTTATAATCTGTTGTTTCCCTTACCTGTGTTCTGTTTTGCTGTCTATGCTTTGACTAGCTCCTTGAGGGCAAAGATTGTGTCTACTAACAATTCAATTAGTTGTATTTATTGAGTGCTTACTGTGTGCAGACACCTAACTTCTCTGTGCCTCAGTTACCTCATCTGTGAAATGGGGATTAAGACTGTGCGCCCCCCGTGTGGGACAACTTGATCACCTTGTAACCTCCCCAGCTCTTAGAACAGTGCTTTGCACATAGTAAGTGCTTAATAAATGCCATCATTATTATTATTATTCTCTGTGCCTCAGTTACCTCATCTGTAAAATGGGGATTAAGACTGTGAGCCCCCTGTGGGACAACCTGATCACCTTGAAACCAGCACTTAGAACAGTGCTCTGCACATAGTAAGTGCTTAATAAATGCCATCATTATTATTGGGAGAGTACAATATAACAGAAATTGCTAGACATGTTTCCTGCCCACAAGAAGTTTCCTGCCTACAGGAGGACACTGCCATTAAAATAAATTTTGTATACATGAGTGCTGTGGAGCTGAGGGTAATGTGGATAAAGAGTACAAATCCAAGAGCAAGGACAACGCAGAAGGGAAAAGGAGAAGGGGAAAGTGAGGGCTTAGTTGGAGAAGGCCTCTTAGAGGAGATGAAATTTTAACAAGGCTTTGAAAGTGGGGAGAGTGATGGTCTGTTGGATATGAAGGGAGAGAGAATTACAGACCAGAGGCAGGATGTGGACAGGGGTTGGTAGTGAGATAATAATAATGATGGCATTAAGCACTTACTATGTGCAAAGCACTGTTCTAAGCGCTGGGGGGATACAAGGTGATCAGGTTGTCCCACATGGGGCTCACGGTCTTAGTCCCCATTTTCCAGGTGAGGTAACTGAGGCCCAGAGAAGTTAAGTGACTTGCCCAAGGTCACCCAGTAGACAAGTGGCAGAGCAGGATTAGAACCCACAACCTTGGACTCCCAAGCCCTGAGCCCACTCTTGGGTAGGGACTGTCTCTATATGTTGCCAACTTGTACTTCCCAAGCGCTTAGTACAGTGCTCTGCACACAGTAAGCACTCAATAAATATGATTGATTGATTGATTGATTGCCACTGAGCCACGCTGCTTCTCTAGATGGTAAAGATCAAGGTATAGTGAGTATGTTGGCATTACAGGAGTGAAGTGAGTGTGCTGTTCAGTTGAAGTAGAGTTAGTAGATATGATCCCTGCTTTCAAGGATCCTGTAATTTTGCCTTAAGCAAGATATGGTCTATCAGGGTAGGCCAAAGCATTAATAATAACTATTATTATTATTATTATGGTATTTGTTAAGTCCTTACTACGTGCCGAGCACTGTTCTGTGCACTAGGGTAGATAGAAGGTAATCAGGTTGTCCCACGTGGGGCTCACAGTCTTAATCCCCATTTTACAGATGAGGTAACAGGCACAGAGAACTTAAAAGGCTTGCCCAAGGTCACACAGCAGACATGTTGCGGAGCTGGGATTAGAACCCACATCCTCTAGTGCCAGATAGTTCCTGCTGGCTGAGAAGTGACAATTTGCCTGGGCCAAAAAGCTACTCTCTCATGAGCTCTGCAACAAGGGTGAGGTTTACATAAGAGGCTTTTGGTTGACTTCCAAGCTGTCTGGGCCTCTTATCAACTGTACCAATGTTAAGAAGAAAGGATTGAACCTCGGCCTAACATGACTTCACTTCAACCCACCCCTCTCCTTCACATGATGCGATCTGATGCCCGCCTTGGGACTGACTCCCAAGTGAGGCCCCTGTGGGTCAGAGCACTGGCCATGGTGCTCTCTTTACCTTTGCCTCGGATCATTGCTGACTCTAGAGGGGGTTTTTGTGATTTTTAATAAAAGGGAAAAAAAAACCAAGCCCTCGTATTCCATGTCCTCAGCCTGCCCCATGGGGAGATGAAGCCCAGGCAGCACCAACATTTGCAAGCTCTCCATGCCCCTCTGAGAAATCCCTAGCCCCACTGAGTGGGGCAAAATTGCCAGATTTTCTGAAGCAGTGGGTTGGCAGTGCTGGGGAAGAGGGAGGTGAGACTTTCGGTAAAGCTCGGGAGAAAGGAACACGGTTTGATCAACAGGGACGTGCCTGATTTCTTCAGCTGTCCTGGCTTATTTTTCCAGGCTGCTCTTTTTCCCCACAGTGTAGGCAAAGGGTACAAAACAAGATACCCCAGGTTTGCTTTCTTTTCATGTAAAAACAGATAATATAATAAATCCTCCCAAGGCCAAGACAGGGCACGAGGAACCTGTGGCCATTGCATGGCCCACTGGGGCTACTTGGGATTCAGGGACTAAGCCAGAATCAGATTGCATCATATGATGGTGCCATATTGGACCATAGTTCAATCCCTTCACCTCAGAATTGGTCAACTTGATAGTTTGGAAAGACAACTTCATAAACTAACCAAACACTTCTTATGTAAATCACATTCCTATCATGAGCTTTCATTATATCTTTACTAGTGCGTCCCTCCAACACTTCAAACTTAACATGTCCATAACATAACTCATCTTCCCACCCAAATCCTGTCCTCCCCCTGACTCTCCTGTTATTGTAGACCATCCATCCTCTCTCACAAGCCCATAAGTTGGGAATAACCTTCCATTTATCTCTCACTTTCAGTGTGTCATCAAATCCTGCCTGTTCTACCTTCACAACACCTCTAGAATCTGCCCTTTGCTCTTCATCCAAACTGCTACTACGCTGGTCCAAGTATTCATCATTTCCTGTCTTGTCTACTGTGTCAACTTCCTCACTGACCTTGCTGGTTCCTGTCTCTCTCCTCCAGTCCATACTCCACTCCGTTACCCAGATGATTTTTCTGAAAAAGCATTTGGTCCAAAGCCTTCCCATGCCTCGGAATCAATCAATCAATCAATCGTATTTATTGAGCGCTTACTATGTGCAGAGCACTGTACTAAGCGCTTGGGAAGTACAAATTGGCATCACATAGAGACAGTCCCTACCCAATAGTGGGCTCACAGTCTAAAAGGGGGAGACAGAGAACAGAACCAAACATACCAACAAAATAAAATAAGTAGGATAGAAATGTACAAGTAAAATAAATAAATAAATAAATAAATAGAGTAATAAATATGTACAACCATATATACATATATACAGGTGCTGTGGGGAAGGGAAGGAGGTAAGACGGGGGGATGGAGAGGGGGACGAGGGGGAGAGGAAAGAAGGGGCTCAGTCTGGGAAGGCCTCCTGGAGGAGGTGAGCTCTCAGCAGGGCCTTGAAGGGAGGAAGAGAGCTAGCTTGGCGGATGGGCAGAGGGAGGGCATTCCAGGCCCGGGGGATGACGTGGGCCGGGGGTCGATGGCGGGACAGGCGAGAGCGAGGTACAGTGAGGAGATTAGTGGTGGAGGAGCGGAGGGTGCGGGCTGGGCAGTAGAAGGAGAGAAGGGAGGTGAGGTAGGAGGGGGCGAGGTGATGGAGAGCCTTGAAGCCCAGGGTGAGGAGTTTCTGCTTGATGCGCAGATTGATCGGTAGCCATTGGAGGTTTTTGAGGAGGGGAGTAATATGTCCAGAGCGTTTCTGGACAAAGATAATCCGGGCAGCAGCATGAAGTATGGATTGAAGTGGAGAGAGACACGAGGATGGGAGATCAGAGAGAAGGCTGATGCAGTAGTCCAGACGGGATAGGATGAGAGCTTGAGTGAGCAGGGTAGTGGTTGGGATGGAGAGGAAAGGGCGGATCTTGGCAATGTTGCGGAGCTGAGACCGGCAGGTTTTGGTGACGGCTTGGATGTGAGGGGTGAATGAGAGAGCGGAGTCGAGGATGACACCAAGGTTGCGGGCTTGTGAGACGGGAAGGATGGTAGTGCCGTCAACAGAGATGGGAAAGTCAGGGAGAGGACAAGGTTTGGGAGGGAAGACAAGGAGCTCAGTCTTCGACATGTTGAGCTTTAGGTGGCTGGCGGACATCCAGATGGAGATGTCCTGAAGGCAGGAGGAGATGCGAGCCTGGAGGGAGGGGGAGAGAGCAGGGGCAGAGATGTAGATCTGGGTGTCATCAGCGTAGAGATGATAGTTGAAGCCGTGGGAGCGAATGAGGTCACCAAGGGAGTGAAATCTCCAGTGGCTGTCCATCCACGTCCACATCATACAGAAACTCCTTGTCATAGGCTTTAAGGTATGCAATCACATCATCCTCTCCTTTCTAATTTTGCTGATCTCCTACTACAACCCAACCTGCACATTCCATTGCTCTAACATTAACCTACTCTCTGTGCCTTGATCTTGCTTATAATAATAATAATAATAATAATGGTATTTGTCAAGCACTTACTATGTGTCAAACACTGTTCTAAGCACTGGGGTAGATACAAACTAATCAGGTCAGACACAGTCCCTGTTCCACCTAGGGCTCGCAATTCATTCAATCGTATTTATTGAGTGCTTACTGTGTGCAGAGCACTGTACTAAGCACTTGGGAAGTACAAGATGGCAACATATAGAGACGGTCCCTACTCAACAACTGGCTCACATTCTAGATGGGGGAGACAGACAACAAAACAAAACATGTAGACAGGTGTCAAAGTCATCAGAACAAATAGAATTAAAGCTATATGCACATCACTAACAAAATAAATAGAATAGTAAATACGTACAAGTAAAACAAATAGAGTAATAAATCTGTACAAATATATATACAAGTGCTGTGGGGAGGGGAAGGAGGTAGGGCGGGGGGGTTGGGGAGGAGGAGAGGAAAAGGGGGGCTCAGTCTGGGAAGGCCTCTTGGAGGAGGTGAGTTCTCAGTAGGGCTTTGAGGGAGGAAGAGAGGCCCAGGGGAAGGACGTGGGCCGATGGCAGGACAGGCAAGAACGAGGTATATTGAGGAGGTTAGCGGAAGAGGAGTGGAGGGTGCAGGCTGGGCTGTAGAAGGAGAGAAGGGAGGTGAGGTAGGAGGGTGCGAGGTGATGGACAGCCTTGAAGCCGAGAGTGAGGAGTTTTTGCTTGATTCATAGGTTGACAGGCAGCCACTGGAGATTTTTGAGGAGGGGAATAACATGCCCAAAGCGTTTCTGGGAATTAGTCTTCCAATGTAGTGAATGTTTGTAACAATAGGTTGCACATTCCTGCCAGGACTTCTAAAATTTCCCCTCCAATTTCCTCTGGAGTTTTTCAATGGGTGCATGATGATTTTCTTTCCATATAGTTTAGCAATTAACCGCTGTGTGACACCTACCATTTCATTCAGTTCTTCTGACCCATCTCGGGTACACCTGGATCTTTATCCCCATTTTACAGTTATGGTAACCGAGGCACAGAGAAGTTAAGTGACTCGCTCAAGGTCGCACAGCAGAGAGGTGGTGGTGCCAGGATTGTCTAGGCCCATGCTCTATCCACTAGACCATGTTGCTTATCTCACCAACATTCATCCAGAAGATTGGAACTCCCTCCCTATCTGGAAATTCACTACTCTATCTTCAAAACCCTCCCAAAATCACATCTCCTCCAAGAGGCCTTCCCAGACTAAGCCCTTTATTCCCCCATCTGCCCCCAGTCTGCATCAACTATGAACTTTGCTGTGTACTTCTTAAGTACTTCAATATCTACTCACCTCAGCCCCACTATACCTAAGTAAATATTCTTATGCTTTACTTTTTCCCCCTATCGCTAATCCATTTCAATATTTTGCTTCCCCTGTAGACCATAAGCTCCTTTTGGGCAGGGATCCCATTTGCCAAGTATGTTGAATTGTATTTTCCCAAATGGCTATTACAGTCATCTGCACATAGTAAGTGCTCAATAAATACCAGTGATTGATTGAATACTCCCAAGCACTTAGTAAAGTATGTTGCATTCAGAAGCTCAGCCAAAACTTTTAATTGCAATTAGGAAAGCAAATGGCATTCTACTTGGTGTATGGATTATTTTTTTTAAATCCCAGCATTTGCATGAATTTTTATTTAATGTTTGTCACACTCTTCCAAGTCACAGAGGAAGCAAATTAAAATAATTATAATCTGAATTATCATTTAGTCAATGAGGTTTTCAAAAATGGTGTAAATTATGAAGAGGGTAAAGTTTTTTTTGTTGGTGCCACAAACCAATGAAAGTGTAGTTTGAGTGTTTGAGTTCAAAAACTATGATTTGAAGATTTTTTTTTAAAATGAGTATTGTGAAGAAACATGAAATCCAAGCATATTGAGGTGGTCTTTTCCTGAGGGAAAAATTAAAGCAAGGCAGTGCAGAATTCTTCTAAATGAAAAAATTAAAGGAAAAATAGAAATATAGGAAGCAATAACTACTGCTTCAGAGAAAAGATAGCAAAACTGTAATAGGCAAAAATATAGAATGGATCAGAGGTAAAAAGCCAATTTTATGAAGCTCAGGTCAAATCAAAACTGAAAGAGACTCAGGTAATAAAAGAGAAGAATGAGTTCATTGCACTCTATGGTCTAAGATGACTTTTTATAAATATGCTGGGAGGGAAAAAACAAACTAAACAAAAAAATAGCTCTGCTAATAAATGAGATGGAATGAACAACTAATGCTAAATACAAATGGCTTAAATTCATCTTTGACAGCTGCCTTTTCAAAGAATAAATACTGTACAGGTAGCAATTAATACAGACCTTGAATGTAGTCATAAAAAGAAAAACTCAGTTAAGAAAAGGGAATAAATATATTTTCAAAAATTCGTCCTAGCGTCCACCAGCCCAAAATGTGAGTCCCAAAGCAATCATATATTGGTGAATGGTGGGGAAAGGGGCAAATGGCAATCTGTTTCAAATCAGCTCAGTAACTGGAAGTGAGACCTTCCTCCACCCCATCAGCATAATAATAATTATAATTATAGTATTTGTTAAGCGCTCACTATGTGCCAAGCACTGTTTAAAGCACTGGGATGGATACAAGGTAATCAGTTGTCCCACGTGGGGTTCACAGTCTTCATTCCCATTTTACAGATGAGGTTACAGAGAGACAGAGAAGTTAAGTGACATGCCCAAAGTTACACAACTGACAATTGGTGGAGCCTGGATTAGAACCCATGCCCTCTGACTCCCAAGCCTATGCTCTTTCCACTGAGCCATGCTGCTTCTCATAATAATAATAATAATAATAAGAGTATTTGTTAATTCCTTACCAAGTGCCAAGTACTGTTCTAAGTGCTGGGGGGGGGGGGGGTTACAAGGTCATCAGGTTGTCCTACATGGGGCTCACAGTCTTCATCCCCATTTTACAGATGAGGTCACTGAGGCCCAGAGAAGTAAAGTGACTTGCCCAAAGTCACACAGCAGACAAGTGGCGGAGCTGGGATTAGAACCCATGACCTTGGGCTCCCAAGCATATGATCTTGCCGCCAAGCCATGCTGCTTCTCCTATGAGAGGAGCCCATGACTATGATGACTGTCATGTATTTGTTGTAATGGGCAGGCCAGGGCTGGATATTAGCCTCTATGACACTGCAGGCAGGGAGATTCAGACCCTTCTGACAGCTACTGCTCAACCCAAGACTCAGAGGCAAAACAGAAAGTCACAGTAGGATCTACAATTAATTAATGGTATTTACCAAGCTCTTTTTGCTTGCAGAGCATTGTGCTACACACTTGGGAGACTTCCTTCCTACTTAGACTGTAAACCCCATCAGGGACAGGGATTGGGTCTGACTGTGTACGCCAGCCCTTATAACAGTGCTTGATACATAGTAAGCACTTAAATATAACAATAATACAATACAGAGTTGACAGACGTGTTCCCTGCCCACACGCTTACAGCCTAGAGAGGGAGATGGACATCAAAATAAATTGCAGCTATGTATATAAAAGTGCTATGGGGCTCAGGGTAGGATGAATATGGACTGCTTTAAGGGTGTAATGATGGCATTTGTTAAGCGCTTACTATATGCAAAGCACTGCTTTAAGCACTGGAGGGGGTCTACAAGGTTATAAAGTTGTCCCACGTGGGGCTCACAGTCTTAATCCCCGTTTTACAGATGAGGTAACTGAGGCTCAGAGAAGTTAAGTGACTTGCCCAAAGTCACACAGCTGACAAGTGGAGGAGCCTGGATTAGAACCCATGACCTCTCTCCCAAGCCTGGCTCTTTCCACTGAGCCACGCTGCTTTGTGGGTTTAGATCCACATGCATAAGGCAATGCAGAGGGAGAGGGAATGGGGGAAATGAAGGGCTGTCAGGAAATGCCTTTTAGAGGAGAATTGATTTTAATAAGGCTTTGGAGGTGGGAAGAGTGATGGTCTGTCCATGTGAAATAGGAAGGGATTCCAGGCAAGAGGGAAAACATGGATGCATGTGTAGCAGCAGATAGAGGAGATCAAAGTACAGTTAGTAGGATGACAGAAGAGGCAATTAAGTGTTTTAAAGCCCATGGTAATCGGTTTCTGTTTGATGTCGAGGTAGATGGGCAACCATGGACTAAGCCCCCTCCTTCCTCTCCCCCTCCTCCCCCTCCCTGCCTTACCTCCTTCCCCGCCCCACAGCACCTGTGTGTATATGTATGTACATATATATATATATATATATATGCAGCACCTGTATATATGTACATATTTATTACTCTATTTTACTTGTACATATTTATTCTATTTTATTTTGTTAATATGTTTTGTTGTCTGTCTCCCCCTCCTAGACTGTGAACCCACTATTTGGTAGGGACCGTCTCTATATGTTGCCAACTTGTACTCCCCAAGCACTTAGTACAGCACTCTGCACACAGTAAGCGCTCAATAAATACGATTGAATGAACCACTGGAGGTTCATAAAGAGAGGGAAGATATGTAACCTAGCATATTCATACTCTCTCAAGAGCTGAATGCAGTGCTCTGCACATTGTAAACACTCAAAAGGACCGATTGATTAAAGCCGCAAGCCAGAGAACATTCCTTTGATCAGATTTTTATCCACCAGAACCTTGCAGTTGTTATCACTGTCAATAGTGGCTTCTTTCAAAATGAAGGTCCATTCATTTTTTGCAGAAGTAATTCTTGCATAAATAGCCACGGATTTTACACTTGAACAACAAATGTCAGTAATAGCCAAAAACTTCTAGCTAACCAGTTAATTATCTACATTGGCAGAAGTCCTAAATGAATTCCACTCATTAAAAATCAAACTAAAACCAATCCCTACCCCACAGAAGTTATTCCGATCATCATCACCATCAGTTTTTTTTGAGCACTGTGCAGAGGACTGTACTAAGTTCTTGGAGAAGTACAAACAGGATTTTTTTTTGTTTAGTTTCTAATGGTATTTGTTAAGTGATTTCTATGTGCCAGGCACTGTACTAAGTCCTGGGGTAGATACTAGCTAACCAGGTTGAATACAGGTCCTGTCCATCATGGGGATCACAGTCCTAACCCCTATTTTACAGATGAGGTAACTGAGGCCCAAAGTAGTTAAATGACATTTCCAAGACCACACAGCAGACAAGTGGCAGAGCAGGAATTGGAACCCAGGTCAATCCGACTCCTTGGACTGTGCTCTATAATCTACTAGGCCAAGCTGCTTCTCAGAGTTGTCAAACACATTCCCTGCCCACAGTAAGTTTACAGGCTAGAGGACCTGTAATCTAGTCTAGATTTCCTAGTGGTCAGAAATCCATATATCATCAATAATACATGTTATCAGGTGTTTTAGGCAGTTGAATTGGATAAGCAGTGTGGTCTAGGTGAAAGAACTCTGGCCTGGGAATCAGAAGACCTGGGTTCTAATTCCAGCTCAGCCACTTGCTTGCTCTGGGGCCTTGGGCAAGTTACTTCTCTGTGCCTTGGTTTCTTCATCTGCAAAACAGGGATTCAATACCTGTTCTCTCGACTGAGACTGAGGAATGTGTCCATCCTGATTTTCTTGTAACTACCCCAGTGCGTACTATGGTATTTGGCACATAGTAAGTGCTTAGAAAATGTGTCAATTATTAAATTATGATCCTGCTTAAATGGTAAGCCCCACATATAATAAGGACCATGTTTAATCTAGTTATCTTGTTAACTCAGTGCTTAGCACAATATATAAAATTTAGTAATATCTTAAATACCACCCTTATTATGAAAGTGTCTACTAATTCTGTTGTACTCTCCCAAGCACTTAGTACCATGCTCTGAACATAGTAATCACTCAAAAAATACCATTGATTGATTGATAATATAGTAATAATAATAATGATGGTATTTATTAAGCACTTACTATCTGCAAAGCACTGTTCTAAGTGCTGAGGAGGTTACAAGGTGATCAGGTTGTCACAAGTGGGGCTCAGTCTTAATCCCCATTTTTCAGATGAGGTAACAGAGGCACAGAGAATTTAAGTGACTTGCCCAAAATCACACAGCTGATAATTGGCGGAGCAGGATTTAAACCCCTGACCTCTGAGTCCAAAGCCCAAGCTCTTTCCACTGAGCCACAGTGCTTCTCTACTGCATCTCTGCAGTAGAGATGATTAATACAAGAACAAACACGAATACCACTTAGTGCTAACCCTACTCACAGGTCATAGATGTTCATGGTCTTGGCAGCCGGTTGCTGAATGTGAATAAAGCTACCTTGGCTTTATAGTTCCTGGATTCAATCTTCATGAACACAAATGTCAGTCTGAGCAAAAGGAGAAAATGATCATCTCCTCCTGCAGCTTTAAACAAGAGATTGCATTTACATAACTGCAAGAGGCAAAAATCCAATATGGAAGGTGTTGCTGAAACCTCAACTTCCCCACCCCGCAAGTCCTCTGGAACATGTAAAAAAATACATTCCATAACCTGCAATTGTACTTAGAAAATTCCATGGGTCTGTATCTCACTTTTTACCAATTCACCTCACTTCATCACCTTCACTAAATAGCATACATTAAGCACCAGCAGTGTATGGTGCTCTGTCCCTGGCACCACCTGTGTGTAAAGCACTATATTAAGTGCTTGGGGATATACAATAGGAGTAAGAGACAGCACCCTCGAGGAGCAGACAAAACTATACTTACATTTCCCGTAACAATTTATTTTCTCCATTCTGTTGGATCTACAATCTAAAGGCTAAAATTGTCAGCAATCATTATCACTGAGTCAGACTATTGGAGAGCCTATAGAATGTATGTCAGAAGAGCAGTTTTGGCTCATTGTTTTGCAGTTCCTTGATTGTTAAATATTACTTAATCTAATGTCATCCCTATGATATGTTTCTGATATGTATATTTAGATTCTTGATGGCAGCTTTCATTTAGGAAATGTAAATACAATGCCAGGGAAACATCAAGAATACCACAGTTATTTCTTTTTCTTTCCAAATACTAGAAACAAAAAGAAATAACTGTGGCATTTATTAGGTGCTTACTATGTGCTAAGCCCATGTTAAGGATGAAGCAGCATGGCCTAGTGGAAAGAGTGTGGCTCTGGGAATCAGAGGGCATGGGTTCTAATCCTGACTCTGACACTTGTCTGCTACGTGATCTATGAGAAGTCACAACTTCTCTGCTCCTCAATACCTTATCTGTAAAATAGGGATTAAGAATGTGAGCCCCATGTGGGGCATTGACTGTGTGCAGTCTGATTAGCTTGTATCTACCACAGAGCTTAGTACAGTGTCTGGCATGAAGTAAGAACTTAAAAAATGGCATTAAAAATGGAAAACGTACTCTTCCTCCCTCCAGGCTCGTATCTCCTCCTGCCTTCAGAACATCTCGACCTGCATGTCAGCCCACCACCTAAAGCTCAACATGTCCAAAACTGAGATCCTTATCTTCCCTCCCAAACCTAGTCCTCCCCCTGACTTTCCCATTACTGTGGATGGCACTACCCTGTATCCCGTCTCACAAGCCCACAACCTTGGTGTCATCCTCGACTGTGCTCTCTCATTCACCCCACACATCCAATCCGTTACCAAAACCTGACGGTCTCACCTTCACAACATCGCTAAGATCCGCCCTTCCTTCTCCATCCAACCCGCTACCCTGTTGGTTCAATCTCTCATCCTATCCTGACTGGATTACTGCATCAGCCTCCTTTCTGATCTCCCATCCTCCGGTCTCTCCCCACTTCAGTCTATACTTCACCCTGCTGCCCTGATTATCTTTCTACAGAAATACTCTGGGCATGTCACTCCCCTCCTCAAAAATCTCCAGTGGTTGCCTGTCAACCTTTGCATGAAGCAAAAACTCCTACTGACTTCAAAGCTCTCCATCACCTTGCCCCCTCCTACCTCACCTCCCCTCACTCCTGCTAACCTCCTCACTGTGCCTCGCTCTCACCTGTCCCACAGTCGACTGCTGGCCCATGTCCTACCCCTGGCCTGGTGTACTTCCAAAGTGTTTAATGCAGTGATCTGCACACAGTAAGCACTCAATACACACGATTGAATGAATGAATACCCTCCCTCCTCACATCTGCCAAACTAGCTCTCTTCCTCCCTTCAAAGCCCTACTGAGAGCTCACCTCCTCCAGGAGGCCTTCCTAGAATGAATCCCCCCATCCTCTGCTCCTCCTCCCCTCCCCATATCCCCAACTCCCTCCCTCTGCCCTATCCCCTTCCCCTCCCCACAGCACTTGTGCATATTTGTACACATTTATTACTCTATTTTATTAATAATGTGTATATATCTATATTTCTATTTATCTATTCTGATTGTATTGACACCTGTCTACTTCTTTTGTTGCCTGTCTTCCCCTTCTAGACTGTGAGCCCGTTGTTGGGTGAAGCCTGTCTCTATCTGTTGTCAAATTCAACTTTCCAAGCGCTTAATACAGTGCTCTGCACACCGTAAGCACTCAATAAATATGATTGAATAAATGAATGAATATTGCATTATTTTCCCACAGTTGAACTAGATGAACACTGAAAGAATGATACAGTATAATCAAAATTGCTATAATAGGCTAGTAATTTTGAGAACACAGTCATACTTTATCAGTCTTTAGAATAAAAGCTCAATAAAGGTAACTGGGAATGATTTCATCCAAGTCATATTTCTTCCTCAGTTCCCCTTTTATAAGCTGTTGAATCCTAATATTTCCTTCAAACCATATTCTTTATATATTGTTCTTTGACATGAATACTTCAACTACAGTACTTCATCAATGAATTGCAAATTGCTGTATTAAAGAAAGAAGACCAAGCTATGTGGAGCATCACCTTTTCTTCAGTTAAAAAAGCCAAGCATCTGAACTAAAGCAGAGCAAAGGATTTCACAGAGAGTTGTTCATTTCAGAAAGCCACGAAGATGCAGTTCTCTGCTCAGTAGGCTCACAAGGTGAATTCAATGAAATAGAGAAGTCTGGTGAACTATTTCAACCTTTTCAGTATTCTGTAATGACATGGTCTTGTCATTTCTTATTCCATTTCCATCTCAGTTTTTCTTCTCTGTTGTACTGTATTCTGTCTCTCTCAATGAGTTGGCACATAGCAGAGAACTCCGAAAGGCAAAGTGACATTCACACAGCCAATCACCCCATTTCAACCCAAACAGAGAAAACAGGGTTGTGGGATTGGTTGCAAATGGACATTTTACAGCTACTTTTGTTCATCCATTTCTAGGTTCGAGCTGATCTTTTTTTCTTCCAAAAACCACCTAGGTCTAACACAAGCACAACTTCTTAAAGCCAAATCACACTTTCTTAGAACTATTTTTCCCAGAAGAATGGCTGCTGAAAATTTTCAAATTGATTTCTAGACTTTGAGCCCATCATTGGGTAGAGACCGTCTCTATATGTTGCCAATTTGTGCTTCCCAAGCACTTAGTACAGTGCTCTGCACACAGTAAGCGGTCAATAAATACGATTGAATTTATGGAGTGTTAGTACTCTTTCTACTAATTGTTAATGCTTTGGGAGCTAAAAGTGAATGTGTTGATGCTAAAGAGTCCTTTGTCTTAACACTTATGATATTTTAAAAATTTCCCTTGGCTTTATTAAAGTGCAGGCTCAAGTTGTGGGGTGAATTACCAAACTCTTCCAAGTATTTAAAGGCATCAATAAAGTAATCAAGTTCCTCTGTCCCACCTACAAATAGAGTGTCATTCCCCTATCATGGTCTTGCATTTTGTGAGCCCACTGTTGGGTAGGGACTGTCTCTATATGTTGCCAACTTGTACTTCCCAAGCGCTTAGTACAGTGCTCTGCACACAGTAAGCGCTCAATAAATACGATTGATTGATTGATCTTGACTAAGCTATTTGTGGGCAGGGAACATGTCTAAGAACTCTACTGCAGTGTATTCTCCCAAGTGCTTAGTACAGTGATCAGCACCCATTGAGTGCTCAATAAATAACTGTTTGATTTACCAAAGGTTAGGAAGCTCACTTTAGGGATGTTCACAGATTCAAGCTGTCAATGTATGTGTTTTTCTTCCCTTGGTTTTCAAAGAGGATACTAAGATCCTACCCACGTGTAAAGTATTGAGCTCCACACACAGTAAGCAGTGAATAAATACGCATTGACTGATCTGTTTGCATGTATCTGAGAAGTCTGATGAGAGACTAAATGGTACCAAACACTGCATTTAGGAATAGACTCTTTGGGAAGCAGTATAGTCTAGTGGAAAGAGTACAGGGCTAAAACCCTAATCCCAGTTCTTCCACTTGTCTCCTGTGTGATATTGGGCAAAACACAACTTCTGTGTATTCCAGTTTCCTTACCTGTTAAACAGGGATTTAAATACTTGTTTTCCCCTCCTACATTGACTGTGTACCTTGTGTGGGACATGAACTGTGTCTGATCTAGCCATCAGTGAGAAGCAGCATGGCCTAGTAGATTAGATTCAGCGCTTAGAACAGTGCTTTGCACATAGGAAGCGCTTAACAAATGCTATTGTTGTTATTATTATTATTATTATTATTATTATTATTATTACACAAGCTTGAGTGTCAGAAGGATCTGGGTTTTAAACCCACATCTGGGATTTGTCTGCTGGGTGACTTTGGGCAAGTCACTTAACTTTTCTGTGCCTCACTTACCTCATCTGCAAAATGTGGATTAAGACTGCAAGCCCCGAAGTGAGACAATGGTTAGTATAGTGCCTGGCACATAGTAAGTGCTAAACAATTTTTTAAAAATTAGTCAGTTACCTTTGAATGCTTACTTCGTGCAATAAACCTCCTTCCCTTTCATATCTGACAGACTGATATTCTCCCTGCCTTCAAGGCATTACCAAGGTCACATCCTCAGGAAAGAGGACTTTCCTGATTTAGCCCTCTTTTTCCCAGCTCCCTTTTCCTTCTGCATCATCTATGCATTTTGATATATATGTATATATATATATATATATATATGCATTTTGTATATATGTTTGTACATATTTATTACTCTATTTATTTATTTATTTTACTTGTACATATCTATTCTATTTATTTTATTTTGTTAGTATGTTTGGTTTTTTTCTCTGTCTCCCCCTTTTAGACTGTGAGCCCACTGTTGGGTAGGGACTGTCTCTATCTGTTGCCAACCTGTACTTCTCAAGCGCTTAGTACAGTGCTCTGCACACAGTAAGCGCTCAATAAATACGATTGATGATGATGATCTGTGACCTTTGGCCATTTGCTATTTCCCCATGCTCAATCCCACAGCACTTATGTGCATATCTTTAAATTACATATTAATAAATTACTCATTTATACTAATGTCTGTATCCACCTATAGACTGTAAGCTTGCTGTGGGCAGGGAACATGTCTACCGACACTATTGTATTGTGTTCTCCCAAGCTCTTAGTACAGTGCTCTTCCCATAAATCCTCAGTAAATACCATTGATGATGATGCAGAGCACTGTACTAAGCATTTGGGAAAGGGCAACAGAGTTGGTAGATAAGATCACTGCCCACCAGGAGCTTACAGACTATGGGGGAGAGGCATGTTAAAATGGTAGGGTATAAGAATATTCACAATAATATTATGAGGCTGGGGTGATCCACCCCAGGACTTAATATAGTGCCTGGTACATAGTAAGCACATAAAAAATACCACAATTATTATTAAGTACTACACATTCCCTTCTAGACTGTGAGCCCACTGTTGGGGAGGGACCATTTCTATGTGTTGCCAACTTGTACTTCCCAAACGCTTAGTACAGTGCTCTGCACACAGTAAGCGCTCAATAAATACGATTGATTGATTGATTCCAGATCTGATTGCATTGTATTCATTCATTCATTCGTATTTTTTGAGCACTTGCTGTGTGCAGAGCACTGTACTAAGCACTTGGGAAGTACAAGTCAGCATCCACCCCAAAGTAGATATAGCATGGCCCTAGGAGTCAGAAGGTCATAGGTTCTAATCCCGGCTCTGCCACTTGTCTGCTGTGTGACCTTAGGCAAGTCACTTCACTTCTCTTTGCATCAGTTAATTCCTCTGTAAAATGGGGATTGAGACTGTGAGCCCCACATGGGACAGAGACTATGTCCAACCCAATTTGCTTGAAACTGCCCCAGCACTTAGTACAGTTTCTGACATATTAAATGCTTAACAAATACAACAATTATTATTAGAGAAGCAGTGTAGCTTAATGGAAAGAGCACGGGCTTGGGAGTCAGAGGACATGGGTTCTAATCCCAACTCTGCCACTTGTCTGCTATGTGACCTTGGGTAAGCCACTTCACTTCTCTGTGCCTCAGTTACCTCATCTGTAAAATGAGGATTTAAGACTGTGAGCCCCATTACCTTGTATCTACCCCAATGCTTAGAACAGTACTTGGCACATAATAAGTGCTTAACAAATGCCATTATTATTATTATTATTGTCTGCTGTGTGACCTTGGGCAAGCCACTTCACTTCTCTGTGCCTCAGTTACCTCATCTGTAAAAAGGGAATTAAGACTATGAGCCCCACGTGGGACAACCTGATTACCTTGTATCTACCCCAGAGCTTAGAACAGTGCTTGGCACAAAGTAAGCACTTAACATCATTTTTTATTATTATTATTATCAGTAAGTGCTTAACACTGAACTACACCACAGAATCCTTGCTGCCTCAATAGCCTTGTTCCATATAGGCCAGTCTCTGCCTTGCAAATGCGCCCTTTCAATTCACCACACAGCAGCTGAATAATGGCCCAGTTGTCATCTATTTTGCTCATATCCTAACTGTTGCTGCTGTGTTGCTATGAGAACTGCTTTGATGCTTGTGACTTGGCTGAATTCCAGAGTTTCAATCTTGGCAATTTGATCCTGTCACTTGACAGTGCCTGGCAAATCTGCTCTAGAAGCTAGATCTATTTTCTGTCCAGGTCTTGCAGCAATATAGAAGCCTAGACTCCACAAGACCCTTCTTTTAACTTAGTATGGGGTTGATATCCTTTTGTGTCTGCATCTGTCAAAAATCATACTTGCCTATTTTAGCCTGTCTTGCACACCCTTATTTTTCCGTGCATTATTGTACGGTGTACTGCCTAGATAGCAGAACAGCTAAGTTCTGTATATTTCTATTAGGCGACATTGGAAGTGATGAATATTGAATAGGTACTATGGCAGTTAAACAGAAAAATCTGTCTGTCATCCCAATTTGCATCCTGGCTTTGTGCTAGTAGATGTGCAATAAGTGATAAAAGTCCAAAAAAGATAACTAATAGAAGTCCCAGTCCTGTTGATGTCAGAAAAACCTGGTATGGGGAACACCTGGTCAGGGATATTTCATTTTAAAAGAATGAGGTTTGATACACAATAAGGAGAACTGAATATCTCCAGAGTTTGATAAGACACCTCAGTTTCACCTCCTGCAGCCCTAAAGATGAGGAAAATGTTGGGAAATTGAAGGCTAATCTCCAGTGATAGCCGTATTTCTAACACCACAATGCATTTCTTCAAAAGATTTCTGCCTTTTTCCACTTTTTCCCCATCCTTCAGTCATCTCTTTGCCAGACAAGATTAAAGCCATTTTATCCAGTGAATTCAAAGCACATCAAACATTCATATTAACTGAAAAGGAAGTTGGAATATTACTTGAGATGTAAAAATGGAGGCTTAATGTGTCTGCTACATAAACCACCACAAAAATCAGGCCCTGACTCTGAAGAAAGTCTCCCATGAAAAGAAAGAATTGTAATACAGATTAAAGCTGTGACAAAGTAAGCATTTAATACAGTGCTCTGCACGCAGTAAGTGTTCAGCAAAAATTGTGATGTTCCTAGTACCTTAAGGCAATGTCACTAAAACATCATTAAGGGTAGAGATGACCTGTAAAATGGCACCCACTGTCTAATCTTCCTCCAGCTAGAAAAGATTCCCAAAACACTCTGAAAAGCTTTGAGTTGTCTAAAGACCTGAAACTGGAAGATCCAGGACTCTTCCAGCTCTATCATACTTAACACCTCCTCTATCAGAAATTGTGTCTTTCTGTGGCCTAGTATTTTCCTTACTATACATAGGGACTATAATTTGCTGTCCCTAAGGACTTCAACCAAACTTCCAAATGAAAAGCAGTATGGCCTAATGGAAAGAGCATGGGTCTTGGAGTTGGAGGATCTGGGTACTAAATCCAGCTCTGCCACTTGTCTGCTGTGTGACCTTGGGCAAGTGACTTAACATCTCTGTACCTCAGTTACCTCATATATAAAATGGGGAATAAGACTGTGCACCCCATGTGGAACATGAACTGTGTCCAACCTAGTTGGACACAGTGTCTGGCACATAGTAAGCACTTAAATACCATAAAAAACCCTAGCCTCTGGTGACTGACACTTTTACTAACATCTTGACAGAGATATTACAGCAGATCATATTCAACTGATAAAACAAATGAAATTACAGAACTGAATCAAAGCTTTCAAGTGAATCTACTTTGCAGCATGGCTTAGTGGAAAGAGCACGGGCTTGGAAGTCAGAGGTCATGGGTTCTAATCCCGGCTCTGCCAATTGTCAGCTGTGTGACTTTGGGCAAGTCACTTAACTTCTCTGTGCCTCAGTTACCTCATCTGTAAATGGGGATTAAAACTGTGAGCCCCACGTGGGACAACCTGATAACCTTGTATCTATTCCAACACTTAGAACAATGCTTGGCTGTGAGCCCACTATTGGGTAGGGACTGTCTCTATATGTCGCCAACTTGTACTTCCCAAGTGCTTAGTACAGTGCTCTGCACACAGTAAGTGCTCAATAAATACAATTGATGATGATGATGATGATAATAAGCACTTAAAAATACCATCATTATTACTATTATAAAGAATCAGAGACTTTGAGGTATCTATGAGTGGTCAGCCTTGGTGGACAGGGAACATGTCTACCAATTCTATTGAATTGTATTCATGAAAGCATATAAAGAGCTTAGTATACAGCTTTGATTAACTTAACTTAGTTAACTTGATTAACTTAAAACTCAATAAATAGCATTGATTGAGAGAGCATTAGAAAAGCAACTCTCTAGCCATGCCATTCTTCTATGCCATGAACTGTGAATGGATCTATCTCCATGAATTGGGCATCAGATGTTCTTTCTGCCCTAAAATATAGGAAAGAGGAGGTACAGAAGAGTTAAAGAAATAACATCTGGACTAGAATAAAAGCTTATTCCCAGGAATGCAAAGAGAGAGTAGTGGCTTGTGACCAACAGAGAAAAGCAACTCAAAGATGTGGGGAACAGACTCATTGGAAGCAAGTAACTTCAATCTAGGTTTGTGGGAAAGGGACAATGGTTGTTCAAACTAGAGGCCTCAGTCTATTAAGAATGACTGAACAGTAATCAGCCAAGTTAACTCATTGTCAGTGGAAAAAAGGACATGGCAGCATTCTTCAAGCATAAAATGGGGGGTGAGGAGGCTGCCTTTCTGCAACAGAAAAACAAAATGTGTGACTCACCAACCTTTGTTGTGTTTAGCCCAATTAAGACTTAATTGCCTATTCCAAAATAAATGTTTTTAGGTTTTAGGCTGTTGCTAACGGTTTTTATTCCTGTTTATTAAAAACAGGTGAATTTGCCGGAGATTATGCTGCTTTCCTGGGTCTTGTTGCCTGGAAACAGCCATCTTCATAAGCAGCACATTTAGGAGGAATAGGGCCACTTTTCACATGCAACTGAGAACTTGGGTTTCACCTGGGGAGCCTAGGAAAAATGAGGAAATTTAAGCTTAGCTGGATTCCAAGAGACATTCTAAATCGGGGTACCCTTGTCTCTAGGAAGAAAAGAAAGCAGCCAAGTAGTCTAAAGAGGCAAGTTAAAACTGCCAAAGAGCCATAAACTCATTTATCACAGCTGAGGGAAGTTTTCTTCATTACTTAGAAATTTAAATTCAAGGAACAGTGAAGTGGACCCCTGACTTCATTTAAAAAAAGGTTACCTGTGTTTTGACTGCGCAGGTCATCTTGGAAGAAATGCACTGTGGGATAAGCCAATTGCACCAAGATTTTCATCTTAAAGTGAGCATAACTGTGGGTTAAACTAATCTTGACACTCTGGGTAGATTTTCTGAACAGTAAAATGACATTAGGCACGTGGTTTACAGTGGTGCTCATCCTCAGTCCAAAGATTTAAAATCTGATTTTCTCCCTACTCTCTTGCTTACAGTTGTTGAACAAATTAAATTGGATTTGTCCTCTGTGGCCCTTTTGTCTAATAAGTTTTGAGAAAGCAGATTTTCAAAATCATGAAGGCCTCCTGAATTGCACTGGGGATAGTGAAGAATCAAAACAATACTCCAATACTCCATCCTAATTTATCATCACAGCAGGTATAGGGACAGATGAAGTTTTAAATTAGTATTCTAATTGCAACTAGGTTGTAATTTAGTTTCTCAAAATTTCAATTGGATCAATTATTTTCTTGAGTTTATTATTTGAGATACTAAAGGATTCTCTTAATGTCTTCTACTTTGCACAAAGTTGTTAAATCCAATTTAGACACTTTCCTTCTAAAGCAGTTTCCTTCTAAAGACATAAGTATTAGAACATTGGCCAAACCCTTTCCACCACACAAGTAACTTGGCAGCCATCCACCAAAGCAACCGATCCTTTAGCACTGAATGAGACTGAGCCCCCTTTTTCCTCTCCTCCTCCCCTCCCCATCACCCCCCCACTCTATCCCACTCCCCTCCCCACAGCACTTGTATATATTTATTACTCTTTTATTTGTATATATTTACTATATTTATTTTATTAATGATGTGTATATAGCTAAACTATTTATTCTGATGGCATTACCTGTATCTGTCTTATTTCAGACCACCCCCAGGACTCTGGAGAGGTTTCTAAGCCCACCCTGAGAGGATGCTCTCTTCCTCCCTTCAAAGCGTTACTGAGAGCTCACCTCCTCCAAGAGGCCTTCCCAGAGTGAGCCCCCTTTCTCCTCTCCTCCTCCCCTCCCCCCTCTCCATGGCACCTGTATATTTGTTTGTACAGATTTATTACTCTATTCATTTTACTTGTACATATTTACTATTCTATTTATTTTGTTAATGATGTGCATCTAGCTTTACTTGTTCTGATGATTTGACACCTGTCCACATGTTTTGTTTTGTTGTCTGTCTCCCTTTTCTAGACTGTGAGCCCGTTGTTGGGTAGGGACCGTCTCTTTATTTTGCCAACATGCACTTCCCAAGCGCTTAGTACGGTGCTCTGCACACAGTAAGTGCTCAATAAATACTATTGAATGAATGAATTGACACCTGTCTACTTGTTTTTTTGTCTGACTCCCCCTTCTAGACTGTGAGCCCGTTGTTGGGTAGGGACCATCACTATATGTTGCTGACTTGTACTTCTCAAGTGCTTAGCACAGTGCTCTGCACAGTAAGCACTCAATAAATGTGATTGAATTAATGAATGAATTCAAAAATAGGTTCAGGATTTCAGCAAAGCCCCTGGTTGTTTCCTGCTTCCCTCCTTCTTTCTCTTCTGCAACATCCCAGCTCATTGCACATAGGTTGAGTAGACTGTCAACTGCAAGGACTCATGCTATCAAATAAAACTGTCAAATTGAAACTCTACCATACCATCATTATGGAAATTAAGGAAGCCAAATAAGATACAGAATTTTCAATAGGAATCCAAGTCTCTTTTAGAATTTTGGTGCTGTTATTTTTTTGTTTCAAGTACTAAAGACCTAATAAAGTTACAGAAAAGTTAACTTGTACAAAAACAAAACATGAACTTTTTAGAAGCAATGCTAGACTAGGTAGAGCGAACTGGGCTATGTAGCTTGTCCTTTCTTTGGGAAACTGTGAATCAACCTTGAAATATTCAGGAGGGAACTCAGAAAACTCCAAATACTGGTTCCACTGATATTAAATTGATATTGTCCTCTCCCTGACTTTCCCATCTCTGTTGACGGCACTACCATCCTTCCCATCTCACAAGCCCGCAACCTTGGTGTCATCCTCGACTCCGCTCTCTCATTCACCCCTCACATCCAAGCCGTCACCAAAACCTGCCGGTCTCAGCTCCGCAACATTGCCAAGATCCACCCTTTCCTCTCCATCCAAACCGCTACCCTGCTCATTCAAGCTCTCATCCTATCCCGTCTTGACTACTGCACCAGCCTTCTCTCTGATCTCCCATCCTCGTGTCTCTCTCCACTTCAATCCATACTTCATGCTGCTGCCCGGATTATCTTTGTCCAGAAACGCTCTGGGCATATTACTTCCCTCCTCAAAAAGCTCCAGTGGCTACCAATCAATCTGCGCATCAGGCAGAAACTCCTCACCCTGGGCTTCAAGGCTGTCCATCACCTCGCCCCCTCCTACCTCACCTCCCTTCTCTCCTTCTACAGCCCAGCCCGCAACCTCCGCTCCTCCACCGCTAATCTCCTCACTGTACCTCGTTCTCGCCTGTCCCGCCATCGACCCCCGGCCCACGTCATCCCCCGGGCCTGGAATGCCCTCCCTCTGCCCATCCGCCAAGCTAGCTCTCTTCCTCCCTTCAAGGCCCTGCTGAGAGCTCACCTCCTCCAGGAGGCCTTCCCAGACTGAGCCCCTTCCTTCCTCTCCCCCTCATCCCCCTCTCCATCCCCCCATCTTACCTCCTTCCCTTCCCCACAGCACCTGTATATATGTATATATGGTTGTACATATTTATTACTCTATTTATTTATTTATTTATTTATTTATTTTACTTGTACATTTCTATCCTATTTATTTTACTGGTATGTTTGGTTCTGTTCTCTGTCTCCCCCTTTTAGACTGTGATCCCACTGTTGGGTAGGGACTGTCTCTATGTGTTGCCAATTTGTACTTCCCAAGCGCTTAGTACAGTGCTCTGCACATAGTAAGCGCTCAATAAATACGATTGATTGATTGATTGATTGATATTAAATATGTTCTGTTTACTTAATCAATCAATCAATTGTATTTATTGAGCGCTTTCTGTGTGCAGAGCAAGCGCTTGGGAAGTACAAGTTGGCAACATATAGAGACAGTCCCTACCCAACAGTGGGCTCACAGTCTTACATAACTCCTCCAAAAAATTGCCCCACCCCAAAAGGAGATGAGAATAAAAGGTTATTTTCTTCACCATGTAACTGTAACCAGTAATAGTGGTACATGCCAAAAGGAGTGAGAAAGTAACAACACAGTATGGAGAGCAAATTAATTCATTGAGGACCAATTGTAAACAACACTTGAGCCTATATTTTTACTACTATTAACACTAAGTGCCTTCTTAGCTTCCTTTCCTATTTTCTCCTGCTGCCCTTATTGCTAGATATAATTTTTATATGACCTTCTTGATCAATGTAACAAAAATTGTGTGACAAGGTGGGGCAATTACGCAAGTAAATACAGTAATTGTGGTCTGGCTTCAAGCACTGGGATAAACAAATGATCTCTGCCACAAATATCACTCGCTCGCCTATAATATCCATACTGGATTGTCCTCTCCACTTCTTGCAGCTTCCTGCAAGTGTGACTGAACCTCTCTGTGGAGAGATAGCTACATCAACAAGAAAGTAGTCTATCTTTAAGACAATTCTAATCACCACTGAACTGGTGTGATAGCACATTAATATTGTTGCCTTTCCATTCCCCACTACTCTGTGATGGATACCTATCTATCATCTATGCAAAATAGTGATAGCTGCATCTAGAGCATTTCAAAACTCAAAATTTCTGAGAGGCACACATCTCAGCCCTGTTGAGATGAAGGCTACTCCCCCACCCTCCTCCCAGGTGGTCATAGAATCTACTCACTTTCCCTAGAAGTTGTCTATATCCAACAATATTTGCCCATAATTGAAAGTAGGCATTTTTTGAAATAAATGTCACTAAACCAACAATGCCTCTCTGTAAAGGGACCCTGAATTTTTTTCTTATTTTTATTCCTCCCTCCCCAAATATAGCTTTTTTGTTGATTTCATAAATAAATACTTCTAGTGGTAGCACTAATAATACCAAGTGCCTATTAGGTGCAAACTCTGTAATAAATCCTAGGAAAGGATACTAAAAGTGAGAGTTAGGTATTGTCCTTAGCCTCAAGGGACTCTCAGTTTAAAAATAAAGAATGCAAATAGGACCCATGATGGACAAGAGACGACAGATGAAACAATAGAAATATAAAACCAATATTAAAAAGGACAAGGACAAAGATAGATGCAAACAACAAAAGAGAAATAGGGTACTGAGGGTAGAGGACTTGTGGGCTCCTTGTGGGTCAGAGTCCAATGGACACAGAGCAAACTTACACACTTACAGAAATAGCTGCAGCCTCTGAATTGTGTAATGAATTGTGTGTTGCTACTAGTACCCTCTGGTGCTCTCCTGCATCTGGGTCTCTCCTCTCCTGCTATCCCCTAAGATGCACTCTTCCCAACCTATCCTATTGCCATCTCGGATCTAAAAGTACCAAGACTGCTCAAGTTTGAGTATCAGGCCTATATTACTTTCTTGGAAAGTTGTGGACAAAAAAAGTCTATCAGACAAGCTGTTTTCCTTACCGTAACTACTGTAACATGACATGATAATCTTGTCTAGCAGATGGATTACTGTTTGATAGTGACTGCACTAAGCCTATTTTATCACTTACTGAAATTTGTTTTTCTCAGCATATGTTTGATGCATTCAGCTTTGTATATCCTCTCCATTTCTAAGGTTTAAGGTTATCTGCTGTAAAATAATCCCCCCAAACTAAATATTTTCAAAGATGTGTGTTTCTGGTTGGGCTCCCCAGACACTTATATCTCCCCCTCCCTAAGGAGAACCATATTGCAACAACTCCCAGTTTCATCTTTCATGAATATCTTTAGTGGGAGGAAGCCCCACGTATGCCTTTTCTTATTCTGGTGAAGCTCCTTGCCTTTAGGGAATTCTTCATTGGCCATTCAACCCTGACTTGCCCTGGTGAATTAGTGTTTCTATTTTTCCAGAGATGAATGAGGAGCTAAAAGACATGGAGGGGTGTCACTTTCCAAAATAGAACCTTCTTCAGAATAATTTCTCTGAATCCAAAACCTTTCTTTTAAAGGAAGTTGGAGTTAAAGATTTTGAGGATTGAATCTTTGAAATGGAACTTTATTTCTATTCCTGTGATTAATGGCAGGTCCAGTTCATTCAGTCTGATGTTCTCTAGGGTCTCAGTGTCTCCCTTAAGCGTAACAGATCCCAAGAAGGCATATTAATGTTCATGCTGATTACTATTCTTCTGAAAGTGCAAGGCTGCTTCAAACATGGGATGACAGTTTGGGTGGTGCTTGAGGAGGAAGCATGGCTTTGTTGAAAGAACATGGGAATGGGAGTCATGAGACCCAACCTCTAGCCCTGGCTCAGCCAGGTGCCTGCTGTGTAACCTGGACCAAGTTATGCAACTGCTGTGGGCCTCAGTTTCTTCATCTGCAAAATGGGAATAAGCTATCTTCTCTCCCTACCTCAGTAATACAAGCTTTGTATGGGACAGGGACTACATCTGATCTTGGATCTGTACCACAGTACTTACTACATAGTAAGTGTTCTATAAGTACCATAATTAGTACATACCATGCAATTTCTTGTGTTTCACTGAGGCTTGAGTGAAAGAGTTCATGTAAATACCTAAGTGTCTAGTAACAAGGGGGCCTAAACCCAGAGCTTAATTTGTCCTGAGGGACGCCTGCGTACTGTTAACTGACACCAATCCAACTAGCTTGAAGTGCCCAGTTGGAAAGCTTGAAAGAATGACATGGGATGGAAGAGGAGGTATGAACCAGACAGCTCTGTGTTGAGCCCGGAAAAAAGTCATTTTGCAAGAAGCGTAGAAGGTACACATGAACCATTTTAAAAATACAATTTTCTGATTACTATCATTTAGATGCATTCTCTTTGGTGTTTGTCTTGGAATACAGGTCCATGTTACTTTTTTTTTTTTTAAAGCATAAATGCCACACCACCAAAACCACTGAACCCTAAACACTTATGTTTTTCCCCTCTAGAAGCAACTACAATAAAAAGCTCTCAAGTGTACATGAATCCATCAAGCATAACTAAACTTTCCATCAAACCCTAAACGGAAAGTTCAAAGTCATTTAATTTATATGTGCTTCAGTTTCCTCATCTTTAGTGGGGATTCAATACCTGTTGTTCTTCCTACTAAGACTCTGAGCCCCATATGAAACTGGGACGGTGTCCTGACCTGATTATCTTGAATCTACACCAATTCCTAATAGATTGGCACCTTATAAGCACTTCATAAATATGACTATTATTATTATTGGACATTTTAACTTCCTATCCACTCCCCACCCCAATTTTCTATACAACAAACATTTTGATTGGCTCTGGAAAAATAGACCTTCCTTTGGACATCAAACTACCTGTTATTTAAACTCAATACTACATTGCATTGTAAGAACCTATTCTTCCTACAAGGAACACCTAATTCCAAAACTTCCTTAAGGCTTTGGGAAAAGGATTTCTGTTTAGGGCCAGGAGGCAGGAAAACTAAATTGAAATTTGAGCAGCTAAGCTAACCATCCTGTGTCAACTTCTTCATGGGTAAAGAATAAGAATGCTTCAGGGGAGTAAGGGTACTTCAGTGTGGAAAGCACTGTGGGAAAAGCAGCAACCATTTCTATCACTCTCATATTTTAAAGCAGTAAATCCATCAAGAGCAGGCTCTTCAACCACAGGGAAAAAATTATTTTCCACAGAAAATTATTTATTTTTCCCTTTTTCTTCTCCTTTTTATTCACTAGTGTACTCATGCTCTTTCCACTTGATGTTTTCTCTTTTACATTGAACATAATTAATCATGACAATAATTATATCACAAAATTTATGCAAGGATATTTATTTCCCTCCAATCCTTCATCTCCTTAAATTTTGACCATCATCTCCAGTGATCAAACAGTAACCAAATCATATAAACTCAATCTAAAATATTAGATATAATTCCAAATATGTCCTGGTTGATTTTCTCCTGGAAGGCTCTTTGCACCAAAATATATCAGCACAGAATCAATAGTCAATTTCGTAGCATTTGGAATCTAGACAACTTTAAGAATATTTTTTAGATAATACAGGTTAATGCTATACTTTGAAATCAGTATATCTTAAGGTACAGTTTTTGGTACCAGAACACCAATCTGACTTTGATCCTCATGTCTGGTGAATTCCCCAAGATTGATTGTTTTAGGGGCAGCTTTACAAAGTTATTATCCCCTCTTTGTCAAGACTACTAAGACACCAAATTTGTCATTTCTGGCAGAGATTGCCAGGAGGGGTGAGGGAGAGGAAGCAGGGTGGATCAGGACATTGCCCAGGTTTTTTAATGGTGGTTCACAGGAAAACAGGGGAAAAACTTCCAGGAAGATTAGGAAGGTTTTCCTAAGCACTCTTGGATGGGACTAGCATCCAACTTCTGTCCCCCACACCTCCACCCTTCTTTCTGAGAAATCATTCATTTACCCTCAATTTTCCTGGAGCTGGAAGCCTGGGTCTCAACTGTTTACCTCCCCAATCCTGCTAAAAGCAAGGAACAATGCAGAGGGTTTTTCCTGAGTATTCATGGAGAAACTGGGGGGAAAAAAGAATGCTTTTTGCTTTCCCTTGCACACGTTTGCAGTTTGTCAGACTTCAAAAGGTATTGAAACTCCACCTGGCTTGTAAGGCGGAAAAAACCTTTTCCAACAGTCCATCCAAACTGCTTCCCCATCTCACCTCCCAACGTTTCTGATATCTCTTTTTCCAGAGTTTTTGTTTTTGTTATTGAAAGAGTAATAATAATAATAATAATAATAATGGCATTTATTAAGTGCTTACTATGTGCAAAGCACTGTTCTAAGCACTGGGGAGGTTACAAGGTGATCAGGTTGTCCCATGGGGGGCTCACACTCTTAATCCCCATTTTCCAGATGAGGGGACTGAGGCCCAGAGAAGTTAAGTGATTTGCGCAAAGTCACACAGCTGACAAGTGGCAGAGACAGGATTTGAACCCACAACCTCTGACTCCAAAGCCCGGGCTCTTTCCACTGAGTCACGCTGCTTCTCCTAAGTGAGTACTGGATTGGTAGTCTGAATTGCTGGGAAATAGAGTGTCTGCTGCCTTGAGAAGCAAGATCCAGTGGGGGTAGAGTGCTCACTGTTCCCACCTTCCGAGATTCAGAACCTTTGGAGAAGGTGTCAATAGGCATTCATTCAGTCATATTTATTGAGTGCTTACTGTCTGTAAAGCACAGTACTGAGCCCTTGGAAGAGTACAGTATAACAGACATATTCCCTGCCCACAATGAGCTCACAGATTCGCCCACCAGAGGAAGGGGCAAATCATAAATCAATTATTCCATTTGAAGAATCAGAACAAAAAAGGCTTCCCAGAAGCCTTTCTGTTTTGAAAGAATTGTAGGTAAGTAAATTACAAACCTGTCATGTACCTTAGAATCTGCCAAGCGGCTATTAATTCTGTGAGCCCACTGTTGGGTAGGGACTGTCTCTATATGTTGCCAATTTGTACTTTCCAAGCGCTTAGTACAGTGCTCTGCACATAGTAAGCGCTCAGTAAATACGATTGATGATGATGATTAATTTTTCAGTAAGGAGAGTTAAAACATGAAATTTCCGGTGATAGTAAATAAAATTACATAGGTTAATCACCCTATTTTGTCATCTGCTTTTAGAGATGGATAAACTGAGTCAGAGAGATGCAGATCACTTGAGTTGGTCCCTGTTTCCTTCTTTCATTAATCAGTAATATTCATTGAGCCTTACTGTGTGCTGAGCACTGTAGTAAATGCTTGGAAGCGTACAGTAGAACCCCTACATGTCAGCAATAGTTGGGCTTCACACAATAAGTCTAGTTCTATTTATTGGTGTCAATCTGTATTCTGAAAAACTGTTCTTTTAAATTATCACTAAGCTGCTAAACCAGCTGGCTAAAATCCCAGCAACTAGTGTTTGTTTTCTCTTCTTTTTGTTCTGAGAGATCTTTCAGCAGATTTTGTAAAGGACTCATTACAAGAGGTATCCTTAGATTGGCTTCCACTTCCCATAATAAAAAGGAGTTATTTTGTGAGGCAGAGGTACTGTAGACAAAATATAAAAATTTTGCACTGAATGTTCTAAAAAACAGACAGCTTCAAAACATCTTTTATTGACTAGAGAAAGGTGCATACAGAAACAGTTTCTTCTGTGACTCAAAATAGAGTGAATTTAAGAAAACTAATAGGGTACTAGCCCCCTTTAATCTATATACATCATACTACAGAGTTGGTAGATGTGAAAATCGTCACAGTATGAAGAAATTTTACCCATAATAATGAACAAAATGCCAGCAAAGAGATACTTAAAATGGATAGAGGTTACCATGAAAATTGCGAAGGAAACATGCATTTTGTATGGGAAACATCTCAGTCTGTACTCTTAGTATTATCCTGTAGATTTGTTTTACTCAAATCAGCTTTAGAGATAAACAATTTTAATATTCAAAATTTCAATAAAATGGATGATCAAGAGGTAACAAACGATTAAATGAAACAAACAATTAGTTAACTAAGATTAATCTTTGTCATTTTACAAAGTACACAGATAAATCATAAACTATCAATTCATGTGTGTAGGTATAGTAGGTGAACACTGCACTCTTTAAAAGGAATGTCACTTCATCCAGATTGGAAGACTTTTGAAAATCACAATGGTGGGGTGTGGGAATATAAAGCAAGTGACTGACATAACGAACTGCTATTTTTTGAAATGTCTGCCAAATACAGATGTAATCAATGAAGCAGTGTGCCTTGTGGATAGAGCATGGGCCTGGGAGTATGAAGGGCCTGGGTTTTAATTCTGGCACTGCCACTTGTCTTCTGTGTGACCTCGGGCAAATTCATTCATTCATTCATTCGTATTTATTTAGCGCTTACTGTGTGCAGAGCACTATACTAAGCGCTTGGGAAGTACAAGTTGGCAACATATAGAGACGGTCCCTACCCAACAGTGGGCTCACAGTCTAGAAGGGGGAGACAGAGAACAAAACAAAACATATTAACAAAATAAAATAAATAGAATATATACAAGGAAAATAGAGTAATAAATACATTAAAACATATATACATATACGCAAATCACTTCACTTCTCTGTGCCTCCTCTGTAAAGTGGGGATTAAGACTGTGAGCCCCACAGATGACATGGATTGTGTCCAACCTGATTAACTTGAACCTACGCCAGTGCTTAGTAGAGTGCCTGGCACATAGGAAGCACCTAAATTCCATTTTAAAAATTAATAAATTGATATAATCAATTCAAAAGTAATGCTGAGTTAAACTATTTGCATCTATTTCTTTAACAAGCATTATCCATAGCTTCCTTTCAGAGAGTCATTTTATTTCCCTGACAAAATCTAGTTTGTTTCCTGATCTCTTCCCTTCCTCTTCCCATAAAATTATCCTTGGTGTTTAGATAATCATTTTCCCCAGACATCTGTAACCCAGGTTTCTTCAATGGTGTGATGTGCCCACCTAAATACTGTGAATGGTGGTGAACAATATATTGGAAGGTAATTAGCAAAGACGCCCAACATTACTTCCAAAGGAGCAAGTGTTTCACACAGCAACAGTAATCAGAATGGATGAATATGTTTGATTCTGCAGACGACTCACAAAAATATTTTATCCCACTACCACAGACTACGTGCTTCACCCCAGCTGGGTGTCTTATAAGTAGCTCTTGGCTACTTGGGGATTGAGAAAGTGCTACAGTCTAGAGAACATGCCTAGCCAACTAGGTGGTCAAGGTCATTAGATTCCATAGCTTTCGGTTCATGAGATTGAGACTAATTAGGACTCAAACTATTGATCACCTGCATTATAAGATACGGCAGCAAGAATCCAGTTGCACAATGGAAAGAGCATGGGCTTGGGAGTCAGAGGTCGTGGGTTCAAATTCCGGCTCTGCCACTTGTCAGCTGTGTGACTTTGGGCAAGTCACTTGACTTCTCTGTGCCTCAGTTACCTCATCTGTAAAATGGGGATTAAGACTGTGAGCCCATGTGGGACAACCTGATCACCTTGTATCCTCCCCACAGCTTAGAACAGCGCTTTGCACATAGTGAGCGCTTAACAAATACCAACATTATTATTATTAGCACTAAGCCTTTGATAATCATGGCTGAACCAGATTCCCAGTCAGAATAATGACCAAAGTCAAGATTTAATCAATATCACAAATTGGAAATAGCAAAGAAGATACCAAAGGTAAGATGCCTAAAGTCAATCAATCAATCAATCGTATTTATTGAGCACTTACTGTGTGCAGAGCACTGTACTAAGAACTTGGGAAATACAAGTTGGCAACATATAGAGACAGTCCCTACCCAACAGTGGGCTCACAGTCTAAAAGTGGGGGGGGGGGGGGTCTAAAAGGGGGGTCTAAAGTGATATTTAAGGCCACTAAGGTTTAAGTCTGAAAATGCAAAGCTTGATTGCCTGATTACTAGAAACCAATTACCACATGGTAGACACTTTTGGCAACTCCTAAGGCTTTGTTTGGGAAAAATGGCTGTAAAATGAGTTTAAATAGAAAAATTATCCGAGCTGGGTCATTTTAGCTTCCTCTTATTACATGGGGGTTGTCCTTCTAGATTGTAAACTCATTGTGGGCAGGAAACATGCCTACCATTTCTGTTATATTGTCCTATTGTACTCTCCCATGCACTTAGTACAGTGCTCTGCAAACAGTAAATGCTCAATAAATATGATTAGTTGCTTGAGTAAAGGATTGCAAGCTCTTTCTTCATTAAGTTGTATGTTCCTTGAGGGTAGGGACCATGGCTTCAATCAATGGTATTCATTGAGTCCCTACTGTGAAGATGTGTTCCCTGCCTACAAGAAGCTGACAGTCTAACTTTAAGTATCGAGCACTTAAGTATTATAAAATTAAAATTCTCTAGTGCAGGGTCCATTTTACAAGAGTGGTGCCATATAAGTGAGAGAGAAGCAGTGTGGCTCAGTGGAAAGAGCACGGGTTTGGGAGTCAGATGTCGTGGGTTCTAATCCCGGCTTCACCACTTGTCTGCTGTGTGACCTTGGGCAAGTCACTTAACTTCTCTGTGTCTCAGTTACCTCATCTGTAAAATGGGGATTAAGACTGTGAGCTCCAAGTGGGACAACCTAATTACCTTGTATCTACCCCAGAGCATAGAACGGTGCATGGCACATAGTAAGCACGTAACAAATACCATCATTATTATAGAGAAGCAGCATGGCTCAGTGAAAAGAGCATGGGTTTAGGAGTCAAAGGTCATGGGTTCTAATCCCTGCTCCCTCACATCTGCTGTGTAACCATGGGAAAGTCACTACTTCTCTGAGCCTCACCTACCTCATCTGTAAAATGGGGGTTTAGACTGTGAGCCCCACATGGGATAACGTGATCAACTTGTATCCTCCCCAGATCTTAGGACAGTGCTTTGCACACAAGCACTTAACAAATGTCATCATTTAGAGAAGCAGCGTGGCTCAGAGAAGCAGCATGGCTCAATGGAAAGAGCACGGGCTTGGGAGACAGAGGTCATGGGTTCAAATCCCGGCTTCACCAATTGTCAGCTGTGTGACTTTGGGCAAGTCACTCAACTTCTCTGTGCCTCAGTTATCTCACCTGTAAAAATGGGGATTAAGACTGTGAGCCCCACGTGGGACAACCTGATCACCTTGTATCCTCCCCAGCACTTAGAACAGTGCTTTGCACATAGTAAGTGCTTAACAAATGCCATCATTATTATATAAATCTAACAAAAATCACACATTAACAGATAAATGCAAAGTGTGACTTTTATGACTTCAAAAAGCAAACACTGTAGATGCCAGTGCAATTTCTGGATAACAGGCCAACCTGTAAATGTTTTCTTTATTAGCTTGTGGCTGAAGACGAGTTGAAGAGTCTGGGGGAGCTGCCAGGGGGTGAGACTTGTGCTTTCCCAAGGGGCAACTGGCAGTGCTAGACCTGTAGGGCTGAGGGCAGGGCAAACACGGTGAAAGTGATCTGGGCTAGGTGGACATTGTGTGTGTTGGAGGGGAGAGGTGGGAAATAATAATAATAATGGTGGTATTTGTTAAGTGCTTACTATGTGCCAGGCATTGTATGAAGCACTAGGATGGATACAAGCAAATTGAGTTGGACACAGTCCCTGTCCCATGTGGGGGCTCTCGGTCTCAATCCCCATTTCACAGGTGAGGTAGCTGAGGCCCAGAGAAGTGAAGGAGGAGGCCTTCCCAGACTGAGCCCCTTCCTTCCTCTCCCCCTCGTCCCCCTCTCCATCCCCCCATCTTACCTCCTTCCCTTCCCCACAGCACCTGTATATCTGTATATATGTTTGTACATATTTGTTACTCTACTTATTTTTTTATTTTACTTGTACATATCTATTCTATTTATTTTATTTTGTTAGTATGTTTGGTTTCGTTCTCTGTCTCCCCCTTTTAGACTGTGAGCCCACTGTTGGGTAGGGACTGTCTCTATATGTTGCCAATTTGTACTTCCCAAGAGCTTAGTACAGTGCTCTGCACATAGTAAGCACTCAATAAATACGATTGATGATGATGATGATGAAGTGACTTGCCCAAGGTCTTACAGAAGAAAAATGGAGGAACCGCGATTAGAGAGGTGAGGAAGCAGCACTGTTGGAAAGGCTTGTCCTTAGTAATTGTGACTGGTCAGGGTAGTTTACTGTGGTGATGGACAACTGTAAGCTCCTTGTGGGCAGGGAACATGCTCATCAACTGTAAGATTGTACTCTCCCAAGCTCTTAGTATGTGCTCTGCACACAGTAAGCATTCAATAAATGTGACTGACTGACGGACACTTGTGTGGGGATGAATGTGGATTGAAGGTCTGGGGCCTTATGGAAGGAGGTGGATAAACAGTTCTCAGGCTGACAGGTTCTCTGCTACTGGGGGACAAGGCAGCATTCACTGGCTTTAGGGGAGTGTCTAAGCATCTTAGAGAGCAGAAGAGACAGGGCCAGGCCAGAGTAAGTAGTAATAGTATTTATTAAGTGCTTACTGTGTGCGGTGCAACCTTCTCACTGTGCCTTGTTCTCACCAGTCCCGCCGTCAAACCCTGGCCCACACCCTACCTCTGGCCTGGAATGCTCTCCCTCCTCAAATCTTCCAAACAATCACATTTCCCCCCTTTAAAGCCCTACTGAAGGCTCACCTCCTCCAGGAGGCCTTCCCAGACTAAGCCCCCTTTTCCTCTCCCCCTCCCCTCCCTATTATCCCAACTCACTTCCTTTGCTCTACCCCCCTCCACAGCACTTGTGCATATATGTACATATTTATAATTATATTTATTTTTATTGATATGCATATAGCTAAAATTCTATTTATTTATATTGTTGCTATTGATGCCTGTTTACTTGTTTTGATGTCTGTCTCCCCCCTTCTAGAATGTGAGCCCGTTGTGGGCAGAGATTGTTGTCTCTGTTGCTGAATTGTACTTTCCAAGCACATAGTATAGTGCTCTGCACACAGTAAGTGCTCAATAGATACGACTGAATGAATGCATGAATGAATCAATACTAAGGGCTTGGAGGAAAAGGTGGTAATTAGACACAATCCCTGTCCCTTTGGGGACTCACAATCTAAGAGTCAGGTTCTTCCCACCAAGAAGGAAGTGAGGAGTCTACTGCTTGAACTTTTCTCCTCCTTTGTTAATAGTGTTGGGAGACCATTTAGGTACAATTCATGCCCAGAAGCAGCCAGTAAGTACTTCTAGAGTCACATGACAGCTTTAATTAGCCAAGTCGTGCCTTTTGATTACCTTATAACTATCTAGCTAGATTGCAAGAGCAGTACTCAAAATCTGGGCCTGTCTCCAATAAACAAGACTGTTCAATTTGAACATGTCACACTAAGTCATTAACAAGCACTCATTTATTAATCCCCATTTGCTACATTGGCCTTTCAGTGACCATGGCACATATTAAGTGTTTATATGTACAGAGCACTCTACTAGGTGTACTAGGACTCTTCCAAGTTATACAGTACCACAGTCCTCCTTGTCTCAAACTCATAACCTTGGCAGTTTCCTCGACTCATCTCTTATTCCACCTTTATATTCAGTTTGTCACCAAATCCTTTTAGTGCTTTCAAAACATCTCTAGAATTCACCCTTTCCTCTTCATCCAAACTTTTGCCATGCTGATCCAAGCACTTATCCCCTCCCACCTTGATTCCTGCATCAGCCTTTGCTGACCTCCCTGCTTCCTGCCTCCCGAACTGAGTTCAAACTGTTCTGCCACCTAGATCACTTGCATTAAAAGCAGCATGGCTCAGTGGAAAGAGCCTGGGCTTTGGAGTCAGAGTTCATGGGTTCAAATCCCGGCTTCACCAATTGTTAGCTGTGTGACTTTGGGCAAGTCACTTAACTTCTCTGGGCCTCAGTTCCCTCATCTGTAAAATGGGGATTAAGACTGTGAGCCCCATGTGGGACAACCTGATTACCTTGTATCCCCCCAGCGCTTAGAACAGTGCTTTGCACATAGTAAGCACTTAAATACCATTATTATTATTATTATCATTATTAAAAGAAAATTAAACCCACATCACCCGACTCCTGAAAGCACTCCAATGGTTATTCATCTATCTCTCTATCAGTGATGCCTAGGGGAAGGAACCCAGACCTGGAAATCATAGGACCTGGGCTCTAAAGATTTAATTCATTCATTCATATTTATTGAATGCTTACTGTGTGCAAAGCTCTGTACTAAGCGCTTGGGAGAGTACAACAGACATCCCCTGCCCACAGTGAGCTCTCAGTCTAGAATATATATTTACATGTTGTGGGGATGAATGAAGGGAGCAAATCAGGGAGATGCAGAAGGAAGTAGGAGATGAGAAGAGGAGGGCTTACTTAGGCTTCTTGGAGATGTGCTTTCAATAAGACTTTGAAGTGGTGGAGAGCAATTATCTGTCGATATAAGGGAGGACATTCCAGGCCAGAGGTAAAATGCGGGTGAGAGGTTAGCAGCAAGATAGAGGAAATCGAGGTATAGAGAGAAGGTTAACAGAGGAACAAAGTGTGAGGGCTGGGTTGTAGTAGGAGAGTTGTGAGATGAAGTAGGAGGGGGCAAAGTGATTGAGTGCTTTAAAGCCAATGGTGAGGAGTTTTTGTTTGATGAAGAAGTGGATGGGCTACCACTTGAGTTTCTTGAGGAGTGGGGAGAGACAGGAGGCAGGGAGGTCAGCAAGGAGGCTGATACAATAATCAAGGCACAGTAGGATAAGTGCATGAATTAATGTGGTAGTAGTTTGGATGGAGAGGAAGGAGTAGATTTTAGTGATGTTGTGAAGGTAGAACTGACAGGATTTAATGATGGCTTGAATACTGGGGGAGAGAGGGGGAGAGAGGGGGAGAGAGAACGATCCAGGAAAATGCCAAGGTTATGGGCGTGAGAGACATAAAGGTGGTGGTGCTGTCAATTGTGATGAGAAAGTGAGCAGGGCATCAGGGTTTGGGTAGGAAGACAAGAAGTTCAGTTTCTCCATATGAAGTTTGAGATGATGGAAGGACATCCAAGTAGAGATGCTTTGAAAGCAGGAGGAAATTTGAGACTGTTGAGGGAGAGAGATCAGGGCTGGAGATGGAGATTTGGGTGCCATCAGCATAGAAGTGGTTGTTGAAGCAGTGTGAGTGAATGAGCCACTTGTCTGCTGGGTAACCTTGGGCAAGTCACTTAACTTTTCTATGCCTCAGTTACCTCATCTGTAAAATGGTGATTAAGATTGTGAGGCCCATGTTGGACATGGATGGTGTCCAGTCTGATTATCTTGCATTTACCTCAGTGCTCAGTGCAGTGCCCAGCACATAATAAGCACTTAAGAAATACCAATAAAAAATAAATGGGGGCAGCAGAGCAAGGCACGACTTGGGGAGCCTGGAGGCACAGAGAGGTTGATGCAGTAGTTATGAGGAAAAAAAATGTGCTTAACCCACTTTGGTGGTGATTTGGATGGAGAAGAAGGGGTTAAATTCTAGGGGTGTTAGTAAGATAGAACTGACAGGATTTGTTAAGTGATAATGTGCAGCTTGAAGGAGAGACATAAGTCAAGGAAAATGCCAAGGTTGCAGGCATGAGAGACAGGGAGAATGGGAGGGAGACAGGGAGCTGTCAAAAGTGCATTTATGACTTGCTGCTTGATGGAACTTCCAATAAAACTTTGGAAGGAAGAACTGTCAGTCAATCATATTTATTGAGCACTTTGTGTATAACACTGTACTATGCATTTGGGAAAGCACAATATAGCAATAAACAAACACATTCCCTTCCCTGAATGTCATAAATATTTTAAGGGGAACTTTGGTGAGTAAAGGAAAAAAAATCCAGAGCTAGAGAGTTTAGTGGAGCATCTGATTTTTTTTCTGGGGAACACCACTTTAGCTGTTCAGAAACATTCCACCTAGATTTTCTCAGAGTACAATAGGTTAAATAAATACACTCCTCAAATGAATCCTAAGAAATCCCAAGCAATCTGTTAAGGATTTCTATGCCTTTTAGTTGTTTAAATCGTTGCCTACTTTCCAGGAGGAGCAGAAACAAAGCAGATGGATGGTTTGATGACTGTTTCAAAATTCTGCCTTCAGCATTTAGAGTGGTGATTGCTTCCAGCCTAGTTTCTATACAGTATGCTTTCCTGTATATGGTACACAATTAGAATCTCATAAACTCAATCATCAGTGCTGCATAGAATTTCTGCTCATCAGCATTTGAGTGCCTATGTCATGTGGAGAAGATACAGTTTCTAAAAGATTCTAGCACCTTATCAGGGAGCTAAAATTTGCTGACTTTTGCCTTTCACATTTTTCACTGAATTTCAGCTACCTTACCATGCTGTAGATTTACCATTCCCACCCTACTTTACACTTTATTCTTCTTTTAATACTGTTTTCTTTTTGTTATTTTATAGGTGACAACTAAAGTAAAGAGACCTTCATTTTGAAAGCTATCAGGTTTTCCCAGGTTTGAGATCTGTCTAATATGGCTCTACTCTACCATCGTATTGGCAAATTTCGACTTGACACATTCTCACAGGCTACATTTTAAGCATTAAGGACTCAGATGAGATACTCAAAGGATCCAGAGAAGAAGCTCTCCACATCATTTCACTACTATACCGCCTACCCTCTAGACTCCTTCCACGTGAATTTTCCTATTGCCCTTCACTCTAGTCTCTCCCATTCCCCACACCTTTCTCCACCTGCTGCCTGGAACACTGTCCTCCATTAAAATCCTCCAGACCACAGTCTTGCCCATCCTTAAAGCCTTCCTGAAAATTCACCTCCTCCAAGAGGCATTTCCCTATAAATTTTTTTCTCCCTAGTTCACTGTTTAATGCACACATCCCAACTCCTTGAGACCTGAAATGGTAGCCCATTCCTCTCTGCATCAAAGCAGAAACTCCTAAGGCCCTCAGTAACTTCTCCCCAAATGTGCATATTTACTACTCTCCCACTACACCTCAGTTCACATGCTTAACTCCTACTCACTGTGCCTCATTCTCATCTCCCTCACTACTGACCTCTTGCCCATAACCTCCTATCAATCAGTAGTATTTACCAAGCCTGTGAGCCCGCTGTTGGGTAGGGACCGTCTCTATATGTTGCCAACTTATACTTCCCAAGTGCTTAGTACAGTGCTCTGCACACAGTAAGTGCTCAGTAAATACGATTGAATGAATGAAACACTTACTATGTCCAGAGCAATATGCTAAGTAGTGAGAGTGCAATACAACAGACTTGTACAACATGTTCCCTGCCCACAAGGAGCTTGTAGTCTTGAGGGAGAGATAGACATTAAAATAAATATGTGCTAAGGGATTGAGAGTTGGGTGACTATCAGATGCTTAAAGGGTACAGATCCCAAGTGCATGGGTGTTGCAGAAAGGAAAGGGAGTAGGGAAAATGAGGACTTGGTTGGGAAGGCCCCTTGGAAATGTGATTTTAATCAGGCTGCTTGGGACTCCCTCCCACTTCACCTCTGACAAACCACTGCTCTCCCCATCTTCAAAGCCCTTCTAAAGTCACGTCTCTCCCAGAAACCCTTCCCTGCTTATTCTCTCATTTCCCCCACTACCGATGCATCAGAATTTCTGCATCACCTAAACACTTGGGTCACTTTTTGCTCCCGCACTCCCATAGCACTTAAATACATATCAAACTATTTTGCTTCACTCTAACTGTAATGTATTTTAGTGTCTTCTCACCCTTGCTAATACTCTTATACCCTTGTGTATACTCTTCCAAGTGCTTAGTACAGTGATCTGTACAGAGTAAGCCCTCAAATATTACTAATGGACTAGGAATGCCCTCCCAAGTACTGATAATCAGAACATTTACTGCAGGTTTACATCAAAACTTTAAAACTTTATACATCAAACTGACTCATTTGAAGATATTCACCCTCTTGCGCTCCTCATAGGTACACTTATCATAAGGGTAATCAATATTAAGGATCTGGAAATGATACATTTTTCAATAATAAAATTGTTGGTATTTGTTAAGCTCTTACTAGGTGTCAAGCACTGTTCTAAGTGCTGGGGTAGATACAAGGTCATCAGGTTGTCCCACATAGGGCTCACAGTCTTCATCACCATTTTACAGATGAGGTAACTGAAGTACAGAGAAGTTAAGTGACTTGCCCAAAGTCACACAGCTAGGTAGTGGAGCCAGGATTAGAACCCATGACCTCTGACTCCCAAGCCCGGGCTCTTTCCACTTAGCCATACTGCTTCTCTAATTTTAAAATTGTGTGTGTGTGTGTGTGTGTGTGTGTGTGTGTGTGTGTGTGTGTGTGTGTTTTGGGGGTAGGGAGAGAGTGAGGGTGGCAACACATAAGGGTCAGTGGAAGAAGCTGTAACAGGTGTTTAATTTTGCTCATCAACTGCTGGGGCTTCTTCCAAAACTAATGAAATGGTGGTAGGGAACAGATGACACTTCCTAACAGGACAACTTTTCCTGTCAAATTAATGGGAGTGACAAAGTGAGTACAATAGTATTTTCTGCAGGTCCATTGAGTGCAGAGGGAAGCAATGTGGCTTAGTGGAAAAAGCATGAGATTGGGAGTCAGAGGACATGGGTTCTAACTCTGGCTCTGCCACTTGTCTGCTGTGTGACTTTGGGTAAATCACGTAACTTCTCTGTGCCTCGGTTCCCTCATCTGTAAAATAGAGATTAAGACTGTGAGCCCGATGTGGGACAGGGACTGTGTCCAACCTGGTTTGCTTGTATCTACCCCAGTGCTTAGAACAGTGCCTGGCACATAGTAAGCACTTAAATACCATCATTATCATCAGAGCATTCATTCATTCAATCACATTTATTGAGCACTTATTGTGTGCAGAGCACTGTACTAAGCACTTGGGAAGTACAAGTTGGCAACATATAAAGACGGTCCCTACCCAAAAACGGCCTCACAGTCTAGAATAACATTCTAAATGTTTGGGAGAGTATATATAGGATCGGCGATAGGCAACAGTAAGGTGGGAAGGCTGTCTGCCTTCCTTGCAGATCAGGGAAGGAAAATCCCGAGGTGGGCCAGCCGCTCAGTGGAGAATCACTGGGACAATCTGGCCAGGCCTGTCAGAGTCCTGTGAGTGGCGGGAGGCCACCTGAACCAGGAAAGGGAAAAACTGGCCTCCTGGACCTCCTTGAAATGGCCCTGCCAGCTGCTGCCAGGGACCAACAAAGTGGCAGGAGGAAAAGAAAGCCCTACTTGTGAAACTAAAGGCTTGTCAGATGAAAATTCTTTTTGTTGCAGACAGTGGCCAAGTGTAAAGTGCAACAGGCAGCCCTGTTGAAGCAGATGTTGGCCACTCGGGTGGCCAAAGATTTCAAAGATTTAGAAAAGCGGAGGAATCTCCCAGTGAACGAGCTGGAGATTAAGTGGGTCATGATGATTTTGAGAAGGAGGAGTCGTCCCTCGACCCTTCCCTGGAAGTGGAACCATTACCTTCCAGGCTGGATGGAAAGGTGCCCCCACAGAACCCCGGATGCCCTCGTGGTGCATTGGCCCGGAAGGATTAGTGCCCTCCGATGTACTAATCCAACTACATTAAACCAGCACTAACCCAGTTAAGTTCTTACACTGCAAGTACCAATCCATCCTCACATGAGAGATCAGTGTCTGCTGGAACTTGATACTTAACACCCCCATGAAGAAAAGTTCCTGATGACCTTGGAATGTCTCCGTTTTGTTCTAAAGTAATGGAAAGATGTGTGAATGTGTTGGAATTGGGTGTGCCCTCCTGTGTTAGAATGTGAATGGTGTTCTGCTTTAAAACTTGAAAACGTTGCATGAGCGTTTTGGGATTAGGTCCTCCTCATGTTTGTGTGCATAGAGTGGAGGATGTTCTGGGAATGCTAAGGAGTTAAGATTTGAGGTGATAATAATAATAATAATAATGTTGGCATTTGTTAAGCGCTTACTATGTGCAAAGCACTGTTCTAAGCGCTGGGGGGGGGGGATACAAAGTGATCAGGTTGTCCCATGTGGGGTTCACAGTCTTAATACCCATTTTACAGATGAGATAACAGGCTCAGAGAAGTTAAGTGACTTATAGGTGATGCCTATAGAAAGATTACGTATATGGATATGGGTGGAAGAGGGATGAGGAAAGGCTGTAAAGATGGAAAGGATTGAAAGGCTGGAAGGTAATGAGTGAAAAAGCAGAAGGGTCATTGCTAAAGAGAAAATGGGGGAGTGACTGTAGATGAGAGGGAAATCCCTATGTCTCAGGAAGGAATGAGAATGTTGAAGGAAGATTTAGGCATTTGTCCTGGAGGGGAGGCAGAAATTGACACCTTGTTTGATAGGAGGCTGTAGCCCTGTATTAGTATGAAAGTTTTTCTTGTATGACTCATGTTTGAATGAATTGGGCAGTATTGTGAAAATTTGTATTGTGCATTGCAAAGAGAAATTCCTAGCTGAATTTGGGTAGCTCCACAGGTTGAGAGTCATTTTATTGGCCTAGTGTTTTTAATACACCACTTGTCTGCTGTGTGACCTTGGGCAAGTCACTTTACTTCTCTGGGACTCAGTTCTGTAAAATGGGGATTGACACTGTGAGCCCCACATGGGATAGGGACTGTGTCCAATCTGATTTGCTGTATTTACCCCAGTGCTTAGTACAGTGCCTGGCTTATTGTAAGCATTTAATACCATAATTTTTATTACCATGATTATTAATATTACAGTGGATAGAATGACACCTGTCCTCAAGGGGATCTTGTGGGAGATATGAGCATTACAATAAAGTATAGAAAAGATAAAAAGAGGATATATACAAGAGTAAATTCTTAAAAGGGTATGTAAAAAATGTACAGAGTGTTACAGGAGGTTGGAAATACTTCCGTTTTTAGGGGGTACAGAACTGCTGAAGTGGCATTTTAAGGGAGGCTATAAATTGAGGAGATTAGTATTTACATATAGAAGGCCTCTTGGAGGAGCTGCAATTTCAGAAAGGCTTTGAAGATGAGAAGTCCTTTTGCCTGCCAGGTTCAAAAGGATGAGATCATGAGCCAGAGAGTGGCAGCAGGAGAATGAGGCATGGTAAGTATTGGTTTGGGAGAAACGAAAAGTGCAAGGTAGGTTAAAGTGGGAGAAGAGTGGGTACATTGGAGGAAAACTGCCATGTGGGTATCAAAGCCAATGGTTAAAAGTTTGTTTGATGCCGAAAGGAAGGACAATCCTCTGAGATTTTTTATGAGAGGGAGATATATTCAAAAAGATTTTAGGTAACGATCCAGACAGCAAAATGAAGTATGGATTAGAGGGGAAGGCTGGAGGAAGAGAGATCAGAGGTGAAGCGGATGCAGTAATCAAGCTAGGATATGAAATGTAGCTGGGCCCATGTGTTGGCCACTTGGATAGAGTGGGTACTAAATTTACTGTGGAGCAAAAAGTGACAGACCTAATATAGTGATTCACAGAGAGGTTAGTGCCAAGATTAGGGGCTTCAGAGATGGACAGAATGGTGAAGTATTCAACAATAATGGGACAGTTAGGTGGAGGAGAGGATTTATTGGGTAAGATAAGGAGTTCAGCTTTGGACATATTGACCTTCAGATGATAGTGGGAGACCTATTTAGATATGCCCTAGAGTCATGGGGTGGGGAGGGAGAACAAAGAACAAGAGAGAGTGTACAAAAGAGCAAAGAAGAAAGATTTGGAAGACATCCTTTTGGAGGTGATAGAAGAAGCCATGGGAGCCAGTGAGCATAGATTGATAAGTGGACCCAGACAGTCTTAAGGGACAACCTCATGAAGAGGAGGGGAGACGGAGAAAGAATTGGCAAAAGAGATTGAGAAGAATAGACCAGAGGCCCAAGGCAGCCTAAGCTAGTGGAAAGAGCTCAAACTTGTCAATCAAGAGTCCTGGGCTCTAGTCCCAGCTCTGCCACTGGCAAGTCACTTCACCTCTTCAGACCTCAGTTTCCCCAACTTTAAGAAATGAACAGAATGTGGTCCTTGTGGTCTTGGCACAGGTCAGGTTGCAATTCCCTTCCAATTGATTCTTTGATGCCTGCAAGTGTAAGAATAAATAATGTATTTAGGGCACAGGGCTATTCATGACAGTCTACAGCACAAGCTACTGAATTGGAGACAACACACAGGGGCCAGTGTTGTTTTGTTTTTCAAAGGAGCTGAAGACCAAACGGTGAGGAACAGTTGCTAAATGGTTACCAACATACCCTGTAATAATAATGATAGCATTTATTAAGCACTTACTATGTGCAAAGCACTGCTGTAAGCACGAGGGAGGTTATAAGGTGATCAGGTTGTCCCACGGGGGGCTCACAGTCTAATCCCCATTGTACAGATGAGTTAACAGGCACAGAGAAGTTAAGTGACTTGCCCAAAGTCACACAGTTGACAATTGGTGGAGCTGGGATTTGAACCCATGACCTCTGACTCCAAAGCCCAGGCTCTTTCCACTGAGCCACGCTGCTGTAGACATGCTACGCATTTAGCCGATTTTTCCTGCTGTAAAGTTCATATAATCATTCTCTCCCTGCCGACTTCTTGACTTTTAACCCAGCTTCCTTATACTGTAGCATCGGCATCTTCCAGAAGAAATCTTCTCAGCAGGTTAAAATATCACAAAACTTATCTGAGCATTGATCCTAATAAGCCAAGTTGGCAAAGCCAGCTATTATAACTTGACAGTCACCCTTAAAGTCTAGATTTAATGTTACAACATAACACAGTGAAGCTATAATTTCTTGGCATCATTACCTTTAAAGTGTTCTGACACAAGAATATTTCCAAAGATTCCTGCATTTTACTGTTCATGAATGCTCCTCCAGAGCTCAAACTGAGTGCCTCCTCTATTTTTCTGTATTAGCAATCATATTCACCCTGTTATCAAACAACTCCAAACAGGCCTTTTAGAAGAGGAAATGGATAGGAGGAATGGACTACCTATCTATGAATGTGCTTATAATGTAGAAATATATAGCTATTGAACTCGTTCTTATTTATGAAATACTTATCACCTTCAAGAGGATCGAGAGCTGCTTTTTTATTACTTTAACTGCTTTCTCAACATGTTGCTTCACCTACCTGGTGGTTACCTGGAAAGTCAGTGGCTTTTCCCTGTTTTCAAAAAGGACCTAGAAATGTCAACTTGTGGAACTCCAAACACGGGAGGTGGGGAACGGGGGAGGAGGCTAAGACACACTGAGAATGTTGGTCTTAGACATTTGGACCAGGGAGACTTTGGGTAGCTCTTTAGAAGTCTCTTCCCTCTTCTCACCTTTTCTGAAACAAGTCACTTGTTCTCCTGTTGACCTCTACTGGACAGCTACTATCCAAGCTTAATGAGAGAATCCTAATCTTTCTTAATGGACTTAGAGTATCTGCTCCTATAATTAGCTAACAGTAGGGGAATTACTACTAGTTGTGGTTTCACTCCATTATAAGATGACTTGGCAACTTTAAGTTAAGGATGACATTGGCCAGGGAATGGAAAAAATCCTGAAATTCTACCTGCTAATCAGTGGGCTTGTTGACAGAGTTCTACAGAAGAATTTTAAGCAGGGGTGAACAAGAGAGGTACATATCTGTCCAGAAACATTTCATCAGATGATCAGTGGTGGGTGTGGAAGTTAAGGGGTAGGGGAAGGCCCTGATATACTGAAATAGTCTGACAGAAGATGCTGGGGTAGTCCTGAAAGGGAAGGGGAAGGAGTAAATGGGACTAAAAAAATAGAAACATATTTTGAATTTTTGTTTTTTGGCCACAAATCCTGTGTGGTTAACAGAAGAATCCTTTTAGGGCCTCTCCACTTTGTTTCATCAGCTTACTTGATGAAAGCGTACTGTGTGCAGAGCACTGTACTAAAGGCATGGAAGAGTACAATTCAGCAGAGTTGATAGACTCGTTCCCCATCCACAGGGAGCTTACAGTCTAGAGAGGGAGACAGACAGTAAAACAAATAAGTTAAGGATACGTACATTAGTGATGTGGGGCTGAGAGTGCAGTGAATACCAAAGGCCAAAAAGTGGAAATGCAAGTGCATAGAGTACAGGGAAGGGAAAGGGAGTTGGAAAAGGACAACAAACTGGAAGACTTCTTGGAGATGTGACCTGAATAAGTCTTTGAAGTTGGGGAGAGTGGTGGTCTGGTGTATTTTGGCCTGGGAGGGTGGGGAAACTGAGGATGTAAGCCAAGGGTTGATAGTGTGATAGAAAAGATCATGCCACAGTGAGGAAGCTGGCACTAGAGGCACCATTTGCTCCCTTTCTGGAATCCTTACTTTCCCCAATACCTTCACTTGATTGTTACCTCTTGTTTCCCACTTCTGCCCTTCTGCTCACATTGTCCTTGTGGTAAGCTCATTATGGAAAGGGAATGTGTCTATTGTATTATTTAACTGTTATATTGTACTCTCCCAAGCACTTAGTACAGTTCTCTACACACAGTCCATCACCCCAGGTTCTGTTCTCACTTCAGTCCTTCCTTCCTCTCCTGCAGCAAAACTGGACCTGGTCCACAAATCAGCTGGCCAAAGGGCTCCTAAACCCTGGCCCTCCTACCTCTCTGGGCTCACTGCTTTCCCTTCTCACCCCTATTCCTGTGACAGTAGTGGAGTACAAAGAGTGGCAGTTCCTCCTTTCCATTCGCCTTCCTCTTGACCCTGTCCTCTTCTGGCCTGAGATAGCATGGAATTATGGGCTAGTGGAAGTTCCCTGATTTGTTCCTAGCCATCCCTGGTCAGAGAGGAGGAAAGGAGAAGGGGAAAGAAAAAAGGATGTAAGGACAAGGGCGAGGAGGAAAGAGAAGGACAAGATAGTAAATTTGGGAATTGGAGAAGAGGGGAGAGGAGGAGGAAATAGGATTCATTCAATCATATTTATGGAGCACTTACTGTGTGCAGAGGATGGTGCCAGTGGGTGAGGGTTAAGTCCCCCTTTTCCTCAGCTCCCCCTCCCTTCCACCTTACCTCAACTCACTCCCTTTGCTCTCTCCCGACCCCCCTCCCCCCCCAGAACTTTTTTAATGGCATTTGTTAAGCACTATGTGTGAAACACTAAGTGCTGGGGTGGATGCAAGGTGATCAGGTTGTCTCACGTGGGGCTCACAGTCTTAAACCCTATTTTACAGGTGAGGGAACTGAGGTCCAGAGAAGTGAAGTGACTTGCCCAAAGTCACATAGCTGATAAGCGGCAGAGCTGGAATTAGAATCCGTGACCTCTGACTCCCAAGATTGGGCTCTTTCCACTGAGCCACGCTGCCTCTCGTGTACACAGCACTTATGTATATATCTATAATTCTATTTACTTATACTGGTGCTTGTTCCCTGGTGTAAGCCAGGGATTGTCTCTATTGTTGAATTGTACTGTCCAAGAGCTTAGTACAGTGCTCTATGAATGAATGAGTCATACATTTAAGCATCTCTAAAGACGGGTGTGTGACCAAGAATCCATTCCACCCGTGAAGCACAGCACCTGTCACCATTTTCATTTTGCCTCAAAATGATTACCCCATATACAATCTCTATAAATCAGTGGGATCATCTTCTATGACTATCCTAGAGCTGTCCACAGATCTACACTCCTACTACAACCCAACCCGCAAACTTCACTTATGTTAACCTGTTCGCTGTGCCTAAATCTCATCTATTTTGCCACCGATCCCTAGCCCAAATCCTGACTCTAGCCTAGAATGCCCTCCATCATCAAATCCAACAGATAATTACTCTCCCCTCCTTTAAAGCCTTATTGAAGGCACATGTCCTCCCAGAGAACTTCTCTGACTAGCCCCAACTTTCCTCTTCTCCCAGTCCCTTCTGAATCACCTTGACTTGCTCCCTTTGTTCTTCCCCACAACACTTATGTACATATCTGTAATTTATTTATATTTAATGTATGTCTTCCCCCTCTAGACTGTGAGCTCATTGTGGGAACGGAGTAGGTCAGTTTATTGTTACTGTACTCTTCCAAGCACTCTGAGAACCTGAGAGATCACAAAATGGCTAGATTGTATCCAGCTATTGATCTAGTATTTATACTGTTATAATAATGATATTTGTTGAGTGCTTACTTTACTAAGTGCTGCAAATCAAGTTGGATACAGTCCCTGTCCCACATGGGGCTCACAGTCTCAATCCCCATTTTACAGATGAGGTAACTGAGGCTGAGATAAGTGATTTGCCCAAGGTCACACAACAGACAAGTGGAGGAGCTTACCATGCTGCTATAGCCCAGCTAATGGGGTTAGAAGCAAATGAATAGTTGTCACTCTCATACATATGTAAAACCAGAGGCTTGGACGTTTTTGCTTTGTCTTCCCAATCATGTTTCCCTTTAAGGGAATGAGGAAGGTTTAGGCATCATCCCAAGAATTTGGAGAGTAACAAGAGGAATAATTGGAAATAGTTGTTAAATGCTGGAAATAACTGTTTATCAATTATATCTAACTATGTGATGTTGCTAGTCCGTTATCTGCTTAGTAATTCTATGGTTAGAATCATATCTTCCCCAACTTTTATTGAATATTTTTAAAGTATAAGATTTAAGAATGATTTAAAATTACTAATTGTTGAATTATTAAAGAATAATTGTTATTTCAAACCTTTATTAATTTTGTCTGATTATATGATGTTGCCAATTGAATTTTCCTAGATTTTCATTGAAAATTTTTAAAGAATTAAGAATGATTTAAGAATGTTTAAAGCTACCAATTGTTGAATTGAGTAAAAGTAATTGCTATTTCCTAGATTTTTATTCAATATTTTTAAAGAACGGTTGTTGAGAATGATTTAAGAATGTTTTAAAATTAAGTATTGAATTGTTGAGTAAGAATAATTATTTTAAACTTTCTTCCTATATTTCCTAGATTTTAATTGAATTTTTTAAGAACAGTTGTTTAAAATGATTTTTTAAATTAACTGTTGAATTGTTAAATAAGAATAATTGTTAAATATTAGAAAGAGCTCATTTCTAATACTATGGTTAAGATTGTATCTTTCTAGGTTTTGGCCTAGTAGGACATAATTAGCTTCCAGACAGACCCAGCAGAAGGATACCATAAGAATATTTGTCTTTGATGGATTATTTTATATAACTGAGACAGTGTTTATGCCAAATTCAGGAAGCATTGAAAAACCCCTATTGAAGGTAATGATATTGACCATCATTCTGCTCACATGTGTATTAATCTGTATTAAGATCATTTTGTACATGTGACAAGATTGTCCACCGACATCATGTATCTTGATGTGAATTCCCCTTCCATCTTATCCTGGATGAGTGAGTGAATGTTGTTGTCCCATGGGGGTTGAGGAGTGGGTTATGGTGAGCAAGAATGATTCCATCTTGTAACACAGAAGCCATTTCCTAAGAGACTATTCTTTAACCCCATGAGCAACAAGGACAAAGGAGGAATTGCTGAGGAGTGATCTTGCTGAGAAGTGTAAAGAAGACTTGAATTGTTGAGGAGAAATGGAATTGTCTTGCTGAGAAGTTTGAGAAGGACTTGACTGGTTGTTGTCTGTCTCCCCCTTCTAGACTGTGAGCCTGTTATTGGATAGGGACCGTCTCTATATGTTACCAACTTGTACTTCCCAAGTGCTTAGTACAGTGTTCTGCACACAGTAAGCGCTCAATGAATATGATTGAATGAATGAGAAATGAAGTTGTTTTGTAGAGGGGTTTGAGGAGTTGCAAAATTGCTCGGCTGGGCCACAGAAAGACTGCCAGATGGGGTTAAGCCTGGGAGAAGGGTTGCCATCCCCTCTGACTTCACCCAGTAATAAGCAGAAGACAGCAATCCTGAGCATTCTCTGCTGCAGCCCCCATCCCTCTAAAACAACTAATAAGAGGGGGAAAGAATTGGTTCCTCAGGCCCTGGAGAAACCACCTAAGCCAAGACATCTAGGCATGGCCGTGACAAAAAACCATCTAAGCCATGCACTGAGACACCTACTGTAGCCACAGCCAAACCACCTAAGACTTGAACAAGGAAGATGGGCTGTGGTCAGCTGGACTCCTTGAAACTCCAACGTGGGACCATCCTGAAACTTGGTAACTATGGGTGTTATAATGTGTGTGTGTGTGTATGTGTGTGTGTGTGTGTGTGTACATGCACATTGCCTCTACCCTGATTTTAGTAGATTAAGTATGAAATACAGTTTCCCACTCTACACAGTGGTGGCTGGTTTCACTTTGAACTTTTCAGAGAGTGTCTGACCCAGTAGGAGCTCCTGGTTAATTAGGGCTGCCCAGTTTGGGGAGGTGAACCTACAGATCTCATCCCAGGGCCCAGGAATCTCAGGGGAGGTGAATCTACAGATCTCACCCCAGGGGATCAGAAATTTGGGTTAGCAGCATCCAAGGGGTCTCATACCAGGAATCTGGGTGAGGTGCATCCAAAGATCTCATCCAAGGGGAGAAGGAAACTGTAGGAGAAATGAATCTTTAGCAACCTGGGGGAAGCCAGGAAGGATAAATGTCAGTTGGGGCTCATGACAGAGTCAGGATTAGAACCCAGGTCATCTGGCTCCCAAGCCCATGCTCTTTCCACTAGGCCACTCTATGGGGCCTATAGTAGGGGTGTTTTTGAAACTGATCAAAAGCCCCCCACACACACATTTTTAACTCCACATAGACAATTCTACCGTAATATGTTGCTGAACTCCTGGAACACCTCTTGCTACTGAAAACTTGGATCGGCATACATATGTCTTCATCGATGCTAGGTACAGGCACAAAAAATTTCTTCCAAAATTACATCCTATCCAGGGATATCTGCTGTTGGAAGAACAGTCCTTATGAGTGTACTATCTAAAGCACTCAAGGTGGTAAAACAGAAGCAACCGTAGCAGCTCAGCAGAAAGGAGCAACGGCTACCTACCTGTTAGGGCTTGAGTTTTCTTGTTTTAATCTGAGATATGAGGAGCTTGAAATCTAGCTGTTCCTTTTGTGTATGTCATGTTTGCCTTCTTTCCTTAAACAAATACTAAGCCCTTCTGCCCTGAACCACTTGGACTCCAAACTCCAAACTCCAAAGCCAGAGACTTGACCGCATCTGTGAATTTCCTTCCTAATGCTTAGTATAGTGTTCTGCACATAGTAAGTGATTAAAAACTATTACTAGGCAACAATGCAAGAATGATCATGAAGGTTGAGAAGTAGAATTTCAAAGATGGCTTTTTTTTTTTTAAAGCCCACAGTGTGCCCTGTTTCCTTTGATATTACTGAGGAATCTTATTCCTTTTCCACACCTTTCCCCAGACCCTGCCAGTATCAAAACCTGAAAATTGGTAGCTCAGGCACCGTTTTCGTAGAAATAAGGATTGTGTATGCTTAAGATTGTGAGCCTCACGTGGGACAATCTGATTACCTTGTAACAACCCCAGCACTTAGAACAGTGCTTGGCACATAGTAAGCACTTAAATACCATAATAATAATAATATGCACATACACACAGTGTAATTTAGCAATTTCACCTAACCAAATACCCAGAGTTAGAAAGGATATGAAAAACAGTGTTCATTAGCAGTTCGATTTATGTTCCAATACCCAAAATCAGGATGTTTTCTAGCTTACATCTAACACTTAGTGAAAAGTAAATGAGTTTATCAGATGTTCAATTAGCCACAAGAGAGAGTTCATGAAAGTTATACATTCCTGCTAATGTAAGTACCATTTTAGTGACTGTGGGAAAGTAGGATATTGATGTGACCATTCAAAGCCCTGCCTCTCAGTTGCTAATAATTTCCATTAGTAGCTCTGAAACAGGCCTACTATGTGGGAGCAATTTTCTACTTAAATCACATCTAAGGTTGTGAAGCAAGTTACTAGCCTTGGATTTGGAGCAAGCATTAAGATGGTGGAACTGAGGTTCAGAGATGAGAGATTTTCCCAGGAAGTGACAACTCTGACCAAGTCCTTGTGGACAGGGATCATGTCTCAGTTCTGTTATATTGTACTCTCACAAGTGTTTAGTGCAGTGCTCTGCACAGAGTAAGCACTCAAATGACATTGCTTTTTTTTTTTTGGAATTTTGTCCATGTACTATTCCAAATTACCTAATATAACAATCCATCCCCTGAAGAGCTTACCCACTATCATGGTAGAAAATGAGTTCATTCAAACCCAGGAGATGGAAGTGAGGTTGGAAAATAGCAAAGAAATCATTGTCTTTTTTCTCCTATTTCTATTTTTGTGTTGCTTTGGCAAAATGTAGATGCACCATTTCCTCTCACTTGTGTCTGGGAACAGTTATTTCTGAAGAGAAGAGAAATCATTCTGTGGGGTTGCTGGCTGTCAATGGTGGTTAGTGACAGTTTATAATAGAATCTTGTATTTGCATAGAACTTTGGTAGACATTTTCTCATTTATTCCTCCCATCATTTCTTAGAAGCAACTGGAAGAAGGTATTATATTACCATTTAACAGATGAGGAAACTAGGAGAGGGTAAAAGACTTTCCCAAAGTCACATAGTTGGCTAGGGGTCCAACTAAGAGCAGAGCCCAAATTCTCCTACTTCTAGCTCCTTGTTCTACTAAACCATGTTGCTTTATCCATTGGGAATATTTGGGGAAAAATTATTTCTCCATTGGAGAAAATAAGTTCGTCCCATCCTGCATAGAGGCAGATCCAAAGAAGAGCTTTCCCTCCCACATATTTTTGGTGTCACTAAGTCAAAGACCTCTACAAATATTTCTAGATATTCCTCCCAATATGCATTCAGGGCCCAGGGAGTGTAGGTGACAGAGTGTGGCTCAATGTAAAGAGCGTATGCCTGGGAGTTAGAGGACCTGGGTTCTAATTCCAGCTCCACCACTTGTCTACTATGGGACTTCGGGTGAGTCAGCTTCTCTGTGCCTCAGTTTTTACCTCATCTGTAAAATGGGGATTAACACGATGAGCCCCCCCATGGACTGTATCAAACCAGATTATCATGTACCTATTCCAGGACTTAGTACAATGCCTGGCACGTCTTGTCTTACGCCGTCACTTGGTTTCTGACCCATAGTGATGCCACGGGCAGATCTCTCCCAGAACATCCTACCTCCATCAGCAATCGTTCTGGTAGTGTATCCACAGAATTTTCTTGGTGAAAATCCAGAGGTGGTTTACCATTGCCTCCTTCCATGCAGTAAACTTGAGTCTCTGCCCTCAAGTCTCTCCCATACCATCACTGCCCAGCACAAGTGATTTTTGACTTCCATTTGCTAACCACTGCCCCAGCTAGGAATAGAATGGTTATACCTTGCCTCTGCTTGACTCTCCCTCCCATAGCCAAGACTAGTAGAGTAGTAGAAACTCTCCGGGTGCCATCCTGAGAGGGGAGCCTGGCACATAGTAAGGGTTTAACAAATACCATTAAAACATAACAAAAATCACACAACCTCAAAAGCAAATCAAATGCCAGTATAAAGCCCATTGTGGGCAGGGATTGTCTTACTTTAATGCTGTATTGTACTTTCCAAGTGCTTAGTACAGTGCTCTGCACACAGTAAGCACTCAAATATGATTGAATGAATACAGCACTGTACTCAGGGCTTGAGAGAATACAACAGAATTAGATGTGTTCCTCTTGCCCATAAGGAGCTTACAGTCTAGAGAATATGATATAACTTTCTCCTTTACCCCAGCCCTAGAGTTTGACAAAATTCTGGGTTTGCATTGAAGGAGAGACAGCAGTGACATTCAACAACCCTCCAGGTAGTTGAGTAGCCTTATTTATTGATGCAAAGCCAGGGATTAATTTTTTTTTAAAAAAAGCTAAAAACTTTTTAATTGGACATTAATACCTGAACAATTGGGTATTACTCAGGAAGGGGGTAGTGGTTTGGTGGTAGCAGGAAGAGTAGATCCTTCCTGTGTCACAATAATAATAATAATGTTGGTGTTTGTTAAGCACTTACTATATGCCAAGCACTGTTCTAAGCGCTGGGGGGCTACAAGGTAATCAAGGTTGTCCCACGTGGGGCTCAGTCTTAATCCCCATTTTACAGATGAGGGAACGGAGGCCCAGAGAAGTTAAGTGACTTGCCCAAAGTCACACAGCTGACAAGTGGCGGAGTCAGGATTAGAACCCATGACCTCTGACTCCCAAGGCCAGGCTCTTTCCACTGAGCTATGCTGCTTCTCAAGCTTCCTAGCTTCTACTACATTTAACAGTATGTACTGTATCCCTTCTCAAATCAGGTTCTGCACTGACCTCCCTGCCTCCAACCTCTCCAGGACAAACTTCACTTTCCTGCCAAGCTTCTTGTGGTCAGGAACCATGTCTGCCAATTCTTTTGTGTTCAATCAGTCGTATTTATTAAGTGCTTACTGTGGGCAGAGCACTGTACTAAGCCCTTGAGAGAGTACTTAGGGAAGCAGCGTGGCTCAGTGGAAAGAGCCCGGGCTTTGGAGTCAGAGGTCATGGGTTCAAATCCCAGCTCTGCCAATTGTCAGCTGTGTGACTTTGGGCAAGTCACTTCACTGCGCCTCAGTTACCTCATCTGTAAAATGGGGATTAAGACTGTGAGCCCCCCGTGGGACAACCTGATCACCTTGTAACCTCCCCAGTGCTTAGAACAGTGCTTTGTACATAGTAAGCACTTAATAAATGCCATCATTATTATTATTACAACACAACAATAACAGATACGTTCCCTGCCCATGACGAGCTATTGTATTGTATTTTTCCCCAAGTCCTTTGTACAGTGCTGTTCACAAAGTAAGGACATAATACCCTTGATTGATTAAAAAAAAGTAATTCTATACATTAATTTCCCCTCCTCAAATAATAACGATGGTATTTGTTAAGAACTTACTATGCAGTGTGGCACATTGGAAAGAGCTCAGGCATTGGAGTCAGAGGTCATGGGTTCAAATCCCGGCTCCACCAATTGTCAGCTATATGACTTTGAGCAAGTCACTTCACTTCTCTGGGCCTCAGTTACCGCATCTGTAAAATGGTGATTAAAACTGTGAGCCCCCCCCCGCCTCCCCCCCCATGGGAAAACCTGATCACCTTGTAACCTTCCCAGCGCTTAGTACAGTGCTTTGCACATAGTAAGCACTTAATAAATGCCATCATTATTATTTTTATGTGCCAAGAACTGTTCTAACCACTGGGGCAGATAAAAGGTAAATCAAGGTTATCCCACGTGGGATTCACAGTCTCAAACCCCATTTTACAGATGAGGTAACTGAGGCACAGAGAAGTTAAGTGACTTGCCCAAAGTCACACAGCTGACAAGTGGCAGACCCTGAATTAGAACCTGACACCCAAGCCCATGTGCTCTTTCCACTAAGCCATGCTGCTCCTCAAATGGCTTCCATGGTGTCCATCCATCTCCACATCAAACAGAAACTCTTCAAATACCTCATTCAACATTCTCTCCACTACTTATCCTCACATCTCCCACTACAACCCAGTCCACATACTTCAGTCTGATTCATTCATTCAATCATATTTATTGCGTGCTTACTGTTTGCAGAGCACTGTACTAAGCACTTGGGAAGTACAAGTTGGCAACATATAGAGACGGTCCGACCCAACAGCGGTCTCACAGTCTAGAAGGGGGAGACAGACAACAAAACATACTAACAAAACAAAATGGAAGAGTAAATATGTACAAGTAAAATAGAGTAATAAATCTATACAAATTTGTACAATTTGATGCCAACCTACTCACTGTTCCTCACCGTCTCATCTTCATCTGTCGAACCCTTGCTCACACACCCTCTCTCTTCCCTGGAGCACTTTCGAATACATATTAGCATTCTCCCCATCTTTTAAGCCCTTGTGAAATAGTATCTCTTTCCAAAAAGCCTTCCCAGACTAATCTCTCATCCCCCACTACTAATTGAGGTATTTGTTAAGTGCTTACTTTGTACCAAGCACTGAATTAAGTGTGGAATAAATGTAAGACAAACAAGCTAGAAACAGTCCCTGTCCCACACAAGGAACCGCCCAAGTAGGAGGGAGAACAGAAACTGAACTTCCATTTTACATATGTGGAAACAGGCTTAATAGTGAAGCAACTTGCCAACCCCTCACCCCCCCACCAAAAAAAAAAAAAAAAAATCACAGCAGGCAAGTGAGGAGAATGAGAACCCAGGGCCTCCAACTTCCAGGCCCGTGCTCTTTCCATTAGGCCACATTGCCTTTTTAATCACCTCACCTATGCATTAGGTCTCACCTTGTAAGCAGTTAAGTACTCCCTCTGCTTACCAATCCCCAACCCCACTTATACTTGGATACTTCCAATCAATTGTTTTTGAGTACTTACTGTGTGCAGAGCACTGCACTAAGCACTTAGAAGACTTTGTAATAGAGTTGGTAGATATGTTCCCTTCACCACCCATACTTGTATTTTGACGTTCATCTCCCCCATTAGACTGTAAATGCCTAGGAGGCAGAACTGTGTCTTCCTATTCTATTATACACTCACAAGGGTTTAGTGCAGTGCTCTGCACACAGTAAGCACTTAAATACTATTGATTGATCCAAGGGTCAGGGGAAGAATGTGGGCATGTTGTCAGTCCAACACCAGGGGAAGGGCCTGGATCACAATTCCTAGGGAGGAGGCTGCTTCCAGCTAGCCACCCCAAAGGAGAGGGTGAAAAAAGAAGCTAAGAGGAGTGGGGGGGAAAAAATGCAATCCATTAAAAAAATAAAAAAAACACTTTTCCCTTTGTTTCCCCTTATGCTGTCTTGATGAGACTTTTAAGCCTCCCACTGATTGTCATCACTACCAGTCACTTGATCACCTCCCCCTCCTGCTGCACCTCTCTCAAGCTCTTCCTCAAGTAGCAGTCACTGATGCCTCTGGAGAGCTGCAGGGAACTGGCCATTCCACAAAAAACCTGCTTAATTCATTTTTCATTCATTAATTCAATCATATTTATGGAGCCCTTACTTCAGAGGACTGTACTAACACTTGGAAGAATAAGGGAAGCAGAATGGAATAGCAGGTAGAACACAGGCCTGAGAGTCAGGAGGTTATGGATTTTAATCCCAGCTCTGCCACTTCTGCTGTGTGGCCTTGGGAAAGTCACTTCACTTCTCTGTACCTCAATTACCTCATCTGTAAAATGGGGATTAAGACTGTGAGCCCTATGCGGAACAGGGGTTGTGTCCCCCCTGCCCCCGATTTGCTTGTACCCACCCCAGTGCTGGAAAATAGTAAGCACTTAAAATCATTATTATTATTATACAACAATAGACATATTCCCTGCCCACAACAAACTTACAGTCTAGAGGATGAGCTTAAGGTCTAGAGGGGTGCTCCAGGTGGTAATTCCCTCAGGGATGAAAGTAGGTGAGGAGGGGAGCAAGAGGAAAGAGGGTAAAGCCAAGCCCAACCAGCCTGCCAGGATGCTTGCAGGTGATCCTGGCTGGAAATAAAAACTGCTCCTGCATGCTGTCAGATTCACCCATCCCTGATGAGATTTTGAGCCTATTTTGTGTTTTAATGTTCATCACTCCTGATGTCTCCAATCCCTTCTCCCCATTTTAACTCATTGTGTGAGCCAAGGGTCAGGAATTCTGTCCAACTCCAACCTGTGTATTCTCTCTCAGTCCTTAGTTTGGTACTCTGTACACAGTCAGTGCTTAATGAATACTATGACTACGAAAGCCGAGGGAAAGGAATGGAGGATGGTGTTGGGAAAGTGATGGGAGGAGTGCATAGGGAAACTCCTTAGAGAAGAGACAACAGTGCTAGGAGAAAGCCTACTGGGGACCCAGCTAGGTTGGAGGGGCAGAGAGTATTGCATAGTCCTTTCCCACTACAAGTGACTCCACCGGGCTCCCTGCCTCTTCCATGATCGCGTGCTTTCCCTCTCCCACCCTACAGATAAAGCTACCAGCCTACAGTCTATGAACCGGCCAGGTGGGAGCTGCAGAAATGGCAGCATTCATGGAAACAAGTAAACAGGCCCTTCCACTTGGGTTTAAGGCAACAAGGGTGGGCCTCACTTCTGCCCACTTGAGAATGGGCCGGAGAAGCTGTTACAACCACTCTTGGCAGCAGCCGCCCCAACAAATACTACAGAGAACTGGTCCCAAGTTAAAGGACAACTGACTCTGGTCCTCCTGGCCAGGGCCATGGGGGCTAGATTGCTGTTCCCTGCTAGCCTCATGGGGGCCTGCCTGCATGGCAGACCAGCTTTCATCTTAGAGCAGCCATTCTGTGACTTTTTCTTCTACCAGAGTCGAGTTACAGCCCATTCCAGATTCAAATCCCAGCTCCGCCACATGTCTGTTGTGTGACCTTGGGCAAGTCACTTAACTTCTCTGAGCCTCAGTTACCTCATCTGTAAAATGGGGATTAAGACTGTGAGCCCCACGTGGGAAAACTTGATCACCTTGTATCCTCCCCCCCAGTGCTTAGAACAGTGCTCTGCACATAGTAAGCGCTCAAATGTCATTATTATTATTGTTATTATTCTTCTTTCAGCACTGTACACTGCTCACTCACTCCAAATGGTCAGAAGCCAGGAAAGGACCCTCTACATTATCATTGCACAAAATACGGCTTTGTGATCACACAGGCAGAGGACACAACTTCTCCGCTAGCAGCAGTGACATCCAGTGCAGCTGGATGGATATAATGATGACTGGGAAGGAAGGGTGGAGTTGGCAAAATAATTCACCATGATTAGACTAGGGAAGCGAGCATTAAAGAGTGGGAGGTTGGATACTCTGGAAACGTTATCCCCATGGAAGAGTTAGGGTCAGGGCATGACATACAGAGAGAAGTATTTTACTAGACAGAGGTTTCCTAACAAGGCGGAAAAACAAGCATTTGGTAGTGGAAAAGAATGACCAATGTCATCACTCAGGATAATGTTCTCTCCAACTTCATTATAGCTCCCTTTTTAGAGCATTGTGATGGTTTCTGCTGCTTTTACAGACCTCGAAGTAGCTCTCACTTCATTAGGGTGACCCCAGCAAGATTCTACATGTCATTAGTTCATTATTTCATTACTAACCATAGTTTTAGTTCAGGGAAGCTCTGAATTCTTTGGAAGAGTAGCCAGAAGCACCCCTCAGATTAATAGTCATCTACAGATAAATTCTTAGAAATGATTCTGAAACATTTTGACCAGTCTTCTGTGACCGAGTTCACATTCATCAAAACAAAAGCATTTCTTTACACTGCCAGGAGGTTTCTCTCAACCTATATGTCCTCTTTAAATTGTCAAGGCTTGCCAAAGAAACTCCTGCACTTTGCTTCTAAACCTCATATAATCACAAACCCCTTTGCGAATCCTCTGGGAATCATTCAGATTAACCTTTCAAAAACTCATGCCAACAGATACAGTTTATAAAGCAGTTTCCTTAGTACCTCCAATATTCCAAGTGCAAGCATCAGAACTCTGGGTTTATATGGAGTAGTCTCCCGTTCACAGCTATTAGTGAACATAAGCTGCAAAATGACAACACCAAGTGCAAGGAGAGAGAAGGTGAAACACCAAATAAAGGCATTGTGGAGGTTGGTTCTTATTCAGGGATACACACACACGATTGTATATTGGAATTTCTTTCATCCCAGGAATAACAATAATAACGGTGGTATTTGCTAAGTGCTTACTCTGTGTCAAGCACTGGGCTTAGTATAAGAATCAGCTCAGACAATCCCTGTCCCACATGGGGCTCAGTTTGAGGAGAAAGAGGCACTGAATCTTCATTTCACATTTCAGAAAACCAAGGCTCAGTGAAAGGAAGTGATTTGCCCAGGGTCACAGAAGACAAGTAGCAGAGTTGGGATTAGAACCCAGGTCTTGTGACCCTAAAGCCCACGTACTTTCAGCTAGGCCACAATGCTATGTTTGTTATTGAGTAGGACCGTGGAGTAGTATTAGTATTTATTGTGCACCTATTGGTGCAGTACAGTGTACTAGACACTTCAAAGTGAGGTAGTGGAATAAAATAGTTTTGAAAAGGAGGTGGGAGGAGAGTAATGGGACCAAGTCCTCTGTTTTCTCCCCGCCTACTTAGTCTGTAAGCCCAATGTGGGACAGGGACTGTGTTCAGCCAGTGGTTAGAACAGTTTTGCAAATACCATTAAAAAGAAAAAAGAAGAAAAAAGAGAGGTTGAGAATATGGGCAGGTCTGACAAAGAAATTTGGAAGAAAATCCCTTTCTCCTCCCCCTCACTCCCCCCATCCCTCTTCCTTCCCTGCCACTTCCAAAACCTTCCAATGTAGAGCCATGACAAACTCAAGTTCCCTTTGGGCAGGGATCATGTCTATCAGCTCTGTTGTATTTTTCCCAAATGCTTCCCAGGTGCTTAGTATAGTGTTCCACACATAGTAAGTACTCAATGCCATTGATTTGTGTTTTGTGTGATACTCATTCCCACTAGTTTGAGCAGACAGACATGCTGTTATCTACCAATCTGAGTGTCACTGTCAACCACAGCTTCAGAAACAGGTAGGAGTCCAACAGTTTCTGCTGCTAAGGAAGTACCACAGATTGTATGTGCTTTGTTTATGCTCCACAGCATCCTTATTAGCCTCTTCGGATATGCTGTGGGCTAAATTTTGACCAGAAGGAAGACTATGCAAGGCTTAGCGTAGCCCATCTCCACTTCTGGGTGGGAGAAGAAGCAAGTATATCTCTTGCCGACAGCAGGCTATCCCACTGCTACTACACTGTAAACTAAAATCCTGTTTAGAAAGAAGCTCAAGTTTGGCCACTCAGCTGCTCGGAAGCAGCACCCTCGTTGTCTGAGCAGAGCTATTTAGAACTAGGAGAGTTTCTCCAATAATCTCCCATATTCTTTATGTGAGTTTGGGGAATAAGAACGGGTAGGTGTTAAAAGAGACTTATTTTGGCTACTTTCACCAACATAGAAGAAACCTCAACATTATGGAATATAAACCATGTGTGTTTAAAAGTATTGTACCTTCTCAATAGCAGCTCACACAGGATGTCTTAGAAAAATATATTTAGGCACAGCTAGAAAAGTCACACTGTAGAACCAAAGGAGTTAATAAGGATGAGAAAATACCTGGGGAAATGATCCCAAAGAGCTTTATAGGAACAAATATAGATTCTGTGCTCTGAGAGATGTTTGTCTGAAAATACACACCTCTTGGTTACCGGATGCTTTCTGAATTAGCTGGGGACCTGCTTTCCAGCTTCTCCCTGGAAGCTCTATGGGGGCCTGGGTGAGCAGCTGGGGTTTGGTAAGTAATTGCTAATGAGAGAGTGGAATCAAGCCAGGTAAAACAGCTGTGGTTCTGCAAACCTAGTTGAGCAATGAACGGGTGAGAGGAAATGGAAGCCCCTGAGGGAGTTACCCAGGGAGTTTACAGAAACCAATTTGATTCTGCACTTAGGGATGCTGAGCTTCCAGCTCTTTCCATGGCTTGAATAAGGAGGACAGGTGAGGGGAAGGTCTCTCTAGGATCCATTCCCAAAACTGGGGAACAACCAATATAATAATAATAATGATGGTATCTGTTAAGCACTTACTATGTGCCAAGCACTGTTCTAAGCATTGGGGTAGATACAAGTTAATCAGGTAGTCCCACGTGGGGCTCACAGTCTTAATCCCCATTTTACAGATGAGGTCAGAGGCACAAAGAAGTGACTTGCCCAATTTCACACAGCAGACAAGTGTCAGAGCCAGGATTAGAACCTATAACCTCTGACTCTCAAGCCCAGGCTCTTTCCACTGAGCCATGCTGTTTTTCTAATAATGATGACATTTGTGAAGCTCTTACTATGTGCCAAATACTGTTCTAAGCGCTGGGGTAGATTCAAGGTCAAGAAGTTGTCCCATGTGGGGCTCAGTCTTCATCCCCATTTGGCAGCTGAGGTACCAGGTACAGCGAAATTAAGTGACTTGCCCAAAGTCACAGAGCTGATAAGCGGCAGAGGCAGGATTCAAACCCATGGCCTCTGACTCCCAAGCCCGTGGTCTTGCCACTAAGCCACGCTGCTTCTCTATGCTTTCTGTTATCCAGATCCTCTATTTCCCCTTATACACACACCACCCCATCTGCCCCCCATTCCTTCCCTGTTTTTCCTCTTACCTTTTCTCCAGATTCAATGATTGGAGTCCTCAGAGGTTTTCCAAAGGTTGCAGGGACGTGAACTCTTTGGGAGAGACTTCTCTTGCCTTTCTTCTTTAATGGTATTTGTTAAAAACTATGTAAAACACTAAGATCTGTGGTAGATACAATTACACACAGTCCTTGCCCCTCATAGGACTCAAAGTCTAAATAGAAGAGAGTAGGATTCAATCCCCATTTTGCAAATGAGGAAACTGAGGCACCCAGAAATAACTTGCCCAAAGCTGCACAGTAAGGACTTGGCAGAAAGAGGTTTAGAACCCAGATTCTACATGGATTCCCAAGCCCATGCTCTTTCCACTAGGCAACACTGCTACTCTTTCATAACAGCAGCTTGGGTGGCAATCATGAGAAACCTTTCCCTACATAGAGCTAGTAACTCCTGGCACTCAAAGAAGGAAGGCCTTTGGAAAGGGTAGCATTATAGGACCAACCCATGCCCCATACACTTATTGGTGGAGATTGAAACGTAACAGGCAGAGATGGAAGTCAAGTGCCATCAGGTGAGGAAGTGGTGGCTGAGCACAACTAGAAAAGCAGCAGCTGATCAGGATTGAGGGTGATTGTGAACAGGGCAGCAGAATTTAACTAAGCATCAGAACCATAGACCAATCAATATATTGAGTTCCTACTGTATACAGAAGGTTAAGGGCCTGGGAGAGTATAACTGGAAGGCCCCTGCCCTGTCTGCCCTAGAGCAATGATCAGAAACTATGGTTTATCCTTCCCTGAGCATGAATATTTGTGGGAAAAACTGTGGTTTGCAGGAGATATTAGAGATATGCAGTAAGAACAGTGGAATGTAAGATAACGTAATGCTATTGACCTGAAGATAATGATTGCGGCTCTGTCTTGTCTTCCCTGGCAACCCAGAGGATTTGCTCTGGGTCATATCCCAGAGGCAGGGGCAAGATGGGACACAGGGTAGTTTATTAATAATAAAAAGAATTATTGTGGTATTTGTTAGGTGTTTATACCAGGCATTGTACTTAGCACTGGGGTGAATACAAGCAAATCAGGTGGGGCATAGTTCCTGTCCCACAGGCAGCTCACAGTCTTAATTCCCATTTTACAGATGAGGTAACTGAGGCACAGAGAAGTTGGCAGACTGAGCCCCCTCCTTCCTCTCCCCCTCCTCCCCCTCCCCATCCCCCTGCCTTACCTCCTTCCCCTCCCCACAGCACCTGCATATATGTTTGTATGTATTACTCTATTTTACTTGTACATATTTATTCTATTTATTTTATTAATATGTTTCATTTTGTTGTCTGTCTCCCCCTTCTAGACTGTGAGACTGTTGGGTAGGGACCGTCTCTATATGTTGCCAAATTGTACTTCCCTACCACTTAGTACAGTGCTCTGCACACAGTAAGTGCTCAATAAATATGAATGAATGAGAGTAACTTGCCCAAAGTCACACAGCAAGCAAATTGCAGAGCCAGAATTAGAACCCAGGACCTTCTGACTCCCAGTTCTGCTACCTCCCTTTTTCCTCCCCTGGAGCACTGTGGCCAGTACAGGGGTGCAGGTAGCCCAGTATCACCTGCTCCTAGTAATGAACCACACTCTCAGTTCCGTTTTCCCTAATCTGCTTACATGGTTTCTGCAAATGTCCGTGCTATTTTAACATAGCATGACTTGCACTTTATTTCTGAGGCCTGTTTTTGACAGTGGATGTTAATAAGCATAATGACTGTAATATCTAAGTGCTATGTGCCCAGTTCTATACTAAGCCCCAGGAGATATATGGAGAGGAGCAGATCAGATACAGTCCCTGTTCCACATAAGGCTCACAGTCTAAGGAGAAAAGAAAACAGTTATCTTATTCCCATTTCTATAAATGAGAAAACAGAGGTATAGAAAGGTTTAGTGACTTGTCCAAGGTGACACAACAGGCAAGTGACAGAACCAGGATTAGAACCCAGATCTCCTGACTCCCCAGGCCCATTCTCTGTCCGTTAGAGTACTTTGCTTCTCATTGAATCTCATCAATGTTTTTACTTACTTTTTAAATTTCCTCACCAAAAGGATAACCGAGTAGCTCTCTCATGAGCATAACTCATTCACTGTCACTCCTCTCCTGACAACCCACACATCTGGCTCTTTTCTCCAGGAGCCTATAGTCTCACACAATCATTCATTCAGGCATTCATTCAATCATATTTATTGAATGCTTACTGTATGCAGAGCACTGGACTAAGTGCTTGGGAAGTACAAATCGGCAACATAGGGAGACGGTCCCTACTAAACAACAGGCTCACAGTCTAGAAGGGGGAGACAGACAACAAAACAAAACAAGTAGACCGGTGTCAATACTATCAGAATAAATAGAATTATAGCTATATACATATCATTAATAAAATGTAGTAAATATGTACAAATAAAATAGAGTAATAAATACATAGAAATATATAAAAGTGCTGTGGGGAGGGGAAGGAGATAGGGCAGAGGGAGGGGGTGCGATGGGGATGGGGGAAGAAAGAGGGGAGAAAAAGGGGGGCTCAGTCTGGGAAGGCCTCCTGGAAGAGGTGAGCTCTCAGTAGGGCTTTGAAGGGAAGGAGAGAGCTAGTTTGGTGGATATGCGGAGGTAGGGCATTCCAGGCCAGAGGGAGGACGTGGGCTAAGGGTCGACAGCAGGACAGGCAAGAAAGAGGCCCAGTGAGGAGGTTAGCAGCAGAGGAGTGGAGTATGCAGGCTGGACTTTTGGTTTTATTGATCAGAACGGCCCGGAAGATCTGTTCCTGCGGAGTCTTCTCTCTCTCACTGGTGGGCTGCACAAAGGGGTGGAGGGTTGCCAAAGCAAAGCCCTGCTGGTAGAGCTCCTGGAGCTGGGCGGGAAAGTCATGGAAAGAGGAGAGCCTCGTAGCCGAAGACGTGGGCAGCTCCACATTGTTCAGAGTTGTAAACTCCAGGAAGTGGTACTTTATAAGGTACACCAATCTTGGTATCTACCTGGGGCCTCTTCAGAGTTAGATATTGATAGATAGGTAGATAGATAGATATTAATATCTATATATTAGATAGATTAGGTAGATATTAATAGACATTTCCAGGCCATTTTTCATCACGCTTCTCGAACTTGTTCAATCCACAACCCATTTCAGCAACTTCCTTGGACCTGCTGCTCCAATCACTTATACAAAAATCCACAGCTATACAATCCCAGACAACTACTGTCATTGTCGACGGAATCAAAGCAGTAGAGGAGAATAGTTTACTTCAGACAGGTGAAAGTCATTTGCTTGAGTCTGTGCCTTCAATAAGTGATTCCAGTGATTTTATAATTTGATTAAGTAAATATAGAAAAGTCTTGGTTTTGAATCATTTGTTGCCACATTTTAGGTAAACCTCAAACCAGATGTGCAGAGATATTTTTGTTTTTACCGCACTAGAGAGTGAAACATCTTGTTAGATCCATTAAGCCACACATTACAGACAGGTACTTAGGTGTAGGTGATATGGCTGGAACTTTCGGTCAGTCGATCAATCAATGGTATTTATTTAGCACTTACTGTGTGCAAAACACTGTATTAAGAGCTTGGAGGATATAACAGACATGGTAGACATGTTCCTTGACCACTGCACTGCTCTTATCAGACAGACACATTCAAACACACAAGAAGTTCACCATCAGCAATGATACAAAGCCCAACTATTTACAGTATTCCCTTGTCATTCATGGTTTTTCTTTTCCATGCTTGGCTAGATCAGCATTCACAGCCGTCTTTTTGGTCATCAGCAGCTGTCTCTTAAGTGTCTGGCTGGCTACCTCCCCTCCACAGACTCCATCACCCCCAGGAAGTACGGTGGACTCTGACTTAAGGATTGACTTTCCAATGCTTTAAATGCAGCTGCTTTTGGGCACCAATAACATTCACCATTTAGCCTCATTCACAGTGAGTGGAGTTCTTTACCCAGGTTCTGTCAATTTTAACAAAACATGTATTTTGGGTAGGAAGCCAAGTATGGCAAACAAAAAAAAGACCTCAAGAAGTATATAATGTCACCTGTATTACCTATGCTGGCACACACAGTGTAGTACATTATGATGCCAAGAACTTAGAGCAGTGCTTGGCACATAGTAAGTGCTTAACAAATACCATATTACATGCTATTTTGGATGGGAGCCTGCCCAGACCTAACGTTTTTCCCCAGGTATCCTGGCTTCTTGACAATAGCTCAGGAACCATGGTTTCCCCTCTCTGAACGTTGGGTAAGGGCCTGTCTCTGTATGTTGCCGACTTGTACTTCCCAAGCACTTAGTACAGTGCTCTGACACAGTAAGCACTCAATAAATACGATTGAATGAATGAAACGTACCATTCCAGGTCACAGAGCTCTGCAGTAGCAACCACAACTGAGAGACACCCCATTAATCATTTGCATTTATTGAGCACTCCCAGCACTGAGAATATAAATTCCAGACATAAACTAGTCCAGTGCCAAATGAATACTGGTCAAGGGACAAACCAGTAAAAATTGAACTACCCAGTAGAAAATCCAGCTGAATGTGGTAACAGAATTAGTACACAATTCAGACAGGTCATGTCCATTACAATGTTGTGTACATTGCAAAATGGCATCAGAGCAGCCAGGCATAGACTTCCCAATAATAGTAATATTAATAATGATAATTACAGAATTTGTTAACTGCTTATGATGTGCACATCACTGTTCTAAGTACTGGGGTAGATACAAGGTAATCAGATTGAATACAGTCCCCATTCCACATGGAGCTCATGATCTCCATTTTGCAGATGGGACAACTGAAACCCAGAGAAGTGAAGTGACTTGCCCAAGGTCACACAACAGACAAGTGGCAGAGCAGGGATTAGAACCCACGTCCTCTACCAAGCCCATGTTCTTGCCACTAGGCCATGCTGCTTTTCTATAAACAAAAATGATTCCCACTTTATGAGATGGATGCATTTATTCAGATATCCCAACCTTCTTTTGGCTAGTATTTATTTGATACTAATTTGTGAAAATTGTCTATGAAAATATTGTTTTCACTTCCATTCTTCACTCTTTGCCAAAAAAAATGCCCATAAAGACTAATTCAAAGAATTCCTTTTTAAAAGAAAGTGTTTTAAAATATTTTTTTCTCAGAACCTGAATTTCCTACGCAAAAATCACCTGCATTTAAAAACAGATTCCCAGGCTTTTAAGTTCAACACGTTTTTTAGAACTCATATTTTCCAAATATTGATGGCTGGTAGGTTCTCTCAAAATAGCATTTTTTCTAGCACAAATGAGCTATAATCATCTCAGCAAAGAAAGACACGAGACAGGTGGAAAAAACGTTTTTCAGTGAAATAGGGGCTTTCTTAATTACTTGGTTTGACTAATAACCACCGTGGCATACTTACTGGAAGCCAAATCACTAGGGTTGTCTAGAGACATAATAGTTTTGTATTCAGGGGTCCAAAGCAATGAATTTCAGTTGCTTTTATAAATATCTGCTCTGGTTTATGTGATGATGATAGTTGAAAATTTATTTCCGATGATATCCCTGATCCTCTCTCCCTTGCCCTCCTCTCCCTCTGTCATTCTTGCCCCATCAATCTCCAGCCCTGGCTCATCTCCACATTTCACATTCTCCACTTTTATGCTCATAGCATGGAGCACTGTTGGTGAAAAGCCAGGCATCACCCTGACCTCAACTATTTCAAATTCATCCTCACCTGTTCTCACTGTGTGCCCTCCCTTTCCTTCAGCAGCCTTTTTTAATCATCTCTCGGACTTCCATCCACTTTGGTCTGAAACTAGTCCAAACCTTCCCCTCCCTCCTGAAACCATGTGCTCCCACCTTCTCCACATCTCACCCCTGTTGTCACTGCCAATTACTTTTTGGACAAAATAGAAACCATCAGCTGTGAGCTTCGCAAATCCCCTCTCACCCGCTTCTTTATTGTGTGTACAAGGTTTAAAATCACACCGAACTGGTGTTGGGAGCTTAACTTGACACAAATCAATACATAAATAAATGATTAACTCAAGCTTATAGTGTAAGGTGCTTGTTTTTACAAGTAGAATTTGGCTAGGAAAGATTTAGAGGGCATTGTTTTGAATCACGACTCAGTTGAGCAATCATTGCAGTTTTAAGAAATTGATCTTCAAAAAATTTTCATCCCGTTCAAATTTCTTTTCAATGTACAGTGCCCTGCACACAGTAAGCACTCAATAAATACAATTGAATGAATGAATGTTTCACTTTCGTATTCCTAAGAAGGTCATTGCTAGGTCATCAACTCATATGCATCAAAAACCTTTACATTGAAGGACAGAGGTGGTCTCTACGATAATATGTGATTTACATTTACTCCAAATGATACAGTAACTCTGCAGAAGTGCCTGTCAGTTATTCATAAATGACAAATGATGATTTGTCTAAGGCTGTTTAAGGCAACAGTATACCCACTGCACAGACTGTAATAGACCCAGAACAGGGAAAGCTGCTTTTAAATTACTGCCTACAGAACAGGGGGATGCATAGAACAGCACTGTTTGAATATTTTAAAAATTGGCTTATTTTTTATATTAAAAATTTAAATTTAAAATTTATTTTAAACTAGAATGTTCCATCAAGCAAAAAAAATGCTTTGGAAAGGAGAAATGTCAAAGCAAAAATATTCTAGTGAAAAAATAAATGTACATCATTTGAGGACTGAAATAAAAAATACTGAATGTCTGGGACTTTGTTGATAGTGGATTTCTGTTCTGCAAAATTTAGTGGATAATAAACATTGCAATAGGTGCTTTAGAAACAAAGAAAAGAAATGAAGATAAAACTAGCTGGTGTTTATTAACTTTAAACACTTTAAATGTTCTGTTTACTACAGTTTATGATGTTTCTGGAATCCATTCTGCAAGTTAAAAAATATTGAATTAGTTACTGTGCTTCTGAACAATTAGTTGCCAATTGGCTTCATAATTTTGGTCACTGTAAGGATGACATTGCTGAAGTAAGCGCCCGATAAATACGAATTAATGAATGAATGAACAAATGAATGAATTAATGGTTTAGCTAAAGTCACCTGTTTCCCTGTGACCACGTACTTTGTTACAAGCTTTCTCTCCGTGCTATTTTGTAGTCATGCAAACTATTGATTGCTTGGTTTAGTTGATATTTTTTGCTATGGCTCAAATTTCATCTCTAGTTGATGAAAGAATAATCTACCACTGGTGTGTCCCGAGGGGAGATACCAATGTCATCAAATTATACTCCCCTCTGACCTTAAGGCTTTGTGACTGACCAGCTCATATTTGATTGCTCTCTATCAGTCCTTCCAGCAAGTACATGCCCATGTCATTCACATGCCTCGCATGAGTGGCTTAAGACATCTGAGCCAGGAGCAGAAGAGTTTCAGTGCCTGCAGTGATTGCTCTTCAAAACCTCATTATTTTAGACTTCATTGTGTTACCCAAGGCAAAGTAAACCACTCAGAACATTTTTAAAAGGTGGAAGCACTGCTCAAGAAAGAGATCAAGCTTGACTTGTTGCAGAGTATACTGCTCAGAATTAACCTCTTTGTATAATAATGGATAGTTTTGAAAAATTACTGTTCTCCTAGTAAGACAGCAGCTGCAGTGAATGTAAAGAGGAACACGGACAATGAGAATGTCTCAAACTTTTGAGAACTAGACAATCAGAGAATTGCAAAATGCACAGTGGATGCCTTGCTGAAATAGAAGCAGTGTGGCCTAATGGCTAGAGCCCGGGCCTGGGAATCAGAAGGGCCTGGATTCTAATCCCGGCTCTGCCATTTATCTGCTGTGTGGCCTTGGGCAAATCTCTTAACTTCTCATCTGTTACCTTATCTGTTAAATGGGGATTAAGACTGTGAGCCCTAAGTGGAAAGGAACTGTGTCTAACCTGATTAGTGTATATGTACCCCAAAGGTTAGTAAAGTGCTTGGCACATAGTAAGCGCTTAACAAATACCATTAAAAAAAAGAACAGATGAAGATGGGAAAATGGAAATCTCATGGTGGGTTCATTCATTCAATTGTATTTACTGAGTGCATATAGTGTGCAGAGCACTGTACTAAGCACTTGGAAAGTACAATTCGGCAACAGAGACAATCTGTACCCAACAAAGTTCTCATAGTCTATAAGGGGGGGAGACAGACAACAAAACAAAACAAGTAGACAGACATAAATAGCATCAAAATAGGTAAATAGAATTGTAGATATATTCATATCATTAATAAAATAAATAGAATAATAAATATGTACAAATATACACAAGTGCTCTGGGGCACAGAAGGGGGTAGAGCAGAGGAAGGGAGAAGGGGTGATGGGGAGAGGAGGAGGAGCAGGGGAAAAGGGGGGCTCAGTCTGGGAAGGCCTCCTGGAGGGGGTGAGCTTTCAATAGAGCTTTGAAGGGGGGAAGAGAGCTAGTTTGGAGGATGTGATGAGGGAGGTGGGTAGGACATGGGCCAGGGGTCGACGGTGGGACAGGCGAGAACGAGGCACAGTGAGGAGGTTAGTGGCAGAGGAGCGGAGTGTATGGGCTAGGCTGTAGAAGGAGAGAATGGAGGTGAGGTAGGTGGGGACAAGGTGATGGAGAGCTTTGAAGCCAATAGTGAGAAATTTTTGCTTGATACGAAGGTTAATGGACAACCGCTGGAGATTTTTGAGGAGTGGGGTGACATGCCCAGAGCGTTTCTGTAAAAAAATAATCTGGGCAGCAGAGTGAAGTATAGACTGAAGCAGGGAGAGACAGAAGATTAGGAGATCAGAAAGGAAGGTGGTGCAGTAATCCAGTCAGGATATGATGAGATATTGCAATAATAACAACAATAATAATGGCATTTGGTAAGCACTTATTATGTGCAAAGCACTTGTCTAAGTGCTGGATAGGACATAAGGTGATCAGTTTGTCCCACATGGGGCTCACAGTCTTAATCCCCATTTTACAGATGAGGCACAGAGAAGTTAAGTGACTTGCCCAAAGTCACACAGCTAACAATTGATGGAGCCTCGATTTGAACCTATGACCTCTGGCTCCCAAACCCATGCTCTTTCCACTGAGCCACACTGTTTCTCTTTAGCTCCTTCTATTGTACCAACAAGGTAGCAGTTTGGCTGGAGAAGGAATGTTGCCAACTTGTACTTCCCAAGTGCTTAGTACAGTGCTCTGCACACAGTAAGTGCTCAATAAATATGATTGAATGAATGAATGAATAAATGGCTCTTGGCAATATTGTGGAGGTGAGACTGGCAGGTTTTGGTGATGGATTGGATGTGTGGTGTGAATGAGGGAGCGGAGTCAAGGATGACACCAAGTCTGCGGGCTTGTGAGACAGGAAGGATGGTAGTGCCATCCACAGTGATGGAAAGTCAGGGAGAGGGTTGATTGGAAGAGGCTGCCAAAAGGAAGGAAGAGGCAGCTGGAGGAGTGTGTGAGACTGAGGGAGAAAGGACTGGAGGAGGTGGTGAGAGTGGGCGTAGGGAGACATGGGCTTGGGGAATCAGAGTCTGGAATGTCAGAAGAGGAGACAATCAGAGGCTATTAATAGCTCCTCAATATTAGCTGAGACAACCTTCAGTTAGATCTGTCCAAGGCTCCGTAACTCTCCTTCCTGAGGACTGTCAAGGCCTCCTACTCCCAAAGATTTTCTGCAACTTCTTGGTGGAACAGTCAGAAGCCGACTCATTGGGAACTCCTACACATGCACTGGAATTTCCAATAGCCAACTAAAATCCTTGTTATATTACTTTGCTAAAACTCATTCCGAAATTGAGTCTGGTTAATCCACCAGTGGTATTTATTGAGCTCTAACTGTGTGCAGAACACAGCACTATGTGCTCGGAAGAGTGCAACACAAGGGAGTTGATAGACATATTCCCTGCTCTCAAGGAACTAACTGTCTAGAGAGATAGACAAACATTAATAAATAAATATATTGTGGATGTGTATAGAAGTGCTGTGGACTGCAGGTGGGGTGAATAGACCACTCTTGGAACTATTGAATCATAGTCCTCTTCAGAATTAAATCATCATCATCATCATCAATCATATTTATTGAGTGCTTACTGTGTGCAGAGCACTGTACTAAGCGCTTGGGAAGTACAAGTTGGCAACATATAGAGACAGTCCCTACCCAACAGTGGGCTCACAGTCTAAAAGGGGGAGACAGAGAACAAAACCAAACATACTAACAAAATAAAATAAATAGAATAGATATATACAAGTAAAATAAATAAATAGAGTAACAAATATGTACAAACATATATACATATGAATTATATAAATAAAAATAAAAATAAAAATAAATAAATAAATAAATTATAAATATAAATATAAATTAAATCCATCCAAAATGTTCTATGATTATCAATTCAAGGATACTTAAAGAGAATTTTGCTTGAGTCAAGGCACACATAACTCAAGCCATCACCAGGGTCAAAGGGGAAAGTTGTAGGAAAAAGAAAGAGAAAAAGGAAAACCAATAACTGCATTTCAGTCTATATTATTGTGTCTGGTGCCAGCCTCAGATCGTCATTCTTACATTTGTTTTCTAGGTCTAATAAAAGCTCAAAAAAAAGTGTCATCCTCTAAGTAGCTCATACTTTAACCAAGAAAGAAAACCTGTAAGATCCATCAAAGAAACCTGCTATCATATTGACCCAGGATCCCTTTTGGGACCCCAAGATTTCCTTCAAACTTTCTGGTCCTGAGATAAATCTCAGCCATGTTCATCATGCAGCTTGCTGTGCCTGTACTCTGAGCTCAACAAGCATCTTCACCCTTAAAAGTTATTTGAAACGTAATTTTTGCAGCTCTTGCTTCGTCTAAGCATACCTATCCAAGGAATATGCCCATCTGTATCAATAGCTCCAAGGGAAATCCCTTCCTCTTTCACCTGAAAGATCAAGCATCTTGTGAGGGCTGATTTCAGAGGAATGTCTCGAGTCTTAATTCCATACTCTTTTGCCAAGATTCATCAGCCTTTTTATGTAAAAAGTCATAAAATTTTCTTCTAGTGCCACTGAGGAAGAAAGTTTACACTCGGATACCTAAACTCATTATTGACATTCATCCAACTCTCCATTTATTTCTTCTTTATCCATGGTAGTTACTGAGCTCTTACTGTGTGCAGAACACTGTACTAAGTGCTTAGGAGCATACAACAGAGTTGATAGTCTCATTTCCTGCTCACAATGAGCTTATAGTCTAGAGGGAGTTTATTTCCCTCTTTCTGTCCAAATAATCAATGCAATATGTTCAATTCTTCCATAATGTGTTTTCATTTTCCATACTAGATACTCCGATGGAATGAGGGAATATTTATCCAATAACATGAACCTATCTGGAAATAATTTATCTGAATAGAACTTTAGAAGCAGTGTGGCCTAGTAGAAAGAGCATGGACCTGGAAATCTGCCTGCTGTGACACAGGGAAAATTTGTTTTCTCATCTGTAGAATGGGGATTCAATATCTGTTCTCTGTCTTACTTAAACTGGGAGCCCCATATAAGATAGGGACTGCATCGGGCCTGATCATCTAGTATTTCCAGAGCTTAGTACAATGTTTGGCATGTGGTAAGTGCTTAACATACCTTCTTCTTCTTTGTCTTCTTCTCCTTTCTTCTTTATTATAATTATACTAATAATAATAATGGCATTTGTTAAGCGCTTACTATGTGCAAAGTATTGTTCTAAGTGCTGGAGAGGATACAAGGTGTTCAGATTGTCCTACGTGGGGCTCACAGTCTTCATCCCCATTTTACAGATGAGGTAACTGAGGCACAGAGAAGTTAAGTGACTTGCCCAAAGTCACACAGCTGACAATTGGCAGAGCCGGGATTAGAACCCATGACCTCTGATTCCCAAGCCCATGCTCTTTCCACTGAGCCACGCTGCTTCTCTGCATCTGCTTCTTTATTCTTCTTCTTCCCTGGGAATCAGAAGGACCTGGGTTCTAATCCCAGCTCCTACACTTGTTTGCTGTACGACCTTGGGCAAGTCATTTCACTTCTCTGAGCCTCAGTTACCTTATCTGTAAATTGGGGATTAGAGTGTTAGTCCCAGGTGGGATGGGGACTGTGTCCAACCTGATTATCTTGTCTATATTCCAGTGCTTAGAACAGTGCCTGGCACATAGTAAGCGCTTAGCAAATACCATGAAAAAAATTGTTGGGTAGGGACCGTCTCTATAGGTTGCCGACTTGTACTTCCCAAGCGCTTAGTACAGTGCTCGGCACACAGTAAGCGGTCAGTAAATATGATTGAATGAATGAATGAATGTGACTCCTACACTGTAGGAGAACTGAGTAGCTTACTCCACCTGTTCGAGCAAACCATTTATTTATGATGCCCCATTCATTGTGTGGTACAGCTACTGTCATTCTCCTCAAAGTTATGTCTCATATTCTGTCTCCACCCTTGCAAACCCAAAAACAATTACTTTATCCACGTAAATAATGATCTCTAAGTGACTTTAGCTACCTAATCATAGTCTAGAATATATCAATGTCCAGCAAGTTGGAAGAGGTTGAGAGTCCTGAGAACAAGGTTCATTAAGGTGAGATGGACTGTGGTAAGTTGAAAACATTTAGTGGATTTCACAAAGCTCTCATGTTATGTTTTTTTACGGTTTGCTAGCCAGATAACACAAGGAGTTTTGCATTATGCACGAAGGTTCTGACAGCATGTTTTCACTTTTTCACTATGCTTTTCAGATAGAACATATGGCAGAATTAGAGAACATTTTTCTGACGACATGTGTCTGGATGCATATGCCATGATGTGGTGTCAATCAATGCATCATATTTATTGAGCAATTACTATGTGCAGAGCACTGCGGAGAGAACTGTATTATGTGCATGGGAAAGTAGAATATAATAGACACATTCCCTGTCCACAATGAGCTTACAGTCTAAAGGGGGAGACAGACAGTAATATAAATAAATAAATTACTTGTCTTGTTTTATGTCGTTGAGTCATCTCCGACGCCATGGACACTTCTCCCAGAACGACCCACCTCCATCTGCAACCGTTCTGGTAATATATCCATAGAGTTATCTTGTTAAAAATACATAAGTGGCTTACCATTGCCTCGTTATGTGAAGTAAACTCGAGTCTCTGCCCTCTACTCTCTCCCAGGCCGCTCCTGCCCAGCACAGATGATTTTGGATTTGTAGCAGATTGCCTTCCACTCTCTAGCCACTGCCCAAGCTAGGAATGCCTCTTGACTCTACCTCCCATAGTTGATGCTGGTAAAGTAATGGAAACTCTCCAGGATGACCTTGAGAGGGCAAAATAAATTGAAAATATGTACATAAGGGCTGTGGAGCTGGGATGGGGGAGGAGCAAAGGGAGCAAGTCAGGGCGACACAAAAGGGAGTGGAAGAAAAGGAAAATAGGGTTTAGTCAGGGAAGGCCCCTTGGAGGAGATATGACTTCAATAAGGCTTTGAAGAGTGTCTTCTAGACTGTGAGCCCACTGTTGGGTAGGGACCGTCTTTATATGCTGTCAACTTGTACTTCCCAAGAGCTAAGTACAGTGCTCTGCACACAGTAAGCGCTCAATAAATACAATTGAATGAATGAATGAAAGAGTGGGAGAGTAACTGTCTGTCTGATATGAAGACGAACAGCATTCCAGGACAGAGGCAGGACGTTTCTGTTTGATGTGGAGATGGATGGGCATTCACTGGAGGTTCTTGAGGAGTGGGAAAATGTGGACTGAATGTTTTTGTCAAAAAATGGTCCGGGCAGCAGAGTGAAATATGGACTAGAGTGGGGAGAGACAGGAGGCAGGAAGGTCAGCAAGGAGGCTGATACAGTAATCAAGGCGGAATAGGATAAGTGTTTGGATTAACATGGTAGCAGTTTGAACAGAGTATAGTGATGTTGTGGAGGTTGGAACAACAGGATTTAGTGACAGATTGAATATGGTGACTGAAGTGTGCAGTGGACCTGTCTTGGAAACATGTACCCCAAGACAGAATGGCCCTCGTGTAAGAAATAGCAGCCAATTTTTGGACAAAGAATTGTCAGTGTCAGTACCTCTGGTTAGCAGGGAAATTCCTACCCACTCTTTTATCATTTTGTATTCTCCCAAACACTTAGTCGAATATGCTATCCATAGTAAGTGCTTGATAGAGAAGCAGCGTGGCCTTATGGATAGAGAACCGCCTGGTTATTGTTTTTCTCTCCTCCTCCCCATCTCAATCAATCAATCAATCAATCATATTTATTGAGCACTTACTGTGTGCAGAACACTGTACTAAGCGCTTGGGAAGTACAAGTTGGCAACATATAGAGACAGTCCCTACCCAACAGTGGGCTCACAGTCTAGAAGGGGGAGACAGAGAACAAAACAAAACATATTAACAAAATAAAATAAATAGAATAGATATGTACAAGTAAAATAAATAGAGTAATAAATACTTACAAACATATATACGTATATACAGGTGCTGTGGGGAAGGGAAGGAGGTAAGGTCAGGGGGATGGAAAGGGGGAGGAGGGGGAGAGGAAGGAGGCGGCTCAGTCTGGGAAGGCCTCCTGGAGGAGGTGAGCTCTCAGTAGGGCCTTAAAGGGAGGAAGAGAGCTAGCTTGGCAGATGGGCAGAGGGAGGGAATTCCAGGCCCGGGGGATGACGTGGGCTGGGGGTCGATGGTGGGACAGGCGAGAACGAGGCACGGTGAGGAGATTAGTGGCAGAGGAGTGGAGGGTGTGGGCTGGGCTGGAGAAGGAGAGAAGGGAGGTGAGTTAGGAGGGGGCGAGGGGATGGACAGCCTTGAAGCCGAGGCTGAGGGTGAGGGTGAGGCCACCTCCTTCCCCTCCCCACAGCACCTGTCCCCAGCACTAGAACAGCACTTTGCACGTAGTAAGCACTTAATAAATGCCATCATCATCATCATATGTTTGTACAGATTTATTACTGTATTTTACTTGTACATATTTATTATTCTATTTATTTTGTTAATAATGTGCATCTAGCTTTATTTTTATTTATTCTGATGACCTGACACCTGTCCACATGTTTTTTTTTGTTGTCTGTCTCCCTCTTCTACACTGTGAGCCTATTGTTGGGTAGGGACCATCTCTATATGTTGCCAACTTGTACTTCCCAAGTGCTTAGTACAGTGCTCTGCACACAGTAAGCGCTCAATAAATACAATTGAATGAATGAATGAAGGTGATCCCAGTTCTGCCACTTGTCTGCTGTGTAACCTTGGGCAAGTCACTTTACTTCTCTGGGCCTCAGTTATCTCATCTGTAAAATGGCAATTAGGGCTGTGAGCCCTATGTGGGACATGGGCTACAGGGATCCCTCAAGTTTCAGCTCTGGATCTCCTTCTATTCTCCATCTACACCTACTGTCTTTCATTCATTCATGGCCTCAGTTACTACTTCTATGTGGATGATTCCCAAATCTATATCCAGCTCTGAGCTCTCTCCCTCTCTGCAATCTCACATTTCCTCCTGCCTTCAAGACTGGGATGTCATGATGACACTTCAAATTTAATGTGACCAAAACAGATTTCCTAACCTTTCCACCCAAACCCTGTCCTTCTGACTTTTGTATCACTATGGGGCTCACAAGCCCATAGCCATGGAAGTATCCTTGATTCTTCTCTCTCACTCTTTTTTTATATATATACAGCATTTGTTAAATGCTTACTATGTGCCAGGCTCTTTTCTAAAAGCTGGGTGAGATACAAGTTAATCAAGTCAGATGCAGCCCATGTCCCACATGCGGCTTACAGCCCTAATCATCATTTTACAGATGAGATAACTGAGGCCCAGAGAAGCAATAATAATAATAATAATAATAATGGCATTTATTAAGTGCTTACTATGTGCAAAGCACTGTTCTAAGTGCTGGGGAGGTTACAAGGTGATCAGGTTGTCCCACGCGGGGCTCCCAGTCTTTAACACCATTTTACAGATAAGGGAACCGAGGCCTCGAGAAGTTAAGTGAGTTGCCCAAAGTCACACAGCTGACAAGTGGCGGTGCTGGGATTTGAACCCATGACCTCTGACCCCAAAGTCCATGCTCTTTCCACTGAGCCATGCTGCTTCTCAGTGACTTGCCCAAGGTTACACAGCAGACAGATGATGCTGCATAAGAGAACAGCTCCTTTTTAATAAGAGAACTGAGTGTTTTCCTGGTCACAATTTATCAGCCCAACAAAACTTTTAAGTAGGATTGGTATAGAGGTCACTTTGCTGTGAGATGATACCCTTAACTGGTAAAAATTCCCTTATTTCCTCCTTCTCTCGCCACCAGATTTCTCCATGCTTCTTCCTCTATTTAATTCTCTCAAGGACTTAGTATAGTGCTCCACACGCAGTAGGTACTCTTTAAATACCATAGATTTATTATTAGACTCTTGAGAATTTCCTCATTGGCAACAGCAGAAGGAGGGTAGAACAGTCCAAATTACTATCTACCACTCAGGTAGATTGATCGCCATGAGAGTTTCTGAGAAATGACATAAGTTGTAAAATGTTGGAACTGTCTGGCTTATGCAGGGACATCGTCTTTGCTGACGCTTTTGAGAGACTTAATTACTATCAGTCCTATATAGATTAGAACTGGATGCCTGTCACCCAGGGGTGCTGAGGAATTGAAGCTAATAAAATCCTTCAGATAAGCACTTTATTGACTAGAAAGAGTGTCCCCAACACTGCCACTCTTTTTAGCTTTAGATGAAGAAGGACAGACTTAAGAGAAAAGGTTAATTAGAAGTTATGTTATTTCTTAAGAATGTTCATTTCAAATAACGACATTTCTCTAGTGCCAATGGTGTGAGGAGTGGAGAGAGGAGACAAAGAAGGGAAAGTTGTTGGTTATTCTTGAAAGCTTTCATTTCTTTCATTAGAAAGATGCGTATCTTACCATAGCCTAAATGTTAGAGGCATATTAAACACTTTGAGAGTGTTGCTCAAAGTATTTTTCTTTCTCTTTCTCAATACTGAAAAATATTTAGAGTTCTAATTGAGGTGAACTTATCACAATACCCAATGAAGTTTATAAGGAAATGTTTAAGAGCCTTCAATTACTTGGTCAAGAGAAAAGGTTATTATAGGGTGAATTAAGTGCCTTTAGGTAATTTTGTTATTACCATAAGGGGGAAGAAGATTAGGCTTTCTTCATTGAGAACAGAAAAGGAAATAGGCTTAAATTGCAGCATGAGAGTTTTAGTGAGCTAAGAAAATCCTGATAGTGAGGGTGGTTATGTTTTGGAGTAGTTATGGGGGTTATGAAATCTTCTCTGGAGTGCTTTAAACACAGAAATGAGTACAGTCTGACATGGATTAAATGTAGTGCTGCCTTCAGTGGCAGGAGAGTGTACAAACTTTCAATGAAATTTGTAGCATTCTAAATCCAGCACAATCTCTCTATTATCTTTGAAATAAGGGATCCAGTTGGAGAATATATGATTTTAAGACATTCGGGGACTATTTTAACAACTGGGGCAAATCAAAGATTCAGTGATGATTCTGTTGAAAGCAGTAATAATAATTATGGTATTTATTAAGTGCTTACTATGTGCCAAGCACTGTTCCAAGCACTGGGGTAAATACAAGGTAATCAGGTTGTCCCACGTGGGGCTCACAGTCTTAATCCCCATTTTACAGATGAGGTAACTGAGGCACAGAGAAGTTAAGTGACTAGGCCATGCTGTACTTATTCCTGCTATTACCTCTCTTAATGTCTTCTCAAGAAAGACCATATTTGTCTTCACTAAGACTTTTATACAGTGAATGCTTGTATTTATGAATGTCTTTACAAAGAACCCTTCACTTTGAAAAATATGGGGTCCCCAAATAAAATTATATTGATTTGACACTAGACCACCCCCTTTTCTCCTAGATACTGTCCTCTCCTGATTCTCTTCCTACCTCTCTGGCCACTCCTTCCCAGGGTTTTTCACCAGCTCCTCCTCTGCCTCCCAGCCCCTAAATGTGGGAGCCCCTCAAGGCTCATTTCTGGGTCCCCTTCTAGTCTCCATCTACACCCACTCCCTTGGTGAACGCATTCACTTCCATGGCTTCAACTACCATCTCTATGTGAATGATTTCCAAATCTGCGTCTCCAGCCCCGGCCTCTCTCCTTCTCTGCATTTCCTCCTGCCAATGGCCAAGGGACACCTCAAACTTAACATGTCCACAACAGAACTCCTCATCTTCCCACCCAAACCCTGTCCTCCCAAAACATCATCACTGTAGACACCACCACCATCCTCGCTGCCTCACAAGCCCATAAAGATTCCCAGCCCCAACACCCATTGTTTTAATTGAGCAAGCCCAGTTTGAGCTGTTCTGGCTCCAACGTATGGGGAAATCTGTGAAGAAATCTTCTGGGTACTATTTTACAGGATTGCCCAGAGATATTTTCAATCATGAACTTTTCATGCTGGAATGTAAGGACTATATTCCCAGGTGACATCAAATATTCTGGACGTCAAATGGACTGAGGCACGCAGACCTCCTGGGTTCATGCAGAATCCTAGTAGGCAGGATTCGTTTATAATAAGGTTGTAAAGAAACAACTCTTTTGAGAGCCTTGCTTTTTAGTATCTGGAAAGGAACAGAAACAAAGGCAACTACTATCCGTAAAGCCAGTCCTCGAATTTAGGATAAAATCTGTTCCTGTCAACGGAGTCATAAGTCAAAAAGTTGCAAGTTCTTATAGGCACAATATAATACATGAGGATTAGTTTCCGGACAAACTTTGGATTCCCTATTTCCACCCCGATTAATCAGAATCTGGAAGGCCAGATTGGGGATGGAGTTTTGAAGGGACAAGGATTTAAGGTACAAGAAAGAGAGGAAAAGAGAAATAGAATGGAGGAGGGAGGTTAACAGGGATATATCCAACCCAATTTGCTTGTGGCTTAGTGGAAAGAGCACGGGCTTGAAAGTGAGAGGAAGGGGAGAAGAACAGGAAAGCACAGATGTCAGGCACAAGCAACTACTTCCACCACCACCCTGAAGTAATCCATAGACTTGCTTTACCGTGACTGACTGAAGCAGTCCTCTCCTCCTCCTCTCCTCCTCCCCTCCCCATTGCCCCCCTCCCTCTGCCCTGCCCCTTCCCCTCCCCACAGCACTTATGTATATTTGTATATATTTATTACTCTATTTTATTAATGATGTGCATATAGCTATAATTCTATTTATTCTGATGGTATTGACACCTGTTTACTTGATTTGTTTTGTTGTTTGTCTCCCCCTTCTAGACCGTGAGCCCATTGTTGGGTAGGGACTGTCTCTATATGTTGCCGATTTGTACTTCCCAAGAGCTTGTACAGTGTTCTGCACACAGTAAGCGCTCAATAAATACGATTGAATGAATGAATAAAGCAGAGCAATGCTCCCCAGGACCAAATAACACCATTATTCTTTGTCCAGGATCCACCCTCCAGATCTTGTCAGGGTCATCTGTGGACACTATTGCTGCTGCTGCTGCCGCCACCGCAGAACAAGCCAATTTTGTTGCCATGATAATCTATCCTGACTCTGCCCTCCCCCTCCATCCACCCTTCTGCAGTGGCTTTGTTATCTGTGGAGCACGTACTGTTTCCACAGCTCTGACTTCTGACGTGTCAGCCCATGTCCATGACCCAAGGATTCCTGTTCGTCCCAGCCCTGCATAGCTCTAACATTGGCAGTATTTTCCTTCTCCTGTTGAAAAGGGTCAAGAGATGGAGCAACCACTTTGGCTTCACCTCTGGTCCTTTTTATTCATTCATTCAATCATATTTATTGAGCACTTACTGTGTGCAGACACTGTCCACTCGAAGAGATGGAGTGGGCTACCTCTAGCTGACCCTCTGCCCCAAAAGCTGTGGGGATGAAGCTAATGGTGATGGCACCCCTCCACGGTGCCAACTTTAGAGGTCAGTGGGGCCATTAATCCTCATGAACTGGACAATTATTTCCAGAAATATCTACTAATCAGTTATAGATATATGTTTCACGATATAGTCAAATTCTATTTTATTGGAAGTAAAATATGTAGACTGCAAGCTCCTTGTGGGCAGAGTTCAGCTACAAACTCTGTTCTGTTGTACCTCCCCAAGTGTATAATCCACATAAGTGCTCACTCAACAAATACCAGTAAAATGGACATGTCCATCAACCTTGGCTCTCTCTGGCCCCATCTGGCCATTAAAGTAACCACCCCCTTCACATTTGGCCTCTTTGCTTACATTTCTGTCCACCGCATCTCTTTGAACTTTCCTTATTCTCAACTGTGGCTTTTTAAATTGTTTCCCCATTTCCCAAGGGAGGGGAGGGAGTCCTTACCTCCTCACTCCTACCTCCTGTTCCCCAAAACTAGGATCATAAGGCAACTAGCTAGGGTAAGGCTAGGGTGAAGCCAAAGCCAATGTTTATAAAGGTGAAATTTAAAACTTGTGTCCTGCATCATGTCAAAATGTCTTGAATTGAGAATTACCTGTGGCTAAAATAACCTCTTACCCGGGCTCTTGTATGATCTCTCCCAGTCTGGATGTCAATGAATAAGGACCTCTATTGTGCCCCCTGATGCCAGGAAACATGGGCACATGGCTCCACCCTATCTCTTGTCTGCCCTGGGCAATTTCTCCCAAACATTTGTATTTTTCCACCTGTTCAAGAGATTCATCTTTGATGGCTTTCTGGCTCCATGGGTTCTCTCTTCCACTTATCCACTCTCTTGCCTCACAATACTCCAGCTTGCACTCTTTGTTCCTGTAAATCTGACTTATTCACAGTGCCTTTTTCTCATCTCTCCCACTTTTGATCTTTTGTTCTGCATGCTCTCTCTTCTGCATGGAATTCTCTCCCCTTTCAAAAACACCAGATTACAAGCTCTCCCGATCTTCCACAAAGCTGTTCTAAAATCTTTTCTCTCCAAAGAGGACCTCCCCAAGCACCTTTCTCTCCTTCCAAGTTTATAGCATCTTAACAATGACCTTAGCACTCCTGGGATAACTAGACACTGCTATTATTCCCAGTTTTAATTCCCAACAATTTATAGAACGAAAACTTCTGTATATGTCACTTACATACCCTATTCACTTTTCTTTCAACTTTTCCTTTCTCCTCCTATCTGCAAATTATTTTTATGTGTTTCCCTCACTAGACTGTGAGCTCCCTGATGATGTACAACTTTATTATACTTCCTCAAGTGCTGAATATACTGCTCTACTGCACACACTTCTGATAGTTTATGGTATTTTATATGGTATTTGTTAAGTGCTTATAGAAGCATCAGCATGGCATAGTGGATAGACCACGGGCTTGGAAGTCAGAAGGAATTGAGTTCTTATCCAGGCTCTGCCACTTGTCTGCTGTGTGACCTGAGCAAGTCTCTTTAATTCTCTGTGCCTCAGTTACCTCATCTGTGAAATGGGGATTAAGACTGTGAGTTCCACATGGGATCACCTGATTACATTGCAACTACCCCAGCACTTAGAACAGTGCTTGGCACATAGTAAGTGCTTAACAAATACCATCACTATTATTATTATTATTATTACCCCAGCACTTAGTGCAGTGCCTGGCACATGGTAAATGCTTAGAAAAACCATAATTTTTATTAACTGTTATCATGTAACTGTACAGCATAACTAAACAGTCAATTTCCCACATGGGGCTCAAAATCTTAATCCCTATTTTACAGTTGAGATAATTTAGGCACTGGAAAGTTAATTGACTTGCCCAAGGTCATACATCAGACAAGTGGAAGAGTCACACTTGGAACCCAGATCCTTCTGATTTCCAGGCCCACGCTCCATCCACTAGGCCACACTGCTTCTCAGTTGTCTGTCCGTTTCAAAATGAAGCTGCTGAAAGTGAGACTATGTCCATGAACATGAGGATCCTTGATAAAGACTCTCTTGCACACTGTTTATGTTCCACATAACAGCCTTGTCTTGTCTTACGCAGTCGCGTCGTTTCCAACCCATAGCGACACCACAGACACATCTTTCCCAGAACGCCCCGTTCTCCATCTGCAATCGTTCTGGTAGTGTATCCATAGAGTTTTCTTGGTAAAATGGTGGTGTACCATTGCCACCTTCCACGCAATAAACTCAAATCTCCATCCTCGACTCTCTCCCATGCCTCTGCTGCCCAGCAAAGGTGAGTTTTGACTTGTAGCAGATTGCCTTCCATTCACTAGCCACTGGCCAAGCCAGGAATGGAATGGAATGGACAGGCCTCTGCTTGGCTCTCCCTCCTGTAGCCAAGACTAGTAGAGTACTGGAAACTCCCAGGTGTGACCCTGACAGGAACCACATAACAGTAGTGCCCAATGAATACTACTGATTGATTTATTGTTAGGTGGAGTAGTCCACGTATGCTTCCAATTGGCCAGGAAGAACTGGGCTGAGTACCATGGTTTCCCAGAATCCACAGTACCTTTATGGGTGATCCAGTGTAAGCATGTGGAGAACAAAATAAAATGAACAGAGAGGGTATTTACCTCTCTTGCTGTCCTTCAGCTGCCTAATCCTGGGCCTGAATGTGTACACACCAATAGATACTACTACTATTACTACTACTAATAATAATAATAATAATGGCATTTGTTAAGCATTTACTATGTGCAGAGCACTTTTCTAAGCGCTGGGGAGGATACAAGGTGAACAGGTTGTCCCAAGTGGGGCTCACAGTCTTAATCCCCATTTTACAGATGAGGTATCTGAGGCATAGAGAAGTTAAGCGACTTGCCCAAAGTCACACAGCTGACAATTGGCAGAGCTGGGATTTGAACCCATGACCTCTGACTCCCAAACCTGTGCTCTTTCCACTGAGCCACGCTGCTTCTCTGACTACTATCAACTGACTTTTTGAAGGACCACTGTACTATTTTGACAGCTACTTAGATTTCTCTTTTGGGTTCAATTTGGAATATTGAAAATTATAGGTTTAATAACCTGGTTCCAAATAATAATAATGATAATAATTATGGCAGTTGTTAAGCTCTTACTACGTGCCAGGCACTGGTGAGGATACTAAGTGCCAGGGTGGATGCAAGCAAATAGAGTTGGACAGGGTCGCTAATTCTACATGTGTCTCACAGCCTCAATCCCCATTTTACAGATGAGGTAACTGAGGCACAGAGAAGTGAAGTGACTTGCCCAAGGACACACCACAGACAAGTGGTGGGCCTGGGACTAGAACTCATGACCTTCTTATTCCCAGGCCTGTGCTCTATCTACTACATCATGATGCTTCTCTAGCCAACCTGAACAGAATGAAATAGATTATGACAGGTAATTATAAGGAAATAAACTTCTTTTTTGAGTCACATCCTTAGGAAATAATTCAGGAAATCTAAAACAAAGAGCATGATGTGACATCTAATTTCAGTGAGTACTCACCTTGGAAAGCTGACAAGGCTCTATCTTGGAGGGCGGGCCTGGGAATCAGAAGGATTTAGGTTCTAACCCTGGCTCCATCTTGTCTGTTGCATGACCTTGGGCAAGTCAATTAACTTCTCAGTGTCTAAATTACCTCAACTGTAAAATAGGGATTAAGACTGTAAGCCCCATGTGGGACATAGAATGTTTAGTATGTATCCACCCCAGGGCTTAGTACACAGTAAGTGCTTTAACAAATTAGTTTTAAAAAAGCTTCCATGAAGAATCCCAAATAGACAATTAATTGGGGAAATTAAAATCCACTGGCTTTGCTCCCATCTTATGGAATAAAGCAAATAATTAATAATGGTGTGTTTTTACTATCATCTCAGTTGATAAAATTAGTTTACATTTTACAATCTGTAAATACTTAAAATTTTGTTAATGGGATTAAGTAGTAGTTTTGGGGGGTTTTGTTTCTATGAGTTATTTTATAAATATTACAGAGAAGTAGTAGTAGTAATAACACTGGCATTTACTGAGCAACCACTTAGTGCCATGCATTGTACCAGAAACCTGGGAAATACAGAGTAAAGAAGTGATAAGTCCCCCTGACTATAAAGAGCTTACACTCTAACATGAGACAAACACAAAAAAATTTACAATTCTATCAAGAGAAGGTTAGGGTCGACCACATTCAAGATTTAAATTCTTCACAGGTATTTCTTTGGTATAACTGAGGAAAAGGGTGATTTTCAATATCTCCTAAAGATTCGTATTGGAATATTCCATTATAATTCCTACCCCATTATTGCCTACCAACTCCTGGGATGGTCTGTTAAGTCCACTACAGTATAGAGGATGCATCCTTTTAGCACAACCAAGCAGCACACTTTTGAAAAATTATTCAACCACATTGAGCTCTTTGCTCCTGAGAATAGTGTATAAACTGCTTCACAGTATAACATGTTCAACTAATGGAAAAATATGCATTTCACACATAGTCCATTGAACAACGCTTAAATGGTCTGCTGTGAGGGGCTATTCACTGTCTTACAGAGTATTCCAAAAAGAGTTCCTATCTGGATTGTTCTTTATACTCCACATTAAAAGTACTCCTGCACATCTGCAGAAATGGTACAATTAGAACTTGCTTCATTTGCAGAAATTGCACCATAGATGATGCCTAAGAGGCAATTTCACCCAATATGAAAATGAGATACATTCAGTGTTCAAGGAACTGATGTTAGGATTTCTTTCTTTAATGCTGTAATTGGAAAAAGTTGCTCTTTTTAAGTGGACAAAAACAGAAATTGAATTATTTCCCAGAATTGGTGCTTTTCATTTAACTGAAGTAAATTAGGTTTAGAGCAAACACCAGTAGGCCTATGAGAGACTTAAAAATTGATGAGCTTTTTTTTCTTTAGTATGTTAAGGAGGTTGAGCCATTCTCCAATTCTTATGAATTGGAAATTTGAAATGCTTCGGGATTTTTTTCCCCAACATTTTACTCTTCAATAGAGATCATAGAATCCTTAGGTCTAGGTGCATCCTAAAGTTGTTGTCATCTTGTTATCAGTCGTGGCGACCTCCCACCAATTCCAGAAAATATGTGCTGGTGAAGGAGATGGAGACTCCATTATTAGTGAGACTGTTAATTGTATATATGCCAACAGAGTGAGATGGTATCCATCTCATACAGGTAGTGCTCTTTTCATCCCTCTCCACATGACATACAAATGGACCTCAAAAAGCAGAAATTTTAGCTAACAGAAAAAATAAAATAAATCTCTTTTGTAACAGGTGGAAAATGGTTTATTTGGGATGTTTTTAATATGGAAAATTAGACTAAGGTGAGCTGATATTCCAGTTTAAATGGAGTAGTCCTGAGGTTTGGTTTTTTTTTAAAAAAAATGGTATTTGTTTAGTGCTTACTATGTGCCTGCCACTGTTTCAAGCACTGGGGTAGATACAAGATGACACAGTCCCTATTGCATGAGGATCTCAAAGTCTTAATCCCCATTCTATAGATTAGGTAACTGAGGCACAGAGATGTTAAGTGACATGTCCAAAATCACACAACAGACAAGTGCAGGATCTGCAGTTAGAATCCAGGTTCTTCTAACTCCCGGGCCCATGCTCTAGGAGGATCTGGGCCTTGCCTGCTACTTTATGCTTTGGGGGACACATTATCATCCTTAAAAACTAAAGGAAAAGACACCCAGTTAAGAAGAGTGCACTCATTAGCCAATTAGCCCAATTTAGCAGCCATTTCCCTCACTGTGTAGTGGAGAGAACGTGTTGACAGTGAAACGTGATGGATAGCATCGCAGCTGCCTGAGACCCACACCATGAGATCTGAAGCCCAAGTGGATGCTCAAAATTCCACTTAAATGAGAGTGGACTACAGTTTGGGAGCTGGCTCATCCCAGGAAGCCCCTTAATCAATCATCAATCAATCAGGGCTATTTACTGAGCACTCACTGGGTGCCAAGAGCTGTGCTAAGTGCTTGGGAGAGTATGATAGAGTCAGTAGACTCTCTCTAAGGTGGAAACTGTGTCACCTGGACCGGAGTGGGAGAGTGTCTGTCGCTTGGAGTGTTCTGGTGAGAGCACTGATACTGCTTGGATGGTAGAGGACATTGGGTCGTAAGTACCTTTCTCCTTCCCTTCCTTGTTCTTGCCCATCTTCCCTCATATTTTCCTTCTTCCTTCTCATATATATTTTTTCTCATTTCCCTTTTATTATTCCCTCTTTCCTCCTCTTCCCCTCCCGTGTTCCTCTCCTCTTTTTCTCTCTCACCCCTGACCCTCTTGGAACTGCCAGCATCCCATATAACATAGTATTAGTAGTAATAATAATAATAGTAATAATAAGAATTTGGGTATTTGTTAAGGGTGGGCTATGCCAAGATTGGACACAGTTTCTGTCCCTCAGGAGCCTCACGATCTTTTTATTTATTTTTTAATGGTATTTGTTAAGCCCTTACTCTATGCCAGGTACTGTTCTAAGTGCTGGGGTAGATACAAAGTAATCAGTCCATGTCCCACATGGGGCTTACAGTCTTAATCTTCATCTTAAAGATAACTGAGACACAGAGAGGTATGAGGGAGAAAAGGAACTACCCATTTTACTGTTGGGGAAACTGAGGCTCCAAGAAGTTAAGTAACTTGCCCAAGGTCACACAGCAGGAAAGTGATAGAGCTGGGATTAGAGCCTAGGTTCTCTGATTCCCAGGCCCGTGCTCTTTCCACTAGGCCAAGCTGCTTCTCCAACAGTAGTAGAGGTAGTAGTAGCATTAATGAAACATCTACCTGGTGCACTGCACTATACTAGACAATTGAGGGGTACAGAATAAAGAAGTGACGCACTTCCTGCCCTCAAAGAAGGTTATGCTCTAATAGGAACTGACACTCTAAGAGGAAATACAAACATAGAAATAGTTGCAACTAGACCGGTCAAAATAATTAACTGAGTACACAAATATACATGAGTGCTGAGAAAGGAATCCGTATGTTCATAGGTGCTAGAGTTCCCTGAAGGGATGATGTGGCTCATGGTGCTGGGAAATTAACTGGGGAAGACTTGTTGGAAGAAGTGTTGGAGAAACAATGTTATAGGAACATTGCTAAAATCAGCCCTTTTCCCCTCCACCCAAACTGCCACTATGCTGATCCAAGCACTTATCCTATAATAATAATAATAATAATGATAATAATAATAATAATAATGGCATTTATTAAGTGCTTACTATGTGCAAAGCACTGTTCTAAGTGCTGGGGGGATACAAGGTGATTAGCTTGTCCCACGTGGGGCTCACAGTCTTAATCCCCATTTTACAGATGAGGTAACTGAGGCATAGAGAAGCTAAGTGACTGTCCAAGTCACACAGCTGACAATTGGTGGAGCCGGGATTTGAACCCATGACCTCTGACTCCAAAGCCCAAGCTCCACTGAGCCACGCTGCTCCTCAAGAATAATGTCATTTGTTAAGCGCTATGTGCAACACACTGTTCTAAACGCTGGGGGGATACAAGGTGATCAGGTTGTCCCACGTGGGGCTCACAGTCTTAATCCCCATTTTACAGATGAGGTAACAAAGGCTCAGAGAAGTTAAGTGACTTGCCCAAGGTCACAAAGCAGACATGTGGCAGAGTCGGGATTAGAACCCGTGACCTCTAATCCCTCCTATCCCACCTTGACTAATAATCATAATAATTATGGTATTTATTGAGCATTTACTATGTGCCAGGCACTGTACTAAGTGCTGGGGTGGATACTAACAAATCAGGTTGGACATAATCCCTGTCCCACATGGGGCTCCCGGTCTCAATCCCCATTTTACCGATGAGTTAACTGAGGCACAGAGAAGTGAAATGACTTCCCCAAGGTGACACAGCAGACTAGTGGAAAAGCCGGGATTAGAACCCATTACCTTCTGACTCTGAGGCCTTCTCACTGACCTCCCGACCTCCCTGTCTCTCCTCACTCCAATCCATACTAATCCCAGTTCTGCCACATGCCTGCTGTGTGACCTTGGGCAAGTCACTTTACTTCTCTGTGCTTCAGTTACCTCATAGGTAAAATGGGGATTGAGAATGTGAGTCCCACGTGGAGTAGGGACTGTGTTCAACACCAATCGCTTGTATCCACTCCAGTGCTTGGCACATAGTAAACACCTAACAGATACCATTATTATCATTATTATTATTATTATTATTATTATTATTATTATTATTATTATTATTATTATTATTACTTCACTTTACTGCATGAATCATTTATCAAAAAAAAAAAAGTTCAGTTCGTGTCTTTCCACTCCTCAAGAACCAACAATGGCTGCCCAACCACCTCCACATCACACAGAAACTCCTTACCATGGGCTTTAAAGCACTAATTCAGTTCTCCCCCTCATACCTCACTGCATCAATCTCTTCCTACAGCCCAGCCTGCACACTCCACTCCCCTAGCTCCAGCTTATTCACTGTGCCCTGATCTCATCATCATCATCAATCCTATTTATTGAGCGCTTACTGTGTGCAGAGCACTGTACTAAGCGCTTGGGAAGTACAAGTTGGCAACCCATAGAGACAGTCCCTACCCAACAGTGGGCTCACACCGTCTATCTCTATCTCGTCTATCTCATCTATCTTGCTACCAACCCCTTTCCCACATCCTCCCCTTAGCCTGGAACTCTCTCTCCCTCCATATACTCCCAACCACCACTCTCTCCAACTTCAAAGCGTTACTAAGGTCACATTTCCTCCCTTGAAGCCTTTCCTGATTAAGACCCCTTTTCCCTGGGTAATTCTCACTTCTGCATCATCTATGCATTTCAATCTGTAGCCTTCGGACACTTGATATTGCTCCACTCCCAACCTCACAGCACTTATAAGAAGCAGCATGGCTTAGTGGAAAGAGCCCGGGCTTGGGAGTCAGAAGTCGTGTGTTCTAATTCCAGTTCTGCCACTTGTCAGCTGTGTGACCTTGGGCAAGTCACTTAACTTCTCTGTGTCAGCTACCTCATCTTTAAAATGGGGATGAAGACTGTGAGCCCCATGTGGGACAACCTGATTACCTTGTACCTAGCCCAGCGCTTAGAACAGTCTTGGCGCATAGTAAGCACTTAACAAATACCAACATTACTTAGGTACATATATTTAAATTACATATTATAAATCACTTATTTATTCATATTAACATCTGTCTCCCATTTAGACTGTTGGCTTCTATTTATTTTATTTTGTTAGTATGTTTGGTTTTGTTCTCCGTCTCCCCCTTTTAGACTGTGAGTCCACTGTTGGGTAGGGACTGTCTCTATATGTTGCCAACTTGTACTTCCCAAGCGCTTAGTACAGTGCTCTGCACACAGTAAGCGCTCAATAAATATGATTGATGATGATGATGATTACGGCAGGCAACATGCCAGGTAATTTGGTTGTATCTTACTCCCCCAAGCACTTAGTACAGTGCTCTGCACATAGTAAGCACTGAGCATTTATAATTGATTGAAAAAGTGGGAGTGGGGAGATATTTGAATATAGTGAGAGCTGTGGTCTATCTGATATGAGGAGGGAGGGAGTTCTAAGCCAGGGTAACAACAAGAGGTTGGAGGTGGAATATCCCAACAAGGGGTTGGAATAGGAAAATATAGAAGATTGGCGTGGAGAAGGTGAAGAAGACCGTGAGTTGGGGAATAGAGGGTGAAGAGAGTATATAGGTAAAATGGGGCCAGCTTGGAGTGAGCCCTGAAGCTGATGTGACTCAATCTCTGGTCACTTTAAATAAATCACAATATTTATCTTTGTTCATCAAGTGTTCAATAAGCTTATATGAAAGAAATTCACCTTTTTTTAAACAGTTCTTGTTAAGCTTTTACTGTGTGCTGGCCACTGTACTAAACATTGAGGTAGATATAAGATAATTGGATTGGACACAGTCCCTGTCTGAGGGAGGAGGATTTAACCCCATTTTACAAATAAGTTAACTGGGGCACAGAGAAGTTATGTGTCTTGCTCAAGGGTACACAGCAGATAAGTGACAGAGCTGAAAATGGAGCCCAGGTCATTGGACTCCCAGGCCCATATTCATTCCATTCATTTCAATCAATCAATCAATCAATCATATTTATTGAGCACTTACTGTGTGCAGAGCACTGTACTAAGCACTTGGGAAGTACAAGTTGGCAACATATAGAGACAGTCCCTACCCAACAGTGGGCTTACAGTCTAAAAGGGGGAGACAAAGACCAAAACCAAACATACTAACAAAATAAAATAAATAGAATAGATATGTACAACTAAAATAAATAGAGTAATAAATATGTACAAACATATATACATATATACAGGTGCTGTCCCAATATGGAGTAAAAAAGGAAGAAAAATGAAGCCTGTAGGACAAATAAAAATAGACTTAATATACATTCTCATATTAAAGCATCTCATTTAAGTAGCCCTTTTAAAACAGCAGGGACTAGTGGAAGATCACAGACTAGGGAGTCAGAACACCTGGGTTCATTCATTCAGTAGTATTTATTGAGCACTTACTGTGCGCAGAACACTGTACTAAGCGCTTAATCGCTTTCTGGGTTCTAATCGCAGCTTTGACACTTGCCTGCCATGTGACCTTAGGTAAGTCATCCAACCTTGTATCTCAGTATCCTCATCTGTAAAATGGAGAGTCAATATCTGTTCTCTCTCCTACTTTGACTGAGACAGATAAAGGACAGGAACTGTGTCCAACTTAATTATCTTACATGTACCCCAGTGCTTAGTGCACTGCTTGCATATAGTAACAGTTTCACAAATATTATTCTTGTTATTATTATTATTATAAAAGGTTCTCTTTAGAGATCCAAACAGCTTTGCATGAAATTTAAGTTTTCATGATACTTATTAAGACCTTACTATGTGTCAGGCACTGTACTAAGCATTGAGGTAGATAGAAGCTAATCAGGTTGGACACATGTCCCATGTGGGGCTCACAGTCTTAATTCCCATTCTATAAATGAGGTAATTGAGGCACAGAGAAGTTAAGGGACTTGCCTATTAAGCCAGTTAAGTGGATAAGCCAATTCCTTAGAAATGGATTTTGCCTAAGAAATGCATAATTCATTTAGCAAATCCAGATGCCAAAATGTTTAAATGGTTTGGGCACTTTGGAGAATATAAATCCTGTGTCCTATTTCTCCTCACTCAGGATTTGAGCAGTGGGGCGTAGGGGATAAAGCATGGGCCTGAGAGTCAGAGGACCTGAGTTCTAATCCCAGATTCTTCACTTTTCTGCTGTGAGAACTTGGAGAAGTCACTTAACTTCTGTGCCTCAGTTTCTCCATCTGCAGAATGAGAATTCAATGGCCGTTCTCGCTCCTACTAAGACTGTGAGCTCCATGTGGGAGAGGGACTTTGTTCCAACTTGTTTAACTTGTCTCTACTCCGGTACTTAGAACAGTGCTTCACACATATCATGTCCTCTCTTATGCCGTCGAGTTGTTGCTGACCCATAGAGACACCACGGACACATCTCTTCCAGAACACCCTGCTCTCCATCTGCAATCATTCTGGTAGGGTATCCGTAGAGTTTTCTTGGTAAAATACAGAAGTGTTTTTATCATATGCCTCCTTCTGCACCATAAACCTAAATCTCCACCCTCAACTCTCTCCCATGCTGCTGCTGCCCAAAACTGGTGAGTTTTGACTTGTAGCAGATTGCCTTCCACTATCTAGTCACTGGCCAAGCTAGGAATGGAACGGGTATGGGTATGCCTCTGCTTGACTCTCCCTCACATAGCCAAGACTGGTAGAGTACTGGAAACTCTCCAGGTGCGATCCTGAAATGGGGAAGGCGGAGGGGGGGAGGAGGAAAAAGAAGGAGAAGAATGGAGAAGAAAGGAGAAGGAAGGAGAAAGAAGGAGAACTTCATTGACTCACACCAAGATTTGGACATTTAGTAGCATTGGCAGAGCTCCTAAATGATGTGGTGCCTTTGTAGTCAGAATTGTTAGGAAGAAGAGTGCATGCATACTCCCTACAGCAATATTTGAACTACATTATGTCTGTCAGACTCTTTTCCCTACGTTTTTTTTTAAACTAAGGTTATTAAGGCGCAAATGTGTTGGTCCTCATTCTCCAGGAAGCCGAGCAAGAGTGTAGTCACTTCCCATGCCTTCATTAAGGCCTTCAGTCCCACTCAGAGACAACACTGAATGCCTTTGATGTCTCACGTTTACATTATTTCCACACACTCTGGGAAGAATGCATGTTCCCTTTATTCCCATAAGACCTTGTTTAGATATCACAGAGGTTCCTGTTTCATCAGCGTACAGGTGGTGAGCCATGTTCATTAATGATCATCTACCTAACTACCCAGAGCAAGCCAATGAATCCTGCATTCTCAGATGTTCCCCTTTAGCCACGGAATGAGTTAATGGTTCTGGTTCCACATCTCCAAATTCCATCAAAGGAAACAATGTTGCTCATCAAATCCCAAAGACAGTCATCAAAAGAATATTAGGCTTTTGTATTTCAGAAGTCATACCTGGAGTGTGTCCCGGGTGATCAGGTGGCTATCAAAATGTCATCAGATATTTCTAGTTTAAATGTTCCCAAGATATTTAGAGGGACAGGATTAAACATGCATCATATGCTTAATCTTTTGGCAGGTGTGCCATATAAATGTGTTCAATTTGTGTCCAAATGATAGCTTCTGATCTAATCTGGCTTTCATTTTTGTGGACTTGATTTTTTTGCCAGGGGCAATGGTTTACACAATCCTCTCCAGAAATTCATGCTACCTCATTTAGTCCTGGGCCTGTTGTTGGCCCAGTGGATTGAGCCCCATTAGAGTGGAAGCTCCTTATAATAATAATAATAATAATAATATTGGTATTTGTTAAGCACTTCCTATTTGCCACGCACTGTTCTAAGTGCTGGGGTGGGGGGGGGGGATATAAGGTGATCAAGGCTGTCCCCCGTGGGGTTTACAATCTTAATCACCATTTTACAGATGAGGGGATTGAGGCACAGAGAAGTTAAGTGACTTGCCTAAAGTCACACAACTGAAAAGTGGCAGAGCCGGGATTAGAACCCATGACTTCGGACTCCCAAGCCCGGGCTCTTGCCACTGAGCCACACTGCTTCTCTGGGCAGGGAACATATTACTTCATTAAACTGTACTTCCCAAAAACCTAGAACAGTGCATGGCACCAAGTAAATGTTCAATAAATGCTATATTACTATGATTACTTCTCCTCTGGAAGTCAGGAAACCTGGGTTCTAGTCCTGGTTTTGCTTGTAGCTAACTAATATAGGCAAAGGTAACACGTACAAGCTCAATTAGGAATGGTATGTCTTGCTACTGTACCACTCATCAGCATTTAGAATGTTAATAATAATAACGGTAATTGTTAAGCACTTATTATCTGCCAATCACTCTTCTAAGCACTGGGGTAGATACAAGGTAATCAGATTGTCCCACATGGGGCACACAATCTTTATCCCCATTTTACAGATGAGGTAAATGAGGCACAAAGAAGTTAAGTGGCTTGCCCAAGGTCACAAGTGGCGGAGTCAGGATTAGAACCCATGTCTTTTGACTCCCAAGCCTGTGCTCTTTCCACTAAGCCATGCTGAATGATGCTTTGCTCTCAGTAGGTGGTGCTCAGAAAATACCGGGGACTTACTCAAGTACTGTTATAGTAGTCCTCGACTCTTGTCACTCCATCATATTTATTGAGCACTTACTGTGTGTAGAGCACTGTACTAAGCTCTTGGGAGAGTACAATAATAACATAACAGACTCATTCCCTCCCAGTAACAAGTTTACAGTCTAGAGAACAATCTTGGAGTCTATAGGACCTTTGAATCTGTGACCTTTGGACATTTGATATTTGCCCTACCCCCACAGTACTTACGTGCACATCTTTGAATTACTTATAAATTACTTATTTATTCTTGTTACTGTATGTCTCCCCTTCTAGAATTTAAGCTCATTATGGATTAAGAACGTGACTGCTAATTTGGTTATATTGTACTCTCCCAAGAGTTTAGAACAGTGCTCTGTACAGAGTAAGTGCTCAATAAATACCACTGATTGATTGATTGATTGATCGCCTCCTCTTCATCCCCTTTCTTGTTCTTGGTTTGAGTCAGGCCTGGTGTAGATGTGCTTCCTGTTGAAGCGACAAGGTTACTGGGGAGCCCGCTGTTGGGTAGGGACCATCTCTATAAGTGGCCAACTTGTACTTCCCAAGCGCTTAGTACGGTGCTCTGCACACAGTAAGCGCTCAATAAATACGATTGAATGAATGAATGAATAGGGAGGGCAGTTTCCAGCAGAGAATTGCCCTCTGGGTGGTAGTTGCCTGGCATGCCATCTACTCTACTCCTATCTACTGAGCTTCTGTCGGGCATATTTAGGAGGAATTTAGGAAACATGTACCTGAACCGCAGCCCAAGTTCTCCACACACTAAGTGCTCAATTGATTGTTAATAATAATTCATTCAATCGTATTTACTGAGTGCCTACTGTGTGCAGAGCACTGTACTAAGTGCTTGGGAAGTACAAATCGGCAACATATAGAAATGATCCCTACCCAACAATGGGCTCACAATTCTAGAAACAGGCTCACAGTCTAGAAATATTCTAGCCTAGTCTAGAAATAGACAGTCTAGAAATAGAAATAATAATAATAATGATGGCATTTGTTAAGCACTTACTCTGTGCCAAGCACTGTTCTAAGCACTGAGGTAGATGCAGGGTAATCAGGTTGTCTCATGGGGGGCTTACACTTTTAATCCCCATTTCACTGATGAGGTAACTGAGGAACAGAGAAGTTAAGTGACTTGCCCAAGGTCACACAGCAGACAAGTGGCAGAAGTAGGATTAGAACCCAGGTCAAATGACCCCCAGGCCCATGTTCTTTCCATTAGAACACAATATTCCTGTTTTCTCAGGCTGAAAAGCTCAGCCTAACTCAGTGAGTAGTTAGGTTTTCCTCTGAACTCCATTGACCCAGACCCTCCTTCTCCTCCATGGGTTTAATCTTCCAGAAAATTCTGCAAGAATAGTCATTCATTCATTCATTCAATCGTATTTATTGAGCGCTTACTGTGTGCAGAGCACTGTACTAAGCGCTTGGGAAGTACAAGTTGGCAACATATAGAGACGGTCCAGAAGGATTCTGGGAAATGTAGTTTTCAGGAAAGAGGGTTACAAAAGCAAGCTTCCTTGTCCTCTTTCAATCCCCTGTGCACACAGTTATATCTCCAATATGAGACTCAATACTTGGCACATCTGCCAAGCTAGCTCTCTTCCTCCCTTCAAAACCCTATTTAGAGTTCACCTCCTCCAGGAGGCCTTCCCAGATGGAGCCCCCTCCTTCCTCTCCCCCTCCCCATCCCCCCCAGCCCTACCTCCTTCCCCTCCCCACAGCACCTGTATATATGTTTGTACAGATTCATTAGTCTATTTATTTTACTTGTATATATTTACTATTCTATTTATTTTATTTTGTTAATATGTTTTGTTTTGTTGTCTGTCTCTCCCTTCTAGACTGTGAGCCCGTTGTTGGGTAGGGACCGTCTCTATATGCTGCCAACTTGTACTTCCCAAGCACTTAGTACAGTGCTCTGCACACAGTAAGCACTCAATAAATATGATTGAATAAATGAATGAATTGTAAACTTCTCATCTTTCTTGTACTGCATGGTGCGGGGGTGGGGAATAAGAAAACATATTTTAGTCTGTGTAGGTGACCCAGAGTGATCTGAAAGATGCCTAGTCTCCCTTCTACATAGGGATAAAATCAGGCTGAGTATAATGTTTCCCCACTGCACCAAGGATCAAATCAGGCTGCATACAATTAAGGTACTTTTTTAAACACTTACTCTATGTCAAGCACTGTACTAAACTCTGGGGTAGATATGAGATGATTAGGCCAGACACAGTCCCTATCCCACATGCAGCTCACAGCCTAAATAGGGTTTAAATCCCATTTTTCAGATGAGGAAATTGAGACGCACAGAGACGTTAAATAACTTACCCGAGATAACACAACAGGTAAATGTCAGGGTCAGGATTAGAACCCAAGTCCACTGACTCCCACTTCTGTGCTCTTTCCTTTAGGCCTTACTGTTTCTGGATTATGTTTTATTCCCAAACCTCAGTAGTCATAAAAATCTATTAGCATGGTTGGCATCGAATATTTCTTTTCATGGACCAAACCCCTTGAATGTGTTTGGTTCCCAGTTCCTATCTTAGAGTGAATTAAGAAAAACTGCTTATCAAAATTTTACACAATTCTGTTCCTGAGGCAAATATCTACTGATTTCAATTCACTTGTATGGAAAACATTTTTTTTTTTTAAAGTTATGTCTTTCAGACCAGATCTATTTGCTTGCTTTCAAAGGAAAAATAAGTTGCTCAGATGCTCAAACCTGGTTTTATAAACTTGAAGTAAGAGGACTAAACTTGATAGTGTCAAAAAGGCCAATCTATCAGTGGAATCAGAAATCCAGTTAATTCCCTTCAATATCTATTGAAGGTAGGGAGAGTGGATGCTGATTTGTTTTTAACTGAGTTTGCTTCAAATCAAAAGACATTTTATTGACTCTCCTCTGCAGCAAAGCTCAACTTGTTCTTCAGTTGTCTGAGGGACACTTGAAACAGTGCAACTTGTAGAGGGAGAAATTGTTCTTGTTGAAGTGCAATACGTTAAGAGAAAAACAAAAGTTCCATTTCAGCCAAACAAGCGATGTCATTTCATGTACAAAACTCAGGAGAATTAGTAAATGTTGGAATTATAATTCTCTCAGGATCCTTAATTTCCTTTCCATGCTCAGGCACATATATTAAAATGCATAGCATGCCACAACCTATTTCTGCACTAATGCCTACACTTGCTGAAATACATATATTAAACAAAATCAAGGTACAGTTGTTATAGGAACCCTATCTCTGAATTTCCTGACTTTCATTCAATGAAAATCTCAAGCTTAACATGTCAACACATTTGGCATTGCATTTGATTGGAATGAAACTTTAACTTGTTTAATGGAGATGAGTCCAATTTGATTGATTTTGTTTCAAATAAATTAGCCCTGTAATATGTCCTAACACATTTCCAAAGTTCGTAATGTGTTTATTTTTATTTGCAATCTCTTCATTAGAAATAATGAGATGAGAAAGGGGTACTCAGTTGATTCAAGTAGGCACCGCCAGAGTTGGGGGAGGATAACAACTACAAGGACTGAAAATTGACATTACAGTCCTCCCCTTCCCATTTTTTTAATAGTATTTGTTAAGCACTTACTATGTGTCAGGCACTGATTAAGTGCTGGGATGGATACAAGCAAATAGGGTTGGACACAGTCCTTGTACCGTGTGGGGCTCACAGTCTCAATGCCCATTTTACAGAGGAGGTAACTGAGGCCCAGAAAAGTGAAACGACTTGCCCAAGATCACACAGCAGATAAATCTAAGCCAGGATTAGATCCTACTGCCTTCTGAATCCCAGGCCTGTTCTCTAAACCGCTACACCATGCCGCTTCAAACTAATCCTGGGTCTTGAAACAAGTCTAGTTTTCCCATCTGAATCTTCGATGCTCCATTTGTTAAGTGCAAGCGGAGCATCAAACCTGCTCATGGAGTTCTCAGTATTTTGACTTTTTTGTATTAAACACTCCCAAGCCCTGTGCACAGTAAGCATTCAGTCAATAACACTGATTAATTGATTGATTATAAGAAGTCTCCAGACCCAGTGAAGGAGTACAGGCCTGTGAGAGTGAGAAGGACATAATGAGCCGAAGCCTCTAGAACCAGTTAGGGCAAGTTGGCATCTGGGAGTTTGGAGCTCGTTTGGTCGGAAGGACTTGGAGCCGCTTTGTCATGGTTTCAGCCCATCTTCCCAAAATGGGCCCCAACTTCGTTCCCAGAAGCACCTCCAGACCAGCTCTTTTCCCGGCTTTCTGCCAGTCTCTGGGGAAACAGTGGGATAGTCATTGACTGATCAGAAGCTCCTGACATAGTCAGGCTTTCTGAGATCTTTCAATCCTCCTGCATTAGCAGAATAGACCATTATTTACCACACCCATGTCACTAGGAGAAATCTGGCCTAGTAGATAATCAATCAATCAATCATATTTATTGAGCGCTTACTGTGTACAGAGCACTGTACTAAGCGCTTGGGAAGTACAAGCTGGCAACATATAGAGACAGTCCCTACCCAACAAAGGATGGTCCTGGGAGTCCGAAGGACCTGCGTTCTAATCCCAGCTCCACCACTTGTCTGCTGTGAGAACACGCTTGGGTAAGTCACTTCATTTTTCTGTGCATCAGTTACCTCATCTGTAAAATGGGTATTAAGACAGTGAGCCCTGTCACGAGCCCCCCCGGTTTGCACCAACCAGGATCTTCCTGGACTGGGGAAGCCTCAGTGACACATAGTAGAAATCAAACTACACCTCTGATCACCAAGGTTACTATGGAAAATTTGCTTAGTTTTACCAGCTTGCAAGGCTTTGTGACCTTGGGCAAGCCACTTAACTTCTCTGCACCTCAGTTACCTCATCCGTAAAATGGGGATTAAGACTGTGAGCCCCACGTGGGACAATCTGATTACCCTGTAACTACTCCAGTGCTTAGAACAGTGCTTGGCACATAGACAGTGCTTAAAAAATACCATCATCATTATTATTATTATTACATAAATACATACACACACTCACTCACTCCACCACCCAAGGGTCCAATACCAGTCTGTGGTCAAAGGAGCCCATTCTGCCAATGCTTCTTCTTTCGGCTTCCAAGTGCTGCTCTCAGCGTGCATCCTTCTGGCTTCTCTGCATGCTTCTGCTCCTCTCTACATACTGCCTCAAGATGCTCCCTTGAAAGTCAGTGCAACCACCTTTTATCTGCTTTAGGCGTGGCAGCTGGGTTTCTCCATGGCAATCATTGACTGGTCCAGGCCCCTTACTGGGTAGAACAAGGAGAGAGGGCCAAGCCCCCCTCCATGCTCCACTCCCACAGGCCCACAATCACCTGTGTTCAAGTACAGTCTCTTCCTTGTTGCCGTTTGTGGGATCACAAACAGTCACTAACAAGGCAGCTTGTTGTGGGCTCACCACAAGCCCCATATTCATTCATTCAACCGTATTTATTGAGCACTTACTGTGTGCAGAGCACTGTTCATTCATTCGTTCAATCGTATTTATTGAGCGCTTATTGTGTGCAGAGCACTGTACTAAGCACTTGGGAAGCACAAGTTGGCAACATAATCAATGCAATATATCAATACATCAATACAAATAAATAAATTACAGACATACATAAGCACTGTAGGGATGGGAGGTGGGGAGAATAAAGAAGGCAAGCCTGGGTGATGCAGAAGGGAGTAGGAGAAAAGGAAAGGAGGGACTTAGTTTGGGAAGGCCTCTTGGAGGAGGCTTTGAAGTGGAGAGGGAGTAATTGTTGTATTTGAGGAGAGGGGGCATTCTGTTCATTCCCCCACAAGTGGATTGTTGTTGAGATTTACAATAATATCTGATATATGTTTGATAGGTGGTAAGCAGGGTAAGCCATCTAAGTGCTTGGAAAGTACAAGTTGGCAACATATAGAGACGGTCCTTACCCAACAACGGGCTCACAGTCTAGAAGGGACAGTCTATATGGGACATGGACTGTGTCCAACCTGATTATCTTGTATCTACCCCAGTGCTTAGTGCACGGCCTGGCACATAGTAAGTGCTTAAACACCATAACATTTCCCCCCATGATCCCCTCCACAAAAAATAAAACAATCGGAAAGACCATGTTTGCCACCACATCACAAAGGGCAGGGACATTTCTGTAGCTTTAGCTGTCTGCCTCCTCGATTTGAATTTAGAATTCAATTTAGCAGCATGGCATAGTGGATAGAACAAGGGCTTGGGAGTCAGAAGGTCGTGAGTTCTAATCCGAGCTCTGCCACTTGTTTCTTGGGCAGGTCACTTCACTTCTCTGGGCCTCAGTTACCTCATCTGTAAAATGGGGAGGGAGACTGTGAGCCCCATTTGGGACAGGGACTGTGTCCAACCCAATTTGCTTGTATCTACTCCAGCGCTTAGTATAATGCCTGGCAAACAGTAAGTGCTTAACAAATACCCATAATTATTAATATACCTTTAAAAAGTCATTTAATCATTTGTATTTCCTGAGTGACTCCTGGGAGTTAGCACTGTACTAAGCACATTGGGGAGTACACGAGAAGCAAAAGATATGCTCCCTCAAGGAGTTTGCAATCTAGTGAGAGAGACCAAGTGACACAAATTATTTACAAGTAGAGGGAACAAGAGGAAGAACAAGGATGTGGAGTAGTAGCATGTGTATTTCAGGTGCAATAGCAGAATAAATAACTGAATATATCATTGATTATTCATGAATCATCATCATAATAATAATGATGGCATTTGTTGAGCACTTACTTTGTGCAGAGTACTGTTCTAAGTGCTGGGGAGGTTACAAGGTGATCAAGTTGTCCCACCGGGGGGCTCACAGTCTTCATCCCCATTTTACAGATGAAGGAACTGAGGCTCAGAGAATAATAATAATAATAATAATAATAATAATAATAATAATAATAATAATGATGTTGGTATTTGTTAAGCGCTTACTATGTGCAAAGCACTGTTCTAAGTGCTGGGGGAAATACAAGGAGATGAGGTTGTCCCATGTGGGGCTCACAGTCTTAATCCCCATTTTACAGATGAGGGAACTGAGGCACAGAGAAGTTAAGTGACTTGCCCAAGGTAACACAGCAGACATGTGGAGGAGGCAGGATTCGAACCCATGACCTCTGACTCCCAAGCCCACACTCTTTCCACTGAGCCATGCTAAGTGAAGTGACTCGCCCAAAGTCACCCAGCTGACAAGTGGCGGAGCCAGGATTAGAACCCATGACCTCTGACTCCCAAGTCCCCGCTCTTTCCACTGAGCCATGCTCCTTCTTGTAAGTTCTGAGGGTGGGAATTAGTATCTAAGTACTAAGAGAGGCTGCTGGGGTGTTCTGAATTTAGTTTATAAAAAAGATTGTTGTTGGGATGACAAATGACCAGGAATTCTTTCCACAGAAATAGTAGTGTTTTTTTCGTAAGAAACGTATTTTAGAAACCAGCCGCAAAAACTATAGTATTTGTCAAGTTGTTTTTTTGTGAATTAATACTCAGCCATTGTATTGCTTCAAAATAAAAGCCAACGTACTATTTATCAGAGTTTAAGACAACCATTTGTCTTCATGTTGGCTAATAGTGTAAAATAATTCACACCTCTTTGTCATGTCAACTGAACAGTCACCTTTAGCACATACATATGTACGCATATTTTTATAAATTTTTCTGCTACTTCATCCTGATATGCTTGTTGTCAATAGTTTTTTGTGAGCCCTCCCCATTAGACTGTGAGCTCACTGAGGGGAGGGAGCCCATATCTTGCTTCTTCTATTTTGTTCCAGGTACTTAGAGAAACACCATGGCCTAGTGAATAGAGTACGGTCCTGAGAGTCAGAAAAACCTAGATTCTATTCATCATCATCATCATCATCAATCGTATTTATTGAGTGCTTACTGTGTGCAGAGCACTGTACTAAGCGCTTGGGAAGTACAAGTTGGCAACATATAGAGACAGTCCCTACCCAACAGTGGGCTCACAGTCTAAAAGGAGGAGACAGAGAACAAAAACCAAACATACTAACAAAATAAAATAAATAGAATAGATATGTACAAGTTTCCTGTTATGCTACTTGTCTGCTGTGTGACCTTGGGCAAGTCACTTCACTTCTCTGTGCCTCAGTTTGCTGTCAAGTCGTGTCTGACCCATTGCGATGCCATGGACACATCTCTCCCAAAATGCCCCACCTCCATCTGCAGTTGTTCTGGTAGTGTATCCGTAGAGCTTTCTTGGTAAAAATACACAAGTGGTTTACCATCGCCTCGTTCTGCGCAGTAAAGATGAGTCTCCGCCCTCGACCCTCTCCCATGCCACTGCTGCCCAGCAAGGGTGAGTTTTGACTTGTAGCAGATTGCTTTCCACTTGCTAGCCACTGCCCAAGCTAGGAATGGAATGGGTATCCCTCTACTTGACTCTCTTTTCCAGAGCCGATATCTCCACAACTTTCAAACAAACAAATAATGGTAGGGCTAACAATTGTCAGGGAATACTATTGAGAAATAAATGGTTTCCTTTTATTTTTAGAAGAACAGTGTTCCTCTGCTCAATTTCATTTAAATACCTAAGTAACCCAGGCACATTCAAAACTATTATGATGTTTGGAATGACTGAAACTGCCCCAGAAAAACTGGTAAGGTGTTTTTGTATATACATGCATATACCTGACTGTCATTTACAATCCAGCTCTCTCCCTCCTACCAACTTGATTCTCTCATTACACCCCAGCTTGTACTCTTTTTTCCTCTTAAAATCTACTCATAGTACCTCATTCTTCTCTCCCACCACCAACCTCTTGCTCATCTCATTCTCCATGCCTGGAACTCCCTCCCTTCATATCCAACAAACTACAGCTCTCCCTGTCTTCAATGTCCCTCTGAAAGAACATCTCCTCTGAGAGGTGTTCTCCAATTAATCTCTAATCTTCCCCCATCATATCCCCTCAACTTCCATTTTAGCACACCTGAGCCACTTAGGCATGAGTGTGCTAACTCCCTGTATGACACACACACATATATATATATATATATATGTGTGTTCTGTTCTGCCACTTGTCTGCTATGTGACCTTGGGCAAGTCACTTCACTTCTCTGTACCTCAGTTACCTCACCTGCAAAATGGAGATTGAGACTATGAGCACCATGTAGGACAGGACTGTGTCCAACCCGATTTTCTTGTAACCACCCCAGTACTTAGTCCAGCGACAAGCAAGTGCTTAACAAATATCATAATAATAATAATAACAATGTTACATTGCCCTCTCCCAAGCACTTAGTACAGTGCCCCGCACACAGTGAGCACTCATTAAATAGGATTGATTGATTGATGGATTAATTGATCAATCAGTGGTATTTATTGAGTGCTTACTGAGTGCAAAACACTATACTAGATACTTGGCAGACAGCAATGCAATAGTGTCCATAGTCACATTCCCTGCCCACAGAAGCTTACAGTCTAGAGGGGGAGTTTAGTATTAATATTAATAATAGCATTTGTTTAGTACTTACTATGTGCCAACCACTGTACTAAGCACTGGAGTGGATATGCTGAAAGACATCAGAATTGCCAACCCACTAAGGTGTTCTACCCACCAAAAAGAGATTCACTAACCACCACATTCCTCCTAAATAAACTCTTAACCACCATAAGTTCTTATAACTCTTCCCTTCCCCAAGGATCTTAACACCATCATCATCATCATCATCATCATCATCATCATCATCAGTTTTTAGTGAGTGCCCACTGTGTGCAGAAAACGGTACTAAGAATTCAGGGAACATAAATCAAAGGGAGAGACAAGGTCACTGCCTCAAGGAGTATATGGTCTAACGGAGAAAAAAAGTGGCCATAAATTACCAAATATACAAAAGGGGCAAATAATTAAGAGCAGAAATGTTAGTGATAAAATCTGAAAGTCTTGGGACTCATTATTCCAAGCACATTGCCAGAATTACACTCACATCTCCTGCAGTTTCCCAAAAGAAATATCTCCAGATTGACGTACGTCTTGTGTGCTATCTCCTTTAAGGAATGAGGGCTAGCCACTGTGATACAATATTCCATTCCCTGTTGGAGCTAGAAGCAGGGATCTTCAAAGGAAAAGCAGCAAGAAGCAAGTAGAGAGTGTGAGTTACGTGGGAGGTGGGGATGAGGGGTCAGCAGAACTTCTCCCCAGGATATTTGAAGCAGCAGAGCAAGGGACAGTGGCAAGTTCTGAGGACAGCTAGAAGGAGGGAAGAAAAGAGGGAAAGAAAACTTTGCTAAGGTCTTTCTCCTGCTGTTCTTTCTTATTCCTCCCTCATTTTCCTTTTCTCACCTCTTCTCCTCCTTTCCTTCCCCTCCTCAGTACTCTTGCTTTTACATTGATAAGGGAGGAGGATGAAGAGGATAAGAGGGAGACATTTTTGCCAATCAGTCACCCATTCTCTTTGAAGTACTCTTTTTGGGGGAACTTCAGTGGGAAATTCCCTGGTGCATCTAATTAAAATTACTGGTTCCCCTGGGGGCTGCAGTAAAGTATTTTCTTACACTTATGCCTGGTCAATCTTTCCCCAGACTATGCTCAAGCACTAAGTGCTTAAAAAATACTTCTGATTGATTGATGGATTGTTGCCCATTTGACATCCCTGTGTCAACCTTGCATTTCTCCCTATTCATTCCTTTTTTGTAGGACCATTTTCCAATTTAACTATATAATTTAGAACTTTACCCCTGCTATCAAAAGGGTAGGCATCATCTCTTTTAAGAAGTCAGCTTTCTTGTGCTCCCTCTAACAAATCTTTCCTCACAGTACAAAGAGCCTGTTCAAATCTGCTTTCTTAAAGTTAATTTTGCTCTTCCCCTAGATCTTAATCATACAGTGTTCACTTTAAATGAAATGTCCATTCCTTATTGACCAATTTTTCCATTAGATCAAAACAAAAAGGGCATCTTTCCAAGTTGATTCCTCTACAGTCCCTCTTAGAAGCTCTAAAAACCCTTATCTCTGAGGAATATACAAAACTGCAGATCTTGAGTCAAACAATCAATCTATCAAGCAATGGGATTTTTTGAGCACTGTACTAAGCACTTGAACAGACTGAAATGTTTCTGTACTATTTGTGCTGTAGTAGATAGGATGGAAACATTTTTTATTCTATCCATTTGAAAATGGAGACCAAATGTAGGTGTTCTGCGTTAGAAAATTTATGGAAAAGAAGGCTTTAACTTTCAGATCTACATCATCAAGGGACATTGACAGAAAAGCCACATTTCTGTGGCTATCCACAGTGCAATTGTCCCCTTTGAATGACACCTTTAAAGATTCTTTAATATGTCACTTTTTTGGCCTTCCCGTTTAAGAGGTTAAGTAGGGACATTCTTCACAAGGTAGGTTAATTTAAAATGCCTAGGCAATGGCTAAATCATAATCGAAGTTAATAGCAGCTATTATTTTAAATACAGAGTTTGCAAATGGCTTAGAATAGATCCTCACATTGAGTATTATTCACATCTAAGTACAGCCAAGTACCCATTGTCAATATTAGAATGTATTGGATCTTCCCACTGCAATGCTTGACCCAGCTGAAATGTGGGCGAGAGTCTTGATCCGGAAGGAGAAAATACCAAATACTGAACACATTTAGTACCAAATGACTTTTGTATGGATTTGGGATCTGAGCCAATTGGAACATCAATTTTAGACATGAATTCATTCTGGAACTTCTGGGAAAATCATTCTTGACTAGCTATCCGTGTTCCTGAAACTCCCTGCACTTCCTCCTCCATTGCTTTTGGTTGGTATAAATAGAGGTAATAATAATAGTAAAAATTATAGTAATGGCATTTATTAAGCACACTCTAATGCACTAAATTTCTAGGGTAGATATCAGGTCATCGGGTAAGACACCCGCTATCCCATATGGGGCACACAGTCTAAAAGCTAACCTAGAGTCTACCAACTCTTTCACATTGTACTCTCCCAAGGGCTTCGTATAGTGCTATGTGCACAGTAAGTGCTCAATAAATAGCATTGATGAATTATCTTGATAAGAGGGATAATAGTTCTCTTATCCCCATTCTACCAGTGATGGAGTTCAGTGACTTCCCCAAGGTCACAGAGCTGTTAAGTGGTGAAGCTAGGATTAGAACCCACGACCTCTGAGTCCCAAGCCCGGGCTCTTTCCACTAAGGCACACTGCTTCTCATTATGACTGATACCATCACTGTGGAACAAGAATCAGGGATATAGTAAAACTGCCCTAATGGCATTCCAGTTTTCCAAGTATTCCATCAAAATCATCTAATGGATGGAGTCATTGCCTTCATGGGTGCTCAGTCTTTGATGTGGCAAACTTTTGTAACTGCCAAAGTATTTGGATAGTTCCAGCAATCTCTGAGTTCAAGAGGAATGATAATAATAGTTGTGGTATTTGTTAAGATCTTGCTATGTGCCAAACACTCTACTAAGCGCTGGGATAGATGGAAGAGAATCAAGTGGGACACAGCTCCTGTATCACATAGGGTTCACATTGGAAGGAGGTGGGGAGACCGGTATTTAATCTCCTTTTCCATACATGAGGAAACTGAGTCACAGAGAAGTGATGCTCACAGAGCAGGTAATAGCCAGTTTAATATCCTGCATTAGGATATTTCATCTGGAATACATACATTTTCATTGGAATTACATATAAAACATGGCAGGAATTTCAGAGGATTGGATTGTCCTTTTTAGGGTCCAGTGTTACAAATTTTAGACATATTCCACACTTTCTAGGTGAATCAGTCAATCAATCGTTGGTATCAATGGTAATGAGAAGCAGCATGGCTCAGTGGAAAGAGCCCGGGCTTGGGAGTCAGAGGTCGTGGGTTCTAATCCCGGCTCCACCACTTATCAGCTGTGTGACTTTGGGCAAGTCACTTCACTTCTCTGTGACTCAGTTCCCTCATCTGCAAAATGGGGATTAAGTCTGTGAGCCCCACGTGGGACAAAATGATGGCCTTGTATCTACCCCAGCACTTAGAACAGTGCTTGGCACATAGTAAGTGCTTAACAAAAACCGTCATTATTATTATTATTATATTTGTTGAGTGCGTACTGTGTACATTAATATAAATAAATTATAGATGGGTACATAAGTGCTGTGGGGCTGAGGGTGAGGTAAATAGCAAGTCCTTAAAGGGTTGAGAGCCAAGTGTATAGGTGATACAGAAGGCAGAGGGAGTAGGGGAAAAGGGGGTTTAGTTAGGGAAGGCTTCTTGCAGGAGATGTGATTTTAAGCTGGTTTAAGCAAGCTGGGTTAGAGGAGCCAAGTGGATGGAGTGGACTGTAATAGGATATCAGCGAAGGAAGGTAAGAGGGGATGGTTAATTGAATGCTTTAAAGCCCATGGAAAGGTGCTTCTGTTTGATGCAGATATGGATGGGCAACTATTGAAGAGTCTTGAGGAATGGGGAGAAATGAACTGAACATTTTTTCAGAAGAATGATCCAGGGAATAGAGTGAAGTCTAGATTGGAGTGGGGAGAGACAAGAGGGAAGGAGATCAGTGAGGGGGCAGTAGTCAAGGTGGGATAGGGTAAAGTGCTTGAATCATTTTAACAGCCATTTAGATGGAAAGGAAAGGGCACATTTTAGTGATGCTGTGAAAGAAGAACAGACAGGATTTGGTGACAGACTGAAGATGTGGATTGAACGAGAGAGATAAATTGAGAATAATGCCAAGGTTACAGCTGATGAAACAGGGAGGATTAGTGTGCCATCTACAGTGATGAGAAAGACAAGGGGAGGACATGGTTGAGTGGGAAGTGAAGGAGTTCTGTTTTTGACATGTTCTGTTTAACATATCAGTGGGACATCCAGGTAGAAATTCCTTGAAGGCAGGAGGAAATGCAAGACTTCAGACAAGGAGAGAAAGCAGGACTGGAGATGTAGGAATTGAGAATCATCTGCGTAGAGTTGGAAGTGGAAGGGAGTGCATGTGGATGGAGAGTAGACTAGAAGGGAACCCAGAAAATAAAATTAGAAACCTGGGGTTGCTAAAGTCACATTAAAGGGCAGGGAGAAAACACTTTTAAAGGCCCAGCTACTACAAGATTTGATTTATTTTACATTTAAATATTCCAAGATGGTATTTATAGAGAAGCAGCGTGGATCAGTGGAAAAAGCATGGGCTTTGGAGTCTGAGGTCATGGGTTCAAATCCCAGCTCTGCCAATTGTCAGCTGTGTGACTTTGGGCAAGTCACTTAACATCTCTGTGCCTCAGTTACCTCATCTGTAGAATGGGGATTAAGATTGTGAGCCCCCCGTGGGACGACCTTATCACCTTGCAACCTCCCCAGCACTTAGAAAAGTGCTTTGCACATAATAAGTGCTTAATAAATGTCATCCTTATTATCATTTATACTTATACTATTCAAGGTAATATATTTAAATCAATATAACTGAGAAGAACCTGTTAATTAGTTTATATTAGATATTTTTGTAGAATTCCAAATTAAACCTCATTCATTCTTCATGCAAATATTGTTAGTTATCATCCTCCAATACTAATTAGCTCAGTAAAAACAATGTTTCCTCAGAAATAATTGCCTTAGTTTTCTTTCCCAAGCACTTAGTACAGTGTTCTGTGTAGCCATTGTTTGGGCGTGGGCAAGATAGTGCCCTTTTTGTAGTGATCACTGTAAGGCATCTCATGATGGCTCTGAAGGGGAACCCTACTCTTCAAATTGTAGGGTTGGAGCAGCACAATATGGGAACTTAAATGACCCCAGGAGTTCATATGGGGGACTGAGGGTGCTCCTTTACAATCCACAAGCTGCCTCAGTCTCCCCTTCCTTCCCAGTCCTCCTCCTACGAGGGTAATGAGTAACACAAGTAATTGCTACTCACCACCCTGCCCCCTAGCTCTTCAACTCATTGCTTCCAGGAGGAATTTCACTGATTTCTAGGACAGTAAGGAGATAGAGAGGGGAAAACTGGATGTAGTGTTTCAGGGCAGTTTAGGGATGAGGTGAAATGGAAAGTTAAATATCTCTGCAGATCAGAGGTGTGTGTGTCTGTGTGTGTGTGTGTGTGCATCCTCATAAGGATGCAGCCACTCTGCATGGCAGGGTGTCACTATGACTGATGAGGGGGACTTCATCTTGGAGAGGTGGGGAATGAGAGAGCTCCCTTACTGTCCCTCTTCCTCTCATTCATTCATTCACTCATTCATTCAATCGTATTTATTGAGCGCTTACTGTGTGCAGAGCACTGAACTAAGCTCTTGGGAAGTATAAGTTGGCAACATATAGAGACAGTCCCTACCCAACAACGGGCTCACAGTCTAGAAGGGGAAGACAGACAACAAAACAAAACATGTGGACAGGTGTCAAGTACCTCTCCAAGCCTCCCACCCTGGAGCTGACTGCATTTTCAGAAGAGGAAACCACTGGGTGAAGTGTGGTAATGGAGCAGAGAAAAGAGAAAAGAATGGGACTTGATCAGAGCTGGGGAAGAGTCATCCTGACTCCTGCTCCTCTCCCACCCACCATCCGCCCCACCCTCCAGATGGAAGACCACCCAGCCCTGAAGCCAAGCCCACCCACAGCAGCTTCCTCTCATCTCTGCTGCAACTCTCACCTGTGATGCTGAAAGACATCACCAGGCAGCCACACACGTGATAATAATAATAATGACATTTATTAAGTACTTACTATGTGCAAAGCACCGTTCTAAGCGCTGGGGAGGTTACAAGGTGATCAGGTTGTCCCACAGGGGGCTCACAGTCTTCATCCCCATTTTACAGATGAGGTAATCGAGGCACAGAGAAGTTAAGTGACTTGCCCACAGTCACACAGCTGACAATTGGCGGAGCCGGGATTTGAACCCCTGACCTCTGACTCCAAAGCCCGTGCTCTTTCCACTGAGCCACGCTGCTTCACAGATAATGTCATCTGTGTCTAGGATCACTTGAGAGAAAACCTGCTAAACAATTCAGGCCTTGATTACTATTAATGTGGATCTGACCAGGTTAATGCTGTCTCGGCAAAACCAAAGCCAGATGCTGTTTCAAGGAAGAAGGAAGGGGATGGTCATTCATTCATTCATTCATTCAGTGCTATTTACTGAGCACCTACTGTGTGCAGAGCACTGTGTTAAGCACTTGGGAGAATACAATATAACAGTATACAGACACATTCTCTGGTCCACAGTGTCAAAAAATCGCTGAAAGATCAAGGGGGATTAGAATTGAGGAGAACTGGACTTGGCTATAAGGCAGTGATTGGGGAACTAGGAGTGTGTAGTCTCCTTGGAGTGAACATAGAGGTAGTGGCGGGAAGGACAGTGGAGCTTCGTGAAAAGTACACAGGAAACCCCAACTCTGTTATTGTCCTGCTGGAGTGAAGAACTTAACCTCTTGGTGCCTCAATTTCCTCATGTGTTAAGTAGGTTAGATACCTCCTTTCCTCGCCCCACGTGCTAGGCTGTTACAACCATGTCAGGTAAGGATCTTGTCAGAGCTGATGATCTTGAGTGTGCCCCATGTAATCAATCAATCAATCAATCAATCGTATTTATTGAGTGCTTATTGTGTGCAGAGCACTGTACTAAGCGCTTGGGAAGTACAAGTCGGCAACACATAGAGACAGTCCCTACCCAACAGCCGGCTCACAGTCTAGAAGGGGGAGACAGAGAACAAAACCAAACATACTAACAAAATAAAATAAATAGAAATAAAATAGACACAGAAAATAATGGACACAGTATTCAGTAAGTAATCAGAAAATATTAGTATCATCATTGTTCTTATTTCTATAGTTAAAATAATTCCTGCCAGATACTATTTCTCACTTGGGAACTTTATAATTTCTTAAGATCAAGACAGTCATGCATACTCTGCTGTATTGCGCTCTCCCAAGCATTTAGTACAATGCACTGCACAAAGGAAGTGTTCAATAAATACCATTGATTAAGTGCTCCATAAATTCAACTGATTGATCGATTGTTTTTTCTTAATTTTCTCGATTTCACCAAATGATGCATATTTTTAATATGATTATATGAAATAGACAAAATCAACCTATAGTACTTTTGTTGTAATGGGAAATAGAGAAACTCTGTGGTCTAGTGGAGAGGCTCTGGGTGTGACCAGGACTCAGCCTGGCATTCTGTTCCCCTACCCAGCCACAGCACCTTACTTATTTTAGGGATTTTTTGGAGACATGTATATTAATATCGGTATGTTTTCTCATTCCTGATGTGTCTGTCCCTAGTTCTTGCTCCCCACTTGTAGTCTTAGATGTGAGCCCTCCAAGGAGAAGGGGTTGTGGCTAATTCCCACCTGTGATTCTTTCTCAGAACTTAATATAGTACTCTGCGCACAGTAAATGCTTAATAATAATAATGATAAAATAATATTAATATAATTACTATCGATCAATGGTATTTATTGAGCACTTACTGTATGCAGTACACTGTAGTAAGCATTTGGGAGAGTACAATACAATAGAGCTGGTAGACTTGATCCCTGCCTTTAATCAATCAATCAATCACTTGTATTTCTTGAAAGCTTACTGTGGGCAGAGCACTGTACTAAAGCTTCAGAGTTCAATGTAATGGATTTGGTAGACACATCCCCTGCCCACAGTGAGCACACAGTCTGGATGGGGAAACAGACATTAATATAAGTAAATAATGGCTATGTACATAAGTGCTGTGGGGCTGAGAGAAGGGTGAGTAAAGGAAGCAAATCAGGGTGGTGCAAAAGGGAGTGGGAACAGAGGAAAGGAGGGCTTAGTCAGGGAAGGAGCTTTGGGTTTAAAAGGGGAAACAGACATTAAAATAAATTACAGGTAGGGGAAGTGTTGAAGTGTAAGTGTATGTACATAAGTGCTGTGGAGCTGAGGTAGGGAGAGTATCAAGTGCTTAGAGGGTGCAGGCTTTGCCACTTGCCCATTCTGTGACCATGAGTAATCATTTCATTTTTCTGTAGTTCTGTTTCCTCATCTGTGGGGAGGTGAGGCATGGAGAAGTGGCATAGAGCATTGGAGAAGCGGCATGGAATAGTGGATAGAGCACAGGATGGAAGTCAGAAGGTCATTCATTCATTCATTCATTTAATCGCATTTATTGAGCGCTTACTGTGTGCAGAGCACTGTACTAAACACTTGGCAATCAATCAATCAATCAATTGTATTTATTGAGCACTTACTGTGTGCAGAGCACTGTACTAAGCGCTTGGGAAGTACAAGTTGGCAACATATAGAGACAGTCCCTACCCAACAGTGAGCTCACAGTCTAAAAGGGGGAGACAGAGAACAAAACCAAACATACTAACAAAATAAAATAAATAGAATAGATATGTACAAGTAAAATAAATAAATAAATAGAGTAATAAATATGTACAGGTATATATATATGTATATATATATGTATGTTTATATATGTTTATATATATATGTGTATATATGTTTATATATATATATGTTTGCTTGGGAAGTACAGGTTCTAATCCTGACTCCGTCACTTGTCTGCTGCATGACCTTGGGCAAGTCATTTCACTTCTCTGGGTCTCAGTTCACTCATCAGTAAAATAGGGATTGAGACTGTGAGCCCCACATAGTACAGGGACAGTGACTGACCCCATTTGCTTGTATACACCCCAGTGCTTAGTACAGTGCCTGGAACATGGTAAGCACTTAACAAATGGGGATTAAACAGTTGTTCTCCACCCTATATAGATTAGATGCCCCATGTGGGACAGGGACTGTGCCTGAGCTGGTTATCTAGATCTGACCCAGCATTAGTACAGTGCTTCGCATATACCAAGTGCTTAACAAATACAATAATTATGATAGTTTGATTATTAATATCTGTATTAATATTATTTTTTTTTTGTTGCCAGGCACAATGTCATTGGCATTTTCTAGACTGTGAGCCCACTGTTGGGTAGAGACCATCTCTATATGTTGCCAACTTGTACTTCCCAAGCACCTAGTACGGTGCTCTGCACACAGTAAGCGCTCAATAAATACGATTGAATGAATGAATGAATTTACACCATCATCCGAGTCTAATAGAACTCTTACAGCTGGTCAGCTTCAAATTCTTGAGAAACCAAATTTACATAGTAGCACATGAGCTTGGTTAGCCGACAACATTAAGGCTTTTGTGAGGTAAGTAAAGATGACATGCAGGCCCTTGAGAGGTTGTATACATTCTTTACAGATGCCTATGCATTTTGTTATCTTTTCTCCAATTTATTAGATTGCATTTTTCCAACTCGAATATCACTTTGGGTGATGGGGCAGAGAACATCCCTTAAATTGATTGATTTTATCCATCTTCTCAGGTGTTTGCCTTTTTCTCTAGTTAGTATCAACTGGAAACAATGCCAAATGCTGCTGAATTCCACCTCACTGTAAGCAGGGGATGTGTATTCATTCATTCAATCGTATTTATTGAGCGCTTACTGTGTGCAGAGCACTGGACTAAGCATTTGGGAAGTACAAGTTGGCAACATATAGAGACTGTCCCTACCCAACAACGGGCTCACAGTCTAGAAGGGGGAGAAAGACAACAAAATAAAACATGTGGACAGGTGTCAAGTCATCAGAACACATCATTAACAAAATACATAGAATAGTAAAAATGTACAAATAAAATAGAGTAATAAATCTGTACAAACACATATACAGGTGCTGTGGGGAGGGGAAGGAGGCAGGGTGGGGGGATGGGGAGGAGGAGAGGAAAAAGGTATTTTTTATTTTCATTTTTCATTTTTCATTATTCACCTCTACCACCCCCTCCAGATTCTTGTAGCGGTCATCTACCGCCCTCCCGGCCCCACTTCCAACTTCTTTAACGACTTTGACCCCTTCCTCACCTTCCTTCTTGCCTTCTCCATGCCCACTCTGATCCTAGGAGACTTCAATATCCACATGGATATCCCTTACGACTCCTCTGCCGCCCGCCTTCTATCTCTCCTTGACGCTGCCAACCTCTTCCTCCACCCCACCTCACCCACTTACCAACTTGGTCATACCCTCGACCTCATCATCTCCTATAGCTGCACTGTGTCCACCCTCACCAACTCTGAAATCCCTCTCTCTGATCATAATCTTCTCACCTGCCTCCTCACTCAACACTCCTTTCCCCTGTAAATCCGTATTACTCCCTCACAGAGATCTCCGCTCTCTGGACCCCACCCATCTTTCGGAGCGCCTCACACCCCACCTCGCCGCCCTCTCCTCTCTACCCAGTCTTGATGATCAGATTACTGCTCTCAACTCTACCCTTTCTACTCAGCTAGACTCACTCGCTCCCCTTTCCCCCTTTCCCTTCGCCGCTCTTCGCACTAACCCACAGCCCTGGATCACTGCCACTGTCCGCCTCCTTCGCTCTTATGCTTGAGCTGCCAAACACTGCTGGCAAAAGTCTAAACACCATGCCAACCTCGTTCACTTCAAGTTCATCCTTTCCTGCCTTAACTCAGCCCTCTCCTCTGCCAGACAAAACTATTTCTCCTCCCTTATTGACACCCATGCCCATCACCCCGTCAGCTCTTCCGTACATTCAACTCCCTTCTCCTGTTCCTCCCCCTCCTCCTTCCCTCACCTCCAATGATCTGGCCTCCTACTTCATTAACAAAATTAAATCCATCAGGTCCGACCTCCCCAAAGTCACTCCCCCCGCTTCTCCAACCCTCCGGCTCTCAACACTCTCTGCTACTCTCCCATCCTTCCCAGCAGTATCCTCAGAGGAGCTCTCCTCCCTCCTCTCAAGTGCTACTCCGGCCACCTGTGCTTCTGACCCCATTCCCTCTCATCTCATGAAATCTCTCGCTCTATCCCTTCTCCCCTCCTTAACTTCCGTCTTCAACCGCTCACTCTCCACTCGTTCCTTCCCCTCTGCCTTCAAACATGCCCATATCTCTCCCATCCTAAAAAAACCCTCTCTTGACCCCACCTCACCTTCTAGTTATCACCCCATATCCCTCCTACCATTCCTTTCCAAACTCCTTGAACAAGTTGTCTAAACGCGCTGCCTAGAATTCCTCAACAACAACTCTCTCCTCGACCCCCTCCAGTCTGGCTTCCATCCCCTACATTCCACAGAAACTGCCCTCTCAAAGGTCACCAATGACCTCCTGCTTGCCAAATCCAACGGCTCATACTCTGTCATAATCCTCCTCGACCTCTCAGCTGCCTTCGACACTGTGGAGCACCCCCTTCTCCTCAACACGCTATCTGACCTTGGCTTCACAGACTCCGTCCTCTCCTGGTTCTCCTCTTATCTCTCCGGTCGTTCTTTCTCAGTCTCTTTTGCAGGCTCCTCCTCTCCATCCCATCCTCTTACTGTGGGGGTTCCCCAAGGTTCAGTGCTTTGTCCCCTTCTGTTCTCGATCTACACGCACTCCCTTGGTGACTTCATTCACTCCCACGGCTTTAACTATCATCTCTACGCTGATGACACCCAGATCTACATCTCTGCCCCTGCTCTCTCCCCCTCCCTCCAGGCTCGCATCTCCTCCTGCCTTCAGGACATCTCCATCTGGATGTCCGCCCGCCACCTAAAGCTCAACATGTTGAAGACTAAACTCCTTGTCTTCCCTCCCAAACCTTGCCCTCTCCCTGACTTTCCCATCTCTGTTGACGGCACTACCATCCTTCCCGTCTCACAAGCCCGCAACCTTGGTGTCATCCTCGACTCCGCTCTCTCATTCACCCCTCACATCCAAGCCGTCACCAAAACCTGCCGGTCTCAGCTCCGCAACATTAACAAGATCCTCCCTTTCCTCTCCATCCAAACCGCTACCCTGCTCATTCAAGCTCTCATCCTATCCCATCTGGACTACTGCATCAGCGTTCTCTCTGATCTCCCATCCTCGTGTCTCTCCCCACTTCAATCCATACTTCATGCTGCTGCCCGGATTATCTTTGTCCAGAAACACTCTGGGCATATTACTCCCCTCCTCAAAAATCTCCAGTGGCTACCAGTCAATCTGCGCATCAGGCAGAAACTCCTCACCCTGGGCTTCCAGGCTGTCCATCACCTCGCCCCCTCCTACCTCACCTCCCTTCTCTCCTTCTCCAGCCCGCCACGCACCCTCCACTCCTCTGCTGCTAATCTCCTCACCATACCTCGTTCTCGCCTGTCCCGCCATCGACCCCCGGCCCACGTCATCCCCCGGGTCTGGAATGCCCTCCCTCTGCCCATCCGCCAAGCTAGCTCTCTTCCTCCCTTCAAGGCCCTACTGAGAGCTCACCTCCTCCAGTAGGCCTTCCCAGACTGAGCCCCTTCCTTCCTCTCCCCCTCGTCCCCCTTCCATCCCCCCAAATCTTACCTCCTTTCCTTCCCCACAGCACCTGTATATATGTATATATGTTTGTACATATTTATTACTCTATTTATTTATTTATTTATTTTACTTGTACATATCTATTCCATTTTATTTTGTAGTATGTTTGGTTTTGTCTCCCCCTTTTAGACTGTGAGCCCACTGTTGGGTAGGGACTGTCTCTACATGTTGCCAATTTGTACTTCCCAAGCACTTAGTACAGTGCTCTGCACACAGTAAGCACTCAATAAATACGATTGATGATGATGATGATGATGAAAAAGGTATGTGTATATCAACTCTTTTATATTGTACTCTCCCAAGTGCTTAGTACAGGGTTCTCTACCCAGTAAGTGCTAAACAAATACCCGCTCCAGTAGAGTTCTTGCGACCAGTATCAGAAATGGCTACAATTTCCATTTACTATTGCTCCTTTATTATCATTTCCTATTGTTTTTATTCAAGACCATTTGAATATTTTTGAAAAAAGTTTCAGGATGTTGTAATGAAACTCTCACCAACCTCTAAATGTGAAGTGTTTTCATAAATCATTTCTGAATTGATCATTCTACTTAAAAGTTATTTATATTTGTATTCTTTGCCTTTTAATAGCATGCTCTTTAATGTTTTCAGATTTTTCTCCTTTTAATGGTTGCTCCATTTCACTACGATGTTTCTTATTCCCTCTCACTCCAGTCATTTGTACTCAAATTGCCCTTTTTTAATGATGTTTGTTGAGGATTTACTATGTGCCAGGCACTGAACTAAGCACTGGGGTAAATACAAGTTAATCAGGTTTGACACAGTCCGTGTCCCACATGGGGCTCACAGCCTTAATCCCAATTTTACAGATGAGATAACTGAGGCACAGAAAAGTATAATGACTTGTCCAAGGTCACACAGCAGAAAAGTGATGGAGCGAGGATTAGAACCCAGGTCTGACTCCCAAACCTGTGCTCTATCCACTAGGCCACCTCTTTACCTCTTCCCCTTTAGGTTCCCCAACCATAACTAAGAAAGGAAAGCACTGACTGTTACCTCCCTGTTACCTTTACCTAGTCTGAGACCCAAGAGAGATGAAAACAGAGACACCCAGGCTCCTTAATGTATTCTATCATGAGCCTAAAATGAAAAACCATTGGAGGCATTAAAGTACTGCCTGAGGCAGTCATTAATGATGTTGTCCATTGCAAATGCCCAAGAGTAACCAACTAGCCCTAAAGTCCTAGAAATTTGACAAGGAATGATAGAGTAAGCAATCATCTCCTCCAATCCCCTGTGTTCAGCATGTGAACCTTCAATCACTGGATTTGGTTGTCTATCTTATTTTTAAAGTTTCGGGAGTTGGAGTTCACAACCTCTCTTGGGAGTCAATTTCATCACCTTTACCATCAATAAGTCCCTTCTTGCTTGCCTACCGGATGCTCTCCTTTCATATCCAGAGGCAAGAGTCCATTTTGAACACATCCTCTCAAGATTGCTAATACCTCTACACAGAGAAAGAAGGCTCTTAACTATTTTTTAAATGATCTCATACCAAATCCCTGACACTGTAGCTGAGATGTCTGCCAAGATTTTAATTGTTGCTCCCAGGATCATTTGAATGCAAATTGAAACTCAGAACCGCAGCTACCATTCTTCCCTTGTCACCATGCCAAGACACACTTTTGCACTGCTGAGTCAACCATAGGGTAGATTTCCATTGTTTAGACCCTCCTGGTATGACTTTATTCCATGGAAGCATTTCTCCATCTATATTTAAAGAAAAAATGTATATAAGGGTGGGCTGTCAGTAACTTCATCTGAGGCAGCAGTCCTTAAGGTTCCACGAAGGAGTAGCATCATTTTCAACTGAGATGCATTTATCTGGCCAAGCCAGGTCTTCCAAGACAACCACTTAAGCTTTGCAGTTTCTCAACTCCTCATTCATTTTTTAAGTGGGTTAAACTATGTAGTCACTAGGTTAGCAACAAAGGGGAGGAGGTGGGGAAGGGGGAGGTGGGACACTTGGTGAGCCCGGCTTCTCTTCCTTCCAGGGCCCCCTCTCCACTCTTCTCTGTCCCCCTCCTCTGCTCTGCACCCCTCAGAATTGCTGAAGGGGGAAGCCCTGTCTCCTGTAGCAGGGGCAGTGGGGCTGGGGAAGGACATTGGCTTTGATTTTTCAAAAATATTCTCTCTACCACTTGGTTTCTGGGTCTCACTATGATCTTGCTATTACCTGGGAAGCCCTCCCAGCAACCCCTCCCCTCCCTGCCCCCGTTCCAAGGTGCTGGGGTGTGTAGGGGCCCAGGAATGTGCCCCATCCCTCCCACAGCAAGGGGCAGTGGGGCTGGGGACAGGGAGGGATATTGATTTTGATTTTTAGAAACATTCTCTCCATCTCCCAGGGGTGGTTTTAATAAAGTTTCAGAACTCAGGAATCAATCGAAGGACATGGCTTATAACCATCTTGTAAATTAACCCCTTCAACTGAGTGAAGGAAGATCACACAGGGGTGCCCAGGCATGGCAGTAATACAATCAGACAGAGTTTAAGCAGTTTACATCCCTATCATGTACCCATCCTTAGCACAGAAGTTGATGAAAGCCTAGCTTTATCCTGGTCTTATGTCACCTGTTTTAAATTTGCTTCCTAAACATTCCAGTTGTTTTTTTTTCCCTCACCCCCATTTTTCTGACAAGATTTTTTTTAAAATCAAAAAGACAGATTGCTTAAGAGATTCAACCACTGCCATCCTATCTCTACTCCTACATATTCAGAGACGCTTTCATCAAAGAACAGAACCATAAATGCCTTAAGGCTTGTCAATCAATTGTGATTATGAACCTAAGAGACGATCCTTCCTGAATTTCAATAAACCAGCAATCAGTTCATCCTGAGATAGGCACTTTAAAGAAATGATAATGGTTTTGTTAATAACTAAAATCATATCTAAATGATTTTAGAGTAATTTAGGACAATTTACATTGTATTAGAAACTACAGTAAACAAAGTATGTGGATGATAATAATTTAAATGAACTCTAAATTATTAATTCAGATATGGCACTATTGCATAATCATTAGAGATAATTGTTGAAGAAAGTTATTGAGGTATGGTAGTCACATAATGAGAAATTGGAGCTCCCCTTGTAACAGTATTAATTATGTATGAAACAGGTAATTAAATTGCAATGTAAGTGTCCATTCATCAAAAATGTGGCTTCGCAATTGCTATTCTGACCCTTCATTGATGGCTCAAGGATTTTCCATCGCATCCTGTATCCTAAAGATTTGGGAAGGACAGTAGTCCAAGAGCCATATTAGGGTTAATATAAGATTTAATTTTGCCTTGGTGAGACATTTAAGAAGTGACTGTCTTCCGAAAAACCTTCAAATAGCTTGACAAGCATTTTGAACTCAACTCCACAAACCTTTGATCTAAGTTACTGTGAGAGCTTAAATGTTTATTCATTTAGTGATCACCTCAGATGTCATGAGTCCAGATTGTTGAGGGACACCTGCTGTTTGAGATCTTATTATCACTAATGTAATCTTTGCTAATTTATTTCTGTACAATTCCACGGAGACCCTCTCCCTCCCTTAGAAAGGTCAAGACCAAATTAAACACACCCAGTGTGCATTCAGCTAAACAGAATGAACAGGAGAATTAAACAAACAAATTAATAAGTTAAAACTGTCAAACTCACACATTAATAGAATACAAACATAAGGCACCCTTATCCTCCTAACCTCATTAGGTCAGTTAACATTTGTGTCTGAAACCTCAAAAGCAAACAGAAGGGAACTATTGCTTCCTTTCCATAAACTCACCACTTTGTCATATGGATATCAGTAAATATTTGACTTTATCTGACAATCTAATGCAAACAATACAGTTTACAACTAAGAAAATTACAGGAAATAGATGCTTGTTTTTGCTTTGAAATAATTCTAGCTAATTAAAATATGTGAATATCTAGTTGATGGTATGCTAAAGAGACAGGCATGCTTCCAGACTCATTCTTCTGCAATGTTTACCAAAGCAAACAGCTCAGGTTGCAAAAGCAACTCCCCCAATCTGGTGCAGCTATCAATCAATCAATCAGTCATATTTATTGAGCTCTTACTGCATGCAGAGTACTGTACTAAGTACTTGGGAGAGTACAACAGAGTTGATAGACACATTCCCTGCCCATTTTCATTTTATTGCTTACTGTTTATTATTATATTGTACTCTCCCAAGGGCTTAGTACAGTGCTCTGCTCACAATAAGTGCTCAATAAATATAGTTGATTGACTGCCCACAATGAGCTCACAGTCTAGAGTGAACTTGTGTGACCAGGTGGTTGATGATGATGGTATTTGTTAAGCACTTACTATGTGCCAAGCACTGTTCTAAGCACTGGGGGAGATACAAGATTATCAGGTTATCCCAGGTGAGGCTCACAGTCTTAATCCCCATTTTACAGATGAGGGAACTGAGGCATTGAGAAATTAAGTGACTTGCCCAGGGTCACATAGCTGACAAGTAGCAGAGCCTGGATTAGTACCCACGATCTCTGACTCCTGAGCACGTGCTCTTTCCACTAAGCCACGATGCTTCTCTGGGACTCCATAACACTGCTTGCTGGGAAAATACTATTGTAGTATGACATCATCATCATTATTCTTTCATTCATTCATTCAATCATATTTATTGAGTGCTTACTGTGTGCAGAGCACTGTACTGAGTGCTTGAGAAGTACAAGTTGGCAACATATAGAGATTGCCCGTACCCGACAATGGGCTCACAGTCTAGAAGGAGACAGACAACAAAACAAAACATGTAGATAGGTGTCAAAACAGTCAGAATTAATAGAATTATAGCTATATGCGCATCATTACCAAAATAGAATAGTAAATATGTACAAGTAAAATAAATAGAGTAATAAATCTGTACAAATATATACAAGTGCTGTGGGGAGGGGAAGGAGGTAGGGCGGGGGGGGATGGGGAGGAGGAGAGGAAAAAGGGGGCTCAGTCTGGGAAGGCCTGCTGGAAGAGGTGAGCTCTCAGTAGGGCTTTGGAAAGAGGAAGAGAGCTAGCTTGGCAGATGTGTTGGGGGAGGGCATTCCAGGCCAGGGGAAGGATGTGGACCAGGGGTCAATGGCGGGACAGGTGAGAATGAGGCACAGTGAGGAGGTTAGCGGCAAAGAAGCAGAGGGTGCGGCCTGGCTGTAGAAGGAGAGAAGGGAGGTGAGGTAGGAGGGGGCGAAGTGATGGAGAGCTTTGAACCCGAGAGTGAGGAGTCTTTGCTTGATTCATAGGTTGACAGACAACCACTGGAGATTTTTGAGGAGAGAAGGGACATGCCCAGAGCATTTCTGTACAAAGATAATCCGGGCAGCAGTGTGAAGTATAGACTGAAGTGGGTAGAGACAGGAGGATGGGAGAGCAGAGAGGAAGCTGATGCAGTAATCATCATCATCATCATCATCAACAACAGTGGTATTTATAGAAAGCTTACTATGTGAAGAGCATTGTACTAAACACTTGAGAGAGTACAGTACAACAGAGTTAGCAGTCACGTTCCCCACCCTCAATGAACTTACATTCTAGAGGGGGAGGCAAACATTAATATAAGTATATTATACTTACACATCATTTAAATCTATGAACATATGAGCTGTGGTGTTGGGAGCGGGGAAAATATTCAATGCCCAGAGGTCACAGATCCAAGTTTCACCCCAACAAGACCATCCTCAAGCATATCGAAACTCCCAGGCAATCCGCAGAGCAAACCTGTCTGGTTCTGGATCCTTCACACCTTGAAGTTTCACTGAGACCCACAAGGGAAAGTAGAGCTGTGTGCAGCCCAAAGGCTTGTTCCCCTGCTATTATTCTCCATCTTCACTCACTCTCTTGGAGAACACATTTGCTCCCAAGGCTTCAAATACCATCTCTATGCAGACCATCTCTATGTGTATATAGCTATAATTCTGTTTATATTGATGCCTGTTTACTTGTATTGATGTCTGTCTCCCCCCCCCACCCCCCGCCTAGACTGTAAGCCCTTTGTGGGCAGGGATTTTCTCTCTTTATTGCTGTATTGTACCTTCCGAGTACTTAGTACAGTGCTCAGCACACAGTAAGTGCTCAATTAATACGATTGAAAGAATGATTGAATAAAGCACTGTGGAAGTCCCATGTAACCTGGGGGCATCAGAACACAGGGCCTAAACTGATATTTTGCCAGTGGGAATCAAAGCTCTTTCATTCAGTATTTATGTACATATCCTTAAATTGACCCTTCAGGTCCCTCCAGTTGTCCCAACTCCCTCCTATCATTCCTCTCCAAACTCCTTGAGCGAGTTGTCTACACCGCTGTCTCAAGTTCTTCTTCTCCAGTTCTCTCCTTGACCCCCTCCACTCCACAGAAACCACCCTCTCAAAGGTCACCAATGAACTCCTTCTTGCCAAATCCAACAGCCTCTGCACCATCACAAACCTCCTCAACCTTCTCTCAGCTGCCTTCGACATCGTCAACTACCCCCTTCTCCTGAAAACATTATCTAACCTTGGCTCCACTGACCCTGTCATCTTCTGGTTCATCTCCTATCTCTCTTGCCACTCATTCTCAGTCTCCTTTGTGGGCCTGCCTCTGCCTCCCACCCCTTAACTTTGGGGGTCCCTCAAGGTTCAGTTCTGAGTCCCCTTCTAGTTTCCATCTACACCAGCTCCCTTGAAGAACTCATTTGCTCACATGGCTTCAACTACCATCTCTATATGGATGATACCCAAATCTATATCTCCAGCCCTGGTCTTTCTCCCTCTCTACGGTCTCACATTTCTTCTTGGCTTCAGAACATCTATACTTGTATGTCCTCCTGTCACCTCAAGGCGTAACATGTCCAAAGCAGAGCTCCTTATCTTCCTGCCCAAACCTGTCCTCCCCTGACTTTCCCATTTCTGTAGACGCACCACCAACTTTCCTATCTAATAAGTCCATAATTTGTCATTATCCTTTACTCCTCTCTCTCATTCAACTCACATATTTAATCCATCACTAAATCCTGTCAGTTCTACCTTCACAACATCACTAAAATCCGCCCTTTCCTCTTCATCTAAACTGCTACCATGGAAATACAATCACTTAACCTATCCCTCCTTCATTACTGTATCAGCCTCCTTGCCTCCTTGCCTCCTGTCTCTCCCCACTTGAGTTCATACTTCACTCTGCTGCCCAGATCATTTTGCTGTGAAAATGTTCAGGCCGTGTTTCCCCCTTCCTCAAGAACCTCCAGGGATTGCCCATACACCTTCACATCAAACAAAAATTCATCTCCATTGGCCTCAAAACACTCAATTACCTTGTCCCCTCTACCTCACCTCGCTACTCTCCTACTACAATTCAGCCCACACACTTTGCTCCTCTAATGGTCACTTTCTCACTGTACCTCAGTCTCATCTAGCTTGCCACCAACCCCTCACCCAAGTCCTGACTCTCCTCTCCTCAAATCTGACAGACAAGTACTCTACCCCCTTCAAAGCCTAACTGAAAGCATGTCTCCTCCAAGAGGCTTTCCCTGAGTAAGCCCCCCTTTCCTCTTCTCCCACTCCTTTCTGCATCACCCTGACTTGCTCCCTTTATTCATCCACCATCACAGCACCACAGCATTTGTATATAACCATAATATATTTATTTATATTAATGTCTGTCTCTCCCTCTAGACTATAATCTCACTGTAGGCAGGGAATGTGTCTGGTTTTTTTTTACACTGTACAGTGCTCTGCATATAGTAAGCACCCAATAAATACAAGTGAATGAAGGAATGGATATTACAACTTTCTTATTCATTCATATTAATATTTGTTTCTCCCTCTAGATTGTAAGCTTGTTATGGGCAGGGAATGTCTCTACTAATTATGTTTGTTTCATGCTCTCCTAAGTGCTTCGTACTGTGCTCTGCACACAGTAAGTGCTCAATAAATAATGATTGATTGATTCAGGAACTATTTCCCCAGCCTTGAGACGGCAAGCTAGGGGGTGAACACAGGAACCAGATTACCTTCCTCCTAATAAGAAAGTCCCATGGGAGTCTTGTCTTGACTTATGCCCTCGAGTCATTTCTGACCCATAGTGAGACAACTGACACATCTCTCAGAATGCCCCACTCTCCATCTGCAATTGTTCTGTTAGTGTATCCATTGAGTTTTCTTGGTACAAATACAGAAGTGGTTTACCATTTCCACCTTCCGTGCAGTAAACTCAAGTCTCCACCTTTGACTCTCCAATGCCCAGCATGGGTGAGTTTTGACTTATAGCAGATTGCCTTCCACTCGCTAGCCACTAGCCAAGCTAGGAATGAAAAGGATAGGCCTCTGCTTGACTCTCCCTCCCATAGCCGAAACAAGTAGAGTACTAGAAACTCTCTAGGTGCAACTCTGAGAGGAGCCCAAGGGAGAAGTTGGTTGGTTATATGGTTCATACACATATCATTTAGATTAAGTCTCAGTTCCAGGTCCCTCTGGGACCTTTCTTTCCTAGTTAATCAATCAATCAATCAATCAATTCTATTTGAGTGTTTACTGTGTGCGGAGCACTGTACTAAACACTGTACAGCACAACAATATAGCAAACACATTTCCTGTCCACAGTGAGCTCACAGTCTACGGAGCAAGGCAATTTGTGCATTGCAAGCTCCTCAAGGGAAGGACTGGGTACTTTTAACACTCCCCAAATGACATATTTGAATTTAAACAAGGTTTTGTGTGTAGAATTAACAAGTACACTAATGAAATCTCCAGAATTTTAAGTGAAGATTAAATGACACCTTATTTTCATAGTTCATATCTCCAGACTGTAAGCTTGTCTTTAGACTGTATGCTTGTTGCGGGCAGGAATCTGTCTTCCAAGTGCTTAATATAGTGCTTTGCACACAGTAAACGCTCAATAAATACAATTGAATGAATGAATGAAATGACTGGTGAAAAACAAGCAGTCATTACTGAAAAATCCTAAATCCAAAGAAATTATTATTAAGTGCCGATGAGTCGTTTTCAATTCATAGCAACTCCATAGATATACTTTCTCCAGAATGTCCTGTCCTCTGCCATGATCTGTAACCTTGCTAATGGTTCTTCTGTTATCACTGTTATGGTCTCTAGCCATCTAGCTGCTGGTCTGCCTCGTCCGCAATTTCCCTGGACTTTTCCTTGTATTAGTGTCTTCTCCAGAGAATTAGTCCTCTTGATTATGTATCCAAAGTGGAAATGGAAATGGAAGCCAAGGCTAAATATCATTTCAACTGCTTAAGGGGTGGAAGGAGTCTGATACTGTTGCTAATTTCACAATGTTGCTTTCCAACTTTTGGCTTTCTTTCCAGTGGTTTGAGAAGTTGCTGTGAAATTAATAGCCAAAATTCAAACTTACTGCTCAAGTCAAATTTAGCTCCCATAATGTATATATTCTGCTACCCAGATTACTTTTCAAAAAAAAAGTCAGTCCATGTCTCTCCACTCCTCGAGAGCCTCTAGAGGTTGCCCATCCACTTTTGCATAAAACAGAAACTCTTAACCAACATCTTTAAAACATTCACTCAGCTTGTTCCCTCCTACCTTACCTCAATTTGCTACTACAAACTAGCCCACACCTTTGCTCCTCTAATACCGAACAGCTCACTCTCCGTCAGTCTCATTTATCTCACTGCTGACCCCTTGCCTACATCCTCCCTTTGACCAGGAACTCCCTCCCCCTTCACATACTCTCCCCACCTTCAAAACCACATCTCCTTCTAGTGGCCTTCCCCTACGATGCCTTCTTTCCTCCATTCTACATCACCTGGGCACTTTGATAATAATAATAATAATAATAATAATGGTACATGTTAAGTGCTTACTATGTGCCAAGCACTGTTCTAAGTGCTGGGAAAGATACAAGTTAATCAGGTTGGCCATAGTCCATATCTCACATGGGGTTCCCAGTCTTCATCCCCATTTTAGAGATGAGGTAACTGAGGCCCAGAGAAGTTAAGTGACTTGAGGTGTGTAGAACCCAGGTCCTTCTGACTCCCAAGCCTGTGCGCTACCCACTAAGCTACTACAAACCATTAATCACTTGATATTCACCCCACCCTCATCCCCAAACACTTATATACATATTTGTAATTTATTTTAATGTCTGTCTCTCCCTCCAGACTATAAGTTCCTTTTGGGCAAGAAATGTTTCTTCCAAATCTGTTGTATTGTATTCTCCCAAATGCTTAGTGCAGTGCACATTGTGAGTGGTCAATAAATACCATTGATTGATTGATCTAGTAACACAAGCTGCGCATCAATTTTAACAGAAAGAGCTGCAAGGGCACACCGGAGTTTGCTGACTGCTTTCCTCCTACTTCTTGAATATATACGAGCAATAACCATTTTGGTGCAGGACATTTGTTGAAGATTAATAACGGTTCAAAGCTAGCAATCTGGTGATGCATCAGGACACCAGAATCTCCCCAGCTGATCATTTTCCCCAAAGAGACCCTATGCTTCTATGTCTTAATTAGAACTCACAAGTTTTCCTCTTTGTAGTGTTCTCCTCAGTGAGGGTCGCGAAGCTGAACTTGTTATTGTTCAAAAAAATCCCATCTTCAAAAGCTGTAAATAATTTAGATCCTCTTGAAAGACTCCCTTTCTGGAAATTATTCCATCTCACAAATCGCTTCTTCTTGTTGGCATAAGAATTCCTCTCTGTGCTTTCTCCTCTCTCTTGTGTCTGCTTCCTGGGCAAGCATTGGCCTCATGAAGGCTTTCTGGGATAGTATCATTCAAATTTGCCGTTTCTTAAAACAATTCCTGGGAAAGTTTTTTGAATCATTTCATCCTGTAAGCATTCACTAGAATGTTCATTTTTTAAATACCTCTCTCGTATTACAGTTGTAAGATTTCCGCTGGATGACTCCATTCATGCTGGTCAAATCCATCAATCAATCAATGATATTTATTGAGCACTTCCTGCCTGTAGAACACTGTACTAAGCTCCTGGAAGAGTTCCTTACAACAGAGTTGGTAGACACATTCCCCGCCCACAATGAACTGACAGTCTAGAAGGGAAGCTTAAGACCGCAAATAGGAGTAAATACTGCAAATATTTTATCTGGGCTAAAAAAGTCATTCTGGAGTAGTCAAGCTTCATTACCATCAGTTACAAGCATTATCTATATTGCACTAGAAGCAGAGGGTTTACTTTCAAAACAGAGAATTTACTGCATAGCAAAGCTGAACTGAGTAAAAGACTTCAACAGCACAGTAGTTGATGAGTAGTTGATTGAATTACATACGGTAATTGAAGGTCTATTGCATTTCAGTATTTATTGAGTCCCAAATGTGAGCAGATCTTTCTACTAGTCTCACAGGAGAGTTACAATGGGGAAAACACGGTCCCTGTCCTTGGGGAATTTATGAATAAGATGGAGGAAAACAGGATAGAGCATAAAGGCAAAAAAATCCCCAAGAAAGAGATCTGGAACATAAATTAAACTCTAAATCTAAATTGAGCAGGAGGCCTCTTGGAATGGAGGCAGTCAGCTAAAGGTACAGAATGTTCCTGCTCTTTGTGATGTGGTGGCAAACATCATTTTTGACGATTTTTGTTTTTGTGGTATTTGTTAAGTTCCTACTCTGTGCCAGGCACTGTTCTAAGCCCTAGGGTAGATACAAGGTAATCAGGTTGGACACAGTCCATGTCCCACAGAGGGGTCAGAGTCATAATCCCCATTTTACAGGTGAGGTATTGAGGCACAGAGAAGTGAGTGACTTGCCCAAGGTCACACAGCAAACTAGTGGCAGAGCTGGGATTAGAACCCAGGTCCTTCTGACTCTCAGGCCCGTGCTCTAATCCACTAAGTCACACTGCTCCTCCAGTTGAGGACTGGTTGAGTCCTTCAGAGAGTTCCCAACAGAAATTGATTTTTAACATCTTTTGAAGTGGTTTATTTTGGTAGTTGGTTTAGTTATTTTCCCCATTCTCCATCTTCTTTTACACTTCAAAATTTCCTTATTTCCCAATCAACTGACTTCTTTAGCCTTCTTACGCCTTCTTGAACCATTTATGTCTGAAGATATACCCACCTACCTAGGAAGCGTCTATGATGATGATGATGGCATTTATTAAGCACTTACTATGTGCAAAGCACTGTTCTAAGCACTGGTGAGGTTACAAGGTGAGCTGGTTGTCCCACAGGGGGCTCACAGTCAATCCCCATTTTACAGATGAGGTAACTGAGGCACAGAGAAGTGAAGTGACTTGCCAAAAGGGGCTACCCTCTTTGCTACCAGCCATTTGATAGCAAAGACTCCAAATTTACCCCACTTAACAAGATGTAATGGGGAGGTCAAAGGCAGAGCATGTGTCTGCTGCTGCTGCAGAGGACACACAGAGTTACTTGGCTTCACAGACATAAATTGTACCCAAAACCTTCCCAGACATTTGCAATGCACGCTAGACAAGGGTGGACCGGGCAGGAAAGTGTGGATGGGCCAGTGCAAACCATCACCAACCCTGGAAAATGTCTTCACAATGGGCCATCTCCTCTCCTGTTCCTGGGGAAATGGCCAGAAGTAGAGGGATGTCCACTGGAGCTGTGCCAGGAATATTAAAAATGTCTGACCAAAGAGTAGGAATCCTGCAAATAACTGACTGAAATGGGCTGTGAAAACCACAGAGCAGCAGTCCTGGCTATCACATGCTGTTCTATTACACTACAACCATAAGACAGTGTATGTGATGGGGCACAAACCTTTCAGGCTACAATCGGGGCCTTTGTTCATTCAATTCAATCACATTTATTGAGTGCTTACTATCATCTGCCTCACTGACCTCCCTGCCTCCTGTCTCTCTCTACTTCAAATCATTTTTCAAAAAAAACATTCAGTCCACATCTCCCTCCTCTTCAAGAACCTCCAATGGTTGCCCATCCACTTTCTCATCAAAGAGAGACTCCTTACCAACAGCTTTAAAGCACTCAATCAGCTCGTCGCCCTCCTACCTTATCTCGTCGACTAAAGCACTCTCACATTTCTTTTTTCAATTCTGTTCCTACAACATACCTATGAGGCAGGCAGGGAGAAGTTGACATTATCAAACACATTTTTCAAATGAGAAAGCCAAGACCCAGTGAGACTAAGACATACCCAAGATCACACAGCAAGTCAGTAGCTGAGTTGGGCTGTAACCCTAGTCCTTTGCATCCCAAGTCCCCTAACTCTTCCATTAGAATACAGGAAATTAAAGGAGAGAGGGGACTTTTACATTTTGCTGGATATGGAATTTTTCTTTCCTGGAATTTTCCCAAGGTTGCGGCTCTGCAAAGAAAATCCCCTGGAGCTAGTTTAGCCTTATTTTTGTGAAATGGAAAATCAACTTTCCCCTCCAAGTGTTCACCATCTACAGCAGCAAGCAGGTCATCTCTCACTGGGTGCTGAAGAGTGAGGGACGCATACAGCTCAGAGTTTTAAACAGAGTTTCTGAAACATTTTTTCCCTAATTTGAACAGGGATGTAAAACTTCCAAAATGGATGACTCAAAACCCAACCCAAATCACCATTTTAGAACAGGTAGGACAGTCAAAGGAATTGTAGGAGTAATCATACTTTTTAAGGGCCTACTATGTGTATTGCATTTGAAAAACCAGGGACCGTATCTACCAACTCTGTTGTATTGTACTCCCCCAAGATTTAGTACAGTGCTCTGCGTCCAAAAAGTCCTCTATAAGTAGTATTGATTGATGAACTGAAAAACGATTAACCTTGGGGGGAATTATACCCTCAACCTTAAAGAAAGATGAAAATAATAGAAGTACAAAAAAAAGTGAAAGAAAAGACTCAGTGTCCAAAATGTCAGGTGGTAAAGAAGACCAGTAGGGTCTTTGGTGCAGGCACCAGGAGGGCATACAGACTCCAGTCACAACCAAAGATTTACCAAATTTTCAAATTCAGTGAAAGCCTCCGGCAGACCAGAGGGACAAGGGATGGGGTTGGGAAAAGAACAGTCCAATGAGATTTGAGACCCATAATGGTTATAAGAAATTTATATTTCCAGGTTGTCAGTAATCAATACTGTATGTTTTCTTCATCTTCACTACTGCAACCATTTTTCTGTGATTGGTTTTGGCTCCCTCAGAAACCCTTACTAAAACAGAATCTATGTTACCTTTGAGAAGCTGACACACAAGCATGAATAGTGGCTTTGTGAGGTAGATCTGTGATTTATACAGAGAAAAGTATTAAGACACTTTCCTTCCTTCTCCTTCCCCCACTGATCCTTGTTCTATCAAATGAACTTGAACTGTAGTTTAGTTTAAAAAATTAAGTTATTAAACTATTTTAACCACTGAGTCACATAATTTCTGATAGAAAATAATGTAGAACAGATTTTGAAAAAATCCCTGCATACAATTTTTCTTCAACTTATCTTATTCCTCCATGTGGGGGCAAAGGAGATTACAGGATTTTGGAAGTACAATGGCATCCTGAGGCTTCACCACCAAAATGGAATTACTTCACATCTGTCTCATGTTGTCAAAAGGGAACTATTGCAGATAGTTGGATAGGTTTTGGGTAAACAGTACTTGTTTTAGTAAAACAGTGTCGAAGGAGCCGACCCCAGGAGAAGATTTTTTTGGGATTATTTATTTTTAAAAATCTAATAAAACCTTTCTATCTTCTTGTGTTAGGTCTGTATTTCACCGGCAGTGTTAGGGGACTTCAGATTTCTACTCTCTGCACAGCAATCAAGTGTTTTTGCATCCTGCTGAGCTCATTGACATGGATATTTCTAGCCCTGCTGAGCAACCTAAGCCCATTTTGAAAACAGTGCTGATGTACCGCTCCACTCCAAAAAATATCTCTTCTGTTTTTAATGTATTTGAAATCTGAAAAGAGGGCCAGGGAGACACACACAGAGAAGTAGCACCCTAACCCTGATTTTCTCTCTTCCTGTCAGCTTTGCTTCCCCTCCCTTCCACCTCAGCAATCATAAAAGTGCATGAACCTTAATGGAAGATAAATTAAATGACAGTTTAAATCTCCAAGGGGGAGACACTCATAGAGGGATGTGAGTGACTTTTGTTCATCGCAGTGATTCATCTTATTTGTCTCCAGAGAAGAAATGGAGGGAATTGAAGCAGGATTATATTCCAAGCCTGGAGTTGCTTTACCTTTGCCCTGGCTCGGACGGGAACAATTTATGCCCAAGAGTATCAGGAGAGTCTAATGGGCACCAGACACAGCCTTATAACCCCTAACCTGTGGCAATCAATCAATCAATCAATCAATCAATCGTAGTTATTGAGCACTTACTATGTGCAGAGCACTGTACTAAGCGCTTGGGAAGTACAAGTTGGCAACATATATAGACAGTCCCTACCCAACAGTGGGCTCACAGTCTAAAAGGGGGAGACAGAGAACAAAACCAAACATACTAACAAAATAAAATAAATAGAATAGATATGTACAAGTAAAATAAATAAATAAATAAATAGAGTAATAAATATGTACAAACATATATACATGTGGCAGCCTCCATTAGCCATAGAAAACCCAATTGGATGCTGCTATTTCAGGGTGTACATGAAGTCTGAACCTATAGGAAAAAAATATAGTATACTTTTAATTATTTTAATAATTATCATGGGCAGGGACTATGTTTACCAACTCTGTTATGTTGTACTTTCCCAAGTGCTTAGTACCATGCTCTATACACAGTAAGAACTCACTAAATATGATCGATTGATCAACTGATTGAATAATCAAATTACATACCAGTCAGTTAATCAATGGTATTTGTTGAGTACTTACTGAGTGTAGAGCATGCTAGTAAGCACAGGAGAGAGTATGATACAATAGCATTGGAAGACATAATCCTTGCCCACAAGGAGCTTACAATCTAGAGGGGAGACAGGCATTAAAATATATTATAAATAGGAGATATGGCAGAATATAAAGATATATACATAGTGCTGTGGGGCTGGGGGTAGAGTGAATATCAAGTGCATAAGAAGTACAGACCCAAGTGTGCAGGCAATGCAATCAGTGAATAGAGGAAATGAAGGCTTGCTTAATCAGGGAAGGTCACTTAGAAGAGGTGTTATTTTATTAGAGCTTTGAAGGAGGGGAGCAAGGTGGTCTCTCTGGAGTCCATGTCACCCCTGATATCTCTCCCTCTCTGCACTTTCACATCTCTTTCTGCCTTCAAGATATCTCTACTTGGCTGTCCTCCCATCACCTCAAACTTAACATGTCCAAATAAGATCTCCTTATCTTCCCACTCAAAACCTTTCCTCCCTTTGACTTTCCCATCACTGTAGACAGCACCACCATCCTTCCTGTCACAGAAGCCCTTAACCTTGGCTTCTTCCTTGACTCCTCTCTGTCATTCAACTCACATATTCAATCCATCACTAAATCCAGTTGGTCCAACCTTCACAACATCGCTAAAATCTGCTCTTTCCTCTCCATCCAAACTGCTACCACATTAATACAATCACTCATCCTATCCTGCCTGGATTACTGCATCAGTCTCCTTGTTGACCACACATCCTCCTACCTCTCCCCACTCCAGTCCATACTTCTCTGCTGCTAAGATCACTTTTCTACAGAAACATTCAGGCCATGCTTTGCCACTCCTCAAGAACTTCCAGTGATTGCCCATTCACCTCCACATCAAACAAAAACTCCTGACCACTGGCTTTAAAGCACTCCACCATCTTGCCCCGCCTCCCTACCTCACCTCCTTTCTCTCCTTCTACAGCTCAGCCCATGCACTTCATTCCTGTAGTGCTAACCTTCTCACTGTGCCTGCATCTCGCCTATCTCGCCACCAACCTCAAACCCACATCCTGCCTCTGGTTTGGAATGCCCTCCCTCTTCCAATTCAACAGACAATTACTCTCCCCCTGCCTTCAAAGCCTTACTGAAGACACATCTCCTCCAGAGGCCTTCCCAGAATAAGCCCACTTTTCCTCATTATCCACTCCCTTCTGTGCTGCTCTGACTTGCTCCCTTTTCTCCTCCCCTGTCCCATCCCCAGCACTTTTGCTGGGGAACGGCACTTTTGTTCATATTTGTAATTTTATTTATTTGCATTGATGTCTGCCTCTCCCCTTCTAGACTATAAGTTAGTTGTGGGCAGGGAATGTGACCGTTTATTGTTTTATCATACTCTTCCAAGCACTTAGTACAGTGGTCTGCATGCAGTAAGCGCTCAATAAATACGATGGAGTGAATGAATGAATTTGCTTAAGAGGAGTTTGGTTGGCTTACTAATTTGTCTGGGAATCTCATCAATTCTACCAATCCTGAGGTAAAGTGTTTGAACTATGGTCCAACATGGTAGCGCCTCCCCATGTCAGTGATATGACACATTCTGATACTGGCCTGGCACCTGACCCTCAACACACAACACCACTGGGCCGGGCAGTGTCCATCTTAGTCCCCAGTCTGGCGGTCACCCCTGACTCAGAGCGCCGCTGCCCTTGGGAGATTTATTTTTTGTAGTATTTTTTAAGTGAAAAGAAAGCAAATGTGAGGATTCTCACAGATGCTTTCCTGCTTTCCCCGCTTGGGGCTGATGGAGAGATGGACCTTGGGCAGCACAAATCCTCTCAAGGAGCTGAAACAGGGCTGCTTCCATGTGCAGGAGGGAAAAGAGCTTCCCTCCTCTGGAGCTCAGGCTGATGAGAAGGGACACGTATCCCTCCAACCCCACCACTGCTAAAGTAGCACCTCTGTCTCCTGGTCCAGTGGTGAAAACGTGAGCACACCTCCCTTTTCCCACACAGCCAGGCAGCAGTAGCAGTGGCAGCTCTCCATTCTCTGCCAAGAAAACCCAGCCCAACTCCCTTCCCTCTTCCCATAGTGCTGAGTTTGGTAGCATTAGTGGTGGCAGCGACAGCTCCCTGCAACAATCTGGGAGAGTCCTAGCTGCAAAGGACTATACTGGGTACCCCCCAGCCCTGGACTTGGGAGTCAGCTCCAGATTCACACACACATGCTTCAGTTTGGGAGGAAACCATGGGCTTGAGTCTCCAGTGGACAGTCTGTGCCCCCGCGATCGGCTTGGGTTCCTTTCTCCCCAACTCTATGCAAAGTCAAGGAAAGGCTCTTCTCCAGAGCCACCCCTCTACTCAGAAGATCAGGCAACCCAGTAATTCAAATTATGAGCAGATAGATCAGTAACCATTAAAAAACACTGGCTTGTCACATCATCTTCAAGGGTTTCACCTGAAAATCATTTCAAAGAGCAAAATACACTGACCCATCATGGAACCGATTTTGGATATGAAAGGGGAGACAGTTGCAGGCCAGGGGAAGACATGGCCAAAAGTTGGTGGCAAAATAGATGAGATCAAAGTACAGTGAGTAGGTTGGTACTGGAGGAGCCAAGTGAACCTGCTGGTTATAGTAGGGAATCAGTAAAACAAAATAAGATGAGATAAGGTGATTGAATGCTTTAAATCCAACAGTAAAGAGTTTCTGTTTGATGTGGAGGTGAATGGACCACCACTACAGACTCTTGAGGAGTGGGGAAACATGGACTGAATGGTTTCCAAGGAAAATGATGTGGGCAGCAGAGTGAAGTATGGAGTGGATTGGTGAGAGACAGAAAACAGGGAGGTTAGTGAGGAGACTGATGGAGTAGTCAAGGTGGGATATGATATGCGCTTGGATCAGCATACTTGCAGTTTGGATGGAGAGGTAGGGGTTGATTGGAGAGATGTTAAGGGACTAAAGAAGTTGAGTCCAGGGAAAAGGGCCATGTCAAGAGCCTGGATTTGACTGATTAAGAGAAGGCAGTTTGAGTATGTAGACCACACTGGAGAGAATTGGAGGCCTCTGTGGGGGAATTGGATAGATTTGTGGGAAGGGGCTGGGTGGGAGAGAAGGCCGGTATTTCCTCTTTACTTACTGTAATTCTGACAGCAGCAATATTCACTGTGGGGACGGCATAGATATAGGATTAGCAGCCTCAGTAGCTGTTAAAAAGTGTGTTCTCTGACAAAGTGAGGGGATTTTTGTAACGTGGACTAATCAATCAATCAATCAATTGCATTTATTGAGCACTTACTGTGTGTAGAGTACTGACTAAACTATTGGGAAAGTGCAATATAACGGAGTTGGGACTAGATTTGACATTCCTAAACTGGAACTAGTCTTGAAGGAACCACATGGCAAAGGTCCACACTCAGTCTAGAGTGTCAAATTTGACACCATAACATTCATAATGACTGAACTATACACTGGCCATTAGCTTTTTCACTGCTCCCAGGACATACGCTGAGCTCTTAGCTTAGATTTTATGTCAAGTTTATGAGTGAATTTCAGTATCAGTAATTTGGCAGTCAAGGCTGAATGGCACTGAAAAGGATGGGTGCACATCTGGAGTGTATTCAAACTCTCTAAATTCCTTAGCTTGGTTATAAGCAACCTCAGAGAGCACACAATACTGGTGCAAATTGCCTAAAATGCATTTGCTTGGATTAGGGGTGTGCCTGGGCACTCAAATCTAACTGTTCTCCACCCAGATGAAGGGGCTGATTAACGATCCGCTAATGAGCATCTTCCTTTGATTCATTCCTGCCAACAAGATTTGATCTATTGGAACATCATGCCACTCACACAGAATTGTTCTTTCCCACTGCTGCTTGTCATTACAGCTTTTGGGAAGAAATTTCAGGCCAGCGTTTTTTGTTTAATAATAACAATAATTATGATACTTTTTAAGCACTTACTATGTGTCAAACACTGTTCTAAGCACTGGGGTAGATACAAGTTAATGAAGTTGGACACAATCCCTGTCCCACTTGCAGCTCACAGCCTAAGTTGGAGGTAGTAGGATTGAATCCCCATTTTACAGATGAGGTCTAACTGAGTCACAGAAAAGTTAAGTGACTTGTCCAGGATCACGCAGCAGACACAGCACACTGCTTCCTTTTTTTAATCAATCAATCAATCAATTAATCGCATTTATTGAGCGCTTACTGTGTGCAGAGCACTGTACTAAGCGCTTGGGAAGTACAAATTGGCAACATATAGAGACAGTCCCTACCCAACAGTGGGCTCACAGTCTAAAAGGGGGAGACAGAGAACAAAACCAAACATACTAACAAAATAAAATAAATAGAATGGATATGTAAAAATAAAATAAATAAATAAATAAATAAATAAATAGAGTAATGAATATGTACAAACATATATACATATATACGGGTGCTGTGGGGAAGGGAAGGAGGTAAGATGGGGGATGGAGAGGGGGAACAATGTGAACAATTAACAATGTGAGCCCCATGTGGGACATGGACTGAGTCCAATCTGATTCCTGACACATAGTAAGCACTTAACAAATACCATTAAAACCGCCCCCATTAAACTCTTCAAAAGCTAATAATTTAATGGCCGTCCAACTATGCTTGGATTTTTGATGATGCTCTACCAACTACTTGAAATATCACCTGGGTATTTTATTTTTAATTGCAGATCGGTTTGGGGTATATGGGTCCTTCTCCAAACTAAACCCAGGTTTTGGAAATGACAAGATAGGTATGAGACATACCTCCTTGAGTCTTGCTTTCCTCTTCACTACGGCCTGTTCTGCCGATGTGCCAGAAAGAGAATTTGGTCGGAAGCCCGAACATCTCTGCTTCCTAGGGACACTTTGCCGCCCACGTCTTTTAGCTCCTCTGGATTTTCCCGACCCCTGAGTCATGTGGCTTCCATTTTCCTGACCCGGCTCCAATAACAATCCAACATCTGCAGATTTGCTCATCTGAATGAGTGTAACACTATAGAACACCTGGGGACCAGCTCCTCAGGGTGAGGATCATCGCCATGAGCCCCACACATCTCCACGGACTTCACTCACTATGCTTTGTCCTGGCTTCTTGGAGGTGGTGTCATCCCTTTGGTCAATCCATCAGTGGTATTTCCTGAGCATTTAACCGTGTTCAGAGTACTATACTAAGCCCTCAGGAAAGTACAATGTAATAGATTAGCATGGCCTACTGGGTCTGGGAGTCTGGGTTTGGGAGTCAGAGGGTGTGGGTTCTAATTCATTCATTCACTCCTTCAATTGCATTTATTGAGAGCTTACTGTGTGCAGAGCACTGTACTAAGTGCTGAAAAGTACAATTCGGTAACAGATAGAGACAATCCCTACCCAACAACAGGCTCAAAGTCTCCCAACTCCACCACACGTTTGCTATGTGATGCTGGGCAAATCACTTACCTTTTCTGTGCCTCAGTTTCCTCATCTATAAAATGGGGATTAAATACAGACTGTAAGCTCATTATAGGCAGGGAACGTGTCTGCTAATTCTGTTGTACTCTCCTTAGCACTTAGTACAGTGCCCTGCTCATAGCAAGCACTCAAGAAATACCATTGATTGGAGCCACTGATTGAAACTCCCTTCTATGTAGACTGTAAGCCCCATGTGGGACAGGGATTGTGTCCAACCTGATTATCTTGTATCTACCCCAATGCTTAGTACGGTGCGCAACACATTCTAAGTGCTTAATGAGTATCATAGTTGTTATTATTGTTGTCATTATTATTAAGATTAGAGTTGGTAGACACAATCCCTAAACTTACCAGTCTACAGCCTACTTCCGTGAGTCTCACAATGTTGCAACCTTGTTCCTTGGGAGGTGTCATGTCTACCACTGCTGTCTGGGTCATTCTTCGCCATATCTCCTGTCTCCAGAGGCTCTCGCTCCCCTGCCAGAGGACAGAGATGAGGTGGCTAGTCACTGGACTAGCGACAACGGGGCAGAACCAGGGAAGAGGAATCATGGAATATCCTATCTTCCTCTTCCGCGGTTCTGCCCCCTTGTCGCTAGACCAGTGATTAATGTAGTTTAAACCATTTAGATAAAAGGCCTCTACTCCACCCCAATCCTCCTCGACCTCTCAGCTGCCTTTGACACTGTGACTACCCCCTTCTCCTGGAAAGGTTATCCAACCTTGGCTTCACTGACTCTGTCCTCTCTTAGTTCTCTTCTTATCTCTCTTCGTCTCCTACACAAGCTCTTCTTCTGACTCCCACCCCCTAACTGTGGGGGGTCCCTCAAAGTTCATTTCTGGGTCCCCTTCTATTCTCCATCTACTTCTACTCCCTTGGAGAACTAATTCACTCCCATGGCTTCCACCACCGCCTCTATGCAGATGATACCCAAATCTACATCTCCAGCCCTGATCTTTCTTCCTCTCTCGTCTCGCATCTGACGGTGAGCTCGTTGTGTGCAGAGAATGTGTTGGATGTAATACTGTACTCTTCCAAGCACTTAGTCCACTGCTTTAATTCTATTTGTTCTGACGACTTGACACCTGTCCACATGTTTTATTTTGTTGTCTGTCTCCCCCCTTCTAGACTGTGAGCCCGTTGTTGGGTAGGGACTGTCTCTATATTTTGCCAATTGTACTTCCCAAGCGCTTAGTACAGTGCTCTGCACACAGTAAGTGCTCAATAAATATGAAAGAATGAATGAATGCTTTGTACACAATTAGTGCTCAATAAATATGATTAACCATAATAATAATAATTGTGGTGAGCCCACAAGTTGCCTTATTAATAACTGTTTGTGATCCTGTGAACAATAACCATGAAGAGACTTTGCAAACGCACTGATGGGCTCTACCTGAGACCAGGGATTGCTGGACTGTGGGGGCGGAGCATGGAGGGAGGCATGGCTTTCTCTCTCTGTTCTACCCAGTAACGGGCCTGGAACAATCAGTGACTGCTATACAGAGCCAAAGTTGCCATGCATAAAGCAGATAAAAGGTGGTCATTTTGAATTGCAGGGGTCACACCAAGGGGCATCTGGAGGCAGCACGTGGGCCCACAGAAGGAGCAGAGGCAAGCAGAGAAGCAGAGGGAAACACTTGCAGCAGAAGAAGCAGGAGAGCAGCTTTGAAAGCCACAGAAGGCAGCAGCACTCAGAAAAAAAAAAAGAAGAAGCATTGGTAGAACGGGCTCCTTTGACCACAGACTGGTTTTGGACCCTTGGTGGACTGGAGTGAGTTGAGTGTGTGTATGTTTCACTCCCTTGCACGCTGGTAAAACCAGGTAAAAAACTTTCGACAGTAACCTTGGTGATCAGAGGTGTGGTTTGAACTCTACTATGTGTCACTGAGGCTTCCCTGGTCCAGGAAGGTCCTGGTTGGTACAAACTGGGGCTCGCAACAATAATAATAATAATCTCCTCCTGCCTTCAAAGACATCTCTGCTTAGATTTCCTCCTGTCACCTCAAACTTAACATGTCCAAAACAGAGCTCCTTATCTTCCTACCCAAACCCGGTACTCCCACTGATTTTCTCATCACTGTAGACAGCACCACCATCCTTCCGGTCTCACACAAACCTGTAACCTAGGTGTTATCCTTGACTCCTCTATGTCATTCAAACCACATATTCAATCTTTCACCAAATCCTCTTGGTCCCACCTTCACAACATTGCTAAAACCCTCCCATTCATATCCACCCAAACTGCTACTACACTAATACCAAATCACTCATCCTATCACACCTGGATTATTGCATCAGCCCCCTTGCTGACCTCACAGCCTCCTGCCACTCTCCATTCCAGTCCATTTTTCACTCAGCTGCCAGGATCATTTTTATACAAAGACTTTCAGAACATGTCACCCCGCTCCTCAAAAAGCTCCAGTGGCTGCACATGCACCTCTGAATCAAACAAAAATTATTCACCATTAGCTTTAAAACACTCCATCACCTTACCTCCTACCTCCTCTCTTCTCTCCTTCTACAACCCAGCCTGCACACTTCACTCCTCTAGTGCTAACCTTCTCACTGTGCCTCCATCTCACCTGTCTCATCGCCAACTCCTAGCCCATGTCCTGCCTCTGGCCTGGAACATCCTCCCTTCTCAAATCCAACAGACAATTACTCTCCCCCGCTTCAACTTCTTATTGGAGGCACATCTCCTCTAAGAGGTCTTCCCAGACTAAGCCCCAACTTTTCCTCATCTCTCACTCCCTTCTGCATCATCCTGACTTGCTCTCTTTCCTCTCCCCCGCCACAAGTCCCACAGCACTTATGTACATATCTTTGATTTTATTTATTTGTATTGATGTCTGTCTCCCCACCTCTAGATTGTAAGGTTTTTGTGGGCAGGGAATGTCACTGTTATACTGTTGTGCTGTACTCTCCCAAATGCTTAGTATAGTACTCTGATTGAATGAATGAATGAATAAGGTAGTGAGAAACTGCTGCTGCTTAACCAGTCATCTTGAAGGACTTTGACAACTGGGTTGTAGTTCAAATTGATGATAATCCTTTGTGGAACTAGACCTCTACCCAAATCAAGGATAATGTTAACTTCCTTATGCACTTAATGGATCTATCTTCACCAAACTGTTTAAATCCCTTCTCACTGGAATGCTAGTGCAGTAATTGGCTGCTAGTGAAACACTTACCTTTCCTTTCTTTAAAAGTTGGATTCCACACTGATTCAGGAGGTGTCTTTTCTAATAACCCAAGAAATTCCAAGAGCTCTCTCTTTGACACCCATTACAGAGTAAAACGTTCTTCTCTAGGATGCACTTGTTCCTGGGGAAAGTATTCTTATATCTATCAGATTTAAGGATCTATCTTTCTTATTTATACTTGATAAGGGGCTTTATCAACACCAACTTCATGGTACCATCCTCTACTAGACAACATTTCAATGGTAAGAGCAATTTCTCTCCAGTCTCAGTTTCCCCACACTTTCCATCTGACTCACAAACAAGGGTAGAGGAAGTATGTGTAAAGTGCTTATGCTCCATAAAAGAAAAATGTTAAATGAAACCAAACCATTATTTATTGGTATCATTAATTCATATAGGCTCTTGGTAATGCCAAATAAATCTCCAAAAATAGTGCATGAAGTAAAGTTAATTTAGTTTTCAAATCCCTACACCTAGTCATAGTAATGTTAAAAAAAGTTCCAGTTGAACAAGGCCAAGAAAGTAACACAGCTTCAAGGATTTCAGATTTCAGAACCAACATTCAAAAAATAGACTTCTGAACCAATTTTATTTTAGAAAGTCAGGGCAGGACAGGGCAAGTTGGCTCAGAAATTATTATTAGGAAATCCTGGCATGAATTCTTGAGTACTGGATGGCAGTGTGAAGGGTCTGAGGAGTGGAAGTTCCTCTATTTCTTATGACCCAGAATGTTCCATGCAGGTACAGATCCACTAGGATTTTCACTGTATCCTTATAGGCTAGTCAAGCTCTGAATGAAGGTAGTTCCTCTGCTTCAAATATCAAAGATATTTACCATCATCTTGACAGTTTTCACTAGATTTCTGAAGCAGGGAAATAGCATCAGAAACTAACTTGTAACTGTTTGATCCTGATCAAGATTGGCTCCTTTGTAAGATAAAGGAATGTCCAATGTTTGCTTTAGGTATCTTCCAGAGCACTCTGCTAAATGCTGGACACTATAGTCAGATCATATCAGATCCTTATCCCAAACTCCTTGAGTGAGTTGTCTACACCTGCTTTCTCAAGTTCCTCACCTCCAATGCTCTACTTGACCTCCTCCAATCTGGTTTCTATTCCCTTCACTTCACAGAAACTTCCCACTCGAAGGTCACCAACGATCTCCTTCTTGACAAATCCAATGGCCTCTACTCCATCCTAATCATCCTTGACCTCTCAGCTGCCTTTTACAGGTCAACCACCCTCTTCTCCTGGAAACATTATCCAACTTTGGTTTCAGCAATACTGTCATCTACTGGGTCTCCTCCTGTCTCTTTTGTTGCTCATTCTCAATCTGTTTTGCAGGCTCCTCCTCTGTCTCCCATCCCCTAACTGTGGGTCTCCCTCAAGGTTCAGTTCTGGCTCCACTTCTACATTTCATCTACACCCATTCCCTTGGAGAGTGTTACCCAAATCTATATCTCCAGCCCTGATCTCTCTCCTTCTCCAAAGTCTAGCATGAGAAGCCCCGTGACTCAGTGGAAAGAGCATGGGCTTTGGAGTCAGAGGTCATGGGTTCAAATACTGGCTCTGCCAACTGTCAGCTGTGTGACCTTGGGCAAGTCACTTAACTTCTCTGTGCCTCAGTTACCTCATCTGTAAAATGGGGATTAAAACTGTGAGCCCCCCGTGGGACAATCTGATCACCTTGTAACCTCCCCAGCGCTGAGAACAGTGCTTTGCACATAGTAAGCACTTAGCAAATATCATTATTATTATTTCCTCCTGCCTTCAAGACAGCTTTACTTGGATGTCCTGCTGTCACCTCAAACCTAACATCACAAACAGAACTCCTTATCTTTCCATCCAAACCCCTGTCCCTCCTGACTTCCCCATCATTGTAGACAGCCCCACCATTCTTCTCATCTCTAGAGCCCATAACACTGGCATTATAATAATAATAATGGCATTTATTAAGCACTTACTATGTGCAAAGTGCTGTTCTAAGCACTGGGGAGGTTACAAGGTAATCAGGCTGTCCCACGGGGGGCTCACAGTCTTCATCCCCATTTTACAGATGAGGTAACTGAGACCCAGAGAAGTGAAGTGACTTGCCCCAAAGTCACACAGCTGACAAGTGGCGGGAGCCAGGATTTGAACCCCTGACCTCTGACTCCAAAGCCCGGGCTCTTTCCACTGAGCCATGCTGCTCTTCTCTCTCATTCACCCCATATATTCAATCTACCACTAAATCATGTTGAGTCAATTTTCACATCTCTGAAGTCTGCCGTTTCATTTCCATCCAAACAGCTACCACGTTAATCCAAACGCTTATCCTTCCCACCTTGAGTACTGCATCAGCCTTCTTGGTAACCTCCCAGCTTCCTTTCTCTCCCTACCCCAGCCTATATTTCTCTCTACAAAAACATTCAATTCTTGTTTCCCACTCCTCATGAACCTCTAATGGTTGCCCACCCACCTCCACATCAAACAGAAACCCCTTATCGCCAACTTTAAAACACTCAATCTCCTTGTCCCCTCCTACTTCCACCCAGGCTGCCCACTTTGCTCCTCTAATGCCAACTTACTCACTGTACCTCAGTCTCTTTTATCTCACTGCCAACCTCTCGTCCATTCCCGGCCTCTGGCCTGGAATGACCTCCTTTTTCATTTCCAACAGACTATTTATTACTTTCCCCGCCTTCAAAACATTGAAGGCACATCTCTTCCAAGAGACTTCCTCTTACTCAGCCCTCATTTCCTCTGTTCCCACTCCCTTCTGAGTCACACTGACTTGCTCCCTTTACTTAACCACTCACCACCCAGCCCCACAGCACTTATACATATATCCATATTATTTATTTATATTAATGTCCATCTCCCTCTCTAGATTGTAAGCTCATTGTGGGCAGGGAATATGTCTGTTATATTGTTGTGTTGTACTCTCCCAAATGCTTAGTACAGTGCTCTGCACATAGTAAGCACTCAATAAATACAATTAATTGACTGATTGATTTGGGATTCAAAGACTAACAGGCAAGGAGATCACATATCATCCCCAGTTTACAGATGAGGGAAAATTGAGTTCCAGAAAAGTTAAATGACTTGCCTGAGCTCACAAAAGATTTATAGGCAGAACTGGGACTACAACTCCATACTCCTGACACCCACGTCCGTGGTCTATGGCATGCTGAGTCAATAATAATAGCATTGAACTATATAAATGAAATACTCTGCAGACTTGAGAGTATAGCCATAATTTAACTTGGCACAATTATCATTATACATTTTGTTAATTAGTGTTGAAGAAAAAAAGTTTAAAAGGTGACCAGCCAAACTACCCCTTGGAAGGAAAGATGGAAGAAAATTAAATGTGAAATTAATTGGTACAGGATAATGGTGAAGGAAGGGCACCAAAGGAAAATGGAAATGTCCTGTGAATAAATTAAGTGGGGAGGGTTGTAGGGGTGGGTGGGGAAAGAAGGAAAGACAGAGTGGGTTGCTTACCTAAGGGGACTTATAAATCAACACAGAAAATTGCATTTGTCATTTACATGAATAGAATTGGTGCTGACCTCATTTCCGTTCTTTATGGAAGGTCTACATGGGTCTCTAAACAGCATCAGAATAGTCCATAGTTAACTGGCACTATTGTTTACTCTCCCAAGACCCAGGACAAAGGTGTTGCTGGACAATGGAATCTTGCTGCACCAAACCAGAAATTCTTCCACATAGAAGGACATTGTTGGGGAAAGGGAAACATGTTAGGGGATTAGTGAAGAAGACTTAGGTCTCCAGATTCTTTATCTAGCATTTCCTGATCAGAGACGGTCTCTATATGTTGCCGACTTGTACTTCCCAAGTGCTTAGTACAGTGCTCTGCACACAGTAAGGGCTCGATAAATACGATTGAATGAATGAATGAAAGACAGGTATGTTCTGTTTTGTAGTCAACTTGGAAAGATCACATCTTGGTATAGAAAGCCTGAGACACTTACCAATATCTTTAACTGCAGCTAAAATACAGAAAAATCATAGTTGCAGTAGGATTTTACTCATGAACATGCCGATTTGTAAATGAATGTTTTGTACCCAAGTTCAGTTTAAAAACAAAATTGCAGGAGAAGGAGAAGTATATCTGAGTATTCCTGCATTCCAGAAGTAGCCAATAAGGTTAAAATATACCTTGGGCTTCATGGGGAACTTCAGAAGGAATCAAAGGAAACAAAAATGCTGGAGGACAGAAAAGCATACAGAAGATTGTAGGAAAAATCATGAAATTAAATTTTAGGAAGAGTCAAAAAATGCTGCATGCCAAAAACGAAAACTAAACAGGGAATGCCAAAATTGAAAGGGAAATAGCAGATTAGTGATTAAACTAAGGAAGACCTTGTTCTTTTTAAATGAATAAAAACAATCAATCAGCAGAATAGACAACAGGACTTAAAGACCTTTGCTGTAAGCCTTCAAGACAAACATTAAATAAAGACCAAAACAGTGGTCTTCTACAAATTAAGGTGATACAAATGAACATGGCTATGACAGTCTATCTGCTCTTCACACAGAGAGGCTACATGCAACTCCAATCACACTCTTTTAGTCTGTGATCTAACCCCCAGGTATATGGAGCTATTTTGGAAATGGGGTCTTAAATCAAACTGATCTAAGGACTGAGGGATACTGCAGTGGTCAAGGTTAACCTGAAGCCCTGATCCAAAGTAAAGAGGAAGGAGGGTTGAGGAATTCATGGTTAAAATCAACTCACCTGTTTGTCATGATGGCTGACTCCCTAATCTCAGCCCTCGAGGAGACTCCAGGAGATTTTTTTACCCCCTTACCTAGGACCTTATTGGGTACGTGATAAATTTCCATCATTTCCAAAGAAATGATTGCTCCAAGAGTCCTTCTTTGATAGTATTCCATCATTGCTTGATGGGATGCTCATGGCCCGCATCCTCTGATTTATTCCCACAAACAGGTTCTTACTGATGGACCCTTCTGCCAATCTTCCTGTTGAAACTTCCTCTGATTGGTACTCCCAGACAGGATCTGATTGACATAAGGTGGAAGGGATGGAGGGGGGAAGAGGGTATGTATGGAAAATCATGATCCGGATCATTTTTCTATAAAATTTTCAGTCCGTGTTTCCCCACTCTGCAAGAACTTCTAGTGATTGCCCATCCACCTATGCCTCAAAGAGAAACTCCTTACCATCAGCTTTAAATCACTCAACAACCTTGCCCCATCTTACCTCTCCTTGCTGCTCTCCTACTACAACCCAATCTGCACACTGCTCTTCTATAATGCCACCCTACTCACTGTACCTCAATTTCATCTATCTCACCACCGACCTCTCACCCACAGCCTCTGTCCTATAACTCCTTCTTTTTTATTTCCAACAATTGGTCTCTTCCACTTCAAAACCTTATAGAAGGCACATCTCCTCCAAGAGGCCTTCCCTGACTAAACCCCCAGTCCTCTTCTCCCACTCTCTTCTGTGTCATCCTGACTTGCTCCTTTTATTTGCCACCTCCACCCCCAACCTCATAGCACTTACATATAGATTCATAATTTATTTTTTATTTTAATGTCTGTCTCCTGCTTTAGACTCTAAGCTCTTTATGGTCAGGGAACGTGTTTGTTATATTGCTGTGTTGTACTCTCCAAAGCCCTACCCACAGTAAGCGCTCAGTAAATATGACTGAACTCCTTATCTTCCCTCCCAATCCCTACCCTCTCCCTGACTTTCCTGTCACTGTAGACGGCATTATCATCCTTCCCGTCTCACAAGCCTGCAACCTTCGTATCATCCTCGACTCCACTTTCTTGTTCACCCCTCACATCCAATCCATCACCAAAACCTGCCGGTCTCACCTCCGCAACATCGCCAAGATCCACCCTTTCCTCTCCATCCAAACCGCTACCTTGCTGGTTCAATCTCTCATTTTATCCCGACTGGATTACTGTATCAGCCTCCTCTCTGATCTCTCATCCTCCTGTCTCTCCCCACTTCAGTCTATACTTCACGCTGCTGCCTGGATCATCTTTGTGCAGAAACGCTCTGGGCATGTTACTCCCCTCCTAAAATATTCATTCAATCATATTTATTGAGTGCTTACTGTGTGCAGAGCACTGTACTAAAAATCTCCAGTGGTTACCAGTCAACCTACGCATCAGGCAAAAACTCCTCACTCTTAGCTTCAAGGCTGTCCATCACCTCGCCCCCTCCTACCTCACCTCCCTTCTCTCCTTCTACAGCCCAGCCTGCACCCTCCGTTCCTCTGCCGCTAACCTCCTCACTGTACCTCGTTCTCACCCATCCCACCGTCGACCCCCAGCGCACATTCCTCCCCCATGGGCTGGAAATCCCTCCCTCCACACATCCGCCAAGCTAGCTCTCTTCCTCCCTTCAAAGCCCTACTGAGAGCTCACCTACTCCAAGAGGCCTTCCCTGACTGAGCCCCATTTTTCCTCTCCTCCTCCCCATCTCCCCCACCCTACCTCCTCCCCCTCCCCATAGCACCTGTATATATGTTTGTACGGATTTATTACTCTATTTACTTGTACATATTTACTATTCTATTAATTTTGTTAACGATGTGCATTTAGCTTTAATTCTATTTGTTCTGACAACTTGACACCTGTCCACATGTTTTGTTTTGTTGTCTGTCTCCCCCTTCTAGTCTGTGAGCCCGTTGTTGGGTAGGGACCGTCTCTATATGTTGCCAACTTTTACTTCCCAAGCACTTAGTACAGTGCCCTGCACACAGTAAGCGCTCAATAAATACGATTGAATGAATGAATGAATGAATCGCTTAGCACAGTGCTCGGCACATAGTGAGTGCTTAGCAAATGCCATTATTATTATTATTATCATTACTCTCCCAAGCACTTAGTACAGTACTGTAGTCTGTAAGCTCATTGTGGGCAGTGTTTATTGTTATATTGGACTTTCCCAAGCGCTTAGTACAGAGCCCTATTGAGAGCTCACCTCCTCCCAGGAGGCCTTCCCTAACTGAGCCCCCCTTTTTTCTCTCCTCCTCCTCTTCCCCTCCCCATCACTCTCCACCCTACCCCCTTCCCCTCCCCACAGCACTTGTATATATTTGTACATATTTATTTGTACATATTTACTATATTTATTTTATTAATGATAGATATATAGCTATAATTCTATTTATTCTGATGGCACTGTCTCCTACTTGTTTTGGTTTTTTTGTCTGTCTCCCCCCTTCTAGAGAGTGAGCCCGTTGTTGGGTAGGGACCATCTCTATATGTTGCTCTATATGTTACTTTCCAAGTGCTTAGTATAGTGCTCTGCACACGGTAAGCGCTCAATAATAATAATAATGGCATTTATTAAGTGCTTACTATGTACAAAGCACTGTTCTAAGCGCTGAGGAGGTTACAAGGTAATCAGGTAGTCCCACGTGGGGCTCACAGTCTTAATCCCCATTTTACAGATGAGGTAACTGAGGCACAGAGAAATAATAATAATAATAATAGTGGCATTTATTAAGAGCTTACTATGTGCAAAGCACAGTTCTAAGCGCTGAGGAAGTTCCAAGGTGATCAGGTTGCCCCACTGGGGGCTCACAGTCTTAATCCCCATTTTACAGATGAGGTCACTGAGGCATAGAGAAGTTAAGTGACTTGCCCAAAGTCACACAGCTGACCATTGGCAGAGCTGGGATTTGAACCCATGACCTCTGACTCCAAAGCCTGTGTTCTTTCCACTGAGCCACGCTGCTTGCCCAAAGTCCCATAGCTAAGTGGCAGAGCCAGGATTCGAACCCATGATCTCTGACCCCAAAGGCCGTGCTCTTTCCACTGAGCCACGCTGATTGAATGAATGAATGATTAATTGAATTGAAATATAAAATGATTGGGACCTCCACAGAAGTCGGTCTCCTATGGGCTCAAATATGCTCAGGGAGGCCGGTTCAGAGTTCCATGAGGTTGGCCTGAGATTCAGATCGGGCCATCTGGACGGTCCCAGAGAAATTCTTCAAACCAATGGCCACATGCCAGGAGACTTGGGGCCTTTCTTTCTCCCCCAAGAAGCCTTCCCTGACTAAGCCCTCCTCTCCTCTTCTCCCACTCCTTTCTGTGCCATTCTTACTTGCTCCTTCATTCATCCTGAGAAGCAGCGTGGCTTAGCGGAAAGAGCCCAGGCTTGAGAGTCAGAGGATGTGGGTTCTAATCCCAACTCCGCCACTTGTCTGCTGCGTGACCTCGGGCACGTCACTTAACTTCTCTGTGACTCAGTTACCTCGTATGTAAAATGGGGATTGAGACTGTGAGCCCAGTGTGAGGCAACTTGATTACCTTGTATCTACCCTAGAGCTCAGAACAGTGCTTGGCACCTAGTAAGTGCTTAACAAATACCATAATAATAATAATAATATTAATAATAATAACCCTCCTTCCCATCTCCACAGCACAAATTTCAGCGTGGCTCAGTGGAAAGATCCCGGGCTTGGGAGTCAGAGGATGTGGGTTCTAGTGTTCTAGTCCCAACTCCGCCACTTGTCTGCTGTGTGACCTCGGGCAAGTCACTCAACTTCTCTGTGACTCGGTTACCTCATATGTAAAATGGGGATTGAGACTGTGAGCCCAATGTGGGACAACCTGATTACCTTGTATCTACCCTAGCGCTTAGAACAGTGATTGGCACCTAGTAAGTGCTTAACAAATACCATAATAATAATAATAATAATATTAATAATAATAACCCTCCTTCCCATCTTCACAGCACAAATTTCAGCATGGCTCAGTGGAAAGATCCCGGGCTTGGGAGTCAGAGGATGTGGGTTCTAATCCCAACTCCGCCACTTGTCTGCTGTGTGACCTCGGGCAAGTCACTTTTCTCTGTGACTCAGTTACTTCATATGTAAAATGGGGATTGAGACTGGGAGCCCAATGTGGGACAACCTGATTACCTTGTATCTACCCTAGCGCTTAGAACAGTGCATGGCACATAGTAAGTGCTTAACAAATACCATAATAATAATAATAATATTAATAATAATAACCCTCCTTCCCATCTCCACAGCACAAATTTCAGCGTGGCTCAGTGGAAAGATCCCAGGCTTGGGAGTCAGAGGATGTGGGTTCTAATCCCAACTCCGCCACTTGTCTGCTGTGTGACCTCGGGCAAGTCACTTAACTTCTCTGTGACTCAGTTACCTCATGTAAAATGGGGATTGAGACTGTGAGCCCAGTGTGGGACAACCTGATTACCTTGTATCTACCCTAGCGCTTAGAACAGTGCATGGCACATAGTAAGCACTTATACCATCATTATTATTATTATTTTCTGTATATGTGTATAATTTATTTATTTATTTATTTGTCTATTTATTTATATTACCGTCTATCTCCCCCTCTGGGCTGTGAGCTCACTGTGGGCAGGAATGTATCTGTTTGTTGTTATTTTGTACTCCCCCAAGTGCTTAGTACAGTGCTTTGCTCACGGTAAGTGCTCAATAAATATGATTGAATTGAATTGAATAACAGTAATAATAACAAACATGGTACCTGCTAAGCACTTACTATGTGCCAAACCCTGCTCTAAGCATTGAGGTAGATACAAGTCATTCAGGTTGGACACAGTCCCAGTCCCACCTAGGGTTCACACTCTTAATCCCCATTTTACAGATGAGGTCACTGAGGCTTAGAGAAGCTAAGAGACTTGCCCAAGTTCACACAGCAGACATGTGGCCAAGTTGCTCCTCTGGAACTCCAGCCCAGGTGCCAAGGGTCAACTCACCCCACTGGCTAAGTGACCACTAGCAGTCCTCTCCTGGAAACGGTACCTTGTATTCTGCTCCAGTCTCAGGCTCAGGCTCAGACTCAGGTTCACCTTGGCCGGACCCCTGGGGACTTAGTCTCTGATGCAAAGGGCTGACTGACGGGCAGACCCCAGGGCTTGAAATCTGGGGATGATTAAGGGGAGGAAGAGTTTTGAGGAAGAGAGGCAGGGCCTGTTGGAAAAAGCATGGCTTGTCATTGTTCTGGTCACCGTCGCCTTCCCTGTGTGTGTACAGGCAAGACTGAGCCCCTTCCTTCCTCTCCCCCTCCCCATCCCCCCAGCCCTACCTCCTTCCCCTCCCCACAGCACCTGTTTATATGTTTGCACAGATTTATTACTCTATTTTACTTGTACATATTTACTATTCTATTAATTTTGTTAATGCTGTGCATTTCACTTTAATTCTATTTGTTCTGACGACTTGACACCTGTCCACGTGTTTTGTTTTGTTGTCTGTCTCCCCCTTCTAGACTGTGAGCCCGTTATTGGGTATGGACCTTCTCCTTATGTTGCCAACTTGTACTTCCCAAGCGCTTAGTACAGTGCTGTGCACACAGTAAGTGCTCAATAAATACAATTGAATGAATGAAAGAATGTACATTTGGGAGGGAGGGGAGTTAAGGTGGGGAAATGACAGTACCTTTGCATTGCCATTTACATTTGCTGAAGCTCTATTAGATTCTATAAGAAAGAAATCGAAAGAGCCCAGTGCACCTCTAAGTTCCCAACTGGTTCACCCTCTTCCAGCCAATTCCAGGAACTGCAGGCCCCGGTTAGTAATAATAATTGTGGTAATTGTGTTATTTGTTAAGTGTTTATTACATGCTAAGCACTGTTCTAAGCTCTGAGGTGGATACAAGTAATTGAGACTGGACACAGTCCCTGTCCCACATGTCTTTATCCCTATTGTACAGACGAGGTAATGGGCACAGAGAAGTAAAGCAACTTGCCCAAGGTCACACAGCAGACAAGCGGTGGAGCTGGGATTAGCACCCAGATCCTTTGGACTCCAAGGTCCCTGCTTTACCCACTAAGCCATGCTGCTTCTCTCCATTGCTGCCGCTAATACAACTGCCTCTCCACTCCACCCTCTCAAGTGATACCAAAAACCAGAAAGCCGTGAGGGTCGTCTGGAGGTCGGAGCTCTCTGTATGGGGTAGAAAGCATCATAAATTTATTTCTGATGGCTGCCTGGAGGGTTGCTCTCTATACCAAGGAGGAAAGGCTGACTGACTGGATGGCATGAATGGAAGTCCAAGCCTACCTCTGCCGCTGTGCCTCCCGACCCTCACTGCAAAACACATGGCAAGTCTGCTTATAATCAGTTCTAAGAAGGGCCGGGATGATAAAATAAAGCAGCATGTAATCCGATTTTCTTAGAGGAAGGTGCCAAATAGCAGAATCATCATCCATAAAGACAATTATCCTCAGGACCCAGGGCACCTAACTAGAATATGCCAAATGTAAGGTCAATCTGGCATTAAAAATAAGGCCCCAGGAAAAATGACATTCAAAAAGGGTCACTTCTCTATTCATAACTGTGATGGTGAGTGGTGGTACCACCCTCTCAGAATTGCTCCTGGACAGTTTTCAGTTCTCTGCCGGTTTTGACTACAAGAGGGAGAGTCAAGCAGAGGTCTACCTACTCCATTCCTAGCTTGGCCAGTGGCTAGTGAGTGGAAGGCAATCTGCTGCAAATCTAAACTCATCTGTGCTGGGCAGCAGGGAAACGGTAGAAAGTCGAGGATGGAGATTCAGGTTTACTGTGTGGAAGAAGACAGTGGTAACCCACTTCCATATTTTTTACCAAGAAAGCTCTATGGATACACTGCCAGACTGATTGCAGATGGAGGTGGATCATTCTGGGAGAGCTGTGCCCATGGAATCGCTATGGGTCGAAGATGACTTGGCAGCATAAGAGAAGAGTGGTATAGAATCCACTGGCAACCTATGTATTCATTCATTCAATTGTATTTATTGAGCACTTACTGGGTTCCCAAGCACTTAGTACAGTGCTCTGCACACAGTAAGTGCTCAATAAATACGACTGAATGAATGAATGGGTGCAAAGCACTGTACTAAGCACTTGGGAGAATACAATATAACGATAGACACGTTCCCTGCCTACATCGAACTTACAGTTTAAAGCATCTTAAGAGCACCTTTTCAGAACATTACCCTGGAGCTTTCTTTATTTCACTCCCTTCACTCTTGTCTTGTCTTATGCCGTCAAGTCTTTTCCGACCCAAAGCGGCTCCATGGACACATCTCTGTCAGAATGCCCCACCTCCATCTGCAATCATTATGGTAGTGGATCCGTAGAGTTTTCTTGGTAAAAATACGGAAGTGATTTACCATTGCCTCCTTCTGCACAGTAAACTTGAGTCTCCACACTCGACTCTGTCCCGTGCCACTGCTGCCCAGCACAGATGAGAGAAGCAGTGTGGCTCAGTGGAAAGATCCCGGGATTTGGAGTCAGAGGTCATGGGTTCAAATCCCATCTCTGCCAATTGCCAGCTGTGTGACTTTGGGCAAGTCACTTCTCTGTGCTTCAGTTCCCTCATCTGTAAAATGGGGATTAAGACTGTGAGCCCCCCGTGGGACAACCTGATCACCATGTAACCTTCCCAGCACTGAGAACAGTGCTTTGCACATAGTAAGTGCTTATTATCATTATTATTATTATTATTTGACTTGAAGCAGATTGTCTTCCACTTGTTAGCCACTGCCCAAGCTAAGAATGGAATGGATATCTCTCTGTTTGACTCTCCTTCCCTTAGTCGAGACTGGTAGAATACTAGAAATTCTCCAGGTGTGACCCTGAGTGGGGTCTCTTCACTCAGTTCCACATATTTCCTATTCAGTCCATCAGTGGTATTTATAGAGGGCTTACCATGTGAAGAGCACTATACTACAAGCTTGGGAGAGTACAGTGAAACAGAGTTGATAGGCATGTTCCCCGCCTGCAAAGAACTTGCCTTAACTATTCACTAGAATTTTTACCTACTATCCACTCAGTGTATTACCACCTTCCCCCTAAGCAGTCTCATGCTTTCTCCCCCCATTCTTCAAATCTCCCTCTAAAAAGACTTTTGAAAAGGAATTCCTGCACCAGAATTAGGCTGGCTTGGCATTCAGCAACAGTGATGAATTCACAAAAGTGTGTCACAAACCAAACAACAATAAAAGGGGTTATAATAGCAAAATCTTTTTTGTTATTATAAAAAATTGGATTATTCTGTATTTTTACCATTCTATAGGATTGTCTTTATGTGCTGCTTCTGCAAGGTTTTCAGGCAAGAGAATGAAAATGTGAGCACACAAGTGATCTATTGCCACTTTAATGAAAAAGATCAATACTGTTCTCTATAAAACACAGAATTGACCCCTCATTTTAAAATATCTCGGCCTAACCTCACTCTAACAAAGTTACTTTTATACATAATACAGAGTTCTCCCACTAAAATGGGCTTCATTTAGCATTTTTTCAGAATAGGATGAGCACTCTCTCTCTGCATTGTAATGCTTTTATTTTACATCCTGAGCCAAGTTTAGCTTTCCTCAAGCAACTCCCTCATTTCTACTGTTCCCCACCTCTTCAATCTCCGAAGTACTTTAACTGATTTGAATAGAGTGATTAAAAGCCCAAGTCAACAGCTGTTTGTCCTCTGAGGTTAGATTAAGGATAGCTCTAATGTGCTTCTGCAGAAAGTTCAGGGCCATTTAGATTGTGGTTGTGAATGCTTACTTGTTTTAGGAATCCAACCTCTCTTTGTCCCAGAGGGCAATAAAGACATGAATTTCTATGAACTATGAATTTCTAAAGAACTGAAACTGAGCATAAGCCATCCAGCAAAGTCTCTAGGGAAACCTGAAATGGGCTACTCAGGGAAACTGAGAAGTGAACTCAACAGGAAATGGGGGTCTGTAAGGAAGTGGATTGTCCAGCCATTCCCGAGAGATGCTGCGAGTAGGGAACATTTGGAGTGGATGGAGACAAGAGAAGCTGAATGACAGGGAGGCTTGGGTGAGGCTCAGAAATTGTAGAGCCAACGGGGAGTTTCCATCTGATCCAAGGAATCCTGGCTGGACACTGACATGAATAGGGGAAAACTGGGGATAAAGCCCTGATGGTTGCGTGAGAGTGGGAGTTTGCCTATCTCAAACTCATCCTTGCCTGCAATGATTCTGCCCTCCCCTCCGCCCGACAACTATGCTTTTCCTCTCCTATTAGAGAAACAGTGTGGCTAGAGAAGCAGCGTGGCTCGGTGGAAAGAGCCCGGGCTTTGGAGTCAGAGGTCAGGGGTTCAAATCCCAACTCCGCCAATTGTCAGCTGTGTGATTTTGGGCAAGTCACTTAACTTCTCTGGGCATCAGTACCTCATCTGTAAAATGGGGATTAAGACTGTGAGCCCCCCGTGGGACAACCTGATCACCTTGTAACCTCCCCAGTGCTTAGAACAGTGCTTTGCACATAGTAAGTGCTTAATAAATGCCATTATTATTATGTCCCTTGCCCATTACCCGTGCCCACTAAATCTAACTTTTAATACCCTCTTTAACCTCCCCCGGTACCCCTGCCTCATTGTTAAAATTGAAACCATTCCTCTAGGACTGTAAACTCCTTGTAGACAGGGAACCTGGATACCCACTCTGTTGTATGTACTCTCGCAACCACATAGCACAGTGCTCTGCACACAGTAAGCACTCAATAATTATGACTGGTTTGATTGATTGATCACATGTGAACTCCCCAAATCCAACTCCACCAGTCTGTTCCCTGTAAAACACCCAATTCTGCTTTTTCATCCTTCCCAGATATCTCTCGATGACTGACTGACTGAATGAATATGATTGAATGAATGAATCTCTCAAGAGAGATCTGCCTTTTTATGAAATCTACCACCCTCACTGATCCCAGGCCCATCCTTTCCCACTTGATTAAAACACTTACCCCCTTCCTTCTTCTCTCTCTGACTCACATCCTTACCTGCTCACTTTCCAAAGGCTTTCTCTCTGCTTTCAAACACATTCATGTATCTTCAATCCTAAAAAAAAAACCACCCTTGATCCCACAGACAACTGTCATCCAATCTCCCTCCTACCATTCCATTTCAAACTCCTAGAACAAGCTGCTTAAACCTACTGCCTCCATTTCTACTCTGTCTCCTTGCCCCCATCAAATGCCACTAAAACTACTCTCTGAGAGGTCACAAATAACCTTTTCATTATCCAATCCAATAAACTCTACCCGAACCTAATCCTCCTAAACTTCTCAGCAGCCTTTGACACTCTGGACGAGGCACTTCTCCTGGAAACACAATCTTAAATGGGTTTCACAGGCTGTTCTCTCCCAATTCCCCTCAACTCTCAGGTGCTACTTCTCAGTCTCTTTTGTCTGTTTCTCCTCTGCCTCCTACCTGCTAAACTGTGGCAGGGGGAGGGCATCCCTCAAAGGCTCAATTCTAATTCCTTCTATTCTCCATTTACAACCACTTCAAAAGCTTCAAGGACCATCAATACACAGATGACTCCCAAATCTATATCTCCAGCTCTCATCTCTCTCCTTCTCTGCAGTGCTGCATTTCCTCCTACCTCGAGGACATTTCTGTTTGGATGTCCTGCTGACAACGCATGACAGCATAACAAGGGTCAGTCTGTGTGTGAATGCAATGTGATGAAACTTTGGGTCCACCATCAGCCTTTTCAGCTACACATGCACCCATGGGTGATTTTTGCCATCAGTGATTTTCTAGAATTATGAAGGACAACTTTAAATATGGGATTGGTTCCTGAACCAAGGACAGATATCATAGTTTTACCAAACTTATGAGAAGCAGCATAGCATGGGCCTGGAAATCAGAAGGACCTGGGTTCTAATCCCAGATCTGCCACTTGACTTCTGTATGACCTTGGGCAAGTCACAACTTCTCTGGGCCTGCTTCCTCATCTGTAAAATGGGGATTAAGACTGAGAGCCCCCATACGAGACAGGGACTGTGTCCAAACTGATTAGCTTGCATCTAATCAGAGAAGCAGCGTGGCTCAGTGGAAAAAGCACGGGCTTGGGAGTCAGAGGTCATGGGCTCCGCCAATTGTCAGCTGTGTGACTTTGGGCAAGTCACTTAACTTCTCTGTGCCTCAGTTACCTCATCTGAAAAATGGGGATTGAGACTGTGAGCCCCACCTGGGATAACCTGATCATCTTGTATCCCCCAGCTCTAAGAACAGTGCTTGGCACATAGTAAGTGCTTAACAAGTACTATTATTATTATTATTATCTACACCAGGGCTTAATACAGTGCTTGAAACATAGTAAATGCTTAATAAATACCATTAACAATTACTTAGAATTATGTATTTGATAAAGGAGTACTCTGCAATAATAGTATTCAAGCACACACTTGTGTACTGTACTAACAGCTTGGAAGATAGAAAATGAAGAAGTGAAATGTTCTCTGCCCAAGAGCTTACAATTAATGGGGGAACACAGCAGAGAATATTAACAAATAGGGTAATGAAAATAAATTAATTGAATGTACAGTTGAATAAACATATATGCAAAAGCACAGAGAATGGACCAAGATAAATATTCAAGTGCTAGAGATGGCTGATTAGACAATTTAGGGCACTGGGATTTAATGAAGAAAGACTTGGTGATTGAGGGTAGGATTTCAGGAGGGCTGTGACTATGGGGAGGGCTGTGGTCTGTTGGATTTAGAAAGAGAGGTGAGTTCCAATCTGAGGGAGCAGCTTAAACAAGGGACTGAGGTAGAAGAGTAAAGAGTGAATTACAGAAAAAATGTTAATTTGGGAAGTGAACTGAAGTTCACTTGGGAAGTTACCTCCTTCCCTTCCCCACAGCACCTGTATATATGTATACATGTTTGTACATATTTATTACTCTATTTATTTATTTTACCTGCACATATCTATTCTATTTATTTTATTTTGTTAATATGTTTGGTTTTGTTCTCTGTCTCCCCCTTCTAGACTGTGAGCCCACTGTTGGGTAGGGACCGTCTCTATATGTTGCCAACTTGTACTTCCCAAGCTCTTAGTACAGTGATCTGCACACAGTAAGTGCTCAATTAATACGATTAATTGATTGATTGAAGTGAGCAGATACGTAGGGTAGGGTGAGTTGCTGGAGAGCCTTGAAGACAATCATGAAGGGTTTTGCCTGATATATAGATAGTCAGAAAGCCAGTGGAGGAAGCATGATCTAGTGGATAGAGCACAGTCCTAGGAGTCAGAAGGTTATGGGTTCTAATCCTGATCCTCCACTTGTCTGCTGTGTGACCTTGGGAATGTCACTTCACTTTACACTTCACTCGGTGCCTCAGGTACCTCATCTTAAAATGGGGATATAGACTGGGAGCCCCAAACGGTACAGGGACTGTGTCCAACTTGATTCACTTGTATCCACTCCAGCGCTTAGTACAGGGCCTGGAACACAGTAAGCACTTAACAAATTCCACAACTATTATTATTATTATTATACTAAAGAGAGGAGATATGTAAACCAAATGACTTTTCAAGAAGATGATCAATGTAGCAACAGAGGGATTAGAGAGGGGAGAGGCTGGAGGCAGGGAGACTAGTAATAGTGAAAACTCTCAAGCCCTTGATGTGTATGTCCTGATGAGGCAAAACCTAAAAAACAGGTCTTTGAGACATCTAGAAAATCGCTGCTGAAAAAGTCCATGAACAAGTATAATCATACAAGCATACTGGATTTGCATAATGCCAATTTTCTTGGTTCAGCACAGTGAAGATTAATGATAACGTGAATAAATGGTGAACCTCCTTTTCAAGTACACTAAGCTAATCCAATAAAGCCACAGATGGGCCTGCATGTATCGACGAGACTTTCAAATTGTTACATACTCAATTATTTTACCAAGGTTTGTTGCACCGAGGCAGATGCCTGGAGAACATGACAAAAAGAACAAACCCAGAGGAATTATCTCTTGCTGGTGTGTATCAAATAATGACCAGCTCCATGTAGCTTTCCTTATAACTGTTCCTAGCCAAATTCCTAGAGATGGTCACATGACAACATCATACCCATCACCTGCTTGTTCTGTTTTGCTGTCTGTCTCCCCCTTCTAGACTGTGAGACCGTTGTTGGGTAAGGACTGTCTCTATATGTTGCCGAATTGTACTTTCCAAGTGCTTAGTAGAGTGCTCAACACACAGTAAGCGCTCAATAAATACAATTGAATGAATGAATGAATGATAACTGAACTCAGCTCCCTCACTCCAGTGTTCCTCCACACATCTTGCACTCCAACCTCCAGCTCTGGATCACAACTCGCCATTATGCTTGCTCATTCTTGCACTTAAGACCCGGCACGCTGTGGGTGGAAATCTAGACACCATTCTGACTAGCCATTTTAAGTTCATCCTCACCTCAAATAATTCTGCCCTCTCTTTCCCTCAGCAGTATTGCTTCTCCTCTCTCATCAGCTCATTCATTCATTCAATCGTATTTATTGAGCGCTTACTGTGTGCAGAGCACTGTACTAAGCACTTGGGAAGTACAAGTTGGCAACATATAGACACGGTCCCTACCCAACAGAGGGCTCATCAGCTCCCATGCCCATTGGCCCCACCGATGATTCCAGACCTTTAGTCCCCTCCTAAAACAACCAGTGCTGCTCCCCCATCCCTCAAGTGTGAGCTCCCCCAAATTTCCCGTTCACCTCCCCTAACCCTACCCAAGCTCTCATCAACTCTCTCATCCTGCTTGGCAACAGCTGAGACCCAGATAGTGACTTGCCCAAAGACATAACCAAGGGGGCTTGTGAACCCAGATCCCCTAACTCCAAGACCCCTGTTCTTTCCAATAGCACATGTTGCTGGCATTATCCTTGACTTCTCTCTCTCTCTTTCAACCCTCTATTCACTCTGTCACCAAATCCCCCAGCTTTCAAGTCCTGTCAGTTTTCAGGTACTTTATCCATTTTCTTCCTTCTGGCTTCTCTCACTACCACTCAGCTTGCACACTTCATTCACTGAGAAGCAGTGGGGCTCAGTGGAAAGAGCACGGGCTTGGGAGCCAGAGGTCATAGGTTCTAATCCCAGTTCTGCCACATGTCTGCCACATTAAGCGCTTAGTACAGTGCTCTGCACATAGTAAGTGCTCAATAAATACGATTGATGATGATGATGAAGATGTCTGCTGTGTGACCCTGATAAGTCACTTAACTTCTCTGAGCCTCAGTTACCTCATCTGTAAAAATGGGGATTAAGACTGTGAGCCCCACGTGGGACAACCTGATCACCTTGTATCCTCTCCAGCGCTTAGAACAGTGCTTTGCACATAGTTAGTGCTTAAAAAATGCCATTATTATTATTATTATTATTATTTATTATTCCTCCCAAACCAATTTACTCACTGTGTCTCTTTCTCCAACCGCCCTCTCTCCTGATTGGAACTGCCCTCCCTGCTACTTATGCAACAGACCACTGCTCTCCCCATCTTCAAAGCCTTTCAAAAATCAAATCTTTTCCAGAAGGCCTTTCCTAGTTAACTTTTTTAATGGCATTTGTTAAGCACTTACTAGGTACCAGGCACTGTTCTAAGCACTGGGGCAGATACAAACTAGTCAGGTTGGATACAGTCACTGTCCCACACGGGGCTCACAGTCTTAATCTCTATTTCACCGATGAGATAATGGCAGTACAGAGAAGTTAAGTGACTTGCCCAAGGTCACACTGCAGACAAGTAGAGAGTTCAGAATTAGAACCTAGGTCTTTCTGACTCTCAGATCCATGCTCTATCCACTAGACCATGCTGCTTCTTTCTTTTTCTCTTCTCCCTTCTCTGTATAGCCTACTCTAAATATATATATTGAGAAGCAGCGTGACTCAGTGGAAAGAGCACGGGCTTTGGAGTCAGAGGTCATGGGTTCAAATCCCGGCTCCTCCAATTGTCAGCTGTGTGACTTCAGGCAACTCACTTCACTTCTCTGTGCCTCACTTCCCTCATCTGTAAAATGGGGATTAAGACTGTGACCCCCCCCCCCCCCCCCGCCGTGGGACAACCTGATGATCTTGTAACCTCCCCATTGCTTAGAACAGTGCTTTGCACATAGTAAGCACTTAATAAATGCTATTATTATTATTACAGCCCCACCTGTTTCTTCAGAACTTCTACCTCTCCTAAGCATTTAGGAATTCACACACAAACACACACCCAATTGCAGTTATGTACAGATCTTTATGCTCTTGTTACCTCTCCCTGTAAATCTGTAATTTATGTTATTGTTCATCCTTCCTGGTAGATGGAAAGCTTCTTGAGCGTAGGAACATATCTGTTAATCTTTTTGTACTCTTCCAACCAATCAGTCAATTAATGGTATTTGCTGAACCCTTACAATGATGATGATGATGATAATAATAATAATAATTCTTAATAAGTCACTATGTTCCAGGCCCATATTAAGTACAGGGGCAAGACAATCAAGTTGGGCATGGTCCTTGTCCCACAGAGGACTCAGTGTCTGAGTAAGAGGGAGAACTGGTATTCAATCCCCATTTTATAGATGAAGAAACAGAGGCACAAAGAAGTGAAGTGACTTGCCCAAGATCACACAGCAGGCAAGTGGCAGAGCCAGGATGAAAACAAATGGTCTGCACACAGTTGGCATGCAATAAATATTCTGGATTGATTTACCGATTATGCTACAGACTGTTATATTATACCGTTATATTTTCAGAGCTGGGTAGTAACTTCATTGAAATTACTTTTATAATAAAGTTCAGTCATCCAAAAATATAATAGCTACTCAACATTCAGCGGTTGGGTTGGTAGTCTTTTGAAGTCATTCACTCTTCCCCAAAAGTAGAGCTGCTCATTCAACTGTGGTAATGTTTTATTCTAATAAGAGTGAGGCAAAGACAGAAGATGTGTACTTATCTTTTCTGATCTGGTAGAAAAAGGTTTGGCTCAGTATGGGTTGAACCAAAATTTCATCTTAATGAACAGCTTTTGGTTCTGATTGTTGTCAGAATTTACTTCAGCCTATAAGTGAATTATTTTAACTACTCCAAGTATGGACAGTGAATTCATGTTGCGGCAGTGAATTCATGTTGCTTTATTCATACATCAATGAGTAATATACAATAAGAATTTTGAAAAATATGGAGCATTGATGAAATAATCATCAGAAGCGGCGTGGCTCAGTGGTAAGAGCCTGGGCTTTGGAGTCAGAGGTCATGGGTTCAAATCCCGGCTCTGCCAACTGTCAGCTGTGTGACTTTGGGCAAGTCACTTCACTTCTCTGGGCCTCAGTTCCCTCATCTGTAAAATGGGGATTAAGACTGTGAGCCCCCCGTGGGACAACCAGATCACCTTGGAATTTCCCCAGTGCTTAGAACAGTGCTTTGCACATAGTAAGCACTTAATAAATGCCATTATTATTATTATTATTATTAATATTATTAATAATAATAATCATTTAGATTGACACCATGTTCATGTGCACCCACATACACAAAACACAAAGGAAGCATTATAACACCTGACAACGAAGTGGCAAAAGAATGAAAGAATGTCGTCTAGGGTATATACTACCCTGATCTCTAGATCTTCTAAATATTTTGCAACTTCAAAATTAGGGGAAATGAGGTATATGAACAGTAACTATCATCCAACCACAGAATAGATATAACCAACTGCTTTTCATATAACCAAGATGGAAAAGAAATGGAAATTTACCAGTGAAAGTTCATGGCCACTTACCTTCTAATTAGGCTTCCTGCTAAGTTGGATACTTTTATTCCTCCTTCATACTGAGGACAAACTGGAAAACCAAATGTATTCTTGGTTTTGGGATGGCAAGGTCAAATCAGAGATATGGTCACAGCCAACTTGATAGTAGCAGAATTCGATTTATCTGAAATTCCATATTTAATTTTTTAGCCTGTCTCCCGCTGGCTCATTAAGCAATTGGAAACAATAATTCAGGACATAGAGTTGTTCCATGTTATATGCCATATAGTTTGTACTCATTGCACATCTTGGCAAAACAGTTGTAGAATAGATTTTGCTTAGTGAAACTAATGTTGAGAGCACCTGATGTTCTAAAAATGAATTTGGAAAACTTCCCAGACTTCACATCTGCCTCGGTAACTTCAAAGAGAATGAAGCTGAATAGAGGAAGAGCGAGAACTGGTGAATGTATACTTTCTTTGCCTGTCTTTCCATCTCTCGCTGTAAATCCCAGCAGCAGCTATGAGGGTGACCTTCCCTCCCTCCATTCCAGAAAACCCATATTCTGCCTGCTAGCTCAAAGAGAATTAAATGCCTGCTGAACATGGAGTGGGTAGGCAGACATGTATGATTAATCCGTTTTAAATGGACTACATGCCCACTGCTTTTCTTAGAGTGATAGAGGAAAGGATTCTGGTTTTGGATTTCAGGGACTTTACTGCCAAGATGAGGCAAGGCAAGAGGTCCCCTGAGACTTTCCAAGCCCAGCCCACACCCTCCGCTCCTCTGCCGCTAACTTCCTCACTGTACCTCGTTCTCGCCTGTCACTTGTACTTCCCAAGCACTTAGTACAGTGCTCTGCACACAGTAAGCAGACACCATAGGCATAGCAAACATGCCTATGTCTCTCCCATCCTAAAAAAACCCTCTCTTGACCCCACCTCACCTTCTAGTTATCGTCCCATAACCCTCCTACCATTCCTTTCCAAAATCCTTGAACGAGTTGTCTACACGCGCTGCCTAGAATTCCTCAACAACAACTCTCTCCTCGACCCCCTCCAGTCTGGCTTCCATCCCCTTCATTCCATGGAAACTGCCCTCTCAAAGGTCACCAATGACCTCCTGCTTGCCAAATCCAACGGCTCATACTCTGTCCTAATCCTCCTCGACCTCTCAGCTGCCTTTAACACTGTGGACCACCCCCTTCTCCTCAACAAGCTATCCAACCTTGGCTTCACTGACACCGTCCTCTCCTGGTTCTCGTCTTATCTCTCCGGTCGTTCATTCTCAGTCTCTTTTGCAGGCTCCTCCTCCCCCTCCCATCCTCTTACTGTGGGGGTTCCCCAAGGTTCAGTGCTTGGTCTCCTTCTGTTCTCGATCTACACTCACTCCCTTGGTGACCTCATTTGCTCCCACGGCTTCAACTATCATCTCTACGCTGATGACACTCAGATCTACATCTCTGCACCTGCTCTCTCCCCCTCTCTCCAGGCTCGCATCTCCTCCTGCCTTCAGGACATCTCCATCTGGATGTCTGCCCGCCACCTCAAGCTCAACATGTCGAAGACTGAACTCCTTGTCTTCCCTCCCAAACCTTGTCCTCTCCCTGACTTTCCCATCTCTGTTGACGGCACTACCATCCTTCCCGTCTCACAAGCCCGCAACCTTGGTGTCATCCTCGACTCCGCTCTCTCATTCACCCCTCACATCCAAGCCATCACCAAAACTTGCCGGTCTCAGCTCCGCAACATTGCCAAGATCCGCCCTTTCCTCTCCATCCAAACTGCTACCCTGCTCATTAAAGCTCTCATCCTATCCCATCTGGACTACTGCACCAGCCCTCTCTCTGCTCTCCCATCCTCGTGTCTCTCTCCACTTCAATCCATACTTCATGCTGCTGCCTGGATTATCTTTGTCCAGAAACGCTCTGGGAATATTATTCCCCTCCTCAAAAGCCTCCAATGGCTACCAATCAATCTGCGCATCAGGCAGAAACTCCTCACCCTGGGCTTCAAGGCTCTCCATCACCTCGCCCCCTCCTACCTCACCTCCCTTCTCTCCTTCTACTGCCCAGCCCGCACCCTCTGCTCCTCTGCCGCTAATCTCCTCACCATACCTCGTTCTCGCCTAGCCCTCCATCGACCCCCAGCCCACGTCATCCCCCGGGCCTGGAATGCCCTCCCTCTGCCCATCCACCAAGCTAGCTCTCTTCCTCCCTTCAAGGCCCTGCTGAGAGCTCACCTCCTCCAGGAGGCCTTCCCAGACTGAGACCATTCCTTCCTCTCCCCCTCGTCCGCTTCTCCATCACCCCCATCTTACCTCCTTCCCTTCCCCACAGCACCCGTATATATGTATATATGGTTGTACATATTTATTACTCTATTTATTTATTTTACTTGTACGTATCTATCCTATTTATTTTATTTTGTTAGTATGTTTGGTTTTGTTCTCTGTCTCCCCCTTTTAGACTGTGAGCCCACTGTTGGGTAGGGACTGTCTCTATATGTTGCCAATTTGTACTTCCCAAGTGCTTAGTACAGTGCTCTGCACATAGTAAGTGCTCAATAAATACGATTGATGATGATGATGAGTAAGCGTGCAATAAATACAATTGATTGAATGAATGAATGAATGAATGAATATGAAGTATCTATGACCAGACCTGACATCAAGTCTCCCTTTCTGCCTGTGACTATTCCAAATTGACCTGGTGACAAGCTGCCAGCTGTCCTGAAGATGTTTATTTCAATCCCCTTTTCCCCAATTTACCACAGAAGTTGTTGTTTTTTTTCCTGCCTCTAGTTTAATCTAAAGTCTCTTCTTGCTGCAACTTCGAGAAGGCACATTTTCCCTCTCTCACATCTTGTTAGTTGCTACTGTGGTAGCAAAAATGCCCTCTGCCACTCTCTCCTCGCCTCAATAAGCAATGATGGCAAAGCTGTGCGTATTTTACCCGGGTAGTCTGTCTCTCCACTTCCAAAACTGGGCTGTGATTGCTGATGCTGTATTTGCTCAGCTTCAATCTGTTTTCACATATTGGGCCCATCTGCAAGATTGACACTTCTGGGTAGGACTCTATAGCAATTGTGCTTAATATTCCATTGATCTATTCTTTATTGTAAACAGCATTGCAGATTCTTAGAACTAACCGGGCCAATTGCTTTCTGTCTTGTTTGTTTGAAACCATTGTTTCCTCTCAGGGGAGAATCATGTTCAAATGAGCTCATTCCTCGGTTATTAATTTCCCCAAAGAATGCTCTCCCCTTCCTCGCTAACTCATGTGGTTCTATTTGGTTTGCCAGATGGGATGGGATGATTTGAGGATATTTCAAGACCAGTCAAGGGAGCTTAAAAGTAAAATCTGTTTTTTCGAGGGAAGAATCCACCCTGACTGGCTGATCTCTCTGTTGGTGAGAGACGTTGGTTGGAGAAGCAGCATGCGTGATCTACTGGAATGAGCACAGCCCTGGTACTCAAACGACCTGGATTCTAATCCCAGTGCCACTACTTGCTTGATGTGTGACATTGGGCAAGTCGCTTAGCTTCTCTGTACCTCAGTTTCCTCATTTGTACAATGGGGATTAGATACATGCCCTTCTTCTTACTTAGACTGTGAGCCCCATAAGAGTCAGTTTCTGACCTTATTATCTTGTATCTACCCCAGCATTTAGTTCAATGCTCAGCACATAAGTGCTTAAATATTATTATCATTAGTAGTAGTAGTAGCAGTGATATTGCTTTTATTGCTATTGTTATGAGAATCTGGACCTTATTCTGCTTGTTTTTAGGGCTTCTTTAAAAGAGGTGTTTTACTTCTATGAGCTATCCAATTTGTCCAAGGTGCTTACTCAATTTACCATAATAAGATCAGGGCCAATATTTTGAGTTTATATCTGTTAAATGGGTTTCCTCTTTAGAGCTGGGAAAATATTCGTTTTTGCAATTATAGTTTCATTTCATCCCAGTTTTATTGTTTGGCATATTGCTAGCCCCTATTTTATTGTTGTTGCTGAATTTCAATGCTTCCCAAATATGTACGAGGGTGGTAGGGTCTCTCTACACACCATGGCTTTCTGATAAAGCGTTGGTTGGAATTCCACATCTTGGAGATAAGAGGGGTTTTCTCATTGGTAAAATGGGAATTCAAGGCCTGTTTTTCCTCCTATTCAGACTGTAAGGCCCATATGGAACAGGGACTGTAACCGACCTGATGAACTTTTACCTATCCAAGCACTTTGAACAGTGCTTGACATTTATTAAGTGCTTAAATATAATAATAATAATAATAATAATACAGAGTCAGTGTTGCATAGACTAGCTCCTAACAGGTTTTTCCTCTCATTCTTTATATAAAATTAAAGAAATACACTTTGTCATCATCATTATCACCATCATTGGTATTTATTGAGTACTTTCTACATGCAGAGCACTGTACTAAGCACTTGGAGAGTACAATAAAAAGAGTTGGCAGGCACCTTTGCTACCCACAAGGAGCTTACAGTCCAGAGGGAGAGACAGATAGTAATATAAATAAATAATTCATATTATATAATTTAAAGATATGTACCTAAGTGTTGTGGGGTTGAGTGGGGAGAATATCAAGTTTCCAAAGGTCACAAATCCAAGTACAGACCCACAATCAGTGCAAAAGTGTTTCCACCAATTTTAATGTCTTTGTCAGGTTTCTAATTCCTGATTTTACAAGTTAGCATCTTATGGTTCTACAACATGTGATTCAGATACAAATATTGTCAGAGAGAGTCAATCGGTATAACTAGTATGGAAATTTATATATTCTTTCATATGCCTATTTATTTATACACTCTCCCTATTCCTGTTATTACACTCTTTATACATTCTTCTTCATCTTCAACTACAGATGCCAATCGTACAAATATGAAAGCAATAATAAGATTGCCAGAGTTTGCTCTCCTCATTGTCTTCAGAAGGCCCTCTTCCCTACCTCAAGGTACTTAGCCCCTCCCTGACATTTCTAAAGCTTTTTTGAACCCAGCTCAGATGCACTGGTGTAGGTAAGATATTCAGGAAGGAGTTTAGTGAGGTGGAGAAGAGGGATGTAGTGTGGGTGGCTATCTTGGAAAAGGGGAAAGAGAGAGGAGTGAGAAGAAGACGATGCTGAACCCAGGGCAGTTGTCCCAACGGCCTAAGCAGCTCTGGACACTGTAAGCTTGTCCTCTAGACTAGAAGGGGAGCAACATGGCCTAGTAGATAGAGCACAAGCCTGGGAGTCAGAAGGTCATGGGTTCTAATCCTGACTCCACCACTTGTCTGCTCTGTGATGTTGGGCAAGTCACTTCACTTCTCTAGGCTTCAGTTCCCTCATCTGTAAAATGGGGATGAAGATTATGAGATGGGATAATAATAATAATAATGATGGTATTTGTTGAGCGCTTACTATGTGCCAAGCACTGTTCTTGTGTGATTCATTCATTCATTCAATCGTATTTATTGAGCACTTACTGTGTGCAAACCACTGTACTAAGCACTTGGGAAGTACAAGTTGGCAACATATAGAAACGGTCCCTACCCAACAACGGGCACACAGTCTAGAAGGGGGAGACAGACAACAAAACAAAATACGTGGACAGGTGTCAAGTCATCAGAATAAATAGAAGCAAAGCTAGATGCACATCATTAACAAAATAAATGGAATAGTAAATATATACAAGTAAAATAAATAGAGCAATAAATCTGTACAAAAATATATACAAGTGCTGTGGGGAGGGGAAGGACGTAGGGCAGGGGGCTGGGGAGGGAGAGAGGAAGGAGGGGGCTCAATCTGGGAAGGCCTCCTGGAGGAGGTGAGCTCTCAGTAGGGCTTTGAAGGGAGGAAGCGAGCTAGCTTGGTGGATGTGTGGAGGGAGGGCATTCCAGGCCAGGGGTAGGACATGGGCTGGGGGCCGACGGCGGGACAGGCGAGAACAAGGCACGGTGAGGAGGTTAGCGCCCGAGGAGCAGAGGGTGTGGGCTGGGCTGTAGAAGGTAAGAAGGGAGGTAAGGTAGGAGGGGGTGAGGTGACAGAGAGCCTTGAAGCCGAGGGTGAGGAGATTTTGCCTGATGCGTAGGTTGACTGGTATCCACTGGAGATTTTTGAGGAGGGGAGTATCATGTCCAGAGCATTTCTGCACAGAGATGATCTGGGCAGCAGCATGAAGTATAGACTGAGGTTGGGAGAGACAGGAGGATGGGAGATCAGAGAGGAGACTGATGCAGTAATCCAGTCAGGATAGGAGGAGAGATTGAACCAGCAAGGTAGCAGTTTGGATGGAGAGGAAAGGGTGGATCTTGGCGATGTTGCGGAGGTGAGACCGGCAGGTTTTGGTGACAGATTGGATGTGTGGGGTGAACGAGAGAGCAGAGTAGAGGATGACACCAAACTTGCGGGCTTATGAGACGGGAAGGATGGTAGTGCCGTCTACAGTGACGGGAAAGTCAGGGAGAGGGCAGGGTTTGGGAGGGAAGATAAGGAGTTCAGCCTTTGACATATTGAGTTTTAGAAGGTGGGCAGACATCCAGATGGAGATGTCCTGAAGGCAGGAGGAGACCCGAGCCTGAAGGGAGGTAGAGAGAACAGGGGCACAGATGTTGATTTGTACACATGTACTCATATGTACAATGTGATGTGATGTATGTTTATGTGGGACAGGAACTATGTCCAACTAAACTCAATTTATCTACTCCAGAGCTTAGAACAGTGCCTGGCACATAGTAAGCACTTAGCAAATACCACAATTATTATTATTATCGTTATTATTATTATTATTATTAGCTTGTGGGCAGGGAATGTATCTGTTGGTAAATTGTACTCTCTGAAGTGCTTAGTACACTGCTCTGCATACAGTAAGCACTCAATAAATAGGACTTACTGACTGAAGTATCCGCCACCTAAAGGATAAATTGGATGCCTAACCTTCTTTGTTTACCAGGTGGATGGCTTGGAGGTTGTGCTACCATCTAATGACGGAATTGAGTCCTTAGCTGACTGTCACGTTTGTCCCAGCTCTCAAAAATACCTACAGATTTGCATCTTAGTGTCTGGGGATGTAAAAGCAATTTACAAAGTGGGTAGGGAGCTCAAGGAGCCCCTTGATGGAGTAATAAAAATAATAGCAATGATATCAGCAACAACAATAATACCACTTTGCATATAACGCGTGTGTTTATTTTTCCAAAGAGATTTTGTGTCAGTCATTTCATCCTCACAACAGCCCAAGAAGGTAAAGAGGGGCAGATGTTGTTATCCCCATTTTACAGATAAGGAAACTGAGGTCTAGGAAGGTTAAGCGACTGCTCCAAGCAAGGTCACACAGCAGGAGGGGCAGATCTGGGTTTAGAACTCAGGTCTCCTGATGTCTCCTTTCGCTAGAACAGACTACTTACTAAACCTCTTATCACCAAACAGATGGATTTACCTATGACATAAATGCATTTGGTAATTTCCATCCTCAGTGACCTGTTCCCAGACGTGATACTACAAAAAGAAGTAAAGAATAAACAGGGATAGGAATGGTGGTAAACGTTGGAAATAGGACAAGTTTCTCTGGTTAAAGATTGCATCCATCTTATCATAGTTATTTGGTATTTGGGATTCTAGCTTGTTCATGTGGATTCATCAACTGAGAATATTTTATTTAAATATTCATATTCTGACTGAAAACAGATCCAAAGAGACTGGCATTACCTGGTTTTGAAAAAAATAATAATTCTTCTTAATAGTCAAGATGGTCATTTTTCTATTTCTCCTCTCCAGTCTCCATTGTCTTACCTCATAGATTCTATTTTCCTTTTTTAGAAATTGACTACTATTACATCCACTAAAAAGGTTGAAGGAATTGGCATGATTCCCTTTTAATGAGTAGATGAAGAAAGATTAAAACTGTTGTCTATAAGGAGAGAGAAATAGGTGGATGGATTGGTGTATGATGCCAACTGCACCTATTATGTTAGGGAGAGAGCTGAGAAAGATGTATGTGATCAAGGATCCACACACACATCAGTGGTCATACTGCATATGATGATGATGATGATGGTGATAATGATGGCATTTATTAAGCGCTTACTATGTTCAAAGCACTGTTCTAAGCGCTGGGAAGGTAACAAGGTGATCAGGTTGTCCCACGTGGGGCTCACAGTCTTCATCCCCATTTTACAGAAGAGGTAACTGAGGCTCAGAGAAGTGAAGTGACTTGCCCAAAGTCACACAGCTGACAAGTGGCGGAGTCGGGATTTGAACCCATGACCTCTGACTCCAAAGCCCGGACTCTTTCCACTGAGCCACACTGCTTCTCATCATATGGTATCTTAAACCTCAAATACCCGTAAATAAGTCTCCCTTGAGTCCCAACCCAATGACATTTTCAAAATAGGGAGAATCCCAAAAAGACTTATCACCACTTTCAAGAAGAAAAGCAAAAGATCTGAATGTCGTAGTTATTAAGCTATCTCATATCCTCCACTGTGGGCAAGGCCACAGGCTGGCTACTCCTACATTGGCAACTAAAGACCTTGTTGAAGACACATTTCCTCCAAGAGGCCTTCCCTAAGTTCTCCTTTCCTCTTCTCCCACTTTCTTCTGCATCAACCTGACTTGCTCCCTTTATTTATCCCCCCTCTTCCAGCCCCACTGCCCTTATCAAGTGCTTAGTACAGTGCTTTGCCCACCATAAGTGCTCAATAAATGTGATTGGATGAACTGAATGACTGTACATACCTGTCATTTATTTATTTATTTTAATGTATGTCTCCCCCTGTAGACTGTAAACTCTAGTGGACAGGGAATATGCCCATATACTATTATACTGTACTCTCCCAAGAGCTTAGTACAGTGGTCTGGACACAGTAAGTGCTCAATAAATATGATTGACTGGCTGATTGACCAAATCAATTCATTCAGTCGTCTTTATTGAGCGCTTATTGACTGAGCCCCTTCCTTCCTCTCCCCCTCGTCCCCCTCTCCATCCCCCATCTTACCTCCTTCCCTTCCCCACAGCACCTGTATATATGTATATATGTTTGTACATATTTTTTTACTCTATTTATTTATTTATTTATTTTATTTGTACATATCTATTCTATTTATTTTATTTTGTTAGTATGTTTGGTTTTGTTCTCTGTCTCCCCCTTTTAGACTGTGAGCCCACTGTTGGGTAGGGACTGTCTCTATATGTTGCCAATTTGTACTTCCCAAGCGCTTAGTACAGTGCTCTGCACATAGTAAGCGCTCAATAAATACGATTGATGACGATTGATGATGATGCAGAGCACTGTACTAAGCGCTTGGGAAGTACAAGTTGGCAACATACAGAGACAGTCCCTACCCAACAACGGGCTCACAGTCTAGAAGGGGGAGACAGACAACAAAACAAAACAAACAGGTGTCAATACCATCAGAATAAATAGAATTATAGCTATATACACATCATTAATAAAATAAATAGAATAGTAAATATGTACAAGTAAAATAAATAGAGCAATAAATCTGTACAAACACATATACAGGTGCTGTGGGGAGGGGAAGGAGGTAGGGCGGGGGGGATGGGGAGGAGGAGAGGAAAAAGGGGGATACCAAATGATGCTGGTATCCAAGTGTGGCTTCAGACCACAATGTGACCCTGTGGCCGTGATCTCTGTAGCACAGCAAATACTGGATTAGTGCAGGTTACAGCACTAGGACCTCTATATGATTATCGAAGACCTAATGAAAATATTTGACATCATCAGTAGATCTGAACTCTGGAAGCAACTGAGCAAACCTGGCTGCCCTGAGAAGTTCGTTAAGATCCTAACTCAGCTTCATGATGGCGTGACTGGATTTGTAGAACCCAATTTTCTAAAAGCTTTCTCAACCTATTGCAAACACCTGGTTCATTTCTTCTTCTCCTCAGTTCCTTCGCTCCATTTTCCACCTGCAACCTTTCTGCTCCTTCATCAATACACAATCATTTGAGTAGGGTTGCAATTTTTGACAGACTTTTACCTGAACATCATTTGACTTGATCTCTATTCCATAGACTACCTCCCCTCCATGTCCCTCCCCTTCCCCCCGTCACCAAATGACTTTAGGATTTGTATTTTTCTCTCTCTCGATTGATCATTAAACTATTTTAATTTATTCTAGATATAATGCCCTTTACACTCAGGTTTTATGTTATTTTCACCATGTAATATTCAGCCTATTGAACAATTTTGGTTCATCATTTCACTCGGAAAGCCTTTGGGATAAATTTCTTATGGAAACATGGTACTAAAAATAGTGTCTTACTCTAATCACTTTTCATGCACATATTTGTTGGTTCACAGCTAGAGGATATTGACTTGACGCTATATAAACTTTTATACATCTTATCATTTTGAACAATGGTGTTCTCAAATCAGCCATTTTGGTGTCTGCAAAATCAGTCAAACAATCGGTGGCATTTATTGAGTGTTTACTGTGTGCAGAGCTCTGCACTACGCTCTTAGAAGAGTACAGTACAATAGAGTTGGTAGATGTGGCCTCTGTCCTCAAAGAGCAAACAATTTATTGGGGAATTTAAATGAATTTAGACATCAAAATAAGTGCAGCCTAGAGGATGGAGCACAGGCCTGAGAGTCAGAAGGATGTGGATTCTATTCCCGGCCCTGCTACTTGTCTTCTGTGTGACCTTGGACAAGTCACTTTACGTCTCTGTGCCTCAGTTATCTCACCTGTAAAATGGGGATTAAGGCTGTGAGCCTCGTGAGAAGTATTGTGGTTTAGTGGAAAGAGCCCGGGCTTGGGAGTCCAAAGTCGTGGGTTCTAATCCTGGCTCTGCCGCTTGTCAGCTGTGTGACTCTGGGCAAGTCACTTCACTTCTTTGTGCCTCAGTTCCCTCATCTGTAAAATGGAGATTAGGAATGTGAGGCCCATGTAGGACAACCTGATTAACTTGTACCTACCCAGTGCTTAGAACAGTGTTGGGCACGTAGTAAGTGCTTAACAAATGCCATCATCATTATTATTATTATTATGTGGGATGTTGACTAAGCAGGACCAACCTGCTTAGTTTGTATCTACCTCAGTACTTAGAACCCTGCCTGGCACATAGTTAGCACCTTAAAAGTGCCATAAAAAATTACAGATAGGAGAAGTGGCTAGTATCAGTATTGTGGGGCATGGGTTACATTAGCTGTAATTTTTTATGGTACTTTTAAAGTGCTTACTATGTGCCAGGCAGTGTTCTAAGTGTTGAGGTAGATACCAACTAAGCGGGTTAGTCACTAAAATCCCCTCAGATTATGAGGAATAACGTGGCTTGATATAATAAAATAAGTTAAATGGCTTTTAGAAATAGACTACATGTGATGACTTTTCTGATTTGTAAATCTTCACAGGCAAGCGAGATGTACTGACAACTGGAGAATGTCGCACAGGAAGGAAAAAGGGAAGAGAGGAAACAGAAAAAGCAGGAGGGAGTGGGAGTGAGAGAGGAAGAAAGTCCTCCTCGAGGGGAAAAATTCCAAGAATCATAGAATACTACAATAAAAGAATCATAACGCTGTGACTTTCAGAAAGAGTTGTACCATTGCCAACAGAGCTGACAACATGCTTGGGCATGATGGGTGTTGAGTAGGGCGTGCTGAAACCACAAGAAAGGTTACGATGATTGAGCAGAGTCAGTCAGTCGCATTTATCGAGCGCTTAGTGTGTGCAGAGCACTGTGCTAAGTGCTTGGAAGAGTACAACATAACAATATAACGGACACATACCCTGCCCACAACAAGCTTAAAGAGAAAGTCTCGAGAGGCTGGTATCGGGAGGGGAAACCAAGGGATGAGTACGAACATCCTTAACCACAAACTAAACATTGGTTGACCTGAAGAAGTACAGTGCTTCTATGGTGGAGGGGAAGGAAAAAATGGGCATCTGGGCAATAATAATAATAATAATAATAATGATAGCAGTTATTAAGCGCTTACTCTGTGCAAAGCACTGTTCCAAGCACTGGGGAGTTTACAAGATGATCAGGTTGTCCCATGGGGGGGCTCACAGTCTTAATCCCCATTTTACAGATGAGGGAACTGAGGCCCAGAGAAGTGAAGTGACTTGCCCAAAGTCACACAGCTGACAATTGGCAGAGCCGGGATTTGAACCCGTGAACTCTGACTCCAAAGCCCGGGCTCTTTCCAGTGAGCCACGGGTCAGAGGAATGGGGTGTATGGACAGTATTGGGATGGGGGAGTTATGATCATTAGGGTTGCATCGATCGATCAATCACTGGTATTTAGTGAGCGCTTACTTTGTGCAGCAGTTGGGAGAGTACAATATGACAGAATCTGATAGTCACGGTCCCTGCACACAGTGAGCTTGCAGTCTAGAAGGTGAGACAGATATTAAAATAATAATAATAAGAATAACGGCATTTATTAAGCACTTACTATGTGCAAAGCACTGTTCTAAGCGCTGGGGAGGCTACAAAGTGATCAGGTTGTCCCACTGGGGGCTCACAGTCTTAATCCCCATTTAACAGATGAGGTAACTGAGGCACAGAGAAGTTGAGTTGCTCAAAGTCACACAGGTGACAATTGGCAGAGCTGGGATTTGAACCCATGACCACTGACTCCAATGCCCATGCTCTTTCCACTGAGCCACTCTGCTTCACTATTCTAAAATAGTGTCTGTAGAATGTAAAAAGGCAGTGTCTTTGCTGTGATGGGGGCTCTGCATGCCCCTATTATATGGCAATAGTGATGTCTGGCAAGTGAGGTCAATCTAAACTACATGGCTTAGTGGAAACAGTACGGGCTTGGGAGTCAGAGGACATGGGATCTAACCCTGGATCCGCCACTTGTCTGCTGTGTGACCTTGGGCAAGCCACTTAACTTCTCTGTGCCTCAGTTACCTCATCTGGAAAACGGGGATTAAGACTGTGAGCCCCACGTGGTACAATCTGATTAACTTGTAGTTACCCTAGCGCTTAGAACAGTGCCTGGCACATAGTAAGCGCTTAACAAATACCATAAAAACTGCAATTCTAGTATGTAGGATTATGAATAATAATAACAGTAATTGTATTTGTTAAGCACTTACTATATGCCGGGCACTGTACTAAGCGCTGGCGTAGATACAAGCAAATCAGGCTGGACATAGTCCCAGTCCCATGTGGGGCTCGCAGTCTCAATCCCCATTTAACAGATGAGATAGCTGAGGCACAGAGAAGTGAAGTGACCTGCCCAAGGTCACACAGCAGACCAGGACTCCCACTGACCAAGCAGGATGTTTGGTAAAATTTACCAATTAATTGAATGAACAATCAGTGGTACTTACTAAGAACTCACTGTGTGCAGAGCTCTGTACTAAGCACATGGCAAAGTGCAATATAACCAAGTTGGGAGACACATTCAAGCGCTTAGTACAGTGCTCTGCACACAGTAAGCACTCAATAAATACGACTGAATGAATTCCAAGAAGCAGCGTGGCCTATTGGCAAGACCGCGGGCTTGGGATTCAGATGATGTGGGTTCTAATCCCAGCTCCGCCACTTGTCCGCTGTGTGACCTTGGGCAAGTCACTTAACTTCTCTGTCAGTCACCTCAACTGTAAAATGGGGATTAAGACTGTGAGCCTCATGTGGAACAACCTGATTACCTCGTATCTATCCCAGAGCTTAGAACAGTGTTTGGCACATAGTAAGCACTTAACAAATACCATTATTATTATTATCATTATTCCCTGTCCACAAAGAGCTTACAATCTAGAGGGGGAGAAAGACATGAATATAAGTAAGTAAATATGGATATGTCCATAAGTACTGTGGGGCTCAGTGGGGGTACAAATCCAAGTGCAAGGGTAACACAGCAGGGCGTGGGAGATGGGGAAATAAAGGTTTAATCAAGGAAGGCCTCTGAGGAGATGTGAAGCTCATTGTGGGCAGGGAATGTGTCCCTTTGGTGTTGTACTCTCCCAAGCATTTAGTACGGTGCTTTGCACAAAGTAAGTGCTCAATAAATATGATTGAATGAGTAAATGAATTGAATGAAAGTCCCCTAAGGAGCTAAAACTCCTTCCAATTTGGCGAGCAGTGGGAAGCACTCAACAGTTAGCTCAGCTTACGTATGCCTTTGTCTTCAGTTCAATAATTCATTCAATCAATAATATTTATTGAGCAATAAATTTGAACAATAAATTGAACAACTTATGTTGCCAATTTATACTTCCCAAGTGCTTAGTACAGTGCTCTGCAAACAGCAAGTGCTCAGTAAATACGAATGAATGAATGAACAATTACTTATTCAGAGCACTGCACTAAGCATTTGGCAAGGTACAGTAGAGAAGGTAAATAGTGTTTACACTATCCTTGCTCTCAATTCAGATTCAACCAACTGAGCCAAAAAGGTGGGGTGGAGGAGTGGGTAACAGAAAGACAGACGCCATGTAGGTGGACAGGCTGTGTTATAAGGCACCGTCTTTAGTTCTACTAGTGAAAGAACTGGAAAGTGAATGTGTGTGCCTAGGACTTCTAACGAAAGCCATCACCTACAAATCATTTATGAAAATGCTCTGATTGACAAGACTAGACTAGTATTTGATCATTGCTTTTGACTAACTTTGTAATGACTTATGTGGAACTAAAAGTATTGGTCATATCTCTGATGTTTCTTTGATGATAATTACCTAAGTGGCACAGAATCCAAAGCCTTGCCAAAAACCTTACCTATTTCCTTTTACTGATGAGGCTACTTAACTCACATCGCCTCAAAATCACATCTTCTCCATGAGATCTTCCCTTATTAAGCCCTCATTTCCTCTACTCCCTCTCCCTCCTGTATCACCCTTAGACTTGGACTTAAACCCTTTTTTTTAACTCTCCCCACCCGCCCCCACTCAGCCCCACAGCATTTATGTACATATCCATAATTTATTTTAATATCTGTCTCTCCCTCTAGAATGTAAGCTTCTTGCGGGAAGGGAACATTTCACCAACTCTGTTGTATTTACTTTCCCGGGCATGAGTCTGGAAGTCAGAAATCATGGGTTCTAATCTCAGCTCCATCACCTGTCTGCTATGTGATTTTGGACAAGTCACTTGATTTCTCTCTGTCTCAGTTACCTCATCTGTAAAATGGGGATTAAGACCAAGAGCCCCATGTGGGACAGAAACTGTGTTCTACCTGATTACCTTGTATCTATCTCAGTGCTTAGATCCATGTTTGGTAACTTGTAAGTGCTTAATACCACAATTATTATGATTATTATTACTTGGTGCAATGCTCTGCCTACAGTAAGTGCTCAATAAATATCATTGATAGACTGATTAACTACATTGAAGTGACTTTCATTAGTCATAGTCCAGCAGACATAGAGTTTCTTTTTTCCTGAGGATGCTCAAGTTGTCTCTTCTGTGGACACAGCTCAAATTGCTGGCCAATACTCTGCTCAGAAACCTTGCTATTTTTTTAATATGAAACAAACTCTTTTCATTTCCATTTCTTTGGGAAGGGAAAATGTCAGTTTGATTTTGAATGTCAATCTACTTATTTTACTGGGCACGACATCCATTAATTGTCCCAAACCCTTCAATGGTTGTCCGTCCAGCTACCCTTCAGAACAAAAATTCCTTACCTTCAGCTTTAATACACTCAGTCAGCTCTCTCCCTTCTACTTATCCTCACTCCTTTCCCATTACAACACAGCCCACACACTTTGCTCCTCTGACAGGAACCTAATCAATCTCATTTCTCTTGCTGTTGATGCCTGGCTCTTGCCCTCCTTCCTCCTTCATATCAAACTAATAATAGTAATAATAAAGGCATTTATTAAGCATTTACTATGTGCTAAGCACTATTCTAAGCACTGGGGTAGGTACAAGGTTATCAGATTGGACACAGTCCCTGACCCACAGGGGGCTTACAGTCGTAATCCTCATTTTACAGATAAGGTAACTGAGACACAGAAAAGTTCAGTGACTTGCCCGAGGTCACAAAGCAGACAAGTGGCAGAGCTGGGATTAGAACCCAGATCTTTTTGACTCCCAGGCTTGTGCTCTATCCATTTGACCACATTGCTTCAGCTCTCTCCCCATTTTCAAAGCCTCACTAAAATCATATCTCCTCCAGGAAGGCTTCCCTGCGTATCACCTTCCCACTCTATTCTCCTTGCTTTCTGCATTTGTGCACTTGCTTCCGTACTCTCTAAACCCTCTGATACTCAATCAATCAATCAATCAATCGTATTTATTGAGCGCTTACTATGTGCAGAGCACTGTACTAAGCGCTTGGGAAGTACTCATTACCTCCCCTCCAACCCCCGTTATAATTATGTACCTAACCTCAATCTCCACTGCTTACCCTATCTAAAATTTATTTTAATGTCTGTCTTCCCTCTGAGATTGTAAACTCCTTATATACAGGGACCATATCCACTAATTTTATTGTACTCTCCCAAGTGCTTAGTACAATGCTCATTATACAGAAATCACTTAATAAATACCATTGATTGATTAACATTTCCTAGTAGTCATAAAGGAATTGAATCAATCAATCAATCAATCACGTATTTATTGAGCACTTACTGTGTGCAGAGCACTGTACTAAGTGCTTGGGAAGTACAAGTTGGCAACATATAGAGACGGTCCCTACACAACAGTGGGCTCACAGTCCAGAATTGAACTGTGGATCATTGGCATGGTCTAACTTCCTTGGGGAAAGTAGATTATCAAACTGTTAGCAATGTTCAGCCTTTGATTTTGTAGAGCTATTGTCATCAGCGTAAAAAGTCAAAAACATTCATTTAAAAATCTTTATGATCATTTATTAAAAAAACCCTTATCAATGGAAGGTAATATCATAGATTTGAACTCTGTCCTATAGAGCAACTGAACAGTGTATTCATAGTTTTGCAGAAAATATCCTAAAGAAGATCCATGAGATTTTGCTATTGGTCCCCGGCAATATTTAAAGTAGAATGTTATTATTATCTGTGACAAGTAAAAATAGAAAATGGGAAAATTTGAAAGGTTCCTCTCTCAAAAGATTGCCTGAAGTACTTGAACCACACTGGGAAGAAATTATATGTAGCCAGATTGTTAAAGAAATCACAGCATTCAAAGTAGACATAACTGTCTCCTAAAGATGCCAATAATAATATTTCTTTTCTCTGGTGGGAGAAGCACTTTCAACTTCCTATAATGAACTCAATATCAGTGTAAAGTTCTTTAATCCCACTATTATACTTCTAAGGGTACGATGAACGAAGTTAAGAGCATGCAGCTAGCCAGCAGGCACCTAGTGGCTTACACCAGTTTTCTTAACCCAACATACTCCTCCAAACTAAAATGTGCAGGTTTCAAGATCAATTCTAGAAGTGAAGGTTTATTCTATTTATATGCTGATATTTCTAAAGGAAGACCACAATAATGACTGTTTAATCATTCTCATTATCTCAAATCTGTCTTCCTTCTGTCACGGGTTCCACCCTTAAGCACACTAGCTTTATCCCCCAGGTGTCTGAATGAGTTACTCTTACATAACAATAATGATAATAACAACAGTAATAACAATTGTGGTATCTGTTAAATCACTTAAAACACTACAATAACTGCAATGGAAGATACAAGATAAGCAGAATGGACACAGTCTTTGTCTCAGAGGGTAATTAGGAGGGAGAAGCAGCCTGGCCTAATAGAAGGAATACAGGCCTGGGAGTTAGAAGACCTCAATAGTTGTACTTGCCACATACCTGCTGAGTGACTTTGGGCAAGCTGCTTAACTTCTCTGTGCCTCAGTTACCTCATCTGTAAAATGGGGATTAAGACAGTGAACCCCATGTGGGTCATGAACTGTGTTCCACCTGATTAGCTTGGATCTATCCCAGCAGAGTGCCTGGAACATAGTAAGCACTTAATAATAATAATAATAATGGCATTTATTAAGCGCTCACTATGTGCAAAGCACTGTTCTAACTGCTGGGGAGGTTACAAGGTGATCAGTTTGTCCCACAGGGGGCTCACAGTCTTAATCCCCATTTTACAGATGAGGTAACTGAGGCACAGAGAAGTTGAGTGACTTGCCCAAAGTCACAGAGCTGACAATTGGTGCAGCCGGGATTTGAACCCCTAACCTCTGACTCCAAAGCCCATGCTCTTTCCACTGAACCATGCTGCTTCTCCACAAGTACCCTTAAAAAATAGGCACTGAATCCTCATTTTACAGATGAGGAAACTGTAGCACAGAGAAGTTAAGTGACTTGCCCAAGGTCACACAGCAGACAAGTGGCAGAGCCCAGGAATAAAACTCACATCCATCTGTTTCTCCCATAAAAAAAGTGACTCTCAATGTTCACCCTGCATTTCCGTATGAAGGCTCAACCCAGGGCTTCCTCATGTGTTCATGCTAACATAGTGCAGCTCAGCAAAAAGTTGGGCAAGATGATGCTAACCAATATCTACCGTCCCACTTGGTTTTCTTATTCTCACTGATAAAAATTCAGGTATGTTCACATACAGAATCATATTTCCCTATTGTTTTCACTAATAAGTTCTATTCCATACCAGAAGGTAGGAATATTCTGTAGACTTAACTTGAACTCTTCCTTGAAGATCTCCATGATCACAGTTCCCACAACCTTCCTCAGGAATCCATTCTAATGTTTAATAATTTAATTGGCAGAAAAACCTAACGAAATCCTTTCTCGTATAATCTTAGTCCATTTAATCACCATCCATCATAGAATTCAACTTTGTGAATTGAAAACTGATTAGCTTGACTAGAAAAGCAGCAAGGCTCAGGAAAGAGCCCTCCTTGCTTTGGAGTCAGAGATCATGGGCTCAAATCCCGGCTCTGCCAATTGTCAGCTGTGTGACTTTGGGCAAGTCACTTAACTTCTCTGTGCCTCAGTTACCACATCTGTAAAATGGGGATTAAGACTGTGACCCCCTCAGGGGACAATCTGATCACCTTGTAACCTGCCCAGCGCTTGGAACAGTGCTTAGCAAACAGTAAGTGCTTAATAAATGCCTTCATTATTATTATTACAACTAATACCTCATTAGGCTCCACTAGACTAAGCCTCTAATAATTAATAATAATGGTACTTAAGCGTTACTATGCACCAAACACTATTCTAAACACTTCTCTGTGCCTCAGTTACCTCATCTGTAAAATTGGGATTAAGACAATGAACCCCATGTGGGTCATGAACTGTGTTCCACCTGATTAGCTTGGATCTACCCCAGCAGAGTGCCTGGAACATAGTTCCCTCTCATCTCATGAAATCTCTCACTCCATCCCTTCTCCCCTCCTTAACTTCCATCTTCAACCGCTCACTCTCCACTGGTTCCTTGCCCACTGCCTTCAATCATGCCCATGTCTCTCCCATCCTAAAAAACCCCTCTCTTGACCCCACCTCACCTTCTAGTTATCGCCCCATATCCCTCCTACCACTCCTTTCCAAACTCCTTGAACGAGTTGTCTACACGCGCTGCCTCGAATTCCTCAACACCAACTCTCTCCTCGACCCCCTCCAGTCTGGCTTCCGTCCCCTACATTCCACAGAAACTGCCCTCTCAAAGGTCACCAATGACCTCCTGCTTGCCAAATCCAACGGCTCCTACTCTGTCCTAATCCTCCTCGACCTCTCAGCTGCCTTCGACACTGTGGACCACCCCCTTCTCCTCAACAAGCTATCCAACCTTGGCTTCACAGACTCCGTCCTCTCCTGGTTCTCCTCTTATCTCTCCGGTCATTCATTCTCAGTCTCTTTTGCAGGCTCCTCCTCCCCCTCCCATCCCCTTACCGTGGGGGTTCCCCAAGGTTCAGTTCTCGGTCCCCTTCTGTTCTCGATCTACACGCACTCCCTTGGTGAACTCATTCGCTCCCACAGCTTCAACTATCATCTCTACGCTGATGACACCCAGATCTACATCTCTGCCCCTGCTCTCTCCCCCTCGCTCCAGGCTCGCATCTCCTCCTGCCTTCAGGACATCTCCATTTGGATGTCTGCCCGCCACCTAAAGCTCAACATGTTGAAGATTGAACTCCTTGTCTTCCCTCCCAAACCCTGCCCTCTCCCTGACTTTCCCATCTCGGTTGATGGCACTACCATCCTCCCCGTCTCACAAGCCCGCAACCTTGGTGTCATCCTCGACTCCGCACTCTCATTCACCCATCACATCCAAGCCGTCACCAAAACCTGCCGGTCTCAGCTCCGCAACATTGCCAAGATCCGCCCTTTCCTCTCCATCCAAACCGCTACCCTGCTCGTTCAAGCTCTCATCCTATCCCGTCTGGACTACTGCATCAGCCTTCTCTCTGATCTCCCATCCTCGTGTCTCTCCCCACTTCAATCCATACTTCATGCTGCTGCCTGGATTGTCTTTGTCCAGAAACGCTCTGGGCATGTTACTCCCCTCCTCAAAAATGTCCAATGGCTACCAATCAATCTGCACATCAGGCAGAAACTCCTCACCCTGGGCTTCAAGGCTGTCCATCACCTCGCCCCCTCCTACCTCACCTCCCTTCTCTCCTTCTCCAGCCCAGCCCGCACCCTCCGCTCCTCCGCCGCTAATTTCCTCACCGTACCTCGTTCCCGCCTGTCCCGCCATCGACCCACCGACCCACGTCATCCCCCGGGCCTGGAATGCCCTCCCTCTGCCCATCCGCCAAGGTAGCTCTCTTCCTCCCTTCAAGGCCCTACTGAGAGCTCACCTCCTCCAGGAGGCCTTCCCAGACTGAGCCCCTTCCTTCCTCTCCCCCTCGTCCCCCTTTCCATCCCCCCCATCTTACCTTCTTCCCTTCCCCACAGCACCTGCATATATGTATATATGTTTGTACATATTTATTACTCTATTTATTTATTTATTATTTATTTTATTTTGTTAGTATGCTTGGTTTTGTTCTCTGTCTCCCCCTTTTAGACTGTGAGCCCACTGTTGGGTAGGGACTGTCTCTATATGTTGCCAACTTGTACTTCCCAAGTGCTTAGTACAGTGCTCTGCGCACAGTAAGCGCTCAATAAATACGATTGATGGTAATGATGATGGTGTAGATACAAGTTCATCAGGTTGGACACAATCCCTTTCTCACATGAGGCTCAGAGTCTCAGTCATCATTTTATAGATGAGGCAGCTGAGGCACAGAGAATTTAAGTGATGCAGCAGATATATGGCAGAGACAGGATTAGAACCCAGAACTTTCTGACTCCCATGCCCTATCCACAAAGCTACACTGATTCCTCTGCTGCTTAGAAGGCAGGAACCATGTCCGCCAACTGTACCATATTGTACTCTCCTGAGCATTTAATACAGAGTTCTCCACACAGTAAGTACTCAATAAATGCCCAGTGATTAATTGATTCATTTTACATAGGTAAAGAATTCCCATTCTTATGACCTCTCAAATCTCTTGCTGTTCGATCTTTCATCATTTCCCTTTCTACATTACTTTGTTTTCAATGCATTTCCTCTAATAAATTGTCCACTTCATGGATTGAGAAATGGCATTGCCTCTCACTATGAAATCTATATTCAAGTCCAGCCACAGAAACCTACTGCTTTGGCTACTATTTTCAGGCATGGAATATTTGGCCAAATATCATCATCATCATCATTATTATCATTAATAGTATTTAGTGGTGCTTACGATGAGCACAGCACCGTAATAAGTGCATTGGAAAGTACAATGAAATGGAGTTGGCAGACACATTCCCAGTCCGCAACAAGGTTACAGTCTAAAGGTAGAGACATTAATATAAATAAATAATTTATATAACATATAAAGATATGTTTATATCCAATATGGTATGTTTCCTTTGGAAAGTCAGATCTCACCATTATGGAATCTGTTTCAAGAGGGTAGTCCGGCAGTTTGAGAGAACATTTGATTATTAACCAAGATACTTTCCTAGTCTGGCAACTGAGTTGTCCAGATGAGACTTGACCTAAGGCAATAGAGTCTGTTTCTGTTTTTATTCTGGTGAATCATTGGTTACCATTGTGCTAATTACACACAAGGCTTCTATCCCATCTGGGCAGTTATTCCTGTTGCAATTAAATGCTGTGCTATCAGTTGAATTCATTCATTCAATCGTATTTATTGAGTGCTTACTGTGCAGAGCACTCTATACTAGAATGGACCTTGAACCTCCTTTATCAGTGTGGCTCAGTGGAAAGAGCCCGGGCTTGGGAGTCAGAGGTCATGGGTTCTAATCCCGGCTCCACCACTTGTCAGCTGTGTGACTTTGGGCAAGTCACTTCACTTCTCTGAGCCTCAGTTACCCATCTGTAAAATGGGGATTAAGACTGTGAGCCCCACGTGGGACAACCTGATCACCTTGTATCACCCCCAGTGCTTAGAACAGTGCTTTGCATATAGTAAGCACTTAACAAATACCATCATTATTATTACTATTATACCTCTCAGTTCCCCTTAACTTCAAGAGGGGCCACATTTGGAAATGTCATAGTAGTGGCCTCAAAATTTCATTCACATCCAATCATAGCCAAAGGTTTTCCAGCCATTAGAACATAAGGAGTGCTACAATGCCTGATCAAGAACTCTCTTGCAATTCTCCATCTTCATATCTGACAATTTCTCTCCCCTCTTCAAAGCCTTATTAAAGGCACATCTCCTCCAAGAGGCCTTCCCAGACTAAGCCCTCATTTCCTCTTCTCCTACTCCCTTCTGCATTGCCCTTGCACTTGGATTTGCTCCCTTTATTTACCCTCCCTTAGTCCCACAGCACTTAGGAACATCTCCGTAATTTATTTATTTATATTATTGTCTGTTTCCCCCTCTAGACTGATCTGATCATTATGCGAAGGGAACATGTCTATCAATTATGTTATATTGTACTCTCCCAAGTGCTTAGTACAGTGCTCTGCACACAGTAAGTACTCAATAAATAAACTGTCCAGCTGACTACTTGTTTGACTAATCACTACAGGCAGAATGCTGGACTGGGTGAATCCCTTGATCTCTGACCTTGTGTGGTATTTCTATCTCTGATTGAGAAATTTGGGGGTAACATTTAATTGCCCATTTGATCCAATCAGTAATAATAATGGTGGTATTAAGCGCTTACTATGTGCCAAGCACTGTTCTAAGCGCTGGGGTAGATATGAGGTAATCAGGTTGTCCTACGTTGGGCTCACAGTCTTAATCCCCATTTTACAGATGAGGGAACTGAGGCACAGAAAAGTTAAGTACTTGCCCAAGGTCACACAGCAGACAAGTGGAGGACTCAGGATTAGAACCCACGACCTCTAACTCCCAAGCCTGTGCTCTTTCCACTGAGCCACGCTGCTTCTCATAGCAACAATTACTGTAGTTGTTAATTATACGGTTCTAGCTGAACACTTACTATGTGCCAAACACTATTCTAAGCACTGGGGTGAATACAAGTTAATCAAGCTGGATCTATATATAAATCTATATCTATATATTCCAGTCCCACAAGGGGCTTACAGTTTAAGTAGGAGGGAGTAAACCCAGATAAACTTTGACAACCGCCTGCTGATTTCCAGCCTGTGTGTAGGAGGTGGAAGGGGTGGGAGGGTGTTGTCCATCAGTGATTACAAGAGATTTGGGGAACCTGCAGAGCCTCAGTTTATCTTTAATTCGGCTTTACCCGAGGGGAAATACTGGTAAAGGGTTTGTAACTCCAACCTCCAGATTTAACTTTTCCCTGGGTTTTCCACCTTTCTTAGCAGGACAGCGGACAATTGTCACAAGAAACAAGCAGTCAGTTGATCAATTGTACTCACTGAGCACTTACTGTGTGCAGACCACTATATTAAGTGCTTGGGAAAGCACAATATAACAATAAATAGATTCCCTGCCCACAGTGAGTTTACTGTCTAGAGGGGGAGAGACAAGCAAAATACAGAGTGTCGTTTGAAAACTGGAAATGTCCTCCAACCAGTTGTCCTCCAAATGCACAACTAGCATTTTTTAATTCAATCATTCATTCATTCATTCAATCGTATTTATTGAGTGCTAACTGTGTGCAGAGCACCGTACTAAGCGCTTGGGAAGTACAAGTTGGCAACATATAAAGACGGTCCCTACCCAACAGCGGGCTCACAGTCTAGAAGGGGGGGACAGACAACAGAACCAAACATTTTAACAAAATAAAATAAACAGAATGAATATGTACAAATAAAATAAATAGAGTAATAAATATGTACAAACATATATACACATATACAGGTGCTGTGGGGAGGGGAAGGAGGTAAGGCGGGGGAGTGGGGAGGGGGAAGAGGGGGATAATAATGATAGTAACAATTGTGATATCTGTTAGGCATCTTCTGGTAGAAAAGCAGCGTCGTCACTCAGTGGAAAGAGCACGGGCTTTGGAGTCAGAGGTCATGGGTTCAAACTCCGGCTCTGCCAATTTTCAGCTGTGTGACTTTGGGCAAGTCACTTCATTTCTCGGGGCCTCAGTTACCTCATCTGTAAAATGGGGATTAAGACTGTGAGCCCTCCATGGGACAACCTGATCACCCTGTGACCTCCCCAGCACTTAGATCAGCGCTTTGCACATAGTAAGCGCTTAATAAATGCCATCAGTATTATTATTATCTATTATGCACCAAGCGCTTTACTAAGCACTGGGATAGAAACATGATAATCAGGCTGAACGAGGTCCTTGTCCCAAGTGGGGCTCACAGTGTAAGTAGGAGGGAAAACAAGTATGAAATCACCGTTTCATAGATGAGGAAACCGAGGTCACACAGCAGATAAGTGACAGAGGCAGGATTAGAACCCAGGCCCATGTTCCACCAGCCCTTGCTTCTTCCCACCCTACTTTCAGTACTTACTACATTGCCTGGCACATAGTAAGCGCTTAACAAGTACCATAATTATTTCACACTCTACTATTTTCCCAGCACTCTGCTAAAGATTCAGTGACCATTCAATTGAATTTTAATACGAGTCTTGTACTTAAGGAGTTTTTAGTCTAATAGGGGAGATTTAAATTAACAAATAGGGGGAGCAGAAGGAAAAACATATAAATAACTTCCATAGGAACACTGTGGATAAATAAATGAATGAGTGTAGAGTACATAAATTTATGTATAGTACATATGTATATGTATGTGTGTGTATATATATATATATATATATATATATATATATATATATATATATATATATATAATTGCTAAGAGTAGCTTTTCTGGACCTACTCGGGCATGCCACCTCCATCTAATTCTCCCAGCTTGACCCTCTCAAACACCAAATTCCCTGCTCAAGAATGTCCCAAATGATGCCTTTCTTGATGAGCTTCATCTGGGTCCTTCCACTCCAAACTCTGCAGTAAGACATGTGATACATAGCTGACTCGTCATGAACTCTTGCCCAGCGTCATACAGAGATGAGCCTGGGTTGGCTCTGGTTGAAATTGCAAAGAATCGCGAAGCTGCCATAGCTCCTGTCCCCTCTGTTATGGGGTGTTGACAATTCTGCACTGGAATAATAATTGTAGTATTTACTAAGTGGTGGCTCTGTGCTAAACACCCTATTCAAAATTGGGGTAGATACAAATGACTCAAAGAAGGCACGCAATCTTTGATCCACTTGGAACTGCAGTCTAAGTTGAAAGGTATTGAATCTCCATATTATTATTATTATTATTATTATTGTATTTTTTAAGTACCACAGAGAAGCAGTGTGGCTCAGTGGAAAGAGCACGGGCTTTGGAGTCAGAGGTTATCGGTTCAAGTTCCGGCTCCGCCACCTGTCAGCTGTGTGACTTTGGGCAAGTCACTTCACTTCTCTGTGCCTCAGTTCCCTCATCTGGAAAATGGGAATTAAGACTGTGAGCCCCCCAAGGGACAACCAGATCACCTTGTAACCTCCCCAGCACTTAGAACAGTGCTTTGCACATAGTAAGTGCTTAATAAATGCCATTATTATTATTATTATTATTATTATTCTCTGTGCCTCAGTTACCTCATCTGTAAAATGGGGATTAAGACTGTGAGCCCCCGTGGGACAACCTGATCACCTTGTAACCTTCCCAGCACTTAGAACAGTGCTTTGCACATAGTAAGCGCTTAATAAATACCAACATTATTATTATTACTTACTATGTTCCAGGCACCGTATTAAGCTCTGAGGTAGATACAAAGTAATTGGGTCAGACACAGTCCCTGTCCCACCTGGGCCTTACATTCTTAATTCCCATAGAGAAGCAGCGTGGTTCAGTGGAAAGAGCATTGGCTTGGGAGTCAGAGGTCATGGGTTCTAATCCCGACTCCACCACTTATCAGCTGTGTGACTTCGAGCAAGTCACTTCACTTCTCTGTGCCTCAGTTACCTCATCTGTAAAAATGGGGATTAAGAGTGTGAGCTCCACGTGGGACAACCTGTTAACTTGTATCTACCCCGGTGCTTAGAACAGTGCTTGGCAAATAGTAAGCACGTAACAAAAACCATCATTATTATTATTTTACAGATGTGATAACTGAGGCACAGAGAAGTGAAGGGACTTGCCTAAGGTCACACAGGAAACAAGTGGTATAGTTGGGATTAGAATCCAGGTCAGTATTATTAACTCCAAGGTATTATTAATATTATTATCTAAGTATTATTAGACTCCAAGGTCTGTGCTCCTTCCACTAGGCCAGGATGTATGTTTGGCGGGAGTGGAGGGAGCTTGTCCTCCTGAAGGAGCATATTCGAGCTACAGATGGGAGAGTCGGACTCTAAGCTTGTAACTCAGCAGCAAGTATTAATGCAGTCAATAAATGGTTGTAAAGTGACTGAGCAATCACTCTATGGCCTTCCAGACTGCCCTTTGAACATTCCTCATTAACCTAGATCCATCATTAACAGTTTCCACAGAGCAGTCTGATCCAAAGCCAGTAACATGGGACCTTCGTTGTTTGACATCGCATAGTGTAGTGGTAAAGCTAAATTCACCTTTTCCTCCTTCCTAGGCAAGAGCACAAACTAATCAAACCTCTTTATTATTCAAACCGTGTCATTGTGCTTACAAGCAAAACGTCAAATTGACCACTGGCTAGATGTAGGCTAGCTTAAACTAACAGCGTGCACTGTTTTACTTAAAAAATCCCAAACATTAATTATAGTGATAAAAAAAACTCAGCTGCCGCTTTGACTTCAAAAATAAACGTTAGCTAATTAAGAGGGGTTCTGTTGTGATTATGCTCTTTAGGTGTCAAATAGTGTCTGCAAACAGCTATTTTTTTCAGTAAATTTGGTACAAAAAATTAATGAGCCGTGTGTGCGCGTGTGCGTGTGTGTGTGTGTGTGTGTGTGTGTGTGTGTGTGTGTGTGTGTGTGTGTGTCCACCTCACAGGTAAACGTAGTTGGAGAGTGAAACAGCCAGAAATGGGAGAATGAAAGCTGGGCCTATCAGTGGTGGGACAATGACCCAGGGCGTTTGACACGATAAACGGGGTCAACAGGGATTTTGAAAATAGCTGGCTAGTGTAGATGGCCAAGACTGGCTCAGTGGAAAGAGCACGGGCTTGGGAGTCAGAGGTCATGGGTTCTAATCCTGACTCCGCCACTTGTCAGCTGTGTGACTTTGGGCAGGTCACTTCATTCCTCTGGGCCTCAGTTCCCTCGTCTGGAAAATGGGGATTAAGACTGTGAGTCCCATGTGGGACATCCTGGTTACCTTGTACACCCCCACCCCCCGACCCCGATGCTTAGAACAGTGCTTGGCACATAGTAAGTGCTTAACAAATTCCATTATTGGAGAAGCAGCGTGGCTCAATGGAAAGAGCGCAGGCTTGGGAGTCAGAGGTCATGGGTTCGAATCCTGCTCCACCACTTGTCAGTTGTGTGACCTTGGGCAAGCCACTTAACTTCTCTGTGCCTCAGTTGCCTCATCTGTAAAATGGGTTTTAAGACTGTGAGCCCCATGTGGGACAACCTGATCACCTTGTATCCCCCCCAGCTCTTAGAACAGTGCCTTGCACAGAGTAAGGGCTTTACTAATAATCCATTATTATTATTATTATTATTATTTCAGAGGCTCTGTAGTTTGACAGGTTCTTACTGTCAAACTACAGTCTGAAGGGCACTGGTCTGAAGGGCACTAAAACTATGCTGGGATCACTCTGCCCAAGAAATGTATTTAGCACAAACGATTTTTGTGTTCACTTAATCTGTGCTGCATCCTTGCACACTATCTCATCTGTTGCAGTCTGGGCTTCTGCAATGACAAGACTAGCAGGCTTGACAGCGTACCAGCCATTAATCCTGAAATGGTCAAAACTGCCCCAAAGTCCATCCCTCTTTTTCAACTGAAAGCCCCATGAAACACACACATATACACACATACACATGGAGTGTGGATTTGCGGTGTGTGTCTGCATTTCTTTATATAGATGTGTATGAAGAGAGATAGATGCTGTTTTGTGACTATATATGTATATTCACATATTCATAAGCATATACACACCTGTATATGTATAATTGCGCATTGTATGAAGCGCTTGGGAGTACAATATAACAGAGTTGGTAGACATGTTCCCTGCCCACAAAGAGCTGAGAGTCTACAGGAGTGGCTCAGTGGAAAGAGCACGGGCTTTGAGTCAGAGGTCATGGGTTCAAATCCTGGCTCCCCCAGTTGTCAGCTGTTTGACTTTGGGCAAGTCACTTAACTTCTCTGGGCCCCAGTTACCTCATCTGTAAAATGGGGATTAAGACTGTGAGCCCCCTGTGGGACAACCTGATCACCTTGTAACTTCCCAAGTGCTTAGAACAGTGTTTTGTACATACTAAGTGCTTAATAAATGCCATCATTTTTATTGTTACAGGAAGGGAAGGTTGTTCCCTAACCAGGGTTCTGACAACTGCTATGTAAATATGGTTGTCCAGGAAGTTCAACTCCAAAACCATCCGATAGTCAAAGTAGAAAATGTCTAACCATTTACCCATATCACTGGAATAAAGCAGAGCTATATATGAGCCACCCACTTCCTCCTGCTTCCTATGGTCAGCTATGGTCAACTGAGTGGACATTTGTGCCATGGGTTCTGACCTGCTATATGTCCTTGACATCCCCAAATAGCAGACAAGGCAGAGAAGAAGCAGCAGAACATACAGGCAAGGGAGTCCAAAGGTCATGGGTTCTAATCCCAGCTCTGCCGCTTGTATGCTGTGTGACCTTGGGCAAGTCACTTCACTTCTCTGTGCCTCAGTTACCTCATCTGTAAAATGGGGATTGAGAATGTGAGCCCCACGTGGGACAGGGACTGAGTCCAACCTGATGTGCTCGTATCCACTCTGGCACTTAGTACATTGCCTGGCACATAGTAAGCACTTAACAAATACCATAATTGTTATTATCATTATTCTCTCTATCTTTGTGAACATAATATGGGAAGGGGAAAATACATCTCAGGCCAAATAATATATTTTCATCTCAGGTAGATGTGATCTTAAAAATTCCCTTAAAAGCCAAGTTTTTAAAAGCTGTTAAAATAAAGCAAGTGGAAATTGTTTGAAAGGAGGAGGCAAGAATCCCAAGCAGGTGAAGGAATGCAGTTTTTTTCAGAAGAGGGGTACAGGAAAATGGTTAAAGCTGATTCCAGGTTTGGATTTTAAAATCCTCACAGGTAGAACCAGTATATTTTACTTCTATCATGTTTTCCCAGATGTCTACTCTATGTATTGCATATGGTAGGAGCTCAATATATGATTATGGTGATGATGTTGGCAAGAGGGTAATTATAAGAGCCTTGAAACCATGGGAGCTTGAGTTGTCTTTAGAGAGAATATCACTATTCTGGCTGAAGAGTAAAGCTATCACTCTCCTCTCCATGGTGCTTAAGGTAGCAGGGAGACTGTCAGGAGAGGCTGGGGAGGAAAAGCAACTCTGCCTTAAATTCCTCATAAATTTTCCCTTGCCACCTCCATGTTCTAAAGGACCATTAGGGATAACAACATTCCCCCCATCCACTTTCTCCCCTTTCTTAATAGCAGCTGTTCTAAGTCCCCAGGTGCAGATGTTTCAATTAACACCACCATATGGGTATTAAGTGAAATTTCCTTTTAATAAGAGCAGCACAGAGAGGGGTTCTACATTTAATGAACTGAGAGGATTATATTAGGCTGTCTGCATGAAAATCATATTTTACTGAAACAAGGGAGAACTGAAATGGGCTCCTATCTGCTCTGCATATTCCTGCCTCGCGTTCATAACGAAGAGCTCCAGCGTGGCAACGGCTATTACTCATAAAGGGAATGATGGGCCTGGTTTTCTTAGGGAGGGCTTCATGGATGCCGTGGCTCAGGGGAAAGATCACAGGCTTGGGAGTCAGAGGTCATGGGTTGGAATCCCGGCTCTGCCACTTGTCAGCTGTGTGACTTTGGGCAAGTCACTTAACTCCTCTAGGCCTCAGTTCCCTCATCTGTCAAATGGGGATGAAGACTGCGAGCCCCATGTGGGACAACCTGTTAACCTTGTATCTACCCCAGTGCTTAGAACAGTGCTCAGCACATAGTAAGCACTTAACAAACACTATTATTATTATTATGTGCAGCCGGGGTCAGTGCTTGATCACCTTCTGGCAATACTGCCCTTAGGGCAGCACACATGCGCCAAGGCTGAGGCTGGAGTGGGCAGGGTTACACTGTCACCCCAAGGCAACCTTTCCCAAGTATCCTCTTCCCTTCAGAAAGTAGGATTGGGACCTAGGACTATCCTCATTATAAACAGCTAACACTGATTAGAATGATCCAGAGATGGGTACTATGTTGAACATGGTTGCTGTTCAGTAAGTTTATAATATATAAATTTCACTGGCAGGGACCAGGGCCAAATATGGGGGGGAACATATCACAGCAAGAGAAGCAGCATGACCTTCTGGACAGACCCCTGGCCTGAGAGTCAGAGGACCTATGTTCTAATACTGGTTCATGGAGGATATGGGATTTTTAGGAGGGCTTGGGAGATGGGAAGTGGTGAGGCAGTTTTTTTGTAAGTATGGAATTCCAACCAGAAGCTGAAATATTGAGGCACAGGTGAACTTGGGAACAGAGAAGATGAAGATCCGGGGAGCGGATATTCAAGATGAGAAAAGCTGGTGGAGGACCTTGTGGTCAATTATTAAGGGGTTTCTAAGTGATGCAGAGGGTGATGGGTAGCCATTAGAAGTTTCTGAGGAATGGAGAGATGTGTGCTGAGTGTTGCAAGAAGAAAATCCATGCAGTAGGGTGGCATATGAATTAAGTAAGGGAGAGTCTGGAGGCAGGGAGAAAAGTGAGGAGGCTGATAGAGTGGTCTAACCATGACAAGACAAAATACTGGACTAGGATGAAGAGGAAGGGCCAGATGTGGGAATGTGTCGGAAGAAAAACTGGCAAGATTTAGCAGTTGATGGATGGTGGGAGCTAAAAGATAGTGAGGAGTTGAGGATTATGCCAATATTGTGGACTTCTAGGGAAGGGTGTATTATAGTATAACTGATGGAGGTGGGAAAATTAAGAGGACTTCAGGGCAAAGGAGGTAAAATAGTAAGTTCATCATGTTTTGTTTGTGGTGTTGGAGGGACAACCAAGTGGAGATGACCTGGGGCAAAAGGGGTGCCTTAAATTCAAGATTATCTTAAGAATCAAATAATGGTATTTGTTAAGCACTTACTATGTGCAAAACACTGTTCTAAGTGCTGGGGGGAAACAAAGTGATCAGGTTGTCCCATGTGGGGCTCACAATCTTAATCCCCATTTTCTAGATGAGGTAACTGAGGCCCAGAGAAGTTGTGACTTGCCCAAAGTCACACAGCTGACAAGTGGTGGAGCCGGGATTAGAACCCATGACCTCTGACTCCCAAGCCCATGCTCTTTCCACTAAGCCATTCTGCTTCTTGTTTGTAAGGCAATAGAATCAATCAACTGCATTTGCTGAGCACTTACTGTGTGCAGGGCTTGGTACTGAACACATGAGAGAGTATAAGTAGTACAAGAATATGACAGAGTTGGTAGAAATGTTCCCTGCCTACAAACAGTTTGGATGGAGAGGAAAGGGCGGATCTTTGCGATGTTGTGGAGGTGAGATCGGCAGGTTTTGGTGACAGATTGGATGTGAGGGGTGAACGAGAGAGTGGAATCGAGGATGACACCAAGGTTGTGGGCTTGTGAGACGGGAAGGATGGTAGTGCCATCTACAGTGACAGGAAAGTCAGGGAGAGGGCAGGGTTTGGGAAGGAAGATAAGGAGTTCAGTCTTGGACATATTGAGTTTTAGATGGCGGGCAGACATCCAGATGGAGATATCCTGAAGGCAGGAGGAGACACGAGCCCGAAGGGCAGGAGAGAGAGAAGGGACAGAGATGTAGATTTGGGTGTCATCAGCGTAGAGATGAAAGTTGAAGCTGTGGGAGTGAATGAGTTTACCAAGGAATTGAGTGTAGATAGAGAACAGAAGGGGACAAAGAACTGACCCTTGAGGAACCCCTACACTAAGAGATGGGAGGAGGAGGAGGAGCCCACATAGGAGACTGAGAATGAATGGCCAGAGAGATAAGAGGAGAACCAGGAGAGGACAGATTGTGCAGAAACGCTCCGAGCATGTTACTCCCCTCCTCAAAAATCTCCAGTGGCGCCTGTCAACCTATGCATCAAGCAAAAACTCCTCACTCTCAACTTCAAGGCTCTCCAGCACCTTGCCCCCTCCTACCTCTCCTCCTTTCTCTCCTTCTACAGCCCAGCCCGCACCCGCCACTCCTCTGCACTAACCTCCACACTGTACCTCGTTCTCGCCTATCCCGCCATCAATCCCCGGCCCACGTCATCTCCCTGGCCTGGAATACCCTCCCTCCACACATCCACCAAGCTAGCTCTCTTCTTCCCTTCAAAGCCCTACTGAGAGCTCACCTCCTCCAAGAGGCCTTCCCAGACTGAGCCCTCTTTTTCCTCTTCTCCTCCCCATCCCCCCAGCCCTACCTCCTTCCCCTCCCCACAGCACCTCTATATATGTTTGTACAGATTTATTACGCTATTTATTTTACTTGTACATATCTACTGTTCTATTTATTTTGTTAATGATGTGCATTTAGCTTTAATTCTTTTTGTTCTGACGACTTGACACCTGTCCACATGTTTTGTTTTGTTGTCTGTCTCCCCTTCTAGACTGTGAGCCCATTGTCGGGTAGGAGCCGTCTCTATATGTTGCCAACTTGTACTTCCAAGCGCTTAGTACAGTGCTCTGCACACAGTAAGTGCTCAATAAATACGATTGAATGAATGAATGAATTGCAGTAACAGTAATGCAAAACGTGTGTTTCAGGAAGCAAAAGAAGTGCCTTGAATTCAAGATTGCCTTGGTTTTAGAACCATAAAATCATTTGAGGGTAGCGGTAATGCAAAAAGTGTGTTTTAAGAGGTTCCCAAAGATATATTAAAGGAGAGAGAAATGTCATCTAACTAGAACCTATTCTGTGTGTTTAAAATTTCCAATTCTAAAACTCGAAAGCAGGATATAGCCTTCTCCACTGATTGCACAGTTAATTCTAACCACCCAAATTGTCGCAGAAAATTAAAGGAACAGGTAAATTGATGGCCTTGAAAAGGATTTGGAAAAATCACTAAATAACAAACTATGTGGGCAAGTTGCACTGTCATCATAGCAAATGGCATTGTGCCAGAGGGAAAGCTTTGATTCTCTTCAGGTCCCCAGGAGTTTGGTGAAGCAGATTCAGATGGCTCTTGTTCTGGACACAGCCAGACTCAGCCTGAGGATTTTAACTATCACTGGCAATATGTAACATGGGGCAGATGGTCAGCTCAAAGAAGACTCTACTGTCATTAGGAAACCCAAAAATATAATTACAATATTACCCCCATGGGCTTTATAATAGCTTCCACCATGGAGCTCAATACAGTTGATTGATTGCCATCAGAATTATAATTACAACTGCAAATAGACCTAGGCATCATTTTAGAAAAAGACTGTCCTTCACTAAGGTCATTTCTACAAGCAAATTTTTGCAAATTTCTCAAATAATATTTGGAATTCAAATTCCTCATTTTGTCAATCGGAAAAAAAAGTTAAGCACTGATTCCAAAATGCTCTTGAATTTTCATCCCAGCAAGTTTCCCACACCATTTCTAACTGATTCTGTTGTGTTATATTCTTCTAAACACTTAGTACAGTGCTCTGCATACAGTAAGTGCTCAATAAATACCACTGAATGAATGAACCTCACTGGGAGCAGAGATGTGTATTATTGAACTTGAAGGTTAACTCTAGAGGCATCAGACAATCATCAGATTATGCGGTCAACTGGAAATATATGTCATTCAATGAACTACAGAGCAATTAGTTGAGCCTCAAATTCCTCAGTGGAGGTGAATGTGTGGGTTTTTTACACTTTAAATAACGGATTTTTTAATATCTAAGGTAACGTGATCACTTCATATACAGCTATCATGAACAAATTCCTCCAACCCAAATGTAATTCTTCCATATTCAGTAGGAATTTTCAATTCAAGTATCAAAGATTTTCTTTTCAATGGCATGAGTTTAAAAAATGGTCTCTTGCCTAGGAAGATGATTAATAGAAAGTACAGATATGGTTTTGTTCCCAACATGTGCTATTTATTGTTACTCTAACTAAAATGATTTGTTATTAGAACTTGTGATTTAGAACTTGTGGTTTATAGATACTGTTATAAGTGTAAACAGAGTTTTCCAAATAATAAAACAAAAAAGACAAGGTTTTTCCCCAAGTAACTTGCTATGTTCAATATACACAGAATGCCATAAAACAGTAAAGCATTCAATCAATCAATCAATCGTATTTACTGTTCCTACTGTGCTTACTGCGTGCAGAGCGCTCTACTAAGTGTTTGGGAGAGTACAACATAACAGAGTTGGTAGACACATTCTCGGCCCAGAATGAAAGGCAAAATATATGGAGTATACTTTCAGTGTGACCGGGGAAAATGAGAAATTACAGTAGGTAAGAAGAGATTTTAAATCGAAGTGAAAGAAAGAGCACTCCTGGAAATAAGGGGAGGGTAAAATTCAGGCCTAGTGTGACAAGCGCAAAAAGTGAAGGCAAGATTGGAAGGAAAAAGGAGAGGTGTGGGAGGGAAATTTGAAGAGAGATATTTTGGAGCAGAAGGAATCTCTGCCCTCTAACACACTCAAGGACAGGGGAGCACATTTGCACAATGCCTCAGGGCTCTACTAATTGTGGTGTTTAAATTTGGCAAATGAATTTTGCCTCGACAAATGTGTCTGTTAATAGCAACCAAGAGATGACCTCCTGGTCTAAGGCCTGGCAGGTGGGACCAGCCCACCAACTGACTCACCCTAGGCTGGATCTAGTTTGTCAACTGATTGGTGCCATTTGCTAGTGAAACTGGCTCTGTAGGGACTTCTGGCTAAACATGAGGCATGAATTTGCCCTGTTAGCCAAAAGTTAGCCTACTTTCACCCCTTAAATAGTTCTCCCCTTCCTCTGCTTGCTTCACTCTTAAGTAGGACAGCCAGCATATGTTTGAATGAGGTGGCAGACAAGAACTTAATTTGTGTATCTGCACTTGGTCATCATCATCATCATCAATCGTATTTATTGAGCACTTACTGTGTGCAGAGCACTGTACTAAGCGCTTGGGAAGTACAAATTGAATAATAATAATAATGGCATTTATTAAGCACTTACTATGTGCAAAGGTGATCAGGTTGTCCCACATGGGGCTCACAGTCTTCATCCCCACTTTACAGATGAGGGAACTGAGGCACAGAGAAGTGCAGTGACTTGCCCGAAGTTGCACAGCTAAGTGGCGGAGCCGGGATTTGAACCCATGATCTCTGACTCCAAAGCCCGAGCTCTTTTCCACTGAGCCACGCTGCTGGTCACTTTTGAAGCAACAGAATAGTTCTTTTTCTGGTGAGGTGGTGGAAGCAAGTTGTCTTCATGGAAACAGTCAGAAGATCTGAGTTCTAAACCTAGCTCCACCACTTACCTGCTGTGTGACTTTGGGCAAGTCACTTAACTTGTCTGTGACTCGGTTTCCTCATACGTAGAATGGGGATTAAATATCTGCTTTCCATCCTACTTTGACACTGACCCCAATAAAGAGACAGAAATTGTGCCTGACCTGATTGTCTTGTATCTATCCCAGTTCTTAATATCAATCAATCAATCAATCATATTTATTGAGCGCTTACTATGTGCAGAGCACTGTACTAAGCGCTTGGGAAGTACAAATTGGCATCACATAGAGACAGTCCCTACCCAACAGTGGGCTCACAGTCTAAAAGGGGGAGACAGAGAACAGAACCAAACATACCAACAAAATAAAATAAGTAGGATAGAAATGTACAAGTAAAATAAATAAATAAATAAATAAATAGAGTAATAAATATGTACAACCATATATACATATATACAGGTGCCGTGGGGAAGGGAAGGAGGTAAGACGGGGGGATGGAGAGGGGGACGAGGGGGAGAGGAAAGAAGGGGCTCAGTCTGGGAAGGCCTCCTGGAGGAGGTGAGCTCTCAGCAGGGCCTTGAAGGGAGGAAGAGAGCTAGCTTGGCGGATGGGCAGAGGGAGGGCATTCCAGGCCCGGGGGATGACGTGGGCTGGGGGTCGATGGCGGGACAGGCGAGAGCGAGGTACAGTGAGGAGATTAGCGGTGGAGGAGCGGAGGGTGCGGGCTGGGCAGTAGAAGGAGAGAAGGGAGGTGAGGTAGGAGGGGGCGAGGTGATGGAGAGCCTTGAAGCCCAGGGTGAGGAGTTTCTGCCTGATGCGCAGATTGATCGGTAGCCATTGGAGGTTTTTGAGGAGGGGAGTAATATGTCCAGAGCGTTTCTGGACAAAGATAATCCGGGCAGCAGCATGAAGTATGGATTGAAGTGGAGAGAGACACGAGGATGGGAGATCAGAGAGAAGGCTAGTGCAGTAGTCCAGACGGGATAGGATGAGAGCTTGAATGAGCAGGGTAGCAGTTTGGATGGAGAGGAAAGGGCGGATCTTGGCAATGTTGCGGAGCTGAGACCGGCAGGTTTTGGTGACGGCTTGGATGTGAGGGGTGAATGAGAGAGCAGAGTCGAGGATGACACCAAGGTTGCGGGCTTGTGAGACGGGAAGGATGGTAGTGCCGTCAACAGAGATGGGAAAGTCAGGGAGAGGACAAGGTTTGGGAGGGAAGACAAGGAGCTCAGTCTTCGACATGTTGAGCTTTAGGTGGCGGGCGGACATCCAGATGGAGATGTCCTGAAGGCAGGAGGAGATGCGAGCCTGGAGGGAGGGGGAGAGAGCGGGGGCAGAGATGTAGATCTGGGTGTCATCAGCGTAGAGATGATAGTTGAAGCCGTGGGAGCGAATGAGGTCACCAAGGGAGTGAGTGTATATTGAGAACAGAAGGGGACCAAGTACTGAACCTTGGGGAACCCCCACCGTAAGAGGATGGGAGGGGGAGGAGGAGCCTGCAAAAGAGACTGAGAAAGAACGACCGGAGAGATAAGAGGAGAACCAGGAGAGGACGGAGTCTGTGAAGCCAAGGTCAGATAACGTGTGGAGGAGAAGGGGGTGGTCCACAGTGTCAAAGGCAGCTGAGAGGTCGAGGAGGATTAGGACAGAGTATGAGCCGTTGGATTTGGCAAGCAGGAGGTCATTGGTGACCTTTGAGAGCGCAGTTTCCGTGGAATGAAGGGGACGGAAGCCAGACTGGAGGGGGTCGAGGAGAGAGTTGTTGTTGAGGAATTCTAGGCAGCGCGTGTAGACAACTCGTTCAAGGAGTTTGGAAAGGAATGGTAGGAGGGATATGGGACGATAACTAGAAGGTGAGGTGGGGTCAAGAGAGGGTTTTTTTAGGATGGGAGAGACATGGGCATGTTTGAAGGCAGAGGGGAAGGAACCAGTGGAGAGTGAGCGGTTGAAGATGGAAGTTAAGGAGGGGAGAAGGGATGGAGCGAGAGATTTCATAAGATGAGAGGGAATGGGGTCAGAAGCACAGGTGGCCGGAGTAGCACTTGAGAGGAGGGAGGAGAGTTCCTCTGAGGATACCGCTGGGAAGGATGGGAGAGTAGCAGAGAGTGTTGAGAGCCGGGGGGTTGGAGAAAGGGGGGAAGAGACTTTGGGGAGGTCGGACCTGATGGATTTAATTTTGTTAATGAAGTAGGAGGCCAGATCGTTGGGGGTGAGGGAAGGAGGAGGGGGAGGAACCGGGGGCCTGAGAAGGGAGTTGAATGTACGGAAGAGCTGGCGGGGGTGATGGGCATGGGTGTCAATAAGGGAGGAGAAATAGTTTTGTCTGGCAGAAGAGAGGGCTGAGCTAAGGCAGGAAAGGATAAACTTGAAGTGAACGAGGTTGGCCTAGTAAGTGCTTATCAAATACCAATATTATTATAATAATTATTCATTCATTCAATCATACTTATTGAGCGCTTACAGTGTGCAGAGCACTGTACTAAGCACTTGGAAAGTACAATTCAGCAATAAAGAGAGACAATCCCTGCCCACACTGGGCTTAGGTATTGGTACTAGTAGTAGTAGTGCTAGTAGTAGTAGTAATAGTATTCTTGTCCTAAAGAATTAACCTTTTATACATTAAATGCCGAACAGAATTACTGATATGTAAGTCTAGTTTTCTATTTACTCATTCAGGCAGAAGTGGGTGAACTTACAATTCCACTCTTTATGTTTAACTTATCAGAATACAGCAAGTCTGGAGTAATTCCTAAAATAGAATAAAATTACAATGATAAGCAGGAAAACGTTATCTAAAATTGCCAAGTCATCCACAGAAGAGAGATATGCCTTTAATCCATGACAAAAACATCTTTTTCCTATATCAAATCCCTTGATTTATATGCATATCTTTTGATTTGGAAAAAGAAATCTCAATTTTTCATATCACTGCGGTGCTCGAGAACTGTTGTTAGAACTATTGATAGTAAGCTTTCAGTTTGATAAGCAACTGGATCAAACACTGAAAATGGAAAAGTAAATGGCACCATTCAAAGACCTTTTCCAAACTGTGAGGCTTTGCAGATGGAGACATCCGTCTTGTCTCTAGCTTTTTTTTCAGACTGTCCAATCCCAGATGAACAGTTCAGTTCTGAGGAGTACTTTCTACCCATAAAACGTCTAGATACAATATGCAGAGAGAGACCAGGAAGCAAATTAATTCATTTAATTGTAATGATCGAGCACTTACTCTGTGCAAAAACACTGTACTAAGTGATTGGGAAAGTACAATGCAACAACAAGACACAGTCCATGACCACAAGGAGCTTACAATCTATAATGGGGGAGACAGACATCAGTACAAATAAATAAATGACAGATATGTATATAAGTGTTGTGGAGCTGGGAGGGAGGAAGAACAAAGGGAGCAAGTCAGGGCAATGCAGAAGGGAGTGGGAAAAGAGAAAAGGAGGGCTTAGTCTAGAAAGGCCTCTTCGGGGAGATGTGTCTTCAATAAGGCTTTGAAGTGGGGGGAAGTAATTGTCAAATTTGAAGAGGGAGGGTATTCCAGGCCAGAGGGAGGTTGTGGGCTAGGGGTCCACAGTGAAATAGACAAGATCAAGACACGGTGAGAGGGTTAGCACTAGAGGAGCAAAGTATATGGGCTGGGCTGTGAGAGGAGAGGAGAGGTGAGATAGGTGGTGGCAAGGTAGTGGAGTGCTGAAGAAGCAGCATGGCTCAGTGGAAAGAGCACGGGCTCTTAATATTATTAAGCTCTTATTAATTTATATATCAATCAATCAATCAATCAATCGTATTTATTGAGCACTTACTGTGTGCAGAGCACTGTACTAAGCGCTTGGGAAGTACAAGTTGGCAACATATAGAGACAGTCCCTACCCAACAGTAGGCTCACAGTCTTAAAGGGGGAGACAGAGAACAAAACCAAACATACTAACAAAATAAAATAAATAGAATAGATATGTACAAGTAAAATAAATAAATAAATATGTACAAACATATATACATATATACAGGTGCTGTGGGGAAGGGAAGGAGGTAAGATGGGGGGATGGAGAGGGGGACGAGGGGGAGAGGAAGGAAGGGGCTCAGTCTGGGAAGGCCTCCTGGAGGAGGTGAGCTCTCAGTAGGGCCTTGAAGGGAGGAAGAGAGCTAGCTTGGCGGATGGGCAGAGGGAGGGCATTCCAGGCCCGGGGGATGACGTGGGCCGGGGGTCGATGGCGGGACAGGCGAGAACGAGGTTATATTTATATTAACGTGGAACAACCTGATCACCTTGTAACCTCCCCAGTGCTTAGAACAGTGCTTTGCACATAGTAAGCGCTTAATAAATGTCATCATTATTATTATTATCCACCTCTGCATCCAACAAAAACTCCTTACCATTGGCCTTAAATAATAATAATAATGATGGCATTTATTAAGCGCTTACTATGTGCAAAGCACTGTTCTAAACACTGGGGAGGTTACAAGGTGATCAGGTTGTCTTACAAGGTGATCAGGTTGTCCCATGGGGGGCTCACAGTCTTAATCCATATTTTACAGATGAGGTAACTGAGGCCCGGAGAAGTTAAGTGACTTGTCTAAAGTCACACAGCTGATAATTGGCAGAGCTGGGATTTGAACCCATGACCTCTGACTCCAAAGCCCGTGCTCCTTCCACTGAGCCACGCTGCTTCTCTCAGTGGATGAGCAACTGCTGGAGTTTTTGAAGAGCTGGGTGACATGTCCTGAATGTTTTTGTAGAAAAATGATCCAGGCAGCAGAGTGAATTATAGGCTGGAGCTTCTTGCCAAAAACAAAGTTGGGCAGGCTCTAACAGAGTACAGTTATGATCATCAATCAATCAATCAGTCAATCGTATTTATTGAGCACTTACTGCATGCAGAGCACTGTACTAAGCACTTGGTAGAGTACGACATTATAAAGAACATATTCCCAGCCCACAACTAGCTTACAGTCTAAAAGGGGAGACAGATGTTAATATAAATATATAAATTATGGATATGTGCATTAGTGCTGCGGTGGTGGGGGTGGTGAGTAAAGGAAGCAAGTCAGGGCAATGCAGAAGGGAGTGGGAAAGGAGAAAATGAAGCCTTAGTCTGGGAATTGAAAGTGCATCTCCTTCAAGAGGCCTTCCCTGAGTGGAGAAGCCCGCATCACACAGGCCAACAGAGATTCGCATGCACATCCAAGAGGGTCTCAGGCCCTCACTACCAATAAATCAATCAACTGTATACCCGAGCTTTCATTCATTCAATCAATCTTACTTATTGGGCACTTACTATGTGCACGGCACTTGTACTAAGCACTTGGGAGTTGGTAGACATGTTCCCCGACCACAAGGAGCTTGCATTCTAGAAGGCTCCAAAACCGATCTCCCCATCCCAGATCTTCTCCTTCACCTAACTTTCCCATCACAGTTTTTTTTATTGATATTTGTTATGCACTTACTATGTGCCAGTAGTATTAACCACTACACTAAGCTGTGACCTGTGTGTCAACCAATATCAATATATGTCTCTAAGCTGTGCCCTATGTGTCAGCCATTATCAAATATGTCAGTAATACAATGTGCCTACTTCTGTTTCCATTGTCTTTGGGATCTACCAATTTAATAATAATAATAATAATTGTGGTATTTGTTAAGCACTTACTATGTGCCATGCACTGTACTAAGTACTGGGGTGGGTGCAAGTAAATTGGGTTGGCCACAGTCCCTGTCTCATGTGAGGCTCACAGTCTCAATCTCCATTTTGTAGATGAGGTAACTGAGGCACAGAGAAGTAAAGTGACTTGCCCAAGGTCACACAGCAGACAAGTGGCGGAACCATAATTTGAACCCATAACCTTCTGTCTCCCAGGCCTGTGCTCTATCCACTATTCCATGTAATAATAATAATAATAATAATAACAATGAGGGTATTAAGCACTTACTATGTGTCAAGCACTGTTCAAAGCGCTGGATAATAATGGCATTTGTTAAGCACTTACTAGGTGCCAGGCACTGTTCTAGGTGCTGGGGTAGATACAAGGTAATCAGGTTGGACACAGTCCGCGTCCCACATGGGGCTCCCAGTCTTAATCCCCATTTTACAGATGTGGGCACTGAGGCCCAGAGAAGTGAAGTGACTTGCCCAAAGTCACACAGCTGACAAGTGGTGGAGTCAGAATTCGAATCCACATCCTCTGACTCCCAAGCCCGTTCTCTTGCCAGTAGGCCATGCTGCAATGTGTGCTCTGCACACAGTAAGCGCTCAATAAATATGATTGAATGAATTAAGGTGAGCCCTATGCAAATCTGCTTGCTGTGATTGACTTTTTCAGGGTTAATGATTTCTGAAAGTATTAATAATTAACCATATTAATTGAGCTCTTGTTTGCATAGAAGAGTGTATTAGGCACTTGGAAGAGAACAATGTAACAGACAGAGTTGGTAGACACATTTCCTGCCTACAGTGAGCTTATAGTTTGGAGGGGTAGAAAGACATTAAAATAAATTACGGATATGTATCTGAGTGCTGTGGGGTTGAGGGTGGGTGAATAAAGGGTACAATTCAGTTTGCAAAGCCACAGTGAGGGATGCAGTTTCCTCTTAAAGCTCTTGGATTATTATTCTTTTAGACTGTGAGCCCACTGTTGGGTAGGGACTGTCTCTATATGTCACCAACTTGTACTTCCCAAGCACTTAGTACAGTGCTCTGCACACAGTAAGCGCTCAATAAATATGATTGATTGATTGATTGAAGAGGAATTACTTTCCCATAACCTACCTTCTTCATGCCTCCCTTCCAGAAAGGTACCACAGAATAACTATTTTGGGTATCTAACTGCCAACCCTGCAAAGAAAAAAAAAATGCAAATGGATTTTAAGTCTGGAATCTGTTTTCTTAAACACTACTGGCTAAAGGACATAATAACCTCTAGAACAGTCTTTCAGCATCACCAGTGATATTTAATGATATTTCAAGTAATACTTGATCTAAGTGCCTTGGTTAATCCATTTCTGTGTAGGCTTTTTTAAGAGGAGATGAGGGATGTCTTACTTGTGGGCTTTTGATAAGTTGTCTCGTAATTTACATGGATCTTTACTATCAATCAATCAATCGTATTTATTGAGCACTTACTGTGTGCAGAGCACTGTACTAAGCGCTTGGGAAGTACAAGTCGGCAACATATAGAGATGGTCCCTACCCAAAAATGGGCTCACAGTCTAGAATATTATTTAATGGTATTTGTTAAGTGCTTACCCTGTGCCAGGCACTGTTCTAAGTACTGGGGTAGAGACAAGGTAATCAGGTTGGATGCAATCCATGTCCCATATGGGGCTCACAGTCTTAATCCCCATTTTACAGATGAGGTAACTGAGGCACAGAGAAGTGAAGTGAATTGTCCAAGGTCACAAAGCAGACAAGTAATGCAGTCGGAATTAGAACCCAGGTCCTATTGACTCCCAAGCCCATGCTCTATCAGTTAGGCCATGCTGCTTCTCATGTTCTGGATGCATTAACTGATTCCTTGCCACATCCCCCACAAACACATAGCAAATGGACTCCAGGTACAGGAAGGAGACAAAGTATCTTCTAAGCATTCTATAAAAAAAAAATGAAATGTCCTTCCTGGGATGTAGTCAGCTGTTTCCTAGGACATAAACCTTAATAAAGATATTACTTACTTTAGCTGAGACTCATATTGTCTATGGTCTAAGGACCCTGACCTAAGGTCCATGAACAAATAAACTAAATCATAATGTTGATTGAGAAGCAGCCTGGGAGTCAGAGGACCCAGGTTCTAATCCTGGCTCTGCCAATTGCTTGCTGGGCAACTTTGAGCAACTTCTCTGTACCTCAGTTTTCTCAAGTGTAAATTGGGGATTCAATACCTATTAAGTCAATCAATCAATATATGGTATTTATTGAGCACTTGTTATGTCCAGAACACTGATTGATTGATTGGTAAGCACTTGGGAGAGTACTAATTCAACATTTTTGGTAGATACGTTCCCTGCCTCCTTTGAGCTTACAGTCTCCCTCCTAATTAGACTATAAGCCCCATGTGGAACAGGAACTGTGTCCAACATGATAATAATAATAATGGTACTTGTTAAGTGCTTACTATGTACCAAGCACTATTCTATTTGTATCTACCCAAGTGTTTAGAACAGTACTCGATGTGTAGTAAGTGCTTAAAAATATAATGTAATGATAATAATAACAATAATAAAAATAATAATTCAAGTAAAGGAGTTATCCTAGAAAGAGAAGACAGACCTTAAAAATCTCCAGAAGTTTCAGGACCTAATTTTAAGTCTCCAAAATTAAGAGAGCTCAATATTAAGGCTAGGCCTTTTGATCTGTAAAATATAAATAACATATGACAACTCCTAGAGCAATGAGCTCCTCACAATAATAAAGTATTTAATCATATCACATAGTAAGGTTTGTAAGGTTAATAGTCCCACCTGTTCTTATGTCTGGAAGTATTGTACAGCCTCATGATGAGATGATAGCACTCTCCATGGGGGTCAGAGAGAACAGCAATCAGGTATTTGAACTGAAGAGGCTTAAAGAAAAACCCAAAAAGCAACAATTCAACTCATCCGGAATCATCAGACCAAATATGAAACAGTGGTCCCTAATTTTCTGTTACAGGAGGCCAGCCGTGCCCCCTTGAGAAGGAAGGAGTGGGATTCCACTAAGCCCTAATTCCCAAACACATGGAGCTACTGCTCATTCCCCAGTTCTGGAACTCAGCTGTGAATAACTTGCATTTAAGCCTTTACTATGTGCTGAGAACTGCACTGAGCACTGGAGTAGATACCATATAGGCAGATGGGATGCAGTCCCTGTTCCATAAAGTCTCACAGTCAAAGTAGGAGGGAGAACAGGTATTCACTGCCCATTTTACAGATGAGGAAACTGAGGCACAGAGAAGTTAAGTGATTTGTCTAAGGCCACCCTACAGGCATGCAACAGAGGCAGGATTAGAACCCAGGTCCTCTGACTCCCAAACCCATGTTCTTTCCACTAGGCCACACTGCCTACTATGGTGATTCAAAAATCAATAGAACCCAATAGTTCCAAAGAAAAAAGCCACCACTAATAATAATGGCATTTATTAAGCGCTTACTCTGTGCAAAGCACTGTTCTAAGCGCTGGGAAGGTTACAAGGTGATCAGATTGTCCCACGGGGGGCTCACAATCTTCATCCTCATTTTACAGATGAGGTAACTGAGGCACAGAGAAGTTAAGTGGCTTGCCCAAAGTAACAGAGCTGACAATTGGCAGAGCCGGGATTTGAACCCATGAACTCTGACTCCAAAGCCCGTGCTTTGCACATAGTAAGCACTTAATTCCTCCCCCTCTCCATCCCCCCCGCCTTACCTCCTTCCCTTCCCCACAGCACCTGTATATATGTATATATGTTTGTACGGATTTATTACTCTATTTATTTTACTTGTACATATTTATTCTACTTATTTTATTTTGTTAATATGTTTTGTTCTCTGTCTCCCCCTTCTAGACTGTGAGCCCACTGTTGGGTAGGGACCGTCTCTATATGTTGCCAACTTGTACTTCCCAAGCACTTAGTACAGTGCTCTGCACACAGTAAGTGCTCAATAAATACAATTGAGTGAATTGAGTGCACTTTCCACTGAGCCATGCTGCTTCTCATAGGATGCCTCCATTTGCTCATAACCAACTCCCTCCTTGACTCTTTGCAATCTCGCCTGGATCTTACTACTCCACTGGAATGAGTCTCGCAAACTCTTTGCAGGACTCTCCATGCTGAATGCCCCTGTGGCACACTCCAGACCCCTGAAAATATCAGTGTTGAGCACTGGGGGTGAGCACGATAGCAATTGAACACAAAACAGTGCAACCTTAGTGTCTTCAAGGGAAAGGCCGCTGCCCAACCTGGGAAGGAAAAAGCAACCTTAGAGGATCCTGAGAAACTCAGGGGAGATCAAACGAGGGGACCTTACTTGAGTTCTGCTGCAGGGGTCTGCGGCTTTACTGGGAGGAGGAGCGCAGGCCTGAAGCTGAAAAACTACAAGGAGGGGAAGAGGAAGATTGGATAGCAGGTCTAGCGCTGTCTAGATATTGGAGGGAGATCCAAATAGGTCTTAGCCTTATTCCCATCCTCCTTTGGTCTCCCCAGGGTTTGGGCCTGGGGTTGAGAGGGAGCTGGGGAATCAATCAATCAATCGTATTTATTGAGCGCTTACTGTGTGCAGAGCATCACTCCTATGATTGCCAGGGAGTCAAAATGGTTCTCTCAGAGGAAAAGAATGACAGATAGGAAAGCCCTGCTCTCTGCCATGGGAATATGTGGGAAAGATCCGTGTTTGGCCATGAATGAGGAAGCTGGTTTCCTGCTGCCAGTTGCAGCAGGATGTGAGCAGACTAAAAACAAATGCCTGAAGATTTTAAATTAGTTCAGATTCATTTTAGCAGGTATCTTTTCCGGACATCGGGAGTACAGGGATTCCCCTGAAAAAGCACTTATGTACATATCTTCACACTCAGTTGCCTCACCTACCTGTAATTTATCTTAAACCTGTCTTCCCTACTAGATTGTAAATTTTTTAAGGGCAGGGATCATGTATACTTACTCTAGTTTACTCTCCAAAACACTACAGTGCTCTGCACACAGTAAGTACTCAATAAATGCCATTGATC